>NC_067430.1:12617500-15017500 GCF_009764475.1 Pristis pectinata
GAGCCTAGTTCTACTGTTGGACAAAGTTCCTGTCTCTGAAGGGATCATATTGTTCTCACTTCTGATTTTGGATTTGTATGCCATTGCTATACATGTCCCTTCTGACGTGTATAACATTTGCCAGTTTAAAGGGACAGATGTGCAGTGAACGGCTGTCATTGTGTCTGTAGCAAGAGTTTGCACCACTCTCATCCACATGACATCGACTTGGTTTTGGGAATTCTGTTTTCACTGCTGCTGCCTTAACTGTGAGCTGCAGTCATATTGTACAGATGATAGATGAAATTCTCTCGTGCTTTTTCATGCCATTTCCGTCAAATTTGCTATTTTGCAAGCCAAGATAAATGTAAGATTCTGTGTATATAACTCTTTTTTTGTACTTAATCCACTGATCAGTTAAGCCACACACAAATATATAGCTCAGTGTGTGGCTTAAGAATTCACCAATGTAGTATTAAAGAATTTATTCAGACAATGCAATGATACGGTCACTTACTTTTTCTCCCATTCTGATTTTGTGTGACAGATTTATAACTTTCTCCTATTTCAAATGGCTGGGTTTGAAATAATCCTCCAATTTCTGCACCACTTCAGTGAATAAAACACAGGCACTCCGTTAAACTACCGGATTAGTAAGCATGTGATGGTTCTGAGTCTATCTCTTATCGCAGTAAACTTTGCCTTTGCATTTTCAATGGGATCCAAAGTGTTATTAGCAATGAAGAGCGTGTCTATTATCTCCATGTTACATGTGAAAGATTCTAGTGCTCAATTCCACACACCTGGGCTGCCTGTGTATCCTATCTAGGGTTCCCATTTTGTCTCACTTCTCACCTGAACAGTGACATCGCTGTGCTCAAGGCTTCTCTGCACCAGATCCCGTTCTCTTATGCCTGCTCCAGTTATTGGTGTCTCTGTCTCCCACGGTACTGCGGACCACTGCCTCCTGAGTCTCAGCAACGTTTTCACTTTGTCTCCACCCACATCACCAAAAGCCTCGACTCAGCCATTTTCTCGTCCTGGAGTCTAGAGTTTAATGGTGCCAGCACTTTCTGGGTTGTGGGTTCCCTGCAGTACTTTATTGGTCTTTTGTAGTTTGTGCTGTCAATCACCAGTTGGTAGGTTTATCAAAGTATGCCCTTTCCCCCTTTCTGTGGCCCTGATAGCAGCGTTTACAGTACTTTTCTTACCGCTAGTGTTGTGGTGGGAAGTACTCAGTGTGCTAACATTATTGGGTTCATCAATAACTCCTCAAAGAAACTCTCGGTGCCATCAAAGCATGTGCTACCTCGCTCTATCAACTATCTGCCTTGTGTGCTTGACCTAATCATGAGTGTGAAGTACGCCATCACATGTAACTCTGACATGTTTACTTGTATACTGCATAGGTTGTAGTTGTATCTTAGATAGTTCTGATTTTGTAAACCATCCTTTAGCATTTGTACACAGCAGTTCAACATAAAATGTAGATTAAATTAAAATGCATATCTCTTAGTGGACTAACATATTGTGCTCCCTAGGGAATAAAAAAAAATTCTCTTGTTCACATCAATGAGACTAACTTTTCCTTGACCTTAAGCTTTCTCACAAATAGTTGGGAGCAACTTTGACTGTTAGGTTCAATGCCCAGGCCACCGTGCCTCCATCTGCAGTGTGTTAGGAAATGACACTGCTTCTGTAACAGTCTTCTTTCATTACTGGGCAGTCTTTCATTCAAGCTTGTACTCTGACTGCTGTGTGTTTAACATTTTGCTTCGTTGCTGGATCGAGTGATTTATGCAGATCTTCTGGTGTTTCTGTTTGACTCCTGGAGCTCAGCAGGTCACGATGACTGTTTAGCTCAGTAATCAACCTTGCATGTGCATTCAAGTGAGATTCAATCTAACTGTTCTTGCACAGTGAGGGCTTTTCCAGTGCAATTATAATTTGCAAATAGCTGATGTCTTTTTACCAGAATAAACTAGAAAAATACATTGCATTTTAACCCAAACTCCAAATCAACTTAAAACACTTTTACAAGCCAGCCTTCTGGAAAAAGTAGTTTCAAAAAATGAAGGAACCATTTTGCAGGGTGACATAAATCTTAGCTCCTAGTCACTTCATGTTAGTTTTTTTTCTATGACAGAAGAGCTGAAGCTTGAGACTCAGTATGCTGTGATGGCAACCGGTGACTTAAAGCAGTGGTTCCCAACCTTTGAATTAAAGCCCTGTTTTTTGATATTTGGTAAAGTACTCTCCTCCCATCCCAATAAACACCTGATGCCAATCCATGAGTTGGGACTGTCCTGGGGATTTCTAGGAATTTCCACTATCCCCCATACCAGGGCACCAGTGTGCAGAATATACTTTTACTTTTACTATATTTTATGCACTTGCTAATGAGATTCCTTCAATTTTGTTGCATCCTCATTTATCACCTCCTCCCCCACCCCCACCCTACGCCCTCCTACCATCCAACCTGCCTCAGGGAGTCACATACCCTTGATTGGAAACCACTGATGTAAAGGATGTTTACCAATTTTGGAGTTAGAATATAAAACATAGAACAATACAACACAGGAACAGCTCTTTGGCCCACAATGTTGTGCCAATCTAATTAAACCAGTAGTTAAACGCCAAACTAAACTAGTCCCTTCTGTCTACGAGGTCCATAATCCCTTTATTCTCTGCATATTCATGTGCCTGGCTAAGAGCCTCTTAAATGCCTCTGTTGTATTTGCCTCCACTACCATCCTTGGCAATGCATTGCAGGCACCCACCACTCTCCGTGTATAATAATAATAAAAAAACTTGCCCTGCACATCTTTTGAACTTGCCCCCCTCGCCTTAAATGAATGTTGTCTGGTATTAGACATTTCAACTCTGGGGGGAAAAGCTACCAGCTGTCCAACCATGCCTCTCATAATCTTACAAACTTGCATCAGATCTCCCCTCAGCCTCCGCTGCTTAAAAAAAAACAACCAACTGATGGGGAAAAGTTTCCAGAATTTTTAATTAGCAAACATCATGAAACCTGTTTTTTTTTTGTTGTTATGTATGTATATGTTATATTGAGTGTGTGTGTGGAGAACAGGAAAAGCAAATATTGAAAAAAGAACAAAAATTGCTGTAAACACTCAGCAAGTCAGGCAGCATCTGTAGAAAGAGAAACAGAGTTGATGTTTGAGGTTGGAGATCCTTCTTCAGAACTGAAAGCGAGATAAGAAAAGTAACTTTAAGTTGCAGAGAAGCTGGGGAGAGGGATGGGACAAAGGGAATATCTGTGATAGGGTGATGCCAGGTCAAATGAGATAATGGTGATTATACTTCTTGTCTCTGTTATGTGCTGCTAACAGCAGGGCCGTGGGACATGCCCAGCAGGTCAGGCTGTATTCGTAGACTGAGAAAAGCTGAGTGTAAATGGCTGACTTGCAGTAGAAATTACAAGTTCTGATACAAACAGAAAGAGCAGGTTACCTAAAGTTGGAGATGAGGTATTGTTCCTCAAGTTTGCATTGTGCTTTGTTGTAATAGTGTCGGAGGCCACCGACAGAGGTCAGAGTGAGAGAGGGATGGCAAATTAATGTAGCTGGCAACAGGAAGGTCAGAGTCACTGCTCTACACTGGACACAGGTGCTCCACAAGTGGATATCCCAATGTGTGTTTGGTTTCTCATCTAGAAAGACTGGGCCCCTGGATGGTGGGAAGGAAATATTGAGTTCCATTTTGCTTTTTAAAAAATCACAAGATCGTATGTTTCCTGGTTTTGCATATTGTTCTGCAGGGATTTATGTATCAAGGGACTTCTGGAATTGCTTGCACTCCAGAACAGTACTGAAAGGAACGACACACTTTACTGAGCCCTTGGCTGTTCTGATTATACATCTGGACATTGAAGATTTCATGGCACAATGGTGGGTCGGGGGGTTGTGGGGGGGGGAGAGAGAGAACAGGAAAAGCAAATGTTGAAGTAAGAACAAAACAAAATGGTAGAAACACTCAGCAAATCAGGCAGAGAGAGAGAGAGAGCGAGAGAGATTTCAGTGTCCTGACCAATATTTCTCACTTAAACACCACCACGAGAAATAGGTTAGCAGGTCAGTCACCTTCAACACGGAAAAATCTGGAGACATTCAGCAGGTCTGGCAACATCTGTGGAGTAATGCACCATATTGAACTTTGTAGGATGTTGCCAATTGCAAAATAATCACTTAAGTCCGTATACTTTTGGGGGAATTTGTTTTATGCTAATCAGATTTTCAAAAAACAAAATCCAAAACTTCCAGTGATATCCAAGTTAAAGAATCTTTCTTCGTGGGAAGGGGAGTTTTAATGTGTTTTAATATTTTTTTAATTAAAAGAAGCTACATCTAGATGTTAAATCAAGGCAAAGTTTCCAAAGCCATTTGACGTCTCACCCAGTCATTGAAAGGTCAAGGCCTGAGCCAATTTGCTGCCTGAGGAAACCCTTAATGCTTCAGCCAGACAGATCGATCGATTATTGCTGCTACCACTAGTCACAGTTGTTTAAAAACCAGCGTATCCACCTGAACTGGCTCTTGGTGGTCAGTATGGAAGCAGTTTAAGTGTCAGCCTCTGAGGGTGTCCAACAAACCATTTCTCCCACAGGCTAGAGGTGCAGAAAATGATCACTTCTGACCGTAACACAACTTGGTGCTTTCCTGCAATCCAAATGTAAAGCAAAGAAATTTTAATGTTCATTCACACAAGTTATAAGAAGTTGGACAAACTTCGGGTAGATGACTATGCAGGGAATGGAGGGATTATGGATCATATACAGGCAGAAGAGATTGAGTTAATTTGGCATTGTGTTTGGTGCAGACATTGTGGGCTGAAGGGCCTGTTCCTGTACTGTAAATAAATGACAGATACAGTACAGCACACCAGCAATGTGCGCCTTCTAACTGGAGGGTTCAGTATTGTTTACCTCACTGGAACATGATTCCAAAGCACAAGCACATTCGGTGTCTGCTTTTCAAATACTCAATTCTCCTCAGCAAATGCAGAGGTGAGAACCTTGCTGCTTACTGCTGGTTTGCAGACTTCTATCAAATCTAAGCAGTTCTGTATTCCCCAACTCTTTTATAAGAGTCCTGTAATCAGTCCCCACAGGCAGAAAGGTTAGAACCTGTAATAAAGGGTTGACAGAGCCTTTATAGAGCAAGGAGGAAAGGCGTGTATCAAGGCTACCCCTGCTCTGTTGCAGTTTACAAGCAGGTCATCTGGAAATTTGTTAACAGCACTGGGATTCCCAAGGGATAGTCATGGCATGAAACAACAAGATTAAATTTATCACTGGGTTCTGTTTCCTGTCTGAACCTTGCGCTTTGACCCCAACGCTAACCCAGCAGGTTCTGTTAGGACTTGGAGGGTGCACCTGTTGCCATGGGAGCAGGAGCACGTACGAGAGCCTGAATGGTGTTCTCAACAAAATGAGAAGACAGCCAGGTGTCCTCACCTGGAATACTTGCCCTCTTGGCTTTGAATCCAAAAATTGTAAATTTAAATTGCACTCAAAGGAACTTGAGCAAAAAAAAACTAGGCTAATGCTTCAGTGCTGTTCTGTTTCTCAGATGATATGGATGCAAGTAAATGAGTCGATGGCACAGGCAGGAGCATAGGTAAAGGAGGTGGTGCAGTTTTGTTAACCAAGGGATGGATTGGTGTGATGCTGAGCAGTGATATGGATGCAGCGAATAGTGAAGTGGAATTGGCTTGGGTGGAAATAATAAATAGCAGGAGAAAGAACACAGGGGTGGGATTAATCTGTAGGACCCCCCCCCCCCCCCCAAGGTGTTGCCTCTCAGTTGGACAAAGCATAAATGTGGACATATCAAAGGTATGTCTGTAGGTAACTGCAATCATTATGGGTGATTTTAATCTGCTTATTGTGATTGGACTGATCAAACTGGCAAGGATACAGTAGAAGAGGAATCTGTGGAGTGTGTCAGGGATTGTCCCTTAGAGCAAGCAGTATGTAACAGAACCAACCGGAAATGGTCATGTGTAATGAGGCAGAATTAATAAAAGATGTTGTGGTTAAGGATCTCCCAAGGAGTACTGATCACAAAGTGATAGAATTCAAGATATAGTTTGAGAACAAACAATTAGGGTCTAGAACTAATGGCCTCAACATAAATCAGGGCAATTACAAAGATATATATAAAGGTTGAGTTGTGTGGAGTGGGTGGGAAAATAGGTTCAGGAATAGGTCAGTGGATGAGCTGTGGCAGGTATTTAAACAGCTACTCATAACACTCAGCAGAAATCTATCCCACTTAGAAAGGGGGATCCCACTTATAAAGAGTTATTAAAGGAGCTCAGGAAAAAAGATTGAAGTTTGGATTGACTGGGAATTGAATTGACTGGGAATTTTACAGGAACCAACAGCAAGAGACTGAAAAGTTAACAAGGAGGTTGAGAATTGATTGAGGGAAAACTGTCAAATAATATCAAAACAAACAGCATGGGTTTCAATGGATATTTACACTGGTAGAGGGGAGCGGAGTGCGGGAACCCTTGTGGGTGAGATTGGGGAATTAAAACAGGAAACGAGAGAAAGGCAGTTAAGTTAACTCAATACGGGTCCTCCCCTGGTTGCGAATCCTCGACTTGTGGACAGCCCATACACATGAATGGGCGTTTGCAAGACTGGTGGGATGGATTTGCCAGCTGCTGTGGGGGTGCAGGCATCTTCTGTCGTGTGGGAACTTGGTTTGTGGCAATATCACTGCGTCTTGCAGAGAAATCTGAACGGTTGAGTTAAATGCCCTGGTTTAGTTACACGTTACCCTTGGATGGCCGATGTTTTTATTTAAGTATATTTGCTGGGCAGCCACATTTCTGATTTGCAAACTGTTCGGGTTACAAACAGTCCTCAGGAACGGAGGAACCCTGTTAAGCCATCGTGGTTTCAGGCAAAGCAAATCATTTTTAATGAATTTGCTGGCATTCTTAGAGGATATAACAAGCAGAGTCAATGGAGGGGAATCTGTAGATGTAGCTTAGGTGGATTTCCAGAAGACATTTGACAAGGTGTCACATGAAAGGCTGAGCATGAGATACCATCTCATGGTATTGGGGAAGTGTGTTACCATGGATTGAAGGTCAGTTATTACATTGAAGACTGTCAGAATAATTGAGTCTTTTTCGATCTGGAAGGATGTAACTAGTGGATCAGTTCTTGGCCTTCAATTATTTACAATTCATATTACTGAACTGCTGGAGGGGGCAACGTTTAAGGTATTCAAGTTTGCCAATGACACAAAAATAGGTGGGAGGGCATGCTGCAATGAGGATATTTGGATTCTGCAACAGGATGTGGATAGGTTGAGTGAGTGGGCGAGTTTAATATGGGGAAAGTGTGAGGTCATGCACTTTGATAAGAGGAATCTTGAGGCAGATAAATGGAGAAAACACAGGTGAGCAAAGTACAGGGGGATCTAGGTGCTCTTGTGCACAACTTGCAAAAGGTTAGTAGCAGGTGCAGTGTGGTTTGGAAGGAAATGACACTGAGCTCTATTGCAAGAGGGTTGGGGTTTAGAAATGGGAAAGTATCGTTCCGATTGTACAAAGTATTTGTGAGACTGCAAGTGGAGAACTGTGCATGGCTTTGGTCTCCTTGTTTAAGGAAGGATGTACTAGCATTGAAGGCAGTCCAAAAGAAATTCACTCAGCTAATTCCTGGAATGAAAGGGTTGTTCTAAAACCAACAGCTAAAGAAATTAGATCTATGTTGTTTGGACCTTAGAAGAATGAGAGGTGATTTCATTGAAATGCCTGAGATTTTGAGGGCCATGACAGGGTAGATATTGAGATGTTTAAAAATTCTCCCACTCATGGAATTGAAGGGACATAGTTACAGGAGAATGGGGTAGATTTAAAGCTGAAGTCCCCAGAAAAATACTACTAGCAGAGGGTGTTGAATTTCTGAAATTCTCTACCTTATTGGGAGTATTTGAGGAGGTACTTACATTTTTGAAAGATCGGGGAATTGAGGGCTGTGGGGAACTGCCACAGGAGACCAGATGAGGCCTGGAGCAGATCAGTCATATTGAATAGTGGGGCAGGATTAAGGGGCCAGGTGGTCCACTCCTCCTATTCTCTTGTGTTCTTGTACAAAGATCCATGGCACTACTTTCAAAGGAAAGTGAGGGATTTCACTCCAGTGTCCCCATCAGTACTGATCTCAGATTATCCGGCCATTATTACAGTGGTGTTTTTGGGAACTTGCCTCGGTTCCCACATTATAAGTATAACCAGACTTCAGATATACTTTAGCTGTTAACTATCTTGTGCCTTCAAAAGCCCTTGAAAGGGAGTCAAACTTTAAACGCAAGGAAGTCTTCACACGTCTTCCTTCCCTTTCAACCATCCAAACCTGGCTCTTGCAATTTTTTTTAAAGCAGAAGACATTGGAAGAACTTGGCAGGTTGGACGGTCTCTGTGGGGAGAGAACCCCAGTCCATATGAAGGGTCTTGACCTAAAACGTCGACTGTCCATTTCCCTCCACAGATGCTGCCCGACCCGCTGAGTTCCTCCAGCGTTTTTCCTGTTGCTCTAGGTTCCAGCATCTGCGGTCTCTCTCTCGTGTCAACCTTTCGGGCCCATGACCTTCAAACAAAAGTGACAAGTGTTTGAGAAATGAAATGGGTTTAAGGCAAGAAGCAGGGACTGGAAGGATGGGAGGCAAACTAATGGGATGGAAGACCATTGTGGATGAGCTGATAAAAGAGATGTTGGTGCAAAGTAGGAATGAAAGGTGCAAATGGTAACAGGATCATTGCCGACTGGATAGAGACCAGAGTGCTGGGCACTTTAATTCTCCGCCCCACTCTGTCTCCAGCACCTATTGTATTTAGTTTTACCATGAATAGCTTCTCCGGTATTTGATGTTACCTCTTCAATTTTCCACTTCCTCCATCTTTCCCCCTCTACTTTAGTAACTCCAGCTAAACGGCCATCATTAACTTCTTGTATTTGCCATCCTCGCTTTTGATCTTCGTCATTCTAAAGAACATTGCAGAAGCCTTTTATCTAAAACTACCTTCTCCGTACACTTCTTGCCACACCCGTGCACCTGCTCACGTCACTTCCCCACTGAGTCTTTGTCTCCATGTGATTCCCACCCTGCCAATGTCATTGGATTTTCAGGTCCACAAATACATCCTCCTTCCATTAGTTAAGGTGATTACACATCAGTATTTGAGATGCCTGTTCGTCTGTCAGACCTTCACAGTGGACTTCACGTAAAGAGCCTCCAGCTTATTGTTTGTTGTTGAGCTGCCAATTTTTGATGCATGTTATGCAGTTCTGCTCTCCTGCCACAATACTGCCTCAAGGCCAAATGCTTCTTTGCAGCTACATTTCTAGAAATGTGGATAATTTGCAGTAAGTACAAGAAGGATATGCTGCTCCTTTTGATTAGAAATATATGTTAATGTCACATTAATTTTACATTCATTCATTTCTACCTTAAGAATCAAATTTGTTTGCCATGCTGTGCTACATGCCATATTGCAGAACCAGCAATTGTGCAAAGTATTAAGTGTGTTTACATCACTTTAGTGTGCTTCAAGACCATAAAGATTTTCCAAAGAAAAATTTCATTGTGCTACACATTGGTGACCAGGATTTAGAGTCAGAGTCCAAACAGCACGGAAACAGGCCATTTGGCCCACCACGTCCATGCTGACCAGTGGGCACCCATCCATATTAATCCCATTTTCCAGCATTTGGCCCTTCTACACATGGGTGATTTAAGTACTTATCTCGACATTTAAAAGCTGTCAGTGACTCTGCTCCACCACTCTCTCAGGCAGTGTATTCCAGATACTCGCCACTCTCTGGGTAAAAAATAGAACCTTTCGAAGTCTCTTGCCCTTTACCCTAAATTGATGGCTTTTAGTTTTATCTACCTCTAATATGGGAATAATTTCCTGCAGTCTACCCTATCTATACCCCTCATCATTTTATATAAATCAGTCATGTTCCCTCTTATCATTCTTTGCTCCAGGAGAAACAGACCTAGCCTCTCCAATCTCTTCTCCATAGCTTTGACCCAGCCCCTGGTGAATCTGCTCTCCCCTCCTCCCCCGCACCTGCCTATCACTGTCTCTTACCTGCATCTACCTATCACCACCCTGTGCCCACCCTGCGTCCCCTCTTTTGTCCACCTATCACTGCTCTGCTTTTCCCTCCTATATATTGGGCTTCCCCTTTTCCTATCTTCAGACCTGAAGAAGGGTCCTGATCCAAAATGTTGACCACCTTCTTTTCCCCACGGATGCTGCCTGGCCTGCTGAGTTCCTCCAGCATCTTATTGGTTTTTAATCTAGATTCCAGCATCTGCAGTCCTTTGAATCTCTTCTCATAACTGTAACACTCCATCCTAGAGAACATTACAGTGAATCTCCTCTGCACCCTTCTCCAGTGCTATCACATATTCCCTATGGCATGGTGACCAGGACTGCATGCAGTACTCCATCTGTGGCCAGACCAATCTATTATAAAACTGGAGCATAACCTCCCTACCTTATATTCAATGCCCTGACTAATGAAGGCAGTTGTCACGTGTGCTTTATTACCTCGGTTATCTCCCTGCATTGCCACCTTCAAGGATCTGTGGACTTGTATACCAAGGTCACTCTGTTCCTCCGTAGTCCCTAGGACCTTACCATTCATGGTGTATGTCCTAGCCTCATTAGTACTCCCAAAATGCATCACCTCACATTTATCTGGATTAAGCTCCATCTGCCATTTCTCAGCCTATTTCACCAATACATTGATATCCCCCTGTAGCCCAAGACTACCCTCCACACTATCAACAACTCGATTAATCTTCGTGTCATCTGCAAACTTACCGATTATACCTTCTACATCCTCATCCAAATCATTCATCTATATTACAAATGGCAAGAGTCCCTGTACCGATCCCTGTGGAACACCACTAGCCACAGGCATCCTTTTACAAAAACAACCCTCTACCAACTTTGTCTCCTGTTGCCAAGTCAACTTTGGATCCAAGTTACCAATTTACCCTGGATCCCATGTTCCCTCACATTTCAGACCAGTCTCCCATGTGGAACCTTGTCAAAGGCGTTACTGATATCCATGTAAACCACATCCCTCTTCAATACACTTTGTTATCTCCTCCAGAATATTCAATCAGATTGGTCAGACAAAATCTGCCCTTGACAAAGCCATGCTGGTTATCTCTGATTTATCAACAACACTGGGATTTCTGCCTCAGATTTTTTCAGATCAGCCTTGCCCTTTCACTATATACCTTTTTCCGAATAATCCCATATTTGAACCAATTACATTGTCTGTTACAATGAACTTCTTCAATGATGTGCATTCTTATAGAGTTGTATCGCATGGAAACAGGCGCCTTGGCCCAATTTGTTCATGCTGACCAAGTTGTCTACCTCGGGTAGTCCCACATTCGGCCCATATCCCTCTGAACCTTTCCTATCCATGTACCTGTTGAAATGTCTTTCAAACATTGTAATTGTTCAATGGCATTCTTTAATTCCATTATCGAGTGCAGTATCAAACTCATTCTGAAGTTTCATTTGCCGTTTGCTGTAATTTTTCGGAAGTGAGTAAGTCTGTTGTAAAGTCCAATACTGGGAATAAAAGCAAAAATGGAAAATGCTGGAAGCACCCCACAGGTTTGTGGGGAGAGAGTTTTCAGCCAATAGAAGGTTCTCTGGCAGGAAGTATTACGAACCTGCTGAGTATATCTGACATTTTTTTTTCCTGTTTTTATTCCGGATTTCCAGCATCTGCAGCATTTTTGCTTTTGGATTGCCGGCAATGGTAATGGATGCGGGATTCACCTGTCAAAGGTTGAAGTGCCATTCTTGAGCAAATGTTGCAATGAATAGAAATGGAGTAACTGAGCTCCATGGAAACGCATTGCGATTGTGCAGCGCGGTTCTTCAGCCGACGCAGGAAAATGAGCACTGGGGTAAAATCAGCAAATGCCGGGTGTGTCCTGCAGTGTACAAAGGAGAAAGACGTATTTTTATGCCTAGGTCTAAGCTCTTTAAAAAGAAGACCTGATTAAGTTGATAAGCATATTGAAATGAGGTATTTTCCTGTCACAATTACACAGGAGGATCCTAGTCCGAGGTTGGAAGTTGATTGGAAGTTGATTGGGGCACGCAGCTGCTATCTTGCAACTCACTGTAACTGAGTTGCAAGTTAGAAGCTGCAAACTCTGTCCATTTTTAGTAATAAGGCAAAAACAAGGTAAAATATATTGATTCTGTGTTACATTGCACACGGTGAGTCTGTGTCTCTCAATTAACTCTCTCCCTTGCATTTCTTGTTCTCTTTCTGTTCCCTTCAGTCCTTCTAAATTTGATGTTAGAATTATAAAGTTGTACAGCACAGAACTGGGCCCTTTGACCCACCTTGTCCGTGCCGACCCTGATGCCTACCTACGCCAATCACATTTGCCCTCGTTAGGTCTGTATCCCTTTACGCCTTTCCCATCCAAGTACCTGTCCAAATGCCTTCTAAACATTGAGTGTGGAAAGGGGCTGGCAATGGCTTCAGTTTTTGAATGTGCTGGCAGCTGTTATATTAAAAATTGTTCCGTCAGTCTCGCTGACAGCTGCCATCGCAACTTAGGATGTTACATCCTGGTTTGTGTATTCGCTCAAGCCCAGACTGCAGTAATCAGTCAGTCAAGAGTCCTAAACCTGGCCAAAAATAATCCATTCCAAGCTTTTGTGGGAGAACCTGACACCTTCAAGTAGAAAAATATTCTAACAAAGCATTTATTAAAACATACCTGAAAAGAAATAATACAGACCCTTGAAGTTTCAGTCTCTGGAGAATATGGAGCATTTTGAATTGTGGTAGCTTTGTGGGAATTTCCATGGTGCAGCAGTTAACGGTGGCGTCTCTCAGCTCTTGGCTTCAATCATGACCTCTGGTACTGTCTGTGCGGAGATGTGACCACGTGGGTTTCCCCTGGCTGCTCTGGTTTCCTCCAATATCCCAAAGACATGTCAGTAGGTTAATTGGCTGTAAATTCATTGAAGTGACAATGTGCTGTACACCACTCCTGAAATTTTGCTGCTTTGGCGACAGTGGAACCAATTTTCTGAAGCTTAGTTTATCGTACATCCATTTTCATATCCACATCAGAGCCACTCCCTCCTTTCACTTCCCTGCTCCCCTACACCAGGTTCCTATGCTGCTTGTACATCTGTTTAAAGGATTTGCAATTGAACCTCTCAAAAATAAACAATTGGGCGATGTGGCTGATCAGATACAAGAGAGAACCCATGCATTGCAGAAATAGTCCAGCAAACAGAGAGCTCTGTTCATAATTATATTCCCTCATCGACTGGATAGGCAAGGAGATAGAGGATGGCAAAGCACTGAGGCCAGGATAGCATCAACATCAACTGGTACTCCAGAGCAATATTTCCACTTCTAAACAATCTTGATGTGCACTGGTATCGTGAGGGAAGGAATCCAAGTCTCTGGCATGTGGAACATTCCATTCTGTGGTTACTAAATGATTTCAAATAAGTTACAGCACCAGCGATTGGGGTTCGATTCCCGTCGCTGTCTGTAAGGAGTTTGTACGTTCTCCCGTGTCTGCGTGGGTTTCCTCCGGGTGCTCCAGTTTCCTCCCACATTCCAAAGACGTATGGGGAGGTTAATTTGGGTTTAAAATGGGCGGTGTGGACTCGTTGGGCCGGAAGAGCCTGTTACCATGCTGTAAATAAAATTTAAATTTAAAAAAAAATTTAAGTACTAAAGATACTGTAATCCTGACCATACAAGCCTCGAAGATGTCAGTCGTCTTCCCATTCTGACCACTTGCACGCCCGTTTTTCTTAAATATTACCGCACCTTTGTATACCCATGCCTTCAGTTACTTCATCAACACACTGAGTTTCCTGATAGTCTTTGACACAATTTCAAATGATTTGAACAAATGTACAAGCAGCACAGGAATCCTACATGGAGACACAACAGACCGCAGAAGCTGGAATCTGGAGCAACAAACGATCTGCTGGGTAGAACTCAGCTGGCCGGGCAGCATCTGTGATGGGGAAAGGAACTATCAATACTTTGGGTCGGAACAGAAGTCCTGATGTAGGGTTTAGACCTAAGATATCAACAATTCCTTTCCTTCCCACAGATTGGTATTGGTTTATTATTGTCACTTGTACCGAGGTACAGTGAAAAACTTGTCTTGCATACTGTTTGTACAGGTCAATTCATTACACAGTGCATTGCGGTAGTACAGGGTAAAAACAGCAGTGGTCAGATGCTGCCTGATCAGCTGAATTCCTCCAGCAGATTGTTGCTCTAGGAACCACACATAACCTAGTGTCCAACAAAGGCTGCAGGAGAGTGCAGAAATAAAATTCTGAGATTCTCTACCTGAATTCCTCTCTCTCCCTTGTTAAGATGTTTACTTCTTAGTCGCATGTACATTGAAACACACAGTGAAATTTGTCTCTCTGCGTCACTGAGAATGTGCTGGGGGCAGCCCACAAGTGTTGCCACGCTTCCGGCACCAATATACCATGCCCACAGGTCCTAACCCGTACGTCTTTGGAACATGGGAGGAAACCGGAGCCCCTGGAGGAAACCCACGCAGACACCGGGAGAACGTACAAACTCTTACAGACAGCGGCGGGAATTGAACCTGGGTAGGAATTTACCTCCATGGCAAAGCATTTGGCCATCAGTCCTCGTAACTGAGAATCCTAGTGAACATAATTATGAAGAATCTTTGGTGTTTGCTGAACGTAAGCAGTTGTCAATTATTTCTGCACCTTAAGATGTATTTTTCCTTTGTTTTGCAGTGATGTGAGCTAATGACTGATTGACTTGAAGAGTTACCCATTATCAAGAGTTCCTTCAGTTCGCCATGGAGGAACTCAGTGTAAGTTCATGGTGCCCATCAATGTGTAAGAATTGTGTGTCTTTATTTATGAACTATGCACTCAGCTGAGGAGTGCAATATGAAACATTGTGGATAAAGAACAAGGAGACCTCCAGAACAGGAGAGGAGGTGGTCTTTTTTGTGGTAAGGGTGGGGATATGTCATCCCCTTTACAGTCCCATGCTAGCTACATAGCTGAGAATGATGTGTTGGATGACTATGATAACTGCTTTTATCTGATGTGTGGTATAACCTTTTCTGATTGATCTGCTGGATCTGGAAGAGATTTGCATTGAAGGCTCAAAGTTACCAGCTGGATACAATCCAACGTATCACCACCTAAGCATCCATTCTGGTACAAATCCGTGATTTCAGCCCATTTGTCTGAGAAGATCAAATTTCTGTTTCAGATTATCTTCAGGAATGCTGTTAGTAGTATCTCTCACTTGGGCAGAAGTGAAGGTTATTACTGAGGAATTTCACTCTCAGTCTTTCTCCTATTTTCAATGCTTTTTTTTTCAAACAAATTTTCAGGATCATTTGTCTTCTGATGACACTTGACTGCTTGACCGAGCAAGGGTTCCTCGGTGTGAAATCACCTTCTGGTGCCTTGGTAGAGGATGTTAATACTATGTGAGCCTTAACAATGAATGTTAGGTAGCCAATTTGACAGCCTGTTTATTGTAGTTCAACCTCATCCCCTCTTTTTGAAATGGTTATATAAAGGAGTTCCTGGTCAGGGGCTTTTTGTTGCATTTATTTTTCATAAAATAGGACACAGAGGAGCAATGGTACTCATCAAATCTACACTGGCTTCAGAGAAATAATCCAGTTGGTTCCAATCCCCAAATCCCAGCAATTTCTTCTTGAAATATTAATCCAATCCCCTTTTGTGGATCTCTGCCTACCATTCTATCAACAGGGCATTCCAGATCCGAAAATTCTGAAGGAAGGTCATTGACCTGAAATGTTTACCCTGTTTCTCTCTCCATAGATGCTGCCCGACCTGCTGAGTATTTCCAGTGTTCTGTTTTCATTCTCAATCCTCACTGCCCAAAACAGAAGAAGGCTTTTCCTCCTATAACCTCCAATGCTTCTGCCAATCATTTAAAAACCTCTTTCTGGCACTGAAAACAGTTTCTCTTTATTTGTTCTATCTAAACCTTTCATGATTGTGAACAACCCCTGATCTCCTTTGCTCTCAGGAGAACAATCCCAGCTTCTACAGTTTATGTATTTTGTTATAATCCCTCATCCCTGGTAAATCACTCCAAAGCCTTTGCATCTTTCTCAGGTGGATGTGCAGAACTGGGGCCCAAGATTCCATTGGGCTTTGAGCATAGGTTTTACGTAGGTTTAGCACAATTGTTGTGTTTTGTGAATTCCCTTGTTTTGTGCTGTATGCAGCTGGAAGATTCAAGGGATGAGGATCATTTTTAGTGAAGTTCTGAAGTTCTACCTGCAGTTAAGTAACTGCATGGATCAGCGATTTGAGACTGGGTCATGCAATTCATCACTTAGACACTTCACTTAGTGACCTCGTCTGCTCATGGATGTTAAGCATTGAATGGCATTCTCCAAAGTTAAAGGAAAGGGGTAATTTTCCTGCCCAACTAGACCAAACACTGAAAAGCAAAAAAAAACTGCAGATGCTGCAGATCTGACATCAAAACAGAAAATGCTGGAAACACTCAGCAGGTCAGGCAACATCTGAGGAGGGAGAAACAGAGCCAACATTTTAGCTCTGATCCTTCATCAGAACTAAAAGCTGTTTGCCTACACAGCATCTTTAACTGTACCTCAGAGAAACTCATCATATGAAAATATACTCTGCATAAAAGGCTTTGATGTTGGGGAACTGATTTTCCACTGAGTTAGTTTGCCATTTCAGAATAGAAAGTTCACTCCAAATGAGAATCTTATTTGCTTCTTTTAAATGATATTATAATCGCTCTTATGACATTTTTGTTATCATTTCTTTTAGAGCAATCTAATGTCTGCACCCAAAGTGGAGATGTTAGTTGATGTGCCCCAACGCATATTGAGGGGACTCCCTCAAGAGGTGACTTTACAGCAGTCAGCGGTTGATGAAAGACGCATAGGTGAGTGTTTTCGTTGACGATATTTCGTGAAACTAAAGATGATCAGGACTAATGGAAAGTTAGATTTGATCTTTTGAGAAGTATGTAATTCTGCACTTGTTCTTTCAACCTCTGGCCCTTGGCATTTTGTATTGGCCCAGTATGAGCAGAGACTTTGAAGAGTGATGGTTAGCACTCCACATGTTTGTACTAAATGGACACTGACTAGAAAAAAAGACTGCATGTAGCTTTACTCTGTAAAGCAAGAGGAAAGAATGACTCTCCATATATTTACACAAGAGTCCATTGGTGATGTAGCTGTCTAATGGTTCTTGCTTTTGGATGTACTCCCTGAACTCTAACTTTCTATTGGCAAGTTTTCAGCAATTTTCTCATTTGCATTGTGACCTGGAATCTGGGTCATGGCTTCTGCTAACTCCTGTCTCCCTCACTCCCAAAGAAAGCATGTAGGTTCATATTGTCGTATCGCTGCTACGGTTCCAACTGACCCGGAGCAGATGAGCAGCAAAACATTGATTTGCAGCACCCAGTCATGAACAGCTTTTGTTAACCGTTGTTGTTGAGAAAGGAATGTAGACAGGTGATCACCAGTACTCCAGTGATGCAACTGACAAACAGTGATGTTGAAACCTCTCCGCATACAGTTGTTCTCTAATGTAAACTAAAAATAGTAAATGCTGGAAATGCTTACCGGGTCGAGCAGCATCTGTGGTGAGAGGAACAGAGTTAATGGTTTGGCTTGAAGACCTTTCATCTTCTGCCTGGCCTTCTGGGTATTTCCAGCACCTCATATTTTTCATCTTTCCCCAATCTACTACTTTACTTTAATTCTTTGATTTAGAACATGGAACGTAGATCATGGGCCTTTGGCCCATGATGTCTGTACCAAACATTATGCTGAATTAAACTAAGCTTCTTCTGCCTGTACATGATTCGTATCCCTCCATATCCTGCATTCTAACAGCCTCTTAAATACCACTGTCATATCTGCTTCCATCTCTACCCCTGGCAGCCTGTTCCAGGCACCTACCACTTTTTCTGTGTAAAGATAGATAGGCAGATGGGAGGAATTTGCCCAACACATTAGGGATACTTAAGAGACTCTTAGACACATGAATGATAGAAAAATAGGGGGCTATGAGGGTTAGATAGATCTTAGAGCAGGATAAAATGTCGGCACAACATTGTGGGTCGAAGGGCCTGTACTGTGCTGTAATGTTCTATGTTCACACATCTCCTTTCAACTTTCACCCCTCACCCTAAATGTATGTTCTTTGGTATTTGACATTTGTACCCCACGAGAAAAGATTTTGATTATACAGTTTCAAAGCGACTTGTATCCCGTCCAAGGGCAGAATAGGACAGCGGGTGGAATTGTTGCCTCGTAGCTTCAGCAAGTTCAACCCTGGGCTCGGGTGCTACCTGTGTGGTGTGTGAACGTTGTCACTGTGACTGCATGCATTCCCCCAGGCAGTCTACAGTCTCCTTCCACATTCCAAAGGACATGCTGGTTGGTAGGTTAATTGGTTACTGTAAATGACCCCATGGGTAGTTAAGGTGTCAGGGGAATGAGGGGGTTGAAGGGCACATGTGAGAGAACTGGTCACGGTGAAATAAGTGAAGGAACGAGATTAATGGAATTGCTCTGAGTGCTGACATAGACCCAATGGGCTGAATGGCCTTCGATTTCATAACTAAATCTGAAAAATAACATTTGTTTTAACCCTTTGTTTATACTTTGTCTTTCAGGTGTGTGGGCCACAAGGTCCATTCAGAAAGGCAGAAAGTATGGTCCGTTTTCTGGAGAAAGGAAGAAAAAATCCCAGGTCAAAAGCAATGTGTATATGTGGGAGGTAAGTGTTGTCTGGTTTTCAGCTGGATAGCAACATATTCAAATGCAAAACTGATTTTGATAACTAATAATGAATTCTTTCTGCATGTGGATATGCATAATATTTCTGAATTTTGAAAAATGGATTTTTTTACCAAAATGATTATCTCCTCTTCCCTAACAAGATCTCAATGCTGCAACATATAGAAAGTTGACACTTGATGTGTTTCAATGGGCTATTTCTGATTCTTAACTGTAGTATTTTTGTGATAGTAGTTTTGAAAAGAAATCATCAATTTTCCACCTTTTTAAGTTACTGGAGATACACCTGTCACTCGTTAAACTGTGGTATGCGTGAATTCCTACATTTGTGGATTTGTTCAAAAGCTAAAATTGTTCTGATGTTTTTCAAAACTTTTTTGCTTTATACTTTGGCCTGAAGTTTTATTTGCTGTCTTAGCCTTGTGGAGTAGTGCATGCACTTGTGCTGAATCACATGATGGAGAGGGATGAGTTCGTCTCTGTTGTCCAAACTTGGTTGATCCTTCATAGCCTATTTGCCTTGCATCACTTAAGCATGCTGCATGTCTCGTGAAAGTAGATCAAAACTAAACATTGGGTGATTCTTTTAAATTTTATTTGCAGAATACTTGATGCAACTTTAAAGTAACATGCTACCTTTGTGAGCTAATCAAGTCTTTGTAGATCAATGTTTTTATAAGTGTATTATTTGAGGCTTGGGGACAAAGGTACTATTGCAATACACAAAGCTGCCATTGATTTTAAGTTTTTTTTTCCAAAAAAGAAAATTGTACGGCAGCCATCCTGAAGTTTTTCAGTGACTGTGAAATGAGTGAACATATGTGGTGATAACTGATGTGGATTATGTGCCCCTCAGTGTTTAACAGAAATCTATGGGGAACACAAATGGGGATGTAATGCCTGGAAGTTCCTGGGCACAATGCTCACCTTTGCACTAAAACCACCATAACCTCGCATGAATCCCCTAGCTTAAACTTTCTGTAGAAAGGCAGCTCCACCTTTCAATCATAAACATCCTATATCACTTTAACAGCTGGCTAAGCTCCAAGCTATACTGGTTGTCTCTGACGATCAAACATTTCAGAGTATTTTGACAAAACTAATAAAAATGCAACATTTAAAAATTACTTGTGGTAAAACTCAATTAAAACACTTAGACACAAGGGGCCACAGAAGAGATTCTGCAGCTGCTGGAACCTGGGGCAACACACACAAAATGCAGGAGGAACTCAGCATCTATGGAGGGAAATGAGCAGTCGACGTTTCAGGCCGAGACCCTTCATCAGGACTGGAAAGGAAGAGGGCAGAAGCCAGGATAAGAAGGTTGGTGGAGGGGGAGGGGCACAAGCTGGCAGGTGACAGGTGAGAGGGGCAAGGTGGGTGGGTGGTGGGGGGGAGGGGGGATGATAGGGGGAGAGAAGCTGCGAGGTGATGGGTGGAAGAGGCAGAGAGCTGAAGAAAGAATCTGGTTGGAGAGGACAGTAGACCATGGAATAAAGGGAAGGAAGTGGGGACTAGGAAGGAGGTAGTGGGTAGGCCGTGAGGGTGGGGGAGGGGAAAGAGAAGGGGTAAGTGGGCCACAGGAGTGAGGTAAGATGAAGGAGGGGAAGAGAGGAAAACGGGAGGGGTTACTGGAAGTTGGGGAAATCTCTGCAGCTTCCAGATTTCTCTAACTTCCAGTAAACCCCCCCACTTTCTTTTCCTTCATTCCTGTGGCCCCCCCTCACCCCTTCTCTTTCCCCTCCCCCACCATCACAACCTGCCCACTACCTCCCTCCTATTCCCCACCTCCTTCCCTTTTATTCCGTGGTCTACTGTCCTCTCCAACTGGATTCCTCCTCCTCCAGCCTATCACCTCTCAGCTTCTCACGTCACTCCCTTTCATCCCCACCTCCCCCACCTACCTACCTTGCCCCTCTCACCTGGATTCACCTGTCACCTGCCAGCCTGTGCTTCTCCCCCTCCCCCTACCTTTTCATTCTGGCTTCTGCCCTCTTCCTTTCCAGTCCCGAAGAAGAGTCCCGGCCCAAAACATCGACTGTGTATTTCCTTTCATAGATGCTGCCTGACCTGCTGAGTTCCTCCAGTACTTTGTGTGTGTTAAACACGAGGAGGCTGTGATTATAGCAACTGCTCTGTCTGAGATGGCAAGAAACTGCAAATTGTTGTGGCCACAGCTCAGCACATCATGGAAACCAGCCTCCTCTCTGTGGACTCTGTCTACACTTCTCACTGCCTCGGTAAAGCAGCCAACGTAATCAAAGACCCCACCCACCCCGGACATTCTTTACTGCCCCCCCCCCCCCCCCATCGGGCAGAAGATACAAAAGCCTGAAAGCGCGTACCACCAGGCTCAAGGACAGTTTCTGTCCCGCTGTTGTAAGACCATTGAAAGGACCTATAGTACGACGAGATGGACTCTTGACCTCACAATCTACCTTGTCCTGACCTTGCACCTTATCGCCTGCCTGCACTGCACTTTCTCTGTAACTGTAACACCATATTCTGCATTGTGTTACTGCTTTTCCCTTGCACTGATGTGATGAACGATCTGTGTAGATGGCTGCAAAACAAAGTTTCTCACTGTACCTCGGTACATGTGACAATAGTAAACCAATTTAGTTGTGTGACGGTGGGAGGAGAGGTCAAATGACAGTCGTGAGTTTGGCGCTGTGATTCGCGGGGGTGGCAGTCAGTAACGTGGGAGATCAATAAGGAAATACCTTCAAAGGGATCCAAGTGAGCCGGTTTCCAGGTAGAATAAGGAGACACAAAGACCTACTGGTGTTGGATGCAGGTGCTGAGATCATTTCCCTCTCCTGGGAGACTCCCAGGCTTGCTACAGGGGTAGTGGTCCGCTTCATTGCTAACGCAATCGTAAACTAAACCTGTGCTGTTAGATTATTACTCATCAGATTCTACTGCTTTTAGCCTCTGTGAGTGGTCTGAAGATGTTTAATGGTTCATCTGAGAGTGTGGTATTGTCTGGTCTCTTGTGTCCACTAGTTGAGGTACATTCCCATGAACGAAGAGGGAGGGAGCTCCATAGGTGACCAAGAAAAGCGTGTGGCAGATGTTAATTTCACAGTTGAGAAGCGGGTTGCTTGCAGGAAGTTCGGGCAGGGGTGGTGGTTGGTGGGTGTAAAAGGAAATGAGAGGCACGGAGAGAGAGCGTGAATAGATTGGCAGTAAACAAAAAAAAAGTGAATCCAAAAATATTCTACATGCATATGAACAGGAAAACACGGGACTGGTTGGAAGCAAGGAAAAAGAAATTGAGGCTCTGACATTTATTCCGGCACGTGAACAGGCAGGGGACGGAAGGATGTGGACCACATGCAGGCAGATGGGATTAGTTTAAATTGGCATCGTGGTCAGCATAGACATGGTGGGCTGAAGGGCCTGTTCCTGTGCTGTACACTCCTATGAATCTTTGTGTTATACATGGACATTTTTTTTAAAAAAAAGCATTCAGTAAAGTGCCACATAATAGACATGATCAAAATTCAAGGCCATAAAATAAGGAAATGCAGCAGCATGGATCTGAAATTGGCCAAGTCATGGGGAACCAAATGGTAGAGAAAGGTAGGGATGTGTGAAGTGAAGTTCTCTAAGGGTGAGTAAAGGGATCATTGCTTTTCTTTTCTATATCAATGATTTGGACTTGGATGTACACGGCACAATATCCGAGTTCACAAACTTCAAGGTATAGGGAGAGTGAGGATGGAATCGATAGACTTGAAGGAGATTTGGACGAGCTGGTGGAATGGTGAACAGGTAGGTGAAAGTTCGTCCTGAGAAATGTGAAGTGTTAAACTTGTAGGAAGAACGAGAACTATTGTAAACTGGAGGGCACATTTCTAAAAGGGATACAAGATCAAAGAGATCTTGGTGTACATGTGCATGGTTTGTTGAAAGGTAGGAGAAGCTGAGAAGGTGATTGTAAAAGTACATGGGATCCTGGGCTAGATAAATACAGGCAAAGAGCACTGGCAAGGAAATCATGAAGGACCTTTTATAAACATTAGTTCAGCAATAACTGAGGTATTGTGTCTGGTTCAGAGAGCCACACTTCATGAAAAATGATGGAGGCTTTGGAGAGGGTGCAGAAGCAATGTTATCAAAATGATTTTAAGGGACTTTAGTTATGAGGATAGACTGGAGACGCTGGGGTCATTCATCATGAAGAGCATAGTCAAAGCAGATAAGGAGAAACTGCACCCATTGGCAGATGGGTCAAGTATTAGGGAATGTAGAATGGAGGCGATTGGGAAAAGAGCAAAAGGTAACATGAGGAAAAATTTCTTTTTGCAATTACTGGTGCTGGAAAACAATGCCAGGATGGTAGTGGGGATGGATTGAACCGCAATGTTCAAAAGGGAGCTGGGTAAGAAAGGAGTTTGGAGGGCTATGGGGAGAGGGCAGGGGACTGGTATTGGCTGGATTGCGCTTGTGCAAAACCAGTATGGACTTGATGGGCTGAATGGCCTTCACTGCTGTAACCATTCTGATTCTTTTTGTCTTATTGAACCAGTATTCATTACTATCTGATACATAAAGCATTCAAACTGTCCTGTAGAAAGTTGCATCCAGTTGAGCAGAATTGGAAATAAAAATTGTAGTTAAAGTAAATTACCTGTAATCTATTAAGATAATGATGTGCTTCAACACTTACTTAAATGTGAAGCTGGAGTGTGGATCTCCAAGCAGGAAATCTTGAAAAGGTGCTAATATTCTTCATAAAGAAACAAAAATCACTTGCACTTGTATTTCTTGCTTTTGGTGTAATTAGATTTAGTGTCAACCCTCCACAAATTAAGATGCTGCTGATTTCTCTCTAGAACACCCTGCTGGAAAATATGTTGCAGTTGTCAGGATTGAGGTTGGCTAAGATGCCAGGGAGTTGAATAACCTTTCTAATTCAAGATTGGCCAAAGGGATCCATAGAAACCATATCTGTGCATGGAAGGGAGGGAGGAATATTGGCATAAAAGCAAAGGGAAGAGCAATGGTGGTTAATAAAACAGTCCAATGTCCATAAAATGAGGATCAGACAACCTCCTATAGGTTTAATTCCTCTTCCGGAAGTACCAATGTGGGTTTTCCTTCCTCCTTTTTCAAGTGGTCTGGGGACACTGTGATTAACTACCACGCTTCTTTTTCCCTGCAACCGTATCAATTGACAAATCTGTGCCTCTTGCACGTGGGAGGTTTTAAACATGGTGAAAGGAAGGGCTATTGACAGCATAAATGACTACTTCACTTGAAACAGTGGTTTTCTCTGTACTGTTACTTTAAAGAATGGTTCCATGTTTGACTAGGTAACTGTAACCACATCTAGATTTCATGACGTTATAGACATTTGATGTTTATTGAAATGTTCTTTGAATAAGTACCATCTCTTCACAAGATATCATTGAATGCAATTAACCACATCCTATTTTTCTGAGATTGATGCTTTGTGTCCATGTGAATCCCTCGCATTGTTTCCAGTAAAACTGTTCTGGGGCGTCAAAGTGTTTCTTTATCACTGACAATGTGCAATAGCCTAGGAAGAAATGCTGAAGCTATTATAATCTTTCTTGTAATGAAAATTGGAGGATTTATTAAAACATAAGTACTGATGAAGAGAACATATCTGAAATGAACTTGTTAACTGTTAATATTTCTATGTCTAAAATTTAATTTTCCTTTTTGAATAGGAGTTGGCTAATACCCAAGTATTTGATAAAACAAAGTTACCAAGATGGTCATCTACCAGTTCATTTATTTGGAAGTAACATTTCAGTTATTACGCAAGTCATAAAAATGATGACAAATACATTTGGCAAAATCGCATTATAAAATGTACCATTGCATTTATTAACTATCTATAACATCACTTTTGTCTGATTTTAATGGATGTAGTGTAATAAATAAGACACGTTGACATACTTGTATAGAAATAGATCATGACTCCTGATTAAGCTGAAGTTCTGTTGCACTATTGTCTACTTCAGGTACTCTGCAAACAATGGAGAGTATCACTGATAAATTTCTGTCTCTGGACATGTTACATTGAAGCATATTTACCACATTTAAAGTGGATAATTGTTATGTTGCTGATCTATGAATAATATGCCAATGGAAGGAATGTAGACCAAAGTACACAAGGGGTAAAATTAATTGTTGATATCTGTGAATGAGTCTGTAGGTCACGAAACTAAACTAAACCTGGAACTTTAGATTCAGAGAGCTTGTGATTGGTTTCTCCAGGGATACGTTTCTAACGATAAAGGAACAAATGAACTCTGCTCTATTGTCAGTTGGCTCAAATGATAACAATAGTCACGGATAAGGCCAAAACCAGATCGATTTCTACTCACTTCAGCTACTTGATCTTTATTTTGGGAATCATGATAGGAACCACATTGCAGGGCACTATTTGGGTTTAAAACAAAACAGTAGGCAAAGTTCAGTTAAAAATTAATGAATTGGATGATTCACGTAAAGCCTAGCTTTATGTGAATGCAGCAACAGTCAGCAATCATCTCAATATAATTGTGATGTTTTCTGAATACCTTTTTGATCTGTGCACCTTTTCCAAGTACACACTTATGAGAGTACCATCCATTTTACATGTAACCAGAAAATAGATTAATCACCTGGTATGTTGCAGCCATTATTCTTTATTTTCCATCTACAGTCTTTCTCCACCCACCCCTCCCCCAACATGCACACATCTCGCACAAGCACCCCTGCATTGCACAGTAGGCATCGCATGGTGCAAAAGACGCAAGAGATGTGAACAACATAATCTTCCAAAGAAACTTTAAACCTAATTTTAAATGCAATCCTGTGTGCTTTAACACATTGTCTGCCTCGCTCTTGCAAACACACATTAGATTAGATTCTTGTCATGTACTGAAGGGTACAATGAAATTCCTTGTTCACATGAAGCTGACAGAGTAAACAGCAAAAATGCTAACAATAATAAATACTACAATGATGAGCGCCAAAAATGCAGAATGGTGCAATCTGAAGTAGTGAAAAAAGAAATGATAAAGGGATGTAACAGAATAACTGAGAGAGGTAGAACTAAGAGTCCGAGAATGTGTCAGCACCACCGAGAAGAAGGTTTGAAAGAGGTGATTGATTCAGAAGTCTGATAGCAGTGGGGAAGAAGCTGTCTAGAAATTACGAGGTTATTTTCCTCACTTTAGGATCTGCGGAAAACTTTAATTTGAGGAACTGAAACCATTTACCTTCCGTTTCATTTCTGAATTTCTAGCTGGTATCAGAAGCATTTTTATTCACTGTGGTGTGAAAAGCCAGAAACCGAGTTGTCTGCATGAAGCAAATGAAATTCTTAACTTCCTGCACCACAGAATGTCACATTAGCTTTCTGCTTTCAGAAGCAGGGTCACTTTTGCAGCATTATTTAGACGATCCGTTATATTCCTGTGTCCCATCTTATTTTTTCCTTGAACTCCAACGCTGTGATTCCTGCTTTATGAACCAATGGCCGTGATTGTGGTGATAGGAAACAGTTTACGCGGAGTGAGCTTCACAGCCAAGCCTTGTCCTGATCTTGGTATTCACACTTCCAGCAGGAGTTTCTGGGTAACGATCAGGTGTAGCAACATTGGCTGATTTTGTTCACACCCACCACTCCTATCGAGTCCCCTCAGCTGTCCCAACTGCTGTCAATTAACTCAGCATAGATTTAGAATTAAACACTTCTCATATAAATAGCTCAATAATTCATTGAATAATCTTACCAATCAGCACCTTCTATAGAGACAATGTGGGTTTTTATAATCCAAGTATTTTGGCCATCCACATCTAATTAGATATTTAAATTTGGAGAATGTGCCATACCTGCAATGTTACGGAGAGCAAGAACAATTGTATCGTGCTTCATTCCTCTTCAATACAGGGGGTTATTTTGATGTGTTCTACTTATGGTTTTAAATCTTGCCACCCAAACAATACTGCCCTAGAGTGTTTAACTTTAATGGGAAATGGAAATGATCTTGATCAAGTGTTATTCTGTGAGGATGGGTAGGGGGGAATCCAATCTGAAAGAGCAATCTTACTGCAACCGATCGAATTTGCCAAAGATACTCTTAACAGATTGAAAGGAAAATGGCCAAGGATATCTGGTAATAAAACGGCAGAAAACAAGGCAGATTCTGCATCTGAATGTGCAAAAGTAGGTTAGTTTCAGGCAGAAACTATTCAATTAGGCTGCAACGTAATACATTTTATGCTACTTTTGCCACTTATAGATTTTTTTTCACCATCGACTCAAGGGAAATCTAAGACGTTAGGGACTTTTCTTAATTCTACAGGGAGAAAGGTGTCAGTGTTACGAGAGTTTTATTACTTTGAAATGAATTTTCTTATTGTAAGCCAATTTTTAAAATGTTTGAGTGTCAGGATTGTTTATAAACTTGGCTATTTTTGGTAAAAATGTATTACTCCAGTTATGAGCATCTAAGAATGTGGAAAACTCATCTTTTCCTGATCTTTGTAGAATGAGCTGGTTTTAGCTGGGTGGAAGTGGAGATGCTAAAATTGGTTTTCCCCAGCTTGGGGCCAAGGATGGGAAACTAGCTCCTGATCACTGCCCTGTGATCCCTATTGGAAAATGGTGATGGGATGAGGATGTTTCACACTGCTAGTCAACCGATACTTTCTATGTGCCATGATTTCCAAAGATCAGCTACTAAGGTATCACCTTGGAGGGCATCTGTTGTCCATGGAAAGTAACACACTGACAGTCTGTCACTTGGTAGAATCATTTCATTGCCTGTGATATATACCTTTTAAAGGCAAGGACACCTTTATAGCTTTTAAGGTGGGTCCAATAACAATTGAAATATTAAAAATCTCTATTCATTTAGTTGGTCAAAAATTGATTTGTCGATGCTTGTTTGGAAATATTATGGTATAAGAGATTAGGGTTTAAATTCATTACACTTACATATAGTGGTAAAATCATGGCCATGTGAGGAAAACTGTCACTGCCACTGACTTGCAGTTTATCTATAGCCTGATTTTATTTTTTGCTTTTTCATGTTCTAGCATGCTGCACTACATCTTTTACACTGGTATCTCTTTCATTTTGCACAAACTGATGTTGACTCACATTATTCCCTCAGAATTTAAAGCTCTGTCTGTAGAAATCTAATGCAGTTGCTCTTTTTTTTGAAAGGGATGTGTTCCTGGAAAAGCTTTCGGTGAACAAAATTTAGTAAATTGAAAAGGCTGGATGAAATTTATTACGTGTATTTTGGTGTAGTTTATTTGTTTGGGCAGAAGATGTGCACTGTTCATAAATGGATTTGTTAATCAATGACATGAAACCAAAGAGACAATGTTAATCATTTGCCAAGAGTAAATCACATTAGTAAATCGAGGAATACCTCTAGATGGCCTGGATGCATTTCATTGCCAGAATTTTTGAACTCCAGGCTTTAAGTCATTGAGCCTGAGGAAACACAAGACTGCAGAATCTGGAGAAACAAACAATCTGTTGGAGAAACTCAATGGTCAAGCAGCATCTGTGGGAGGAAAGGAATTGTTAACGTTTTGGGCTGAAACCCTGCATCGGGGCTCGTGCTGGGTCTTGACCTGAAACGTCGACAATTCCTTTTTTCCCACAGATGCTGCTCGACCCGCTGAGAAGGCTAAGGAAACATCAGTGTTGATCCACACCCCAAACTGGTTGCTATGGTTCCACATAGCTTCATGTAGGGTCATAAATATTCACTGATGTTTCACATGTACAATACTGAAATGTTTGTCGAGGCATGAGTGTAACTGTTGGAGCCACTGAATCTCTGAACAGAGTTTCCTTGGGGTGCCTTTGATATTGGCATTGGCGAGACCAAGATAAACTACAAGACCTGAGTCAACTTGCAGTAATTCTCCCATCATAGTTCCAATATCTCGGCCCATCTTCAAAACCATTATAATGCTTTTCCCAATGCTAGTTCAAAGGGAAATTAATCTTCCCACCGATTAGAAGGTGGCAAATGTAACCCCTCTACTTAAGAAAGCAACGGGGGACAATACTGCAAACAACACGTCAGTTTGACTGACATGGGAAAATGCTAAAGTCTGTCTAACATGGCACTTTGAAAACACTGATGAAGGTTCATCAACATCCGTGGTCAACACAGATTTCTGCAAAGGAAATAGTGTTTGACAAATTTTACTTTTTTGAGATTGTAAAGGGGAACCTGTTGATCTGGTGTATTTAAACTTTCAAACTGCTTTCAGTAAGGTACCACAAGAATTTATTATTCCAAATTTAGATCATGTGAGATTGACACGGATGAACTTATTGATTAACAGTATGTGGGAATAAATGTGTCATTTTGGGGTTGAGAGGTTATGCCACAGGGATCAGTGATGGGATCCCTGCAGCTCTCAATCTACATCAATGATGTGGATTAGGGGACTGGGTGTTAAATATTCAGTATGCTGATGATACAAAGCTGAGTGACAGTGTGGCCTGTTAGGAGAATGCAGAGAGCTTCATGGGGACAAAAGCAGGCAAAGGGAACGGGTAAGAACACGGCAATGAAAGTCATGTTCTCACCCATTCCCTTTGCCTGCTTGTGTCATCCTCTTTGGTAGATAAAATAGAAAAGCAAAAAAGTTCTGGGTGTCCTGCTGTATGAATATTGAGGTACAGCAAGCAAATAGGAAGGTAAATGATGGCTTTTATTGTAAGAAGATTTGAATAAAGACGTTACTGCAATTATATTGGGCCCTAGTAGTTCTGCACTAAGGATCGTGCACAGATCCAGTTTCCCTTCCTAGGCAAGGATATACTGGCACTTGGAGTGTGACAAAAGTTTTTCAGATTGATTTGTCAAAGTGGTATTGTCATATGCACATGTATGCACAGGTGCAAGGAAAAATATACTTGTGGCATCACAGGCACATAGCATCATATAAGTAGCATTCACAAGAAAAGCATAAATTAAACACAAATATAAACTATGGTGGGTGGGTTTTTTGTAGGAGGAGAACCAAGCTGATTCTCCTGGGCAAGTTAGAGAGGACACAGTCCTCTAGTTCTCTACAAAACACAAGCATTCAAAGGAACTTTAATCAAAAGATGATTAAAGTCTTGAAATACTCCTGGGCTTATTCCCAGTCACCATTTCTCATCTATACCCTGTCTATCAGCAACATCATGCGAAATCTGTGACAGTTTCTACACCCACTTGACCACCCTCTCAACTCTAATCTCTAAATTGCCAGATTGCTTTTCCAGCATCAAGTATTGGGAATATCAAAGCCATTGCCTTTGTCCACCATAAATTCCATTCTGTAATCACTGATCATCCCTCTTCCTTGCAACTGTGACCTTGAACTAAGCAGTTTGCAATCTCCTTGCCATTTTTAATACAAGGATGAGCTTCTGATTAAGATTTGATATTTCTACCATCAGTTGACCATTCCAACACACTCCTGTCCAACTTGCCACGTTCTAACACGTCATCCCAAACTCTGCCACCCATCTAACTCATTGCAAATCCTGTTCACCTGCCTCCATGTAATCTGATCCACTGTTCTCACTTTAAGAAAAACCTTGATTTTAAAATTCTCATCCTTGCTTTTCCAAATCCCTCCATGGCCTCACCCGTCCTATTTTTGTCATATCCACTGAGGTATCCAGGCTCCATCAGATTGTCCATTTGAACATTCCTGGTGTTAATCCCTCTACCTTTTGGCTCTTATTCGTTGAAGTTCTGGCTTTAAAATGCTCCACTTCATTGCCCCAGTGAGAAAATTGTCAGAAATTCTTTGACCAAGCTCAGAAGGCAGCTCTGAAGCCCATCATAACCAGCACATGTGAAGAAATTCTTGGCTTCTCTAAAAGTAAGCACCAGGAGTGGTTTGAGGATGACCAAACGATCCGGAAGCTAATTAACTGCAAACACAAATTGTTGGATTGAAGTTTGACCCCATGGTTCAAGGGAGAGGAAGTAGCTCTACTGGATCCTGAAGGCTGAGGTCCAACAGAAAATCCATAGCCAAAAGAATGGAGGTCACTTATTGGTATTGTTTATTATTGTCACTTGTACCAAGGTACAGTTTAAAAAAAACTTGTCTTGCATACCGATTGTACAGATCAATTCATTACACAGTGCAGTTACATTGAGTTAGTACAGAGTGCATTGAGGTAGTACAGGTAAAAACAATAACAGTACAGAGTAAGTGTCACAGCTACAGAGGAAATGTAGTGCAGGTAGACAATAAGGTGCAAGGTCGCAACAAGGTAGATTGTGAGATCAAGAATCCCTCTCATCATATAAGGGAACCATTCAATAGTCTTATCACAGTGGGATAGAAGCTGTCCTTGAGCCTGGTGGTATGTGCCTTCAGGCTCCTGTATCTTCTACTTGATGGAAGAGAAGACAGAATGACCCGGGTGGGTGGGGTCTTTGATTATGCTGGCTGCCTCACCAAGGCAGTGAGAGGTTAAGACAGAGTCCATGGAGGGGAGGCTGGATTCCGTGACGCGCTGGGCTGTGTCCACAACTCTCTGCTGTTTCTTGCGGCCCTGGGCAGAGCAGTTGCCATACCAAGCCGTGATGCATCCAGATAGGGTGCTTTCTATGGTGCATCAATAAAAGTTGGTGAGTATCAAAGGGGACATACCAAATTTCTTTAGCCTCCTGAGGAAGTAGAGGTGCTGGTGAGCTTTCTTGGCTGTGGCATCCACGTGGTTTGAGCAGGACGGGCTGTTGGTGATGTGCAGATTCTTCAGTGTTGTTGAGTCCATGCCACTGAGAGCCAGGAATGGAGGAGAGCTTGGAAAGGACAAATGGTCCATGCCATTTGGAATGAACACTGTGATGGATTCAACCATGATTTTGCCCTCGATTCCATCCCATAGTACTCTTTTTTTTTTCGGTTCCAGTTTTTCCACCACCCTTGGTCAACTAGAGGTTGAGAAGGCCTTGTGCCAATCAGAAATCAGCAAGGCAATGGGGGCAGGTAGTAACTTGTCAATGTTCAAAGCTTGGCAGAAAGGAACTTGAGTCACATCTTCACCGCCTCATCCCCCACATCTGAATGAAGTGCCAGCAGACCTCAAATACCACAGTCATGACCATCTTCAAGGACTGAAACACATTGGAATGCAGAAACTGGAGGGGCCAGAAATAGAAACACAAAATGCTGGAAACACTCATCATGTCAGGCAGCATCCGTGGAAAGAGGACCAGTTGATATTTCAGGTTAAAGACCCTTTGTCAGAACCAAATAACCATCAGAGAGCAGTGACAGTAGATGTTGGAATCGGGATCAAAAAACAAACTAGTGGAGGAACTACAGTATGTGAATCAGGCAGCATCTGCGGAGGCAAAAGGATGGTTGATATTTTGAGTTGAGACCCATAAATGTTAACAATCCCTTTTTCCTCTGCAATGTCTCAACTCGAATCGTCAATTGTCCCTTTGCCTCTACAGAGGCTGCTTGACCAGCTGAGTTCCTCCAGCAGTTTGTTTCCTGCATAGGAGAGGAGAGCATGTCATATGGCAGGTACAAGTAAAATTCAGCAGGACAAAAAGGCGCTGGTCTGCAAAGTTTGGGTTAGATGTAAAGCATACCTGCGCAGTTCCAGGGACCCCAGTTCAATCCTGGCCTCTGGTGCTGTATGTATGGAGCTTGCATGTTTTCCCCCATCTGACTGTGTGAATTCTCCTGATACCTCCCATCTCCCAAAGACGTGCTGTTAAGTTCTGATGAAGGGTCTTTGACCTGAAATGTTGACTGGTTTCTCTTGCCACAGATGCTGCTTGACTGGCTGAGTTTTACCAGCATTTCTGTTTCTGTTTCAGTTTGATTTGTTTCCTATTCCTGGTAGGTTAGTTGGCAATTAAAAGTTGCACATTAGTCTAACTTAGTCGCAAAAAAATCAATGGAGTTGATGGGCATGTGAGAGAAAATAAGTTGCAGGATTACAGGGAAATACTGGGAATGACTGGCTGAACATCTGTCACCTTTGCTGTAATTCGTAAGTAAAGAATGTACGCAAAGCCATCATTAGTGGAACACATCTGTCTAAAAGTATTGCAATTTGTCAAAATAGTGTTTTGGTTCTACTCTGGTATGCTACACCCAAGCAGAATATAACTAAGAATGTAGAAAAACCAGTACATAACATCTGGAATTAATGCCTAATTACATTTGGGATTTGCTCTACAATCTGTATTTTTTTTCTCTAGACTAACCATTTTAATAGTCTTTTGCCTAAGTGGCCAATAAGTAAGCAATCCGTGTAATGTGTTAAATAAAGTATTTGCAGTGATGTATCTGCGATACACATTAAGGTGTAGGGTTCCTTTTTCGACATGCAGAGGTTTAATTTTTAATTCTGAACGCTCTGTTGCATTTACCTTTTCTCTAATGCAAACATATTGCATTCATCAACCTGCAAAGTTAAAAAATCTTTATCAGAAGCTGTGCTCTCCTTAAAAGGATCCCTTTGGCCATTTCCTGCAAAATGTCTGATTGTGATTCAGAGTGATGATTTCCCTAAAAACATCAAACCTCGCTCACACTGAGACTTCCTACGTGGTTGTGTTTAGTTACACGGTTTGCATTTTAGCTTTTAAAACTTGATCTCCAGTCCCAGCAATATTGATGTTTTCTGTAGATGTCTGCTGTATTTGTGTTACAAAGTTCACTCAAGACATCCAAAAAATAATGGCTGTGACCCAAACATTTGTTTAAAACCTCTGCTTATCAAACCATTGTTTGGAGGGAGCACTGAATAGTATTAACACACCCAAACACATTGGGTTTGTTGCTGATAACTACTATGATATGCTTTTTAAAAAAACAGTAAATTGTTGTACAGAAAAATTCTAAAATTTATTGCTTTAGCTCTCCCTAAGATGAAGGAATTGAAAACTCATGTTTTAAACCCTCTTCCAAATCAAAGTTTGTTTTACAATGAACTTGAGTGTAACTGGAAGGTGTTCATAGTCCATACATGGAACTGAGTTACCTGTATTTGTTTTCCGTTGAATGCTGTATTAGTTAATTTTTGTTGTGCAAGTTGTGTATAATTTATGTTAACTTAAGTCTGTTAACTTGTGTTTATCATGTTTGTAATGTATGTGTTGCTGCTGTAAAAAAAAATCTAACTTTCATGGCATTTTTACCCTGGGCATTTATGCCTATGACAATATACTTAAACTGGAAACTTAAACTTGAAAGTACAATTTAAAGGGACTTTTAGTTGAATCATAATTGCTGGTACAGTGCCAGAAAGTATTTGTGCCTGCATCCATCGTGCTACCAACTGCACTTTTGTGACCAAAGTGAAAGTGTTCCAGACACATTTTAAAGACGGTGGTGGCTTTATAGGTGGGAGTATGTAGAAGATGGAGGTTTAAGGCTCTCATTAGAGTTGCACATTGCCTCCTTGCTGACTGCTGTGAAGTGGCAGAATGCACAAATGCAGAAATTAGACCGTCCTGCGATAGAAGCGATGTGGTTCTGTTGGTGGATTTCAACTTTCATATAGATTTGGGGGAAGTATGCCAGCTTATGTAGGGGAAGGTGGTGAATATTTGCAGTGTTCAGAATTGTTTCCCTCAACATGGCCTGAAGTTAATGCGGGGCAGACTTGTTAGTTATGAGCGGCAAAGCAGATTTGGTGAAAGGCCAAACAACGTGTTTAAAGGGGGGGAGAAAAACACAACAGCTACTCAGATTCTGGATTTAGGTGACACTGATCTTCCCTGAGTAACTGGGGACAAGAGTTCTGTGTCAAATAAAATGATAACTAAGAGCATTGAGCAGCCTAAAGCCGTACTTTAAAAAAAAATGTACAATAGACCAAAAACTTGCATCATTCCAGGTGATGAAAGCACCAAAGGGGCACAAGTAGCTTGGAGGAGCTGCAAAACAGGAGTGTAAAAAGAAACTTGCAATACATGCTGATGTAGTAAGTTAGGAAATTGCAGCTATGTCGAGTTGTTTCTTTACCTCAATAGTCATATTGGAAGAAACATCCAGAAAATCAGTATTAAAATCTAGAACCAGAACTTGGCGAGGTTAATGTTGCTGAAATAACGCTGATGAAGGTAATGGCAAAATCTAAAAACCAGATGCCTTCTATCCTTGGATTTTAAAAGAATCTCCGAGTACATTGTAGATGCCTGAACTTTCAAAGTTCCTTTTGATTCAGAAAGAGCTCCTTTAAGTTGGGAAACTGGGCATGTCATGTTATGACTTAAGGGTGAGAGGGAGATTTCTTGCAAACTGTGATCAAGGATGGAGTGACTGAATACCCTGAAAAGTTTCAATTGATCAGGGAGTCAGCATGGTTTGTTAGGGAAGAGTTTTATGCCAGAGGAAGCTGATTCATATTTTTTTTAAACAGCTGACCGTAGACTTCTTCAGAAAAGCGTTTGATTAAGTCCTTCATGAAAGACTGTTAGCTCAAGGCTTGGAATGCAATTTATTAACCTGACTGAGGCATTGACTGAGTGGCAGGAGACAAAGTAGAGATAATTGTGCAGTACTCAAACCAACTGTATGTGACTAGAGGTGCACCAGGAGGATTTGCTTGGAGCTGCAGCTGTCCAGCCCATTCATAAATGATTAGGGTGATGGTACTGTAAGTTTCTTGAGGACAGAAAGATGGATGGCATTTCACACAATTTAGACTAAAGCGTAACATTAAAAATTTGTTCAGCAAATGCTACAAGTTATGGCAAACAGGTTTCAGTGGAAGCAAATGTGAGGTTACATATTTAGGACCCAAGTAGAATAGGCCACTGTATTTTCTAAATGGTGAAAAGCCGGAGATGGTGTAGATTCGAAAAGTAGGGTCTGTGTACAGAGATCATTAAAATGGCATGGATGGTACAGTCACTGGTCAGGAGGGCTGATGAATACAGGCCTTTGTATCTAGCATATAGGGGGATAGAAGTTGTGTTGCAGCTTTATAAAACCTCTGGTTCTAGCCACTACGGCCTAGGATGTAATAGTCTCTGAAGGGGTGCCTGAACAGCCGAGGATTAAGTTGCAAGAAAAGATCCCACAAACCAGGATTATAATCCCTACAATTTAGAAGGTTAAGGGGTGAGTAGATTGAAGATTTCAAGCCAATAAGGTAGATTGGGGCAGGATGGAGAGGAACCATTTCAGATTATCCTGTGCAGGATCAGTTGGGACTTCCAGGAGTGAATTTGGTGACTGTCTTTGAGTCATAGAAATTTGGAACCCTTCAAACAACAATTGATGCTAAATTGACCATTTTAACTTGGATGTTGACGGATATCTGTAACCAAAGATGCTTGGGGATGTGAGGCCAAGGTGTGTTTGTAAAGTTTGGTCACAAATCCACTATGATCCAGCATACCTTTTTTGTCCAGTTCACCTTGCTTGATTTTCAAATGGAATGGGAAAATGTCTTGGGAGGTATGAGAGGGTTAATGGATTTCATCTTTAGCAGCAATCTAAAACTTAATTTTCACATGTAAATTGCTGAAGTTTCTAATTTGAATACTGCCCAGTCTTGGTACCTTGAGTAATGAAAGAATGAACAATAGGCTGTTGCTGGAGAGAAGGAAGTAATATTATTGTCACTGGACTTATTGTGTGTCAGTGTACTAGAGTGGAACTCCCACTTGATTATGATATTATAAACTCTACCTATGATTCTTGCAACAAAAAATGTGCCATCAGCAGTAACTGACCTGTAGCTATGAGTATTGCACTCGTAGTAGTAGTTCGGATTAAAATGCTCTCTCCAAATGCAGCTGAAGTTTGAAGAACAAAACCTAAAACTGACAATATCTTGAATTATTTGAAGTTGTCTTGCACACTTCGAGCATCAGATCTCTTCCAAGAATCGGCTACTGCATACTAATTTGCATCCTGTTACCGCCCTTCTATTCACTGACTGTGGCTCTTTTTAGCAACACCTTGTCTTTATAAGACTCTTTTTCTAGTTTTGACATCCAAAGCTCCTCCCTAAGACCTTGCCCCTTGTTTTCTCCAGCCTAGAAGCCCTCTGCAATATCTGCTTTCTGGCATTTTCATCATCCTTGTAATTGCTCTACCATTGACAGCCTTGCTTTCAGCTGCCAAGACCAAAAGCTCTGGAATTTCATCTTGAAACATATTGCCCCTCTACCTGTCTTTACTCTGTTAAGATGTGCTTTCAAATACATCCCTTTGGTCAATAAGATATCTTTATTAACCACATGTACATCAAAATACACAGTGAAATGCATCTTTTGCATAGAGTGTTGTGGGGGCAGCCTGCAAGTGTCGCCACGTTTCCGGCGCCAACATAGCATGCCCACAACTTCCTAACCTGTACGTCTTTGGAATGTGGGAGGAAGCCGGAGCACCCGGAGGAAACCCACGCAGACACGGGGAGAACGTACAAGCTCCTTACAGACAGCGGCCAGAATTGAACCCGGGTCGCTGGCGCTGTATTAGTGTTATGCTAACTGCTGCACTACTGTGCCTGCCCTTTAGAACAAAATATAGGAGAATGAGAAGGCTGTTCAGCCCATCATGCCTGCCCTGCAATTCAATAAACTCATGGATAAGCTTTTACCTCAACACTTCCTTCCTGTACTAACCCCATATACCTTGATTCCCTTAATATCTTGTTGTATCAATCAGTCTTGAATATACTGAGGCTTCCTGGACAGAGAATTCCAAGGTATCGTTACCCTCTATATGAAGAAATTTCTTCTTATGCATGTCCTAAATGCCTGACCCATTACTTCATGATAGCACCTCCTACCACCCCCCCAACCCCCCACCACCATCATCTCCTATCAAGGCCAATAAAAATATGATTCAATAAGGTCTCCTGTCCTCCCTTAAACTCGACTCCAGGCCCTGTATGCTAAATCTCATCTCATTCAACATTCCAGAAATCCATCTGGTGAACCCTCCTGCTATCACAAGTATAACTACCTTGGGTGAAGAGACCAGATGCAGTTTTGCCAGGGCCCTGTATAAATGGAGCACAATGTTCTCGACTCTTGTAGTCAAATCCTCTTGAAATAGTGGCCAACATACTGTTTGCCTCCTTAATTCCTCATCAACTCCAAAGTGGCTCAGTGTCAAATTTTAATACTGCAATTTCCCTTGGGGGTGCTTTGCTATGTTAGAGTGTGCCATGTAAATAGTTATTATTAAAAGTCATTGAAATTCTAATGCAAATATCTGTAAATGCAGCTGTCAGTTTCATAGGAGCATATTCCATTTCACTACAATCCAAGCAACTGCATTCTCTTAGTGAAACAGTATTCTGCTGTCAGCATTCTCACTACTTAAATTCCCTGCAGTAGTGTTTGGTTATCAATCATTCGATGTCAGTGGCAGCATGTGGCTTCACTTTTCATTCATTTCTTCTTGGATTTGTTGCAAATGTGCACAATCCCTCAGATCCCTCCTGGGCCTTTTGATTGTTCCCAATATATTATACAGTTAGAACCAGTCACATGTTGCTTCACTTGTACATGTGTATTTCCATGGATATTGGGGATGTTGTACAGTGGAAGCTGATCCTTAAACTACATGCAACATTTCATATGCTTAACTTCATTTCTTTGCTACTTCTGTTACTTTGTCTTTTTAATTATTTTCTGGCGCAGCCAAATGTTAAAAATTTAGAAAATAAATTTGTGCTTGCATTAGCACTTCGTAAAGCACTGCAAGTGTAACTTTGTTTTTACTGGCTGCTACGTTAGCTGGCATTATTAAAGGTTATCCTTCAAATCTTCCATTACCCCTCTGAATAGGAGCTCTCACTCCCCATCTCTAATCTTGCTAACTTCCACTCCTGGTTTCTTTCCTCAAGTTTTTGGAAATCTTTAGCATCCCGAATTCAGACCATTTATCCCCCCAGGAACTCCACGTTTTAATTGATTAACTCTGGTTTCTGCCTTGGCACCGCACCCGTCTCTGTGATGCAGCCTCCTCTGGTGCTGGTGTGGAAGTTGGCTAAAGGATCTCCCTCTTTGTGGTATTGAGCTTTGACCCTGGAATCTGTTACCATTGACTTGTAGTTTGGTTGTTCTCAAATTGTTCCTTTCATCTGGTGTGAAGGGTTTTGTTTCTGTTGAGGAGTGTTGAGTCATCTTAAAACTGAAGGGGAATGGATGTTGGGAGTTTAGATCATATCTGTACCTTGCAGCCTGGAGATTCTAACTCTGTGTGGCATCTTCACATGGTGGAAGCTGAGCATGGCATTTGTTTTGGTGTGGGAAGCTGGCATGCCTTGAACAACTGCACACGCTATACATGTAGGTGATCTAGAACCAGTGGCAAAGCAGTGAAGACGACAGAAGATATCCTCCCACGTTTTAACCCTCGTCTGACTTTACAGGAGTAGATGTCTCTGCCTATTGTCCGTTCCCCTGTTGGGGGCTTCGGAGGTTGGACCACACTTGGTCTGGAACCTTTGCCACAAGTGACCTTAACAGGAGTATCGGGCCTCAGGCATGGTCAGCCTGAGGGTCATGAGAACACATGGGCCTCTCCACCATGTCAGTGATCACATGTACAGATTCCTGGCTTTACTTCACTAACTGCCTAGAGCCCTTCACTGACTAAACAGTCAGGCTCTTCACCCGATGTCCATTGGGAAATACAGGCAGTCCCTGGGTTACGACAGGATTCCGTTCCTGAGAACTGTTCATAGCCTGAATTTTTTGTGAGTTGGAAATGAAAGCAGTGTGTGGATCGCTGTAACAGCTGTGACAGGAGAGTGAGCAGGCGCGGGAGAGTGGTGCAAAGTCGATTGTTGCAGCTCGGGGGTGGGGAGGGGATCGGTTGGGGGAGATGAGGGACACGTAATGGCCTGGTCCCACCCTGCAGAGGATGCCTGTAGCCCCAGAGCAGCCAGCAAATCCATCCCCATCCATCCCGCCGGTCTCCCAAACGCTCGTTCGTGTGTATAGGGTCTATAAGTCGGGCATTCATAACCCAGGGAGGGCCTGTAGTATTGTGAAATCGAAAGCATTGTCTTCACTTATCCCTTCCCATGAACAGTCTGAAACTAAGTAACGCCGTGTGACCACAGGACGAGCTTCAGACCTTGTACCTGATCCATCAATAGACTTTGTATTTCTGCACACTCCTGCACCCACTCACCTGCTAACGCCTTCATTTACGTCTCTTTGACGAGACTTGACTCCATTGCTCTCCTGACCATTTTACTTTTCATAATTGTGGTCAACACAATACTGCGACCTGTGTTGTAATTCACAGCAATCCCCTTCACCCGTTACCCCCATGTTTGCTGCCCCATTTAAGTTCCCACTCATGTCTCCAAAGTTCCCTGTCTGCAGAATCTCGTCCAGTCAGTCGTCTGATCTGTGACCCTCCAGTCTGGCACCCTGATCATTCTGAAGTTTGGCTGCCTCAGAATAAAGGGACACCCCTTTAGAACTGAGAGGAGGAATTTCTTCAGCCAGAGGGTGGTGAATCTGTGGAACTCGTTACCAAAGAGGGCTGTGGAGGCCAAGTCGTTGGCTGTATTTAAGGCAGAGATTGATAGGTTCTTGATAGGTTGGGGTTGAGGAAAAAAAATCAGCCATGACCGAATGGCGGAGCTGTCTCGATGGGCTGATCAGCCTAATTGTGTTCCTATATCTTATGGTCTTAAGTTGAATTTCTTCATTTGTCTCAGCACGAAAGTTTTGCCTTCCTAAAGCCCTCCGCTTCTACACTTCCCATACTTCCCTACCGCTTTAAACTAAGCTTTAGGCCAACGCTCACGTGCCATTATCTTATGTTTGAAGCTTCTTGAGATGTGTAAGGAATAGTGTTTGCAGATCGAGACTTCAAACCTGGCACCAAGTTTGTGGTCTACTGGGCAGCTGTCCTTTACTCTCTTGAGATGTGGACTTGCCTACAGCAGGTACTTCATAGTACAGGAGAGATGACACCAGCTGCCAAGGCAAAATCCTCCAAATCCACTGGCAGGCTGTGAACCAATGTCAGCATTCTATTCCAGGCCAGCGTGCCCAACACTGATGCTCTGATATATTTAGCCAGCTCCGGCGGGCAGGCTAATTGTTTGCATGCCTGACACCAGACTCCCAAAACATGCCCGCTATTCAGGGCTCTGTTCTGACTACTGATTGTCGGGCAGAGAGAGGAAATGATTCAAGACCTTCCTTGGAATAGTTGTAACCTCCCTACTGAATTGAGAATCTCTGGGCCTTGATCACCCAGTGGAGGAGGAGTATTTGGGATTATGGTGGTCTCAAGCCCACTGAAACGGCAGGAGGAGGGTAGCACCTCCTATATTGCCCACCCATTTGCCCCATCAAAAGTCTGCTGCCAACCTTGATGCAGACCCTGCACATTGGCCTCATCAGCCACCTCAGAGCCCATAGAACTGGAGTGGTCATCCCTGACTGCTTAAGAAGACAATGTTTATAAATACAAGATGATGCTGATATTGATGTTGCCGGTCAATTTGCACACCAAGGCCAAGCTGCCACATGTTAAGGACCATATCTCTGCAATGTTGGAGGAGAGAGAAGTGTTAGCCTGGACTACAAGAATAACTGCCCTGCTCTTTGGAGTTGTATCACAGAATCTTTTAACTTCCACCTATGAGAACAGATGCTGCCTTTGTTTAACATCTGAACATCAGAATCTCAAACACAGTGTGGCATTCCTTCAGTACTTCACTGGGGTATCAGCCTGGATATTTGTGGCTCTGCAGTGGGATTTGAATGTGCTGACAAATAGGTACCAGGTGTTGAAATGGTTACTTGCTGTCCTGTTTAGATTTTTTTTTATTACGGATTTGCATGTGGGGAGCAGGGGAATTGTTCTGACTGGATTGCTGTACAGAAAGTTGGGGGCAGCACAGTGGTGCAACTGGTGAAGCTGCTGCCCCACAGCTTCTGTGTTCAGTCCTGATCTCCGTCTGGTGCTGTCGCTGTGGAGTTTGTACATTCTTCCTGTGAACATGTGAGTTCACCCTCACCGCCAAGTGTTCTGGTTTCTTCCCACATCCCAGTGATGAGTAGGTTGGTTGGCCACTGTAAATTGCCCCTGGTGTGCAAGTAAATAATAGAATCTAGGGGAAGATGATGGGAATATGGGGAGAATCAGGGATTAATGTAGGATTAGTGTAAATGTGTGTTTGATAGTTAGCACAGACTCAGTAGGCCGAAGGGCCTGTTTCTGTCCTGTATGACTCTGTGAACTTGATGGACTGAATGGCCTTTCCTGTTGAAATGATCTATGAACAAGGTGAACCCACTCAACTACTGTCTGTTGTATAAAACTTCCCTTCAGCTCTGTTCTCCATATTTTGAACTTGGTAAAGAAGTGTCTCCGCTGACTCCCCGACAACCACATTAGGATCGATTTGTAGCAAGTATGGTGTTGAGCAGAACAGACTTAACAGTAATTGGATTTGGGGCTCTGCTATAACTTGGGCTGCCAGGATCTAAAGTCAGTGGGTATGAAATTATTTTCAAGGGTATTTGAGTACATCTTTGAATCTTGTCCACTATCTACCTGATAACCTATTCCCATGACATACCTGGGACTAGAGTGTCTAATTTGAGAGTCTGATGTCAGGCAGACAAATGATGTGGTTTGGAGCTGAGGGAGAGTAATAGAGCCTCAATTTTGGGATGTTGTATGTTGGCCTGAGAGAGGATGCTGATTATCCTGGCGGTGGAAGTTTCACCAGAGACAGCATTGATGGTATCTCTCCAGAACTTTAGGAGAATAACTGCTGCCCAGTAGATCATGTGTTTTGTGCTAGGCTTGACGTTTCCAACATCCTTTTCTTCAGGCAGCCAAAGGCTGTGTGGGTGCACGGAAGGTGATGATGAGTTCTTCATCGATATCTGCCGCCTTTGGGAAGTGGTTTCCAAAACGTGGGAAGTTGTCCATGTTTTCTCGGATCTCTTCATGAACCTTTTTGGGAGTGTTGTACAGCAGGTTGGTAGAGAACCTTTTTGTTTTGCAGATAAGTATAAGATAAGAATAAGGCTCTTTCTCTTTTGCTTCAGTGAATCATTCGATGGTGAGTTGGCCTTCAGATGTGCATGTGATGTCTGCATTCTGCTGTTTGATGGCTGGAGTTGGGATGACCTTCTGGACTGGCAGTGATGGAGGTTGAACAGTGTCCCATTTTTCCTGTAGATTGGCTCCAGAATAGTGGGAAGTTTGTTGAAGGCGAGATGCAAAGATGTGGCAGGAATGATTGAGAAAAGTGTTGAGGCGACGATGCAGCCTTGCTTAACACCAAGTGTGCGCTGAGATTGTATGTGTTGTGGACCCATTGCTTAAGATTTCATCATGTACAGTGGCATGCATAAGTTTGGGCACCCCTGGTCAGAATTTCTGTTACTGTGACTAGCGAAGCGAGTAAAAGATGACCTGATTTCCAAAAGGCATAAAGTTGAAGATGACACATTTCTTTAATATTTTAAGCAAGATTACTTTTTTATTTCCATCTTTTACAGTTTCAAAATAACAAAAAAGGAAAGGGGTCCGAAGCAAAAGTTTGGGCACCCTGCATGGTCAGTACTTAGTAACACCTCCTTTGGCAATTATCACAGCTTGTAAACGCTTTCTATAGCCAGCTAAGAGTCATTCAATTCTTGTTTAGGGGATTTTCACCCATTCTTCCTTGCAAAAGTCTTCTGGTTCTGTGAGATTCATGGGCCATTTTGCATGCACTGCTCTTTTGAGGTCTATCCACAGATTTTCAATGATTTTTAGGTCGGGGGACTGTGAGGGCCATGGCAAAACCTTCAGCTTGTGCCTCTTGAGGTAGTCCATCGTGGATTTTGATGTGTGTTTAGGATCATTATCCTGTTGTAGAAGCCATCCTCTTTTCATCTCCAGCTTTTTTACAGACGGTGTGATGTTTGCTTCCAGAATTTGCTGGTGTTTAATTGAATTAATTCTTCCCTCTACCAGTGAAATGTTCCCCGTGCCACTGGCTGCAACACAAGCCCAAAGCATGATCGATCCACCACCTTGCTTAACAGTTGGAGAGGTGTTCTTTTCATGAAATTCTGCACCCTTTTTGCTCCAAACTTTCCTGCGTCCTCACCACAAAATTCAGCGTCAGAGGTTTGCAAAGGAACATCTAAACAAGCCTGATGCATTTTGGAAACAAGTCATGTGCACTGATGAAGTTAAAATAGAACTTTTTGGCCGCAATGAGCAAAGGTATGTTTGGAGAAAAAAGGGTGCAGAATTTCATGAAAAGAACACCTCTCCAACGGTTAAGCACAGGAGTGGATCGATCATGCTTTGGGCTTGTGTTTGCAGCCAGTGGCACGGGGAACATTTCACTGGCAGAGGGAAGAATGAATTCAATTAAATACCAGCAAATTCTGGAAGCAAACGTCACACCGTATGTAAAAAAAGCTGAAGATGAAAAGAGGATGGCTTCTACAACAGGATAACGATCCTAACCACACCTCAAAATCCACAATGGACTACCTCAAGAGGCACAAGCTGAAGGTTTTTCCATGGCCCTCACAGTCCCCCAACCTAAACTTCATCGAAAATCTGTGGATAGACCTCAAAAGAGCAGTGCATGCAAGACGGCTCAAGAATCTCTCAGAACTAGAAGCCTTTTGCAAGGAAGAATGGGCGAAAATCCCTCAAACAAGAATTGAAAGACTCTTAGCTGGCTACAGAAAGCGTTTACAAGCTGTGATAATTGCCAAAGGGGGTGTTACTAAGTACTGACCATGCAGGGTGCCCAAACTTTTGCTTCAGGCCCTTTTCCTTTTTTGTTATTTTGAAACTGTAAAAGATGGAAATAAAAAAGTAATCTTGCTTAAAATATTAAAGAAATGTGTCATCTTTAACTTTATGCCTTTTGGAAATCAGGTCATCTTTTACTCACTTCACTAGTCACAGTAACAGAAATTTTGACTGGGGTGCCCAAACTTTTGCATGCCACTGTATACCGTAGTGAATCAGACATAGGATGGAGACACATTTCTGCAGACAGCCAAATTTGAAAAGGACTTTCCATGATTCCTTTGGACCAATGAGGTCAAAGACTTCAGTGATGCTGTTCCCTACATTTCACTTGGTATGGCTGCCAGGTTGAAAATCAAGTCCACTGTGCATCCGGATGGAGAGAATCCATGAGATTTGGGGACCAGTTCTTTGGGCCAGGGGAGGATTTGATTGAGGATTCTGGCAATGACTTTCTGACTGCAGTAACTACAGAGGCACCTCCCTCCTGTCTGCCACAAGGATTTATGGAAGATGATACAGTTACCAGAGGTCCTCTGGCATATCCCCATCTACCCAAAGGTTGTGAACTGAGAAAACTACTAACTAACCAATGTCATAAAATACAATACTCAATGCATTCTTGTGCATAGGTTGAGCAGTCCTTTTACAGTTTCCTGTTATTAAGTAAATAGAATTTGTTCAAGGAATTTATCGGAGAACTGCAAATTGAACTCTGTTTCCATTTAAGGTTCCTATTGAGAAACACACTGCAATTTAATATTGTTTGTGACAAAGCATGTCCTCATGCAAAGTACATAGCTTGCCAGATATTGTATTTCCTTTTGAAATCACATGTCTCAGACTCCGAATCAACCCAAGCTTTGTTCATTCGCCCACTAAGCCAAGTTAGCGATGGCGAGAAATAATAAAATAAGGATGTTATCTTCAGGCTGTTTATCCAATATGTATTCCAGTGAGACCTTTCAGGAAAAGTACGTTTTATGTGGTGATGTGGCTCTCAATTGCCTGTGCTTGAGAGTTCTTTTGGTTCACAGAAGGCCTGAAATTAGAACTGTTCCTGCATGTAGATAAATTGTCTTTTTTTTTGTTAAGGACTTTTTGGAGAAAAGTATTGAACAAATATCTGTTGAACAATGCCTATTAAATTAATATTTTTAATGTAAAGCTTGCTTCAAAAAATAACTGGGATTCAAGATTATAAGTCAAAGTGCAGGCAAATGTGTGTGAATGCTAGGGTGGTATATGAAGGATTATAAAGATGGAATTCTGTTCAATGTAATCAGGCATCCAGCATTGCCCAAGAAAGGATACACTTACTTTCAGAACAGGTGCAGCAAAGTTCCACTAGACTGACTGCTGTGATGAGGGGTCTCTGCAATGATAAGAGAGTAAGTAGAATGGACCGATGTGCTCTGGAGTTCAGAAACACGAGAGGAGCTCATGAATCATAAAATCTTATTCCTGTTCCCATTCCTTATACTATATTCTTAAAGGATTAACTGATGCACAGTTGGACAGAATGGAGTGTATGTTCTTTATAGGATATAATGTCCCCACCCCCCCCAACATTATTTTAGCTACTTAATCTTGCAGCTCTAGGGAGACGAGATTTTTTTGTTCTTAGGAAAAGCTCACGAATATCAAACATTTTGAAAATTACAAGTGCACAACACAATAGGAGCAAGAGTTTGTTATCCTGTCCCCTCTGCCATTCAGTAAGGTCAAGACTCACCAGTTTACCAACCAATCTCCATGATGAGTCATACAATCTGTTGTTCTCAGCCTTGGACACATACAACTATTGCATTCACACCCTTCTTGTCATTTAGTCATAAATATCTAATCTCTAATCCTGCAATTTAATCCCTGGATCTAAACCCATCAACCAGTCTATCAGCATTTACCCTGCCAATGTGTCTCTGAATCTTGCATACTGTAGCTCAGGGAGATCACCTCTCATTCATTAAGCTCCAGCGTGGGCTGATGTAACTCTACCTTTCCCCGGGACATCCTTTTTATTCCCAAGAATTGATCATTTGAATCTATGCTGTACCGTCCCCAAGGCAAGGTGTAGCTAAAGGTGTGCACACTGCCCAGGTCTGTTTGCATCAAAGCCCGATAAAATTTCAATGACACTTCCTGACTCTAGTTCTTCAATAACTTTGCAATAATGAACAACAAACAATTTCTAACTGTTGCTGAACACACATTAACTTCCTGCGTTTTGAATGTCGGAACTTCCAGATTCCCCCAAATTACTAATGTTTGACGGTTTAAAGACTTAAAAGGGTCTAATTTCCATGAGCTGTGATCTTAGCTGATAGATCTGCAACAGATCCAACTTCACTGCAGACTGGTGTCAAGCAAGGCTGTGTCACCAGCCCAACTCTTCTCTCTGTCCTTCCTTGCCATAATGTTGCACCTTGGCAACAAACTTCCTGCTGAAGTGGAGCTAATCCATGGGACAAATAGGACACTGTATATTCTGTATCACCTCCTGTCCACAACCAAGGTCATCCCATCTTCAGTCAGCTGCAATATGCATTTGGGAAGGATCAGAGTGGACTTTTCCTTTTGTGTAGCTGCTAACTGAATCCTCAGTTTGAATTACTTTCAGTTAAAGTATAATTAACAGTATGTACCAGTTGCACTTAAATATTGTCCCTATTTTCTTCTCGTTCTCCTTTTCTAATTAGATTGCGAATTGTACAATTCAGTGGATGTCAACAGCCATCCCGGCACCTTGACCCCATCCTCTGTGAGAGTCTAGACTTGAGTGTTGCCAAAGTATTTGAATATTCGTGATATTATAGCCAAGTCTGGCTGCACATGCAAATTTCCAATGAGGAATGCTGGTAAATAATTGGAAAATTTTGCTCTTATTCCACTCCAATTTCTCAATTAGGGACATGAAGGCAAATGATTTTGTCTCTTAACAGTGCTGAGATTAGTTGATTTGAACTCTGCACTGGCCCATACATGGAACTATCCTAATCTGTACCATACAGGACTGAGTGCTTACTCATTTAAAGAATCAAGGTTGCTGCAAAGAGTGTATTATGAAAAGGGAGTGACTATTTACAATGTTCCAGATGAGGTAAAGTGCCCTCTACTTTTGTTTGAGGGATTACAGTGAAAATTTAGTCACGCAGATCTATGAAACAGTGCTTTGTTCTAACTCTCATCGGGCACAGTAGCATCGTGGTTGTTGGCAGCTAGAATTCTAGATGATTGATCCAAAGATATGAGGTTGGATGGTGTCTGGGGAACTTAAATTCAGGTCATTCAATAAAGCTGTAAACTAAAAAAAAGTTAGTCTCAGTAATGATGATAGGAAACCACCAGACTGCCATTAAAGCCTGTTTAGTTTGCTTTCAGGGATGGCTATCTGCCATCCTTACTCACTCTGCCCTTTGTGACTCTAGACCCACCAATATGATTGACTTTTCACTGCCTCCTCGGTTTAGACATTGCTTGTGAGATCCACATTCCATAAATATATTTAATCTATTTAAATGAATATATTCAAAAAGAAACACAAGGTTAAATCCATAAATCTCTCTTTTAGTTAAACCTTTTGAAGCAAATCTTGCCACCTGAAGGAATTGTGAGATTATTGGGATGTAGAAATTTTGTAAGACAATAGAATAATTTCACAGATTTGAAGTCAAATAGTGCTTGAAGAGCAGCACTGGTTAAAATGCGTCTCTTGTATCCAGGGGCCTGGTTTATTGATCCAGAGAAATGCATTTGAGTCCTGCCACAGGAGTTGGGGAATATAAATTCAAGAAATTAAATAAATCTGGATTTTACAAAATAAAACTTGTTTCAGTAATGGTACCTACAAAACTATTGGACCATCATTTTAACAAAAAAAGGGCATCTGATTCCCTCTTCACTGAAGGAAATGTGTTGTCTTTAACTGTACTGGGCAATGACTGATTGCAGAGCCACATCTATATGGTTGATTCTTAACTACTGGCCACAGAGGTAATTTACCAATCCAATTGTAATGGGCATTAACCCCTGCAGTCTGGGAACAATTAAAATACTGGGACCTCTGTAGGTGTGATTTTTTTTTTCCCTCACTAGTATTTCTGGTAAAATTTTCCATTGGGAAAAGTCTATCAGAGCAACACGTGTTTCTCTACAATGTTGCTACACAGGAAGGAATTCTCACTGATCCTGAACCAACATGGGATTGGATTCCTGCTTAAAGGATCTCAATAAATCAGGTGCCAGAGGTAGCAAAGAGGATTGTGTTAATCATCCTGCAAATGTATCAGCTGCTATTTTGAATATAATGGACAGTAATCTTTGACTTGTACTGAATATCTTTCATTTTAATTGAGGAACTTTGTGAAGCACCCAAACTGACAGCATTCCTCATCAATATGTAGGAAACAGAATTGATTTCGATTTTGTTACCTTTCTATTCCTAAGATTCCGTTTGCCCATTATTTTATTCATCTTTTGGGGGATCTGGGTTCACCGGCAGGGCCAGCATTTATTGCCCATCCCTAATTGCTCCTGAAGGTGGCACTGACCCTTGAACTGCAGTTCTTCTGCTGTTGCGGAGGGGAGTTCCAGGATTTAGGTCCAGTGACAATGAAGGACCAGAAATGTATTTCCAAATCAGGATGGTGTCAGACTTGGGGGATGTAGGTAGTGATGTTTCCACATACCTGCTGTCTTTGACCTTCTCATTTGTTGAGGTCACGAGTTTGGGAGGTGCTGTTGGAGTAGACTGGGTTAGCAACAGAGGGGAGTAACCCAGTCCTTTCTGTAAGTGGTACATATTGAAGCCACTGTGTGTCCATACAGATTGTGTGTAGCTGGGGCCCATCCACTGATCTTTGTGGTCCTCCAACAGTCACAGCCTGCCACCCTGAGAACAATCTTTTTATTCCCTGTCTTTGATAATCAATTCTCAATGCACGTCAGTATATTCTTTGTGCTCTTGTTGGCCAGCCTTCCCCTTGTCTATTCTGCTAATCAAATCCTCAAAGATTAGTCAAATATTTTTTTGTAGGCCCTTGGTTCTCCAATATTTCTGGCAGGTTTTGGTCTTCTGTGAAGACAAACACAAAGTAGTTGTTTAATTTCTCTGCTATTTCCTTATTCCCCATTATAAGTTCTCCCATCTTTGCCTGTAAAGAAGAGCACTCTTGTCCTCACCTGGCCTTTTACTTTTTTACATGCCTACAGCAGCTCTTTCAGTCAGTTTTGATGTTCTCTTGTTGGTTTACTCTTGTATTCTGCCTTTCTTCATCAGTGCTTGGTGGTCCTCTGCTGAGCTCTAAAATGCTCCTGATCCTCAGGCCTACTGCTATTTCTGCCAATTTATCAGCTACTTCCTGGGATTGAAAACTATCTTTATCTTATAACGACACAGGAGATTATTTGGCCCATCAGGTCCACACTATCTCCTGGGTGAGCAATGCTAATAATCTCCCTGCCCCTCTTATTCCCTATACATCTACAATTTATTCTCTCTCTCTCACATTTCCATCAGATCCTCTTTGATTCTTTTTGACATGAGCCAACACTAAAGGGTAATTTTTACAGTGGTCAATTAACCTACAAGCACTTCTTTGGGATGTGGGAGGAAACTGGAGCTACCAAAGGAAACTTGCCTGGTCACAGAGGAGGTGCAAACCCTACACGAACACCTGAGGTCAGGATCAAACACGGGTCCTTAAAGTGGTGAGGCAGTGCCAGTGTCAGCCTTGGAGAGTCAACTTTTCTATTCAGGTTTTTGTACCTTAAAGAAATAGTTTTTTTCCTCTGATAATTATGTACTATTTTTTTCAAATGCTTGCATGTCCACTGTTATACTTTTCAATGTATCAGCTATAGCCAACTTTCTCCTCAAACTTTCACAGTTTCATAGCAAGATTTCTGTTTCAATTAACCCTTTCTTGTCACACAAAACAAGATCTAAAATATCCTTTTCTCTAGTTAGTTCCTCAGCATATTGATCTTGAAAACCTTTCAGTTACATTCCATGAATTCATCATGACCTTCACTACTAATTTGATTTGTCCAGTTTTTTATGTAAATTAATTTCCCTCAGGTTTACTATACACCTCTGTTACATGCTTCTCTACTTCCCGAGTTATGCCACGTCACACCCACTATTTGGTCGCCTATAAAGAACTACCATCAGTGTTTTCTGGTCTTTGTTCTTTCATTTAGATAAAAGACCTTTTAACTTTGTCAGTTTCTTTTCTATTTTGAAGATGAGTCAATGTGCCAGTTGTACCATTTCTAGACTCTTGCTCACTCTCCAGGTGAATTGTCACTGTCTGAACATTGTTAGTTATTGACTTGCAATGATCTGCGCATGAAGATTCATCTTTGGTTACTATTGGCATTGTTGTATAGGCTTGCCATAACATTCCCCTCCCAAAACTGTCATGAGAATCAATGGAACTGAGTATCATGAGTGGTGAGTGCTCAAAACAGCTGATATTATGCCACCAATTTAGCATTGGCAAACAAGGACTAATTTGCACCTCATTTAGGCTTGTGTTCTCCCTTGTTTTTGTCTTAACAATTAAGTGCTCATCCAGTGACCATGTTGGAAAGGTCAAATTAAGTGAGAGTGGGGTTTTGCTTGGTAGTTCCCATCACAAAATGGATTTCCATTTTCCTTTTATAGGCCTACCAGCAACCATGACTACCACCTAACCCCCACCCCACACTGCCTCCTGCACCATCCCCAAATACTCAGGAGAAAGTGTAGGAAACCAGCATTGGTTATCCTTCATTTATCAACAGCAGGGGAAGTTCTTCCTTAAAAACTCTACGCTTCAGTATTAAGTTGTAGTTTATCAAATACTGGGGGGGGGGGGGGGGGGGAGAGATTAATCAACCTTGATTTGGGTTTTGTTCTGTTTCGTATGCAGTAAAACAGAATAGAAAGTATTTGGATGTCACAAGTCCCATGGATCAAGGTTGGCAGACTGCAGATGCTGGAATCTGGAGCAACAAACAGTCTGCTGGAGGAACTCAGCAGTCGAGCAGAATTGTTTCAGGTCCTAATGCAGGGTCTCAACTCAAAATGTCGACAATTCCTCCCACCCTCACAGTTGCTGTTCGACCTGCCGAGTTCCTCCTTGTTACCAAGGCTGGCAGTTTGCCTTTCAAAATGAGGCTTTCCATTCTTCTTTTCAGTACTTTCCGGCCCTTGATAGGCACAAAATAAAACAAAACGAGTGTTTTGTTGATGGTTACTTAACATTGGTGATGAGGACTGGCTCAGTACTTACCACTAACCAAGATCAACTCTCTCCTTTCAGGTTTACTTCCCCCAATTCGGGTGGATGTGTATTGATGCCACAGATCCAAACAAGGGCAATTGGTTGCGGTATGTGAACTGGGCTCGCTCCTCCGATGAGCAGAACCTCTTCCCACTGGAGATCAACAGGGGTATCTACTACAAGGTCTTCAAGGTAGCCATATCCCTGTGATGTGAAGATAAATGTAAATTCTTACTTCACATGCATCAGCACAAATGCTAACATGGTCATAAATATATGTGAGCAGTTGTATTGAGCAAATTTTGTTTTCTTGTATGATTCCCTAGTTCAATCCCTATTATTTTTAAGTCGGCTGCTTTATCTTTATTTCTACCCTTCATTCTCCCCCAGTATGGTGCCCTGTTCACCTTTCTTTTCCTTTTCTAATTCTCTGCCAGAAATTAGAATTAAAAGCATCTGGAATTCTGGAATTAACAGCACAAAAGCCAGATGCAACTTTCTCACTCTCTATATTCCCATGGTTGGTAATTTGACATTTTGAAATGCATCCAGGAAGAAACCAGTAGCATAACTATGTGTTGTCACAATCAGATTTAATTTCAGTTTTGTGGAGCCATCTGAGTCACCAGCTTTGGTTGATGGTATTTCTGGAGGTCTCGCCTACCACTGAACATCCAATCCAATCAACAGCCTTTATTTCCATTGTCCTATATCTTTATTTCTTATAAAGTATTCAAAGAAAGATTCTAAGAAAAAACAACTGTGCTACTTTGAATTTCCTTTTGGATTGTTTGCTGCAGTATCTGGGAGATTAATTTTTAATCCTGGTGATTTGGTTAGCTGGCTGCTTTAGCTGTTAATCCCAACAAGGTTGAAAACGATGGTCACCATGCTAACCTTGAAGCTTTGCATATAGTTTGTAATGATCCTTTCAACAATATAGCGTGTCCCAAAATCGTTACCCACAGTAGCCACTAAGAAGAGAAAGCAAATGTTGGTATCATATTTCAGAATAAAGTATTTCAAACTATTTTGTTTTCTGAGGAATTTTTTGTGCATGCAGTTGTCGCTCCTATGAGTATTGCCAACATAAGTGTATTGAAAACCACACAACTTTGTTGTGATCACCCAGAAGGTGAGTGTTGTATCAATTAAGCCTGACTTTATTCATGCTGAGAAACAGGGCAGCCTTTGAAATTCCAGTTAAGCATATCTCATATGAACAGTATGGTTCAGTGGCATTCAAGAATGTTTTCTGCTAATCTGTTAAAATAGTTGTTTTAAACATAAGTACGGTGAAACCAAGTGGAGAAAGGTATCATGGGGAGTAAACCTAAACTATTGGGATAAGGACTTGCTGGCTTTGATGAGTTGGCTAATTCCAACTGGGGTGTCTGCCAGAGTATTGCATTTAATTGTCTTGCCCCTGTGTGACACAGATTACCAAACCAATTCTAGCTTAATTCTGCAGTATAACTTGTGTCCTGTATGGTGATCTTTTTTCCTCTGCAAAGGTTTATAATCAATAATCATGACCATCTACAGAATGTCAAAAGTAAGATAAAACTGGGAAAATTGTGGCAAATGCAGTACAATATTGAACTCATTTTAACCTGTTAGAAATGCTTCAAAAACTACTGCTTGCCGATGTGTCTACGCACTGCACGGTTCAAGAACTATTTGTATAGTGCCTTTAATGTATCGGGGCTTCAGTGTTTCCAGTACTGCAAAGTGTGGTGATGCATTTTGACAGAAGCAGCAAGAAAAAACGATGTCAGCTTAATTCCATGGTTCTATAGATGCCTGGGTGCATAAATCCTTAAGTTTCAAAGCATATTAAAGGAGTGGTCAGTAAGACACATGTATCCTGGGCCTCATAAATGAAGGCATAGAATACAAAAGCGGGGAGGTTATTTTGAATCGTGACAAAACACTGGTTAGGCATCATCTTAAGTGTTGAGTTCATCTCTGATAGCCACTTGTGAAGGTCCAAGAGAAATTTAATGGAATGTTTTCTGGTTTGAGGGATTTCAACTACAAAAAGCTTAAATTGAGAGGAGATCTAATAAAGTTGTAGAAGTTCATGACTGGTTTAGATGGCATGAATTGCGGGAAGCTGCCCCCATTAGTGATTTTGTTCAAGTACCAAAAAAACATAGACTTTAAGGACAAAAGATTGAGGGGCTGCGAGGAAGAACTAATTTGTGCAGAAAGAAATGACAGTCTGGATCCTACTGCCAGTAAGGATGATGGAAATAGAGCAGATCTGGCTTTCAAAAGTGAATTGGATAGATGCTTAAAGAGAGACTACCAGGAAAATAAAGTTAAATAACCTCCTGTACTCCAATAGTTCTGTGAATTATAGTCTTAACCACTATACTGGCACAAATATTCATACATATTGAATAAAATGCAGTCTGGAGACCTCTGTTTTGATTCCAGTTTGAATGGTATTCAACTTTTTGCAAGTTCCATCACTCATCACTTCTCACACAACAGATCATTCTCAAATAGTTTCTGCCATTTGACAGGAATTTTCTCATTGCGTCAAAAATAAATAAATTCTAGATATTTTAAACTGGATTAATTCGACATCAAGTCCTTCAGCGTTACAAAGAACAGGTGTGTAAATGACTAAGATGGAGAGCCTTCTCAGTTCCAAATATTAAGTGAAACATATTTAAGGGTTTTGCCTGAGTAATAATCCTGTATCTTAAGTACTTCAGGTGCCAGTTGTGTATTTCAAAGGGATTTACATCAGTAACTTTTGCCTTTACTATGACTATAGCATGTTGTGTAGAGAATTTGTGAGGGCAGAAGCAATTTCACTCCCTCTTCCCACCACCTCTTTCTCCAAAATAATTTGTAATAAATTCTCTCTCCAAAATTGCTTCTCCAATTTCTCTGCTGTATTCCTCCTTTAGTGTTGATACTTATGACTCATCTAAAATTTTAAAAGTGAATCATTTTTGTGTGAATCCAACTTGTAATAGGTTTTTATGGATTTAACTGCTTGAGCTCCTGTAGTGACACTCGCATATGGGGAAAATTGTTACTCTTTTAACAGTTGCTCTTAATTGTCTGCAACTTTCCCTATTTGTTATCAATGCTATCACTGTTTTGCTTTCACTCTGATGCCCATTCATTTTCACGATTTGGAGTTGCAGCATTTTGTCTTGATTATCGACAATCAAAAATCTACCTTCTTATCCCTGTGCCTCTCCCCTACAACCAAATGTTACAGAGCAAACAGAAAAGACGTAGATTAATTCCATTCTAAATGTCATAAGAACGCAAATGTTTTTCACATCCTTCATTAGACTTGAGCACAAGGTGAAACTCCACAGGAAATGTGGGTATCTATGAGATCATATGTTTAAGCGTTAAGCTCGTATCAAAATTCATCATGGATCTTGTGTCCGTTAGGCTTAATCTCAAGTGATGTGTTGCTTTGTCTATACTGTACATGGTTAGTTGTTTCTTTAAGTGTTCTAAATTATCTTATTTGTGATATAAGGTGCACCCAAGAAAAATCTAAAAATACTGCATTAAAATCTTAAATTTAAATGGCAGTTAATTTTAATCCTGCAGTATCAATAGGGGAAAAAAAGATATTGCGTTCCCCAGTTGGTATTAAAGTGCAAATAAAGCTCTCAAGATGTTGCAATACAAATCTTAGAGGTTTATAATCAATGAGTGTGTTCGTAATTAAATTTAGTTTTTTAATTTTAATTGTGTTGATCTTGTTAATGTACTTTGACCGAACGGCTTTAATTTTGCATGAGCTGCTTTTTCCATGAGCTTATTCACTTATCTGTTTAAATTGCTATTGCTATTCACTATTGATTAGAACTAAAACCATTGATACTTCATCCATGCCTTGTACTTGGAATGTTCCCTCTCAGCCGGCCAGTTTTGGAAAATGTATGTAGCTGACCTGTTGCATTTTGTTCTTCACAGTTCAAATGTAAATTAGTATATAGGCAAATGCATATAAGACCATATAACTAACAGCATACTTTTGTAACTTTAGGCAATATAGTTCCCTAATAATTGAATAATTTCAGGAAATGCCCAGGTTTTGATAACTGAGCTGAGTACTATTGGGGGGGACAAAGATCTGTTAGAATTCTTTTATAGCATTGACATTTCTTAGGTCCAAGAACTCCGCAATTGAATTTCTGTAATCGTCAAATGTGTGGAATTTTAAACAAAAGCATATAGTTTTGATGCACTTTGAATTAATAATTTTTACAGTGCAGAAGACTATGCCAGCTCTCTATATAAGTGATAAACTCAGTCTCTTTCCCTGTAATCCTGCAACTTTTTTCTATCAAGTTCTGAACCCCTCTTGATAGTGATGCTAGAATCTGCCTTTGTTTCCCTTTTGAATTGGTGAATTACAGATTGTGACAACTAACTATGTGAAAACTATTTTCCTTCTGTTGCTTTTGGTCCTTTTATCGATAACTTTAAACATTTAAATGTAAAGCTTCGTTGAAAGGGCAGTAAGATTTGTTTATGCTGACTATGGTCGTGCTCTGCATTGTCACTCTGGTTGTTAATAGATCTGTCAGGTTAGGTAGCAGATGTCAGCTGGCAATTCACCAGAGAAGCCATCAAAACTAAGCTTGGAGTCCTTGTCCCTATTCTGGTGCCAAACAAAGCCAATTGTATAGACCATCATTGCAGCTTCAGGTAACTTCACACAGAATTGGGAAAGGATTGTAAAACATAGACTGTTATTAACTTTATAAGATTGTGAGATAACAATAGTTGAGGAAGGCCAGAATGCATCTATCCAGAGAGGTTATTCCTTTATACAGGTCCTCCCCCAGGTTACAAATGCCCGACTTATGGAAACCCATAATTATGAGCGAGCGCTTGGGAGACCAGTGGGATGGGTGGATGGGGATGGGTTTTGGATTTGCTGGCTGCTGTGGGACTGCAGGCATCTTCTGTCAGGTGGGAACGGAATACTTCTGCATCCATTCTCCACCACCTCCACCCTCCGCGCCCCCCCCCCCCCCCACCCTTTGAGCCATATCATTCGGGGGCTGGGTCAAGTCAGGCAGAGCTGGGAGCACTGAGCAGACCTGCTCAGTTGCTCACTCACTGAGTCAGAGAGGCCAGCTGGAGGCTGCTCTTCCTCGGCCTGCTTGCTCTCCTGTCACCGCTGGTTCTGTTCATTTCCAACTTACAAACAGTTCAGGGTTATTGAACAGTTCTTGGGGACGGAATCCTGTCATAACCTGAGGACTGCTTGTACTGAGAAATCTATCTCAAGTTTGCTCACTATATGCTATTGCGTATATGTAAAGGGGGAAAAAAAAGGTAACTTTTTATTCATTTGGATCTGTGTCCCTTATTCTGTTCTGGAATCTTAATTTAACATTCATCCTTTCCATTCCCAAACATCATTTGGATGCCTCAAGCCGTGCTCCCTCAAAAAAATTCACTCTTTCTGAAAATTCATTCCCCTGATGCTGATGTTGATAAACTGAATACTCTATACTGCTTTCAGCAATTCAATATCTCCCTTCTCTTTGTGGGAACTGGGTTCAGAACTTAATGTACAATCTATCAGTACATAGTGTTGTTGATTCCTGCTCTGATTTATATTCATTTGTTTTGACTGCGTATTTTATCAGTCTGTTACCTTTATTATTTGCAGTCCATTGATAGAACTTGTTTCATGTCAAGTCCACTAAAACATCTGATTTTGCTTCATTCTAATTTACCTCGAAACCATTTAAGGGCTGCATATTATGTCAAGCACTCTGCTTTGTGCAAAACAATTCATCTGTGACAGTTTTGCCCAGTTGTATATAACTTGCAATTCATTATGTGCTTTCTGGGCAACTCTTCAAATTCCACTGTATATCCTAAGTTTGGGATTGTGAACCTGAATAAATCATTTAGATAAATCAGAAACTGTGGTGGCCTCTAAAATAACTCCCAATGCAAGCTTCCTGACTCTGACGTCCTAGGAAGTTCTTCCTCCTATCCTAATGGTTTTACATTTATCCTAAAAATTCACGTGCACTGAGCCACGGTGTCATGCAGCACAATGGTGTAGCTGATAGAGCCACTACCTCACAGCTCCAGCAACATGAGTTCAATCCAAACCTGATGTGCTGTCTGTGTAGAGTTTACAAGTTCTCCCTGTGACTCTGTGGATATCCCCTGGGTTTTCCGGTTTCCCCTCTCATCCAAAAGATGTGCATGTTGGTAGCTTAAATTGGCCACTATAAATTGCCCCGGAGAAAGGTGGGTGGTAGATTTGATGAAAATATTTGGAGAATAGGTTACAGATTTGGGATGGGGAATGGGATTGCTCTGTGTAATCCCCAGTAGGGGGAATGGGATTGCTTTGTGAGCCAGCGTAGATTTGATAGACCAAATGGCCTCCTACGTTGTAAAGAAATGTAGAAAATATACTGTCATTGTTGTAGATATCTGGTTCATCACTACCACCCCAAGGTCAAAATACTAGTGGAAAAATTCAGCATGTACTGCAGGAAGGTAATGATTTTTTCTTTAAGGAAGAAGCAAAATGAACAAAATTCTGGTCATGAATTAAAGCATGTGCTTAAGGCAGTTTCATATGAACGTAAACATAATGGTGGACAAGTAAAAGCCCTCTGGTCAATCCAGCTTGTCCCATTAAATCATGGTATCTTGAATATTATAGTAAAGCACCCCAGCCAGAGCCGATTTAAAAAAAAATCTCTCTTCTGTGAGTTTTTTTAAAATAAAAGGCCAATTTGAGGGGCGGGAGTTCTGGGCAAATCTTTGCTGTTTGCTCTCTGTTACTGAAACTACTCCAGAGGAGATCACTCTGGCCCAAGTACCTATCCTTCTGTGATGGGTGATATCAAACTCAACCAGAAACGGGTCCACTTTTGACCTCCAAGGTAGATTTGGTTTAATGCAACATAAAACGTATCCCCACACCACCCCCCCCCCTCCCCCCCCCCCCCCCCCACCCCTCAACACTGGCCTACCCCTGCCTCTGGTTCTTAATAAACTGTCAACACTTAGCCTAATTCCTTTACCTTAAACCTTGTAGTGTCCCAATCCTATCAGCGTTCCTTGGAAATGATACACGTATTTAACACGGGAAAGTAGTCTAGAAAATCCTCAATATTAGGATTTGCTGATTTTGTTAAAAGGCCAAAACTAGATCAAGGACAGAATAGTATGCTCCGTTCCTTGATCAGTTTTCCCATAAATACACACAGTACCTTTTTATAGCTATTACTTCAAGTCATTGTTTATGAACCTTTGGAAACAGATGCACTTTCTCCATATTCCTGCTGGATGTAGAATATTCAGCACCCACTATGCTCCCATTTAATTCAAGTTAAAATTCCTCTGACATATGGGAGATTCATTGAAGCAGTCAACATCATGCACAATCCAAACATTTGCAGAAAATTTCATATCCTCTGCATATTTATAGATTGTGTCTCCCACACCTCATCTAGACTAATTTAACAAAAAATACTACGGCAACGGCCCCAACATTGATCTCTCCTGATATCATTGCTTTCTGCTCTCCAAATGGATCAACAACTACTAACTGAAGGTTCTTTTACTTGAAATATTTGTTTTTCTTTCCACAGATGCTGAGTGTTTCCACTATATTTTGTTATTGTATTAACAGCTACTATCTGTATAGGTCTTGCCAGCCAATTTGAAATCTATCCCAGTGCATTACCACTAATACCAGAGCATTCAGTCTTTTAGCAAAGGCCCAAGTGCTGCCTTTTAGGTTTCTGGAAATGCTGTATGCTGTCTGCAGAACTTCATCCACTATCTGCATAACTTCTGGGGAAAAAAATACAATTGGATTTGTAATTATATTATGTTGGATATCCTTAATATGATCTTCTCTATCCAAGAAATGATATATCTTTAATGATTCCCTCAGGCATCTTTCCTTTTGTTGATGTCAGTCTTTATTATGTTTAGATTTATTCGGGTCCCTTTTGGATATTTTTTTTAAAACAAGACATTACATCACTACGTTAGTTCCCTTCCAGCCAAGTGTGATCATCCTGGAGTGCAAAGATTAATTAAAAAGGCTGGCTTGAAGTTCAAACAACACGTGTCCCATTACTCTGTGGAATTACAAGTTCATATTATTTGACTATTTATTTTAAAGCTCCTAATTCTATCTAAAACAACATGTTCATCTAGTTTAATATCACTAGTTTTCTCTTTAAGTTATTCATTTTAAATCATAAAGAATTTTCAGGATTGAAGATCGTATTCAATTCATATTTCTGTCATACCCATGAAATCTTCATAATCTGTCTTTGAGCAACCTTCAGTGCTTCAAACAGTCTTTGACAATGTTCCAACTCCTTCATATAATTGTAAGAGCATTTCCTATTCCACAATTGTCTACAAACTTCTCTTAGATTTTTAGTTGATCCTTAAAGCCACCCTTCTTTTATTAGTTCCTTAGGCTCAACTTTGTTTAGTTGAGACAGTTGGGGGGAAGCCACGGTTAGAAAAGAAGTTGGACATCTCGGATGTCCTGAACTGGAAAGCCTCATCATCAGAGCAGATGCGGCGGAGGTGGAGAAACTGAGAAAAAGGGATCGCGTCCTTGCGAGAGACAGGATGCGAGGAACTGTAATCGAGGTAGCTGTGGGCATCCGTGGGTTTGTAGAAGATGTCAGTGGATAAGGAATCTCCTGAGATGGAGATGGAAAGATTAAAGAAGGAGGGAGAGGTGTCAGAGACAGTCCAAGTGAATTGAAGAGTGGAGTGAAAATTTGTGGCGACATTTATGAAACTGTTGAGTTCTGCATGGGTACAAGAGGTGGCACCAATGCAGTCGTCGATATAGTAGAGAAAAGTTGAGGGATGGGGCCGATGTAGGTTTGGAACAGAAACTGTTCAACGTAGCCAACGAAGAGACAGGCATAGCTGGGGCCCATGCAAGTGCCCGTGGCTACGCCCTTGGTCTGTAGAAAGTGAGAGGAATCGAAAATGAAGTTGTTTTGGGTGAGGACGTTCAGCCAGGCGGAGGAGAGTTTTAGTGGAAGGGGACTGGCCTGTCTCTGGTCAAGAAAGAAGTGGAGGGTGGTGAGGCCATCATGGTCGGGAGTGGAGGTATATAGGGACTGGCCGTCCATGGTGAAGATGAGGTTGTGCGTGCCGGAGAACTTAAAGCAATGGAAGATTTGGAGAGCGTGTGATGTGTCACGGACATAGGTGGGAAGGGATCGGACCGGGGGGGCAGGATAGTGTCCAGATACGAGGATACGAGCTCCATGAGGCAAGAGCATGCAGAGACAATAGGTCTGCCCAGACGGCCCATCTTATGGATTTTGGGGAGGAGATAGATGCGGGCAGTCCTAGGTTGCAGGACTATCATGTTGGTAGCTGTGGGGGGGTGGGGAGATCTCCCAAGGTGATGAGGTCAATGATGGTGCGGGAGATAATGTCCTGGTGGTCCTAGGTGGGGTCATGGTGCAGGGGTAGGTAGGAGGAAGTGCCCGAGAGTTGGCGTCTGGCCTCTGCAAGGTAGAGGTCAGTACACCAGACTACCACGGCACCATCTCTGTCGGCTGGTTTGATGATTATGTCAGGGTTGGTGGGGAGGGAGTGGACAGCGGAGCGTTCAGAAGGGGTGAGGTTGGAGTGGGTGAGGGGAGCAGAAAAGTCAAGACGGCTGATGTCGTGCCCACAGTTGGCTGTGAATAGGTCCAGGGAGGTAATAGGCCTGGTGGGGTAGTCCAGGTGGAAGAAGAGGGCTGGAGGCAGGAGAACAGGTCATTAGAAGGGGGAAGAGGACTCTTTACCGAAAGAAGAGGTGGAGGCAGCAGAAAAAGAGCTCGGCATCATGCTGGGCTTGGAATTCGTTGAGGTGGGGGTGTAGAGGTACGAAGGCGAGGCCTTTGCTGAGAACAGACCTCTCAGCCTCGGGGGGTGGGGCGGGGTCAGGGGGGATGGTAAAGACTTGGCAGGGGATAGAGTTGGGGCTAGAAGGGGTAGGGTGGGGGGAGGGGAGGGTAAACTCTCTTTTTTAATCTTCTCTCCTTACTTTTGACCCATCCCCAGGTGGATCTGCTCTCCCCTCCTACCCCACACCTGCCTATCACTATCCCTTACCTCCATCTACCTATCACCACTTTGTGCCCACCCCGCCTCCCCTTTCTTTAGTCCACCTCTCACTGCTCTGCTTTTCCCTCCATATATTGGGCTTCCCCTTTTCCTATCTTCAGCCCTGAAGAAGGGTCCTGACCTGAAACATTGACTGCCTGTTTTTCTCCACGGATGCTGCCTGACCTGTTGAGTTCCTTCAGTATCGTGTTGGTTTTTCATCTAGATTCCAGCATCTGCAGTCCTTTGTTTCTCTGGAGTTGTGAGTTACACAACAAAGCAGTTGCTGGGGGGAAAAAAAAGAGTCTGGACCAGGCAACGTTTGTGGAGGGAGAAATGGAGTTAATGCTACATGTCGATGACCTATCAGAACTGGAAAGGTTGGCTTTCTTCAATTGTTGTGTTCATTGTTGATTCCCACACCCGACCTTGCTGGGTGTCTCCAGCATTCTCATTTATTTCAGATTTCTCACAGTTCCAGCATTTCTCCCTCGCTGCCTCTGTCTCTCCTTCTCTCCCACCGTAGTCCTCATCCCTCTCCTATTTGCATTTCCTCCAGAAAGGCCATTTTCAATTAACACGTCTTCACCACCTCTCTCAGCCACCAGCAGCATTACATCCACCACAATCTTTGGTCTCTGTCCTATTACAGACATTCCCTTTATTTTCTTCAAACCTGCCCCCTTCTCTGCAATTTAACCTGCTTGTTTCCAGACTTTGCCTGGTTCTGATGAAAGGTCATTGACCTAAAGTGTTAGCTCCACAGATGCAGCCTGCCATGAGTATTTACAGCACTTTATGCTTTTGCTTTAGACTTGAAGCATCTGTTTCTTCCTTTACAAATCCATGCTGGCTGTTTTCAATCAAATGAAGATTTCCTAGTCATTTAGTTACTCTATCCTCAATTTTAGACGAGTAATTCAATAACATGAAGAACAATAATATGTTGTTCCTCACATTAATCAATTTTAGCACATCATATTCACAAGGAATTCAATTTGAAGTGAAGATTTGTCATTAATTAATCATTAATTTCTGTGGAGACAATCCAATTCATCAGATCAGCCACGGCCTTATTAAATGACAGAGCAGCCTCAAGAAACTGAGTGGTCTGCTCCTGTTCCTAATTTGTATATTTGTACATTTCAAGGTGTCATTGGCTCAGTAAAGAGTGTGCCAGTTTTGACAGAATTGAGGCCACTCAGGCAATTTTTCTGGATTCTCATGGACTCACGGAAGAATTTAATGACATTTGAAAAGAGGGGGAAAACATTTGGTATAACCAAAATAATGATTTTTAATTTAAAGTCTTCCTCTGTTTATATTCCGTGTCTTCTATATATCAACTATTTTAATCTTTTGTGGTTAATTGCTTCAGTTATTCCTGCTGTGTCTTTTACACAGATAATAACTATGGTGTGTATGTGTATGGAAGTGTTCAGCTATGATCAGAGTTGCTCACACTGAGATGAAAGTTTAAAGTTAACTTAATGTGTGCTAAATGAGATTGATCAGTGTGTATTGAAATGGTCAACTTCAGAATAAATGCTAATCGTTGTATAATTCCAATCGCTGAAAAAGTAAATTTTCATTTTCATTGACCCAAGTGACGAAATGATATTGAAACATTTGCAATTCCATATTGTGAAGTATAAGAGGGTCTGTCGAATCAAGCTTAAACTGTTGGCTCTAAATTCAGATGAAAGTCATCTAATGTGTTACCATTTTGATATTTGCATGTGGATTGCACAGTTAAGAGGCACTTTGTCCTGGTGATGGTGACGGAAAAAGGAGTACAATTGTACCTAGTGACAGAATTCTATCGTATTGCCCTTAGCAAAGCACATTTACCCAGTGGGTTATTAAGCTCTACAAACCCGTAACATCTCAAATTCCAATGCTCCTCTTGTGTTGAGTTAGCAGAATTCAGCCAGGGTGGCAATGCCATCCGTACAATTGACTGTAGCGTCCCTAGGTTTTCTGTAAGAGATAAGCAGCTAGGGTGCTAGTTCATGGTGGGTATCTAATGACCCTTACTGGATTCATGGTTGACACTTTCAAATTAATGCTAGTTACATGTACAAGATGCCGGAGGGTGCCCAATTCCTGTGGGATTGTAGAAAGAAGTGAAGAGAAAAGAAAACTCACATAGAGCTTTCAGCACAAAGAGACTCTAGAATCACAGAAGGAACCCATTCAGGCCAAACTAACAACACTTAAGGTACTTGGACAGGTACACTGATTTAAAAAAAGGGTTTAGAAGGATATGGGTCAAACGCGGGCAAATGGGAGTAGCTTAGATGGGAATCTTAGTTGGCGTGGACCAGTTGGGCCGAAGGGCCTGTTTCCATGCTGTATGACTCTATTGATGCAGCTGCATCACAGGTACGTAGCAAGTTTTGTTTTCATTGCACCTGTACATACGTGTACTTGTGCATATGACAATAAACTCGACTTTGACTTTGTTGTCCAAGCTGGCTACAAAATGACTGTAGGAATGATCACACTTCCCAGATCTTGGCCTTGCAGGTTGTGGCGCAAGAGGTGCATTTTTTTGCTTTCTTAAAGACAGACAATGTTGACTTTGTGGAAGGGTTGACGTGCTGGTAAATCGGGGAAGAGCTGTGTGAAGCCAAGTCGGGGGGATCTGCACGTTGCGAGGTGGCGAGTCCTCCGGCCGCCAGGGGCCGCGGCGCCGCGCCGTAGCCTCAGCGCCAACTACTCCCTCTTGCGCCGTCGCGGCGCTTTTGTTCAGAACCACTTCCCAGTTGTAGGGAGATTAGCGCTGGTTCAAAGAGTGCTTCCTGTCGAAGTGTAATCACATCGGAGCCGAGCAATAGTTGTGGAGTCGGGTGCGGGGCAGGGTCGGAGCTCTCCGGGCCCCGCGGCCTGCAGCGGCCATCCTCCGGCCGGCTTTGTGTCCGTCTCGCAGGCCTGGCACTGACTGGGGCCGTTTCTCTCTCCTGTCCTGCAGCCGATCCAGCCGGGGGAGGAACTGCTGGTGTGGTACAATGGGGAGGACAACCCAGACATTGCAGCCGCTCTAGAGGAAGAGAGGACTCACCATCTGCACAAGAGGAGCTCTCCCAGGGGCAGGAAAGGTAAGGGAAGCCTCCCACTTCTTTTTGGGGCTGGTGGACTGGGTGGGGTGAGTGCCGTGCAGATCCTCCCTCCCACTTCTCCAGAGTCATCTGGGGGAAGGAGGCATTTATTTGTGTGTGTGGAGTTTTGAAAGTGCAGTTGCAGAGATCTGAGTCCAGTGCAGTTGTGCTTCAGAAATGGCACTGGAATGTCAGTTGGAGAAATGCGGCTGGATGACCTTCCCCAGGCTCCAGATCCCAGCAGTGTGGTAGAAGAGCATTAAAAATGTTCCAGACATCTTTCATTTCAAGCTGCAGTATTTTTTTCTCCACAAGACGTGGCCTTTTTTTAAAAAAAAATTCATGCAGTTTGAGGATTTGTAAGCAAAAGAAGTTTTATGATTGGAAATGTTGACTTCTACAAAGATGGCTCTTTTGTGTGTGGGAGACGTTGAAAGTGTAGAAGCAGATTGAAATATGTTAGAAAATCATGTTGTGCAAGAAGTTTCTGATGTCAGAGGCCTACAAAATGGATGCAGCTGCATAATATTTCACTGAATAACTTGATTGTTCCGAGCATTTTACACTGTCAAATGTTACTTGATCTTTTATCTCAGAATTGTAAAACACGAAGCAAGAGTAAGAGCATGGTGTTCTTTTAAAAGATTTAATAAATGCCCATTTGTCCTGAACAAACTGATTTTTGTTCTTCCTTTCCTAATACTACATTTTAATATTTTTCCTCTGTATCACATCACTTAAGTGATTTTTTTTCTTCCCTTCATTGGATGTCTTGGAGAGGGGGGGTAAAAGGAAAAACTAGTTTTAACTTACCTTTAAAACTATTTTGACACTCCTTAGCTAAGTTTAACCAGCATAACTCTTGAGTAATTATTTTCCTCCTTTCAAATTAAAATTCAGGTTGACAAAAGAAATAAAACTGAAAACACTATTTCATTTTAATTTTGGGGGTTGGGGTGGGGGGGGGGAATAACAAATAATTTTCTAGCCTGCTCGGAGTTAACCAGAATATAAAAGGACATCCCGAGCTGTAATTTAAAATTTATTAAAGCAAGCATGAAATGCATTTGCAGTTGGTTACAGTGTAACTCTTCCCCTTTTATAAAATTACACTTCCATATTAAGCACTTTAACATAATGTCAATTTATGCCATTTAAAGGGAAATAAAACTTAATGTAACCAAATTTTCTTTAAACAAAATTGATAGCTGGGAATATCATCCAAATCTGTCTCAAAATCCATAAATGTTACGAGATGGTTTCTTTTTAAAGTACCGGTTTTGCCGCCAGATATTTGGGAAATAATGTGAGCAAAGCAAAAATAACTTGTAATGAAGCATAACTAAGTTAAAATTTGGACGATGAGCTTATGGGATTTGCTGCGTGTTCTTCACCAGGAAGTAGGACTTGTACAAAGAAAAATGGCGACATGGAGATCCCAGTTCCAAGCACTCTGATTCTTGATAAATACAGAACTGGTTTGCCAAGGACTGTTGTGCTTAGATCTGCATTTCTGTAGATGGCCTATATAAAAAGCATCAGCTTGTAATAAATACCAAGGCCATTTTAGTCACTCATGGAGTCTGCAGTAAATTAAAACTGTTGTACAAATCGGGATTCTTTCCAAATACGTTTTATGTGCCAGCTGATTAGGATTTTTGGAAACTGTTTTGATAGACAGGAATTGTGTAGAACTTTTCTCGGTATGTTTTGATCACCTTCCTGGATTAGAATTGTTGGGTTCCTACTTCCAAGAGACCCCACCCCCCCCATCCCCGCCCCTGATAATAAATGCATGTGTGTAAGCAAGGACTCTTGCTAATTTTTCCCCTCCTTAGCCTAAGGGCACAGGCCAGCTGTGGGACGACTGCTGCAGCTAATATCATTTAACTGAGCACAGAATTCTAAAGCCTTGATGCTCCCCTTGAGTTTTACAGCTGCAGTAACTGACACACTGATGTTGTTGTCAAAAGGTCAAGGATTCTTATTTTTGAAAAAGCGGCACCGTGTCACAAAAAATGAACATGTTTCGTAAATGGAATGTGTAAATTGTTTTGTGAAAATAGGCTTTTAGTGAATCAAACTCAAATCTTTTGCCCTCTGAACTTGGAAGGCTGCATTTGTAACCCTATAGCGTACTTTAAGACATTGATATCAATTTGTTATTTTATAACAAAGGGTCACTTAATAGTTCATCGTGCTTAGCAAGACCTCAAAGTACATCAGCTTCGGTTAAGTGTTTTGAAGTTGAGCAAGTTATTCAGACGTGTGACAGACATTTTTGTACACTGTGAAATCGGACAAACAGTATGAGGCAACTAACCAGGAACCACTCTTTGCGTTGGAGACTGCGAGAGGATTGTTGGCTGGAATATTTCATGAACTCTCTGGACTTTAATTCCTGTCATGAGGTCTTTTATCATATATTGAAATAGGAAGTGAAGTTCCACTTTGTCTCGTCTGAAGAACAGAACCCACTTACGATGGCATTGCTGTACCAGCCGAGAATGTGTATTCAAGAATTAGCACTTGACTCTGTAAAGCCAGAATATCATTATTAGTATATTATTGACAATTAATATAACTTTTCCCATTTGTCTTGCGTATTTTTCATTTTGTCCATTATTACTGGACATGCTCCAAAGCTTTGAATAACGGTAGTAAACAATTTTGTGTATGTTACAGAACAACACGCCAGTGAGGCTCCAGAAAATTTGCATTTATCTTGCACCTTTCAAATCTTTGGGAAGCCTGAAAGTACTTAACAGTTGATAAATCATTTTTGAAGTGTTGTCACAGTTAGTTGCACAAACATACTGGCCAATTTACGTATAAAAAGGCCACCCTAGCAATTATATGACAGTGATGCCAATTAAGCTATTTTTGGTATAGTTAAAAGATAAGAAAGTGAACAAAAAATAGGGTAAATTCACTGGCTGCTTAGTGGAATGAGACATTATAACACCACCTCATCTGGCAGACAGTTTTCATTTAGCACCTCAGTCAACCATGCTATACCCCAAACAATACAGCACTGAAGTGTCAGTCTGGGTTATGTGCTTAAATCCTTTTGGTTTGGCTTGAATCTGTGATATTCTGACTCATATCAAAGATGTGCATAAAAATATGAGCATGTCTCAATATTTGCCTTCTATACAAGCACACTCTAGTGTGCTACCTCTGAGCCAAGATTGACACTTTAGGGTCCGAAACTCAATAAAGCCTATCTGCTTCCAGAGGAACAGTAGAAATTGGATTGAGTGGGAGTGAACAAAATCAGAACTGAGTTATAGGTTGTGGATAGATGATCAGCAGTTGCGTTTTTTTTTTGTACTGTATCAGGAAGCTCCATAAAGTTAGAGAAATGGTTTGAATTGCATATTTGAGATTTCATAAACCTCTTTCGGATGTGTTTGAATTTCAATAAATTCACTGCTGCAAAGGCTTGATGGTAAATTCTATTTTTCCTACCTCGTCCATCTCAAATTAGATGGAACATTCTGTGTAAGGGCTGGAAATTCCCTTTTTTAATTTTGTCTTTTTGACACCGTTTTCAGTACATGAAAGGAAGAGCAAAGCAGTGTCTGGGGAGTGCAGTCCTATTTCTACTGTCCTGTTCTACCAGCATTTCAGAAGGATTTTCAATCTTGTACGTTTTTCGTTATTACAGAAGGATGTTAAATCTGTCCTAATTTATGACGTTACATTCGCGCTTATTGCTTGCTGACTGACTGGTTAAGTAATGATTTTTTTTAAAGTTCTCATCTGTGTTTTGAAATTTCCCCTCCCCTCCTTGGCCTTGTCTGGTCCTCAGTATCTGTGTAATCTCCTCCAGTCCCAGAGCTCTTCATGGAATGCACACTTCTCTAATTCTGGTTTCTGGATTATCCCTGAATATAATCTCTCTGTTATAGATGGCCACATTTTCAGCTGCCAGGACCCTTGTCTGGAATTTCTCCAACCCACCCATCCAAACTTCTCTTCCTCTGTTCCTCCCTTTCTCCACCATTTTAAAATTTGCCTTTATGACTAAGCATTCTGGCATTTAACCTAAAAAATCTCATCTTAATTTGTTGACAATTTTTGTTTGGTGACGCTCCTAAGAAGGGTTTGGAATGTTTTACAATGTTAGAAGGCACTATATAAAAGTGTTGTTGTTGAGTGAGTTTCGGTAATTCTGCTGATACAAAATTGGCCACACAACCAAGGACACCTTGTTTCTGGCTTTTGTATCCCATAAATTGTGTAAACATTGCCATGGAGATGATGTGCAGCACAGTGTGTTGAATTAAGTAATAGTTAATGTATTGAACTACAGTGTGTTACTGTTTAAATACTGCACTAATGTTGCGTTGGCAAATTCCACAAAGTTTGTAAGTTTGTGATCCAGATGGTCCATGTAGTGATAATAAAATAAGAGCTGATTAGGCAGGTGAGGTTTATATCAATGAATATTGCTATTTGGTAATTGAATATTCTTGTTTTAATGTAAGATTTGATAGAACAGTTTTCTTAAAAGAAAAGCAATGTTATAATCTCTGTCCAAATTATGCCTTGGCTGTTGTGATTTGTACTTCGGGGCCACACCTACCTGCTGTAGAATTGCTTGTGCTACCATGAGGAATTGGTCAATGTCTGATAGAAGTGTAAGGCTGTTGTCTAAGAAGTTTTCATTCTCCTTGCCCACCCCCTATCCCCTACCCAAAACAGGTTACAATTGAATACATGGGGGAAAGTTTTTGATATTAATTCTGAAAGGCTGATTTTCCTGGCAGCTCAATCAGTAGTAACAAGTGTAGTCAGTTAATTCTAGGTTGTGCCGAGCCCAGAGTTGCATGTAAGCTGGGGAAACTAATTTTTTTTTTAGAGTGATAAGGAACACATTTTGGTTGTGAACTTGTTGATATGATTAAGGGAGTGGGGCAAGGACATTTTTCAAGAATTAATTTGTCTTTGAATATTGAAGATCTGGGCCTTGTCCTAGGAGGAATATTATCTCAATTGCAAATTTTCATCTTTACAGAATTAGAATGTTCGAATTTACTTTGTTCTATGGCTATGAAAATAGCTGCATAAATATTATTTAATTCACATCTCCACACCCAGTAAAACATTAAACTTTGCGAGTAAGAAATTAATGGTATACAGTAACCAAGGTAAATAGACATTTTTAAGTAGTTGCAAGGATTGCAATGATGTAACAGCAGTAAGTCCATGGTCACAGACTTCCAATGACGTAAGGCGTTACAAGTATAACGTTGGTAAAGTTGCCTTAATTTTTCAAAATTAAGATAATTGTCTCGCAATCATTCCATGGTAAGTTGCCTTTTACAAAATGCTTACATACTTACAGATCTCTGTGGCATTTTGCATTCATTATTATGTTTTCCTGGCTGCCCTCCCATCTTAAACTCTCCAAAACCCATACAGAACTCTGCTGCCCAAATCTTAACCTGCACCAAGGCTCGTTTATTCACTGCCCCTGTTTTCACTGATGGTCATTGTACTTTGGTCACCAGTCTGTTTTATAGTGCATGGGTTCAAATCCCTCTTTTATCTCTATGACCTCCCTCCCAAATAAAGCTTATTGTGCATCAACTTGTTTTGTCCACCATTGGATCCATGCCTTTAGTTGCCTTGGTTTTTAGCTCCAGAATTCCATTACTCTGGCTCTCCGTCTCTTGTTTTTTTTCTCCAATCCTACTCTTTCCCTGGCTACCCTCATTTTGTCCAATAATGTGCCAATATTAAAGGTGCCAAATAAGTTCCAATTGTTCTTGTTATTAATGTGGTTGTTATCAACTAACTTGTCACAGGATGTACAGACCATACTTTTAAAATATCAGTGGTAAAAAAAGTTTTGAGGCAAATTTCTGCCATCTCGCAAAATTCCGTAATAGCAGGGGGTCACATTAAACAGGTTCACAACCTTTCCCAGCGGCACTTTTTCCGATTTCCTGAGCAAGAATCATTGGCCTGCTCCAGGGTTATCTTGCCACTTTGATCATGGGTCTGAAAGTCAACTGACCTATAAGGCCCAAGTCTGAGTTTACCTTAAAATATTCTATAACCTTATGTCATATTGTGTGTTGGCAACTGAAACCATGAAGCAAGGCTGAGATTAAAGAGAGATACCAAGCTTAAGGTATGGAAGGTGGGAACCAGGGCTCGTGGGTGGAGTTCACTATAACTGGAGAGGATGCAAGCAGAGTTAGAAGCTGAGTTGTCATGGGTACCTTTGTCTTCCATTTGTTTCTTGATAAGCAATAATGCCATTGAACTTTTGTGGCATGTTTTTATTTTATTGATAAGATCTCTAGGTTAGCCAGGGCCAGCACCGAAGAGACTCCACAATCATATACAAGACTTTTACAAGCCTTTTAATACAAATATGTGCTGTGGAGCTTGTTATTGGCAGAGTGGGAAACTGCAGCTGTTTTTGATAGCTGAGGGCTGAGTTGTAGGGCTCTGTCGAAAGTTGGATGAAAGCATCCCCAGTCTGGATTTAATAAGCAAAGTTTAAGTACTGCGACTTTTATCAAGTATCCAAGAAATAAGAGTTCATTTTATATTGTACATCATATTTTTAAAACTTTGGCTGTTAGGTGAAAGTATGGGTAAGCTTCTAAAGCCTATCTTTACCCAAAATAAAACCAACTTTCAACCAATGTGAGAAGGTATTGGATCTCTGCTGGACGAATGGATACAGTCCTCCCAAAATACTGGATAAAGTCAAGAGATGATGCACACAATTTATTGCTTTACTGATAAAAACCCCTGATGCAGTGATTAAATTCACTACTTTCCAGTATGTCATCCACTGTATAGAAAAGTGTTTTTCATCAGGCAAAATTGCTACAAGTATATTTTCATTTCACTTATCTTGCAGCTTTTCTCTGTGAGAAAAGCAAATTTTTTTTTGTTGGTGTTCAGGTACTGATTTGTATATTTATCAGAACAATTCTTCAGAATCCTCCAGCAGCTACTCAAAGTGCCATTGTATAGTGGTACTGTAAATCATATCAAACTTAAGATGACTAGAATAAGAGCCGAAACTCACTTCTGTATTCAAAACTTTTATCAAAGCCAACATCTTCAATTTGAAAGTTTGTGCTAGACCTTTCCTTCCCTGCCTTTCAATCCATGTTTCTAACAAATCTTTTATTATTTGGGACATTTGGAATAACAGAAAATGCCCAGTGAAACTGCCAACATTATTCTTCAGTGCTGTGCAAGAAGGTGGCCTTGTCTCAAGAATTTCTGCATAATTTCCCCATGCCAATAAAAAGAAATGCACAGTGTTGGGTAGTGAAGGGGGACAAAGAAGAGAACAATGTTTTGGTAGTTACCTTGGGTAATGTATGAACACCAGTGGTCTGGTATAAGGAGATGTGATCTTATAATTTTGGTCAATCCAGTGAAAGTGAAAGCAGGAACAAACATCTCGCACAAAATTGTGAAAACTCAGAACACATCATAGGATCACTTGAGGGAGTTTTTTTTGATGCATTGCACCTAGTTTTAACTTTTGTCAGAAAACGTCAATGCATAGACAGACCTAATGTGGGTAAATAAAATTAGTGTAGGTAAGTATAATGGGTAGCGTGGATGTGGTCGGCCAACTGTTTTGTAATTTTAGAAGAATTTGAAGTGCAAATCTCCAGTTAAAGCTACGGTGCTACATGATTTTAATTTCTGTTTGGAAAAAATTGGTAGGTAAATTAGCTTCTGAAAATTATCCTTGGTATAGGTGGATGGGAAGAGAACACAGGAGGAGTTGATGGGAATGTGTGAGGGGAAAGAAACAAAATACGGTGTTTGATGATAGGCATGGCCACCGTGGAAGGGCTAGTTTCCTCTTTGATTATGTAAGTCATTGTCGAGAAATTTCGTGTAAACTGAGAGTCAGTAAAGTCTGCTTTTGTTACGCAGTGGAGCCATGTTGCTGTAGATATGCTTCAGCCTGTGATCCGAGGCACACCCAGCAAGGTATTTAACAATTTTAAATAACTGAATGCCATTGTATTACCTCTGTACATCCATGTCTGGCTCAAGGTGTGTGAATGCATACATTGAGACCATTTTGGCAAGTGTTACAATGGAATAAAGTAGTCTTAAAAAGCAGAGCTTTGTTTATGCAAGTCATAGTTTTAAAGAATTGAAATGAAAGTGAGAAACTAGGGAAAGATTCTGAACCAAAACAGCTGGTGTGGGGAGCGTGGTGTTGGGGGGGGCGGTGGTGGTAAGGGAGTGTGCAAGAGTGCTGCTTGATGAAGAAAAAAAATGGCAATTTTGTATTTAAAAGAAATTTTAAATTCCCACATGGACAGACGAGTATCGAAGTATTTTTAAATGGAAGAGCCATTTCACTAAATAGACACAAAGCCATTTGAGGTTTTATCAAAAGTACTTTTATTTTTAGTAAAAGGAGAAGCAAGGTATGGTTCTTTCCTGTATAGTGTCCAGCTGGTTCCTCAGTTGAGATATTCTTGTTTCATTTGAATGTAAAGAAGGTATTTCCAATTTTTTTGGTAGTCCCAGACTAAGGCCTTGAGTACATAAAATGCAATAGAAAATGTCTTTACTCAAGAGTGATGTGAATGTGGAGCCCCTACCTGGCAGAGCACTTGAGGCAATTGACATTGATACTCTGTGCAAGTTAGATAAGTGAAAAAGAATAGAATCATGGACTTGTACAGCACAGAAATGGGTCACTCGGCCGACATTGTCCACACCAACCACCTTCCCCATCTACACTGATCCCGCTGGCCTACATTAGGTCCATTTCCCTCCATGTCCAGCCTACTCAAGTGCCTGTCTAAATGTCTCTAAAACATTGTGATTTGTGTCTGATTCCACCACCACTTCTGGCAGCTTTAAAGCTCCTTAAAACTATCCCCTCTTGTTTTTGATAAACGCAACCATGGGGGAAAAAATTCTGACTCTCTATCCTACCTATGTCTCTAATAGTTTTATATATCTTTGAGGTCACTGCTCACCCCCGTTGCTCCAGGGAAAACAAGCCTAATTATCCAATCTCTCCCCATAACTAAAATCCTCCAATCCTGGTGAATTTCCTCTGAACTCTCTCCTATGCAGCCATACATTTCCTAGTGTTGTGACCAGATTTGTGAAATATCAATTGTGGTCTCTCTGGTGTTTTGTAAATTTACAGCATAACGATGCAAGTTTGTTATTTTAGGCCCTGACCTACGAAGGCAAGTATGCCATATGCCTCCTTCATCAACCTGTGTTGCTACTTTCAGAGAATTATGGACTTGAACTCGAAAGTCCCTTTGTTCATCAACATTGTACCCAGCATTTATTGTGTATGTCCTACCCCTGTTGACTTTCCAGAATGTATCACCTCTCAGTTGTTGGGATTAAATTCCATCTGCCAATGCTCTGCCCAATTTTTCGTCTGATGAATATCCTGCTGTAGCCTTGGACAACGCCAATTTTCATGTCACCCTCAAACTTGCCAATCATTCCTCCTGCATTCACATCGAAGTTGTTAATATACATCACAAACAACAGGACTCCCAGCACCAATCCCTGTGGGACACCACTGGGACAGGCACAGTAGTGTAGCGGTTAGCATAATGCTATTACAGCGCCAGTGACCCGGGTTCAATTCCAGCTGCTGTCTGTAAGGAGTTTGTACGTTCTCCCCGTGTCTGCGTGGGTTTCCTCCAGGTGCTCCGGTTTCCTCCCACATTCCAAAGACGTACGGGTTAGGAAGTTGTGGGCATGCTATGTTGGTGCCGGAAGCGTGGCAGCACTTGCGGGCTGTCCCCAGAACACTCTATGCAAAAGATGCATTTCACTGTGTCTTTCAATGTACATGTGATTAATAAAGGTACCTTATCTTCCAATCAGAAAAGCTACCTTCCACCACTGCCCTCTGCCTCCTATTACCAAGCCAATTTTGGATCCATTTCACCATCTTGCCTTGGATCCTATGTGCCTTAACCTTCTGCACCAGTCTACCATGTGGCACCTTGTCAAATGCCTTGCTAAAGTCCATATAGACGATGTCTATCACCCTGCCTTCATCAATCATCTCAGTTACTTCTACAAAAAAAAGCTCAATGAAATTAGTGAGACAGGATTTCCTTCACACAAAGCCATGCTGACTATCCCCGATCAGTCCCTGCCTTTCCAAATGTGCATAAATCCTGTCCCTTAGAATTTTGTCAGTAATTTCCCTCCACTGACATAAAGGCTCAGTGGCCTGTAGTTATCTGGCTTATTCCTGCAGCACTCAAAGGAACAACATTAATCCACTCTCCCCACCATCAAGCACATCTACAATAGGCAATGTCTCAGGAAGGTGGCATTCTTCATCAGAGACCCCCACCATAAGATAAGACATCTTTATTAGTCACATGTACGTCGAAACACACAGTGAAATAAGTCTTTTGCATAGAGTGTTCTGGGGGCAGCCCGCAAGTGTCGCCACACTTCCGGCACCAACATACCATGCTCACAACTTCCTAACCCGTATGTCTTTGGAATGTGGGAGGAAACCACAGCACCCGGAGGAAACCCACGCAGACACGGGGAGAACGTACAAACTCCTTACAGACAGTGGCCGGAATTGAACCTGGGTCGCTAGTGCTGTAATAGTGTTACGCTGACCACTACACTATCGTACCATGCCCTCTTCTAGATGCTGCCATATGGCAGGAGGAACAAGAGCTGAAGACCCACACTTCAAGGTTCAACAACTGCTTCTTCCCCACTGCCATTGGGTTGTTGAACCGACTTTCAAAGCCCTAACACTATCTCGGACTAGATTGTGTTTTCTCTCTTTCAATCTTGCACAAGTGTCATTATGTTTATCCTGTTGTTTATTTATACACATGTAATTTATGTCCAGTTTATGTTAACTTATGTTTGTCCTCGCCATGTACTGTGCTGCTGCTGCAAAAAGCTAGTTTTCATGGCATTTGTACCCTGTGTATGTACACTTATGACAACAATGAACTTGAACATTAGCTATTCTCTGGTCTTCTGGTGCCTCATCTATGGCTAATAAAGATGCAATATTCTTTGACAGGGCCCTAACTATCTCCTGTCCTTCCCATAGCATCCTAGGATAGATCTCCTCTGTCCCTGGGAATTTATAAACCCTTGTGTGTTCCATGACACCTAACGCCTCCCCTTCTTAATACTAAGGTGCTCCAGATTATCAACATATCCCTCCCCAAATTATCTATACTCCACATCCTTCTCTTCGAATACAAGTGAGAAGTATTCATTCAACTGCATCTCCTGACTACTTCCTAATGGGAACCTACTCTTTCCCTGGCTACCTTCTTGCTTTTGATATTACAGAATTTCTTGGGATTTTCCTTAAACTTACTTGCCAAGGATATTTCATGGCCCCTCTTTTCCCTCCTAACGTTAAGTTGTCTCCTAAACCCTTGATATTCCTTGAGACTCTCTGGATTCCAGTTGCCTTCACGTGTCCTTCTTTTCCTGATCAGTGTCCTTTGTCATCCAAGGGTCCCTAATCGTACCATTTTCGCCTTTCATTCTCAATGGAACATACTGGCCTGAACTCTTCCTAACTCTGTTTTTAAAGACAATCTACTTTGGTCTGGTCCTCTCTTACGCTATTGAAATCAGCCTTCCCCCAATTTAGGGCCTTAACTTCAGCACCTTCCCATAACTACTTTGAAACTTATAGAATTATGGTCACTGTTTCCAAAGTGTTCCCTCACCAACACTTCCACCGCCTGCGCAGTTTCATTTCCTGATACAAGATCGAGTACTATCCCTGTAGGACTATCTACATATTGTCTCAGAAAATTCTCTTGGACACGTATAACAAATTCCACTCCATCTAACCTCTTGCACGAAACCAATCTAGGTCAACATTGGGAAAATTAAAGTCCCCCACCACTATAACCACTTTTTTTTCTTGCACCTTTCTGCAATTCGCTTACATAAGTGCTCCTCTAATTTCCGCTAACTATTGGGAGGCCAGTAATATAATCAGCAAGGTGATTGCCTCTCTTTTATTCTGAAGTTCTGTCCATATGGCCTCATTGGATGATCCCTCCAGGATGTCCTCTCCAGTAGTGCCGTGATGTTCTCCCTAATCAGTAGTGTGACCCTGCCCTCTCCTCTTTTGCATCTGCCTCTGTCACGTTTGAAACTTCTATGCCCCAGAGTGTTAAGCTGCCACTCCTGCCCGTGACCACGGGGGACTCCTGCACTACCTGCCTGCACCTACTACTCTTCCTGGTGGTCACCCATATCCTTCATTTCTATAGTTCAGTGTGACCAACTTGCTAAATGTGCTACCTACGACATTTTTCATATCACGGGTTCTTTTATAGTGAGTCCCCCCATGGCTCCAACTATTCTATACAGTCTGATGGGAGCTACAGCTGGACACACTTTCCACGGGGGTAGTCACAGGGGGCATTGGAAATGTTCATGATCTCCCACATCCTGCAGGAGGAGAATACCATTGCCCTTACTTCCATATCCTTTATTCCCAGTCCCTTCGAAGAAAGAAGAGAAAACAAAACACCTTATCTGGTCACTACTCGCCCTCCTTACCAAAGCCTGATGCTCACTGAACCTTGCACTTTGACTTCTCAGGACTTCACAAAATGGTCACTCTGATACCTGTCTCTTTCTATACCTCTTGCTTTGCTAACAATCCCAAAGGTACTGTCGGTCCTGTTGCTACCTCTAGCCCTTGCCTTGCCTGCTCAGCTGATCCTGAAGATGCTGCTGAATATTTTAAAATTGAAGGAAGTTAACAGAGCAAGAGCCTTCTGTGGCATATAAACACCAGTATATGTCCATCTGTATAACAGTCTTAACAAAAAGATGTCCAAAGGCAAGAAAATAGATGTTGAGACAAAGGAGTAGACACTGTACTACAGCTGCTACTGTCTATATTGTTATTTACCACTTTCTCAAGGCAAGTAGTAATGGGCAATAAATTATGGTATTTCTAGTAATACCCACATTTTCTGAAAGAATAAAAATTAGGAGTGACCATAATTCTGTCTAAAACAATTGGATTTTAAGGTGGGTCTTAAAAGAGGAAGAGCAAGTTGTATGGAGAGAACTTTAGCGCTTGTAAGGCTGAAGCCTGAAGTAGATCAATGAATATAGTTTGGGAGTAGGGGATGCAGTGCGGTGTCAGACGTGGGCTTAGTGATGTATGAGAGACTGGAATTGGAGCAGAATGCTTTGGGAATCAGTTTGGACCTGGAGGAGATTGCAAATGAGGGGAGCAGGACCATGAAGGTTTTAAGTATGAGAATTTTAAATTGGAATTGTTAGAGGATCAGGAGTCAACTTCATTTAGCAAGGACTGCAACTTTTGACAGGAAATTTGGTGTAGAATAAATAAGTAGCAGAGCTTCAGATGTGCTGAGATGTCTGAAAGTGGCAAATGAAAGGCTACTCAGGAGCACATTGGAGTAGTTGAGCCACATGGTGAATGTGGCGTTTGATTATAGATAGGTAGAGGCTGGCAGTTACCAACTGTAAGCTAATCATCCTGGTGATGGTAATTCAGTTCAGGATTTACTGGGACATTAAGGATGTAAAACATCTGAGGTGGTGAGTGAGTTGTATTAGTGACGATGGGGGGTGGCTTTGCTTTTTGATTATGGTTACCTGCAATAAATTGACCCATGTTTATTCCTCAAACCAACACAAAAACATTTTCTATGGAATAACAACATTAAGAGCTAGCTTGTGCATAAATTGATTATCTCATTTTCCTATTGCCAAGTGTAACTGTACTGCAGAAAATGCTTCATTGATTAAGTGCTTTGAGACATCAACATCAAGAAAGGCATTTCAGTGTAAGAACTTTCTTTCTGTCACAGCACTGAGAACTTTCTTTCTGTCACAGCACTGAAAACTTCCTAACTAAAGTCATAAATTAAATAACCATAATGCACTAACCCTACCCAACCTTACTGCTGCCAGTCACATTTGAACCCTTCTCACTGAGTTTTTGACGGAAGGACAACAGCCCAAAGTTTTAGTTTGCTCTCCTCAGATGTTTTCTGTATTTTCAGATTTCTAGTCTCACATTTTGCTTTTGCCTTTTTTTTGATGTCTAGATTTGTGTTAGTGGCAGCTCATTTAGTGCCTAAAGAATCCATTAATTGCAGAAGCATATTAAGCAATTCCTTCACAGGGTGAGAGTTGACAAGGCCAATTTAATGCCCTTTTCTCATCGGCCTGGAAGACGTGACAGCAAGTTGCCTTCTTGAACTGTTGCATTTACTGTGGAGAAGTTTAGTAGAGTGCTTCAGAACTTTAACCAGTGATAAAGTGATGGCTCCACATTCCCAGATCCAGCTGGTGCATGGCTTGGAAGCGACATGCAGGTGGATGACATTAACATTGGCCTCCTGCTTTTGTCTCTGGTTACAGATTCAGAAGTTGTTTTCCTTCCATCAAAAACTCGGCTAGAAATGTTAAAATGTGACTGACAGCAGTGAGGTCGAGGAGAGTTAGTGCAGCATGGTTGTCATCAGATGACAGTTTATGACTTTAGTTGGAAAACTTTTTCTGTTGCTGTGGCTTGAAGGTTCTTGCAGTGAAATGCCTTTCTTGATGTTGATGTCTCAAAGCACTTAACAATCAATGTATCACTTTCTGCAGTGCAGATACACTTTGTAATAGGGAAACGGGATAGCCAATGTATACGCAGCTTGCTCTTAATGACGTTATTCCATAGAAAATATGATTTTGTAATATTGTTTTAAGGAATAAACATCAGTCAATTTACTGGGAATAATCATAATCAAAAAGCAAAACAAAACTCCAGATGTTTAAAATCTGAAATAAAAACAATGGATTGGAAGTAGTGGGTCAGCAGAAAATGTGGGGAGAGAAACCATTAGAGTTTGTGTCTTTTTGTACAACTTTGTGATGAAAAGTCATCAGCCTGAAACATTAACTGTTTCTCTCTCTACAAGTAGTCTCCTGAGTATTTTTTAGCATTTTCTGTTTTCATTACTAGGGTCGATTGCCTTGCTGTTCCTTGAAATAGAGGAAAAAATCTCCATCTGCAGCACCTGCAGGGTGGGCTTCGGAGTCCCATGTCTCTGAAGTTGGGCCTGAAACCATAACCTGTTGACACCCGAGTAGACAGTGCAACCAACTGAGCCTTAAGAAAGGAGGATATGAATTGAGAGGTGACAATATGTTCAAGATCTTTGGAAGCACAAAAGGGTTCAGAGTCTGAGGGGTTAGTGACAACAGATTGAAAAGTGAGAGAATGAATACGTTTGGAGAAAGGACGTTTATATGTTATTGGTCAACTGTTGAAACAGTCCAGGAGGTAGCGCACAGTTCTCAGAAAAAGCATAAAGGAAGGAAGGAGGAATAAAACTTAAGATGCTAATTCAGCTGAAGGCGCATAGGTACATATGAATTAAGAATAGTCTTGTAAAAGATTGGAAATAAGTAGCTGTCTGAGAATGCCTTGGTGGATATAGACTAGTAGATAAAAACTAGTAGAGGAAAGACTTCGAACCAAAAATATGGCAAGTTTGGTTTTAGATGCAAGTTGTGGCTCAGAATCAGAATGCAGATTGGGACTTTAATGTCTTTGGGTGAAATATTAAAAGAGAGCCTCTAATTTGTCTCTCATGGGCATAGAAGATCCTATAACATGATTTTGGGTGGAGAAAAGCACGAGTTATCCCACTTGTCTGATACTTCAGTGAATGCCACGGTAACATCATCTAATCATTACTGCTTTGCTGTTCACGGGAGGTAGGAATGCATAAATTGCTGCCATGTTTCCCATTTGACCATACTGTAATGATTTGTAACTTTTAAAGTAGGTTTTGCATCTTTCCTTTTTCCCCCTGCCAGCAATGCTACAGTTGATTTTAGAAATGCTGCGAGGAAGGAATGGAGAACTGGGATTAGATCTTTTGACTGCTTAGAAGAAAACTTTCAGCGAGATGATGCACAAAATCTTCTGATACTCTGCTGTTAAGTTCCTTGTTTCAATCTTCTCTGTCTCTATCCATTGGAACTTCCTGTCATTACGCAATTTACTTTTAACTTTGGCAAGTAATTAAAACTCTGGATTGAACTCTGCCTCAACAGACCTTGTACTGAAGCAAGCAAGTGATTCTTTGCAATCTTGTTAATTTTTTTTTGTCAGTGAGGACAAAGTCATTTAGACTGTCTGTAAATTGACTTGGAAACCAGTATTGCAATCCATTCCTTCCTTGTCGCTGGCTAGCTGATCAGTAATGTTAGGCTGCCACTATTTACTGTTGCTTTGTTAAACTATTACAGAATTTCATGAGTAGCTTTCAAGGAAGGATAAAAGAATTTGCATTTATTTGGGATTTAGCTCATCCTCTGAATGCTGAGTTACTTTTGAAATGTACTTGGTTTATGGTAGGCAAATGTATCATATGGACTCCATTAAAATGTAAAATCAAGAATAAACTTTACATTTTGTGTATTTAAATGTATTTCCATTCCAAGTGCTTTCACTAATTAGATTTGTTTATGCCAGGTATGTTACCTGAGAAAATTTGCTCTAACCTTACATAAAACTGTTCTGATTGACACTTGCAGGTTGCTGCTAATAAGTTGCCTCAGTTTATCAGTGATGGATTTTTAACCAATACTTCACTGAAATATGGTAGAGTTGCATCGTTGCACTCTGATCATAGCCCAGAATTGAAAGGGTAATATCTATAATTGCACATGTAGGTGTTCTGAGTTCAATTTGACAGTATATAGACATTTCTTACTTTCCTCATTACACCTGCTTAAAGCCCTAGTTCAATCTTGCAAGCTGTTACACAGATTGCCTACAGAATGAAAGTCAGTTTGAGTCATGCTGACCTTTTGAGGATTAGTGCGACTATGCTGAGTGCAAAACTCATTTGTGATCACTGAACAGTATTTCAAGGATGAGAAAAATGATTAACTAAGTATTTTCCATGTATCAAACTTATTGATCTGAACTTTATTGATTTTGAGCACCCCCATGAGGTAGATTTTCATCACTTCCTGGACAATGATTTGATGAAGCAGCTACATAGTTTGGAACCAAGCAGTAAAATTTAAAAATCTACCTCCTGTTTTACTATACAAAAAAATGGCCTGTAGAAATATAAAATTAGTTGGTATGGATCTCAGAACAGCAGTCGTAAATAACAAATGAAGAATCTCAGTCCGAAGTGAGTGCTAAATATTTGTATTTTATGGAATGTGTAACATATTTGTGCTTGAGGTTCACTTTTCAACAAAAAAACATTTACAATTTCAAGTATTTTATGACACCATTGGTACTCTATCTCATCTGTAATCCACATTGTAGCCTCTGCTGCTCTTGGTAACATATGGTTATGCCAGGTTGAACAGCTCCTTTCCTCTGGTACAGAATTTTGTTTCAATATGGGAAGAATAGATTGGATATATTTCATTGTTTGACAAACTTATTTCACTAGATCGCCAGCATCTCAGGAATCTAAGTTGCTGTCAGTGATTCACTTCTTTACTGCAGGCTTTTCAAAGAAAAATAGAAGTCCCATGTACTTCTGGTAAATTTAAAATAAAAACACAAAATGCTATAAATACTTGAGGTAGACATCATCTATGGCTAGAGTTCTTTCTTGTAAAAATTGTGTGTAACTTGTTTTTAATTTATGTTTTTCTTGTGAATGTTGATTATCTGATGCTGTGTGCCTGTGATGCTGCTGCAAGTAAGTTTTTCATTGCACCTGTGCATACATGTACATGTGCATATGGCAATAAACTCGACTTTGAGAGGTAAGATTTCAGGTCAATGACCTTTGCTCATTGACCTGAAACATTAACTCTGTTTCTTTCCCGACAAGATGCTGCCTGACTTGAGTATTTTCAATGTTTTCGGTTTTCTTTTGACTTCCAACATCTGCAGTATTTTGCTTTTCCATTAATATTCTTATGAGCCTGTTTAAAAAAAATCCTGAAAAAATGGTGCTGTGAAATTATAATCTTTAATATTATAGTAACCCATAATTGCTACTTCGTAAACTAATTTTGTGTATTGTAATTCCATTACATAATGTATTTCAGATTTCAAGGATTTAAATTTTAATTTTTTTCTAGAATTCTCTAAAATGTTGAAGTTAAATTTTAAAGATGTTTTTTTTAATATGCTGTATATTCCTTGAACTGGTGTTTTACAACAGTAGTTGTCTGAAAAGAGGAACTTCTCAACATAGAGACTGCTGTGTCCTTCTGGGGAGTTTATTTTGAGGTCAACAGTGAGTCCTGCTACTTTGCTGATGACAGCTAAACCTGGCTCTATGTAGCAGCCAGAATTTGGCCACTGATGTACTTTGGTGAGATGGAAACCATATTTCTCTATCACACTTGGACTTGCTCTTCCATAGAATGTAGAACAGCACAGGAACAGGCCCTTCGGCCCACAATGTTGTGCTGAACTAAATAAATTACTAATCAAATGCCCAGCTAAACTAATCCCTTCTGCCTACACAATGTCCATATCCCTCCATTTCCTGCACACTCATGTGTGTATCTGAGAGCCTCTTGAACGCCTCTATTGTATTTGCCTCCACCCCTACCCCTGGCAATGCATTCCAAGTACTCTCTGTGTAACAAAAAAAGCCTTGCCCCACACATCTCCTTTGAACTTGTCCGACTCACCTTAAATGCATGACCTCCGGTATTAGACATTTCAACCCTGGGAAAAAGATGCCAGCTGTCTATCTATGCCTCTCATAATTTTATAAACCTATCAGGTCTCCCCTCAGCCTCCACTGCTCCAGAGAAAACAACCCAAGTTTGTCCAACCTCTCCTTATAGCACATGCCCTCTAATCCAGGCAGCATCCTGGTAAACCTCTTCTGCACCCTCTCCAAAGTCTCCACGTCCTTCCTGTATTGGGGCGTCCAGAATTGAATGCAGTACTCCAGATGCGGCCTAATTAAAGTTTCATAAAGCTGCAACATAACTTCCTGACTCTTGAACTCAATTCCTCAACTAATGCAGGAAATGAGTACATGACATCCTGAGGACATCAGAACAATTAACTGCCATTCATCATGTTACATGTTGCCAACCTTCCAATCCTTCTCATTTACCAGTGAGTTACATGTACAGATAAGCATGTAGCATGATGCACTTGATCTACTCTTTTTAATTTACATGAACTGGTTTATGAAAGGAGCTGATGAGATTTACCTCTGACCTCAGTTTCTTTCCTGCCGCCTCTTTCCTGTTAGGATGCAGTCCCAAAGGCACTGACAACTGTCTGCTACCTAAGATAATCGGTGACGTTTAAACTAAGGCACTGAATATCAATACCATTTGGGGATGTTACCAATATGTTTGATCCTGTTCTCATTGCATCGTTTCCAGCAGGAATCCTGGACAGCATTGAACTGAAATATTGTCCATTTTAATGCTTATGCTAGCATATGCACACATATATAATTTCACATGCAATCAAATTGCTTTAGAAGGTTATTTTAAAATATACCTGCACCTGATGACCAAGAAGGTAAACATGCTGTTAGGCCCAGCGTGAAGCTTTGGAGTTAAAACGTAAATTGTATTAGTGTTCAAATATGATCCTCTATTTGGCATCTCTAAAGAAAAATTTATGAATGTGTGAAAAGTGCTCAGTTGCTAAGAAGGCAAAGCTGGTCAGTATATCTGAAATGAAAACACAATATGCTGGAAATATCCAACAGGTTAGGTAGCATCTCTGGACAGAGAGGAGACACGAGAGACTGAAGAATCTGGAGCAAATAACAAACTGCTGGAAGAACTCAGTGGGTAAAGCAGTATCTGTGGAGGCAAAGGCTTGGTCAACGCTGCATCAGGACAGGGTGTGGAGGGACAATGGCCAGTACAGAGAGGGTTGCTGGTGGAGCCGGGAGGGGGAATGTTGAGACAGAGGCTGTCAGGTAATGGGTGGAAACAGGTAAGGTGGGAGGGGTGGGGGGTTGCGGGTGGGGAATTAGACAGTTGGACCTGAGTGGGGGAGGGTGGAGGTCGAGGCTGATGGGTGATAGGCAGATGCAGATAAGGGAGGGATGATGGGCAAATGGAACCAAGAGTGGGAGGGATAAGAAAGGTGAATCACTGGAGAAGCAACCGAAGTGGATGATGGTCAGATGGGACCAGGTGGGGGAGGGTGATGAGTCTACGTAACGAGGAGTTGGAGGGAATGGTAAGGGTGAACCAAGGGAGAGAGAACCTCGGTGGATTGGTGGGAGCAGGATAGGAACATGAGGTGTGGGTTACCTGAAATTAGAAAAGGAACATATTAACATTTCAGGTCAATGATCTTTCATCAGAGCATTCTGGTGAAAGGTCATTGAACTAATTATTTCCTGCATTTTTTGTTTTCCTTTCAGATTTCCAGCACATTCTGTTTTTCTTGCATTTGTTCTTTTTCTGAACTTTTAAAATTTTGACCATATAACAGATGAGATTTTTAAATTAGTTTTTTATTGCCAATGCTAATTGTGAATTTGGTGAGGTTTTCTGCTAAATGGGCAACTGCAACTTGCAATTATATGTTAATCCACACAGTGAAGTGCCTCATTGCTTCACAGTTATAACAAACCAAACTTGCTCCCAAACTATTCAGGAAAATATTAGAAAGGTGACCAAGATTTGATTTGTTAAATTTCTAAAAGAATGTTCCATTTAAAGCATCTTTTGCTACCTTTCCAAATCACCATTGCAACATATTGCAGCAGTAACCTGCATTCTATAAGCTTCACCAGTAGCAAGGACACCTGGTCCGATCATATGTAACATGTTGATGAAGGGATAAATTTTGGCCAAGTTAATATGGAATAACTCCCCTGCCACTTGTCAAAATACAAAGCAGTCTCTTGTGTCTTGATGGCCTTGGTTCAACGTCTCATCTCCAACAGTGCAGTGCTACTTTGATATGCATTGGAATTGTTAGCCTAGACATCATGCTCAGATCTCCAGAATAGAACTTGAATCTCCTAACATAGAGGTGTAGTCAGACTTGGCCACAGTTTGCACAGAACCTTCTTAAGGCCCACCTTAAAGGAAGAGAGAGAAACAGCACTGATAAACTTTGGGAAGAGCATTCCTGAATTCAGTGCACAGACAGCTTGAATTTATTAGAGATTACGTGACCCTTGACTCATGCCTGACTAATACAGCTGCACTAATCTCACTTTGATTTGTTTGTGGAATGTTGGTGTCACTGGGCTGCATTTATTGTTGGTGTTTACTTGGCATGAGAAGCTGGTGATCATTTGCTTCTGAGTTTGTTAGAATCGCTGCAGCATAAAAGTCACAGGTATCAAATGTTGGCTAGATGGTCTGTGGGTGGCAGGTCCCTTTTGAGACAAATGTGAATGAGCTAATTTAGTTTTTACAGCTGGCAAAGCTGTTTTCTGATGCCATCCATACTTCCAGATTTGTGAATTTAATTCCACAATGTGCTACATTTAGAATTTGAGTTAACACATCCTGGATTATTGATGCAGCACATTAACCATTATTGTCATTGTCCAAAGGGAGCTTTGTCAAATAAAAAAATACCTTACCAGCTTTGAAGATCACTTTAAAATCAAACCGGAAGGATTTTGTTCAAGGGTATGTGTTTTAAGGTGTGCCATTTGTCTCTAATTACCAAGTGGTTTCATAGAAACCTAGACATCATTCAGTCTATTGTTCACTGAAACTTGTGCATTCTAGTTTTCCAAGATCGGCAAATAATTTAATAAATCTCAGTAATTTACATGTAAAACAAAGTGTTTTGAAAATGTGCTGAATATTTTCCGTAGCTGCAAGGGTTTTAGGTAAACCTGACGGGAACTAATTGCTGGTCAGCCTTGGCCAATGACACACAATGACCGCCTACTTGGTGCCAAATTAATAATCTTAAATCAAATGAGGTTGGACCAGAAAAAATTGTATTTTAATCAATTTCTAACTGAAAATTATACTAGGGGATGGCTTTAAAATTACAACAGTGAATTGCAGTATGAACGGCTAACTGATAGCACTAACTTGCAGTCATTTGACTCGATTACACATGCAGCCATCCACATGACTTAATTATCTCTCACAGCCATGAAAAACCATCTATAACTTGTGACATGCTGTTGTATGAAATAGGCTCAAGCTCATCAAATATTCTTTGTCAGGATTAAATCCACAAATCAGAATAGCTGTTGATAAATTTGGCATTTTAAAAATTGTTTTAAGTGAAACTAATTTTTAAAGAAATAGTTTTCCATGCCTCTCTCCATGCTGGTACTGCAGAAACTGCCCAAGTGGCTGATCATTTGGTGCAAACCTAGATGATGTTTGATAATGGGGAACATTACAGCTATGCTTAATCCTCTCCTACCTTGTATCTGTAATCTTATTCACCCTGTGCCACCACCACCTCTGCCTACCCAATCCTTCAAGAGCTCCTGCTGACCTGACTAATCTGTGCCAGCTCAACACTAGTTGAAACACAGGGATCCTGTGGTGAGCTCAGTATGATAATTCTACCTTTGAGGATTTGAGTGTTAGGTCTGTGCTTGTGATGCAGTATGAAAGAAGATATTCATATAAATGGACCCCAAATGAATTGCTTCATTTGGCAGTACTTTTATATTATCTGTCTGATACGTCATATGTTTCGGGGCAGAAATAATTCAATGCGTTCTCTCCTTGGAGCTTTACTCTGCACTATATCCAACCAAGCACTGTTGTGTTTGGGATGAGTCTTAAAAGTTCATAGAGAGATTTGTATTATGATTGAGGCATTGAATCAACAGATTTAATGGTCCAAATGGCCTTTCTTTGTTCCAAACATGGCCATTTTGTACTAGGAAATTGTTCTCTCCAGTCTCAAGCCAGAAATTGCCTGATTTTAGCCATATCTGCCCAGTAGATTGATGAACAATTAAAATGCTAGTTTGGATCATCTTGTTATATTTCTGATTAGCAGCTATCCAGAATCATTTTAACTATTTTTGAGTTTGGTCTCTGGCACAGACTTTTAAATTACTGCAGCTTTGTGCAGCAATTAGCCCAAGACCATTCTTACAAGGCACACACGATGCCAAAACTGCCAGTGAAATGTTGCAGCAAGTAGAAGCTGAGCCAGTGTTTTATGATGTTTTTCTGGTCCTGAAGGTTTTATTGTAGTCTGTGTTCAAACAGTTTCAAACATTTCGCCCCACATACGGGGAGCAGGCTGATGCTTACCACACAATTCTTTGGCAAGTGTTTAATTTTCACTAGTCATTTTGAATATTTAAACTGAATTAAATGTATGCTATGTTTTTGCAATCCCAATTGAAATAGAATGTTTTACTCTTAATGTTTGAATTCTATTTATCAATTATTGGCAGTGAAACAAAAGGTACATTTCTCTGGGCTTCTCCCACATGTTCACGTCAGAACCTTGGAAACTCCACAGAAGTTCACTTGAATTTTATTACCTTGCTGTCCTTTAGGTAACTAAAAGCTTTGGTGCACTAACCTTAAATGGTCATTCTTCATGTCCAAGTTTAGACAATGAATGCCAGTTGCCTGCTGAGTATAAGGTGGAACTCATCAAATTTTGTCTTTTATGTTCACACATATTCACTCTCAAGATCTCTGTATCTTGCTGTGAACTAAGAAATCTACCAGTGCAGCTTCTCGTCTACTTCCTGGCCTTTTGATACCAGGGCCATTATATCGCATGTTTGTAAATGAAAATGAAGGCTAGCACAAGAGGTGGAAAAGTAGCCTTGCGAGCTGGCTACAGCACTATAGCAGTCAGAATAGAGGTGATAGGGGAATTACCATGTCAGTCAAGTTGTGACAATGCTAGAAGCAACTAATTTTGAATTTATCACAATAGGAGGTAACTAATGTCATTTTTCAGGAGTATAGATCCTGACACTACAGGAAGAAGTTGCTGCAGTGTCTGTTTTCCTCTTTAAGGACATTTTCTGAATAAATTCTTTGTTTGCTGTCTACCTTCACCTCAAAGGCTTTTGTTAATAAATAATCTAAAGCAGAAAATTCTACAGATAGTCATGCTGCCAGACCAGTTATGTGAAGAAAAAAAATGGAGTGAACATTTCAGGTGAAAGGTCATTGACCCAAAACACCAACTTCATATTTTCCATCTGCAGTATTTTGCTTTTTTTTATATATGTTGCATTCTGTAACTGCCCAGCTGATGTTGACTAAGGGAGCAAAGGACTGCAAAATATTTTCCTCTGTTGAAGTGCATTTTCAATGACTGAACCAATGTCTAGTTTAGTTTTCTGTTAGTGCCTGCCTTCCTAATTTATTTGAGCAGCAGCCTGTTCGTATTGACCACCTTACTGGGTCCTTAGTTGTGCAGGGGGAGATCTGTATGGTTACCCTCGAATAACTAGATGTTAACAAATGAAAGATATTGCACAGCACCCCTCCAGTCACACAGCATAATCCCTTCTCAGCCATTATCTGATATAATTAGCTTTTACGGATTGAAGGAAGCCACACACTTGGTCTGCTTCCTAAAACCAAGAATACTAATATATTGCTTGTAAAGAAGCATGCTGTAGCCCACGTGGTAAACAGCTGGGATACCATTTTGCCAAGTGCCAAGGTATACGAGCAAAAGAATAAACATTTAGGGAAATCTAGGTTCTACAGATGGCTTAACAGTTTTATCTGTTTATTGCAAGAAATTGAATTGTCTTTCAGAAGTATTTTTATTTATTAAGTAATTTTTTAAAAAATTCTTTTGGTTTCTTTGCCAAAATAGATCAATTTGGAATCATTTTGTGGGATTAAAAATAATTGGTTTTACACCAAATTGTAAAGACAACTTTCAAAACCTACATCATTGTCAATTTTGTCACTAGTTTATCATTTTCATTTGTTATTAAGCCACCAAATGAGATGGTTAACTTTCTTGACAGTTACTGCTTCAGGATGAGTGCCTTTGGCTGCACACACCCCTACATTCCCATTTTACTGTCAATGCCAGCGTGTCTCTTTGTACCACATTGTAGATCTGCGACTATCGGTTAAATTGTTTTTTTTACAAACTGTTATGTCCCACCATCCCACTCTTTTTGTTGTTGTTGTTGTTGTTATTGGATTTCCAGCAACAAAGAATGGCTTTATGGAAATATTTGTAAAGCACCTGGCTAGAAGTTCATACCCAGTCCAAAGCACAAAACACACCTTTTAGCTGTGTTGACACTTTATAGTGTGTTAAGTTCTATTGACCAGAGATAAATCTCTAGCTATATGTTTTACTTATTTACGTACTTGTGTTGGCATTTTCATTTTGAATGTATTTTTGCAACACTTAGAAAGTTCTTGTTTTACCCAGTTAACAGACAGAAATGTGGTATTTTTGTATATACTGCAGGCTTTTTTGTCAATGATGTTATCTGCACTATAGGTAAATGTTGTAACTGCAAAGCTGCAGAGATTACCTTTTGTCAGTGAGAGAGACAAATCTGTATTGATAATGTAGCACAACTGCTAAAGCATTTGCTACAGCACTGTCATCTCTTGGTGAATTAATACTACTTCACTTTACCAGTTTTCCCAATTATTAAGTTTCTTGTGTGATGTATTGAATTCATAACTTTATGCTATTCAATTTCATAACCACCAATGGATCATCTTAGTATTGTACTTACCAGACCCATTTCATGTTGTATTTACCAGAAACACTTTGTGTTTAGAGAACTGAAATATGTAACTGCAATTCTGAATGTTTTTCCACAGCTCAGTTAATCACAGCATACACTTTTATCTACATAGTGCCTTTAATGAATTAAAAAGTCATCATAAATCACTTCAGAGCTGCTGTCCAACAAAAGTTGACACCAAGGTCATATAGAGAAGAAAAGGAAATCTTCCATTTAAATAGCACCCATCACGTCCTTTTTGAAGGAGGCGAATTTCTTTACAAACTACTAGATACTTTTAAAGTGTAGTCACTGTTTTATGGTAGGGTGGCTGTTTATGTACAACAAACTCTTGTAAATATTATCATGATCAGCTCTAAATAAAAATCAAAAAGCTTCACATGTTGGAAATTTGAAATAAAAACAGAAAATGCTGGAAACGGTGAGCAGTTTAGCAAGCATCTGTGGAAGGAGAAACAGAGTTGGCATTTCAAGATAAAGTATCCCATACCTAAAATATTAACTATTTCTCTTTCTACAGATGTTGCCTGACCTGCTGAGTGTTTCCAGCATTTTCTGTTTTTATATTATGAACTCTAAATAGTCTGATCAAAGTGGAACAATATCATGAAAACAATCTTCTCAATGGATAACTCCATGGGTCGTTTTATGTCTGTCTGAGAGTAGACAGCCTCGATTTCACATCACCACCAAAATACGCAATGCTAACAATACAGCATTCCTCCTACAGCTTAGCATCTGCCTAGATTTTTGTGTTGTTTGGCATCAAATGAATTGGGTTTAAGCATGTTTCAAATATCAACCATTACACTTAGATAAAATTTGAGTTTTATCATATTTCCAGTGCTCTGTGCTCAGATGAACAGTTTAGTTGCATTTTCTTTAAGAAAAATTAGTGCAGTTACAGTGAAGGTGAGATGAGTAGCAAATTTAACATTAGTTCAAATTGTAACACGTGTACTTAAACTGAATTCTGTGTGTCTTCCCTGCATGCTTTCACAAAGAGACAGCTGTTTAGAAAAGGCACAGTTTGGAGCAGCTTTTGTAGGTGCTAGCTTGAGAGAAAGCAAATTGTATAAATTCACCCACGTGGTGATGAATATATAAAAGAGATTGTCTGAGAATTGTATATATTGGCAGAATGAGAGACTGGTCTTTTTTTTTTATTATTAATTAGAATCTGTCTCATCCGGTCTTTTATCTCCACGTTCCTATTTATGTGACTAGAAAATTGTTAATTTTCTGTTTTATTTTGTGCATGTTCATTTCATTGGTCACATTTTTGGTCTTGATATTTATTTTCAACAAGTGGGCTACAAAATTAGATGTAGCAGTGTTTTTATAAATCTTGAAGACTACTATGGTCGATGGTTTCATTGCTGCTTAAAAATAAAGGTGCTGCATGTTGTATTGGATTTAACATCCTTGTGCACTTGCTGTTGCGCCAAGTTAGCCAATCTCAATATAGTATTCCCAGCTGCAAAGGGAGAAAGTGGGTTGCTCTGGACTGTGATAGTTTCAAAGCCAAATACCCTGCTGATACTTCTCGGGTTCAAATATGAAAAAAAACACCTGGACAAGGTATCTTAAGGCTACTGGCTCTGTGAAATAGAATGGCAATGAGTGAAAGGATGAATACTGGTGCAAAAATGAGTTGAGATGAAAATGCAAGTGTTTTGGTGAAGTTTAAATTGGTTGATCGCATTTATGACGCAATTTATAAATGTTTTTGCATCTTTCAAAATCTTTGATTCTTCTGATTTTCACTACAGTGGCATAGTTCATTTTAATTTGACTTCTGTTCTGTGATGCAATGTAATAGAATTTAGTTTAAAAATGGTAAGATTAGGAAAAGGTAGATTTACTTCGTAAAGTTGAAGATTCTCAAAGCTTTATCTTTAACACAGCCATCAAAGTATAAATACTCAATTTGTGTAAATTGTTGTGTTGGCAGGTACTTAAGACTAATCTCTAATTAATTTAGAGTTCTCTGGCATCAAATTGCAGGAGATGGAAAAACAAAAAGGTTCTGTGAAATGCAAGTGAAAATAGTGCAGTTCATATACCATGAGCCATTTTGCAGGCAGATAGACTACTGTTTTGACTGATTAGGATCTTGTCTGCAGAGGGGGACCCCTTTGGTTCAGATCAAAATAAGGAAAATCGAGGGTATAGGTCAAGATAGCAAGGTTTGCTTTTTTTACCCCTCTGGAAACAACTGCGCCATCCACTATCCCTTCTTTGCTCACTGATAACTCCAAATAAATTACAATGTTGATATGGAAAAATGGATGAAAAGAACCTCTACTTATTTCCTGATTTTTAATCATTGTACTTTCAGGAAGGAAGAAATCTCGGCGGCAGAAATTAGGAAGTGAAGAAGGACTTGTGCAAGGTAAATCCAAAGCTGCTGCTAATATTGTTGCAGCATTGGAGAGAGAGAGAGAATGAATTTAGTGAGTGAAATGTATTCCACCTTTAATTTTCTATCATCTTCCCCCTTCCCATTGTTCCTATTGGAACCTGCTGCACAAGTACCAATGCTACATGGTGTTGTGTCCTTGTGGACGTTCTTCATTCATATACTTAGTGTCGTTATGTGCTCTGACCACAGTGAGGGTCACAATGAGCAATAATTTGGTCTTTATTGTCCTTGTGTACATTCTACTAGAATGAGGTAAATGAGAAGAATATTAATAGACTTCGGAGGAATTGGGCTGGTAAATGAGCAGAGATCTGCTGCATGAAACTTTGAAGTATTTTGGTTGGAAGACTTAGGCGAGCTAATATGACTAAATGGTGCAGTTTTAAAGGGGGTTCAGAGCTCTGGAATGTATTTGTACAGAGCTTGGTGGGAGAGCAAGTTGAGATGACTGTTTAAAAAGCCAATGGGTTTCTTGGCATAGAGGCATAGAGTTAAGGCTAGGAGGTTTCTCATAACCCTTTATTAAACACTGGCCAGCACTCAGCCAGAGTATGATTTTCAATTCTGGGCACCAAACTTTAGGAAGAATGTTGAGGCCTTTGCCTTGGAAGAGATGTAGAAATTTACTAGAGTGGCATTGGGGTAAGGCATTCATTTGTGAGGAGAGACTGGTGAAGACGGGGCTGTCCCTTCCAGAACCTTAAACGGAGACTTGATACAGGTTTTCAAAATTATGAATGGCAGACTGAATACTGTTCGGTGGCAGTATGGTTGGTAACTAGAGGCAGAGGGCAGATTTTTCATTGATGAAAACACTAAAGCTACTAAAACCTTTTTTCTTTAGTGCAGTATTTTTATGATATGGAATGCACTTAACTGAAAGTGTGGTTGCAGCAGATCCATTGATAAGATTCAAAGCAGAATACACAAAGGGAGAAAAAATTAAAGCTGCGAGGAAAGAGCAAGAGAGCCTGATCAGTTCGCTAGTTTTATCTATCTTCAGCCGGCACAAGCATGGTGGGACAAATGTCTTCCTGTGCTGCATACAATGATTCTGTGGGCCAGTGACTAACAATGAGATACCAGAACCTGGGGAGGGTTTTTCCTCATCTTCCGCATGAGGAATGCAGTTGATTTCAGGGGTGTATGGGTCAGGTAACTGTGGGCAAGCAGGTAGCAACTACAGTTCAATGCAGAAAAATATAAAATGTGTTTTGAGGAAAACATTTCATACTTCAAGTATGTTGAAAGTGAAGGAACAAAGATATCTGGGAGTTAAGAAAATAATGAATTGAATTATACTAGCAGGGTGCAGACCAAAGGTCTGTAAAAAGACAGATAAGATTTGTTTTCTGTATGGGTACATTGAATGAGTTATTGGATTTGTTTGATTTATTATTAACACAATAGTTGGGGTATTGTATGCAGTTTCAGGCATCACATTTCAGGAACACTGTTGAAGTCACAAGAGGTACAACAAAGATTAATTAATGTGTTGGGTGGGAAAAATTAAATAGAGGCCCCCAAAGTTACGGAAGTAATTAAGAAAGTAAATTGTGAAAAATAATCTCCATTAGTTGATGAATTGAAAACACAGGAAGGTTGTCTCTTGAAAAAAAGTTAGAGGAAAATATATCAGTGAGTTATGAGAATACAAAATCCTTTCCTGCTACTAGCCTGCAAGGAAGATGCTACAAAATAGTTTTAACATTTAAATAGACGAGTTTTTAAAAAGAATGTATGGAGGAAGAGGAGGGATTTGAAAGTAGAGTATGCACTTTTATTGCCATGCACACAGTTAATTTCTGGATTCTTCCTGTGCTGTAATTTCAACAATTTAAGCCTCTCTCATTTACAACGTGCAAGTCCCAACATGCTTTGAAGTTTGTCTGTCTGTGTGTGTGCGTTGGTGGTGTGGAGTATTGCTTTTAGAGTAAAAGCATCACAGTGACCTTTGCCTCTGTCGTTAAGATTGCTAACTAATCTGGATTGGTTATTGGTTCACTTATTGGTTCAAAGGTAAACTGTTAGGTGAATCCATTTTCAGTTGTATGTATCTGAAAAGCGTATTTGTTTTATAATAACTAGGTGCCCAATTGCTACATTGTCACTTCCTTTACAATCTTAGTGCTGCACATGTTGGAAAATGCAGGGAATTGAGTAATTCCAGCTGTAATGGCCTTTGAGAATGGGCGTGCCTGCTATCAGTTACTGTTTAGAGAAATGACATTACAATGGTACCAGATGAGAACGAGAAGTACCTCAAAGTGTTCATTATTTTCCACCCAGTTTTAATTGGCAAACATTACATAATGGTAAACATTTTGTCCTCCACTTCTCTTTCCTGCAGGCATTTGGTTTTAACTGGTGTATAGCTAGGGAATAGTTTCTTAAAACAAAACCTTATGTGGAGCTTTCATAGATGTCAATGTAGAGGCTTAAGACAGCCTGTGTCTGCTATCTAATTCAGAATAGTCTATAGTCATATACTCCAGGGTGCAATGAAATTCCTTGCTTGTGTGATGCTTTGAAAACCATTTTGATCCCATGTTCACTCAGTGACTACACACACACACTTTTACTAACAGTAACAGGATAGTAATAGCAAGAACCACAATTGAATGTTTCTGTCCTTTCCACCCTCTGGATTTGAGTTCTTATTATGAATTGCCTAACATCACCCTGTATAGGTACCAAACTTCTTTGTCCTCTTTACCTGAGGATTGAGTACAAGATGATGTTGCTTTTTGTTTGTTTACACGAATGATGTTCATGCACTGTCTGCACGTTGCTGGTCACCAACTACAGTTTCAAAATGCATTGCAGTTTTGTGATTAGAAAAGCTGGTACTTTGCATGTTAATTTTTCACACTTGTTTTTTGAACAATTTCTTCATAATGTCCCAATAACTATTCTGCTATCATAGTTACTTCCTCATTACAGCATAGCTTGCAGTGTTAGAAAGGGAGCCTCTGTGCCTGAAATGCTGCTTAAACACTTCTGTCGGAAGTAGAATCCATTTGGCTAGTTCAAACAGGGAAGTTCATTCTGCATATTTTAAATACATTTTCTTCCTTCACATTGGATCTTTGGTGACTAGATCTCCAACTGAAGGTTTAGAATCACGGTTACTTGCAGAATGACTGAGCTATATTCTTTAACCTACATTGTATAACATTTTTGGCTGGGTTGCACAGCCATTATTATCACTATATGCAATTTAGTGTATTACTACATTGCTGGAGGGGAAATTGCTTTTCAGGCAGTGTAACTTAATGTTGCCCAGAATCTGATTTGCTTCAGCTGTTACCCTCACCAGTGACAAACCTAAAACCACCAATGTAGTGTTAACTCCAAAAGATAACCCTTCAAATAAACTGAATTGGAATGATAGAAAATATAATTGCCTTATTATAATTAAATCAGGGTGCCACATTAATTTGCAATTTACTGAAATCTTAATTATACCTTTCACTTTGATGTTTATGCCTCCTTGTTACCCATATGTATTCACGCATAGAATCTTTCCTGTCTTGGAATTTTTTCCAATGTCCACAAAATGGCTGCCCAGTGTCAAAGGCTGAAAAGTTCTCCCTAAAATAACTTTACCTGCAGACTTCTGGAACTTCAGACAAAAAATGCACTGAGGGTTCTATTGTTTCTCACTGTGTAAACTCTGCAAGCAAAATGAAGCCAGCAGTGGTAGCTGGCATTACATGTGCAGGACTGCATATCTGGATTTCATAATGGTCATTCTTTAACTAACAGTGCCACTTCAAAAATATTTGGTTCACCAAGTTAAATGCTTTTGCATTCAGCAATCTTCAGCACCAGATTCTGTTTGCTCATTGCTATTCTACAGGTGACTGCTAAATCAACTGGGTTGGGAACTAAGCCTAAAGATGGTCTTGATCCTTGACTATTATCTCAAATTTATAATATGTGGGTATTGTTTTAGGGCGGCGACATCATGCCTTTAACTAGTGTGCACGTGCTTCCTAATGATGTTGCTAGGTATTAAGTTAATAGTTGGATTTCCTAAATTACCTTTGAAATATACCTAATTGGGTGCAAGCTAAATTAGATTGAAGAAAGAGTTTTGTGTTGCTCTTATTCTAGCCTTAAACAGTATTAATGGATTAATTATGCTTGCTCCAAGTGTAGAATCCAGTTTCCACTCAAACTTGCTGTAACATTAAAGTCGGGAATCTAATCTGAACCACTGTTGGTTCTTAAATATGTTGATTCATTGAATTGATTGGTTTTCGTTACTTTTGCTGGACTTGAAATATAAATATTTGTGTAAGAGGGGAAATTGATTAATGCTACCCCGACAATCTTAAATTTGCCTTGTAGTAATTGTACTTTTTAAATCCAGGTTCTCAGAAGCATGAACCTTGTGTCTCACGAGCCAATTCATCAGAGCAGAGAATAGTAGTTCACAGAATCATTACACAGAAGGTTCTGGCTCAGGCAAAGGACCTACAGATGTCCCTCGAGACAGAAACGATGCCTGAAGAAAATTCTATTGAAAATCTCCCAAAAAAGAAAATTTCTATTAAATCTCTGAAGCAGAAACCGAAAGGAGATCAGAACGGAATGCAAGACGTTGAAGAAACCCACATGTTTCCCTGCAAAAATTGTGAGCGTAGATTTACCACAAAGCAAGGTCTGGAACGTCACCAGCACATCCACGTATCAACAGAAGGATTCACATTCAAGTGCAGATATTGTGGCAAAGCCTTTGGCACCCACATCAACATGAGACGCCATGAGCGACGTCACGAAGCTGGGCCTAAGAAAAAGCCTATGTTAAAAGTGAACATGTCAGGACAGCACCAAAAGGATGATTTTGATTTTGATAAAACAGCAATTGACATCAGTCCTGATGCTTCAAGCAGACTAGAAAGCCCAACAGCTCTGGAAAATTATAAGAAAACAGATTCTGAGACTTCAGCCCCAAATCTGGACAATTCTGCCTTAAAGAGTTGTGAACCAAAAATCCAACACCCATGCAAACTGTGCAAAAAGACTTTTGGTTCTTACACAAACTTGCGTCGGCACCAGCGCCGTATCCATGAGCGTCACCTCTTGGCTAAGGGCATCAGAATGAGACGGAAGGGTTCTGCAGAGGATCAGGATCTAACATCTGAGCAAACTAGGGTTGCTGGTGGGCTTCATGTTACAAGCACAGAAACTGAAGATGATGAGGAGGAGGAGGAGGAGGAAGAGACTGATGAGTGTCAAGCATACATCATGGATGTTTCCAGTAACATCTCTGAAAACTTGAACTACTATATTGATGGGAAAATTGAGTCAAACAGCAGTACCAGCAACTGTGAGGTGATTGAAGTTGACACTGCTTGCACGAATCCTTTCGGTCTACCTTCTGTGCTGTATCCTGTGACTGATGAATCACCTCAGAATCTTAAGACCGTGACACAAGTTTCGGTAGCTCATTCTCTTCTGAATGAACTGAAAGATGGTGATTTGAAAGGTCCCAAAAGAAGGCGGACCACCAGCCCTCCTCCGTTTCCAAAGGCAAAAACTGAGCTTGGTGTCGAAACCATATCGCCAGTTGTCTCGCCATTTTGTGGTCAGTCGCTTACTGGTCAGACCACCAGCAGTTTGAGTGGGCATCAGGAGAAATGTAGCTTATCTTCCAAGCTTAAGCAGCTCCTTCAGATACAAGAAAATAATTCGCCCAGATCGGCTCTGTTTTCAGATGCATCAGTAGGTCCATCAACGTCAACAGCAGCACCAATGGGATTTGGCCGGTTCAAGAGGAGAACAAGTTCACCGCCAAATTCCCCACAGCATAGTCCAGTACTAAGCAGCACAGGAAAGGACTCTGATTTTGTACGTATATGGAATGAAAATGTACCCGGACTGAAAGCATCAAAAATTGAAAGCCAGAGTAGCTCACCTGCCTGGAGTCTCTCCAGCCGAGATGAAACCCTCAGTCCAATGAGTCTTGAAATGTGCAAAATAACAGCTTCAAAGGAATATGCACCAAACCGGCCTGTGGCCAATCTCTGTACCCACCAGCCTCTGGATCTGTCCAGTGGTTTTAAGCTACAGTCTGATATAAAAACAGAAGTGGAAGGGCCTGGAATAACTATCTTAGATTTGAGTTTGCATAAGAAGTTGTGCAGTGAAAATGAAGTCAAAGAGGAAATGGGAGGTGTTAGTGCTCAAGTTTCATGCAGCAGTAAAAAGAAGAAACCGACGACCTCTGTATTGGAAAAAGTGCTTTTGAATGAGTATAATGGCACAATGAAACAAGACTCTGAAGACAGTCTTCAGCCATGCCTAGAGGTAGAGGCACCACCTAATCCTGTCTCAACCCCCACTTCGATTACAACCCCAACTCCAGTAACAACACCTGCTCCTTCTCCCCCTCCACCAGTCCTCTCTGTCCCTTCACCCCTTCCAGAGTCTGTGACCCAGGTCCTGCAGTCGATAACTCCTGCTTTGTCGCCAGTCAGCATTAACATTAAGGAAGAAGTTAAAGACGAAGGCTATCCAGACACAGACAGTGAACGTGAAATGAACAATAACCATCCACCCACCATTGAACCAGAATCCCCCCAAGAAATGCTCATTAAAAACTGCGCTGAAGAGCAAGAGAGTACAGAAAACCCTCAGCCCACAGAACAAGAAGAGAAAGCTGAGCCAGCATTCACTAAAAGTTTTCAATGCAATGTCTGTGAAACTCCATTCCTTTCTATCAAGGATCTTGCCCAGCATTTGTTGGTTCACGCTGAGGAATGGCCTTTCAAATGTGAGTTTTGTGTGCAGCTATTCAAAGAGGCCAATGCGTTGTCTGAGCACCGGTCTTCTTTGCATGGGGTGGGCAAGATTTTCGTGTGCTCTGTTTGCAAAAAGGAGTTTGCATTCCTTTGCAATTTACAGCATCATCAAAGTGACCTACATCCTGACCAACAGTGCACACACATAGAATTAGAAAATGGAATTCTGAGACCCCAGAACTTCACGGACCCAGGCAAAGCCACCAGCTGTCTCAGCCAGTCTATAGGAGAAAGTTCCACACCACCACCACCGCCGCCACCACCACAAGAAGGAGAGGAAGATGATGATGATTCTAGTGACTTAACAGAGGAACTGTATACTACAATAAAGGTGATGGCATCTGGGATAAAACCAAAAGGCCCCGATGTCCGTATGGGTCTCAATCAACGTTACCCTAGCTTCAAGCCCCCTCCGTTTCAATATCATAACCGTAATTCTGCCAGTACGGTGTCATCAGCTGTAAATTTTACCACACACAACATCCCTCAAACCTTTAGCACAGCCATCCACTGTACAAAATGTGGCAAAAGCTTTGACAACATGCCCGCACTTCACAAACATATCTTGGCCTGTGCATCTGCCAGTGACAAGAAACGCTATACCCCAAAGAAGAATGCAATCCCACTGAAAAGGAAGGTCTGGAAGAAAAATGGGGCAATAGCCGCAGAGCCAGTCAAGCAGAACACCATCCGGAGGATGGGCCAGCCAAAACGGCTGAACTTTGAAACTGAGACAAAGCCAAAAGTGACCATGAACAAAATCAAAATGAATGTTCTGAAAAGTAAAAGGAACAAATTAGTGCAAAAGGCAATCTCTCAGAAGAACCGATCGTCTGCCAAAGAGAAAGCCATGTTGAAAAGCAGGAGCTCGGAAAGCCATAATTGCCCTTATTGTGAGAAAGAATTCACTTACTTAGGAAGTTTGAACAAACACGTAACGTACAGTTGTCCCAAGAAACCAGCATCCCCTCCTGCCAAAGGGTCTAGCTCTCACTCCCCAGCCAGCAGTGACAAGGGAGGCGGCCAGCGCAGGAGGACAGCAGATACTGAAATCAAGTTGCAAAGTACACCGGTTCTCTTGGGCAAAAGGAGAGGAAGGATGTTGGGACCTTTGCAAACTGAGTCTGTTTCTTCAACGCCAAAGTTACAGCAGCGCATGAAACCCATATCTTCAGTAAAATCAAAGAAGCCCAACACATCTCCAATTGCTTCCAGGACTGCAAGTCCAGTAAGGTCAGCTAAAATATCACCAGCAGAGGGAAAGAGGTTAAAGTCCGATCCCAGACAACGGTCTTCTACCACCTCTAGCATGACTTCACCACGGCTGTACCTCCGAATGAAGAATAAGAAAGTTGTTTGGCAGAGGAAGGCAAATGTGGTCAAACAAAAAAGATCTGAGAGATACATGGGGAAGACCAAGGAAACTCGAGCAGGTGCTGTTACACGAAGTGGGGCTCCAGCGGTTACTGATAGCAATGACAGTGAGATGGAAGATGACCAGGAGAACCAGGGATCATCATCAGAAGGTGTCCAGGTAAATTGCCAGTATTTTATTTCACCAAGTTGCCTCTGCATAGCTTCCTTACCCATTCCAGTTTGATCAGTTCCTTTGCATCCTCTTGAGGCAGTATTTATTCAGGGTATGCACGGGTGATAGATTCCTTTCATAACCGCCTTGATAACCTTGGCACATCTACTCATTTTGTTTAGTATTGCAATAGGAGTCCTCTCCTCATCCTCATTTTATTGGAAGTTGATGGATGAGAACTTATTAAAATGATCCTGAGCCTGGATTGTTCCTTCTGAAGAGGATAGTTTTTCTGTGGAGACTTTGAAAACAGGTTAGGGGGGTGGTGGGTGGGTATTGTGGGGTGCGTGAAGGAGGTGGGAGAGGAAGAGGTTTGAGTTAAGTTGAAGAACTTTGAAAATTCTTACGAAACAACGATTAACTCAAGAATCCCAGTAATAGGTACAAATCTTCCTGTTTTGGGTTATATCAGAGATCAACTTAAAGTTGACCCAAGTAAACCAGCAGTGTCCTTAAATATGTGGCCACCCTCATGTCCACTTTGGGTGATACAGCCTAAATTTAACTGAAATACTAAGTTACTTAGTAACATGGAGTGAAATTTGCACTCCTTTTTAGGAGTGAAATAATGTTCTGTCACACTTTTGAATTTCAATATCCATAAGGAAAAGCCTGTGAAAATATAAGCCATCTTTTTAAATAATATCTTATTTCCCATAAATATTATCAAAAAATTTTTAGTGTACTCAAATCTACCTTGGATTTTGGTGATGTTTATTAAATGTATTTATGGACGTTAAATAGGCCTGGAATAAAGAAGACTTTTTGCAGACAAATTAGCAAAAAGATAGACAAGATAGGGGAAGGGCCATTTGGATATGAAGGAGTTAAGTTACAATGAAACTATGACAGAGTACTCCACATTGGGAATCACCCAGGGTGGAGCAGTTTAAAATTGATTGTTCAAATTGAAATTGTGCTTTAAAAAAATAAGTTTGTTGCTGGGCAAATTCTAACTGAGACTGTTGTGATCTTTAAATCCTAAGGGAAGGATCAAGGCTCCAACTCTGAAAATTGTCACACTTTTTTTTGTTGTTGGTACACTACCCCAGTCTGTAAATCCTGAGGAACTTGTTAAATCAGCACTGTAGAGTATATTCAGCATCGAATAACATCGGACCTTACTTGCCTACCTTTATAAAATCTCTTCTGGTTGGGGGTAGGAGGGGGGTGAGAAAAAAGGCTGAAGGAATTTCTTTAGAAATTGAGGGAACAATTGCAGAATTTACTGATGCTGAATTAAGGGTTTGCCAAATAGGCATGAGGATTTTTAAACATTTTTTTTAAAAGTAGGAAGGCTGGTAAATGAAATACTATTCAATGTAGAAAAATTTGAAGTGGTTGTGCTTTTGAAGGGATGCCATGTAATGAACACATCTTAAATCACAGAATTCTAGTGGAGCAGCAAAGGTACTTGATGTACGGATATACAAGGCATTAAAGATGTGGGGCTGTTCAAGTACACTACAAAATATGAGTGGGTTTTGACCCTGCCCCTCCCCCTCCCCCCTTAAGATAGAGAATAGAACAGGCAAGGGGAAAAATGTTAAATTTATTTTGTTTTGCAACAAACTGGGATGTATTTTGCTGTTTTACACACCCTTAGGAAGGACATAGAAGTGGAATAGATATGTCATAGATTCACTAGAATGCTAATAAAGATTTGAAAAGTTAGCATTATTTTTGTTAGAGTTAATAATTTGCATGGAGGTTCATAAGCATTTTATTGACCTCATCATGGATTTTTATTCAAACAGGTCAATAAGGCAGTAACAATGAGGAATAATTTTATGATCGTACTAAGAATTAAAGGAAAAATTAGGGGATGTTTTTTCACTGGATTGTTAAGTGTGTGACATTATCACTTCCAAAAGGAAATTAGTTGCTTGCAAAAGAGGATTATTAAAAGGCATTAGTATGATGAGGCTAAAAACTGAGCAGCAGAGTCAAGTTCTAAAGATCAAAATTACAAGTTATACTGAATCGGAAAGAATTTTAATATAAACTCCAAAGATTGGAATAACTGTCTAGTTTCTGTTCTCTTATACCTTATACAGGCAAGACTTTGTAATTAATTACTAGAATGCTCTATCTCCTCATCTGCTCTCCACAATATCCCAATTCTTCTAGCATTTCAAAATTTAATTGTACTCTGTCTCCACACCATTTAATAATTATTTTCTCCAGGCAACTCTAATTTTGTTTTGGTTATTTACGTACTGTCCTACTGCAATTGTTTGTTTAATGTCATTCTCAACTACTCTGTGAAGCAACATTTCCCAGTCATCCTTGTGATCATAAGTTTATGTAACATAAGTCATGTAACTATTTTAATGTCTTGGCATGCATTAAAAATGGAGCAATCAATAGTAACATGTTACTCAATTTATCATCAGTCTGTAGGTATACATCGTTAAGCTCAAAACAATGTCATTGGTTGTTCAAGAGCAAAAAAAAATCGAAGCAGACTGCTCAGGGAATTGGGAAGATCAATAACTTATTCAGGTATTAGCTGTGATCTTCAGAGCTCTCAAGCCAACTACCCTTGTTACCTGAAGCAGGTTGATTGGTGAAGCCAAGCACAAGGCCTTTCCTATCAAATCTGATGGGCCCTTCCCCACGTGTGTTAAGAACAGGTCAAAACCACCGTTGGCTATCACCTGTCAAGAAGACTGAATGCCTGTGATTCAAAGTGCATTTAAAGCTATTCCAAAGATTAAAAATACAATAATCTTGTTGAAGTAACTGAGAAATTTTAAAATTAGTATTGGTTTATTATTGTCACATGTTCCAAGATGCAGTGAAAAGCTTATGTTTTGCATGCCATCGGGATGTGTCATATCGTACATCAATACATCGAGGTAGTAAAAAGAAAACAGAATACAGAATGTAGTGTGGCAGCTACAGAGAAAGTGCAGTGCAGGTGGACAAAGAAAGTGCAAGGGCCACGACGAGGTAGATTAAGAAATCAAGAGTTCATCTTTTGTCATATGAGGGGTCCGTTCAAGAGTCCGATAACAGCGAGATAGAAGCTATCCTTGAGTCTGGTGGTTCGTTCTTTCAGGCTTTTAAACCTTCTACCTGATAGGAGTGAGAAGAGAGAATGACCAAGTGGGAGGGGTCTTTGAGTATGTTAGCTGCTTTTCTGAGGCAGTGGGAAATGTAGACAGAGTCATTGGAGGGATATTGGTTTGCATGATGGACTGGGCTGCATTTACAACTCTCTGCAATTTCTTGTGGTCTTGAGTGGAGCAGTTGCCATAACACACTGCAATGCATCCGAATAGGATGCTTTCTATGGTGAATCTTTAAAAATTGGTAAGAGTCATCGGGGACATCTCGAATGTCCTTAGCCTTCTGAAGAAGTAGAGGCATTGGTGGACTTTCTTGGCCATAGCATCTATGAGGCAGGATCAGGACACATTGTTGATGATATTTACTTGCCCTGCCATTCAAATTGATTATGGCTAATGAGCCTCACCTCCTCTTATATGACACTAGAAAACTAAAAATACTTAAATACAAAGTTACCTGTACTTCTGGCAACAGCTGTTTCATCCAATTGAAATTGAAACATTTTACAGGCTCAGTGGTCAGATTCACTAGCCCCAGGGATGGGGAAATCTGCAGAAACTGCATTGTCCCACGGCAGTCCAGTGGTGGAGCCTCCTTGACCTAAGCAGAAGTTCAGGACTTTCAGTGGGAAGCTGGCTCCCAGCTAATTAGTGAAGTCGAGCACAGGGCCTTTCCAGTCAAAACTGATGGGTCCTTCCTCAGAAGTGTCTTAAGAACAGGTTAAAATCACCCCTAGGCTTATCAACTGTCAAGAAGACTGTATGCCTGTCAATTTTGCCCTGGTGTCCTGAACTTCTGTATACTTTGTAGGTAAATTTTGGTATTTCCAAGCAGAGTTTCAGCATTTAATCAAGAAATCTGGCCCATTTGTTGCTTATGCAGAGAATCAAGTGACCTTAGTATTTCAGTAGGTCTCTGAGGGCCTCTGGTGTTCAGAACTGAATACAGCAGAATGGCAGCACCAGTCAAGTTGATGCAACATTCCATTGAATTCATCAGTCCTGATGAAGGGTCTCGGCCCAAAACGTCAACTGTTTATTTCCCTCCATGGATGCTGCCTGATCTGCTGAGTTCCTGCAGCACTTTTTGTGTATTGTTCCACAGAATCTGTTTTTGTGCTAATTCCAACCCATGTAATAATAAGCTACATCTACAAAGCTTTTTTCAAAAAGCTTTCATGGATCTCCATTCTGATTCTCATTGTGGAAAGGGACAATTACCCAAAAAGTTGTAAACTTAACATAAATGTTTAACTTTTTTTGTTTTCAATTTTCAGGTTTCTTCATTGAAGATGGTGAGGTAACATCCTCGTTACTCTGTCTTTCCTTGACTGACCTAAAACTAAGACTTTGAACCTAGTTTGCTGCTTAACTGGGTCCAAGAAATTGGGTCATGCTGGATTGAAAGACACCCGAGAAATCTGATTATCTGTCATGCTTGCTTCAGCCAGATCTTCAGTGAGCTGGTGCAAGTTTCTGCAGGCAGGATGCATTATACTTAAAAAATGTTTCAATGCTGTGTCTAAGCACCAGATCTTTTGCAAACGTGCAGCCAATGGACAAGACTGGAAGAGCAGAAAAAGAGACCATATTTGGCATGCACTTTGTGAATTGGAATTTTTTTATTACAAACTATCAGGCTACAGGCTGTGCATGGTCACCTAAGCAACAAATGGAAACATGAGTCTTCATTAAGAAGTATCCTTTGAAATAACAGAGACAGTTGTCACCGAACTGGCCTGAAATTCGGTCTGTCTGTTGTTTCTAATTTTTTTGGGGGGAGGGGGGATGGTATCCAGTTTAAAAGATTTATTACTTATACTGTTAAGGTCGAAAGGGAGAATGTTCGTGCAAGGCTCTGTCTGTGCACCCAACTCCTCCCTCATTCTCTTTCCCACTCTAAAATTGTTCCGATACCATTTTGAATGGTAAGTGCACCTAGAACAACAGACTGAATATGTTGCACAGGACTGCTACCAAAATGGTCTTCACCAGGTCCCAGGCCCAGAAACACTGCTGCAGTTCTTTTCTTATCCCTGGGCTTTAAATGGTGAATTGTGTTTGGCTTTATTCTCCCACCACCCACACTGCTTTCTCCCTTTTATCGCTGAGAAGGTCGCCTCTTCCTCTCAAGACTCTTTCAATTTCTACTGTAATTTTATGGATGAATTTTTGACTTGAAGTGGGGGGGGGAGATACTATTTTTCACACACACCCATTTCTGTTCTCAACTTAAAATTGATCTACCTCTTTAAAATTAAAAATTTTAATCAACTTCTTTTGCGAAGTCCACGCCACTTTAGCTCTCCCACTCTCAAAACCATTCCTGTTTTATGTTTCTTTTTGTGGGGACTTTGTTGAAATAAAAAAATTGTATGAAGTGTTTGTAGTAATTAAATAACATAGGATATATTTAAAATTATTTAAATTGTGTTTTCAGGCGGCAGTGTCTGATGTTTGTGATTCCTTCATTGCATTGTTAATTTTCAATTTTTTTGGTTTATTTTAATTTGGGCTGTGAGAATAAATGTGTAGACCGTTTCCGTAACCAGACTATTGCTGTGTTGTCTTAATGTGTTCTGAGCACTTTTCTCCCAAAAAGGAGTTGTGGAAATGATTGGGGTACGATACTTGTGCATTAGCCTTTAGATGCTGAGTCTACTGAAATTTTTAAGACTTGGAATTTAAGGTACATGAGACTGATCAGGACAAATAGGTTTCAGCTGAGATGAAGAACTGCTAACAATGCAGCATCTAATTCAAGAGAGTGATGCTAAAATAGAATCTGGCCCACACATTATTGGAAAAACAAAATTTGAGCATTACCAGCCATGCAGTCTTTATTGCCCATCCCTTGAAAAGCTGGTGATGAGCTGCTTTGTTTATCCACTGCAAGTCTGTAGGGGAGGATAGTGTTGGTGGAAGGAGTTCCAGCATGTAGACCCATTGACGAGAGGAAACAATGTGCAGGTTTGGGAGGGGATCTTGCATTGGTGATCACACGCACCCATTTATTAAGTAGTAAGATCACATGGGGCAACATATAGTTGTAAAATAATGAATATTTGGGATGTTCTCTAGATAGTGTTTTAAATCCAATAGATAGGAAACACGTTACAAAAAATAGGGATAAAAAGAAAGTAGTAAAAATATAAAGTATCTATAAAAGAAAAGGGATACAGGGAAATTGTTAAAGGTCCATTCAATACAGATGTAGACAATGAACAATAAGAAAATGGTAGATGTTTTAAGTTTGACCATTTACAAAAATGGAAACAATATTGACAGGAGCAAGAAACTTAAAATAAGTTTGAGGGGAGAATCTCGAGCTTGATAAAAGTATGAAAATAGCAGTGGAAAAATGGGACTCAATGTAGACAAATCTTTGCCTAATAAATTTTTCATATTATTAAAATAGATGAGGATATTACAAATGTTTTGGCTAAAATCTCAACTTCAGGAACTAAGTCATTGAACTGGAAGATTTTAGGTGTCACTCCATTGTTTGGGAAAAGTGGCAGGTATAAGTAATTACAGACCCATCAGGTTAACATCCATGTCAGGATGATGCATCCATTGTGTGTTGGCATTTTGAGAATTGTCATTCGTTCAAAGTGTGCTCATGTCTGACTAATCTGAGTTTTTTCGGTTAGTCACAAACCAGGTGGGCGAGGGATCGAACAATATTGCTGTTGCATGGGGTTGCAGAAGACAGAGAATTTGGTCCACACATTATTGGAAAAACAAAATTGGAGGAAATCTTACGGCATGCTAATTGGGTAGGAAATCAGGAGGAGGAATAAAGACACAAGACCGCAGTTGCTGGAATCTGAAGCAACAAAATAAGCTGCTGGAAGAACTCAGCATGTCAAGCAGCATCTGTGGAGGCGAAGGGATGGCTGACATTTCGGGTCGAGACCCTGCCTCAGGACTGACTGTGAAGGAAAGATGGCCAGTATATAGAAGTGAGAGAGGAGGTGAGAAGCAGGCTGGAAGGTGATAGGTGGAACCAGATTTTGGGGTGGGAGGGGATGGTGTGGATGAAGGACAGATGAGTCAGGTTGGGGAAAGGGGGAAGGGAGGAAGCACATGGAAAAAGAAATCAGGTAGATGGAGCTACAGGAGGGAGGGGGAAGGGTAGAGAGAGGCTAGTGGGTGACGGCTGGGACTGGATAAAGGAGGGTTGATGGGCAGATGGAACCAGGTGGAGGAAGGTGAGGAGTCCAGGTAGCAAGAGGGAGGGTGAGAAGGGTGAACAAAGGAGGAGGGATCCTGGGTAGACTGGTGGGAGTGGAAAAGGGACGTGGAGTTGGTTACCTGAAAATGGAAAATCCAGCATTCGTGCCATTGAGTTGTAGGCTCCCCAAGGGGAATACGAGGTGCTGTTCTTCTAAATTGAAACTAGTTTGAGTAATGAGGAGGAATAAAAGTTTTGGTCTTTGGGATATGACAAATTATGAACAGGAGGGATTAAATCTCAGGTGTAAGTGTATGAAATTAGAAAGCACCTTCTACATGCAGTGTAGTGCAAGCCATGAACTTACAACCCCAGGAAAAAAAAGTACTGGATGCTCAGACTGATCAACTGCTGTTGAATAAGTAGGTACTCTGGGTAACAGTGTGAGGATGGTGTTGAGGCACAGATCAGCATTGATCTAATTGAAAGATAGAGTAGGCTTGAGATGTTGAATGGACCTCCAGTCTCTTTCCTGGTTGTAAATGTGTGTATTCCTCCATAGTCTGCGGATACAATCCCCACCAGTTTTCATCTGGCAGAGGTACAGGGGAATGGGAATAACTGGTACCCTTTCCCAAATGGATAATGTTCTTAATCCAGTTTTCCCATAATCTAAGTAAAGTTAAGTAGTGTGCTTCGGAAATGGGTGGCATCATTGCAGCATGTATAATTCAACACTGACCTATCCTGGAATATGCAGAACGCGATGGAGACCACACGGGATTGGGAGGAGCAGTAGAGGTAAGTTTCAGTTTGAGAGCATTTGGGAAACTGCTGATTTAGTTTGGTTTTAAGTTTCCTCTAATCATGAACAGAAATTTTTAAATGAAGCAGCACAAACTAGTAGTGTAATAAATAGTGCATAAATTCCTGTATGTTTAACATAATGCGACGGAAAATGAGTTACTGCAACTGTTGTGACTGTGATCTTACTCACCGGAGAGATTCTGAAGCTGATGATATAAAAGTCTTTATTCATCACAACGAGCAGGCATTTTCCTGGAGACACTCTCTGCAGTCTTCCAAACTCAAAGTACATCACATTCTTATACCCTTAAGATCAAATGTGACAGCAGGTGATAGCTACAATGTCAATAGCTACAATGACATCATTTACTTCAATATCTGCAATGGGACACATCTCTGAATTTTCAAACACTTTTGCTGGGACAAAGTAATTCACAGGGATGGTCAAGAAGCTTCTGAGGACAGAGATCCCAGACACCCAGAATTAATGCAGTGAGGGCTGACTCTCACAAATATCCCAACTATTTATCGATCAATGTTTGATGTGCTAAGTGACAATATCAGTCTGGTCTGCAAGCGTCCTTAAACTCAGTCACAATGGTGCAAAATAACTTAGCCATAGTTGCCGGGTTTGATGTAAGCCAATTAACATAAGCCCATTGTCTTAGGTTTAGCTGATGCATGCGAGAACGTCTCATGGTCACTTAACTTTGCAAACCACTATCTCCTGAGCAGCCAGCTCGTTGCTGTGAGCCAACAGCCTGTGCTCTCTAGATAGTGCTTTTTGTTTACAAAGTTATCCTTTTAACTTCAAACTGATTACTGCTTGCAATTTACGTTAAGAACTGAAGATGGGTTCTCATTTGAATTGATATCTGCTATATTCACATAATTCCATAACTCCAGAATCCCTAACACAACAAGAAAGTAGTCCCCCACCTATGATTAAAGAATGACTTGAAAGCAATTCCAAACCATTTAATAGTTTCATTCATCTATATACCACCTTTTAATTATTTTTTTGTTACCGAAAGCCTTTAATAATATTCCTCTTGGTATCTGTGCACCTAAGAAAGTGAGTTATTGGCCACTCCAGGAAGAAATGGAGTTCTGTTCACAAAGTGATCACCCAGATCACTAAGTACAGGATCCATCGCTGATTTGTTTTTTGAAGTTTTATATAAGCACTTTATATAATAACTTTATAATGGGTGGATCATTATAAACTGGGCCAGTCATCCATTAAGCTTTTCTGTAAACTCCATGATATATGCTGATCACGAGGTTGTGCTTTCCAGCCTACATCCACTGTAACCATGACTTGCAGTTTTACGATCATTTCGTCATGCAATCCTCTTCAACTCATTGCACATGTAGATTGCTAGCTTCCTCTTTTCACCCTATCCTAAGCACTTCTTAATATAGTACTGCATTAATTGCTTATTTCATAACAAGAAATAGAAGCAGTAGACTACATCTCCATGGACGCTGTACATCCACCGGCCCTTGATTCCTTTTGTGTCTAAAAATTCACACAGTGCATCACCCATAGCTCCTTGTGGTCTAAAATTGTCACTGAGTTGCATCTTTTTCTCAGCCCTAAAAAGCCAGTCCCTTTTCCTGTGACTAGGCCCTACCCTCTCCAATTATGGACTCCTCTTGTTTAAAGAACAGCATCTCATCATCATTCCTTTTCAGAACATTGTCTCTATGATTTCAGAATCAATCATTTATTATCACTGATATATGACATGAAATGTGTTCTTTTGCAGCAGCAGTACAGTACAAACACAAGATCTATAAATAACTAGTGCCAAAAAAAGGAATAATGAGGTAGTGTTCACGGATCATTCAGAAATCTAATGGCAGAGGGGATAAAGCTGCTCCTGAATTGTTGAGTTTGGGTCTTCAGGTTCCAGCACCACTTCCGTGATGGTAGTAACAAGAAGAGGGCGTGTCCTGGATGGTGAGGGTCCTTCGTGGTAGATGCTGACCTTCACTCAAATTTCAGGGGGTTTGGGCTGACCTTAGTCTTGTTTGATCTCTGCTCATAAGACGGTCACCTGAGCGAATCTATATTCTACCACTTCCAAGGCATGGATATAAAGACCAAAACTGCATGGTACACCAGGTCTTGTCTCACCAAAGTTATGGGCAGTTGTTGCAGGACTATTTTGCTGTCACTGTGTGTAAACAGCAGAGATGAATGACTGGTTGATCTGAATCTGTGGTGGTGTTTAATGGACACTTCGCTCTTTAGAGTGCAAGATTTAACAGCTACATCTTAAATTTCAAGTCTCATCTGAGGCCTGCCACTTCTGATAATGTAGCACAACTTCAGTGATGCACTGGAATGTCAAAGTGAACTACAAGACCAAACTCTTAGAATAGTAATAGAAAAAGAGGAGGGCTTTCTGCCTTAGGAGTTCATGCTGGTTCTTTGCAAGAACAACTTGATGATAACACCATTTGTAAACTGAGGGAACCGTCAGTTAATCATATAACAGCATTGATAGTCCATCTGATATGTTTGCCAATGAGGAGAAAGAGGCAAAATAAGAACAATCCTCACCATTAGTACATCAAGAGGGGTGATACTGCCCTAATTGCCCTTCAGAAAAGTGGTGATGAATGGCTGCCTTGAGCCCCTGTAACCATACTGTTGGAGCATCACAGCAATGCTGCGAAAAAATTCAAAGAGTTAGGATCATGGCCTCCACCTGTGCCTTACCATTGCTAAGTTTCCTTTTCTAAATACCTGTGGGTTACTTTTGGGTTATTTTACTATGCAAAGCAGAACAGCAAAGTTTGCCCTGACGTCACAATATCCAGCTGGAGTGGTGAAGGTGGACACAGAGCAAGAATAGTAAATCAACCCTCTATACTGTTGCTCAGATTCATTCACCAGCTTTCCACCCTTGCTTATGGTCACTCTGACTATTCTTCCCACCGTCACTCCTGGTCTTGAAATGGAGCTTGCCATTGTCATTCCATAGATGGTAGTTAATAATTTGTACTGTCACAGGGCTTAAGCCCACAACTTTATAGCAAAGATGAGAGTGCTACCAAAGAAATATTAATCATCATTGTTTATTGTAAAAATCAAGTCACGTGGTCGTTGCCTTTTCTGGTGTTTGGGCAGCAATGGTCCCTGCATGTTTCTGAGACTTGAATCATCTAAACCAAGCATCTCAAGGTACTGGAGAGATAACACCATCGTGGTCTCCATAAAATCCTCCAAATCCATGGTAAGGTAAGCAAACCAATGCCCTGTTCTCTCCTAGGCCAACGTCCCCAACCATTGAGGTCCTAATTACACACGGTTGGCCCCTTGGGGTTGGCCATGTCATTCACTCATTCCGAATTTGAACACAGAAGAAATTATAGGCAGACAGGAAAATATTCGAGGATGTTCTCAAACCTCCTTGTGGGGGTGGGAAGCAACATGCCTCCTGATTCTGGAAATCCTTGGTTCAAGACGCTCAAAATGGAGGAGGGCTATTTGGATGGCACTGAGATCCTCAAGGTCATGAGTCAGTCATTCACAGAAGGCCAGCAAAATAAGCATACTATTTCCCAAGCTCCCATCCTGTAAGGAGCCCCTTGCCCCATCTGTGGAATCATCTGCAGTTCTTGTATCAGCCTCATGAGTTGCCTCAGAGCCCTCGTGCAGTTTTCAATTCAGAGAGACTACCTAAGGTATGTTACTGAAAAGGTGCTACTACCAGCCAAAATCCCAATATCAATGCCTTTTTTTTATTTCTCTGCATTCTTGGAAATACCAATGGAATAACTTTGAGTTGCTCTATTTCTGGGGATGTAGCAGCTCTTTAAATGGATTTGCTATCAGTCATAAGATGGGAGAATACTGCACTCAACAGGGAAATGAGTGGCCTGGTACGTTAGAGGAGCGTGTTACTGCTAGACTGTTACGAAGGGTAAAGCATGTGTCAAGACTTAACTACTTGTATATACAAGATGATTTCAGATAATATCCAAATGGAAAAGGTCTATCAAAGCCTAAAGATACATATAAGACATTTAAAAAGTCAAATAGAGGTACTAAGGACCAATAAATAATTCTCTCCTTGCAACAGTGTGAAATACTGCCATTCACTTTTGTCAACAGGCTATGTGCACTAGTCATTAGCACAAACTGTGAGCAGGCATCTTGCCTGTCCATTCAGCTGGGGAACAGAAATTACTGAGCAACACTGCATTAGCTGGCACTTTTACCAACAAAACTCAGACAAATGTATTTCAATTCAAAGGCCAGGAGCACCATGATTTCTTTTCAACTGTGTTGGAATATCGGTGAGAATAGGATTTGGACACAGTTCAATCAAAATAGATACGTCAACTGACTAAAGAATTTTTTGCAACAATCCACTCATCCATCACTCGAATACAAGTTTCCCTTCCTGCTGTCACAGAATTGTATTGATAAGATATCTTTATTAGTCACATGTACATCGAAGCACACAGTGAAATACATCTTTTTGCGTAGAGTGTTCTGGGGGCAGCCTGCAAGTGTCGCCACGCTTCCGGCGCGGACATAGCATGTCCACAACTTCCTAACCTGTACATCTTTGGAATGTGGGAGGAAACCAGAGCACCTGGAGGAAACCCATGTAGACACGGGGAGAACGTACAAACTCCTTACGGACAGTGGCGGGATTTGAATCTGGATTGCTGGCGCTGTAAAGCGTTATGCTAACCACTACACTAGTATTCTTTTATCTCTCCTTTTGGGTATGAGATACCAAACAGGAACCCATTCTTTGTGCTTTCATGAACGTCAACAATTTAAACTCTTCAAAGACAAGCAGGGTGTTCTTTTGGTGCCCTTGGTAAGATCCTTTCCTGAACCAATACTCCAAGCAGAAAATGAATTCATCCTTGAATAGAAGGTAGAAAACTTTTCAAAATATTTGTTCATTTATTGTTGTGAGGCTTTTCTTTATACAATTGATTTCTGTCACTTGAAACTGTAATCCATTGGTTGTAGTGCATCTCGACACAGCTAGAGGTCATGAAAACCATTATATAAATGCAAGTTTGTACTTTGGTGCAGGTGGTCCTCCTGCGAAGTTTGTTCTGCTGTCGCTCTCAAAATTGTATCTCATCACAAACCATATACTGAAGAAACTTTATAATAATGTGCACCCGTACAGAAAATTTAGCCATCAATTAATATGTTGAAAAATGTTTTGAAGTGTATTCTTGTTTAGAATTTGGTTCACTCTGGAAAACAATTCTGTCATTTTAAATATTTAAATAAGTTTTCCAGCTTCTATTCAAGCATTTTGTACCTCCTTTTATCTGCTTGCATGAGCTTTGTTGCTTCAGCCAAACTATTGATTTGTGCTTGAAAATAAAAAGCCAAAATATTCTTTCCAACATTCTTCCTCTGTCCCATCAGTCAATAAATAATAACCTGCCCAATTTGGAGCTGAGTACTCCAGATTTAAATAGAAACTGTGCTCTGCTTTGAGCCAATACTGGTTTATCAATTCATTTACCTCAGCTCCCTTGGCATAGGGAGGAAAATTACCCAGATCCAGAGGCCGGAAGGTAAATGTGTAGTTGTGCTCAGAGCCTCTGCAATCTATACCTACACGTAAACAAAGACTGGCTACGAGACCAAGGTATTGGAAAGTAAGCGCTTTTGCTCATGCACTGCATGCTCCAGTGCTTTGGAGGGGAGAGGGTGAAAGATTACAAAAGACAAAGCCAAATCAAATGATAGTTCTTGGAAAGATAATGATTTTGGTTATCATAATTAACTGATAAAAGTGAGGTCAGAGCAGATGAAGTAATAAGGAAACATTGCTCAATGCTCAACAGTTCATGCTGAGAATGAAACATAATTTTAAACCATATATCAGAGGATATTTTGTAACTGCAAGATATGGCTATGCATACATTGTATTACATTCTAGAAGTGGTGAATCTTTACATCCTGTTAACTCTTTCCTGATGGGTGTAAAATCACTGACCTGAAAAAAATGTCACAAATTCTAGCTCAGTGGCTTGACTTACTAGGGCAACCAAGTCTACACATTCTTAACTGATACGTTCTGAGATTAAAAAGAAAATATTTGCTTTCTGTGAGGAGCATGCATCTCTGGATTGGTAGCTGCTTGCAAATGTCTGCTTACTCACATTAGAAGAGGCCAAGTTATCAAGGGCAGTTTTGCCCGTTTACTGCTCATGTTATTTACAGTATGATACACAAGGCAAACAGAGGACTTTCATTTCAGACTTGTGCACCTGTGGTCTGTTCACAGTAAATTAGATGATGGTTTTATGAGACACAATCTCATAATCTACTGGAATAGATTGCTTCAAAGTTACAAAATGTTCTTATTGTCACAACTCTAATTGTTGTAGATAGAAACGTTTTAAAATCAGACTAATTTCTGCAAATAGGTGCATTCTGTGGTCACTAATATTTATTTGCTTTTGCTGCAAAGCAATCCAAATAACCTTGTCTATGTTAAGTCACCCAGACTATCAGTTTCCTACCACCACGTCAGAGCAGAAGCGTGGGCAGACTTGCAGCCACTAACGCAACAGCCGGTGTAACAATCCATTGATTGTTTTCAATGTTGGGCCATTGCTCCATTTTTAAACTTTGTGGTTTTCCACATGGGAAGTTGAGGCTCTGGTCCTCGGGTAAAGCAGAGTTGGATAGTTGGGAATAATTAAATCCAGACTCGATTCAGGGTCATTACGTAATTTTTTTTAAAAATAAGATATTTTTTGCAGTCAACTAGTGAATTGCAGCAGTTGGAATTGAGCAAGTCGAGCTGGTTAGGTGTTGATGTGAGCTCACTGACTCATTGGGTCAGATATTGATCTGGAGGTAAAATAGACCTTAACCTTTAAGAATCTTTGTTACAGATTGGCGTCTGACCATTCGTAAATGGGTACATTTGCAGTGGCATTGAGGGGCAGACACACACAGCACTGCACAAGGGAGAGTTGGTTAGCTTTGATTGGGAAAGTAACAAGGTGGTCCAATTCACTTCGGCTGGAAAAATCGGTTCCTTCCCAGCTGATAAACATGCCCATGGATGTCTGTCAATGACTGATTTGGTCTCATTTTCAACAATCAACAACACTGGAGTTAGTGCCAGGGAGTAACCAACAAGTGGAACAGTCTCCCAATGAGATGTCTGTTCAGACAGAAGGCCTTCAACCTGAAATGCTGATTCCCTTCCCACCTGCCAAGGATTTGCGGCATTTTCTGGCTTTAATCCCACAGAAATGTCGGTGGTCTCTGGAGAGGAGAGTAAAGTGGAAAAAATTTTCTGAAGTATGGATAGTATATTAAAATGAAATATGAAATATGAAACCAAGTGCATCTTTCAGCCAGTGCATCTCCCCAGCTCAGCAGCAGATGTCACCCTTGTACCTTGTATGTTACTTCTTAGCCTGAAAGGTCTTGCATTTCATGAAGACACAGATGCTGGAATCTGGAGCAATAAACAATCTGCTGGAGTAACTCAGTGGTTCAGTAGCATTTGTGGGGGAGGGAAAGAAATTGTCGACATTTCATGTGAAAACTCTGCATCAGGGCCCAAACGTCAACGATTCCTTTCCTCCCCACAGATGCTGCTCGGCCCCCTGAGTTCCTCTAGCACAGTGGTTTTCAACCTTTTTCATGCTGCAGCCCCCCAGAACATGTCCTTGTTAGATGGTGGACCCCCAAAGCCCACAAAATCAAACAACTGAAAATTCATGCATACAACACTTAAATTACTGCACGTAGGCCCTATTGAAATAGTGACTATTTCAATCACTGATAATTACCAGCAGTGTCTTTCAGTGTTCAGTTCAATGTGAAGGTTGTGCCTGTTTTGCACTGAGTTTGTCCAAACCGGGTGGTATGTGCGACAAACGTACGCGTATGTCATCCTCAATATTCAGTCTTGATCTGTATTTGGTTTTCATGGCAGTGACTGCAGAAAATGCTATTTCGCACAAGTAAGCGGTTGCATATGGTAACAGAACATTGACGGCTTTGCCGGACAGCAGTGGATACTCCTGGGAACATGCTATCCAGAACGACAACAGTGACATTCGGCTGAACTGCAAGCACAAAGTCCTGTCAGATGACAGTTCAGCCAATTCTTCTTGTTCACGTCCAGTTAAATCAGTAAGCATGCATTCAAATGGATTTCGAATCCAATCAAACATGCTTATGTCATCATCGCCAAAATACTCATGGAAATAATGTGACAGCTGTTGAATACGGTTCAAAACGGTGCTCGCAACGGCCTCTGTCTTAGTCTCATTCACTGTCAGAAAGTCAGACAGCAACGGAAACATATCATAGATGCCTTGCTCGCATCTTCCCTTCCAGATACGGAGTTTTTTCTGGAAGGCATTGATTTTGTCATGTGTTTTCAGAACATTTGAGCCAGGTCCTTGCAATGATAGATTTAAGCTGTTCAAAATGTTGAAAATATCTGCAAGATAAGCTAATTGGCAACCCACATCTCATCTGTCAAGAACTGTGCCAATGATCCGTTATGCTAATTTAGAAAAATGAGCAGTTCATCTAGCAATTCATAGACACACTGCACAACGCAGCCTCGTGACAGCCATCTGACTTCTGTATGTAGCAACAGATGCTTATGCTCGGCTTCCATTTCACGGCATATGTTTTCAAACAAATGATGATTGAGCGGCCTGGCTTTGATAAAGTTAATGATTTTAATGCACGTGGAAAACACATCTGCAAGATTTTCATCCATATCCTTTGCAGCCACATCCTCACAGTGAATCATGCAGTGGGTTGCTGCTACGTGTGGAGCTGCTTCTTTCACTTGTGCGACTAGACCCGACTTCCGTCCCATCATTGCGGCAGCACCATCCGCGCATACTCCAATACACTGTGTCCACGCCAATGCCGATTGTACAGAAAAAAGTGTCAAGCACACGGAAAAGTCCTTCACCGGTTGTATGCCCTGAGAGCACCTTGCAAGACAAAATGTCTTCCAAAGCCTCTCCTTCCCAGCAATATTGAACATAAACCAACATCTGCGCAGGACTGGCAACATCAGTACTTTCATCGAGCTGAATCGCAAATCTGACTTGCTGAAGATGTGCTATCAGCTGGCTCTGTATATCTTCTGCCATATCACCAATTCTTCTGCTTACTGTGTTATCAGACAGTGGAATGGCTTTCAGTTTTTGACTGGATTCTTTTCCCAGTACAACTTCGCACATATCTACTGCTGCAGCCAGTATAAGCTCTTCTCCAATTGTGTGAGGCTTTCTGGAACGTGCTATTCGTAATGCTACCGAATATGATGCGCAAAGAGCCTTCTCGTTGATAGTGGCACAGGCTGTCATTTTGCCTTTCTGCTTGAGGTAGAGCTCCTTTTGCCGCTCAAAATATTCCTTCGGCTTACTGGCAATATCTGGATGCACTGTTGTTAAATGGCGCTTCAATTTCGCTGGTTTCATTGCATCGTTGGACAGTGTTTGCAAACACACAACACAGAGAGGTTGGTCTGCATTTGTCCCCACTGCGATGAAGCCATATGAAATGTATTCTGGATCGCACTTGCGTTGTTTTCTCTTTCGGTTACCCTTATCCCCTTTGTCATCAGAATCTTCTGGTTTCTGGTCAGATTTTCTCTTCAGAAATTTCTCCATACTCAGCAATACACGCTGGACAGTTTAATTACTATTACTGATAAACAAAATTATCAAAACTAATCTAAAGTTTACACGCTTGCGCACTTTTCGTTTAACAGTGACGTCACTGTGGCGTAAATGCACGGTAAGTAAGCAATATTATTAAGGCACACCAACAATGTCACTCAGTCTCGCTAACACTACAGTGCACAACAGAATAGTAGTGAGTAGTGAACACTATTGACTACTCTGACTACACAAATCGAATATTAAGCGGCAGCTTCCCAGAAGGGAACACCGTCTAAGTCTCTAAGATTGTCACATATAACAGATAGAATAGATATGGCCAATTTTTCTGAATAGTGGAAAACTGGAACAAGCAAGTAAGCTACGTCTTTGTAACAGGTTGCTCTTCCATTTTTTTCTTGGCTTGCTCGCGGACCCCCTGGCAACCCACCACGGACCCCCAGGGGTCCACAGACCACAGGTTGAAAACCTCTGCTCTGGCAGATTGATTGTTCCTTTTCACGAATGCTGTTTAACACCATTAATCCTTCTAACCCTCCACTGCATTCAGATTTTGTGGAAGTAAATATCATTAGACATCTATCTGGTAATTTTATTTCTTCTCTCTGGCCAGTTCCTCCCCTCCCTCCCTAACCTTGTCAAAGCCCTGCCTCATGCCTCTTTTTCACCAGAGGAGCAGCTCCCTTCTGTATCACCTATTGAGGTACAATTAACCACACAGTGGATCAAGATGGTGAGATTCTCTTGCTTTCACTCACCCATTGAATCTACTCAGCAAATGAGCCACAAGAACTAGAAAGGTATCATGGAAGTTTACAATACAGCAGAAGGCGATCCAGCCAATCAGGTTCAGCCTCTGGTACCTGCTGAATTAGCTGGTCTCAGCTCGGAAATGAGTAGGGCTTCAGTGCTGCTAAATTTGGGAGGAAAATTTGCTATTGACATCACAGATGGAAAATGTTGCATGATTGAACATCAGATCTGTGATGCCTTCCACAGTCAAATAGCCTAACTATTATAAAATCTTGTGGAGAGAAAAAGACTCAAATATTGGTGAGTAAAGTGCCAGGTATTCACCAACCAGTTCAAAGCCCTTTTCCCCCTCCTTTATGCTGAATATTTCGGGGGGGGGGGGGGGTTCGGGTTCCAACACCCTCGTGTATCTCAGCCAAGGAGACATTTTTCACATAAGCCATCAGGGTGTTTTGAGCCTTAGGAAATATCCCAGTGGTACTCTCACATAATCAGAATTTTTAGAAAAATTGCAACACAGATGAGGCCTTTTAGCTCATACTGTCCACACCGGAACTACCCACCTAACCCTACCTCCAGCTCTTGATCCGTAGTCCTGTGGATTGCAGCTCTTCAAATACACACCTGAGTACTTTTAAATATGAGGGTTTCTGAGTCTAATCCTACCAAATACATAAGCAACTAACAGTGCACAAATGAGGAAAAGTAAAAAAAAACAAAATGCAGAGGCTGGTAAACTGAAGTAAAATCAGCAAGTACTAGAAATTCTTAGCAGGCAGCATCTGTGGAACGTTCCCTGTTGAGGGTTTGCCTTTTGGGTAAATTTGTGGGCAAAAAAAGATGGGAAGGCAGTAAGCAATGGGTCTGAGGGCAGGTCAACAAAGAAGAAAGGACTAGCTACAGGGGAGTGGGGAATGGACCCAAAACACAACTCAGGGAATACGAACAACCCACTAAGAATGAGAATGGTTTATGTGTATTCAAACATCAAACGCAGTGTGATGTGGAGAGGCTCTCTCCCATTTAAATGTCTGTATCTACTTCCTGGCATTGGTAAATTTTATTTCTCTTATGAAAATGTGCAATAGTGTAAGTATTGGACAGGATTGGGAATTACTCACAAGCCTTCTACAGTTCCAGGTTGGAATGATGTTAACAATCAGTGTCCTTCACTCCACTACCGATTTTTCGTTGCCTCTCTTTCAATAACCTTCTGGACCATGAGCCTCCAGAGCATTACAGACTCACTCTGGTGCAGTTTCCCTTTCAACTGGAATAAACTCGATCATGGACTGAAAATTATAGCGTTATGTTGAGGGTCATATGTCAAACAAAGCAGAATTAAGAAAGAGCCGGTGATGCTGGTGTAGGTTTTGAAGTATTAGATGCAAGGAGACCAAGACAAATTATAGAGCAACCATCCTTCCACAACTAAAGTGAATTCCCATAAGATGTCCTCATGTTTTGAAGTTTGATAGGGTGAATGACACAAGGATTACATTGTTTGCAGTCAATATTTGGAAAGCTCAAGTTGAAAATGTGGGCCTACTTAAAAAAAAGATGGGATTATTGTGGGTTCAGTGTAAGTGTGTGGCACAGACTTGGTGGGCCGAAGGCCTCTTTCCCTGCCGTATTTCTCTGTGTTTCCATAACTGCAGATGCTGGAAATCTGAAATTAAAATAGAAAAAGCTGAGGATACTGGAATGCCAGAAAATGATAGAGACTATCAGCACCAGAAAAATGAGAAAACGAACGTGGCATTGATCGGGTAGATAGTCAGAGGCTTTTTCCAAGGACTGAAATGGTTGCCAGAAGAGGACGTAGGTTTAAGGTGCTGGGGTGTAGGTATAGGTGAGGTGTCAGGTGTATGTTTTTTACTCAGAGTGGTGAGTGTGTGGAATGGGCTGCCAGCAACAGTGGAGAAGGCAAATACGATAGGGTCTTTTAAGAGACTTTTGGATAGGTACATGGAGCTGAGAAAAATAGAGGGCTATGGGTCTCTAAGGTAGGGACATGTTCGGCACAGCTTTGTGGACCGAAGGGCCTGAATTGTGCTGTAGGTTTTCTATGTTTAATTTGTGAAGAGGAGGAAGTTGGAGAGGACAAAGGAAATGTCTGTAATAAGGTGCAGTCTAAAGTTGACCAGGTGACATAATTGGCATCTAAGAGGGGGAAATGAATGCTTGTTAATTGTAGCTGATAAGGTCTTTATTGTACATCGAAACACACAGTGAAATGCATCTTTTGCGTAGGGTGTTCTGGGGGCAGCCCGCAAGTGTCGCCACACTTCTGGCACCAACATAGCGTGCCCGCAACTTCCTAACCCGTACGTCTGTGGAATGTGGGAGGAAACGGGAGCACCTGGAGGAAACTCATGCAGTCACAGGGAGAACGTACAAACTCCTTACAGACAGCGGCCGGAATTGAACCCAGATCGCTGGTGCTGTAATAGCATTACGCTAACCGCTATGAGGGCAGTAGAGAAAGCAGTGTTGTGCTTGGAAGTTGTGAGGTGCAGACCACAGCAGTAGCTGGGAGTCTGAGATACAGGTCCTCCCCCCAGATAACAGCAGGGTTCCATTCCTGAGAACTGCTCGTAACACGGACAATTCGCATGACAGAAATGCAGCTTCAAACCAAGTTCCCAGGTGACAGATGCCCCAAAGCAGCCAGCAAATCCATCCTGCCAGTCTCCCAAATGCTTGTTTGTATGTATGGGCTGTACATAAGTCAAGTGTTCGTAACCTGGGGAGGGCCTGTAGTAGAGAATGATGGAAAAACTCAGCAGATCGGGTAGCCTCTGTGGAGAAAGAAAAACTAAGTTAATGTTGTGTAGTTTTATGACTTCACACCAGTAATGTCCAAGGGCTGCACTGTACCAAGACAAGCATATTGGGCTCGGTGTAGAAGGTCAAAGATAGGTCAGAGTGGGATGGAGAATTAAAGTGATGGATGACCAGAAGTTCAAGGACACTCACGAACTGAATGGAGGTGTTCTACAAAGCAGTGACCTGATCTGCTTTTCATTTTCCCAATGCAGAGGAAACCCTATCGGGAGCACAGAATGCAACGTACAGAATTAGAAAAAGTGCAAGCAAATTGCTGCTTCACCTGGGTCAGTGGACGGGGAGAAGAGACTAGTAACAGGACAGGTGCTGCAGTTGCATGGGAAGGTGCAGGGAGCAGGGGCTAAGAGAGAGAGCAGAGGAAACTTGGAATGCTGTAAAGATAAAGGGGAAAGTGATTCCAGTTGGCTCACTAACTCTCCGTTCCCATTCCCACACTGACCTCTCTGTCCTTGACCTTCTACACTGCTCCATTAAGCCTGACACACACTCGAGGTGAGAACATCATCTCCTGTATGACCATGTTGCAGCCCGTAGTACTCAATGCTGAATTCAACATTTCAGATGACCGGCCTTTATTGTTTGTGCCAAAATTGGGTATTTCTGATGTCAGGTCACCCATTATACCATTCCTGGGGTTTCCTTTTCCTGCCTCCCCTACTATGTCTTTTCAGCACACTCGATTATTTCAGATCTCTGCAACTGCTGTGTTGGGTATCTCACAATCCTTTTAGACTCATAGAGTCATTCAGCACGGCAGCAGGACCTTTGACCCACCGAGCCTGCACTGACCATCACCCGTGTGCGCTATTCCAATTTTATTGTCCCTACCTTCTGCTCCGATTCTCCACCAGCACATGAGAGACAATTTACAGCAGGACAGCGGTGAGCCCAGGGGAAACCCACACAGTCACAGGGAGAACATGCAAACTCCACATGGACAGCACTGGAGATCAGGATCAAACCTGGGTCACTGGAACTGTGTTAGCTGCACCACTTTCTCTCTACTGTTCTCATACATCTTCCTCTATTTTTACTCATCCAGGTGAGCCATCATCAGCAAGCACTCACTTCCCCCTCTTAGAGGGCACTAAAGGCACTTGTATCACTTGGACAGCCATGGTCTCCACCCTCTGTCTCTCTCTCTCTATACAGATGCTTCCTGACCTGTTGTGTATCCCCAACACTTCTTTTTAATTTGAGACTGAGGACAGTAAGATTGTTACAGGAGGTTTGTTACAAGAGGTGATCAAAGCAAATAACATTATTTTCATTTAAGGCTGGGGAGAACGGCTGCATTGTTCAATGGCAAAGCGTCATGGACGGCAGGATACCAAGAAGGTTGCACCTGGTGAGTCACAAGTGGATCACCAAGTTACCAGAGCAGTTCTTCCTGTGGCTGGGGAGCCATCACCCTGGTAAATAACTCCCTACCTCGAGACCACCATCCGTCAAACTTCCCACTCTTCAGTAGTCCCTCCCCCTGCTGTGGATGAGGCAGTTTCTGGTTTATATCTCTCCGGGGAAGACCATGCAGTCCCTTGTCTGATTGACTGTTCCTGCAGTGTCCCTGGCCTGATCCCCATATTCCTCAAGTCCTTCAGTCTCATTCTTGTTTATACCCTCTGGAGATTCCAGGGATAACTTCCCGAGCAAAGAAGTATCTTGTTAGTCCCAAGCAGTCAATCCTTCATCCTGCCCCCTGTTCCAGACTCTCCAACCTCTTCCCTTCCAATCCCTCTCAATCTTATCTCAATGAGATTCCTCTCATTCTTCACTTCAGTGGGAATGGGCCGATCTTAGAATGATCCCCCTATCCCAGGAACAAATCTAGTAAATCGAGACTGCGCTGCCTCCCAAGGCAAATAAATCCCTCCTTACACGACCAAATAATTAGCTTCTCACCGTTGTTGTAAGCCAATGAATAAAGGCTACTGCACCAAGGTGACAGTGAGTATCCTCATATTCCAATGAAATTGAGTGTCTGCAGGAGAGGAGGAAGGGTGAGAAACTTAGAGGAAAAAAACACAGGAGAGGTAAAAAAGAGAATGGAAACTTCTAACCCCGCGATATTTTTACTGTGACCTCCAATGACAAACGCTGTACAGTACCAGAGGCCAAAAAGATTATCTTTGAAGCCTAACAACTGGAAGTAAACATGCAAAAGGATCTGACCCTGTGCCTGGAATTTTCTTTTAAGTCATTAATTTCCTTCTGTTAACAATGTGGGACTAAACCACTTGAGGTTTCTGCCAATAGGGTGGGAGTGCAAGACTTCAATAGGCTGACCAGTGATAACGTCACTAATGAAAGGTCGAGAGTTATTGCCAAGTGCAACAGTTGCAAGAAAACTTCTCTGAGACATTTGCTTAAAACAAAAAATAGAACCATTCAGAGAAGAGTGGAAAATTCTTTGTACTGAGGACTTTCCATTTTTTTTTCTCTGCCATGTTCTTCACCATCAATATCTTCTCAAGATGATTTTGATGTGTTTCCAGTTCTTTTCCTGGTGATCTATCACGTCCAGTAGCTGACTTTCAGGATTCCAATGACAATTACTTTTGCAGACAATTATTAAGTGTTTTGGCTGCTTCAGTTGGAGGTAATTCCATTTAGGATTTGGATTAGTATGTGAGAATAAAAACCTGCAGACAATGTAGGTTGACAGCAGCAAGAGTAGAAAATAAAAAAAAAGTATCATAATTTTAAAAAAATTAAATAATTTCAATTTTAAAAAATAATAATTTAAAAAGAAGTGAAGTTAAAGAAACTAGTAGTGGGAGCAGTGAGGTTCTTGGAGATTTGACTCTGTCATTGATACAGTCAGAATGAGCTCATGTTCTGGCCTCAGTTGATCCTTGTCTTGTTCCTTAAATATCTCAAAGTCGAGAAACTAGATTTACACAGGTTGGTGGTTGCCAATTGCATAAGAATGTGTGGAACATTTTTAGCTGGCATGGGAAATTTTCCAAAGAATTTTGTGCTTTTTTCCTTCAAAGCATTTTGCTCTCTCCATCCGTTTGCTGATGCCAAGACATCTATCTCAAATTTCATAGATTTACAGCATGGAAACAGGCCATTCAACCCAACTTAACCATGCCAACCAAGAGGCCTATCTAAGCTGATCCCATTAGCCTGCCTTTGGCCCATATCCTTCTAAACCTTTCCTGTCCATGTACCTGTCCAAATGTCTTTCAGATGTTGTAATTGCATCCCTCTACCACCGCCTCTGGAAGCTCATTCCATATACCCACCGGCCTCTGTGTGTAAAACTTGCCCCTCAGATCCCCTTTAAATCTTTCCCCAATTTCCCCAATCCCCTCTAGTTTTAGATTCCCCTACCCTGGGGAAAAATGTGACGATCTACCCTATCTGTGCCCTTCATGGTTTTATAAACCTCCATAAGATCAACCATCAGCCTCCTAAGCTCTAGGGAAAACAGCCCCAGCCTAATCCAATCTCTCCTTATAATTCAAGCCCTCCAGACAACATCCTTGTCTGAACAATACTCTAAGTGATCCATGCCTTGTGATGAATGGTGAAGAACGCCAAATGCCACCTTCACCACCCTGTCTACCTGTGTTGCCATGTATTTGTATCCCAAGGTTAGATAAAACCAAGTTGTAGCAAGCTGCTGCCAGTGAGAGGAACCTTATCCATTGAATCTTATCTGTTGCCTTCAGGAAAGTAATTCTCACAGGCTGGTCATGATCCAGTATATAAATGTTCACCTTTTCTGCAAAGGAATTACCAGAAAGTTCAGGGAACATGCCACATGCTCCCAGTACCTGTCTGGAATGGCAGAACTTCAGACTTGAAAGGGTTCCAAGTGTTCTTTAACATTCAATTGTGTAAATATGTCTACCATAGAAGCAAACCTTGAAAGCCAATTGTATCCAGAAAGAGTTGTCAAGTGTTTGAGTCATACAGATAGAGGGACGGCTCTAACTCTTGGAATAACCAGGAGATGCAAAAGACCGCAGATGCTGGAATCTGGAGCAACAATCTCCTGGAAGAACTCAGCAGTTCAAACAGCATCTGTGGGGGGGACTTCAACCCAAAATGTTGACAATTCCCTTTCCCCTTGACAGAGGCTGCTCGACCTGCTGAGTTCCTCCAGCAGATTGTGTGTTTTTCGGAATGATCAGGCTGCTCCAACAGGTCTACAATTTACATTTCCCATTCGTGTGCCCAATGACTGGCTGTTAGCTATAGGATTGGCAGAAATAGGTAAAACCAAATGAGTCTTCAGCAGGTTCGTGGCCCAATCCTTCTTTACAGATCTGGCATCCAGACAGCCATAACTTAGAATTAGATAGGGATGGGAGAATAAAAAGTATATGAACCAGTGGGGAAACATGGATTGGGAGCAGGAGCATGCTGTGAAATGGGAATGGGTTCATTCCATGGCTGAGACTGTTGACAGAGCATTGTCCAGGACTGGACCCTTGAAACTGATCCAGGAGCAGTAAGGTGGCACTGGAGGGCAAATGAGGGAGGAGAACTGCACTTTCTCTGTAGCTGTGACACTTTATTCTGTACTGTTACTGTTTTTATCTGTACTACATCAATGCACTTTGTACTAACTCGATGTAACTGCACTGTGTAATGAATTGACCTGTACGATCGGTTTGTAAGACAGGTTTTTCACTGTACCTCAGTACAAGTGACAATAATAAACCAACACCAATGAGGGGAAGATTCTTAAACTTAAATAAGTGATTGTTCAATAAATGTTTGTGGACCACAGCTAAAAGAATTTCAAACAGAATGGGATAAACTTTTGACCATGTGCTCACATCATCAGGCACCACGTGATCTAATGTGGTCAGGATATGTGTTCAAAATATCATGGCATATTTATGGTATCTTTGTAGAGTGAACTCTCTGATACAGGTAACCAACTCAAAGCTATTATATTGTGATTTCTGGAGGCTGTAGAGTTAACAGTGGTGTTCAGATTCCCAGATGATGCAGTAATTTAAGATGTTTCCTGATTTCTAACGATTTAGCCGGTGCATCCTGCCCTAAATATAGACACCAGCTTGTTTTCTCTCTTTCAGCGATAAACATAATGAAATCGATGATTTCAGTTTCCACGGTTCGCAGTAAATGCAGTGAGTTCCACAAAACACTGAGGGAGAAGGAACACATTTCAAATCACAGGGCCTTGCCTCTATATCTTTCACAAGATCACAAGACAAGGGAGCAGAAGTAGGCCATTCGGCCCATGGAGTCTGCTCCAAGGAAAAGGGAAAGAAAGAAAAAAATGAGAAATTGGGGGGGGGGGGCAAAAAATAACACACTATTCTAACCCCAATTTCTGGCCTTATCCCCATATTCCTTGATACCCCGACTATTTAGATATCTATCTATCTCTTCCTTAAACGCCTCCAATGATCTGGCCTCCACTGCCGTACCTGGCGAGGAATTCCACAAATTCACCACCCTCTGGCTAAAGAAATTTCTCCTCATCTCCGTTTTAAACCTGTACCCTCTAATTCTAAGATTGTGCCCTCTGGTCCTGGACTCACCCACCAAGGGAAACAACCTAGCCACATCTACTCTGTCCAGTCCTTTCAACATTTTAAATGTCTCTATGAGGTCCCCTCTCATTCTTCTGTACTCCAGTGAGTACAGTCCAAGAGCCGACAAATGCTCATCATACATAAGCCCTTTCATTCCGGGAATCATCCATGTAAATCTCCTCTGAACCCTCTCCAACATCAGCACATCCTTCCTAAGATATGGGGCCCAGAACTGTGCACAGTATTCCAAATGAGGCCTCACTAGTGCCCCGTAGAGCCTCATCAACATTTCCTTACTTTTATACACTATACCTGTCAAAATGATTGCCAACATAGCATTTGCTTTCTTTACCACCAAAAGTGGTATCCTGCACGAGTACCCCAAGTCCCTTTGTACTTCTGTACTTTGAATTTTCTCTCTTTCTAGATAATAATATGCCCGTTTATTTCTGTTTCCAAAGTGTACAACTGCACATTTCTCAACATTGAATCTCATCTGCCATTTCCTTGCCCATTCTCCTAAACTATCTAGGTCTCTCTACAACCTTCCTGTCTCCTCAATACTCCCTACTCCTCCACCTATCTTGGTGTCATCCACAAACTTAGCCACAAAACCACTTACTCCATCCTCTAAATCATTAATGTACAAGGTAAAAAAAAAGTGGCCCCAACACCGACCCCTGCGGAACACCATTAGTAACCGGTAGCCAACCAGAACAAGATCCTTTTATTCCCACCCTTTGCATCCTGCCAACCAGCCAATGCTCCACCCATTCTGTTATCCTACCTGTAATTCCATGACCTCTCATCTTATTAATCAGTCTCTTATGCGGCACCTTGTCGAAGGCCTTTTGAAAGTCTAAATACACAACATCTACCGCCTCTCCCTTATCCACCCTACCTGTGATTTCTTCAAAAAACTCCAATAGGTTGGTCAGGCAGGATCTTCCCTTCACAAAACCATGTTGGCTAGGACCTATCTTGCCTTGCAGGATCTACCCATGTCTGTCTTTTACTCCCTATATATTTAAAAAAACTCTTAGCATCCTTTCGAATGTTATCCGCCAACTTCCTTTCATAATTCATCTTTTCTTCCCTAATGACCTTCTTAGTTTCTTTCTGCAAGTTTTTAAAAGTTTCCCAGTTTTCTGTTTTCCCACTAATTTTTGCTTCCTTGTATGCCCTACCTTTTGCTTTTATTTTAGCCTTCACCTCTCTCGTTATCCACATTTGTGCCTTTTTTCCATTCAAAACCTTCTTCTTTCTTGGAATACATCTATCCTGCATTTTCCTTATTTCTTGTAGAAATTCCTTCCATTTCTGCTCCACCGTCCCTCCAGCTAGCTTACTCTTCCAATCAATTTGGGCCAGCTCCTCTCTCATACCATTGTAATTTCCTTTGTTCCACTGAAATATCAATACACCAGTTATCAGCTTCTCCTTCTCAGATTTGAAACTGAACTCAATCATATTGTGATCACTAGTTCCCAGTGGTTCCTTTACCTTTGGTTCCCTAATCACCTCCGGTTCATTACACAGCACCCAATCCAAAACAGCCGATCCCCTGGTGGGTTCATCAATAAGTTGCTCCAAAAAACCGTCCCGTAGACATTCCACAAACTCACTCTCCTGAGTTCTACTGCCTTGCTGGATTTCCCAGTCCACCTTCATGTTTAAATCCCCCATAATTATCTTCACATTGTCACTCTGGCATGCTTTTTCTATTTCAAACTGCAACTTATCATCCACTTCCTGACTGCTATTTGGGGGCCTATATATAACTGGCTATATATATATAATTTCCAACCAACTGGCTTCCATTGGTAAGAATTTGGAACAGGTTTCTGAAGGTGGAGAGGGGTTTGGGAATGAGAAAAAAAGATCAGTCTGTTCCTCAATGCTGTCTGCAGACCCTTTGGGGAAAGTGAGTCAGCTGTGATGGCTTCTGCGGTTGAATATCCTGCAAGCTTCCGAAAATAGCCCAGGCTGTCACCAGCTCCAGTGGTCAAACTGCAGTCTGGCTTCGCTTCAGGTTAGTTCAGGAAGTATTTCAGTGAAGGAAAATAGCAGGCTTCTGGAGGTCAAAATAAAAGTGGATAATTGTGGTTAACTAAACAGAATGATTGTAACCTGCGTCAGCTCCCCAGTGGATCAGTGGGAAAGTACAGACCACAAGGTTCTAGATTCAACCCATAGGAGTAAAGGAATAGAAATTCTGATCAGAAAGTATTTTACAGTGTGACAACCATCTTATGCACAGCAAGATCCCTTACATCTCTTTTCCAGTGATGATGTACCCTCATGTCCTAATCCCTCCACCTGAGCATCATTTGTTTTACAGGGACTTAGTACCTCAAAGTTTTCTTTATTAAAATAAATTATATCAGCAATAGTAACAACTTCCCTTACAAAGGATTAACCCCTAGCCTCCTATCAAAGACTCGAATTAATGGAACTCGAAGTCATAGGGCACTACAGCACAGAAAGAGGCTGCATATGAAGTGCTCGTTCAAAAAGGGTAGATTTGGGCAGCTGATAAGTTTCAGACTGAAGACCCTTTGCCACATTCCTGATTCTTGATTTTCATCAGCTGCCTAAATCTGCCCTCTCTGAACGAGCACTTCATATGAGGCTCAGTCCAAACTGCGTTTTTGTTGTTCAAAATTATTGCTGTCTTTGACAAAAGAGAAAAGTTTCAGGCTGAAGGCCCTTTGCCACATCCCAGATTCTTGATTTTACCCTGCGGCATAGGTAGGCTGACTACATGGCATGCAGTTTGAAGAAAATTGTGGGTACCAAATTCACTCAAGTAAAGAGTATTAATTTGCTGAAAGTGGTCCCTGAAGGAAGATGTGAGAACTGCTACCTTTCAGATACATTAGCTTCAAAGTGATCGATCTGCACCATTGTGAGCAATATGCTTCTGAATTCAAGGCGAGAGCATCAACATTTGAGAGAGTTGAGGGAGGGCTGTGCCATCAGTGCCAGCTTTCACCTTATAGTGTTAACATTAAGAGATTTAAACTGCAGTTGCATTAAAGCAATTTGAATGTCAGAGACAAGGTGTCAGGATGCACATTGTAGCTGGTTTGTGTCCCTTTAAGGTTTAAAATCTGCCCCTGCAAATTCCTTTAAATTTAAATTTAAGCCTCACAGCGCCAGAGACCCGGGTTCAATCCTGACCTCTGTGTGGAGTTCGCGTGTTCTCCCTGTGGCTACATGGGTTTCCTCCAGGATGCTTTGGTTGCCTCCCACATCCCAATAATGTGCGAGTTGGAAGGTTAATTGGCCATTGCTAATTGTTCTGTAGTTGAGAGGCAGAATCTGGGGGACTGATAAAAATGTGGGAGAAATGAAAAATGGGATTAATATAGGATTGGTATAACTGGGTGGTTGATGTTGTTCCTGTGCTGTAGCTCTCTATGCCTGAAAAAAAACCATAGAACCATACAGCACAAAACAGGCCCTTCGGCCCACCATGTTGTGCCGTCCATCAAACCACCCTCAAACTATCTAACCCTTTCCTCCCGCATATCCCTCTATCTCATATTCCTCCATGTGCCTATCCAACAAGCTCTTGAACCTATCCAATGTATCTGCCTCCACCACCACCCCAGGCAGTGCATTCCATGCACCAACCACTCTCTGGGTGAAAAACCTCCCCCTGACATCTCCCCTGAACATCCCACCCTTAACCTTAAAGCCATGACCTCTTGTCTTGAGCATTGGTGCCCTGGGAAGGAGGTGCTGACTGTCTATCTATTCCTCTCAATATTTTATATACCTCTATCATGTCTCCTCTCATCTTCCTCCTTTCCAGTGAATAAAGCCCTAGCACCCTAAGCCTCTCCTCATATTCCATACACTCTAATCATCAATCCAGTCATCTATAAATATCACAAACGATGATTACAAACAGAAAAGGCTGGAAACTCTCAGTTGGTCAAGCAGCACCTGCAGAAAGAGAAAAGTTTCAGGCTGGAGACCCTTTGCCACATTCCAGATTCTTGATTTTCATCAGCTGCCCAAATTTGAATGAGCACTTCACATGCAGCTCAGTTCAAGCTGTTTTTTTTTGTTTTTCAAGCCTATTGCTGCGGTCTTTGGCAACTCAAAAGTGTTGTCACAATTAATGGAACTTGGTTTTGAAAGGAGGCTAGGGGTTAATCCTTTGTTATTATTGCTGTAATCATTTGTTTTAATAAAGAAAATTTTGTATCTCTAAGTCCCTGTAAAACTTTAAACGATGCTCAGATTGGAGGGATTAGGATTTATCATAGCAGAGAGTTCGGGAATAAATCCCAAACACCAGCATCAGTTAGTACTACAGCCCCACAGCTCTGGTTCATTGCTGACCTCTGGTGCTTCCTGTGTGAAGTTTACACATTCTCTACATGACTGGAAGTTCTCCAGTTTCCTCCCACAACCCCCAGACATGCTGATAGATTGCTAGTGTAGGTTAATGGCAAAAAGAATCAAGGAGACACAAACCAGCTGCAATGTGCTTTCTGACCCTAAACATTCAAAATGCTTCAATGCTAGTGCAGTTTAAATCTCTTAATGTTAACATTTGTCTCATTTAAAAGATGGCCCTCCCCTCGAGTCCCTCAAGTGTTGACACTCTCATGGATTCAGCAGCACGTCTGAGAAACAAGTTGCAGGTGTTGAGGGACACGATGGAAGTGGTGTGGCTGAGATCCAATGACCAAGTGGCCTGTGGATTGAAAGCAGGAGAGATGTCCCTTCCTCTCTCCTTCTGATCTACCCTCCACCTCTTTCTTTCTAACCACCACCCCCCACCCCGCCTCCTATCTCCCAGTTTCTGTCCCCTTCCTCCACGTACTCCATCAAACCATCACTAACACAATTCTCCCACTGGGCTCCCTCCCCCTACTCTCCACCCCACCTCACTATTTGGTTTCACTTACCTCTCCTATCGGATTGCATAATCTGCAGCCTTCTGTTGCCTCCACCTATCACCTCCCAGTCTCGGTCACTGTCTCCACCCATTCCTACCCAATTCCCACCCAATGATTCAGCTGGGACCTTTATGTGGAATGGGGGTACAATGTAAAACCTACAATAAAAAAAGGCCTCATCCTTTGGAGGATGAGCCCTTTTCATATAAACATTATTAAATATGTAATAAGCTTTGTAATATAATCTGCAACATATCTATTCTTTAAACCGTTGATGCTTTATGATCCGACTAACATCAGGTCTTTCCTTTGGGTTGTTGTTCAGGATGGTGTTGATAAGACTCTGACAGCAGTCACTAAGAGAAGGTGATGGAGGAAATTGCAATGGCTGACTCTGTAACTCCCTGAGCTTTGAAAGCTCACCATCAGCAAAGGGTCTGCATCCGGTCACCATAAGGTAAAGGACAACACCCAAGCTCCAGACATCTGCCTTGAAAGGGTCATACTTGCCACCATTGAGAACCTCAGGAGCAGCATAGGCTGCTGATCCACAAAAGGTTGTACAAGAGCAGCTTTCTAACCCCTTCATGCAGGTTGCAAAGCCAAAGTCAGTGATCTTTGGGACATCATCAGCAGAAAGTAAAATGTTCTCGCACTTGATATCCCGATGTGCAATATGATGGGCATGGAAATACTCCAATGCCTGAGCAATCTGCCTAAAGTAACACTGGGTCACATCTTCAGATAAATGGCCTCGAGAGTCAATCAAGTCAAAGAGATCCATTTGTGCTTCCTCCATTATAAATAATGTATGTTCACAAGATTCGATAATTTGATATACTTTTATTATATTTGGATGTGAACACTGAGCTAAAATGGAAACCTCTTTCGGCAAAAACTTTGTCAAGTAGTCATCTACCTGCTTGGACTTATCAATGATTTTTATGGCAATGGATCTTTGAAGCTTTTGGGAGAAGGCTCTCCTCACTACAGAGTAGGTCCTTCTCCCAATGACTTCACCGATCTCATAACCAAGTATGGTAAGGTCTATTTTTCCCAGGGATTTCACCTGTTGTCTGCCAATTTATAGCCTTCTAAGGAACAGGGACTCCTGTTTTCCAATGGGCACAGAACGTTTTGTGAAATTACCAAATATGGTCAGAACACCCAAATCATATTTGGAAATGTGTTCCGTTAAAAATGACCATATATGGAATTGTCCCAGAATTGCCTTTTATGGAATTATAACCATATATGGAAGCTCTTTTGGGATTCCATATATGGCATGTTTCCCATATTGGGCATGCCATATATGGTACTAAATATTTCATGCATGGAATGTGGCTACAGAATTATGGAACACACAGAATGAAATACTAAAGAACCTGATAATATATGGAATTCCAGATTTGACCATTAATTCTCTCCATAGGTTTCACTGCCCATTTAATGTGTGCTTCAAGTTGCAGGGCTCTTGGTACTCACTGTGGAGATTATTCAGGGTAAGCATAGCTTCCCTCTCTGTGAACCAAATGTATTCCTTATTAATGATGTTAGAAGGAAACTTTAATGACCATGCAACAGTTAGCAAAGCCATCACTCCAAGTTTCTTTGTAAAGTTGCAAAAGAATCAGGACAGACAACACTAAAAGCCTTATCCCCATTAGTTAACAGAGAAGTGGAGCCCTCTGCAGGATTGGTCCACCAGTGAAACATTTTTTTTACAATGTCACAAGGAAACTCCTTAACCATTCCAGTCACAGAGACCTAGAGCAATATTAGCATGGATACAGGCCCTTCAGCCCAACAAATCCATGCTGACCACAGTGCGCATGCAGCGAACCCCAATTTCCTGCATTCAGCCCATAGCCCTCCAAGCCCCACCCCTCCATGTACCTATCCAAGTGCTTCTTAACTGATACCACTGTACCTGCCTCACCCACTTCCTCAGGCAGCTAATTCCATATACTCACCACCTCTGCATGGACAAAGTTGCCCCTCAGGTCCCTTTTAAATCTTTCCCCCGTCACCTGAAACCTGTGCCCCCTAGTTTTGGACTCCCCTAATCTGGGGAAAAGACTTACCATCCACCTTATGTGTGCCTCTCATAATTTTAAACATTGGAATGTAGGGCAATAAGACATAGCCTGGCCAACCTTTCCCCATAACTCAGGCCTTCTAGTCCTGGCAACATCCTCTCTGCACTCTTTCCAGTTTAACCATGTCTTTCCAGAACTGTACACAGTACTCCGAGTGCGGCCTCACCAATGACTTATACGACTGCAACATAATGTCCAAACTCCTATACTCAATGCCCTGAAGATCATTAGTTTATGATGTCAGGAAACTCCTAGGACAACAGAACAATCAGTAATGAAATGCAGAGTGATGCTGCACATATCAAAATTGACATCCATTTTTACACAGAGATGCAATGCAGAAGTTAATTGCATTTGCAAAAGGTCAGTTTGATCTTAAGTCCTACAACCAGCAATGTGATGACGACCAGATCTAATCTTTTGGTGGTGGCCAGGACAATTCTACAAAATAATGTCCTGCAAGTATATATTTTTATTCTCGTTTCCCTGAGTCATGAACCAACTCCACATTGCTGCCTCTTAATCTTCAGACTTCCAATAAACTTTATTGGTTTCAATAAAGGATAGCTATGCTGATCTCTGGTCAGCTCCAGCTACATCCTCCCTCATAATGATCACCTTGTTAAGCAGCTTTACCAGTTTCAACTTCTGATTACTGCCTGATTCTCTCTTGCTCAGTCCACAAACCTGGTGGTTGTGTGGAGAGCTCAGGTATTTCTTTCAGCACAGAAACCCACATCTCTAATTGTTAGCAGGGAAGTGTGAACCCTCTGCAGTACTGATCCACTAATTAGACAAATATGTTCCATTACAGTGAAAATCAAAAAAAAACTGCAGATGCTGGAAATCTAAAACAAAAACAGAAAGTGCTGGAAGTCTCAGCAGGTCAGGCTGCAGATGTGGGAAGAGAAATGGAGTCAAGATTTCGAGTCAGAGACCCTTCATCAGGACAGAAAAGGAGATAAAAGAGGCTGCAGTGAGGTTGAGGGAGGGGGACAAGGTTATTTGGTCAATAAGTGACTGGGAGCAGGGCTGGGAACAAAGGCAAAAGAATGTAGGAGTGCGAAACGCAGAGCAAAAGGACAAGCCCTGCAGGTTGGGCCAGACGTCCTCCATTCCCAGGGAGGGGAAAAAATCAAAGGTGGAAAACAAACATTAGCTCAGCTGCAGGGTCTTGACCTGAAGCATCAACCCTCCCTCTGCCTCCACAGACAATGCCTGACCCGCTGAGTTCCTCCAGCAGTTTTTGCTTCAGATTACAGCATCTGCAGTCTCTTGTGTATCCAGCTAACATTACACTTGGACAACAATAGTGGAATTTAGCAAAGCAAGTTAATGTTTCTTTCCGATATCAAAGAGCACCTCTGACAACAAAGGTTAACAAGGCGATCATCCCATTGATTTTTTTCTCTTATTGTCACCTTCATTTCATTAATTTGCCTTTGCTACAACTACTTTTGTTTTCTGTGCCATTTTGTCCTCAGTGGAAGATAATCCCCTGTAATCCTAAATAAGCTTCTTTACCCACGTCTCCTTCAAATGAGCAGCCAGGTGTGAAAATAACTATCTGTCTCTCATCATTTTGTCCTTATCATCTTGCCATTGATTAGGGGCTTTGTAACATTTCCCCAGAATATACCACATTATATTTGAGAAAATCTAGTAAAATTCTCCAAGCATCAAGTTCACAGAGTCTGATGTAATACTGTTACATCTATAAATGGGTTTCATTTATTTCTTACTGAAATAAACGATGAAACTAAAATGGCTAATTACTAAAGAGCACTAAAAGGTTTGTGGACTATAAAATAAAATCTTTCTTCCATTCTCTTATCCATTGCAAATAGCAGAGCTGTTTGCATAGAATATTTCTTTGAGTCGGAGAGGACATCCAAGTGGGAATTGGTGGACATTTTACTTTGCATCACCACTGAACTTGGAAAATTTGTAGAGACATACGTCACAGAAGCAGGCCCTTCAGCCCACTGAGGCTGTGCTGACCATTGCCCACCTATTTGCATTGATCCCACATTAATCCCATTTTGTTTGTATTCTTGACCCCGGTCTCTACTGCTCACCTGCAGACTAAGGGCGATTTACGGTGATCAATTAATTTACCATTCTGCACTTCTTTGGGATGCAGGAGGAAACTAGAGCAGCCAGAGGAAGCCCACACAGTTACAGGGAGAATGTGCAAACCCCACACAGACAGCACCAGAGGTCAGGAGTTTTCTATGGCTTTCAGTTTCTCAGCAATATTCCTTGACGTTATGGTTAGCCTCACCCTCTGCCCAGCCATCTCTGGGTTACTTCACTGTCTGTATAATTTTAATTACTGTCATTTCCTCCCTGAGATCTCCAGCAAAGTGGTTAACTTTGAGCGAGCCAACATGGGTGTAAATTCTGGGTCGCAAGGAGATGGCATCTTAAAGGGCATTTGGGATGATAAAAAGACTGCTTAGAGAACTATTTAATTGTATTTTAAGCAAGTAGAGTCATACAGCACAGAAGCAGGCTTTTTGGCCCAACTTATCCATGTTGATCAAGATACCCATCTCAGCTAGTCCCATTTGGCTGCATTTGGACCATATGCCTCAGAGCCTTTCTATCCATGTACCTGTCCAAATGTCTGTTAAATGTTGTTATTGTATCTGTGCTCAAACAGCTCCTCTGGCAGCTTGATCCACATACAGACCACCCTCTGCATGAAGTTGCCCCTCAAGCCCCTTTTAAATCTTACTTAAATCTCTCTCATCTTAAACCTGTGCCTGAGAAACAAAGGACTGCAGATGCTGGAACTTAGACGTAAAACACGATGATGCTGGGGGATCTCAGCAGGCCAGGCAGCATCTGTGGAGAAAAGCAGGTGATCAACGTTTTGGGTCAGAACCCTTCTTCGGGACTGAGTCTTCAGGACGTTGTGTTTTAAACCTGTGCCCTCTAGTTTTTGATTTCCCCAACCCTGGGAAAAATGACAGTGTGCGTTCACCCTATCTATGCCCCTCATGATTTTATAAACCTCCATCAGGTAGGTTTTCCCTCAACTGCCTGATTAATCTTCTTGGTTCCACATTGAGTATTCAATGAAACCCATGCAATGTAGTTCAAGGTGGCAAGAATTTAAAGGGGGAACAAGACGTGGGATTTCAAGATCTTTTAACTGTTCTTCATGATCACTCACCTGATTATTTAGAGATTACTCACCTGGTTTGTTGTTCATTGAACAAAAATTTGTATTTCTACTAATCAGACAACAAAAGTTGTGTCATAAAAAGAAATAGAAAATGCTGGAAACACTCAGCAGATCAGGCAGCATCTGTGGGACGAGGAATAGAGTGGAAGACAGAAGTTCTCTTTTCCTAAAGTTCCTGTGTTAATGATGTGGGGGAACTCCCCTACCCTTTGTCACAGTGGTTCCCTGAGGCTTTTCACATACTAGAAGATGGGACCTGGGCCACTGCAGCATTCCCTCAGTACTGATCCTTTAAGTTATTATTTGCCCTTGTTAATTCTTGAACCAAGAGTGATGATAAGACCAACACGTTCAGCAACACACACAAAATGCTGGAGGAACTCAGCAGGTCAGGCAGAATCCATGGAGGGAAATGAACAGTTGATATTTTGGACCGCGACCCCTCATCAGGACTGGAAAGGAAGAGGGCAGAAGCCAGAATAAAGGGGTGAGGGAGGGGGAGGAGACCCGAGCTGGCGGGTGATAGATGAATCCAGGTGAGAGGGGGAAGGTGGGGAGGAGAGTGGGAATGATGTGAGAAGCTGGGAGCTGATAGGTGGAAGAGGCAAAGGTCTGAACAAGATGGGATCTACACACAGAGGAACTAGCAGGTCAGGCAGCGTGTGTGGAGGGAAAGGAACAGTGGACGTTTCACGTCGAGACCTAGGTTCAGCATCTGGGGACGGAGTGTGACATTTTCGACGTGGACCTGAATTTTACTACAGCCGTGTGCATGTTTAGTGATGACAAAGTTTTGGACCACTCATCCCCTTCAAAAGCGATATACCACTAATGGGGAGAAAATGTGTTTGGCCTTTCACATTCAAGGTCGATGAGGGATTTTGTGGACAAACTGAGCAGCCATTGCATAGAGCGAGAGCCCGTAAATAAATAACCAGCTAATATGTTTGGGAGGTAATCATCGCTCTCCTGGGCCACCAAGTGAGAACAAAGGTTGTCACACGTACACTTGTGATTTGAATGGGTGCAGAATGTCTAAAATGCCGCAGCCGGCTTCAGGAAACAGGGTGCGAGGAAATTCAGGGTTTGGACGATATTATTTTCCAACAATTTAACATTTGGGAGGGCGGGAAATACACAGTGACAGCAAACATCGATTTCAAAGGCTGCAAATTAAACGCTAATTAATCTATCACCATTGTGGATTAATTTGTGTAAAGTGATTTCAATTGGCAACAGAAGGGTTAAATTGGATTTCTAACCGTCATAAATGTAGGGGTTAGAAATTGTACTCGAGGGTTTGAACGCTAGTTCTGCAAAGGTCCTCGGTGATCGACCTGCATCATTGGTTAATGAATGATTTGTTAAATCTAGGGACAGCGTTGCGGTGCTGGTGCGGAGGTCGGGTCTCCGGGCTGCGGGGTCTGACGCTCGGTTGGAGGGCGCTGCTCGCTGCTGCTGCTGCCGTGGAAGCGGGTCGGAGCTCCATGTGTGGCCGGCCCTCCACTGGAGTCAATCCCACTGACCACGGACCAGCGAAGCAGGGCTGTCAGACGTCGTTGAACTGCGAATTAAAGACTGGCCGGACTGTCACTGACGGCTGCGAAGGCGGTTAATCCATGACTATCAATTTGCAATTTGTGGGAGAGAAGGTTTGGGATAGAGAGTGTGTCGCATTGTAGAACAGGCTGTGTGATACGAGGAGATCCCTGCGTGGACACAGTGCTGTGTGGCTCGGTGCCTGTCAGGCCAAAGACTGTCATCTTGTCCTGGGCTGTAAGTCCAGCCAGGAAACTTTTGGGAATCCGTGTCGTGGGAGAGCGAGTGTGGCCATCCGTGAGCCGGTGCACCCGGGAACAAGGAGCCATGGACATGTCTGCGACCGTGGGCACAGGGCAGAGCTCTAACACCTTCACCAGGGTCTTTGGGCACCAGTGTGAGATCATGCAGGCAGGTCAGTAACCGCTGATTGGTTCAGTTTAACATTGACAGGTGGACTTCCTGCTCTTTAGCTGATGAGAGTGGTGAAGCAGGTGCAGTGTGTGTCACCCTGGGCTGATCCTCTGTGATGCAACTGGGGAAGGGAGATGGTGACAAAAGATTCACTCAGCCCCTTCCCCTTCTGTTGGTGTCAGAGTGATGTACCTCCAGTCCTTCCCTTGATCCATATACCTTTGATGTTCTGAATAAACAGAATCATAGTAAACTCTCAGTGACACTGTGCTGGTTGTCAGTCTAACCGTACCTCCAGCACCCGATCGGTAACTCTGCAGGTTCACAGTTCCAGTACACCCAGGCTGATGCGGTGAGGGTTTATGTCCCTTTCATATAATGAGTTCCAAATCCATACCACCTTTGGGACGAAATTACCTTCTCCCTTCCACTGGTAATTCTGGTCCCAATTACCTTAAACCCACGTCTACTGGTTTTTGACTCCTCTGCTAATGGAAATGTTTCTTTCCTATTTATGCTGGTGAAGTGCCATCCGTCATCCTGAGACAGATTTCCCATCCAGGAGCTAGGAAGGGGAGAGCGATTTAATACTCGAGTGTTTGGCCCTGGCCCGGTTGCTCTCAGAGGACCAGTTCCCCATGTTTATCTTGCCTGATGAGAGGCGTGTGGTCTACATTGAGACCTTTACAGTCTCTGTCAAGGCTCTGGTAAAACTCCTATTAACTCCAATGATAATATATAGGAGTCTTCAGCCAGTGTGGATTATGCTTCCTGTTCCCAGAGAGATTGTTTGATCTTGTCCTTTCTGAATGGGACGTGCAGCCCAAGTTCATTCACTGTCTTGTGTTTCTCATTTGGGTCTCCGTGAGGGAAGTTGGGGTAGTGGGAACGGGTACAGTGTGTGGGAGCGATGATCGACAGGACACCCTCCCCGGATTTGTTGCCAAAATAAAAGAAACGAGGCCTAGCCATCATGCCTTTCGTGACTGATTATCCCTCAAAGATTCAAAATATAGCCTTGGTTTGGGTTTCAGCTAATCATGTCTCATTGTGGTCAATGACATGGGGATACCTCGTCACAGTAACACTAACTCAGAACATCTTTGGGATTTCTTGCCAAATAAGGGAATCCAGCAAAATAACTAATGTATTCCTCCACAATAAATGTATAAATTCTCTCCATGTGCTGTTAATTGTTAGTGTTTTGGTTAATGAAAATAAAAGATTAAATACTAAAGGGATAAATTGATTAAAAGTAACACAACATGCAGCAGGTGCTGCATTTATAAATACCATCATGCAAATCACTTGTGCTGTCTGGGTCTACCTGGTTGTCTGATTGCAACACCGTCAGTTACCGACAAGGGAATTTCTCCATAAATGTTCCTATTTACATTTAAGAGAATATCCATAAATGTACAAGTTGCAATGTTTGGTGGGAGGGATTGTCCATTTGCAGCAGGTAGCAGATGACTTAAATCCCCATTCCCTCACCTCTCCTGTAAGCAGATGGGCAGTTAGTTACTGCTCATGAAACAACCAGCTGTACCCTGCAACAAACCCTCCCTATTCGACGATTTCACATGATGCTCCCTTCTGTCTCTCAATAATCCTTCTGCTTCCAAATGTGAGCAGCCCCGATGCTGCAAATATTCCCTGACCAGTGCACTCAACCTGTACCACAGATCGTATTGCCTGCCTGGGCTGTCCTTGGGGTCAATAAAGTGGGAATGAAGGAGTTGTTCTCAGAATGTTACTGATGGGTGTTCTGCACATAGGAGTGGTTGACCTGGGGTTTAATCTTCGAAATTTAAGGGAGTTCTACCCAGTGTGGAGACCCTGTTGTAGGGTGGAAGCAGGCCAGTGTGAATACAGCCCAAGAAGAAAGTGCAGAAGGCTCCAGTGTAGGGAGCAGATAGTTGTATGGGGAGCAGATTTCTGTGCAGGATCTGAGGGAAAAATCACTGGTACAACCCAGGAACCCCTTTCCAGTTTCCTTTATCAAGTGAGTATTAACGAAGTTGGCAATACTTGAAATTATTTGTCTATATTTTGTTTTAAATGAACATTAGAATGATTTGTGAATTCTTTGTTGGCTCCATTTTCCACCTACCACACCCCGCACCACACTCAAAAAAAAACTAAATTGTCAGTCATGGTGGGTGCAGGCATTGGAAAGAGTTGGGCTTCTAGCCAGTGTGAGATGCACCCTCCTGTGAAGTTCCTGTAGAAGTATAATCAAATCATCTTTGGAAGAACATAGAACAGTATAAAACAGGAAGGGCTACAATGTCTGTACTGACCATGATGCCAAATTAAACTGCATGTCTGTCTGCTCGTGGTCTCCACCAAAGAAGATAGAAGTTGTACCCAGAGTATTGCATACCACACCATTGTGAATTATTTGTTGGTTCACTTTGACCTGTTTGTTGTTTCACTTTAAGCAATAGCTGTAATGCCGCAGTAATCTGATAGGCAACACTTAATCGACCTTTCCCCAAAACTTTCCCCTTCAAAACACCAGTGTTTACCTACTCTCAATAAGGAACTGGTTGCTACAGTGTACAAGAACATTGTTTACTCAATAACCACATTATGCTTCTACCTGCCAATTCTCCCTCATTGTTAAGGTGGACTTTTATTTTTGTTCTAATAGTGTTCTTTCTTGTAAAAGTTGTGATTAATTTATGTTTAATTTTTGTTTTTCTTGTGAATGCTGCTTATTTGATGCAATGTGCCTGTGATGCTGCTGCAAGCAAGTTTTTCATTGCATCTGTGCATACATGTACTTGTGCATATGACAATAAACTTGACATTGATGTGTATGCGTGAATATTTAAGGAATTTTTTTCCAGGGCTCTTAACCTAAACCTCTCAAAACTGCAACGGGAGTTAAGGGAAATAAGGGGTGTGGGTTAGAAATAAACCAACACTTCCCGGTTCACCATCCCAGGGCTTCCTGCAAAGTTCAGTTTTAATTAATAATCAAACTAATCCAAAGTCCAAAGTGCAGGACGTAACAAGTGTAGGGGTGGCACAGTTCCAGCAACCTGGGTTCAATCTTAACCTCTGGTGCTGTCTGCATGGAGTTTGCCTGTTCTCCCTGTGACTGTGTGGGTTTCCTCAGCTGTTCTGGTTTCCTCTCACATCCAAGGATGTGCTGGTTGTTAGGTTAACTGGACATTGTAAGTTGTCACAAGTGTGTAGGTGAATGCGAATGAAGGGAGAATAAAAAATGGATTTAGCGCAGGATTAGTATAAATAGGTGCTTAATGGTCAGCTCAGACTCTGGGGGTGGGGGGGTGGTCAAAGGGTCTGTTTCTGTGCTACATGACTCCAGTGTGTGCGTGCACGTGTGTGTGTAATGCTACCTCTGCAAAATCCTCAGCGCCACTGGAAAGCTGACTGAACTGTTTCCCAGGCCAGCAGCCCCAGTGTTGTGAAGACACAAGAGACTGCAGATGCTGGAACCTGGAGCAACAAATTCTCTGCTGGAGGAACTCAGCAGGTCGAGCAGCATCTGTGGGAGGAAAGGAACTGTCGATGTTTTGGGTCGAAACCTAATGCAGGGTTTCGATCTGAAACGTCGGCAATTCCTTTCCTCCTACAGATGCTGCTTGACCCACTGAGTTCCTCCAGCAAATGGTTTGTTGCTAATGTTGTAACCCCAGTTAGTTGGATACATTGAGTGGTCCATGTCATTCACATGCCCAGACTCTCAAAACACTCCGTTCTACGCTCTGTCATCAGTTACAAAATAGATACCATTGGGCACCAGGTGGAAAAAAATTCAGAAGATGTCCTCAAAGACTCCTTCCCCCAACTCCTGAAAGCAGAAGACATGCTCTCGCAGAGGCGTTGACAGCCTCAAGCCCTTGCGGTGGGTGCACACAGAAGCCCTGTGACCACCTCACAAATTCCCCCCTGCCCAGTCACCTTCTGCCCCATCTGTTGAAGGGTCAGCAGTTCCCACATTGGTCTCGTTAGCCTCCTCAGAACCCACTAAATCTTGGGAGTGAACACAAGTCACCGTCAATCCCAAGGGACTGCCGGAGTATGTGTGCTGGGGGATGGGAAGATAAGACTGAGGGAGGGAAGTAGTAACGGGTGAAGAGAGTCCCCTCTGTTATTTCAGGGGGTGTTGGTCAGAGCACCAACAATATCCCGTGGCCTGTTTGCACAGAGGTCTGTTTTTGATGCTCGAGGATGGAAGATGCATTTAACACTCCAGCAAACTGAGCAGGCACATTAAAACCTGACCAGGAGCTGGAGGTAGACAGTGGTCCCAAGTGGTCACTGCCAGTGTGATGAAATTTGGTTTCTTTTGTAAGTCTCTAACTCAGCGTTCTTGGGAGATGTCAGTTCAGCACTCAGTTGGAACGGTGTGGTATCTATCTTCAAATTCATAGAAGCCCAGAAATATGTGGCATCCATATTATTAATGCTAATTGTTTAAATTAAACAAAATTTCCTAACATTTAATTATTGCAATGAACTGTGACGCCTTGAGCTCTGATTTCCCCACGTGGAGGAAAAGTAAATTGGTTTATTATTGTCACATGTACTGAGGTACAGTGAAAAATTTTGTTTTGCATGTTGTCCATACAGATCATTTCATCACAACAGTGCATTGAGGTAGTACAAAGGAAAACAATAACAAAATGCAGAATCAAGTGTTGCAGTTACAGAGAAAGTGCAATATAGGCAGACAATGAGGTGCAAGGTCATATTGAGGTAGATTGTGAGGTCAAGAGTCCATCTTGCTGTACTAGAGGACCATTCAATAGTCTTATAACAGTGGGTTAGAAGCTGTCCTTGAAAATGGTAGTACATGCTTTTGGGCTATTGTATCTTCTGCCTGATGGGAGGGGGGAGAGTGGAGAGTGTGTCCAGGGTGGGTGGGGTCTTTGATTACGTTGGCTGCTTTACTGAGGCAGCAAGAGGGGAGGCTGGTTTCCGCGATGTGCTGAGCTGTGTCCACAGCTTTCTGCAGTTTCTTGCAGTCATGGGCAGAGAAGTTGCCATACCAAGCTGTGGGTCATGTGTGTATGGGGAGTAGAGTAGAGTAGGGGACTGAGGATGCAGCCTTGTGGGGCACCAGTGTTGAGGATGGTGGCGGTGGTGTTGCTGCATTCCACAGAGAGAGAGTTGGTGAAGTGAGACGGATTTACCTCCTGCACTGCTGCGTGTGCTGCCCAGTAATTTCTGTCCAAATTAAACCCAGAAAATGTGTCCAATCCATGCCTTTTATCCTCTCAAGGCCAGAGCTTACCAGTTCTGTTTCTTGGGTGTAGCCCCTTTGTCACATCGGAGAGTCCAGTCCAAACTGCACTCTGTTGCTGTGTGTGTACCCTAACCAATGATATGCTGGTGAGATGTCTAGACGAAGCAGCAGATCCTGTGGTGGTGCACAGGACAGTGTGGAATTATAGGGGGCTTTACACGATCTACCTTGTTGTGACCTTGCACCTTATTGCACTGCACTTTCTCTGTAGCTGTGACACTTTACTCTGTACTGTTATTGTTTTTACCTGTACTAACTCAGTGTAACTGCACTGTGTAATGAATTGACCTATACGATCGGTATGCAAGACCAGTTTTTCACTGTACCTCAGTACAAGTGACAATAATAAACAATACAGCATTATTGTTTGTGCCCGCACCTTCATCTCACCTATATTAACATATTCTTCTACTCCTTGCCCCCTCTGTGTTTACCCAGCCCTCAGCTCTGATGGGAATGCTCTCCCTCAATTGTGGGTTTAAATCCCATGCCAGATTGAGGTTCACTCACTAATTTAGCCTGGCCCTTCAACAGATGTGGCAGAAGGTGACTGAGCAGGGAGTAGTTTGTGAGGTGGTGACAGGGCTTCTGTGTGCGCCCGCTGCAAGGGCTCGAGGCTGTCAGTGCCACTGTGAGAGCATGTCCTCTGCTTTGAGGAGTCAGGGGGATGTTGCACGTCTTCAAGGAGACTTTGAGGATTTTTAAAAAAATCTTTTCCACCTGGTAACTGTCCACCTCGATGCTGAGGGTGTGCCAGACTGTTGGAAGTGCCATCTTTCAGATGTGACATTAAGCTGAGGTGCCATTTCCCATGCTGGGGAGTTTTCTTTAGTGACCACCTCCCCACCCACCCCAATCAGCATCACAAGAAAAAAAAATCACTTTGTCACAGTGCTGGTTGTGGGAGCTTGCTGTGCACAAACTAAATGGTGTGTTTCTTGTAGTAGTGACTGCACTTTAAAACTTTCAAAATTTAACGTTTTATAAGTTTAAAAATTTCAATTCTAAATATTTCACAGCTTGTGAAGATTTTGGAGATCTCTTACAGTGAGTAAAAAGATGCAATCAAGATGATTCTTTATCCTTGTTTAATTGTACTCACTCTTTCACTTAGTAAGTTCCACATTCTAACCACCTTCTGGGGTCCTCACTTTTTTTAATTGGGTTGTTTTTCTTAATGTTTTATTTGTTAGTTATATTTGTGGCACATAGTTTTGGCCTACCTTTCAATCAACTCCCCCTCTCTTTTCTAGTGTGTAATATGTAACCTTAAGCAGAGAGTGGTGGCAGGTGTAGGGCTGATGGGATGGGGGAAAGAGTTGGAAGGCTCTTCTTTCCCTTCCTCCACCCTCTCTCTCAAGTGGTTGGCATAACAGAAGATGGTTCAAGCCAATCAGGTGTGCAACTGGTTCAGAACCAACTTCACTATAGGACTGCAAATGAATACATATCAAGGACAACAGATCATGACTGTGAATGCTAATTAATCTTGTTTATCTAACACTAACTCTCTTAACGTGATCTATTCTAATCTGAGAGTGGCTTGTCTTGTTGAGGAATAGGATTGAATCTGTGTAGTTTCATTGTTCTGTTCGGTGCTTCTGTTGTCTTTACCTTTGATGTAGTTTACTGGCTGAGAGTAATTAGGTTTCACCACTAATCCGGGATGAACAGGGTTGGGAGCTAGAGCAGAACATCAAAATGGTGGCTTTCAAACCGTACAAATGTGTTAACATTCTGTAACTATTGCCAACATACCTGCCCCCTACTCAACCCCTCCCTTTACTCTTTGCCGCCGAAACTGTCTAATCCATGTATTTATTACCTCAAGGACAGAGCATTCAATGTCTTCTCTGTATTTGCTTACACACTTCATAAACTACTCATCAACCTGGGCTCTTGGACTCTGATGTCAATCTTCCCTTGATTCTGAGCCATTTGGACAATTGGCCAGCTGGCATGCTCCAAACTTCCAGCATTGTACGTCTTCTAGATAGAATTAACCAGAATGAGAGCACAGCCGTGCAGGATGATATCCACCCAGGTGTCCTTTGGAGGATGCGTAACTCTGCTGTGAAATTTTCATGGAAATGTGGTCATGTGACATTCAATCACAGGACATTGCCCATGGTGTTTGGCCAGGTGCCACTTGTGCACTGAATATTATCTACTTTACCCCGTATCCCAAACAACAAGTATCAGCTTTATATGTTCTAATGAGGTGAATTTATTAATCAAAGAAAGAGCATATCAAAATAAAATGATTTGAGAAAGTAAAGTTTAAACAAAAAGAAAAACATTGAAAATATCAAACGTTACTGCTTTAATAACTAATTGCTAGGTAAAATTTGAGTGCAATTTTATAATCTTATACAGTCCATACCAGTTTATAGTAAAATGAAGAAAAGAATCCAGTTATTAGAACAGTAAATTAAACCAAAATCAAACAATTCATTTTGTTGAATGCCACAGCCCACCATTGAATCGTAACTTAAGAGAAATGAGGCTCTGTCCTTGGAGAAGAACTTTAGTTGTCTCACCCATTTTGTACAACTGTGTATGTCATAAGTCAAACTGTGTGGAAGAAGCAGGTATTTGGGACACAACCTGTGAGTTTGCAGCTGATGTGTTGGTCTGTGTTAGGATCATATACAAATGCTGGAATGCATCAAGTGGAGCTTGATGCGTCAGTGGATTGGGCTTGTTGACTTTGGATAAGTTCAGCATTAAACACAAGCTGAATTCTTAACGTGTGTCTCATAGGAAAATCGTAGGAGATGTCGGTGCTTCTGTGCATCAGTTATTAAAGGTTCATGAACAGTTTCATGGGGCATTAGGAAAAGTAGAGCGGTGGGGTACATTCCTAAGACAAACTGTACAATTTTGCCCTTGTTGGGGTGCTGGCCTCAGTTTGGTTTTTATTCAAGTTGAGTGATATATTGAGAATTTGGGAGGGGCACAGAGAAGGGCCTTTAGCCTCATTCCCAGCAGAAAGCTTGGATATCAAGGCAGGCTGAGAGGATTGGGTTTTGACACTCCAGAGAAGAGTAGAATTGGCATTGGTCAAAGGTACAGAATACAAAGGGAATTGATTGTGTTTGCATAGTCATTGCATTCAAGTTAGGGAGGGCCAGAGCTAAAAAAGAAAAGCAAAAAACTGCAGTTGCTGGAAATGCTTGGCAGATCAGACAGTGTGGAGAGAAAAACGGAGTTATCATTTTTTTACCTGAAACGTTAACCCCATTTCTCTCTCCATAGGTGATACCCAACCTGCTGAGCATTCTCACCATTGTTACTACAATTGTATTAGGCCAGTTCAAGGATAGGTGTCAGGAAATGGTTCTTTCTCCGAAGAATAGCTGATCATTACATCCTTGTGCAATGAATGTTGATTTGCTGAATTCCTCACATCAGCCCTGACTACATTGGTTTTCTTCATGCTATTAAGCCAAAAGGTTCAGGGTTCTTGCCCCTCTCCACCAAAATCCAGGCAGCCTCGTCAGAGCAATCCTGAGGAAGTGCTGGACTATCTGGGGTGCTTTCAGAAGAGATGTTAAAGCAAGGATCTGCCCACTCTCTAAAGTGGATGTGTAAGATTTAAGACACTATTGCAAAGAAGAGGAAGGTAGTTACCCCTTGTGTCCTGGGTAATATTCACGCCTTGCTAAACTGCTTGGAAATTCAATTGCACAATGCTGTTTCTTTGGAAGAGTTCATTTGCTGCCAGCTTTGTGATGTGACCGTGGTTTCAGGCCTCAGTCTCAATTGAATTTTGATGTATTGCAAGATCCTGAGGGTGGGTCTTAGGATTTCCAGATCAACATCTCCTGAAACAATTTTACCCAGAATTTCACCCAGTCAATAGTTCTCAAATGCACTATATAATCATGTCAATGCACTTCACTCTCCCTCCCCTGAGAATTCATTCCACTGAGTTTGGAGCAGAGGATAATACACTGATGTCATAAGTTGATACTGCTGACTGGGGCTGACTTTCTAGCCAGGAATCTAATTACCATCACGTTGCTGTTTGTGGGAGCTTGCTGAATGCTCATTGCTACTACATTATAGCAGGGAATGTACTTCTAAGATCCCTCATTGGCTTTAAGGACCTTTAGGACATTTTGAAAAACACATAGCAGGTACTCAAGAAGGCAAGATCCATCATCAAAGATTCCCACCATATGGGCCATGCCATCTTCTCTCAGCTACCATCAGGCAGGAGGTACAGAAGCCTGAAGTCCCACACCACCAGGTTCGAGAACAGCTACTTTCAACCATTCAGTTCTTCAACCAACTGGCACAACCCTAAGTACTAGAGTTTAGAAACACGCTGACCACTTTGATCACTGCACTAAAATGAATTTACATTTTTTACTGTCCTAATTGTGTTCTTTCTTGCAAATTTTAAAAATTTGTGTTAATTTATGTTTTTCTTGTGAATGCTGCTTATCTGATGCTATGTGCCTGTGATGCTGCTGCAGGTAAGTTTTTCATTGCACCCATGCAAACGTGTACGTGTGCACATGACAATAAAATCTGACTTTGACTATATAAGTGAGGTTCTGTCATTTTTTACAAGCATGTGGTGAACATGCTTTCATTGGGTCAGATTTTACTTCTTACGAAGGGTCGCAATTTGGGGTCAGAGTAACTTCCTCGACCAGCTTTGATCACCTGGATGTAGTAGTGAGGAATTTCCGAGATATTCCCCCCCCCCCCCCCCCCCCCCCCCCCGCCCCTGTTTTTAGACAAGGTTTGTCATCTTTCTCAGGGGATCAAATGGTTTCAGTTAAGGTAGGAGTGCATCTGTTTGAAGCACAAGCTATCACTCGGGTGCCTGATTGACTGGATGGATCAGAGGATCTTTTTTATGTCTATCATCATTCTCTGTAATTAAAGACCTTGCTAAAAGATCCTTAATAAAGCTGACCTGGCTAAGCACTATCTAACATTGCTTGTACCTAACCTAAGTGGTTCTGGCGAGGAAGCTGGCTGCCTGAAATCTAACCAAGCAAGCTAGACCTCAAATTTTATAATTCACAAGGAAGTATACCCTGAAAGAATCTCATTTTACAATAATGGTCACAAGGGAGCAATTTGAAGATCAAATCCAATTCTGAGCTTCAGCTAATAACAGTTGGAGAATTAAAAGAGTCTGTCAGTTGTAAAAATCTCTTGCTGTCGGCCTTTCAAGTTGCTCAGTAGTTTTCGGTGCCCATAAATAAAGATTGTCAGTTGCTCAAAGAGAATGAATTGGTGCATCATTGCAATGAATGTTTTTAATTAAAGAGCAAGAGGAGCTTGTAGTTATGTTGTGCCTTTCATGACTTCAGGATGTCCAAAGTGCTTTCAAGCCCATTACACACTTTTGAAATGGAGTCACTGTCGGAATACAAGAAATGGTGCAGACACTTTGCAAATAACAGACTTAAGTGACCAAGTGGTCTGTGTTTAGGTGTTAGTTGAGCAAAGATATTGCCCAGAGAAGGGCAGAATGGTTTGCTCTTTGAAATAGTCTTTGATATAGTGTCCACCTAAAGTGAGGACTGATTGCATGGATCAGAGGAGCTTTTTATGTCCACTGTTGTTTGCTACATTGAAAGCACATAGGAGAAGGGGTAAGGGATTTAGAGGCGTTTCTTTTTCACCCAGAGAGTACCTGGAACACTCTGCCCAAGAGTGGTGGAAGCAGAGTCGTTGGCAGCATTTAAAAAGTGTCCAGATGAGTACTTGAATCACCTAGCCTTAGAAGGCTATGAGCCAAGTGTTGGAGATAGGTCAACACGCAAGGTGCTAGAGGAACTCAAAGGGTCAGGCAGCTTCTGTGGAGTGAAATGGATAGTTGTCGACTGTCCATTTCCCTCCATAAATGCTGCCTCACTGACTGAGTTCCTCCAGCATCTTGTGTATTGCTCCACTTCCAGCATCCGTTGTCTCTTGCGCCTCCTAAATACAGATAGGTGCCCACTGGTCAGCACAGACGTGGTGGCCTGAATGGCCTGTCTCCATGCTGTAGGACTCTGAAAGGTAGCTGGTTGCACTGATGTCAGAATATAAGGATTGGCATACTAATTAGGTGGAAAAAAATCCATGGTTTTTCTGTGGTGTGTGGACCTCCACTGTGAAATGCACGGCTTCCTCAGACCAGCAGCTGACTGCGTGATGTGCCGTGTGAATGCATCTGCTGTCTTATTAACGAGGGGACTTGACCCACCTTTTATTTTCAATTCATATCCAGTGTTGGGCATTGTTGGTCAGTATGAAGGCCAGTCCCATTGGGTGGTGATACTGTAGAGTTGTTGCAGATTCCAAGTAGGTTTGGATTGGTTTAGTAAACAACTGTTATTTCTAACATGGAATAGGCTGTGTGCTTTGGAAGATGTTTAAACAAATAACCCTCAGGCTGGATATTTGTTGAAGCAGATGGGTTCTGTTTCTAACTAGGAAACAATCTCTTGTAAAGAGAATTTAAGAGTAAAAAATTCTTTCCCCCCCTCCTCCTCCTCCTCCACACTTAGAAAATAATCTGCTTGAGTAATCAAGGAAAGCATTCATCTGACAATTGTATTATTTGATCAGGTAAATGGTCAGATTCTAGGGTTAATCACAGTGAAGGGTGTATTCGTTCTTTGCTCCATGGGGAAGGTTCGCATGTGTTTCTGTCGGGAGTGTGTGTGTGCTCACGTACAATTGTGTGCGCTCACATGTGCATCTGTGTTGGCCTTGATCTCAATGATCTCAATCTTTTTCTTTCAAGATCTGTGCTTTGGATGATCATACTATCAATGTGTAAGCTGTCAGTGATGTATTTGTGTAGACAATAGTAAGCTTCAACTAAATGGATGGCTGCAGCCTCTCATTCAGAGGCAGGTAGTACTCCCTGGCAATAACAGATGTAGTAATCCTTTGAATAGTAACACTGTGAAAACCCTAAGACAGCTAGTTACTTTGGTTGCTGGCCAGTCATCTATCATCTCACAATATGACTGTGTTCATCATCTAAAATTGCCTTTTCTATTCAGTGAACCATTACGGTCAAATGTTAACAGTGGAGGGAGAAAGGATGTCAGAAATACTTCAATGATAAACATTTCCTCTGGATGGTAAGATTATCTTCCTAGTCAACAGCATATTAATGAAAGCATGGAAACAGCCAACTATTTAAGAGGTTGAGTTACTGCGACTGTGTTGTTAATTCCAAAAAGATAATATTCATCCCGACTCCAGGCGTGATGAGACGACTCTGGGAAAGCTGTGGAACTGCCTATTGTAGATCAAAGATGCAATTGTGTTTCGTTTAATGAACAAACTAGCAAAAGGTGTAAGCTTTTGGTGTGTTAAGAAAATTAGGTAATTCGGGAAGTTGTCAGGGTGTCGTGTTAAATAAAATCTAATTGCTTCATTAATGTAATATGGGGAGGAAGACCCTTTCTCATCTGGCCTGCTGGAGATGTGTTTAGGCAAAGGACTAATGGAGAACTGGCTTTCAGCATGAGTGTCACAGGCAACTGCTGAAGTGAGAGGAACAGCCTGTCTTAATGGTTGTAATATTTTCCTTGATGATTGCTTTGTTCCACTTAATACTGCTTAAACCTAATTTTCTTCCAGTCCCCACTAAATGAAGTTCATGCCTATTTATATTGCACCAGCAATGTTTTCTTGGGTGGAATCTCTTGCATATGACTGACTCATCTCCTACTCTCACCGCATGTCAGGAATAGATTGTTCCTCCTAAATAAACATTACAGGATACGCAAGTCTGATTCACTGCCTTATCTTGGGTGCACTTGCAATGATTTTAAACATGCTGAGTAGTGTTTAGTACAAACTGTACTTCACAGCGTAACAACAGAACTTCCAGTGCTTTTCAAATAAAAGAAAAAATTCTTATTTCTGGGCTTGAAGGCATTAACTCTTCCTGCAGCAGGATTTGGTAGAAACTGTTTGATAACTAAGTGTTTGATACTGTAGAAACTACTTGCTTCCTCCCTGAGTGGCTATTTTGTTAGCTAAATCAGTCGGGGACATGTTGGCAACATTGCATTAGGCTGCATCACATCCACTTCAGTGGGGTTATCTCTGGATAGCAGGCTGGATCTGTGTGCACTCAAATAAATGATATTTTCCCCTCCTGCTTCTCAGTAAGGACTAGAGTGCTGTCAACTGTGGTGCCACTACTATTACCAAGACAAAATAAGAACACAGAACATAGGAACAAAATAGGAGCAGGAGTAGGCCACTTCAAGTCCCTCAAGCCTGCCCTGCCATCCAGTATTACATTGACAGATCTGCCTCAGGCCTCATCTCCTATGTCAACACCATAGGAGAAGTACCACCAAGGGTGTCCTATGCAACATCCTCCATTTCCTTCGTCAGGATACGTGAGCCGATGTCTGCATCCTCTCCCAAGACAATGGTTCCAACACTGATGCTCAGATCATGCTGTAGGACTAGTGTCAGTTGTGCAGAAGTCCTGACTAGGGTTTTAGTAAATAACAAAATCCCCAAATTCCTTGTTCTGTAATGTGATGTCTTTGAGGTTGGGAGATTACAATAATCTTGTGACCTTTCCCTTTCTCTCTTTCCCTCTGTGTTACAAGCTAATCTCCAGATATATTCACAATTATCTCGTGGATCATTTCACTGAGGATCTGATGAGGCATGGCCTTTGGTGACTGACCAGATCATCCTACCTTGGCTGCAGGGCATTGTCCAGTCTTCATTTGAAGTAGAACCCCGGTAGCCATTAACAGCTGAAATTGCAGCTTCTGCTTTTGTTAGATTAAAGTTTTGTACTCTCCCTCTCCTTCTGGTCTGAGCAACCAGGCTACCATTCTCCCTCCGCCCTTCTGTCTGGGTGCTGTGTCTGCTGGTATGAAGTTGCTGTTTTGAGTTACATTCCAGGCGCAATAGCGTTACACTTGTAAGTAAAAAGACATTTAAAAGGAATTGTGTACATACAAAAGGGTTACATTTTAGATGAGAAAATATAAACCTCAAAACATTTCACTTCTGGGCCCAACAACAGAAAAGCAATGTCATGTTCAAACAAACAAGTCTTTCAGATGCACAGCAGGGTTTCCACTTGTAGCCTACTCAGTTGCTGACTTAGCTGTGTACTCTTTGTGATGGTTCTCAACCCCAGAGCTCCTGCTTACTGCATTTCCAAAGGCTCTTGGTGGACCCAGACATTTGGAGCCTATGGTTATGACTGTCTTGTAATTATTGTAGCCTTAGGAATGGTCAAAAGCCACAAAAAGTCAGAACAGGAAAAAAAATGAAGAAAACAAAGTGTTTTTTTTCTAATTTTCATCCCTTTCTCCCCCCACCCTCTTTCCCCAGCTCTCTCCTCCACCCCAGCTCTCTCCTCCCCCCCACCTCCCTCTCCCCCCCTCTCTCCCTCCCCCTTCTTTCTCTACGACTCTAACTTCATGCATGATACATGACGATGGAATTGTTGACAAATAATAGCCATCCATCTGTGTAAATTATTCTGCAGCAGACCTGGATAATCATTGGTGGAGAGCTTTGGGGATTCCTGGGAGCGTCTTCTTTTCCTTCCAAATATTTTTGACGTTCTGTAGGTCATGCCTCAATTTACCGAAACATAGGATTTCTTTCAGAAAACAACCTGATTAGTATTTGGATGATTGGAAGAAAAACTTGCATTGATTTTTTTTTTGCCTTTACAGCCAGTGAAATATTCTTGAGAAGTGGGCATTGTTGTAATGTCGAAAACAAAGCAGCCAGTTTGAACACAGTAAGATCCCAGTAACAGCAATGCAATTCTGGTCAGATAATCTGCTTAACGATGTTGGAAGGATCAATAGTGATCAGGACGTATAGTTCCCTTATCCTTTACCATTGGTTCTCTTGCCTGACATGGTCCCATCCAAAAAATGGCACATCCAACATCACAGCACTCCCTCAGATCTGCACTGGGAGAGTCAGCCCTGGACTATATGCTCAGGAGTATATCTTGAACCCACGCCCACTTTACTGGGGAGTGAAACTGCTACTGCTGAATAAATCAATATTAATTGCTTCCACCATCTCCCCAGGGAATCAGTTCCACTGGTCATGCATTCACTGAAATGTTGTTTCAGCTTAGTTTTGAATTTACTCCTGTTCAGGCTATGTATTCAGGTTCTACTCTTCTGGATGGAGTGAAAGATCTTGTCATGGTGTTCATACGAGTGCCTGTCAAATCAACAGGACCGCTCCACTTTAATTCTCCAGCTGCTTTAATTTCACTCTTGAGTACCTTGTTCTTGTCCTGTGGTTTGCACCCTGCTACCTGCACATCCAAGTCATTGGGAAAGTTTTCCGTGCCTTAATCCAGCAGCACATTTCTCAATTCCTCTGGGAACTTGAATTGCTTGTGTTATGTTATCAAGAATGTCCAGGTCCAGTCTGCTGAAAGGTGCCTGTGGACACTGCTCACTAAACTAATTAGTTTTTGTGGTGTTCTGGGATGTTTGAGGTGCTATGAAAATGGAAGCTTTCTTGCGAAGAATCGCTGATCTGCAGATGGCTGAGTTCTTCTGGTAAGCGGACAGGTTGTAAAGGGGACTGACCTATTTTCCATGACTAAAGCTTTGACAGATGGTGACCGTTCCTGCTCATTGCCCTCCCAAACCCCAGGAAGTGGAGCTATTGATTGAGGTGGCTGACTGGCTTGTTTCTTGGGTTAATTGACTGCACTGTGCAGATGAGGATATTGAGTGAGCTGTCTGAGTGAATCATGGGGAATCGGATAGAAATCAAAATAATTAGTGATTCAAATTCATTAAGTACAGTGGACCACTTTAAGATTCTGCTGCTCAATAAACCCCTGGAGCAATCGAATCTGGATTCAGTAATGAGGCCCCCTGTGTGTGAGAATAGATCATCTGAAAAAAGAGGCAGATAAGGAAGAAGTACAGATGGGATTATTCTCTTTTGTCCAGTGCAGGACAGTGAGTGCAACAGTGGAAGACTAATTCAACTTTGCCTGTCTACTTTCCTGCTGGTAAAGATAATTATTAGCAGCTTGATAAAATAGCATGGTTTCATTTCATTCAGTATTCATTTTTTGGAATTTTCAGATCCATCATTCACAGTCCAGTCAGTGGTGCAAGGATAGCTCCCCATCTGCCTCCAGGTACTGAATACTGAGGGCTTCCCGACTTCAAGGGGGCTGCCCAATTAGGAGTGCTTTGCTATTCGATGCTCGGAGGTATTGATGCACAGTTCCACAGGTTTCTTCTTGCACTGGCCCACACCAATATTATTACTGACTATAGTTTTTATGTATAGACTGACATTCAGTCCAATCTGTCGAACATTAGCACTGCAAAGCAATGGGATCAATTGGCCAGCATATCCCAGTGCTACCTAGTGATCAAAGAGGAACAACCCACATTGTGCCCTTTCTTCATTCACTGCTTAACTGGGCAGCCTCCTTGAGACTGGGGCGACCTCGGGGTATGGGTAGGCCTGCGATTACTTTAAGTGCAATGTGACGGGCGAGCTTCACATCAGTACTACGCAAAGCTGCGGCTGGGGAGCGGTTAGTTTTTATCTCCTGTCCAACCATTGATGCACCGATGCAGTGAATCACAAGGCCAGAGCAGGATCTAAGTTGCATATTTTTGTGTTTAGTTCCCACTTCCTTGTGGCTGGAGGGTGGTTTGGAGAGTTATCGTGGACCTCCACCTTACTCGCTGTCCTTAGGTGAATCTGGAGTGGAGCTGGCTGGTGACTTTTCACCCCTGGAAGCATTCGCTCCGCTGTTGCCCATCTCCCCCTTCCCTTGAAGGCTGCAGTGTCGTCCTGGTTACTGAAGCTGCCTCCTGGGACCTAATAATTCAAAGGTAAGAGTTAAATTCTCCATCAAGTCAGCTGGGAATTTAAAATGCAGTTATTAAATTCTATTTTCTAAGAACCAGTTGATGGCAATGATGGGAGAGGAACTTTTGGGATTGCTGAAAAAAAAAACAGTTGTTTCCTGATGTCCTTTTGGAAGGAAATCCTGCCATCCCTGCCTGGCCTGGTGTATATGTGACTCCTGACCAGGAGCACAGTGCTTGACTCTAAACTGCCCTCTGAAGTCAGTGGCGAGGATGGGTGTTTAGCATTGGCCTTGCCAGAGACTGCTCCATTCTGTGAATAATAAAATCCCCTATCCCAGTGACAGACACGAGAGACCGCAGATGCTGGAAATCTGGAGCAACACACAAAACGCTGGAGGAACTCAGCGGGTCGGGCAGCATCTATGGAGGGAAATGGACAGCTGACGTTTCAGGTCAAGACCCTTCATCTGGACTGAAAGATAGAGGGGAGGTGGCCGGTATAAAGAGGAGGGAAGGGGTGGAGCAAGAGTTGGCAGGTGATACGTGGATCCAGATTTTGGGCGGGGGGGAGGGGGCGGGTTGGAGCGATGGGTGCAGAGGGTTGGGGAGAGTGGGAATAACATCAGAAGCTGGGAGTTAAAAATCTGGTGCTATTTCCACTCTCCCCTGCCCTGTCTGCCTATCAACCCCCTCACCTGGATCCACCTATCACCTGCCAACTCTTGCTCCACCCCTCCCCTCCACCTTTTTATACTGGTTACCTCCCCTCTATCTTTCGGTCCAGATGGAAGTTCTCAACCAGAAACACTGTCCATTTCCCTCCATAGATGCTGCCTGACCTGTTGAGTACCTCCAGCACCCAGTGACGGAGAGACTGGTTTCCCTGACCTGAATGAGTACAGCTTGGGCTCAGCTGGTCAGCACAGGGAGATTTTGTTAAAGACCCTTCCACCCAACCTCCCCCAGTTGTCTTTGCTCCCCTAAAGTAATTCGTCTTGCACCAGGGTTCGAGGAACACCTTGTGCGGCTGAATATTGATCAAAGAGCCTCCATACCTCTAGTTCCAGTCCTGTTCCAAGGTACGGTAGCTTATTTCTCAGGCCATTTTGAGCAAATTGATTAGTTCTGTCTAAAAATTGCAACTGTGCTTAAATTATTAATCCCGTTGCTCCTGGGAGCACAGCTGGTTCACTTCTCCACAAACCACAGCCACCTGTTCAACCACATGAAACGTCAGAATGAAAGTTCCAATTTATTTATCACCACACTGCAGTGGACTAGGCTTTGCATGTCTATTCCTGACCGTTCAGTGGGAGCAGACTCATCAGGAGCCCTATAAACACTACAGCAGAGGAGAATCTATGGATTTATCTACATTTATATCTAGAGCCATGCAGCATAGAAACAAGCCATTTAGCCCACCATTGCTAACCATCAAGTACCCATCGATACTAATTCCATTTACCAGCACTTGATCCATAGTCTATATGCTTATTAAATGTTGTGATAGCACCCACCTCCACCTCTCACTCAACCAATGTGTTCCTGAATATCTGTCTTCATGTTTGGATATATGTGTGTATAAAGATCTTCATGTGTGTATAAAGATCTGCGTGATTCTGCACATGTACTCTGCTTGTCTCTCTGGAAACTGATACTTTTAACCCAAGGAGTAGTTTGAAATTTTATTCGTGGCACAGACTTCAAAGCTGCCTAAAGTGTTGCTTCTTTGGCCAAACACCAGATTATCACAGGATTTCACTCCACTTGGGATTTGAAGAAGAATCTTTCCATTTCCTGCCTGCTCTCCTGAAGGCGCTGACTCTAATCTGAAGGGTTGTTCATGAATGCTGATTGCTGTCAAGTGCCTCACCCACACTACTACATATGTAATTAACAAGATTAGTTACAGGCTGGAATCTAATCGAGGGGTTTATATATAGACTGATGGATACATAGGAGTGTAATAATTCAGAGATAAGAGTTCAATTCCCAGTGGCAGACGTGATAGGGTTTAAACTCTTATCTTTGAATTATTAGGTCCCAGGAGGCCTGGAGTTGGTTTAGTAACTTAATCACAATGTAAAAGTAGTCTTCAAGGGAAGAGGCAGAATCAACAGGGGTACCCAGGCAGTGATTTCACTGTGTCATACCTGAAGAGGAGCTTTGCTAGAGGAATAATGGTATCTAATCAAGGAGGTTGGGCTTTTTATGATGAGGGTAATGGATCCCAGGAGTGAGTTACAGACTCTTCCTTTTTTGTTGTTGAAGACATGTTCTCCATTTTGGACATCTGGAATTTGAAGTGACTTAAGATGTGGCCTTGTAATGACAATTACAAGTCAACATAGAAAACTAATGAAAATTCTACGGTGTCCACTTAGTTGGTAAATTATGTTAAATATTACTAAGATCATTCCCAGCATCCCACCCCAACTTAGTTACATACAGATTGATATTTTGATTTGCTGTTAGTTGAATCTGAACTGTTTTTAAATTACAAGTTATTTTGGGTGCTTTATTGTAGGTTTTCAGCCAGAGCTTTGTGTGAGACATTTACACTCGCTGTAACTGTTACTTATAAACTGATTTCAATGGAAAAGCCTTTTTCTGTGTAAAAGTGTTTTTTGCTTTTATACTGAGTCTGTCTGTCTAATCCAGTGTACAATGTTGGATTTGGTGAAGCAGTCCCATTTACAGTGATATCACACACTAGCATTTCTGATGCTGCAATGCATTTGAAACCTCCAGGCCTCTCTTTTCCTGCACACTCTTTTGAACTATGCCATGTCCACATTGCCTCTCCTGTCTAAATGCATCATTTCTCCATTCTGTGCATTAAATTGCATCTGCCACATGTCTGCCCATTACAAGCCTTTCATAGTACGTAGAACAATACAGATGGAGTTTAACCCAGATAAATGTGATGCGTTGCACCTTGGTAGGACTAATGTCAAGAGGCAGTACACTCTTAAGGGCAAGACCCTTAACAGTGTTGAAGGGCAGAGAGATCTTGGGGTGCAAGTCCATGACTCATTGAAAGTGGCTACACAGGTAGATAGGGTGGTAAAGAAGGCTTATGGAATGCTTGCTTTCATTAATCTAGTTATTGAGTATAGTGGTCAAGAAGTTATGATGCATCTCTATAGAACTCTGGTTAGGCCGCATTTAGAGTATTGCATGCATTTCTGGTCACCTCACTATAGGAAGGATGTTGAGGCTTGAGAGAGAGAGTGCAGAGGAGGTTTACTGGGATGCTGCCTGGATTAGAGGGCATGTGCGATCAGGAGAGGCTGGACAAACTTGGGCTCTATACTCTGGACCGGCGGAGGCTGAGGGGTGATCTGTTGGAAGTGTGTAAAATTATGAGGGGCATAGATAGGGTGGACAAGCAATATCTTTTTCCCATTATTGAGCAATCCAATACCAGAGGGCATGCACTTAAGGTGAGAGGGGGTAGGTTCGGAACAGATGTGAGGGGCATGTTTTTTACTGAGAGAGTGGTGGATGCCTGGAATGCATTGCCTTCACCACCCTATCGGGCAAATTCAATGGGGACTTTTCAGAGGGGCTTGGAATGGCACATGCATGAGAGGAAAATGGAGGGATATGGACATTCTGTCGGTAGGAGGGATTAGCTATGTCGGCACAACATTGTGGGCCGAAGGGCCTGTTCTCTGCTGTACTGTTCTATGTTCTAGTACAGAACCGGACAGACCATTTGGCCCACAATGTTGTGCTGATCTTGATGCCAGTTTATACTAAATATCCTCTGCCTGTGTGTCATCCATATCCTTCCATTCCCTTCATATTCATGTGTCTATCTAAACGCCTCTTGAACTCCACCGAGCTGCCTGCTGCCACTACTACCCTGGTAACCCATTCCAGGCACCTACCACCCTCTGCATAAAAATAAAACAAATGCCCCTCACATCACCTTTAAACTACTTTCCCCCCCCCCCCCCCCCCCCCCCATTCCTTGAACTTAAATTCATGCCCTCTGGTGTTTGATGTTTCTACACTGGGAAAAGATTCTGACTTCCTACCCTATCTGTGCTTCTCATAATTATAAAAACCTCTATTAGGTCTCCCTCAGCCTCCCACACTCTAGGGAGAACAGCCCAAGTTTGTCCAATCTTTCCTTATAGCTCATGGCCTCTAATCCAGGCAGCATCCTCTTCTGCATTCTTTCCACAGTCTCCACACCCTTCCTATAATGGGGTGACCAGAACTGCACACAATACTGCGTGCGGTGTGACTAAAGTTTTACATAGCTGCAGTATGACTTTGTCACTTTTGTGGTCAACACCCCTACCAATCAAGGCAGGCATGCCATATGCCTTCTTTACCACCTTATTCCACTTGCGTAGTCACTTTTAGTGAACTATGGACTTGGAGCCCAAGATCCCCCTCTACTTCAATGATTTTAAGGGACCTACCATTAACTGTGTTCTTTCATTTGACCTCCCAAAGTGGCACACCTCACTTGCATGGATTAAACTCCATCTGCCACTTCTCTAGCCATATCTATAACTGATCTATATCCTGCTGTGTTCTTTGATAGTCCTTTACATTGTCCACACCTCCACCAATCTTGGTGTCAACTGCAAACTTGCTAATCCACCCATCTATGTTTTCATCCAAATAATTGATATATATCACAAACAACAGAGGTCCCAGCACTGATCCTTGCAGAACACCAGTGGTCACGGACCTCCAGCCAGAATAACAGCCTTCACCCCCACTCTCTTTGAGCAAGCCAGTTCCAAATCCAAACTTGCAATTCACCCTGGACCCCATGCATCTTTATCTTCTGAATCAACCTACCATGAGGGACTTCATCATATGCCTTATTAAACTCCATGTAGATAACATCCACTGTCTTACCCTCATCAAGCACCTTTGTCACTTCCTCAAAAAAAAACTCAATCAAGTTTGTAAGGCATGATCTGCCCTGTACAAAGCCATGCTGACTATCCCTAAGCAGGCCCTGCCTTTCCAAATGTGCATAAATCCCATCCTTAATTTTCCTCTCCAATAGCTTCCCTACCATTGACATGAGGCTCAGTGGCCTGTAATTACTTGGATTATCCCTACTTCCCTTCTTTAATGAAGGCATAACATTTGCTACTCTCCAGACTTCTGGGACTTTGCCTGTTGCTAGTGAGGACACAAAGATCTTTGTCAAAGCCCCAGCAATCTCTTCACTTATTACTTCCATTGTTCTGTTGCAATCGATTCTCATTGTTTGCATTTGGTATTATCATCAAATTTTGATAAATTGCTGCAAATTCCAATATCCAAGTTACTTACAATATTAAAAAAAAGCAGTGGTCCTAGTACTGACCCTTGGGGAACACTACCATATACCATTCTCCAGTCTTAAAAAGATAGTCATTGGTACTTTATATTTTTTATCTGATTTTTTTTAAAAATTATTATCCAAGCTGACCTATCTTATTGCCACAATTTTGTTAACCAGCCTCTTAAAGGCATCTTTCACAGCAATCGCTTCATCAACTTCCACTGTTACTTTCGGAAAAAATTCAACTTAGTCAGTCAAACACAAATTGCCTTTACAAATCTCTACTGCCTCTCCTTAATAACTCAAAACTCTCCAAGTGCCCATCATTTTTTTCCTGAATATTGTCAGTAAAATCTTAGCTGCAGCATTTCAAATTGAATTAATAGGTTAAATTCCCCAAAGCCAAACCACATTTACTCTACAGATATTGACCTTGTGTGTTTCCAGGATATTCGTTTTTTAAAAAATTTTGAATTTAGTCATATTGCCCAGAAACAGGCCATTCAGCCCACCACTTGTTTGCTGGCTATCAAGTATTTATCTATACCAATCCCATTTACAAGCACATGGTTTGTGTGTTGGTGATTCAAGTGCTCGTCTAGATTTCTTAAATATAGTGAGACTACCTTCCACCATCAACCACTTAGCAGTGTGTTCCAGGTTCCAGCCACCTTCCGGGTGAAAAAGTTCTTCCTCAGTTTCTATTAAACCTCTCACCCCTTCCCCTAAACCTATGCTCTCGTTTCAGGTACCTGTGCCATGTAGAAACATTCCCTACTGTTGACCTTGTCTATGCCCCTTATAATTTTCTATACCTCAGTCAGGTTTCCCCTCAGCCTTCTCTGCTCTGAGGAGAACAAATCCAGCCTCACGGTGGTGTAGCGGTTAGCGTGACGCCATTACAGCGCCAGCGACCTGGGTTCAATTCTGGCTGCTGCCTGTAAGGAGTTTGTACGTTCTCCCCGTGTCTGCGTGGGTTTCCTCCGGGTGCTCCGGTTTCCTCCCACATTCCAAAGATGTACAGGTTAGGAAGTTGTGGGCATACTATGTTGACAGCGGAAGAGTGGTGACACTTGTGGGCTGCCCCCAGAACACTCTACACAAAAGATGTATTTCACTGTGTGTTTCGATGTACATGTGACTAATAGAGATATCTTATCTTAACTGACATGCTCCATACCAGGCAACGTCCTGCTGAATCTACTCTACAACCCTGTCCAGTGCAATCAGGTTCTTTCTATAGTCTGGTGAATAGAATCTGTACATGGTATGCCAGCTGTGACCTAACCTGAATGTTTTATGAAGTTGTACCATATTCTCCTTTCTCTTTATATTCTACACCCTGACTAATGAAGGCAAGTATCTCTTATGCCTTTTATCTTTCTTCAAGGAGCCTTGGACTTGTACACCCAAGGTCCTTCTGTTCCTCAATACTCCTTAAGGCCTTACCATTCATTGTGAGGTAGAGAAATATTTGCAAAACAAGTGAGTTAATGATTATGGAGAACAAAAAACAAAGTGGAAGCAAGGTTGAGACCAGTTCAGCCATGACCTCACTGAATGCTAGATGCACTCCTATCTTACTTACACCTTCATGTCCTGCTGTCAGGCCTTTAGTTGCCTGGCACATTGTTACATCCCTCCTTTGAACAAGGATATCACACACACGCTATTCCAGCTGCCTGGTTATCCCAAGGTTAGCTGGAAACCACAGGAATGAGGTGAGCCCAATGAAGTCCGGAAGACATTGAGGAGCTGACAGTTGTGGAAAAGGTTCAGAAGTTCCTCAAACCTTCTTCAGAATGATTTCACCACAACTGAATAATTTTAGAGAACGAGACTTTTATCTGCTGATTATTTCCCTGTTTATCTAATCCTCCATTGGTGTGAGATAACTGGGGTTTTGGCCCATCAGCAGGTATATAAAATTATGAGAGGCACAGACAGGGTAGATGGCCAGAGTCTGTTTCCCATGTTAGGGGTGCCTAAGACTAGAGGGCATAGGTTTAAGGCAAGGGGGATGAGGTTTGAAGGGGGTCTGAGGGGTAAATATTTCACAAAGAGTAGGTGATATCTGGAACGAGCTGCCAGAGGTGGTGGTGGAGGCAGGAACAGTAACAACATTTGAGAGGCATCTTGGCAAGTACTTGAATGAGCAGGGCAGCAAGGGATATGGAATTAATGCAGGCAAGTGGGATTAGTATAGTTAGGTGTGATGGGCTGAAGGGGCTGTTTCTAGGCTGTACAGCTCTGAATCTATGTCCATGCCAACCATCAAGCACACATCTGCACCAGTCACAATTTCCCTCTTGTGTCCCCATCAACCCCGTCAAATTCTCCCCACCCCCGATTATCCTGACACCCATCTGTGCGCAGAGCAATTTACAGTGCCCAGTTAAACTTCCAACCTGCACATCTTTAGGATGTTGGAGGAAACCAGAGCACCCGGGAGAAACCCACACAGTCACAGGCAGCACGTGCAAACTCTAGACAGACAGCACCGCAGGTCACAATGAACATCCAAAATATTATTATTCAAAAAAAAATGATGCAGCACTGGACTTTGGGTCAACTTAAGCTTTCCTAGAGCTCTTTTGAACTAACTCTGTTCAGATCATCTGGTAGTTGGCTGCATTTCCATTCATATGCAGTTTCATGGGTTAGAGAGGGAAGAATACCTGATTGTTATCCAGTAGTCCAGCCAAGATTTCCAAACCAGGCAGCACTCCTCCTGGTGAAACTATCAGGGTAGATTGTTAACATGTTTTTATTGTAAATCCAGATGTCCCAGGGATTAATCTCACTGACGAGTGGCTGGGACCTGAGGAGGGAGATCTGCTGTAACTCTAGCACTGAGTTTCACATGAAGAAAATGAGATCTTCAAGCTTGACAGGAGTTAATACTTAAAGTAAAAGACTTAGAAAAAATGTATGATCCTTATTTCTGTCAGGCAGAAGGCCCAGCAATGGAGAGAGGCAAATTCAGGACTGATGTCACCAATGTGATTCAGGCAAAAGGAACTCAACGGGTCAAGCAGCATCTTCGGTCTCAATCCAAAACTTCGACTATCTACTTCCCTCCACAGATGCTGCCTGACCCGCTGAGTTCCTCAGCATTTTGTGTTTGTTGCTCCAGATTCCAGCGTCTGCAGTCTCCTGTGTCTCCTGATTAAGGCATGCACTGACTCCTGGGAGATGTTAACTCAATGGGTGCTGCGCTGAGGGTGGGGGTGTGGACTTTTGAAGGATTTGCTGATGGGCTAAGTTGAGGAGGGGGCTTGGGTGGGGATAATTTGAATTGAATGGTCTGGTTCTGTGCAGTATACAGATTTCCCTCCCTCGCACAGATCATCACTTAACTCGAAATGTTTTGGCGCCAGCATTGGAAACATCTGTTTTCTGTCTTTTCCCACGAATTGTGGAGGATGATTGCCCCTTGGAGAACAAAAAGACATTTTCACTTCATTTCTCAATGCAACCTGCGTATTTAATGCTGGCTGGCCAACAAATAGCAGCAGCAGCACAGTAGCTGCAGGGATCATTATTGATAAATTATTGACCTTTTCCACGTGATGGCTGATATAACGCTAAAGTATCTTGCCTCTCCCAGTTTTCTAGAGGCGTTTTCAGAAAGATTAGCATTCATTCTAGCCAATGATGGCAATAAAACATTTCTGCTTGTTTCTCATCTTGAGTCTGACTGAATCACACGGAGGGATTTGGACGATTCATTGACAATTCTTAATCTTCCAAATTCTGTGATGAATGGAGTAGCAGTTGTTCCATTTGAAGTTGAACCTAATGTGTTATTGAGCCACAGGGACTGGAAGCTCCCAAGTTTGATCCTCTTCTCACTGTCAATGAGACTGCAGTTGTCATTGACTGCAGTCACACTTGATATATACTGAATTACTGTTGAGAATTATATTGAAAGCCGAGTTTATTATTATGCACAGGTGCAATAAAAAACTTACTTGCAGCAGCATCACAGGCACGTAGTATATAAACAGCATTCACAAGAAAAACCTAAATTAGACATAAATTATACACATTTTTTACAAGAAAGAACACAATTAGAACAAAAATGTCCATTTTAGTGCAAAGTGACCATAGTGTTGCTAAACTGTAGTGATTAGGGTTTTGCAAGTTGGTTCAAGAAGCGGATAGTTGAAGGGAGGTAGCTGTTCTTGAACCTGGTGGTGTGGGACTTCAGGCTTCTGTATATATGTGGGTATTGACTGAGGTGATAATATTGTCCATGGCCACAACACTTTTGTATTCAGTGTCTAGTCTTGGACATGATGTGTAGCTGCCCTGGTGCAGTTTTGGTTTCTATGAAGTGCCCTCGATTTGGAACAGGGAGGAGCAACATGAGGGAGAAGCTTAAAAAGATGAAGTCATGAAGAGTTTTGAAGTAGACTTTGGGTTGTGTGTTCCAATGTAAATGTCAAAAGGCCTTTCTCCCTCCCACCACGACTTAAGCAACTGAGGTGAATGACCCAAAGTGCTGGTCACCAACAAAGCTGGAAAGAGCAGGTCAGGGGAGTTATGCAGTGTCTCGATGATGCCAGGTGAACAGACTTTAACATACAAGGGGAAGAGAGCTTTGAAGAATATAAAGAATCTGACTTGTTAAAGGATTCACTACGTCAGAAAATGATGAATTAAGAGCTGAGTTTGCAAAGGAAGAGTCATAGTCACACAGCACAGAGACAGGCGCTTCAACCCAGCCAAGTCCATGCCAACCATCTGCCACGCACCTACAGTAATCCTGCACTGATCCCACTATATTCTCCCCACTTTCCCATACACTTCCCCCTCCCCTCAAGATTCTACCACTCACCTACATATAAGGGGCAAGTTACAGTGGCCAATTCACCCGCCATCCTGTATGTTGTTAGGCTGTGGGAGGAAGCAGAGCATCGGGAGGAAACTTGCACGGTCACAGGGAGAATGTGCAAACTTCACACAGCAAGCACCGGAGGTCAGGATGGACCTCGGGTTGCTGGAGCTTTGAGGCAGCACATACCAGCTGCACCACTGTGTTACCCCAAAGTCATTTGGCCTTCCTTCCTGAATGACATACATATCTCCCTCCAGTTTGATAACAAAGGATTTAACTCCCCCTTTCAGTTTTAAAATAACTTAGTCACTGTGAAGATTGATGCCAAATGAATTTCACACCATCACTGGCTTGTAATCGCCAACGCTTGCTTCTGAATTTAAAGACATCTCACCTGCATTTATGGGTGAGCCTCTGGAAATGGCAGGGTGGGGGGGGTGGAAGGGGAAGATTTTGTTGGGTTGGGGGTGGTTCTGCTAATTGGCTATGAGCATGATGAAATCGACAGATGACTGGACATTGGGGAGTTCTTCTACAGATGGCTTCTGTACTCAATCACTGCCTGACACTTGCATCTGTGGATTTGAACCAGATAGTGTATCCCACTGAAGAGCAAGTTGCAATTTAGGATGATTAATATGGCGGTTAGGAGCAAGAAGTTCACTGTATTTACTTTACCTCTTCCTTACACCACACAGATAGGCCAACAATTGTACCTCACTTGCGCCTCTGCAAAGCATCACAGAGGATAGGGCTTGCACTCTGACCTTACAGCACCATTCATGGCCAATTGTGCAGTGAAGGTGGGAGAATGGATTTCTGTCACTTTTTTCCAAGCTACATACACCAGTGCAGCTGGGTACATAGGGCTCCAATCTCTGTCCTCTGGTTGCTGCAACCTGTTCAAGTTCATATTTTTATACAACAGAGAAAGGGGCCATTCAGCCCATCAAGCCTGTCCCAGCTCCCAGAGCAATCCCATTCCCCTGTTTATTTTCTTGCAACCCCCTCTTTCTCACATGCCCTTCATTTCCACCCTGATTCTCCTACCTCCCATCTACACGAGGGGTAATTCACAGTGAACCTGCCAACCAGCATGTCTTTGGAATGTGGGGATACACTCACCTGGTCACAGGGAGAACATGCCAACTCCACTCAGACAGCACTGGAGGTCAGGATATGGTGGCACAGCTGCTACCTCACAGTGCCAGAAACTCAGGTTCTACCCTGGCCTCTGGTGCTGTATGTGTGGAGTTTGCATGTTCTCCCTGTGATTGCGTGGATCTTGTCTGGGTGCTCTGGTTTCCTCTATGTTCTCCCTTCCCAAAGACATTCAGTTTGGTAAGTTAATTGTCCACTAAATTGCCCCAAATGTCAAGGTGAGTAGTAGAACCTGGAGTTGATGAAAATGTGGGGAGAATTAAAAGGAAGTAGTGTAGTCAGGGTAAATGGGTGCTTTGTAGATGGTATAGAGATGGTGGGCTGAAGGGTTACTATGAAGACTCAAGGTGCTCAGTGCCTTCCCAGATGTTGTCACTCCATTTTGAGTAGCCAGGAGCCAGGAATTCTCTGGATTTGGTGGGAATGTCACATCCTTTGGAAGGAGACTCTGAACATTCTCCTTGAAAGTCTCCTTGTCCTCCTGTGTCTTTTCCCATCACTAAGCTTAGAGTTGGCTGCTTTCCTCGGGAGTCTGATGTCTGCCCCACTCACTGGCACTGGTCGAGCTTGGATGTTGGCCTGGAAGAGGAGACTGACGTTGGTTCACCAAACCTGCCAGTGGAGTAGGAGGGTTCTGAAGTGATGTTGCTGGCAGCACTTGTCTTGTGTCTACTTTTGAGGTGCTTACTGTAGTTTGCCCGCATCTCTGAAATACACAGGAGGGTGGAGTTCGTTGTGTTCAGTAGATCATGAGATTGATTATGGGTTTGAGGTTTTGATCGTTAAACACGCTTTTCCATTGATGTGTTGGAAGAAGAAGTAAATTGTATCATCAATATCTGCCTTCATGTTGTTGTAGGGGTAGGTTGGTGGACGACCTTGGTCTTCTCAATGTTTAGTGCAAGTCCCATTCTCTCTCGTACTTTAATGAAGGAGTCTGTGATAGCTTGGAGCTCAATATCCCGACATACACCCTCACAAACATTGTCTGCATTGTAAATGGGTGACTGATTGGGGTGATGTTGGTTCTAGACTGGAAATGACAGAGATCGAACAGTTTCCTGTTTGATCGACAGATCAGTTCAATTCCAGAAAGGAGTGGCATCATCCAGGAAGGCACTGAGCACTTTGAGTCTCCACAGTGTCAGAGGTATACAGCACGAAAACAGGCCCTTGGCCCACCACATCTACACATCCACTTACACTGACCTACACTGCTCCCATTTCACTCTCCCCACATTCTCATAAACTCCACCCAGATTTTACCACTACCCTAGACATTCGGGGTAATTTACAGTGGACAATTAACTGACTGACATGCATGACTTTGGGATGTGAGAGGAAACCGGAGCATCTGGAGAAAACCCACATGATCGCAGGGAGAAAGTGCAAATTCCACACAGACATGGGTCTCTGGAACTGTGAGGTAGCAGCTATGCCACCACATCCTGACCTCCAGTGCTGGCTGAGTGGAGTTGGCACATTTCCTCTGTGAGCATGTAAGCTTCCCTCCCACATTCCACAGACATGCTCTTGGTAAGTTTATTGCTTACTGAGAATTATCCCTAGTGTAGATCGATGGCAGGGAGGATTGGTGCGATGACACAGGCTGGATCTTTATTCCTTGGAGTGAAGGAGAATGAGGGGTAACCTCAAGTTTATAAGATCATGGGGGTTATGGATAAGGTGGACAGTCATACTCTTTTCCCCAGGGTTGGGGAGTCCATAACTAGAGGGCACAGATACAAGATAAGTGGGGAGAAATTTAAAAGAGACCTGAGAGGTAACTTCTTTACACAGAGTGTGGTGAGTACCTGGAATGAGCTGCCAGAGGAAGTGGTTGAGGCGGGTACAATTGCAACATTTAAAGAGGCATTTGGATAGGTACATGGAAGGGAGGGGCTTGGAGGGTAATGGGCCAAACACAGGCAACTGGGACTAGCAGAGAGGATGCTGTGGTCAGCATGGACCAGTTGGGCTGAAGGGCCTGTTTTCATGCTGTATTACTCTATGACTCTATGTATATGAAGCATCCAGAAACTCATAGCAATGCAGGCTGCTTCCTATAAACACATTATTAATTCACCACTCTTCGCGTAATCCTCATTTCACTTTCCACCACTGATTCAATTTTCCAAATGTATTCCTTTTCAACATTTCCTGGTGATAAGGAGTGTACACAGTCTAATCCTGAGGGAGGCAGGTCTAAAGCACTGTAGCTGACTGCCCAGAAGAGATCGAGGGACAGAGTTGATATCAGAGGCATGGGCTTCTTCTCACTCAGCTTCAAGGAGCCCTGCAAGCCGGTCCCTGAAGGATAGAGATAGTTACGTGTGGTGCATTGCTGGTAGACTGGTGTACCTAATTGGTTAAACTCCATCTGTAACATTGAGCACAACTACAAGTGCCTCTCAAGCTTGTTTCTCATTTCTGTGCGAGGGGAGGAGTGGGGTAAGGGTGTCTGTGTTTCTGTGGAGAAAGTGGGGAGGGGGACAGTTTTTCTAAGAAGAAAATGGAAAACTCGGCTATTTCTCAAAAATCCAATCCATTTGTCTTAGAAAACTGGCCAATAGGTGTACCTCAATACCAGTCTGAATTCTGCTCTGGCCAAATGGGAGAAATGCTTAATAATGGTATTGAAATACTCTGCAAGGATAGGTGGGCGTTTTGGTTTTTAGAGTGGTTTAATTGCAATCATTCTAATTTGCTTCTGTATATTTGCTTTGATTAACGTTGGGTAATGGTTGAGTCGTGATTAACTTACTGGACTAATTGCCAGAGTCCTATACCATTGATCCAGAAACACGAGTTCAAATCCCACAGAGAGGGAATTTGAATTTGCTTAATTAAATAAATCTGGACTTTGTGGAAAAATCATCAGTCTGTGTAAAGATGACCATGAAACTACTGGATAATTGTAAAATAATCCAGCACTAACATCCTTCAAGAAATATGCGGTCCTAACCCAGTCTGGTCTGTATGCAATTGCACATCCACCAACTCTTAACTCCCTCCTCAGTTCACAGACCATTGGGATTGGGCAGTAACCGTTGCTGGTTTACATCCTATGAATAAGTGTTTTTAAGAAAAACTTTGTTGTAAAGAGAACAAGTTACACCATTTAGAGATGCATTTAGTCAACCACCAGATAAAGTGAAATCCCTGGTATCCTACTTGTCTGATATCTTGAATTCTGTCCATTCACAGCACCTATGGCTCTGCATGTTCTGTGATGTATTGAAAGGTTTTAGAGCCCTTCAACACTGAATAAAAGGAGCTGATTTATATTCCCCTCACTGTCCAATGTTCTCTGCCTGACTTCCCCTTCTGTGTTGAGGATGGGGATATTTCTGGAGCTCCCTCTTCCCCCCATGGGCTGTTTAATTGCCTATCGCCATCCATAGATGGTTTGCCAGGTTGGTACCTCAATCACTGATGCATCTTCCCCTCTTGGCATATCATTCTACACTCCTTATTGAACCAGGGTTAGTCCCTTGGATTGACAGTATATGGTGAGGAATTCACCCAGCCATGAGGTAACAGATTGCAGTGGAATATAGTTCAGCTGCTGCTGATGTACCTCATGGATGCCCAGTTTTGAACTGCCTGTTCTGTTCTCTACCAGCAGGACAGGATGTGTCAGGGATTCTGCTGTACGAGACTGGGAAGCTAGATGCAAACTAATTATGATGTCAGGCTGCTACTTGACTACTTTGTAGAACATTTCTCTCCAATTGGACACAAGACATTCACGGAGAGGGCTTTGCAAGGTCAGTGAGGTTAAGAATGACTTTGCTGCTTCAGAATCTGGTGTTGGGTAATGTTGGGAGAGCCACAGGGCTGGGCCTCTTCCTTATTCCACACCAGAAATTCAAAGGTTTTCTCCAGAGGGAAGTCAGATGAACTTGCAGCATTCACATGAACGGGGAGAAGGCAGATCCTGCTCCTCTGCCTGAGTTTTGTGTTCTTTTACCAACATAACGAGCAATTTAATTGATGTCCAGAAGATGCAGCCTGAAAATGATGGTGCAGTGGTTAATTTACTGGATTGGTAATTCAAATCCCACCATTGCAACAGCATTTAAACCTGATTTAATAATCTGGAATTTGAAACAAAAGATTTGTGATGATGATCACAAAACACTAGATTGTCATTTAAAAAAATAAACATCTGATGTCCTTCAGGAAGGCATCCTGCCATCCTTACCTGGTCTGGCCCAGATGTGACTCCAGACCCACCAATGTAGTTGACCTCCTGAAATAGCCAGCAAGTCACTCCATTCATAATCATTAGGGAGCTGCAATAAAAGCTGTCCATGCCAGCAATGCCCAGATCCTGAAAATTGATAATAAAAAGAACAAGTGTAAAAATTCCTCTGCTTTTCAGAATTGGCTGTAGCTTCATTGAATGCCTTGTGTTTCTGCTTGGAGGTGTTAGGCCCTGTCTGGAGATTTGTTCAGCTATGGTAGCACTTGGACCATTTAAATATCCCCAACTTGCAAATGCAGCCTGATTCAACAGGCGCCATCCAGGTCTAAGCAAACCTGGCCCAAATTTCCAACGGAAAAAGGAAATCGAAGCACAGAACAAATTGCTAATGTTGAACAGGAAATTTTTGAGACTGAATGACTTACATTCCCCAGTCCTGGCAACTTCATCCTATTTACGGTGTGACAATTTCCTCAGTACTATCCCCATGGAGCACACGTTATAAACCAAAACATTTTTGTGTCAAGCACTTGACATAAATTGGATTATTTTTAAAACTTTTGGAAAACAGTAGTGAGATGAATGAGCAGTCTACCTGTTTGCGATGTAATTCTTCAGTTTAGTCATGTTGAGCAGAACTCCCAGGGATTGTTCCAAGAAATGTTCCAGGATTGCTGACATCCAAACGAGTAGGTGCGTGAAGACACAAGAGACGGCAGACACTGGAATCTGGAGCAACAAACAATCTGCTGGAAGAACCCAGTGAGTCGAACAGCGTCGAGTGCAGGTTGTAATGCAGGGCTTCAACCCAAAACGTCGACAGTTCCTTTCTTCCCATAGATGCTGCTCGACCCGCCGAGTTCTTCCAGCAGTTTGTTTGTTGAATAGGTACATGGCACCTGCATTCACTGTTTTTCTCTCTCTCTCTCTCTCTCTCTCTCTCTCTGGAGGATGGCATTGCAAAAACAGCACTTCTGCTTTAATTAATGTGTGAAGTGTCAGGCGGATTTTGTGAACAAGTTCTCACTGGACCCACAATGGCACAGCCAGCAGAGCTGCTGCCTTGCAGCTCCAGCAAACTAGGTTCAATCCTGACCTCCGGTGCTGTCAGCGTGGAGCTTGCATCTTCTCCCTGTGACTGCATGAGTCTCCTTCAGGTACTCTGGTTTCTTCCCACATCCCAAAGGAATGTGGGTTGGCAGGTTAATTGGCCCCTCTAAATTGCCCCTAGTGTGTAGGTGAGTGGTAGAATCTGGGTGGAGTTGATGGGAATGGAGGAGTAATATGGGCAGGCATGGCAGTGTAGCGGTTAGCGTAACGCTAATACAGGGCCAGTGACCCAGGTTTAATTCTGACCACTGTCTGTAAGGAGTTTGTACGTTCTCCCCGTGTCTGCGTGGGTTTCCTCCGGGTGCTCCGGTTTCCTCCCACATTCCAAAGACGCACAGGTTAGGAAGTTGTGGGCATGCTACGTTGGCGCCGAAAGCGTGGTGACACTTGCGGGCTGCCCCAGAACACCATGCAAAAAGGTGCATTTCACTGTGTGTTTCGATGTACATGTGACTAATAAATAAAAGGGTACCTGATTGTTGCATCAACTCACTGAGCCGAAGGGCTGTTTCTGTGCTGTTTGCGTCTATGATTTGATCCACAGCCTTTTAAATTGGAGCTGGCTGAGTTACACATACTGGGTTGGTAAAAGAGCAGGAGAGAACCTAGCTAAGGCCTCTCAATCCATACTGGAATATTGTGTGGAGTCTGAGTAGTTAGTGGCTTCCTTTACATTAATTCTCTCCACATTTGGCCTGGCAGTGTAGATCTGTCATTACTGCAGTCTTTCTGACCTGAATGTTTTGACCTTGCTGTTAAGGGAGGCAAGATGTGTTTCAACTCCTTTCAAGAAGGGAAGAACTTCCAATGCTTCCACATTTTTGGAGACATGAACTTCCTTCTCTTTACTATGGGCAGTTGCAATAAGTGGTCTATTGAAGGCACTCCGGGGCCCAAGCACTGCTCAAATACAGAGCTGAAAAAGATCTCATTAAAGATGCTATTCCGATATTATTAGCTGAGAACATCAGTAAGGGAGGGTGAGCAGCAGACACTATGGCTGCTATGGAATAAAATAGTGCTCTAAAACTCTAATGGGGGGCTGTCTGTAAGCCTCTGGAGGCAGCAAGAAGTGGTACAATGCCTTGGTTCTTCTGCAAGCAGCCAACTGTCCAGACGACTAGTCTGCTTTCATGCTTACCCAAAGAAGGTCCCTAGGTGTGGCCTTCTGCCAGGAAGCTGGCTCCCAGCTGATTGTGTGACAGGACAGTGCAGGGTATTTCCAAAAGCAATTGGAAAGCTCCTTCACCAGAGTTGTTTTGACAGTCAGTTGAGCCATGATCCCAGCAGCTATCAAAAAGATTGAATGTTTAAAATAATTTAAAATGCTTCAGCAGTCATAATTAAATACACTGTGTTAAGTAACAATATAAATATAAATTGTACTCTCCCTTTTCCTTTGCAGTGGCTCTTGTCCATGCCAGTGAATGAGCTCACTGGACATGGGGCTGGTTCAATGGACCAACCTTCCAGCATGAGGAATCAAATAGCAGAGCATAAGTCAAGAATTGCCTTTGTTCAGCTTTGTGAAAATCTGGGACTTGTGCCTTTGCTGAAAGTCCTGAATTTCCACAGTAAAACACATACATTCTATGTGAATCTGCCAGCATTTCTGCAAATCCAGGCCAATGTATTTATTCAGTGATTAGAGAGGCTTGTATCAACATCCAAGTTGTTTCAATAGATTTACATTTTTATATAGATTGAGAAAAATCAAAGTTAGTGGATTTGTTGAGTACATTGAGGTGGTTTCCTGGAGCAATGTGTTCCAAAATCAACATGTTTGGTTTAGGAATGAATAATGAGCCAGGCTAGTTAATGGTTGGACACAAAGGGAACATTATTTCAAGGTTAAGTCGCTCCTTTTCAAACCTATCGTGGTTACAAGGTTTTAGACTTTGGCGTGGCTAACTGTACTGAGACTTAATGATACCTCGTGGAACTACATATAAGTATTAGTTTTATTCGATAAAGTACTTAGCTTGATATAGGGTCTGTGAATGCCTCTATAGGTAAAGGTCTCTGCCTATCGATTAAAGCAGCCTTTGATGGCAAAAGGACAGATATCACAAAGTTCAAAGATTAGTGCATTTCCAGAAAGCAATAGTAGATGAAGAACAGCAAAAGGTGAAAAGAAATTCAAGGTTAACACACAATTTTTATAATTACAGTAAGAGGGAGAAATAGACAATTGAGTCCTTTAGAATAAATGGGTAATATTGCAAATGAAAATTGGGAAATGCAGAGCTGTTGAACAATCTCATTGTCCTAGCGCTCAAGGAAGAGGAAAGGGCTCCCATAGCAGAAAATTAATAATGAATCAAGTACTGGAACTTGTTAAGGTAAACAAAACAATTACTGTGACAGCATTAAAGGCAGACAAATCCCCAGAACCCAGAGTCTCCATACCGGGATTTTAAAGGAAGGGGGACAGAAGATTGTAGATGTCTTGTCCATGGTTTTCAGGAATTCAGGAACTGTTTCTGTTGAATTGGGGAATATTGTAAATGGAACTCCCTTATTTAAGACAAGTAAGAGGGAGAAAAGCAAGAAAGTTATTGTTAAATTTCCTGTTGTTTAATACCTGTTGCGGGGGATTTACTGAAATTTATAATAGTAAGTAATAGAAATAGTAAGTTAAATAAATTTAAGCTGATTAGAGAGAATCAATATGGATTAGTAAAGGTAGTTCTTGTGTAATGAATCTAATTGAATTTTTTGTTGAAGGAACTGAAGTGGTGGACAGTAGCATAATGGTTATTAGACGAGCAACAGGAGTTCTGGTTGATTGAACCAGAGTTGTGTGTTTGAATCCCACCATGACAGCTGGGGAATTTAAAATAAAGTGATTAAATAAACCCAGAACTTAACAAGAAGCTTCCCTCGATAACCTTGAAGCTGCCACATTGTTTTGGATGAATTCTTGCAACACTAATATCCTTCAGGGAAGGAAGTCTGCTGTCCTTACTTGGTCCAGTCTGTATGTGGTTCCAGGTCCACCCTCGACTCTCTCCTCAGGGGCAGTTAGGGATGGGCAGTAATTGCTGGCATTGCCAGTGATGTCTACATCCATGAATGGATATATTTTTATATGGACTGCCAGATGGCATATGATAAGGATTCTTATAATAGATTGTCAGTTGAAATTAATGCTTATGAATATTAAAGTTCTCCAGCAGCTGTCAAAGCTGGCAAAAAGATTGAATGTTTAAAATAATTTAAAAATCAGAATGCTTTAACAGTCAAATATTTGAACACAATTAAATGCATTCAGTTAAATAACAATATAAATATAAATTGTACTCTCCTTTTGCAGTTGCTCTTGTCCAATCTAGTGAATGAGCTCAGTGGACCTGTGGCAGGTCTAACCTGCAATTAGTTCAATGGACAAAGCTCCCAGACTGAGTAATCCAGTGCCAAAGCCTGCATCGCAAATTATCGTTGTTCAACTGCGTGAAACTTTGGGACTTGTATCTTCATCAAGAATTTCCACAGCAATAATTGGTTGCTGGTTTATTATATGTTCCAAGATACAGTGAAAAGCTCTTGTTTGCATTCATGTAATTTCTGTATGAAACCGCCGGCATTTCTGTAAATTCAGATTCATCCTTGACTTCCTCCTTGGATTGGTGCCAGTTTGGGATAGGTGATAAATGCTGGCATCGCCAGTGATACCTACATCCATGAATGAATATATATTTTTTAAAAATCTTGAATATGGACTTCCAGATGGTGTTCGATAAGGTACTTTATAATAGATTGTCAGGGGAAATTAAAGCTTATGAAAATGAAAGCAAACTTTTTGATCAGTAGGAGAAAGATAGTTGGGATAATGGGATAAGAACTCAACTTGAATAAGAATGAAGGAACTAAATGTGTGCTGGGGCATCAGCTACTCACTTTATTCATTAATGAACTGGAATATAAAGCAGAGGGCCTCATATCCTTGTTTTCTGAGTGATGGCATGATCAGTAGCCTGGAGTGGAAGGCAATATTGCATGGAGTCATTGGTAAATAAGTGAATGGGCAAAACTGTGACAAATGATTTCCATATAGGCAAGGCATGAGCTCAATTTTTAAACCACTGAAAGACTGATAAAATTGTTAAAGGCTAGAAAATTGAAGGACCAAAGAGATTTGGGGGTCCATGAACAAAGAGCACTAAATTATATCAAAGTTTAAAACAAAGGAACTTTTCTGCAAGTGAGCATTGGGGAGAGGGGACATGATAAAATAAGAGGCAAGTCATTGAGGAAGAAGTTGGGAAACTTCATGCAGAAGACAGTAGACGCAAGGAACAGTCTGTCATAATAAGCATTAGATGTTGCCTCAATTAATAATGTTTCGGAGAGCTGTTTTACTTGTCAGGAGTGTAAAGAGATTTAGAGTCAAGGCAGGTGGACAGGGTTAAAATACAAACCACCCATGACTTCTTTGAGAGGTTGAATGATCTTTTCCTGATCTTTCTCTTCACCTGAGTAGGTTTCCCAATTACATTGTGTGCTCTCCTCTTCTAACGCTGAGTTGTTGTTTGTTTCCTGATTTCTCTCTCCCATTGGAGATTAATGATTCAATTAATGCCCTTGTCCACTGAAATCCTCTTTCCAAGATCTCTTTGCTTCACTGCCTCTGAAAGCCTCCTAAAATTCCAACCAGTGACTTTGTAGCCAACCATTGTGCCTTCAATCCATCAATGTTTTCCATTCCCCAAATGTATGTTCACATCTCCTCCCTTATAACATACTCAGAAATGTTCTCAAATAAGGGCATCAAACACCTAATGCACTGAAGTGCTGAGTTTGATTGAGTTTGTTTCTGTCTGCTTTTGTTGCTAAGTCACATTGTTCTTTCCAACTTCATTGCATGACTCTGAGACATGGGTACATAGCAGTGATGCAGCAGTTTGTTTACTCTGTGTTGAGTCACATGCTGATGCTGTTAAATTGAATTTAAAATTATGCATTTTTTTCCAAGTTTAAAAACAGCCAATTATCATTTCTGACACAACGTCCACGAATTTTTATAAAAGTCAAGTTTGCAGTCGCTTGGCCTTGTCCACCAAATGCTGGCTGACTTCCAGAGGCTTCAGGTTACTGAGGTGATTATTTTCAATCCGTAATGTGCCTGGGTGATTTGGCTCTCTCTCCACTTTGCCTTTTTTACCTCTTCCCCTTCATAAAGAATTCTCTTTGTACATGACTTTGATTTCCTTCACATTCCCCGTGTATGCCACCAACACTCAAAGTTCAGCTTCAATGCATTTTACTTGATTGGAAATTTGCTAGATAGGAATGTACTGTAATCCAGGAAGGGTGGAGGGGTGTGGTCCTGCTGTGGGACTGCTGATGGGGGTGGGGGGGTGAAGCTTATGCTGAATCCAGTGGTGAGAGACAGGGCAGGTCTTGCGGTGGAGACCAGTCTCTCAGTTAGACTGGTGGTGGGATTGTGGGCAGTGTCATGGTGAGGTCATCTCATTGTGGGGTTGGTAGAAGGGTGGACAATCTTATTTTGTAGTGGGGCTGGTAAATTGTGGAGTTTGTGCTGGGGAGTTCTGTCTCCCAATGGGGCTTGTGTCAATGAGAGAAGCCGTTGCCATGTGTAGTCCTGACAATCATGTCCATTGCTTATTCTCTAGCCAAGTCTCTACCTGCCTGTGTTACCCGTGGTAGCAATGTAGAAGGTCCTTTTTTTCTCTCCTTTTCTATTTTAGATTTATCTATTTCCCATCCCATCCACAGCCTTCCGTCTTCCTATTCTGACTCTTGTTGGTGGGGATCCATGGTGCCTGCTGCCCATTGCCCAGTAGCTGCTCTCCAAGTGTGAATCACATGCTGAATGTCAGCGGTCCATTCAACCGTGAGGGACTCCAAGTCGAACCCAATGTTAACACTAGTACTTGTGGATAATAAGAGTAATGATACATCCCACCCTCACCACCTTGTACATCCAACTGAAGAGCACTTACACCACCTAACTCCCCCAACCAGATGGAAACCAGCAAACGCAGTGGTACCTCAGTGGCTGTGTGTGCTTTTTTTCATGAGCCATGGGGAAGGCAGGTGAAGCTGGGGAGTAACTTCTTTCCTGTTTGTTGAGTAAAATCCAAGTCTATATCACCTCATATTCCCAAGTAAAACAACCGAGGTCTGCTCAGGGCAGCTTCAGCCTGTCTGTCTTAAAAAGCTGGATGAAATACAAATGATTTCTATCTAAAGTTTGTCTGAAACTGGGGGCCGACTATTTGTCGGTGGAGGATGGCTCTGCACTAAGTTTAATGGTATCCTCAGTGCTATGTGACAAGCATAGGAGAAACATTTGGTAGGTTTTTTTACGGCATGTGCCAGGATGTGAACAGGGAATGGTGTGCATCAGTGTGTAATGATGGAGCAACGGCGGACAATGTAGAGCAAAGCAGTATGTAACGGTGGACAATGTGGGGTGCATTAGGGTGTAACGGTGGACAATGTGGGGTGCATTAGGGTGTAACGGTGGACAATGTGGAGCAAATCAGTGTGTTACGGAGGACAATGTGGGGTACATTAGGGTGCAGTAGTGAATGGTGTGGAGTGGAGTACATCAGATTGCAATGGTGGTCAGTGTGTGGTATATCAGAGAATGACAGTGAGGACAGCTGGCTTCAGTGGACACAGCCAACTTGTCGGAAGTGCAGAGTTATCACTGACCCGATGTACCCCAGTGAGGTCAGCAGTGGAGGTCAACTGTGGTCGTGATCCTAGAGTAACTGGCCTATCATCTCACCCTGTGCAAGCTATCTGCTTGATGTCCTTTTGCGGAAGGGACACAGCACAAGGATTTTACTTTGGGGCTTGTATTTGAGCTCTTGATCCTTGTGATTAATTCCCTCCATTGCCCATGTCCCTCCCAATCTCTATAACTTCTTTCAGTGTCACAAGCCACTTCCTGACTTTGTGGACCCACTTTGTAGACCCCACTCAATCACTTGAGGTTTTTCCTATTCTGACGAGTGTCACCTTTGGTTCTCCATCTTCCTCAGGCACTACGATGCTTCATTATCTCTGTGAAACATTGCTGTGACATTTTCCATATTAAAGATTTATTAGCAGTAAAGGCAAGTTATTTTCCCAGTGCGATGATGGGTCTGAGTTGGGAACAACTGAGCCTACAAGGTCTCCACCACAAGATGGTGCTGCACTCATGATAAACCAAGCCAATGGCAAAAGGCGTAAAGGTTTGAGTCACTGAAGTTGCCAGTCAGGAACTGGAGACCAGTATCCTCACTGTTTAAATGACATAAGATGAGATAAGATTTCTTTATTAGTCACACGTACATCAAAACACAGTGAAATGCATCTTTTGTGTAGAGTATTCTGGGGGCAGCCCGCAAGTGTCGCCACGCTTCCAGCGCCAACACAGCGTGCCCACAACTTCCTAACCCACACGTCTTTGGAACGTGGGAGGAAACCGGAGCACCCGAAGGAAACCCATGCAGACACACGGGAAGAAAGTACAAACTCCTTACAGACAGCAGCAGGAATTGAACCCGGGTTGCTGGCGCTGTAAAGTGTTACACTAACCGCTGCACAATGGGTCACGAATCATTTAGGCTGTCCTGTAGGATCCAGAACCTGGACTATATTAGATATTACTCCCTGTGCTTACTGCATGCAGTGAAATGCTGCTGAGCTGTGAGTTAGTAGGTCTGCCCACTTATTATGGTACTGATCCACACTCTCCAAGAGGGTGACTGGATTGACCTGGGAGATCTCAGCTAGGGGGGAGTTGCAAACAAATGAAAGGCAAGGTCCTGTTCCTGTTCACTTGCCACTCTCCTGGTGGCTGATCCTGTGAACAGCCTCCCAAATATTCCACGGATATATTAAGGAGGAACATGGGTATTTATGAGAATTGGTGAAACCATGAATGTAGACAAAGACATGTCCCAACATAATTATATATTATGAATAAAGTATATTTAGGGGAAAAAAGCTATCCTGATGAAAGGGGCTTGTGGGTGGATGTGGGGGTGGGTCGGGGGGGGAGGTGGAGGTTGGTGAGGGAATTGAACCTGACCATTAGGGAAGTTTCTTTGGGCCAATAAAAAGCCAACATTTTTCAATCAAACCTCATTCAACATCACAAGAACCCAGTTACCTGCCTTCTCTTTCGCGGCATCTAAAATGGCACAGTTGGATTTAAGCAAGAAAGATGATATTTAAGTAGCATTTGGGTTTCTCTTGAACACAGGACAATATTGTGAGTAGTATTACCATGTGTTCAGCTTGCATTGTTCCAACAGAAGGGGTTAATATTGAACACTGTCTGCAGTGCAAATGCAGTTCAGTAACTCTCTCATCCTCTCTACCTCCTCTGTCTCTCTCTCCTTGAGATCCAGATGTGTATCGTGTTTCATGTACAGTTGTACATCTAGCATAAGATAGCATAAGGTGTACATACTGAGAAAAATTATTATGCAAAGAAGGAGGCCTTTTAGTCCATCAAGTCCAAACTGGCTGTAAGTAAGAGCAATCCAATTTGTCCCACTCCCCTGCCTCTCCCCAAAGCCCTGTAAAATTCTTTGAGGTACTTTTTGAATGCTACAAATCAATCGATCTTCACTCCTACACTGGCAGTACATTCCAAACCCTAGTTTCTCATGTGTAAAACAAATTTGCACAGAGGGACAGCTGGTAGAGCCACTGCCTCCCACTGCCAGAGACCTGGAATCAATCCTGACTTCTGGTGCAGTCTGCACTTTCTCCCTTTGACCGCGTGGGTTTCCCCCAGGTGCTCCCGTTTCCTTCGACATCCCAAAGACTTGCAGATCGGTAGGTTAATTGGCTACTGTAGGTTGCCCCTAATGTGCAGGTGAGTGGAAGAGTCTGGGGAAAGTTGATGAGAAAGTGGGGAGAATATAAACAGGGATTAATGTAGGATTAGCGAGAATGGGTGCTTGATGGTCGATGACAAGCCTAGTTTATGGCACCTCATCTGAAGCCTTTTGAAAGTCCACATGTATCACATCAACTACATTTCCCTCATTGCCCCTCTCTGTTACTTTACTAAAAAAACATCAAGTTAGTTAGACATGATTTGTCTTTAATAGATCCATGCTGACTTTTTCTAAGCACTCCACACAAGACCAAATGACTGCTAATTCTGTCCCTGATTAATGTTTCCAGAACTTTCCCCACCACAGAGTTTAAGCTGGTCTATAGTTACCGCTACACCCTTTTTGAACAAGAGTATAATATTTGCAGCTTTCAGGACCTTGCGCACCTTCTCTGAATCTAGAGTTGTGTGGAAAGTTATGGACAGGGCTCCTCTTTCTTCCCTCGGCAACCTGGGGTGCATTCAGTGGTGCTGAGGTGATTTATCTCCTTGAAGCACACTGCCTCCCTTTATCAATTTTTACCCCATCCCCAATCTCAATTAAATTTTCCATTGCTGACTTGAAATGATCATTGGGAGAAGGAGAGGCAGACTGGTCTCAACAAGTAGAATTCTACCAGTGACTGATGACAGTTGTTCGTTTGCCTGTGAATCAGAGAATAGGAAGAGCATCAGAGACTGGTTGCAGCTGGGCACCAATCAATGTTGATGGTGCATTGAGCCTTGAAGTGGGCATTGCCTTTCCACTTCTTCATCTTGGCACCATTTTCAGTGTCCTTCCTGAAGAGTTTGAGGCCTTCATTGTCGTTTAGAAATAAATGTTCTGAACTTCCTCTGCATTTCTAGACTTTACCATTCTGGAAATTGGAGTAAAGTGAGCCCTGCTGCAATATTCATCAGTGCCAATGGACAGTCAAAGGTGGGTTTCCTGTAGAGTACATACAACATTCAGCCACATTAGAAATGAGGATCACTTGGGCTGAAGCATTGCAATTTCACATGTAGAAACACTTTCAGCAACAGCCTAAAGCTTAAAGGTGAACCCCACTGTTTAATGGACATTTGTGGTAAATGTTGTAAAATGGTGTTCAGGGCAGGTGATTGTAACCGAGCAACTTGCCCAGTACACAATATTGTGGTTGGGTGATGGTGAGTTCTCACACCTTGCCTGGCATGACAAGCTCATTGAACTTCCACCACCAGGTAATGGGGAAGTGACATTAGCACTGGCTATTCTTCTGATTGGTCTTTGCCTCTCATTAATGAATGGACCTTCTGTTCTGTCTCACTTCCTTAAGAAGAATCTCCACGTTTCATTGGAGAACTGAGCTAATCAGCAGCATTTCTGCGCATCTTGTATACATTTCCTTCATTCTGAAGCTTGTTATTTTGATCTCCAATGTAGAGAAAAGAGGATGTCTGTTCCTTTAAGCTGTTGTAACTGTAAGTAGTGCAGCAGTGTGTGATTTCCCAGTTAGCCTTCTGGAGCTGGAATTTGTCTGTGTGTTTGTTATTTCACCAGGGTCAGGGCTGAGCGTGTTGGGCAGGCATGTGTTGGACTAGGCTCTTGTCTTGTGTAAACGTTTGAGCAGCCAACACAGTAAAGTAATCCTCTGTTCAAACAATATCTGAAAATGATACAGTTGGGAATATCAGGGCCAGACATTGGGAGATGATGCCATTAAATTATCATTGTTCGTTGGTTAAAATGCCTCACAATCTGGTATGCCACCAATGGGTTTATTATAACCAGAGGTTTTCATTCATGATGGTATCTACTTTTTTGGGTATAAGCAAAATGTTGGTGTGGGGGGGAGGTGTGGCAGAGGGGTGGTGAAACAGCCCAGTCAAACTAAATCTCCCTTGGCACTGCCATAACAAAAGTGCTTGGTGCAAATGCTGCATTGGTCTGGAAGTTGTTACTCAAGAGTAGAATCCAGATCAAGACCAAGGTCTCCAGGGAGTGATGTACCTGATGGTCGCCATGATCCCTTGAAGCCCTTGAGATCATCACTGGGTGTCTGGTGAGGAATGTCCTGAACTTCATGACATGTAGGGTTCTGCATTCAAGACAGTTGACTGGTCAAAACTTGTAGTGCATGAATGTCAAAAGGCTGTAGAATAATGTGTGAGGATGTATCAACAGAGCATTGGGGTCGTTGATATTGCTCCATGAACACTTCTGTGGCCATCACTCATCTTTATAACAAGGTCCTATTATAACAAGAGGGTTTTATGGACCCCCACACTATAGTGATGGGGTCAAAGAGTCACCCACATACATAGGCCAAAGGTATCCTCAACTAACTGAGAGCTCAGAACTAGATGCTGGAATAGTCTGGAGCAGGGGCACAAATCTTGCATCCACACCCCGGTCAAGAATACCACCAATGATCAAAAGTTTGTTCCTTTATTTGGATTAATAAAGCAAAACAGAAAGGCCAGTTTTCTACTTGAGACCTCATCCAGAACGCAGTCCTGGTCACTCATGAAAATATCCAGAAGAGGGTCACCAGATACCTAACCTACAGACCCTAAGTAACCACAATACTCTTGAGGATGCTGGAATTGTTTATCAAAGAGCATAAATTTGGTGGTGTTATCCAGAAACAATGAAGAGAGAAATCTGTATTAATGGAGGAGATGATAATGAATCAGATAGGCCAGGAAGAACTCAGCGGATATGCTTAGAAGTCAATAACTAGTTAATGTCAGGATATTATTCAGTGAGGATAATTGATCTAAAAACAAGTACAAGCTTGTACATGCAGTGCAGAATCATTGCAACCAGTCAGGGGTTTGACAAGCTCTCCATCCACAAAAAGTAGGTGGAGTCTCCAGAGATTGATGTACCTGATGGTCACCATGATCCCTTGAAGCCCTTGGGATCATCACTGGGTGTCTGGTGAGGAATGTCCTGAACTTCATTGTCCCCAAATTGGCCAGGATTTTTGTTTTAAATTGTGGTTACTGATTGGTTCTGAGTATTGAGAACCCTTATGCTCCTTGGACCCAGAACTAGATGTGTACAAAATATTAAAATATTAAGAGGAATAGATAGAGTAGACAGCCAGCGCTTCTTTCCCAGGGCACCAATGCTCAATACAAGAGGGCATGGCTTTAAAGTAATGGGTGGGAAGTTCAAGGGAGATATCAGAGGAAGGTCTTTTACCCAGAGAGTGGCTGGGGCATGGAATGTGCTGCCTGGCGTGGTGGTGGAGGCAGGTACATTGGTCAAATTCAAGGGATTGCTAGATAAGCATATGGAGGAATTTAAAATAGAGGGATATGTGGGAAGAAGGGATTAGATAGTCTTAGGCGAGGTTTAAAGGTCAGTACAACATTGTGAGCCGAAAGGCCTGTATTGTGCTGTACTGTTCTATGATTCTATGAACTACTCAATAGACCTGCTCTTCCTGTTGTTTTGTTATGTTCAGTACACAGTAAAGCCCCTTGGATTCATGATTTATAACAATACAATCGTATACTTGAGTTGAAAAGGAGACACAGGAGTACAACCAAACTGGTCCCAAGTCTAATGAATCAGAATCAGGTTTATTATCACTGACATAGGACATGAAATTTGTTGTTTTGCGGCAGCAGTAGAGTCAAAAGAGATAAAATCTATAAATAATAAAAATAAATAAATAAATAATGCAAACAAAGAAATAATGAGATGGTTTTCATGGGTTCACGGACCGTTCAGAAATCTGATGGCGGAGGGGAAGAAGCTGTTCCTGAATCATTGAGTTTGGGTCTTCAGGCTTCTGCACATCCTCCCTGATGGTAGTAATGAGAAGAGGGTGTGTCCCTCTCCTCGTTACTACCATCAGGGTTCAACCAATGAGGTTGAACTGTACCAGAAACTTTAGAAGCTTGGACGCTGCCTGGAATGGAGACCCTAATTATAAAATAAATTTGAAAGTATTAACATACATAATAATTGAGATTCCGCTTATGCAGAGTGCACAATGTGGAGAAGTGAGGAGAAATGCCCTTGTGCAGCACGATATGGAAAGCATTGTTTAATAAAGTAGTGGAAGCAGATTCCATTGACATTTTAAGAGTTGATTGTGTATCTAACTGGTCTATGAGATAAGAGCGGGGGAAGTGGGATCAATTTTAAAGAGCTGATAAAGTGGTAATGGTCTGAATAGTCTCCTGTGGTGTGATTCTGAGTCCGCACTAAAGGAAGAAATAGAAGCATTAAAATAGAAGTATCATAAGAATCTTCTTGATCAGTGGAATTTTGATTAGAGTAAATGAGAGAAAATTGTTGGTTTAGCAAAATGCAGATGCTGCCTTGATGCAGTTAATGTGCCGAAGGGAGGAGGTTCATTGGGTTAAATGATCTTTTCTGACCCCTATCTATAACCCTGGCCTCTGAGTAGATGCTCCTAGTGCTTTAGCCTGAAGTTTCCATTTTTTTTACTCTAACCATCTAATCATATCTTGGAAAGAACTTAGCAGACTATTGTTGGCTCTATTGAGTTGGAGCCTGTGCCCGCAAGTTACTGGTTTAGTCTGACTGGTGTACTAAATCTCTGAACCAAAACCCTGTTTTATGTCTTTCCAAGTTTTCAGAATCACAGTGGTTTAGATATATTCCCATTCATTTCCTTTGTATAGAACCAAACCTTTCCCCATTCATTTACAATGTTTGGAAATCCAGGAGGCAAATGCCTCCATATAGAACCCCAGAGGGCTAATTCCCCTTCTCATCTGCAGAATCCTCATTTGACATAACATTCCTGGAGCAAGGAAAAATATGTCTCAGTTATTGAACATTTTTCTGGTTGAAAGTGCTGGATTGGGTTTGGGGGGCAGGAGAGAGGAGGTCAGTGACCTTGGGCTTGATTGGGGCAATCAGTTCAAGTTGGGCTGGGGATATATGTGGCAATTCAGGCCTTCAGCCTGAGCCTTGGCCAATCAATGGAGTCATGAACAAGATTAGAAGGAGGGGTTCAGGAATGAGATTCCGGTGGGAGATTGGTGGGCCATGGTGTTAGTGCCCTGTGCAGTAAGTGATGGGAGGGGTAACCCAATGGATCAACAATAAATAAAGGACGGCTGAGTGGGGTCCCATCCTGTGCTGTGTTATGAAGACCTAGTTATCCCAATGCTGATTTTTCCTGGGACAACATGGTCCAGTTCCGCTGCTGAACTAACTTGTTCTGAACCAACTTGGATCCTTCACTTCAATCCTCTGAATCTGTTTCTGTGATACATCCTCTTTGACATTGTCATTCCAGCATTTCCTTGCTTCCCCCTCAGTTATCTGTGCTCTGTGTGCACTGCCATAAAATGAAGTCTGGCTGTTTCCATTCGTAGAATAATAGAGCACCTCAGCCAGAAGAAAGCTGCTCTGCCTCTCAATACTTTGAAAGAGAAATCCATATTTGCTCTTTCCCCACAACCCTGCAGTTTTTTTTCTCCGAAAGTATCTGTCTAATTTCCATTTGCAAAGCTACTGTTAAATGTGTGTCCACCGCCGTTTTAAAGCAGGGCATTCCAAATCCCAAACGTTTTTCCTCTGCACCTGCTTCTTTTGGCAATCGTGATGAATCTGTGTCTCCTTCCCCACCCCCAAATATCAACCATTGGAAATAGATTTATTTATACCATTCATGATATTAAACACCTCTGTGAAATCTCCCCTTGGTTCTTCAGCTCAACTCTATTCGCTAAACAGTAAGCCCACTTCCCTAGAAACATTCTAATGAATCTTTCGTGTGGCTGCAAAATTAGCACTGTGTGTTACTTATTGTCGTGTATAATGCTCAGGATGCCATATACTTCATCGCAACCACTTGGAGCAGAGAAAGTTGAGGAAGATTTAGTGTAGGAGTCCAGACGTGCTTCATGAAACAGCAAACACAAGTCTAATGACTCTTTTGATGTGTTTTTAACAGCTCCCGACCCCTGACACCAACCCACCGAGATGTACCATGTTTCCACAGTCCAACCACATCCCCTGCGACTGTAATGCATACACCCTCCTAATGTTTCCCAAATGACATGACTTCTGTGTTCACTGTGCACATCTTATCAGCAGGTTTCTGTAAATCTGCTTTTGATCTTACCGAAAGGTCAATGTCATCGGCAAATCTGAAATTGTTTAAAAGCTTACCACATCAAGAGAGGACAGTCCAATCTCATCTTTTAATGCAAGATTCGTTATAGCTTCCAGATCGCATAAATCAGGGGACTGCGTGCATCCTTGTCTCATCCCGCCTGTTGATCTGAGCCATTCAGCTAGCTTCCTCTCCACTCTGACAGTGCCCGGGGATTTACAGATGCTTTCTATCAGTTAGAAGTACCATACACCCTCGAGACATCTCATTTCCCTTCTCACCATAAGCTGTCAAAGGCCTGCAATGTTGTCGCAACAATGGATGTTGTGTTCTGTAAACTGCAAATTCTGTCTTATCAGAAGTAGAATAATGCAGGGCAGACATGGGTAATTGGCCCATCAGGCTGTGCCAGCTCTTCGGAAGAGCTGTCCAATTTATTCCACTCTTTCCCCACAGCCTTTTCAGAATGTTTCTATTGAACGTGCTTCCAACTTTCCTTCAGAAACTGTGTTCAGATCATAACAACTTGCCCACTTAAAAAAAAGTTGCTTCATCTTCCCTCTGATTCTTAAATTTCCAACCTCCCACCACTGATGCTTCTGCTTGTGGAAACCATTTCTTCCAATTTACTTTTTTTAAAACTCCTCACGATTTTGAACTACTTCATTATTTTTTCACACTTATAACAGACCCCTTGTCCTAAAGTGTTGAGTCCAGAGTTATAGAAAATCACACTCGGCTAGTGTTATAGAAAGGTTTAGCAGAACTTCTTTGATATTGTATTCCATTCCTTTATTTAGAAACCTAAGGCTTCCTTTTTGTTTAACAGTCTTTATCATTTTGTTTAGAAATAAAATACTGCACTTTCTGAAAATCTGAAGTAAAACTGCTGGAAACCCACAGCAAGATGGGCAGCATCTGTGGAAAGAGGAACAGTTTTGGGTTATTGATCTTTCATCCTAGATTCTGATAGGTGGTAATCAACCTTAAACATTAACTCTGTTTCTGTCTCCATAGATGCTGCTCAGCCTGCTGAGTATTTCCAGCAGTTTCAGTTTTATCATCTTGTTCAGCTAGCTTCAAAGATTTCTCCAAGTAAATCCCCAGACCTTTTCATTCTTATCCCACCTTTAAAATTACAATATTTAGTTTCTATTGCCTTGCCTCATTCTTACCACCAAAGTGTATCACTTCATTGCATTAACTTCATCTATTACTCACGTGCTTATTTCACCAGTCCGTCAAAGCCCTCCTCAGATCTGGTGCAATCCTCATTTAACTCCATGCAAAGATGGAAGTAAACTGGTACAAGCTGGGACAGTAAGAAGTTGGTCTGTATAATCAGTACAAAAGGGTTAAATTGTCGATAATAGCGATATGAACATACCGGAAAGAATCCTGACTACATTTGAGTTTTATGGGTTCTACAAACTTTGATGTCATTCGTCTCTACACTGAAGTCTGTCTTAGAAGCACTGTTTTAGAAGCCCTCCAGTTAGGGGAAGCAAGCATTCACCATTCCTCTCTGCTTTCTGCTTCTTAATCAATCTCCTCTTTATTTAGTCATTGCTCCGTTACTATCACGAGTTTCAAAATAATCTATTCTACCCAACCTTACTCCAAACCCAGCCTGTCCTTCATTAAATATCAATTCCAACTTTTTGTTCTCTTATAGCATCTGAGTAAGTCAATATGTTCTGGATAGACTCAGCGAGCCAATTCCTTTATAATTGCTGCATTCAATCTGGTCTCCCTTTTATTTTGGAAGATTTCTAATCTCGTCATTCTCCAACTGTCAGCTATTTGCTCTCCTTTCTGAATCTGGTTCACCTTTGCATCACATTCCAATTCTGTCCCTTGTCTGTTCGCAGCTGCTTCATGGATATTGGGGGCCTAATTCTTCGATATACAATCTCTACAAAACACTGGTTAGGCCGCACTTGGAGTACTGTGTGCAGTTCTGTTCACCACACTGAAGGAAGGGTGTGATTGAGCTGGAGAGAGTGCAGAGGAGATTCCATCTTCTTTCTTATCCCTGAACCAGGACCCTACTGAGAAGCGTCAGGCCACCGTCTCCCACACCATCACTGACCTCATCACCTCCAGAGATCTCCCCTCCACAGCCTCCAACCTCATTGTTCCACAACCCTGCACTGCCTGCTTCTATCTCTTTTAAAAAAGAGTCCAGATGAAAGGTCTCAACCCAAATCGCCGACTGTCCATTTCTCTCCATAGATGCTGCCTGTCCCGCTAAGTTCCTTCTGCTCCTTTGTGGGTTGCTGCAGATTTCCGGCATCTGCAGTCTCTTGTGTGTCCAGGACATTGCCTGGATTGGACAACTTTAGTTCCAGGGAAAGATAGAATAGACTGAGCTTGTTTTCCCAGACTCAAAATAGCAGAGTCTGGAGCATCCATTCTTTTGATGTCAGCGTCAGGTTTCTATGGAAACCCTGCTTTGATTCTTGGCAGTACACTGCACCTGCATGTACCTACTTACATTCACCTCTTCCCTTTTGATTTTTTATTGATTCTAATTGAGTTTATTTAACTTCTTATGCAATCTCTATGTTTCTCTTTTTATCAGGACTTTGCATTGGTCACTTGTCCAGTTCTTGTCTCATTTGATCTTTTGGCCTTGATTCCTGATTACATGTCATATTACAACAACTGGACAACGAAGGAAACAATTTTAAAAAAAACATCACAAGACATGTTTTGCACAGCATTTTCTTTCCACTGATACAAAATCACTTTCAGTACACACTCAGAATGTATACTTGGCTGTTGTTCAGTTACTTTGGCAACCTGATTTGGCTTGAGTAAGAATTGAAGAGACTTGGAGTGAAAAGTGCTTTGATAGGTGAGGGGTGAAGCTCCCTGCCAATAGTGTGGAGTAGGGTTACAAAATCGGCTTACCTGAAGGCTTGCTTTCAACAATTGGTGTATAAGGACACTCGGAGCTCACGGCTGCTCCCTTTTCCCGTCCTTCACCACTCAGATAACAATCTTTCTTTCTGTTTGTCAAACCCATGTGGATAACCTCCCACTTACCCCTTGGTGGGGTGATGTGTATAAGATTATATGGGAAACCTGGGGTCAGGTTATGTAACTTTGTCTCGCAATTCTCCTCATCTGCAAATCAACCTGATTGACAAACTTGACTCCCTGGTGAGTGGGAACCCCCTTGAGGAGGACATGAGCTGAAAGCAATTGTTGACACTGCCACTGTTATCTGTAAGTTGGGGCGATCCAGTCTGTGATTCTGGAGTTGGGGATATGATGATGAGAGCATCTTTAAATGGGGATCTTCCCATGGAGAGACGGGGAGAAAAGGAAGCTTGTTCTGCCAGAAGCAAGCACTCGTCCTCTTCATCCATTGAGATGTGAAAGCCCTTGCCTTATCCACAAGGTAATCCTTGCACCCCTTCAGCTGCTGGGATTCCTAGTGTCCAGAAAACCCAGGCAAACAGGTTTCTAACTTAGAAGACCAGTTAAATTTAAGGCTCCCAGTCCCATTATAATACAGGTGGCCGGCCTTGATTTTCCAAAACTGGGAGCAAGTTTATCATCCAAACCAGCGGTGATTGGGTCAAAGTCAGCTTTGAGTTTTTAAAATTTTAACATCACCATCACCTGCATTTTGTGGTTAAATTTACAGGTTTGGTCTCTTCAGGAACGGAGCAAAAGGACTTGGGAGATATATAATTCAAATTCTTTGCCCAGTTGTTTTTTCCCAGTGCTGTACGTTTGCAAGATCTTTTTTTTTCATCGCAAACACACGTTAGAATTTAAATATTTTGACTTCTTGATTGTCTCTGAACCTTATTTTGTGCACCTTCTGTTGTAATATTCTAACAAGTGCCATCACTGGGGAAACACAAAACACACACAGTTGCTGAATTCAGGAACCATATAATAACGAAGTGGAGGAATGTGTTGAAGGATGGCTCCTGACCAGTCAGGCTCAAGATAACAGAGTCTGGAACGTCCAATCTTTTGAAGGCAGCGTCAGGTTTCTATGGAAGCCCTGCTTTGATTCTTGCACTCCAGAAGCCATCTATTACTTTAAATAAAAACAAATATGACCAGATGGTTAAACTGTCTCAGTCAGTTTCACAAGCAAGTGTTAATGACGATGCATATAATCACTACTTATAAATGGATGGGTGTTGCATCCAAAAAATGTGTGTGTTTATTTTGGTTGCAGGTTTGAAGGGTTGTGGTTTCCCCAGGGGCCACCTATTGACTACAAGATGGTGGCCAGGACAAGCAGACCTGGAAGTCTTTGGCACTGGGGTTGAAGCTGTTGTCTCCATTTGCCATGATGATCACCTGAAATCCAATGGCAAGTTCTCTGGCCAAAGCTGTTTGGTTTAGCACTCGTGGCTTATCTACCACAGAGCACTGTGGCCAAGCTCAAAGACCAGACCTCAGGACCTGGGGATGTGCAGGCTGCAAGGGTTTTCTTGCATCCAGTGAGTCTCGTGCAACAGTGACTGATGAAGGGACCCCTGTGGCCTCCTTTGATGGGTCAGCTGAGCAGCTCTCAGTACAAGAGAGCAGATATTTTTCTCTGACCTTCCTTGGGCACTAGAGGCAAGCAGCAGAATTTTAATTATATTGCCCCATGAACCAAACCAATGATATCAAATGGATGGGGGGAGGCAGCACTTTGAGCACATTTCCTTGAGCAGTGAAAAGGAGTCAGCCTTTCCTTGTGCTGTGATGTCACAAGGCAGGCCAGGAATAGTACAACACCTGTCCAATGTGTTGTGTTAGCTGAATTAGGTTTGCACTTGTGGTGTTGAGATCGTCCCTAGCCTAAGGAAGAGAAAGTTGTAGAGGATTCCAGTTGCACTGTCCTGTGGCATAAACAGCAAATGCCAGAAAATTGCTGCACGACAGGCAGCATCCGTGGAAAGAGTGGAAACGTTGACCCAAAGCATTGACTCTGTTTTTCTCTGCACAGATGCTGCCTGACCTGCTGAGTGTTTCTGATGTTTTCTGTTTTTCTTTTTTTTCCAATTATTATCTCATGGCTTCTGGTAAAAAGTGAGTTCAGGTATTTGGTGAAGACTCCATTGAGCTTTGTTCCAATGCCCTCCACAGTCTAATGCTACCAACCCAACTTGCACCCAAAGATTTCTCCCTATGTCAAGGCCGAAGAGAGCTGTCAGCACGCAGGAACTAGCAAGCAGGCAGCACCCTCAACTAAATAGGGAAAACTTCAAAAGGAACCAACGTGTGCTATTGCAATTTCCTTTCTATCTTTCCTGGTGTGGTGTGTGTTAGTTCCTGCTTCCCAGTGCTCTGTTTGTTAATTAGATTCCAGACTCCGATTTGTAGCTCAACAAACTATTTATGTTCCCTGATTTCCATTCATGTGCTGATTATCCAATGTGAAATCAGTACATAGAATAGAGTGCACTAGTGAGGAATACAATTCCATAAGATATAGGAGTGGAATTAGGCCATTCAGCCCATGGAATTTGGCAAGTGAAGTACAAAGTGGTATTGTTATATCTAGCAATATAGGTCCTTAATGTTACAAGAATAGAGCAATGTGACTCTGTAACGAGGGTTGGTGTACCGCTGGGGAAATCGATCTGAGGGCCAGGTTTGAACCAACAGTGTTTCTCATCTCTTCCATGCTTGGGATTGTCAACGTGACAATTTTTTTGACATTTGTTTTTTGGGATGTAGGCATTACTGGGAAGGCCTGCAATTATTGCCTGTCCCTAAATGCCCCTGAACAGGGTGGTTTGCAAGGCAATTCAGAGGATACTTCAGTGTAAATCACATTGCTGTGAGTCTGCACTCACATTTCCCCCTCACCTGATGAGGATGGCAGATATCCTCTCCTGTAGGGCATTAATGAAGAAGGTAGGTTTTTACAACAGTTTTGTAGTTATCGTAACTAAGATGAGCTGTTTGGTGTTTCAGGTATCTTGATTTCTCTACCTCTGTCAGTCATCTGTCTGTAATAGTAGCTCAGCTTGTTCCTGTGTTCCTCTGGGAATAGATAAGCCCAGCCTCATGATCCAGCATGTCTTCCTGCTCTGTGTTCTGCTCTTCTCCATTCTTTGTCCAATGTCCCTTTGTCCATGTTCTCACTCTCTAACTGCTCCCATTCATTCATTGACCAGATAACCTTGTTTACATCTTATGCCCATGGTCACTCTGGTTTTGGCCTATCAGAAACGTCCCTGCCCCCATTTTTGTTTCCTGGAGACACAAGAGACTGCAGATGCTGGAATCTGGAGCAACACACAAGATGCTGGAGGAACTCAATGGGTCAGGCAGCATCTATGGAGGGAAGTGGACAGTCAACGTTTCAGGTCAAGACGCATCGTCTGGACTGCCAGTCCAGATGAAGGGTCTTGACCCAAAATGTTGACTGTCCATTTCCCTCCATAGACGCTACCTGACCTGCTGAGTTTTTTTGTCTCCTTCCCAGTTCTGACAAAGGATCTTTGACATGAAACATCGACACTGTTTCTCTTCCCACAGATGCAGCCTGACTTATTGAGTATTTCCAGCATTTTTCTGTTTTTGTTTTACATTTCTAGCATTTGCAGTTCTGTCTTATTTTCACTCTTTGATACTGCCTTGTTACCAAGGAAACTCTGTGATGGTGCTTCATTACTACACAAGGCAGACTTAGAAAGAGCGCGTTCAATGCACCCTCAGTCCACACAACTTGGGACAAACCACATGCACCCAGGTTTATGTCAACACAACGGTCAGCACTGGAGAGATGGGGAGCCTTGGCTTCTTTGGGAACTGGACCTAGCTCCAAGCAGAAAAAAACAATAAGATGGTTCCATATTCTCCCATTCCTTCCCTGGAAAAAGGTACACATGTAGTCTGTAACTTTCTGGCCATGAATGCCCTGAGTGGCTGTTCGGGACTGCAGATTTCACATACTTCCCAACCTGAAGCTTACAGGCACTGGGAGCTCTGCACTACCTCGGCCAAGAAACCAAGGTGAGCGAGTCCCTGCCTCACACACATGCAAGCTTCTTAAAGTGGGCAGTTGGTCAGTGGGCAGTTGGTCAGTGGGCAGGTGATGTTTACTTCCACCACCCACTGCACCTTTTATTGACCCAGGCACTCTACTCACTCATTACTCTTCATCCGGACCTGCACAGATGGGGACTGCAAATTGGGACCTCCTGGATGGTAGCAGGTGAGGACCACACTCTGCAGTAGGTACATAGGTTGGCCTTGAAACACCATGAATCGGCAGCTTGCAGCAAGATGTCCCATGTTTTTTTTGTTCAATGTGCCAAACTACTTCTCACCCTGGCTCTCCTCATTTCTCGATAGACCCAAAGGAACTGAACAACAGCCATTTGATTTGCCTGCCACACCACCCACCCCTCCCAGTGAAGGAAACAGTTGTGTTCAATTAGCTGGTGCTTCAGCCTCTTGTTAGAGAGATAGTAGCTGTAAAATGTGAATCAGAGTGCTGCACTTAAATCTGCCTTTGTTAGATAGACACCAGGCTGGCAATAAATTAAAGCATCAAGCTGCTCCTTGGAGGAACAGGTAACCAAGTAGCAGCAGTCTGCAGCTTTTCCATACCACTCATTAAAGACACATTATGAGTCATTGACGGTCTTACAAAATGGGGCAGCTTTGCTCACTGATGTGTTGCAAATTAAATCTTGTTTTTGTGTAATGGCTTCACCAGCAATTCTCAGTTCCGTGGAGGGTAGCAAATGTGTTTCAACATTACAATAACATATATGTTTTTCATCTGCTATCTTTCCCCTCAGTTGAAGTTTGTCAGTAGCTGCATTGCCTGGTGCAGGTAGGGTCCCAGCGGTGGAAGGTAAATGGGGACATTACTCTTAGATAATACGGGTGGAACTAGGGAATAAGAATGGGCTGACCATGTTAATGGGACTATGTTATAGAACCATAGAGCACAAAACAGGCCCTTCGGCCCACCATGTTGTGCCGTCCATCAAACCACCCTCACACTACCTAACCCCTTCCTCCCGCATATCCCCCCATCCCACACTCCTCCATATGCCTATCCAACAAGCTCTTGAACCTGTTCAATGTATCTGCCTCCACCACCACCCCAGGCAGTGCATTCCATGCACCAACCACTCTCTGGGTGAAAAACCTCCCCCTGACATCTCCCCTGAACCTCCCACCCATAACCTTAAAGCCATGACCTCTCGTCTTGAGCATTGGTGCCCTGGGAAGGAGGCGCTGACTGTCTACTCTATCTATTCCTCTCAGTATTTTATATACCTCTATCATGTCTCCTCTCATCCTCCTCCTTTCCAGTGAATAAAGCCCTAGCATCTTAAGCCTCTCCTCATATTCAATACTCTCTAATGCAGGCAGCATCCTGGTAAGTCTCCTCTGCACCCTCTCCAACGCCTCCACATCCTTCCTATAATGAGGTGACCAGAACTGAACGCAGTACTCTAAGTGTGGCCTAACTAGAGTTTTGTAAAGCTGCATCATCACCTCGCGGCTCTTAAACTCAATCCCGCGACTTATGAAAGCCAACATCCCATTGGCCTTCTTAACTGCTCTTTCCACCTGTGAGGCAACTTTCAATGAACTGTGAATATGAACCCCCAGATCCCTCTGCTCCTCCACACTGCCAAGTACCTTGCCATTCACCCAGTACTCTGCCCTGGAGTTTGTCCTTCCAAAGTGTACCACCTCACACTTCTCCGGATTGAACTCCATCTGCCACTTGTCAGCCCAGCTCTGCATCCTATCGATATCTCTCTGTAAGCTCTGACAGCCCTCCACACTATCCACAACACTACCTATCTTAGTGTCATCCGCATACTTACTAACCCAGCCTTCCACCCCCTCATCTAAGTCATCTATAAATATCACAAAAAGTAGAGGTCCCAGAACCAATCCCTGCGGGACACCACTAGTCACTGCCTTCCAATCCGAGGGCACTCCTTCCACCACAACCCTCTGCTTTCTACATGCAAGCCAATTCCTAATCCACACAGCCAAGCTTCCCTGGATCCCTTGGCCTCTGACCTTCTGAAGAAGCCTACCATGAGGAATCTTATCAAACGCCTTACTAAAATCCATGTAAACCACATCCACCGCACTGACCTCATCAATCTTCCTGGTCACCTCAAAGAACTCTATCAGGCTTGTGAGGCAAGATCTTCCCTTCACAAAGCCATGCTGGCAGTCCCTAATCAATCCATGATTCTCTAGGTGTTCATAAATCCTATCCCTTAGAATCCTCCCAATAGTTAATGGGATTCAGAGGAGCAAATATGTAGAGAAATAGCAGACAGTTACAAGAAAAATAAGGTTGTGATAGTAGGTGGTTTTAACTTTCCCATACCGTAAAGGGATTGGATGGGATAGAGTTTGTCAGATCTGTTCAGGAAAGTTTCCTCAATCAATATGTAGAGGTCCCAACCAACGATCTCCTTCTTGGGAACGAGACAGGGCAGGTGACAGAAGTGTGTGCAAGGGAACACTTTGGATCCAGTGATCATAATTCCATCAGTTTCAAGATAATTATGGAGAAGGATAGGACTGTCCTCAGGTTGAGGTTCTAAATTGGAGTAAGGCCAATTCTGATGGCATCAGAAGGGATCTGCCATGCATGGATTGGGACAGGCTGTTTTCCAGCAAAAAGATGCTTGGTAAGTGGGAGGCTTTTAAAGTGAAATACTGAGAGTACAGAATCTGTATGTTCCTGTTAGAATAAAAGGTAAGGCTAACAGGTTCAGGGAACCTTGGTTGTCGAGGGATATTGAGACCCTAGTAAAGAAAAAGGTGGTGCATTTCAGGTATACGCAGTTAGGATCAAATGAGGTGCTTGAGGAGTATAAGAAATGCAAGAGAACGCTTAAGAGAGAAATCAGGAGGGCAAAAAGAGGACAGGAAGTTGCTCTGGCAGACAGGGTGAAAGAGAATCCCAAGGGTTTTTCTAGCTATTTTAAGAGCAAAAAGGTAGGAAGGGAAAAAATTGGTCGTCTTGAAGATCAGCACGGTCATCAATACATGGAGCTGAAAGGGATGGGAGAGATCTTAAGTGAATTTTTTGCATCTATATTTTCTCTGGAGACAGACACAGAGACTGTAGAGCTGAGGCAAAAGAGTAGTAAGGTCATGGACCGTATCCAGATTATGGAAGAGGAGGTGCTGGCTGTCTTGAGGCAAATGAAGGTGGATAAATCCCCAGGGCCTGACAAGTTGTTCCCTTGGACCTTGTGGGAGGCTGGTGCAGAAATTGCAGGGGCCCTGACAGAGATAATTAAAATGTCCTTAGCCATGGGTGAGGTGCCGGAGGAATGGAGGACAGCTAATGTTGTTCATTGTTCAAGAAAGGCTCTGAGAATAAGTTGGGAAATTATAGGCCGGTGAGCCTGACGTCAGTCATGGGTAAATTATTGGAAGGTATTCTGAGGGACAGGATATATAAGTATTTGGATAGACGGGGCCTGATTACGGAGAGGCAACATGGCTTTGTGCATAGCAGGTCATGTCTAACCAATCTTATAGAGTACTTCGAGGAGGTTACCAAGAAGATCGATGAGGGAGAAGGCAGTTGATGTTTCCTACATGGACTTTAGCAAGGCGTTTGACAAAGTCCTGCATGGAGGCTGCTCCAGAAGGTTAAGTTCACAAGATCACAAGATAAGGGAGCAGAAGCAGGCCATTCGGCCCATCGAGTCTGCTCCAAGGAAAAGGGAAAAAGAAATGGGGTGGGAAAAAAGAGAGAGAAAAAAAAACTATTCTAATCCCATTTGCCAGCCTTATCCCCATATCCCTTGATACCCTGACTATTTAGATATCTGTCTATCTCCTCCTTGAATACCCCCACTGATCTGGCCTCCACTGCTGTGCGTGGCAAGGAGTTCCACAATTTCACCACCCTCTGGGTAAAGAAACTTCTCCTCATCTCTGTCTTGAAACTGTACCCTCTAATTCTAAGATTGTGCCCTCTGGTCCTGGACACGCCCACCAAGGGAAACAGCCTAGCCACATCTACTCTATCCTTACCTGTCAACATTTTAAATGTCGCTACGAGGTCCCCTCTCATCCTTCTGTACTCCAGCGAGTACAGTCCAAGAGCCGACAAACGCTCATCATACTTAAGCCCTTTCATTCCTGGAATCATTCTCGTAAATCTCCTCTGTTGCTTGGCATTGAGGATGAAGTAACCAATTGGGTTCAAATTGGCTTAGCGGGAGAAGCCAGAGAGTGGTAGTAGATGGTTGTCTCTCTGACTGGAGGTCTGTGACTAGTGGTGTGCCACAGGGATTGGTGCTGAGTCCATTGTTATTTATCATCTATATTAAATGATTTAGATGATAATGTGGTAAACTGGATCAGCAAATTTGCAGATGACACCAAGATTGGGGGAGTAGTGGACAGCGAGGAAGGCTATCAAAGCTTGCAGCGTTATCTTGACCAGCTTGGAAAATAGGCTGAAAAATGACAGATGGCAGTGTGAGGTGATGCATTTTGGGAGGACAAACCAAGGTAAGACTTGCACGGTGAATGATAGGGCTCTGAGGTGTGTCGTAGAACAGAGGAACGTGGGAATACAGATCCATAGTTCCTTGAAAGTGGTGTCACAGGTAGATAAGGTCATAAAGAGAGCTCTTGGCACTTTGGCCTTCATAAATCAGGGCAGTGAGTACAGGAGTTGGGATGTTATGTTGAAGTTGTACAAGACGTTGGTGAGGCCGAATTCAGAGTATTGTGTGAAGTTCTGGTCACCTACCTACAGGAAAGATATCAATAAGCTTGAAGGAGTGCAGAGAAAATTTACAAGGCTGTTGCTGGGACTTGAGGACCTGAATTATAGGGAAAGGTTAAATAGGTTAGGACTTTATACCCTAGAGCGCAGGAAAATGAGGGGAGATCCTATAGAGGTATACAAAATTATGCGGGGTATAGATAGGGTGAATACATGCAGGCTTTGTCCCCTCAGGTTGTGTGAGATTAGAACTAGTGGTCGTAGGTTTAGGGTGAAAGGTGAATTATTTAAGGGGAATCTGAGAAGGAATTTCTTCATTCAAAGGGTGGTGCGAGTATGGAACGAGCTGCCAGTGGAAGTGGTAGATGTGGGTTCAGTTGTAACATTTAAGAGAAGGCACGGTAGTGTAGCAGTTAGCGTAACGCTTTACAGCGCCAGCGACCTGGGTTCAATTCCCGCCACTGTCTATAAGGAGTTTGTACGTTCTCCCCGTGTCTGCATGGGTTTCCTCTGGGTGCTCCGGTTTCCTCCCACATTCCACAGATGTACGGGTTAGGAAGTTGTGGGCATTCTATGTTGGCACCGGAAGCGTGGCGACACTTGTGGGCTGCCGCCAGAACACGCTACGCAAAATGATGCATTTCACTGTGTGTTTCGATGTGCATGTGACTAATAAAGGTATCTTATCTTATCTTTAGATAGGTACATGGATGGGAGGGGTTTGCAGGGATGTGGTCCGGGTGCAGGTAGATGAGACTAGGCAAAAGATCAGGTCAGCATGGACTCAATGGGCCAAAGGGCCTGAATCTGTGCTGTAGTACTCAATGACTCCAGAGCTGAGGGGGTGGGGAAATGAGGAATTCCCCTGGGCTTTTTTTTTCTGATAATATCCAGTGGAATGTATCAGGAAGTCCACAGCTGGAGCTGGCAAGCTGAATCTTCTCACCAGAAGTCCTCACCTAAGGTTTGAGTCAAAGATGGGCAGAGGCTGTTGTGCCTGTGGGTCTGCAGTCTGGGACAAATGATTGGCTTTCGATGAGGGGATAAAATTAGAGATGGGGGCAGAGGATAAAGAATGGGGTGAGCAATCAGTAATGCTGGACAAGGATCCAGGTAAGCAACTGGTGTTAATGCTACTTTGAGAAACATGGGCACAGAATGCGCACACAAGATGACTGAACCTTCGGTGACTTGCTGAGGGGAGACCTGACAGAAGTTTATAAAATGATGAGAGGCACAGATAGGATAGATAGAATCTTTTTAAGAGGGTAGAAATGTCAAATACTAGAGGACATGCACTTAAGCAGAGGGGGAAAGTTTAAAGCAGATGTGCGGAGCAAGTTTTTTTACACAGAGAGTGGTAGGTGCCTGGAATGGGCTCTCAGGGGAGTGTTGGAAGGAGATACAATAGACCTTTAAGACACTTTTAGATACAGGAAGAGAGAGATAAGGAACATGTGCAGGCAGAAGAAATTTAGTTTAATTTGGTTTCATGTTTGGCTCAGACATAGTGGGGCAAAGGGCCTGTTCTTGTGCTGTGCTGTTCTATGTTCTAAAACTTCCTCCCTGATGATTCTTCATCTTTAGTTTCCATTGACTCTTACTGTGAAATCTAAATATCTAGGAGCTCGCACTTGAGCATCACATTGCAGTTACACAAGTTGCACCTTGTGTAATTTAATTGGATGATAATAACTTGCCACTTGCCATGCCAACCCAGGCAAGGCAGACAGAATAGACTCCTCCTCTGCTGTGTGTATCTTTAATCTGGAGTGGTCCAGAGCAGTCCAGTCTAGTTTGAGTGATTTTGACTGGAAAATTATATTTCAGCAGGAAGGTCCTGATTTTGAAAGGAGCCATTTTCCAACATTTATCCACATGTGGTGATGTTATCAACCACTAAAGATTCCTGTTATTTTCTCACTTTTGTGCTTATCATGGTGCTGTAAGTTCATACTGGGAACCTGTTACTGAGCACTTCAGTGTGAGTGATAATACGGCAGCTGTGATCTGCCCCAAACTCAAGATCAATCCATACTCTTGTCTGTTTGATTCTCTGTCTCTTCACTGCCCATGATGGTGGCCCTGTGGCACCTCTTTCTTATCTCCTAGATGATAAGGCATAGAATGGAACTGTCAAATCTATTGGCTAATTAACACCATTTTGTATTGTAGACTGGCATATGCCATGAACTGGAGTAAAGCTACCCAATCATTTTAGAGCCATCAGATAGAAAGACTTTGGGCAGCACAGTGGCACATCTAATAACGCTACCACCTCACAGCTCAAGTGACCGAGGTTCCATCCTGACCTCCTGTGCTCTCTGTGTGGAGCTTGCACATTCTCTCTGTGACCATGTGGGGTTCCCTCAGGTACTCTGGGTTCCACCCACAAAGACATGCAGGTTGGTTGGTTGCTTAATTGCCCACTCTAAATTGCTCCCGGTGTTGTCGATGAGTGGATGGGAGTGAAGGGAGGACAATAATGGGACTAGTTTAAGATTGGTGTAAATGGGTGTTTGATGATTGGCTTGGACTTGGTGGGAAAAAGGGCCTGTTCCCCTGCTACGTGACTTTGTGACTCTGATTGTCTGAACTTGGGCAGCCACAGAGACAAAAGACTACTGATTAATTCAATGTGCTGCCTGTCTCCCTTGGTTACACAAGGGATCTCTCGTTCCTCAAGTTATTAAATCTTCAGATATCCTTGAGTTTCCATGGTGGCCCAGAAATATCATACTCAAGAGAATTGCAGATATCCAATTTAAATGTGCTTCATTGTACAAGTTGTAAGTAATAATAGCCATTCATCTGGAACTTGAGCACTGGTGGGTGGGGAACTTGCCTCTGGATGATCGTTGATGCAAACCCGAAAACATTTTAGGACCACTATCTGTTTGAATGTTGTGTAACTTTCACTTATAATGTATTAGCTCCCAAAGATACAAAAATGTTTTAAAATGTGGATTAAAATGGTCCTGGGTAGGATCACAAATATAATAGCCAAATAACATCATTTGGGAGATAGTAGGAACTTGTTGGGTATATTCCATAGCTGGAGGCCAGGATGGAATGGTGTTTATTCATTTACATGGAAGAGGGTTGAAATGAACAGGCAGTAATTCTCAGCAGTGATCTGTTGTGATCTTGGCACAGTCTCAGTAAAGAGTACAGTGCAGCATGCAATATTCACACTGCATTCCACTAGCATCATTCTAGATTCCATACCTCCAGCTAATACTTGATTCTGCAGAGAGCATTTTAAACATTAGATACCAGGATGAAATACTGCCGGGTATCTTTCATTGGCCTGATGACTGTAAAACCGCAGTGATGGATTCAGAATACAATTGTATATTGATTTAGCCCCACATGCAATATTTAGCTCAGTGTTTAGTATTCCAGATGAGTTCACACTGCACTGATTTGTCATTATTGCAAACCATTTCCAGTTATTTAAATAACTATATATTGGATATAGATTGGTGCTGTTATGGGAGAATATGTTGGGCATTGAGTTGCTAAAATCTAGCTTATTCCCTCCGCCACTACAGTTTATTTCTTATTTAGTTTTTATCTACTACGATACTGAATACTGAGGAGCTCGGCCAGAACAGGAAGGATAATGGATGCCTTGCAGTAAGTTCCAAAGCTGTAATTCAATTGTAACTCTCAGATGGTGTTATAAATCAAGAGGGTGAAACTCCAGCATGATTATGAGCAGTAACAACGTGCAGGCAGATCCAGTGTTAACTTGTTGACAGAAGGTCATTATATTTTTCTAATGGACTCTGGCTGTGAGGGTGGAGGTTGGGTAATCTTTTAGTCTTCTTCTTGTTATCTGTTAGAGTCATGGACAGAAATAAAAATGAGAGTAACCTACAGCTTTAATGTAATGTTCTTTATTCCTTAATGGGATGTGTGCAGCATTTACTGAGGGAGGTTGAGATGTGCCGCTAACTTAAACCTCCGCAGGCTGTGAACTGCTGTTAGGTGGGGAATTTCAGGATATTGATGCAACAAGATTAAAGAATGGGGAAATATGTCCAGCCGGGACTGGAGGGGATTTTGGAGGTGATAATGTTTTCATGAGACATTTGTCCTTGTTATAAGGAGTGAAAGTTGAGGATTTGAGAGAAGCCTTGGCAAATTACTGTGGTGTTCTTTATTACTAGTTTAGTAACTCCAGCCATGGTGTGCCAGTGGTGGAGGGAATGAAAGCTGAAGGTGGTGAATGGGGTGCCGATTAACTCAAAGTCAAGTTTATTGTCATGTGCACGAGTACATGTATGCACAGGTTCAATGAAAAACTTACTTGCAGCAGCATCGCGGGCACATAGCATCATATAAGCAGCATTCACAAGAAAAACATAAATTAAACATAAATTTTACAAGAAAACACGATTTAGGACAAAAGAAGTTCATTACGGTGCAAAGTGGTCAAAGTGAACATAGTGTTGCTAAACTGTAGTGATCGGGATTTTGCCGGTTGCTTCAAGGGCTGAATGGTTGAAGGGAAGTAGCTGTTCTTGAACCTGGTGGTGTGGGCCTTCAGGCTTCTGTACCTCCTGCCCAATGGTCACTGTGAGAAGATGGCATGGCCCTGATGGTGAGGATCTTTGATGATAGATGTTGCCTTCTTGAGGCAGCATCTCCTGTAGATACCACCAGGGATGTGCCCATGATGTATTGGGCAGAGTCCACTACTCTCTACAGCTTCTTGTGTTTCTGCACATTTGAATTACCATCCCAGCAGACCCAGATCCTTTGTTCTGCATGTCATTGAGGTTTGTGAATGCTGTTGGTGCTACACTCCCCCAAACAGCTGTAGAGAATTCTGCCAGATTCTGTGCTGCATTGTTGATGGTGAAAAGGCTTTTGAGAGCGGAGGTGATTCAGTCACTGCAGGATACCCAGCACAGAATTTGTTTCTGGTCAATGTTGACCACAGCCTCCTGGCCAACCCCTTTTCAATGATTGTAATGTCTTTAATGTGAAGAAGAAATGATAAAGGTTGTAATCACAGCCTGCTCATTATAAAGGTACTGCTGTGTGCTTTCACATACATACAGTATGTCTCTCATGACCAATATATAGTATACCCCAATGTCATATAATTAATTCAGTATAATTGGTGTCATTATCTAAATTTACACAAACATCTCTGGTGCTTCTTCCCCTGTGTTATACAGATGGTTCAATTGATGGTACCGTCTTTACACAAAGCTACAGACGGTGAAGTGTCTGTGGGGGTGAGTGAGGGTGGGTGGGTGAGGGTGCTGGTGTGTGAGTGTGAGTGAGTGGACTTTACTGTGATTTGTAATTGATGTCTGTCCTGGGAAGAATAAGTCCACCTCTGGTTTGTGACCACAGTCCAGTGACCTGTGTAGACGCAGGGTAAGCTTGGGGTCATTGGATAGTGGTTAGTTTACCTGAGTAAATGGGTGGGCTTTTGTCACAGTACCATTTCCTTACAAACCCTTGTAGAAGTGACTGCTAACTGGGATAGCCAGTGCAGTGTCTTGTGTTGAGAATGCTCTGTCAGTGTTGTACTTGCTGTGACTAGGGTGACCTTGACCTCTGAGTTCCACCCAGCATTCCTTTCAAACTTGGCAGGGTTTGATCCAATCACTGCTCCTTCTCCCAAAACACAAACTTCCTGCCACAGGATACCGAGTTGGAACATCCAGACAACTTCCCTTCGGTCGCCAGCCACAGGGGCCCATTCAAGGTCATCAAAGCCTTAGCTCACTTTACAGACAAACTGTTTGGGTCGGAGGTTTCAGATGCACGACAGAGCCAGAATCCTTGCAGGCAACAGTTAAAATTAAACCCATATGGGAAGTAAGATCCAGCTTTAGATTCGAAGGCACGCAGTTTCCCATTTTACCTTCACCACGTGGTTGGTATGGAAACCGCACCAGAGAAACAAAGATTTACTTTTATATTGCACCTTTCCCAACCCCAGGACTTCGCAGAGCTCCTTCTGTGCATTGGTGCACAGATATTCCCAGATACCATTGTGACGATGACCCTACAATATGCTGTACTGATATTGCTTGAGGATGAATACTGGCTGGAATACTCTCCCATGAAGTTGTTCCTTGTGATCTTTTATATTCACCTCAGTGAACAGACAGGGTCTCAGTTTCAAAGTTTAATAAGATAAGATATCCTTATTCGTCACATGTACATCGGAACACATAGTGAAATGCATCTTTGCGTAGAGTGTTCTGGGGGCAGCCCGCAAGTGTCGCCACGCTTCTGGCGCCAACATAGCATGCCCACAACTTCCTAACCCATCTGTCTTTGGAATGTGGGAGGAAACTGGAGCATTCAGAGGAAACCCACGCTGTCACAGGGAGAATGTACAAACTCCTTACAGATAGCAGCTGGAATTGAACCCGGGTCGCTGGTGCTGTAATAGCATCATACTAACCGCTACACTACTGTGCCTGCCAACAATTTCAAAGATAATCTCAAAGATAGCAACGATTTTGGTTGAAACAAAAGAAAAAAATGTTGGATACATTTAAGAGATTGGGCAATATCCATGGAGAGAGAATCACGAATGAACGTTTCAGCTTCCTGATCGGCCTTTCATCTGAAACATTAACTCTGCTTCTACCTCCACAGATGCTGCCTGATTTGCTAAATGTTCCCAACATTTTCTATTTTATTTCATATTTCCAGCATCTGCTGGATTTTGCTTTGTGGGCCATTTCTATTTATTTACAGGACTTGAGTGCCAGTGGCAAGGACAGAATTTACTGCCCATCCCAAATTATGCTTGAGATGGCAGTGAGCTGCCACCTTGAACCCGTGGCATGCACATCACAAAGGCCTTCCTGGACTGTTGTTGGATGGGGTGCTATAGCCATAATGAAGCAATAGGGCTGCATTCCAGTTGGGATGCTATGTAACTGGAAGGTGAACTTGCATGTGATGGTGTTTCATTCATATGATGCCTTTCTCTAGAGGCCATGAGTTGGGAAGTGACGTGGAAGACCCCACCTCCAACTGTTTCCGTCTGTCCGTCATCCTTCCCTTATCACCTTCCAGCCTGTCTCTACTTCCACCCACCTCACTCCAGCTGTTCCCTTTTTTTCTTCTCTCTTCTTATCTGACTCTACCTATTGCCCACCAGTCACCCTCCCAACTCCACCCCTCCTCCTCTCCCATCTGCCCATCATCTCCCTCTTCACCTCATTCCACCTGCCAGGCCCTGCCTCTCCCTTCCCTCTTTACACTGCCTATCTCCCCTCTCCACCCTCAATCCTGATGCAGAGTCATCCCGAAGCGTCGACTATCCCTTTGTCTCCACAGACGCTGCTCGACCCACCGAATTCCTCCAGCAGTTTTAGTTTTTGCTCCATATTACAGCATCTGCAGTCTCTGGTGTCGCTGAGAAGACTCATCATTTTGGTGAGGTCTCAGAGAGCTCCAGCCCCTCTTCTCCACCCTCTCCCTCCGAGAACCTGCTGCCAGCTCTGTCCTGTAACTCTCAACATTTCCTGATGGCTGCACTGGGATTATGACTCAATTGTAATTACTTCGACGTTGCAACAGTAACTGTTCCATCATCCTGTCTCAGGTAAATGGGATTAGTATGGATAGGTACTTGGTGGTCGGTATGGACACAGTGGGCTGAAGAGCCTGTTTCTGTGCTGTATGACTCTGACTTAGAACCATAGAACACTACAGCACAGAAAACAGGCCATTCGGCCTTCTAGTCTGGGCCGAAACGGTATTCCGCTAGTCCCATTTACCTGCACCCAGTCCGTAACCCTCCAGACCTCTCCCATCCATGTTTTTATCCAATTTATTCTTAAAACTCAAGGGTGAGCCTGCATTTACTACATCAGATGGCAGCCTGTTCCGTACTCCCACCATTCTTTGAGTGAAGATGTTCCCCCTAAACTTTTCCCCTTTCACCCTAAAGCCATGTCCTCTCATACTTATCTCTCCTAATCTAGGTAGAAAGAGCCTACTTGCATTAACTCTGTCTATAGCCCTCATAATTTTGTAAACCTCTATCAAATCTCCCCTCATTCTCCTGCGCTCCAAGGAATAAAGTCCTAACCTGTTCAATCTTTCCCTGTAACTCAACTCCTGAAGACTCGGCAACATTCGAGTAAATCGCCTTGTTGGCTCAGGTACAGTGCATTGGAACTGTCCCATCATCCACTCTAATTATCGGTCAAGGAGTGGCCTGCTGGAGGTGATGCCACCAATCTCCTTCCCATCTCGTTCACTTCGCCTACCAAAGTTCCCTTAGAATTTGCCAATGATTAAAAATCCTCGTCCCTTTCTACATTTTGCTGGATAGTGTAGCAGTTAGCGTAACGCTATTACAGCACCAGTGACCCGGGTTTAATTCCAGCTGCTGTCTGTAAGGAGTTTTGTACATTCTCCCCGTGACTGCATGGGTTTCCTCCGGGTGCTCCGGTTTCCTCCCACATTTCAAACACGTTCAGGTTAGGAGCTGTGGGCGTGCTATGTTGGCGTCAGAAGCGTGGTGACGCTTGCGGGCTGCCCCCAGAACACTCTACGCAAAAGATGCATTTCACTGTGTGTTTCAATGTACATGTGACTAATAAAGAGATCTTATCTTATAATAGTTGTTCACTGCAGCACAAAACCTCAGCCATCCACAACATTGTACATTAGAGGACAGCAGCATAAGCTGGGGAAATTGCCTCTAGGAAGATGTCATTGAAATGTAAAAGCTTTACATTTGCATAATTTTCTCTTTTCTTGTCCCCATGGTACTATTTTATGGCACATTGTAGTCTAATTATGGGTATAACACAAGCATTTGAAGAATCATTTTATAGCTTTCGAGTTCTGATGAGTAGTACACCATGATTATGTCTTTAGTTTGAAATATTAATAAAAAAATCAGAAGCATCAGTAGGAATTTGGAACAACAACCCAGTCCCTTCTCTACTAGCCAACCTACTGACCCAAGACCAGATGGTCTCTTCCCTCTAATATTCTTTCTTTTTAAATAGAACTCTGATTCCTGAACCCTAGCCCTGCTCCTGGTTGGGTGGGAAGCTTTGCATTTCTCACATTTCAAAGAGCTGTGGACAATCATTCAGAGCTGTGTGACTAAAGGAACAGAGGGACATGGAGATCAAATGGAAAGATGGAGGTGAGGTCAAGGATTAGATATTGATCAACTGGGCAGAGAATTGGCGGATGGAATTTAGTTCTGAAAAATGTGAGGTGACGCATCTTGGGAGGACTAAAAGGCTTGGATGTACTCATTGAATGGTAGAACCTGAGGAAATACTAGAGAACAAAGGGACCAAGGGTGGCACAGTGGTGTAGCTAGTAAAGCTGCTGCCTCCTCACACCAAAGACCCTGGTTTAATCCTGACCTTGAATGCTGTTCTGTGTGGAGCTTGCAAGTTCTCCTCGTGACCACATGGGTTTCCTCCAGGTCCCCTGGTTTCTTCCCATATCTCAATGACATGCTGGTTGGTAGATTAATTGTCCACTGTAAAATTGCCCCTTCTTTGTAGGTGAGTAGCAGAATCTGGGGGGAATTGATGAGAATGTGGGGAGATTTTAAAAAAAAGATTAATGTTGGATTAGTGTAAATGTATGGTTGATGGTCAGTGTAGACTCAATAGGCCTGTATCTGTCCTATATCTTTCTATGACTCTGTATTTATGGATCCCTGAAGGCAGCCGCACAGGTAGATAAGGTGATTAAGAAAGCATATGGAATGTTTGCCTTCATTAGCTGGGGCCTAGAAGGGGGGTTATGATATAATTATAGAAGACATTAATGAGACCACAATTGGAGTACTGTGTGCAGTTCTGGTCACTACACTATAGGAAGGATGTGACTGTACTGGAGACAGTGTGAGAAAATTCACCGGGATGTTGCCTGGGATGGAATAGCTCAGCCATGAGGAGCGACTGGATAGGTTGAGTTTGTTTTCTTTGGAGTGGAGAAGGCCAAGGGGAGACTTGATAAAGGAATACAAATTATGAAGGGCATAGATAGGGCAGCTGGTGAGAAACTTTTCCCCTTAGGGGGGATTTGTGGAATTTTCTGCCCAGGGAAGCAGTAGAGGCTACCTCACTAAATATATTTAAGACACAGTTAGACAGATTTTTGCATAGTAGGGGAATTAAGAGTTATGGGGAAAAGGCAGGTAGGTGAAGCTGAGTCCACGGCCAGATCAGCCATGATCTTACTAAATGGCGGAGCAGGCTCAACGGGTCAGATGGCCAACTCCTGCTCCTATTTCTTATGTCCTTATTTGAGGAAGAATTTTTTTCAGAGGGTGGTTGAAATCTGGAACACCTTGCCTGAGATGGTGGTGGGGGCAAGTACTCTTGCCTCATTTAAGAAGTATTTAGATGAGCATTTTGAAACACCATGGCACAAAAAGCTGTGGGCCTTGTGCTGAAAATGAGATTACTATTGGTAGGCACCTGATGGCCAGCACAGACATGGTGGGCCGAAAGGCCTGTTTCCATGCTGTGCGACTGTAGGATTGAACAGTGGAACAGGCTCGAGGGCCTTGTGGTCTATTCCTGCTCCTGATTTTTGTTTGTGTGCGGGGACCGTATCCCATGACTGTAATCCCAGCTCCATCTGCTATCACTCTGGCCTTCAGTATTTTCTGACTGAAGTCACAACTGCCTTCTGTGTCCCAGAACATTCCCTAATGGCTCTTCTGATTGTTGCTCATTGCAACTGTCTGCCATCCTCTCCCACCGACTGTTGACCCAGGAATAACTTGCTGGAGGTGACTCTACCAAATTCCTTCCCATCTTGCTCACTCCATCTGCCACAGGCCCCTCCGATTCTGCCAGCAAACTGAAAAGCACCACCCCTTTCTGTATTTCTTGTTGTTCCCTCAAGTCCAAGGCCTTTGCCACCCACAACATTGTTTTATAACTGCTCAGACTTCCTGCTTTCCACCAAGGCCTGACCCACGGTGGCAATGCCCTCTTGTTCCACCAAACTCTCAGGAATGCTCCAAGTTTTCTCAACTCTCAGCTCTACAGATAACACTCGCCTATTTTCTCATTTCCAACATGCTTTGAATACCAGAAAAGAAGAATAAAGTTTTGCCAAAGCCTTCCCACCTGACTATACGTTCCACCAGTGATCTACTGCTGTGGTTTTGGAAACGCTTTCACCAGGTCACAGTGGGTCCGCAGTATCACATGCAACGTGAGGAGGAGTTCTTTGGTGATTCAGATTATCCATTCTGTTGCCCAGCCTCAAACCTCTCCCCAGCTCCTCCCCATCAACCTGTAACTTGATGACTCTGGAGTTCAGAAGGATGAGGGGGAATCTCATTGAAACCTACCGAATACTGAATGGCCTGGATAGAGTGGAGGTGGAGAGGATGCTTCCATTAGTCCTGGATCCGTGGGCACAGCCTCAGAATAAAAGGAGGTGTCTTTAAAACTGAGATGAAGAAGAACTTCTTCAGCCAGAGGGTGGTGAATCTGTGGAATTCATTGCCACAGAGGGCCGTGGAGGCCAAGTCATTGGGTGTATTTAAGGCAGAGATTGATAGGTTATTGATTGGTAAGGGGGTTAGAGTTGTGGGGAGAAGGCAGGAGAATGGGGTTGGGAAAAAAAATCAGCCATGATTGAATGGCAGAGCAGACTCAAGGGGCCAAATGGCCTAATTCTGCTCTTGTGTCTTATGGTCTTATCTCTTCTGCTTCGCTTCCTTCCTGTCTATCAATTCCACTCTTGCCCAGATCCACATGTCCGTGATTTTGACCCAACATTATCTGCATCACAAATATCATGCATATCACCTCTGTGACATTATCCACTGCCTCCTGCTGAAACACTTAACTATACTCTGTCACCTCTGAATGAGCTGTTCTAATGCTCTGCTACACTGGCTGGCTGGCTTCTCATTTTTATGCTCAGTAAACTTCTCCCTATCAAGTGCCCACACCATGTTCCACTCACTAATTTTCTCCTTATTGACTGACATATGGGATTATCGTGGCGAAGAAATACCTTAATGTCCTTGCCACTATAGTGGGATGCCCTTCAACCTCCTGCAACCCAACACCTCAAGCTCTGAATCGCTTCTTTGCTCATCTTGCCTTCCTGACCCTCTCCCACTCTTTGCAGCCAGGGCTCATTTCCTGTCCTCTCATCCAGGGAAAGGAGAGTTCCATGTGAAAGCACTCTACAAGTACTGGATGCTTTTGCATTTTTTCCAAGTCCTTATCGGTGTTTTTTTTATATTATTTGTTTTTTTTTTCTTTTCTGGTATTCGAAGCACTTTGGAAATGTTTAGATTGAAATAAAAATAGACAAGTGTTATCTGCAAATTCACCGGAAGGCTGAAATAAACGGAGTGTTTCTCAGACTGCAGAGGGACAGGACGACATTAAAGACTCAGAAGGAATGTAACGAGTGCTCCTATGGAAAAAATGGATCAACAAGGAGCCATGACCTGAGCATACTGAACTGGCTAGTTGGAATGTGAAGTTCTACAATTATGGTCATGTGATGCTAGAGATAGGGGCACGTGCAGGAATTTAAATCTGCTGGTTTTTGGAAGGACACGTGTTAAAGTCACACATGAATGTGTGCTCATGCAACCATAACCACGTGAAATGGTTGTGAATGCAGTCCAGTCCATCACAAAAACCAGCCTCCCCTCCACTGACTCTGTCTACACTTCCCACTGCCTCAATGAAGCAGCCGACATAATCAAGGACCCCTCCCACCCAGCCGTTCTCTCTTCTTTCCCATCCCCCCAGCCCCCCCCCCCCAACCAAACACCCCAATCGGGCAGAAGATACAAAGAAAGCACGTACCACCAGGCTTAAGGACAGCTTCTATCCCACTGTTATAAGACTCTTGAACGGACATCTTGCACGATAAAGAGAAACTCTTGATCTGTCAGTCTACCTCATTATGGCCCTTGCACTTTATGCATCTACCTGCACTGCACTTTCTGTAACTGTAACACTATATTCTGTATTCTGTTTTTTTTTTCCTTTTGTACTGCCTGGATGTACTTGTGTATGGAATGATCTGTTCAGATGGCACATGTTTCACTGTATCTCAGTACATGTTACATTAATAAACCAATTACTGATTACCATGCAACTGGCTGGTGAAGGTTGCTCAAAATTGCTCAGACAGCAGGGAGAACATGCCATTCATTCCTGAGCCAAATAAAGCCTACGTGCTCTCTTAGACACATTTGGATGCATCATATGGACAAATGATTGGATAGACTATGTTGGGGAAGAGAAAGCGGAAAGCATGATCAAGGTGGCTGGATGAGATCAGCGAAGCCACCGTTACTAGAGGACCATATGGGAGGGAAGTGTTAGATAGACCTTAGAGCAGGATAAGATGTCAGCACAACATTGTGGGCCGAAGGGCCTGTACTGTGCTGCAGCGTTCTATGTTCTATGTACTTCTCTGCAGCAAGTTGTCAGGGACAGAGCTTGTCCAGTGGGTCACCAGGAGCTGACACCAACTCAGTGGCTCTTGGCTGATGGGGGTTTGCAAGCATTACCTGCTCTGAGGACCTGACCGTCCATGCAGGTGTAAATCTACAGAGTGCGATCAAGAAATATGCAATCACAATAAGAATAAAGATGCATTAATTAGATAGATGTAAGATAGATATTTATTTATTAGACACATGTACATCGAAACAGTGAAATATGTCTTTTTGCATTGCTAAGAATGTGCTGGGGGCAGCCCGCAGGTGTTGCCACTCTTCTGGCGCCAACATAGCATGCCCACAGCTCCTAACCCGTACATCTTTGGAATGTGGGAGGAAACCGGAACACCCAGAGGAAACCCACGCAGACATGGGGAGAACGTACAAACTCCTTACAGGCAGCAGTGGGAATTGAACCCAGGTCACTGGCACTGTAATAGCATTACGCTAACCGCTATGCTACCGGGCCATCTAAATAACCACGCACAGCCCAGACAGGATTTGGACATTGTGCAGGAGCAAGTGCAAAATTACAGGTGGGTGGACTTTACCTCACTCTCACTACTCTTCTTCACTCATTGTGTCCACTGAATGTGGGAAAGCAGTGTTGTTGCTTGCAAGTGCCATCAGCAGCTGGCAGTAGTGCAGTCTTCCTGCCTGCAGTGACAGAGAGGGGTGACTAGGCTCCTCTTTAAACTGAGCAGACCAATGCGAGATATCAGAGGAGAAGAACGGGACAAGCACCAGGCCTAAGGGCAGTTTCAGGCTTCACAACAACTTTGTCCCTGGGTGCTTCACTGTCCGGAATGGGCTCCTCAAAAGCTTGTGGATTCTCAGCCCTCTTGTGAAGTCTGAAACCTTGGAAATGGCAAGTGGAGAAGGATGCTACAGATTTATTCACTGACTTGTACAGAGGCAGCTGTGATTACAACCCATGTGTAAGGAACCAGCCTTGGCTTCCATCTCTTTTACATTATTTTTCTCTGCCAAGCACACTGCTGTCTGGGGACAGTTCCCTGGAATTGCAGGCAGGGCAGTTTTCTTTGCATAGCATAGCCCCACTTCACTGACTATTGGAAAAGAGCTTGGTGAGTGAAGCAATGAGTTTTCCCAGAGTCCTTGCCTTAATTAGTTGGCATGATTATGGGTGTTGGTAGAGGTCACTGATAATCTCCACCCCCCCCCCCCCCCCCACTTCCCCCCCAAACCCAGTCGCCATATTTCCACCTTTTGCCTCCAGGTAGAATAAGCACCCAATCCATAAAATCGTTAGAACATCAACCTGTCCACCTTTGTTGCCTCAACTTCACTGGAAATGTGGCAGAAACCTCATTTTTATGTTCCCAAGGAGGATTTACACTGCATTCCCAAGGACGTGACAGCTATGGAGCAGGAACAGCTGAAGAAATTCTCAGAGTAGGGAAAATCACCCTTGTTTTAATCCATCCATCAGTAATTCTTTTCTATCCTTCTGCAGTTCCAGAGAGGTGTACCTCGTGCAAATCCACCACCTGATATTTCCCCCCTTTATTCTCCCTAACATGACAGACTTCAAACAGATATTAATCTATTCAGCAAGATATGAATTTAATTGGGTATCAAATTTCAGCATCTTCCTTATATTTGACCAACATTGTTTTAATTAAAGATGGATTTTAAATGTCATGTTTGATTAAAATATGATATTGAAGTTTTGCATTTTGTCCCCATTGTAAAAAGGTTTGTCACAAATGGTTAGCTCTGTAAGCCCAGAGGTTCACAGTGGATTATCAGATGTGTGACTCAAAGTAGTTCAATACTTCAGATGAGATAAATAAGAAAGTCAGTTCAAAGGAACACATTGGTCTCTCTCTGTGTCCTCAGATTGGATTTTGCTTTCCAAAAGCTCTCCCACTCGAAGTCTTCAAAGTGTCAATTCGTCTGCTCAATATGGCTTTGAATTTCACCAGTCAGATCCTGGAATGGCAGGTTTGTCGTATGAGGAGAGTTTAAGCAGACTCGGCCTGTGCTCTCTTAGAAGAAGAATGAGAGGCGATCTTATTGAAACGTACAAAATCCTCATGCTCCTAGATAGGAGTTTGATGTTTGCCTGGGGTGGAATATCTAAACCAGGCATCACCGTTTCAAGATGAGGGGCTAGCTGTTCAGGATGGAAATGAAAAGACTTTGTCTTCGCCCAGTTAAATCTTGGAATTCTACATTCAAGAGGGCCGAGGATGCTCAGTCACTGGGAGATCGATCGATTTTTAGATATTAAGGGGACAAAAGGGGTCAGTACGGAAAGTGGTGACAGGGTAAATAATCAGCTATGATTTTATTGAATAGCAGAGCAGGCATGAGTGCCAGAATGGCCAATTCCTACTTTTACTGCTTGTGCATTTGTGAGTCACACTCGCCATTCTTGGCTAAGTTTCAACTGCAAAATTTATGTCACTGGTCCATTTTAGCAGGGAGGTGGTTGAGTCCATTGATTGGGCTCCACGCTATTGGTGAGGGTGACAATTGACCAAGTTTCCTATGGCTGCCTCTGTAAGGTGTGCGGGGTTGTCCTGGGGATAGGATTAAGGCTCCGCTGGGGTGGCCCTTCCAAGACAGAAATGCCTAGCAATTCTCACAGTTCAGGAGCTTGCAGAGAAGGAAGGCTCCAGTATTGTGAAATGGTATCCTAGCAACATTGTTCATGTTAAGAAAGTTGGGTGCAAAGGCCAAACCCTGGGGCTGGAACTGGTCGTGATTTAGAATCAAGTTGGTTGCAAGTTGAAGTGAATCAGGAAGAAGCAATCGGTGACATCAGTCTGGATTTTAGTGGCCTTAAGATATCAGGAGAAAGAATAGGATTAAGTGAGGACACTGTGCTTTGAATGACTTGCAATAGGAAATGATGAGACGGCTGTTGATTCAAAACAATGTGACATTTTCTGCTCACTTCCAAGGACCTGTTTTTCTTTTCAATCTCTTCCGGTTTTGGTGGACTTCATATCTCATGATGGCAGTTACACCATGTTTACAAAAGGGGCGATTGGTTTTGCACGATCAGACAGCCCCTTTAAAGCCCTGCAGTGGTCTCCATGGCAACAGTCTCTCGCTGTCTATATCACAGCTGTTGCGTGCTGTATGTTTCCGATCTGTGTTGCTCGAACTGAACAAGCTAGGACACAATGGAAAACATCTGTATCCAAATTCCCCGAAGTGTTTAAGAGGAATTCCTGCAAGGTACACATGAAGAAAAGGTTCTGCTGATAAGCAGTAGAAGATCAAAGTGTAGTTTAACCCTTTTTCCTGCTGGGATCTGTTGCCCTGACTGACAGCCTCCTTTGACAAGGCTCCTGCACTTCCACAGGTGAAAGCTTCCCTAAAGGAAGAGGGCACTTGTATTTTCCACCACCTTATCCTGTTATAAGGAGATCTCAGAGCACTTCACTGCCAGTGAGTTATGTCTGAAGTGTAGTCTCTTTTCAACAGCACACAGCCTGATCCAGCACACAATCAGCTGGTTGTTCTTTCAGCGCTTTTGGACACTGGCAGGAGTGCTCACTGCTTCTTGTCTGAAGTGTCCAAGTGCCTGAATGAAATGGGCTCTCACACCCAAATAAACTTCAGGTGCTCATTGCCCACTGAAACAAGCATTTAGGATATACAAGTCCTTTCAGATGTTGAAAGGACTTGCATGCAAGTGGTGGCTCACTGATACAACTGAAAGAACGACTGCCTCACATCTTCAACCACCCAGGTTCAATCCTGACCTCCCCTCTGTGTGGAGTTTGCACATTCCCTCAGCGACTCTGTGGATTTCCTCTGGGCGCTCCAGATTCCTCCCACATCCTGTGGGTTGGTAGGTTAATTGGCCATTGTGAATTGCCCCTACTGTATAGTTGAGTGGTGGAATCTGAAGGGAGTTGATGGGAATGTGGGGAGAATAAAATGGGTTGGGGTAGAAATTAGTGTAAAAATGGGTGTTGATGGTCAGTGAAGACTCAGTGGGACAAAAGACTTGTGCTGTATCTCTAGGATTCGTGCCGTAGAATATGTGTTGAAAGAACGTCACAGCCCATGTAAAAAGGTTTTGTACCTCAAAGCCTTTACAATTAGCTGTTCCCTTCAACTTAAAATCTCATAAGATTTGGGAGTAGCAGTTGTCTTGACATCCCTCAGTCCTGCTCCTCCATTCAACCCTATTGCTCAAACCTACTTCCTCGGCCAATTCAGTTATCCTCAGTTCCCTTCTAATAGTCTTGGTCTCATTGGCTGACCATCCACAGCCCTCGAGAGCAGGCAAAATCCATCAGTTCCAAGTTGACACCCACATAATGAATCTTTGGGCTTCTGTTCACCTGTACCATGTCTCCAGCATTACACTAACATTAGCAATTTTCCTCATGCTCTTGTGAAATTGAAGACAACACCTTCAGACTCCCTCTTGTAATGGTGCCTACTTGGTTTTGGGAAAAGCGGGAATTAGAGATCTAATTTTCTGCACCGCCCTGACTGTTCTTCAAGAGCCAGTGCCGGTTCCTTTGTTCCTCTGGGAGGACTCTTCCCACCAAACCCATCACTGTGGTATGCACTCAGATTATTATTTTTTAATTATTTTATTCACAGAAAATGTACACAGAAACTACAATACAATCTTTCTTTATATTCATTGTGCCATCAAACCAATGCATACTCTCCCAATACATCAATACCACTCCTGTTTCCTTTTTAATTAATACACCCATTAAGTGTTTAAGAGGCTATTACACAGGGCCCAGCCTGTCAGTGTCTAGTGACGTCAGGACTTTAGACTGTGGTCTTTCTCCAAGAGACTTTGTGTTGGCTGCACTGACCTTCAATGTAGCTCTTTGCTCTTAGCCCTGCACCCTGGAATGTGCCGGTCATCAGCATTCACTTACCGACATCTCCTTACACTGGAAGACCACCAGGTTTTGGGCAGAGTAAAGTGCGTATTTCACCGAGTTGACCACCTCCCAGCAGCAGTTGATGACTGTCTCGGTATGGTCCCGGGGATCAGCCCATATGTTAGAGAGTCTGGAGTTATTCATTTGTAGCTACATGAAGGCAGCTTATATTGTGGTCTGACCCTTTAAGGACTATTTCGTGAGGTCAGCCATTTTGTCAGATGCCCTTCTCCTGTTCTTCATTTCTCATCTGACCAACATGGAACCATTTTGTTTTTGCAGGATCTGTTCGAGCCACTTAATTTTAAGGAAACTCTGCCAAAACCACCAGAAAGCTTATCCATCCGACCACAGGAGCAAGCCCTTAAAGGGCCAGGCCACCATACAACCAACACAAATGGATCCATGCTACAATGATGGGGAGGGGAGGAGAGGACTTCCAGGGAGTAGAGGTACCAGTGCAGATTTCTGAAGAGAAGTGCATGCAGGAGGCAGCTTCTATGTTCTAAGGGCAGATGTTGTTAGGGAGCTGTCTGTAAGGATATGTGTGCTCCCTATGAGTGCTGTATGCAGTTCTGGTCACCACACCTCAGAGAGGATTTGGTTGTGCTGGAGAGTGTACTGAGGAGATGCACCAGGATGTTGCCTGGATTGGAGGACTCTGGTTAGGGGGAGAGATTGGACAGGCTAGACTTGTTTTCCCTGGGGCGAAGGAGCCCAAGGAGTGATCTGATATCAGATTACCATCATGGAGTCATACAGCATGGAAACAGGCCCTTCAGCCCAACTGGTCCATGTCAACCAAGATTCCCATCCAAGCCGGTCCCATTTGCCTGCACTTGGTCCATATCCCTCTAAACCCTTCACTGTAGCGTAGCAGTTAGCGCAACGCTATTACAGCGCCAGCGATCGGGGTTTGATTCCCGTCGCTGTCTGTGAGGAGTTTGTGCGTTCTCCCGTGCCTGCGTGGGTTTCCTCCGGGTGCTCCGGTTTCCTCCCACATTCTAAAGACGTACGGGTAGGTTAATTTGGGGGTTTAAAATGGGCGGCGGAGACTCGTTGGGCCGGAAGGGCCTGTTACCAAGCTGTAAATAAAATTTTAAAAAAAATTATTTATCTACCTGTCCAAGCGTCTTTCAAACTTTGTTATTGTACCTGGCTCAACCACTTCCTCTGGCAGCTCGTTCCACATACGGACAACCCTCTGGGTGAAAGCGTTGCCCCTCAGGTTCCTATTAAATCTCTCCCCTCTCACCTTAAACCTGTGCCCTCTAGTTCTTGATTCCCCAGCCCTGGGAAGAAGACTGTGGATAGCCAGAATCTTTTTTCCTATGCTAGAGGTATCGGTAGTAAGAGGGTTTGGGTTGAAGGTAAGGGGAAAGAGTTTTAGAGGGGATCTGAGAGGTAAGTTTATTTACTCAGGGAATGGTGGATATGGTGGAATCGGATACAATCGCTCTGTTTAAGAGGCATTTTAGACAGACACTTGAATAGGCAAGGCAGTGAAGGATATGGTTCTAATGTGGGCAAATAGAATTAGTGCAGATGGGCAAAAAGGTCAGATGGACGTGATGGAACGAAGGGCCTGTTTCTGTGCTGTCCAACTCTAACTCTTTGATTTTGTGACCATGGGAGGCAATGCAGGCAACACCAGCGTGGGTTGTGCTATCTGGAATCCCGGTTGCATCAGTCTCTTTGAAGTTAATTGTGCAGCACTGGGTGGTAGGATTGATGGAATGCAGAGAGAATAGGTTACACGGAAAATTAATCGGGGAATGGGATTGCTTTGTGAGCCGGCAGAGACTTGATGGGCCAAATGGTCTCCTCCTGTGTCATAAGGAAATATGGAAATTCTGCCCATGATTTCAGGAGAGAGGAGCCTGTAGTGCTATCAGTAGCTGGTTCTTCCGTCAGTGAACTGCGTCAGTCTTATTCAGACCAAAACAGTTGAAAATCTCACTACGTTTGACACCATCTGAGTGAGGTGGACACCAGGAAAACAACACTACGATGCAGGAATATCTTGTTTGAAAAAATATGATATTAATGACCATCATTATCTCTGAGGCGTGCACAAAATTGGTCAATGCTGCATTAACACAATTTTTGTCTGTACCCCATTGTTTTTTCTGCAACTGAGCAGTCTGATTGCCAGCCCCATAACCCTGGGCCCAGATTCTGTAGCCTGGGGAAATGGCATTTTACCACCTACCCTATCATCAATTGCACAAAGATTATCTATCATTCTTCTAAATTCCAGTGAGCGTAGGCTCGCTACTAATTTTCCATGTAACCTATTCTCTCTATATTCCATCAATTTGACCAATGACTCCTTGTGATCAATGATCTCCTCATCCCACAAAAAGGTCAATCTAATAAGTCTACCTCAAAAGGAAATGTAGGCAAGGCTACCAAAGCACCACACGATGCTCCAGGTGTGGCCTCACTAAACCACGTACAATTACAAGAAGGCTTCATGCTCACTTGCAATAAAGGCCGGCATATTACTTATCCTTTTAATATTTTCTTGTAAATGTGTGTTAATGTCTTGTAAATGTGTAGTTCATGAACTAACACAATGAGATCCGGCTGCATTCCCACATTTGTTAGTCTCTTATCATTAAAATAACATTTTCTATTCTTACCATCAAAATGAATAACTTCACGTTTCTGACATTAGCCTCAATGTCATCTCTTCCTTGCTCACTTAACCTATCTATATCTCTTTGGAGACTTGGTACATCCACCTCACAGTTCACTTTCCCGCCTTCGTTTGTATAATCAGCAAACTTAAATACATTACACTCTTGCTTCTTCATCTAAGTCATCGATTAAAAAAAATTATTAGCCAAGGGACTTAAACCGATGTAGTTCATGTAGTGAAGGTACACCCAACAGTGCAGCACAGTCGAGAGGTAGAAGATTTAACCCAGTGACAATGAAGGAGCAGATCAGAATGGTGTATGATCTGCAGTGTCAAATTGCTGTGAGCCTTCGAGTCTGGTTGAGGGTATAAGTGATTCTACCTTTGGCCCTGCCCCTACAGTGGTCCGTGATGCTTGCAACTTTAGATTCAATCACTACAGACTGGGGAGGGTTATGACAGAACCACATTAGCAGTGGTGAGATCAAAGCTGGGTTCAGCGGGTTTCCTGCAGATTCCCTCCCTCATGACCACCATGTAATCTCAGGCCCCTTCACCTCACCTCCTGAGATGAATTCTTAAGATCCACTCCAACCCCTAAGCCCAAACTTAATGTCAGCCCTTAACCTCATAACCTCATCTAAGTAGATTACACACAGGAGAAAATGTATTTTACAACAACACACATGGCCACAAGGAAGAGTTTGTTTTGCAAAGTTTGAAAGGATGAGGAAAAAGTAAAGTTTCCAACATAGTGTCATACAGCCTGGAAACAGGCCCTTCAGCCCAACTCGTCCATGCCGACTGTGTTGCCCAGCGAGCTGGTCCCATCTGCCCGCTTTTGGTCCATAGCCCTCTAGACCTCTCCTACCCATGAACTAATCTAGATGGCTTTTAAATGTTGCTAATGTGCCTGCCTCAACCACTATTTCTGACAGCTCATTCCAAATATGCACCAACCTTTGCGTGAAGAAGCTGCCCCCGATGTCCATTTTAAATGTCTTACCTCTGATCTTAAACCTATGCCATCTTGTTTTTAGCACCCCCTTCCTGGGAAAAAGACTCTGTGCTTTCACCTTGTCTATGCCCCTCATGATCTTATACACCTCTATCAGGTCACTCCTCAATCTCTGACGTTCCTGGGAATAAAGTCTCAGTTTATTGCAACCTCTCCTTGCTCCACCAGAGTTCATTTGTCTAATTATTTTGCAGAGAATGACCAGAATATATGTAATAGTAAATCTGATAGGAGCAGAATGAAGCAGACTCAAGAACTTTGTCCTAACCTTGCAACAAAACAGTTACTCAAATAAAGCCAACAGTATTGACCTGATGAGAAAGTCACGGCCATTACAATAATTCCCTGGTGAGCCAAAGAACTGGAATGACCTACTTTAACCTCCAACATGTTCTGATGGAAAGTGATGTGAATACTCTCCTTGACAACTTGCAACAAGTATGGATTATGAAACCTTACCTCCACAAATCTGCCAAGGATAACCCTCCTCTAATCCCTTTGCTATTTCCCTAATTGATACCATCTTCACTTATTAGGCCACTTGGCTTTCAATCAAATTGAGGTGGGGTGAGTATGAATTTTATTTTGGCCAGAATTCAGTTGGAAATGTCCTGGGCACACACAGGAGGGTCACAGCACTTGATCTATTATTGCAACCCAGAAAACATTCAGCAATGTACAGTAGGAAGGCGATTAAAAGTTAGCCAAGGTCCACCTCCTGCTCACAATCAAGTGGCAACAGTGCTGCAGTATTCAGAAAGCAGCGGCTGTGGATTTTTTTTCTCTCCGTGTTAATGCTTTAAGGAAATGTTAGTTTACAAGTGTTAAGGTTACTCTTTGTCCTCAGTGTTCACCTGTTAAAAAACAAGCCCACTGGGCCTCAGTTGCAGCAAACCCATTCACTGTCTCTGCATCTCCATACCATAATTGAAATGATTCCCTTGCTCCTGCTGATAAATTAAAGCCGCATTTCACAGCAAATGGAAATTGTAATTAATATAAATATTCAGCAGCACTCCCTGTAAGAAGTTAATCTGGGAAACATTATAATTTTGTTCCTTTCAGTGTGGTGAGATTCTATCTATTAAAGCTTGTCACCCTGCTGACTTGATGCTGAAGCAAAGGCTTTTCTGCACAACTGAGTCCACTTCTCTGAGGTGACCTTTCAATACTTTTAAATGCGTGACAATACTAATAATTTTTAAAAAGATTAACCATGTTTGTCTGGATTTTAGTTATAGTCATACAAAACAAAAGCAAGCCATTCTTCCCACCAAGTCTATACAGACCATCCAGCGTCCAATTATCCAGTCCTACACAATTCCCATTTTGTTCTCTCCACATTCCCATCAATTCCCCCCGATTCTACAATTCACCTACATGCTGGGTCCAATTTGGAATTGCAAATTAATCTGCCAAACTGAGCCTCTTTGGGATGTCGGAGGAAAACAGAGGACATGGAGGGAACCCATACAGTCACAGGATGCAAACTCCACACAGAGGTCAGGATTGAACCCAGGTTGCTGGAGCTCTTGAGGCAGAAGCTCCAGTAATTGTGCCAATGCCCCACCCATAACAAGGTGCAGTATTTGGGTGGGTTTCTGCTTGTGTTTGTTAGTCATTTTTGCCCCTTCCTTGGTTGAGGTACTGATACTTACTGGGGTACAGATCCACCTAAAAGGATTCCCGGGGCACATTGTAGGTGGATGGCAGTCAGACATGATGGCAGGTGTGAACTAAGCCATCCATCTGTGGCAGACTCGGTGATCTTGTCACTGGCCCACTTGATCCCTTCGTACAGCTGATGAGTCCAATCCTGATTTCACATTCAGTTGCTCCAGTCTCCACATGTACAGCAGGATGTGCTTTGGAGACACAGAGGGGCAGACCAGGGAAGTCTTCATTAAAAAGCACAGAGCACCATTCCTGACTTCGAAGAAGTGAGCCAACATTTATCAATTGAATGTATTGGTCTCAGCACCGAATTCAGGCACAGTAAAGTCACTCCCAGTCCAGTCCACCTGGCAAAGTCTTCCTCTGGGGACTTGTGTCTAAATTGGAAGAGTTGTCCCATAAATTAGATAAGATAAGATATCTTTTTTGGTCACATGTACATCAAAACACACAGCGAAATGCATCTTTTGCGTAGAGTGTTCTGGGGGCAGCCCGCAAGTGTCGACACGCCTCCGGCGCCAACATAGTATGCCCACAACTTCCTAACCCATATGTCTTTGGAATGTGGGAGGAAACTGGAGCACCTGAAGGAAACCCACGCAGACACGGGGAGAACCTACAAACTCCTTACAGGCAGCGGTCGGAATTGAACCCAGGTCTCTGGCGCTGTAATGGCGTCATGCTAACCGCTATGGTCAAACTCACAGAAATGTGGATATTGTAGAGACAACACACCAGCCTCCGTCACAATTCCTGTGTACGTCCCGTCCCACCAGACCTGTACGTAGTGGTGGTGTGGTGGTACACAGGTGGGAAGAAGCAGCCTGGGCAGTCCTCAACGTTGACTCTGTGGCATCAGACCAAACATGGGCAAGGAAATCTCCTTCTTATTACCACCTATTGTCCTCCTTCAGCTGATGAATCAGTGCTCCTCCATGTTGAACAACATTTAGAAGAAGCACAGAAAGCTGCAAGGGAAGAGAGAGATCCATCACAAAGAGTGGCATAGCAGCACTACACCTCACTGGCTGAGTCCTGAGGAACATAGTGACCAGACCGGTCTATGGCAAATCGTGAGTGAACCAACGTGACGGGTAAACCTACTTGACCTCAGCAGTCTACCTGTAACAGATTACAATCCTTAACAACATTGGTAGAAATGATCACTGCACAGTCCTTCTGGAGGCAAAGATCTGCCCTCACACAGATCTGTTCTGTTCTGTTCTGTGACATAATGTTCTGTGACAGTACAAACATGCTGAATGGGATAGTCTCAGAACAGATCTGGCAGCACTGATGCAAGAGTGGGCATCTATGCAGGACTGTGGACCATTTGGAGAGGGAATGTACACCAGCACAGTCTGTAACCTTGTGGCCTGGCATACCACGATAATTCTCAATACTGGTGCCCCGCAAGGCTGCGTCCTCAGCCCTCTACTCTACTCCCTATACACTCATGACTGTGTGGCCAGATTCTGCTCTAACTCCATCTACAAGTTTGCAGATGATGCCACCGTTGTAGGCCGCATCTCAAATGGCGGTGAGTCAGAGTACAGGAAGGAGATAGAGAGCTCAGTGGCATGGTGTCATGACAACAACCTCTCCCTCAATGTCAACAAAACGAAAGAGCTGGTCATTGACGTCAGGAAAGGGGGTGGTATACATGCACCTGTCTACATCAACGGTGCTGAGGTCAAAAGGGTTGAGAGCTCCAAGTTCCTGGGAGTGAACATCACCAACAGCCTGTCCTGGTCAAATCACGTAGATGCCACGGTCAAGAAAGCTCACCAGCGCCTCTACTTCCTCAGGAGGCTAAAGAAATTTGATTTGTCCCCTTTGACTCTCACCAGCTTTTATTGATGTACCATAGAAAGCATCCTATCTGGATGTATCACGGCTTTGTACGGTAGCTGCTCTGCCCAGGACCACAAGAAACTGCAGAGAGTTGTGGATACAGCTCAGCGCATGACGGACACCAGCCTCCCCTCCTTGGACTCTTGTCTTTACCCCTCATTGTCTTGGTGAAGCAGCCAGCATAATCAAAGACCCCATCCACCCGGGACATTCTCTCTTCTCTCCTCTTTCATCGGGTAGAAGATACAGGAGCCTGAGGGCACGTACCACCAGACTTAAGGACAGCTTCTACCCCACTGTGATAAGACTATTGAACAGTTCCCTTATATGATGAGATGGACTCTGACCTCACAATCTACCTTGTTGTGACCTTGCACCTTATTGCACTGTACTTTCTCTGTAGCTGTGACACTTTACTCTGTACTGTTATTGTTTTTACCTGTACCACCTCGATGCACTCTGTACTAACCCAATGTAACTGCACTGTGTAATGAATTGACCTGTACGATCGGTATGCAAGACAAGTTTTTCACTGTACCTCGGTACAAGTGACAATAATAAAGCAATACCAGTACCCTCACTCTACCATTACGGTCAAGACAGGGCAGGGCTTCAAACCTGGCTCAGTGACGAATGCAGAAGGGATTGTCAGATCAGTACCAGTCACACTTAAGAATGATGAGGTGCCAGCCCGGTGAAGTTTCAATATAGGACTGCTTGTCTGTGAAACGGCATGCAACAGAGCTGAGTGATCTCACAATTGATAGATCACATCAAAGCTCTGCAGTCCAAGACATCAAATCTTTAATCAGGCTGAACAATTAAACAACTACAGGCTATCCCCAGGTTACGAACGCCCAATTTATGGACACCACATGCAAACGAGCTCCCATATTATTAAATTCAAAAGTCCGACATTTGTACATATATCCGTTGCTATGAACGGCAGAGCTAGCTTTCTCTCTCTCCTCACTTTTAGTAATTGTTCTTTCTCATCAGTCTTTTGTGCTTTTGATGCCATTCATTACAAATCTTTGGTGGTACAGTTTCCGTATTGAGTGAATTTTGTGTATTTTCTGATATAGACAAAGACTTATAGACGTCTGTAAAAATGGAATCCGTTCGTAACCCAGTGATGGTCTGTAATGGGAGGGGGAGGCTTCCAAACACAAAAATAATCCTTCACCATCGCCCTCTGCCTCCCATCACCAAGCCGTTCCTGAGTTAACGAGACACAATATAAATGCACATCTTCCTATTCACATAACATTGTCTTTTGGTCTAATATTAAAATGCACCCTCCCACTTCACAACCATCCCCCAATCTCCCCACTACATATATTTTCCCCATTGTGGTACAATCTAAAACTGACCATGATTTGGTATCGACATACCAATATGAACAGGCGAAGTTGTGAGGATGCTGTAGATGTCTGCCTGATTCAGCAGTGAGCTGTGTTACGAGCTGGGACTGCTCAGCACTGACCCTGCATGAAGGTCAGACCTCAATCACTTAATTCATCAGGGGGAAAAAAAGGCACCAGAAATAAAACTAATATTGACAGTCCTTGCCGCCAGCAAATTTGGGCTAGTTTAATAGTTCCTCAGTCTTGTCAATACTGCATAAATTCCAAGCAGTGATTTTTCTTCACGCTTCAAGGCTAAAATATTTGCAGAGCAGGGCCAATAAAACCAAACTCAAACATAAACCAACCCAGCCAATACCTCATTTCATGAATTGATTTAAGCTCTAATATTGGGTCATGCTCTTCCATTTATTAAAGTTATTTCCTCCACAGAACCCTCTCTCCTGACCCTGACTGGCTGCAGTTTCATCAGCACTGCTTGTGCTAATTTACATCTCGTGAAATAGAACACAAGGTCCCGGTCATGTGTGGGGTAGTGGTTGGAGAAAAGAATTCACCATGAAAACTAGGGGTTAACTGGCTTCCATGTGACTCTGATCTCACATTGGTTAACTCTTAATGTCCTTGGACCGAGCAAACCAACCCAAGGAGAGGACAAGTAGAGAGAGGCAATGAAATGCAGCTCACAGCCAGAAAACCAATGTTAAATCTCTCCCAAGATTTAAGAAAACTATTCTTGTTTGCACTTGATTAAAAGCAACACCCAACTATTTTCTTAGATCAGTTCAGCTACTTCAGACAGACCAAGGATCGGGCTGGGATTTTCCAATATGTCAGAACAAACAAAATCCTGGAGGAACCCAGCGGGTCAGGCAGCATCTGTAGAGGGAAGTGGACGGTCCATGTGTTGGGTCGAGGCTCTTCACCTGCACGTCTGGACCATTCCAGATAAAGGGTCTCGACCCAAAATGTCGACTGTCCACTTCCCTCCACAGATGCTGCCTGAGCCGCTGAGCTCCGCCAGTATTTTGTTTGTTGCTTTATATTCCAGCATCTGCAGTCTCCCGTGTTTCCAATCTGTGAGGTTTGGTGTTCTTTGGGAGAGATTTGGGATTTTATCTTGATAACCTTGCATCAAAAATATGCATGGTGCCATATTTCCTGATTCTCTTCCAACTCCCAAGAAACAACGACTTACATTTAAACAGCACTTTTAACGGGGAAAATGTCCCAAGGTATTTCATAGAAGTGATATTGAACAAATATTGATGTGAACCTCAGAAGATGATGCTGGAACAAATGACCAAAAACTTAGTCAAAGACAGAAAGATTTTAGAGCGTGTGAGGCTGAGGCAGCTTGACCACCAACCATGGAACAATGGAAACTGGGAATGCGCAAAATACCTGCACTGGATGAGCACAGATAATTCAGGACTGTAGCCCCGGAGGGAATTGGACTTGAAGCCAGTGGAGGCCCACGAGCAGAGAAGCCATAGGGGAATGAGACGTTGTCAAATGGGACACAGACAGCAAAGTTTTAAACTGGCAAGGAACACGCACAAGTAACCAGTAAAGAGCAAACACAATTTAAGTCATGGAATGAGTTATTGGCAGAGTTGGTTTAGGTTTGAGATTAAATTTATTGGCATAGCTCTACAAATCCTTCAGCTTCAAGGGACTAGGGAATTTGTCTGCTTAGAGTTTATACAGTAGCTTTCCATCTTCTATTTCCCTGAAATAGTTCAAGTGCTCGTGACAAGTTACACAATCCTAAGATGGCCTTGTTGACAAAGCCCTCTGTGCCAGCAGCTTGTGGAATCTCTTCCACATTGCACATAGACCGTGCTAGCTTCTGGAGTTTAAATATTCTATTTCCCTCGCAGCTGGGATAAAACTAAAAGCTGCAGGTCAGAAAAAAATAACAAGAGGATCATTTATCATTGTCAGCTTTGGCAGAGTGTTGGTACTTGCATTTCTGGGTCTGAAGATGACTTCAAGTCTTACCCTCGTGAACTGAGTAGGTAATCAAGGCCACCACTTCAGTACCATACTTAGAGGGTGTTCCCCTTTTGGACACCATCATTTAGATGCAATGCAAGACTGAGATTTTGTTTGCCCTCTCTGGAGATTGCAGAATATCTCAGGTAATTTGAAAAGGTGTGAGGAAGGTCCCCTATTTATGTCCCTCAACCAACGTCACATTGAAGGATCATTATCAGGTTACGTATGTTTATGGGAAATCATGCTGCCTGCATATTGTTTGTTGTACTTTCCTAAATACAACAGGGACTGCATGTTGATTGGGCTTCACTGTCAGCCTGGTTCCAATTCCCCTTTATACCTTCTGATCAGGAGAACCTGAATCTGGACTATTGAGAGGTTGGTTACTAGATCAAGTAATTCATGTTCAGCTGGAATCTGGAAATGGTGCAGGTGAGGTTGAGTTTCCAGTGAATGTTGGGAACATGAACTTCCTTCCCAGATAGAGCAGAACGCACACTGAAGGTCATCCCAGAAGCTGAGAAGTAGAGGAATGAGATAAGTCAAAGGTTACTGTCGGGAGTCACAGACTGTATAATCTGTGGAGATCGAAGGTGGTACAGGAATGGAGATGGAGTTCCATAGGAAAGACAATTAAACAAAGGAGAATGTGAAATGAGGCTTCAGGAAGAAAGAAACCACAGAGGAAGGAAGTTTTGGAGAAGGTCTGGTTCTCTAAGATGTTTTGGAGGCAGAGTAATCAATTATATTTGTGATGTGTTTCCTTTCTGTCTGCAGCTGTCCAATCCCTGGATACTCTAAATGAACAGATCACATATTTCATCGCAAGCAAGTCTGTAGCAGTGGACACTCAGCGCGATGCTTTGTTGCCCGAGGAGCAGGACACCCTGAAGAAATCACTGGCCTTAATGAGACAGCTGCTCATGGATGTACAGGTACAGAGCAACCTTTATGTTTGTATCCCTCTTTATCCCTAGCCAATTGCTGGCAAAAGAATGAGGAGATGATGTTGAGAAAGAACGAGGGAATTTTAACCAGCCCAGTCATTCAGCTTCACTCATCAAAGCCAACACAATGACGTAGTGATAACGTGATGATGAACTAGCTGAGTTCTTCCAGTGTTTTCTGTTTTGGTTACAATGATGCAGTATATTGCCCCTTTGGTAGATTATGAATTTGTGAACATTGTGCTGAAACTGGACAGAGCCTCAGTTAGCTGCAGTTCATATTTCATTTAGTTGAAATTCAGAGCCAAAACAAACATCCCTAATGTCAGAGGGATTGAGCTAGGAGGTATATATTCTTGAGTAATGATTCAAGCTGGCCATTGGAAAAAAGGGACACAGTCAGGTTCAAACCTACAAAGGTTCAAACCTACAAAGGCACTTTTGGTACTGAGGTCAAGTTTTCCATGTAGACAATGGTGGGCCCACGGAATGGACTTCCAGGTAAGATAATGAATGTGAAAGCCCTGTAGTCTTTCTGAAAGATTTGATGCCGTGATCTGAGGCACCAACAGGGCTGTGCAGATGGAACAGTGTGACCGGACGTACCACATCATCAGAGTGGAATGGGACCGATTTTTAGGCACTTCTGTCAGCACCCACCTTGCCCATGCTCTGCATCTTAATGACATAAACACCTCCAGAGTAGCTCTTCCTGAGCCACCTTATCTGGTGGTTTCAAACAGTACTGCTCTTGAATTCATGAAGTTAATATATGTACTTCTAAAACTGTGTTCAATTGCCCAAATGGAGCCTGTTATCTGAAATCTTCAAACGTAGCATTCATTCCAATACGGAGGTCAGTAAAGTGAATCTGCATCAATATAACATGAGGCTCAACTACTTAACCCAGTGCCATGAATCATTCAGGTGACCAAGGCAGGCGAGAAGCATTGGTTAGATCTTCCTTTTATCTGACCTTCAGAGGTAAAGTTTTGCAAATGTACGAGATCAATTTGAAATGAGATTTGAAAATGAAAACCACTATCTTTTCTTCCACAGAAACTTGGAGATTGCACACATATAGACAGGGAGATACACACCAATGCACATACCATTAAACTTAATCCATCAATTTAGTTTGCTTTGTGTTAGGTGCTGTGATGTGTAGATATGAACCTCCGCCTTAGCTCAGGTTCAGAGAATGCAATGTCATCTTGGGATTGCGATAACACTATTTCCTCACTGGCATAAATTTCTTGTCCTTTTAATCGAGGGTAATATTGTAAGAAGAGTTGAGGATGAGCGGTGTTGTCATTGGTGCCATCTTGAACTTGAAGTATAGTTGTGTGCAAAAGTTTTTATGGAGAGAGTGCTTACTATTTGCCCGTTAAGGAGGGTGGATGCAATGTCAGTCAGGACTTCCAAAGTGAATTGGATAGGCACCTGAGGACAAACAATTAGCAGGTATACAAGGGAATAGGAGTAAATAGATTGCTCTGCAGAAATCTGTCAATGGGCTGAATGGTCATTACAAAGACCATTCATCGTAATGACCATTCTACGCTTCTATCCTTCAGCTGAGACATTGTATCGAGGACCTATTTTGGGGTTATTAGGTGATATCTGGACATGATTAAAAGAAGTGAAGGGTGCATTGCCAATGCTCTGGATATTGTCTGCATCAACCAACACCATCAACAACTGTCGGATCTGGTTATTTTCAAATCCGCAGGTTCTTTCAGGAGTCCAGGAATGAGTTGAAAACAACTTGGTGCTTCACAAAGTTTTATTGGAAAAGTTTAAAACAAAGAAACAGTCACAGAGCACATGGCACTAGCTTTACAACTAGGAGATGAGCTGAGACAAAAGGAACTAAAGCTGAGCTAGGGCTGGGGTGGGGGGGAGGGGGAAAGAAAGCAAGAGAGAGAGAGAGGCAAGAGAGAGATAGAGGCAAGAGATAGAGGCAAGAGAGAGATAGAGGCAAGAGATAGAGGCAAGAGAGAGAGGCAAGAGATAGAGGCAAGAGAGAGAGAGAGGCAAGAGATAGAGGCAAGAGAGAGAGGCAAGAGAGAGAGGCAAGAGAGAGATAGAGGCAAGAGAGATAAGCAAGAGAGTGATTAACAAAAAGCGACACCTTTTATACCTGAGATAAGAGGTACTCCTTAGCTAACAATAGTCCAATCAGGAAACCTATTAGATGCCTGTGGCCAAACCAACCAGTGAGAACACACGTATTCAACTGATGGACGAACCAATAAGCTAGGATGCGGCCATTCCTTGTGCAGCCACTTGAGGTGTATTAAACACTACACATGTTAAAAAAACTAATTAAAACAGTGAATCCAGCACAACATACTAACTCGAAATTATTATGTTGCTGTTGGTGAGAAGCTTTAGCTTCTGCTTACAAAACTCTAGTTACTGCATGTCAAAGATAATTCTGTGGCAATGAATCACTTAGGATGCCCTGATGATGTGATTAAATACAAGTGCAAGGTATTTCTTTCTTCTTAACTGGTGAAGGTTTGATGCTGTATTGGCCAGGAGATTGGTTTCCCCAAATGTGGCCCATATCTATAAAGATATATTTGTCAAGTGAAAAACTGTCATAACTAAGGAATGCAGTTTAAGATATGTTTCACTTACCTTTCCGAACATCTTGGGGACTCCTTACTAATTTGGAGACTGTCGCATAAAGGCTTATAATGACAGAGAACAGAATCCTCTCTCAGAAACATCCCAAGTTTCGAGCACAGTAAATAGCTTGGGAGCACAACGTAACCATTTCTGTACTGTACATAAACAATAAGGCAATGAACCTTCAGATAACCTGTTCTTGGTGGTGGTGGTGGTTAAGGGAGGAGTATTAACAAATACACTGGGATAACGTCCAGAGTCTTGATAATCCAGACAATGGGAACTTTGGTTTAACATCTCATTGGAACCATTACAACTAATCTCTTAGTTTGCCTTTGCCCAAGTAGATTTAATTGAGGATTAACCTCACTGCTGCAAATGTGCTGTGACCCTGTGAGATAAGAGGACTGACTTCAGTCTCGATTTTTGGTTGCTTTGGTTTAAACAACTCCAGCTGCTCAAAGTTCGGTTCGGGCTGGGAGCAAGACTGAGATGAGCTCACAACCAGACCCTCAGATTTAAAATGCACAGGTCTGTTCTTGAGCTGAGGAGATATTTAGCAGCTGTGAACTGCTGAGCCCAGTGACACCACTTCCAGCAAAAGGTGGAGAACATATTAGGTGCAAAAATGTGGACATGGGCTTCGAGTAGGATCTCTGCATCTATAATCTTCAGGAAAGAATGAATAAGATCCTTAATTGTTCAGGAGAGGGGGGGATATGGCTTGGAACAAGGTGGGAGAGAGAGTGAAACCATTTAATCATTTGTACAAAGCTAATACATGCCTGTATTCCTGTACAGTAGAGCAAAGTGCAGTTTATCAGCTGTGGTGAGCGCTCTCACCTCTGAGTCAAAAGATTGTGTGTCCCATCTACTCCTGAGACATGGAACATTAAAATCCAGGTTGGTGTTCCAGTGGAGTATTGAGGGAATGCAGCCATGTTGAAGGTGGCATCTCCTGAACATTGAAGACAGAACAGTACAGCTCAGGAGCAGATCCTTTAGCCTACGATCCATATCCCTCCATTCCCTGCATATTCATCTGTCTACCTAAAAGCCCCTTAAGCGCCGCTATCGTATCTGCCTCCACTTCTATCCCTGCCAGCCCATACCAGGCACCTACCACTCTCTGTGTAAAAAGAAAATTTGGCCTGCACATCTCCTTTAAACTTTCCCCCTCTCACCTTAAATGCATGTCCTCTAGTATTTGACGTTTCTACCCTGAGAAAAAGATTCTGACCCAATCTATGCCTCTCATGATTTTATAAACTTCTGTCAGGTCCCCCCTCAGCCTCTGATGCTTCAGAGAAGACAAACCCAAGTTTGTCCAACTTCTCCTTATAGTGCATGCCCTCTAGTCCAGACAGCATCCTGGTAAACCTCTTCTGCACCCTTTCAAAAGCCTTCACATCCTAATGCATGTGGCATCAAACCAATGCTCATCCGTCCTCTCAGACAAGCATAACCCTTTTGCCCAGCTAATAATTTGCCCCACCTAACTTCACTCAATGTAAATACTTGGTTAGTCCATTGCTGTCTTTTGGAGCTTGCTGTACCCATGGTGGCTGTCACGTTTCCCACATTACAGCAAAGGTAGCCCTTTAAAACTACTTGAGTGACTGTGAAATGTCCTGAGGTTACAAATGTTGCTTTATAGTTGCAAACCTTCCTTTCTCTTTCTCATCAGTCACTGGAGTGACTGTGTTAGCCTTTGTGAAATGTTCTAATAACTTGCCAAGCAGATTAACAGGCGGCACAGTAGTGTAGCAGTTAGCGTGACGCTATTACAGCTCCAGCGATCGGGGTTCGATTCCCGTTGCTGTCTGTAAGGAGTTTGTACGTTCTCCCGTGTCTGCATGGGTTTCCTCCGGGTGCTCAGGTTTCCTCCCACATTGCAAAGATGTACGGGTAGTTTAATTGGGTTTAAAATGGGCAGTGCGGACTCGTTGGGCTGGAAGGGCCTGTTACCTTGCTGTAAATAAAATTTTTAAAAAAATTTGTCCAAAGGCCATGCGGTTTTAGTGCATTCCAGCCATCCTTCTGTTTTGATTCCACTAAAGTTTCATGACTTCTCTCTTGGCTGGTGCTTATTGTAAAGAAAATAACAATCCAAAACTCTGCTGACAAGAAGGATCCATTCTGCACCCGCCTTTGTTTACTTTGGGATGAAAATATTTGTACCCCTTGCAGTTGACCAGCAGTTCAGAGGCAAATTCCCCAGAACTTGCTCATCAGCGCAGCTTTCTCTGGAGAGGGGAGGGGTCAGGGGCAGGGAGAGTTTTGCCAAAAATCAAAAAACAAACTGCTGGAGGAACTCAGTGGGTCAGGCAGCATCCGTGGAGGGAAATAGACAGTCGACGTTTCAGGTCAAGACCCTTTATCTACACTGAAAGATAGAGGTGAGTATAATATAATATAATATAAAGATAGCAGCCAGTGTAAAGAGGTGAGGGAAAGGGGTGAAGCAAGAGCTGGCAAGCAGTAGGTGGATCCAGGTGAGGAAGAGTGATAGGCAGTTGAAGGAGGGAGGAGTGGAAATGGTGTCAGAGGCTGGGAGGTGTCAGAGGCTGGGAGGTGTCAGAGGCACGGATAGAGGGGTTTTGCAAATGATTTCATGCTGGATGCAAAATAAGCATAACAAGGTTTTAGAGGCTTCAAAGAGCTTTGGGACAATGGTTTGGTCTATGTCAAACCCATGGAGAGTGGATGTGTCGAATCCATGGGCTGTAACATCAAGCAAAGATCCCGCTCCCATCCAGTTTTCTAAACCACCATTTAACGGCCCCCTTGATGGTTCAGTGGGTACATTATGCCACAGGCTGCCAAGGTGGTTGTTCACTCCCTGATCCACGCTGATCTGCACTCGGGACCTACAATTGGCTTCAGTGTTGCTGAGTTATAGAAAAGAAATATCACCCAAGTTTCCTGCCTCCTGTTGCTCCCTAATGCTGCACGTGGGCATTCAATGAAAGTACAATCAGGTTGTCTGTGATGTTCACCAAAGATAAATGCAGATGCTGGTCACACTTAACAAAAATGGTTCTTGCTTTCCTGGGACATCTGTCAAGATTTGGGTGACTTTTCTTCTTTAAGTGCTGCCAACCTTCTAACTACTTCTCACTTTTTATCTAAGTTAATACAGGGATATATGGATAAATTAGCTAAGATAAAAATAAAGAGAGAAGCCACCTCTATTGAAGACAGATGTTTAGTATGTCAGCCATGCTCCCTGCCTTCAAAAGGCTTTCTTTAGGCCCCACTTTCCTTTGACCGCCATTTTACTATTTAAATACTAGTGAGGTGTTTTAGTCTCTTTGTAGGTTAGCCAACAATCTTCACTCGTGCACTTTCGTTGCCTCTCTCATTTCGCGTTTTGTTTCTCCTCTCTTTCTATATTTCTCTACTGCAATGTGAGCCAGGCATCTACCACAAGCTGCCCTTCTCTGTTTAATTTTGAGGTCCCATATTTAGCCATACAGGAAAATTGTTGCCTCCCACATTCACGTCCACTCTTTGCACAGTTAGAGTCATAGACTCTTACAGCACGGAAGCAGGCCCTTCAACCCACCAGATCAACCATCAAGCACCCATTTACAATAATCCTCTAGTGATCCCATTTAATTCTCCCCATCACCCCCCCCTCACCCACTGCACCACCTCCTTCACATCACTTCCCCCAGATTCTACCACTCAGCTACACCCTAGGGGCAATTTACACTGGCCATTTAACCTGCCAACCTGCACGTCTTTGGGATGTGGGAGGAAACCAGAACATCTGGAGGAAATCCACACAGTCACAGGCAGGACATGCAAACTCCATACACACAGCACTGGAGGTCAGGATTGAACCTGGATCACTGGAACCGTGAGGCAGCAGCTCTACCAGCAGCACCACTGTGCTGACCATTTGTATCACTGACTCTCCAGACTGTTTTCCAACCACGCTGCAGTGCTAAAATGATCCTTGGCAAAGTTGCAAGAGATTTTCTTTGAGATCCTGACTGTGATGAGGGACCTCTTATTCTTCTGGAGTGAGAAGGATGGAATCCAGTTTGATGAGCACTCCAAGCAGGAATCTGGTGCATTGAGGGGAAAAGGTGCAGCTCTGGTATTTTAAAAGACAATGAGTGAGCTGAGGAATGGGAGACAGTAAGAGCATGGATAAAGGAGCAGGATAAAAATAGGCCAAGATGCTTGGAATATAATCAAGGAATACAGGAATGCAAGGAGGTGGGCACTAGGATGCTTGGTGGGTCAGAGATGAGTAATTTGTTTTTAAGCATCATTTACTTCTCTGGAGTGAATTAATCTAATAAATACATTAAATCCTCGTTATCTGCAGTGGACTTCCCGCAGATAACAAAAAAAAGGAACACCACTAAAGGCCTCTCTTTTGTACCCAATACATCCCCTTAAATGAAGACAAACAGGCCCTCTATATTTCCAGAAGTATTAACATATTTCTAATAAACACATTAAAACATTTAAGCACCCTGGGGGAAATACTATTAGCTAACAGCCTGCTTCCATTGAAACTTAAAGGCAGTGATAGACTTTTTAAGTGCAGCTGTGTAAATAAGGACTGCTTTCTATTGGAGCAACACACAGCAGGGAGCCACTTGACACAAGTGGTCTGAAAACTGATTGCCATATTTATACAGGCAATGATTGGGTCCCTCAGTGTGTACATGATATAGAGTCATGGATATATTTATTTAGAGAAAATTTAAGGTCAACCTCGCATGTTTATGGATCCATGGATAGTAAATCAGCAGCTAATGAGTGTAGAGGCATGTTGCATCATCTCAGACTCATGCAATGTACATCCTGTATTATATGAAAACTCCAGGATGCTTCCCACATCATGGAAAACTGTAGGTGCAGAAAGTGTTGCCAACCAGAGGAGCTCAAGACCTGGAGTTTGAGCAACAGCTTACATTGATGTGGTCTGTCCATGAGGATGAGTGTTTCATGGAGATGATGTTTCAGGAGGTGGTCACCCCACAGATCAAGTACTTGCACGCAGAAAGGCAATGGGTGACTGGCATTCAGGCAAGAAAAGAGCAGGCAGGTAGTTCAAGGGCATCTATCTCTCCAACCAGTATTCAGAGAGGAGAATGTTCAAGAGAGCAATAGTTAAAGGGGATTCTGTAGTTCAGGGAGCAGAATAAACATAATAGAGGAGGAATTAGTGAAGTGTTTAACATTTTTGAAAGTGGATAAATCATCAGGCCCAGACAAGAGCAAGCCCAACTAGTAAAAGAAGCAAAAGAGGAAACTGTAGAGACTCTGACCATCATTTTTCAATCCACCCTGGCTACAGATGGTACACAGATTGGTGGGCTGCAAACATAGTGCTAATGTTTAACAAGGGAGGAATTTTGGGCTCAGTTGGTTTTACGCCAGTGATGGGCAGGTTGTTGGAGTCAACGTACAAGGAGTACAGCTTTTCACTTAGAAAGGCGCAGATCAATCATGGATAGTCAGCATTGACTTGTTAAAGGAAGGTCCTGTCTGACCAACCTGATTAATTTTTTTGAGAGTTAACAAGGAAGGTTGATGTGGATAGTCCACTTTACATAGTCCAAATAGATTTTCACAAAGCATTGGACAAGTTCCCACTTGCAGGCCGATCAAGGGGAAAGTAGCAAATTGGATTCAAAATTGATTCAGTGGCAGGGAGCAGTAATGAGTAAGGGATATTAGTGTGACTGAAGACTGTTGCCAAAGTCCACAGGCCTCAGCGCTTGGTTCCTTTCTTTTTGCTAAACGTATTTGTAAGTTAGAGTTGTATGTTGGGGGCATGAAAAAGATATCTGCAGATGATATGAAAATTGGCAGGTGAGGAGGAATGCTGTGGACTGCAGATAGTCTGGGTAGTTGGGCAGGAAAGAGGCAAATGGAATTCAATGCATGGAAGTGTGGGGGAATGCAATTGGGAAGGTCCAGAAAGATTTTTGAATGGTGTGGGGGAACAGGGGGATTTTGGTTGATTTGTCCTTTAAGGGAGCAGGACAGGTGGATAAGGTGGCTAGAGGGGTATCCAGGATGCATTCCTGTATTAATGAAGGTATAAAAGATAAGAGCAGGTGGTTATGCTAGAACTATATACAATATTCATTGGACCATAGCTTGCATACTGCAAACAGTTCTGGTCACCATATTATAGGACCAATGTACTGGAGTAATGAGGAGATACTGGACAGGCATGGTTTGTTTTCCTTGGAGCAGAGGAGACTGAGGCACAATCTGATAGAGCATACAAATTATGGGAGGCATAGATAGGGTAGATAGTAGGAAACCTTGCCCCATGGCAGAGTTGTCCAAGACCAGAGGGGATAGGTTTAAGGTAAGGTCCAGAAGGGATCTGAGGAAGAATTTTTTCACCCAGAGGATGGTTGCAAACTGGAACGCACTGTCTGAGAAGGTGGTGGAGGCAGGTACCCTCATTTGAAAAGCACTTGAAGCCTATTGAATAAGACTATTGAACGGTTCCCTTAGACGATGAGATGGACTCTGACCTCACGATCTACCTTGTTGTGACCTTGCACCTTATTACACTGTACTTTATCTGTAGCTGTGACACTTCACTCTGTACTGTTATCGTTTTTACCTGTACTACCTCAATGCACTCTGTACTAACCCAATGTAACTGCACTGTGTAATGAATTGGCCTGTACGATCGGTATGCAAGACAAGTTTTTCACTGTACCTTGGTACAAGTGACAATAATAAACCAATACCAATACCAAATTGTCAAGACACAGAAGGCTATGGACCAAGTGCTGGTAAATGGGATTAGGGTAGATGGGTACTTGACCATCGGCATGGAGATTGCAGGCTGATGGGCCTGTTTCTATGCAGTATGACTCATTGGCATTCCTTATCACTTGTGGGGGCTCCAGTAGCTACAGGTGAATACTTAACTAAGGACAAAGAGCCCTCTTGACCTTAGAGTCTGTTGAAGCTCTGATCAAAGCTGCCTTTAATGTTACCGTGCACGAGAGGAAACGTTGTCCTGACCAAGGGCTGTTAATGAAGAGGCTTTCTATGCCTGTAAAAGATATTGAAAAATGGTCCCCTTACTGAGGATCACTAAATTAGAGGCCAGGCTAGAGAAAAGTTTCACACAGAGCTCCACCATCAGTCACCCAGCCTTATTCAAGGATTCTGTCCAATAATGGAGACACAAGAAATTCTGCATTGGAATCTGGAGCAATACACAAAAAGTGCTGGAGGAACTCAGCAAGTCAGGCAGCATCTATGGAGGGAAATAAACAGTCGACAATTTGGGCTGAGACCCTTCATCGGGACTGGAAAGGAAGAAGACAGATGCCAGAATAAGAAGGTGGGGGGAGGGGGAGGAGCACATGCAGGCAGGGGATAGGTGAGTCCAGGTGAGAGGGGGCAGGCAGTGGGTGGGGGGGAGGGGGAGAAGATGTAATAAGCTAAGAGGTGATGGGTAGAAGAGGCAAAGGGCTGAAGAAGAAGGAATCAGGTAGGAGAGGGCAGTGGACCATGGAATAAAGGATGGGGGTGGGGAGGAGAGGAGATGTGCAGGTCATCAAGGCAGGGGAAGGGAGCCACAGGAATAAAGAAAGACAAAGGAGTCGCGGGGGGGGGAGAAAAAGAAGGTGTGGGGTTACTAGAAGTTAGAGAAATCGATGTTGACACCATCAGGTAGGAGACTCCCAAGACGGAATATGAGGTGTTGTTCCTCCAACCTGCGCCTGGCCTCAACGTGACAGTAGAGGAGGCCATGGATAGACATGTCAGTATGGGAATGGGATGTAGAATTGAACAGGGTGGCCACCGGGAGGTCCTGGCTGTTGCGGCGGACGGAGCGAAGGTGCTCGACAAAGCGGTCACACAATCTGCGTCGGGTCTCACTGATGTACAGGAGGCCGCACCGGGAGCAATAAATGACACCCTTGGACTCACAGGTGAAGCGCTGCCTCATGTGGAAGGATAAAATGCTGGGGAAAGCTCAGCATCTGTGGACACTTAATATTTTAGGCCAAAGACCCTTCATTGGAAGGTACTGATGGCATTTACTGTTTTTATTTCAGCCTTTTTCACTCATCTCTTACATTTCTATAACTAATAAACAAAGGGTACTGATTTCTCTCTGCCTGAGGCAGTGCTCGGAACATTATTCTTCAATTATTGGAGACTGAAGGATTGGAAGCCCTGGGGGGGAGGTGGGCAGATTCCAGATAGTTTCTGCCAACGTTCGCCCCTTGTTCTCTTCTGCAGAATTTCCAATTCCACAGCAAGCGATTAGGTTTTAACTCTGCCAGAGAAAAGTCAATATCCCACCAGCAATATTGTTAAAAGTCAAAACTCCTCCAGGAATATTTTCTCTTTGCTGCACCACTGTTGCAAATGTGTCTGAATGGCATTATTAGAGAGAATACACACAAAGTGTTGGATAAACTCAGTAGGTCAGGCAGCAACTGTGGAAGGAGAAATGACAAAAACCCTTCATCGGTACCTTCTAATGAAGGGTCTTTGACCTAAAATATTAAGTCACCACAGATGCTGAGATTTTCCCAGCATCTTCTCTTTTTATTTCAGATTTCCAGCATATTTTTTTGATTTTCAGTAAAAACAAAGGCTATTTGACTGACAGTTAAAAATCATCCAACCACATCAGGAAGAGCCCATTAGGTGCAGGAATGTGGAACTCTGGAGTTCAGATGCTTCCAATGACCAATGGTTGCAATGTAGGGTGAGAGGCAGAAGGATTACTGGGAAATCCTCCAGGAATATTTCCAATCAGAGTTAGCCAGCTCCCCCACACCCACCCCAGAGATTAGACTGCCTTTAGTATGTTTATACTTTAATGGGCAAGCCTTCAAATAACTGTCAGAGAATTGGATGTTGATTATAAACTGTCACGGGGTGGTTGCTGTCAGTTCTGGGAACTTCCAAAGAACCTCCTTCAAATACTGACATTACTGGAATTCCTGAAAAGTTTTGCTAGACTGCCAGAGATTCCCTGGATGCCACAATGTCTGATTGAGATACAACTTTACTACCAACTAATTGAGCAGAAAATTCCCAACGTTTCACTTCAATCATCCATCATGGAGGGGAAAACAAGCAGTGTTTAGTGTGTCCTCACTTGTAAGGCACACAGTTTGTTTGCTGCTTGCTGCTGTGTCAGTGATCACATGGTCGCTCATTGACAGATGACAGCCAGCCATCTGTGCATAATCAGAGAAGTTCTTTATCATGTTCTGAGCCAGTGTGCCCCTGACAGGTTTGTGCGTGACAACAGTGTAATGTTATCATTCTCCAGAGTTAGAGGACAAGTCTCCTCAGCAGACTGCTACTCAAGCACAGCCATTGCAAGAGGCATGGAACACATGTCACTCAGGAGATGGTTCATCTCTACAGAGGTTAAGTGGGAGACTTATCTTTAAAATGTCACACTATTTCTGTGTTGTAAGGATCATTGCCTGCAATGAATACTATTGTCACATCCATTGAACTTTCTTATGTATCTCTCAACACAATGCAAGACTGATCTGATGGCCAATTACACTGCCATCGCTTCCTTCTGGCCGCCCACTGTTGCTACCTCTCTCTGTTTTACTAAGCGCCGCCCTTCCTTCATCCCCAGTGGACATCTGGTCAGCACAGTGCAGCAGCTGCTGCCTCTCAGCTCCAGCGGCCCGAGTTCAATCCCTGTGCTGTCTTTGTGGAGTTTGTACGTTCTTCCTGCAAGGCTTTCTTTTGTGTGCTCAGGTTTCCTCCCACATTTCAAACATGTGCAGGTTGGTAGGTTTAATTGACCACAGTAAGTTGCTCCTAGCGAGTGGGTGGGTGGTAGAATCTGGGGGTGGGTGGGTTGGGGGTTGGGGGGCTGGGTAGTGTTGATGGGAATGTAGGGAGAGTGGGATTAGTGTAGGAGCTGTGTAAATGAGGGGTTGATGGTTGGTGGACTGAAGGGCCTGCTTGCATGCTGTATGTCTCTGTGACCTTACACTAAGTGCACCTACGTGGTGCTCCTTCAGCCCCCAGCATTAGTGTTGAGATGAAGCCATGCACCCAACTCATTCATTCCAGAGACTTTGAAACTGGTCAATCCCTCACCTCTCGTCAGTCCTACTTTTCTCTTACAAGCTACAAGGTTTTAAAAGACAGGTTTGCTACCTCCGGCTCACTATTCACCTGTCTTCTCTCTCCTCTCCAACTCGGTGCCATGCACTAAAAGCCCTAATCAGCTTCCTCCATCAGCTGGTGTCGACACATGACTGGATGTGTTTGGCCTCTTGTCTTCAGGTTCAATTGAGCCTGTCATGCTGGATCTGTTTCGTCGAATGCTGGTGCCTCTCCTGTCACGGTTGAAATTTATGATGAGCCAATGCATCAAACGTTAGTTCTGTTTCGCTTAGATTTTTAACTTCTTTCATGCCCGACTGTGCTGATATTGGCAAAATTGTAAGCTTTGAGTGACGCTCCTCTGTTGCTGACTTAAATTAGATTGAGAAATGTTGTAGGAACTGCATTGGTATCAACAGTAGTAATTTGGTTTTGGAATATATTAAATGTGTAATGCAAGAGAAGGATTTGACTGCGTTCATCCCATGTCTGCAACTCTGGCTCTCCTCTCCCACCATTTTAGAAATGATATTTAACATAAATGATCTCTGAGGTCGGGTCGTGAGTGTCAGCTGGCTATTCAGCTGTGGAAGGCATCACAACAAGTCAATTCTTTGTTGGTTGTGATCAGAGGAGGGGAACCTGGCCGATGTCTCTCTCTTGTCATTTGTTCTCGGTGTCTCCCTGGCTGAGATCAGTCAGGAAAGCAGCCCAGAGACAACTCAGCATTGATCCTGTTGAGCTGAAGGAATCTTAAAACATGCAATTAAAACAACTGTGGAACAGGCACCTGGGGAACCAACCGCTGTGATATCCACACTATTGGCAGGGAGCTGTTCACTGATCTAATTTCAACAGTCTTTAGGGAGACAGTGAGTGGCGGTGACAGGATACTGACAGCTTCTGAAAATAGCTGCAAGGCTGAAGCACGTGGGCTGTCTGATGGCAAGTTGCACGGGTGGTGAGGTGACCATGGTGGCTGCGGTTAAGCTCGACAAGTGAGTGAGGGTGAGAGGAACAGAAGGGTGTGGTTGTGATAAGGTAGAGCAGGAAGAAGTGCGCTTGGGACATACACAACAGGGCCCCTCACATTGAAGAGATAACTGGACAAGCACTTGCACCACCACAGCACAGAACGCTAGGGACCAAGTGCTGGTAAATGGCATTAGTATAGGTGGGTGGTTGATGATCTGTATGAATTTGAAGGGCTGAAGGGCCTGTTTCTGTGCTGTCTGAGTCTATGCCTTCGCCATGGAAGAGTGAATGTTGAAGCAGTTATCATATCGGGAAATTGAATTTAGGAGCCGTGAGGTATTGTTGCAGTTGTATACGTCCCTGGTCAGATCCCACTTGGAGTACTGTGGTCAGTTCTGGTCGCCTCACTACAGGAAAGATGTGGAAGCCATAGAGAGAGTGCAGAGGAGATTTACAAGGATGCTGCCTGGAATGCGGAGCATGCCTTATGAAAGCAGGTTGAGGGAACTCGGCCTTTTCTCCTTGGAGAGACGAAGGATGAGGGGGGACCTGATAGAGGTGTATAAGATGATGAGAGGTATTGATCGGGTAGATAGTCAGAGGCTTTTCCCCAGGGCTGAATTGGTGGCCACAAGAGGACATAGATTTAAGGTGCTGGGGAGTAGATATAGAGGAGATGTCAGGGGTAAGGTTTTTACTCAGAGAGTGGTGAGTGCATGGAATGGGCTGCCGGAAATGGTGATGGAGGCAGATACGATAGGGTCTTTCAAGAGACTGTTAGATAGGTACATGGAGCTGAGTAAAATAGAGGGCTATGGGTAAGCCTAGTAATTTCTAGGGTAGGGACATGTTCAGCACAGCTTTGTGGGCTGAAGGGCCTGAATTGTGCTGTAGTTTTTCTATGTTCTATGTTCTACGTCCACCTTAACCACTCTTTGCCGTAACAACCTCACGTTGGACAACCTGGGTACAATTCAGTCAGGGTTCTTGCTCCTGATCCTTGTCCACTGCTATCTGCCTCAAAGGCTGCAGGAGGATATCAAGTGAGCACAGGCTTAGGATCACCAGTGATGCCTCCCACAGTCAAATATCTATCATTATGTTTGCAGAAACTTCATAGTCACTCGAGCAAATTAAGGTGGGACCAAAACTTTTACAACAAAAACCCAGCATTAATATAGAACCCTTAATGTGATGAAAGGCTGCAAGGGAGTCTAATGACGGGGTTCCATAGTTCCAAATGACATTCAGCCCATCAATCTGGCTCACAGAGCAATCCTATCCTCCCATAAATTTTTCCTGTAACCTATTCTCACATTCCCAACAATTCTACTACCAACCTACAAAAGGGGTAATCTTGCAGTGGCCAATTAACCTACCAACACAGAAGTCTTTGAGATATGGGAGAAGACAGAAGCACCCGAAGAAAACCCACGTGGTCACAAGAAGAATGTACAAACTCCACACAGACAGCAACGGAGATCAGGATTGGACCCAGGTCACTGGAGCTGTGAGGCAACAGTTCCAGTAGCTGTGCCACTGTGTACTCCGAGTTACCGGGATAGCTGACTACATGTTTGGTCAGAGGCAAGATTTAAAGGAAGAGCATGGGGTGGAGAGGCAAGGCTGCCAGTCATAGAGCTGTGAAAAGGTCAGACTTTATTGAGGCAACACACAAAAAATGCTGGAGGAACTCAGCGGGTCAGGCAGCGTCTGTGGAGGGAAGTGGACAGTCGACATTTCGGGTCGAGACCCTTGTTTCACCCAAAACGTCGACAGTCCATTTCCCTCCATAGGTGCTGCCTGACCCGCTGAGTTCCTCCAGCATTTTGTGCGCTGCTCCAGATTCCAGCATCTGCAGTCCCTTGTGTCTCCAGATTTAGTTGAGGGGTTGGGTGAGGGAAGTGCAGAGATCTCAGAGGTTCTGGGACTGGAGGCAGTCATGGAGCCAGGGAGGGGTGAGAAGCATTTGAAAATGGAGGGCGATATTTTTAACATTAAGCATTGCCAAACCAAGGGGCAACGTGAATCAGCAATGGGGAAAGGGACTGACATCCTCCCTACTCATTGTGGTCAGTGCAAACTGGTGACTGAAACTGTGACCTCCGGCACTGAGCTTCCAGCTGAATTTATTGAGATGGTTTTATGCTTTGTGGTGGATGGAAAGGTATAACCTAGCTGCACGTGAGTGGTGTCACTCAAGAGTTGAATAAAAAAGTTGCACACATTCTAGCATCTCTCTCTGTCTCCTTGTGGTTCCCAGTCTACTCTGCTTATGAAGTAAGGAATATGTCCACAGACACGTGCACTTCAAACTGGTGATTATCAACTCAACACAACCAAGGTTTTCCACCGTCGAGATCTGTGAGTCAATAGGGTGAGTCTGGAAGCTCACAGCCCCCACTTGCTTAAATTTTGTTCTTGCGCAAGGATCAGTTTACATCATTTGCAAGCACTGTACATGAGAAACAGCAGTAGTTGGGCACAATATACCCGACTATAATGACAAAACAAGAAAATGCTGGAAAATCCCAGCAGGTCAGGCAGCATCTCTGGAAAGAGAAGTAGTCATGCTTTGGGTCTACGACCCTTTGAACTGGGAAAGAGAGAGATGTCAGTTAGTTCTCAGTAGGAGAGAAGGCGGAGGTTTGATGTGTAGAACAAAGGGAATGTCTGTGATAGGATGAGTCAAAATGGTTTAATGGCAGTTGTTACCAGCACGTTAAGCTTCTTGGTCTGTGTAATGTGTTGTTACTGGTGAGGTGGTGGGACCTACCCTCGATTTATATGAGTGGGATAAGAAAATCTGAGTAAACATCTAAAAACAAAAAATGGAAAATGATGGTAACACTAAGCAGGTCAGGCAGCAACTGTGGAAAGCAAACCAGCTAACGATTCAGATAAGAGACGCTTCATTGGTCCTGAGGAAAAGAGAAATAAATAAATTAATCTAGGTTGCAGCAAAATGTGGAGAAATTTCTTCTTTCAGAGGATCTCCAGAGTTCTCTGTCCCTGAGGGTCGTGGAGGCAGATCATTAAGTATACTTAAGGTGAGGATAGATAAATATTTGAAAGACTGAGGAATTGAGGGTTGTGGAGAACTGGCACAAAAGAGGAGTTGAGGCCAGCATTGAACACCAGTGATCATATTGTATGATGGGGCAGGCTTGAGGGAACCAGTGGCCTGCTGCTGCTCCAATCTTCTTGTGTTCTATGTGGGTGGAACAAAGGGAAGTTCTCTGATAGAATGAGACATGTGGCAGGCAGAATCGGATTAAGGTACTATGGCTGTGTGATTTGTTGCTTATGTGGTTCTGGCACACTGGGACATGCCCAGCAGGCCAGACTATACACAGTGAGGAAAAGGAGAAAAAGGATAACAGGTGGAAGTGGTTCTTACATAGACGGGGAGGAAGAGCATGTTATCTAAAGTCGCTCAATTCTCTCACTGACCTGCTGAGATTTTCCAATTTCTGTTATTGTTTCAGATTTCCAGCATCTGAAGTTTTTTTTTATTTGATTTTCAGAAATAGTGACATGTTGTGTAATAGTCCTCAAAGAGAAATTGTATCGCTGTTAGTGTGGGATTGGGGGACGTGACTACCCTGACTCAAGCTCTGTCTGCCGGGTGGGAAGGAGGATGAAAACATTATCACAGCGATGCAATCCCGTTATTGTGATGCATAGTAACAAAACACAGCAAGCGTTATTCCTTCTGGATGCATACAATCAGCAGGTGAGCCTTTTAGTACGTACATAGAATATATGTTTACAGAAAGTAGCATTCAATTTGTGCAGCATAGAAACAGGCCCTTCAGCCCACAGTGTCTATGCCGACCATCATGCCTATCTATTACTAATCCCACTTGCCTGCATTAATTCCAAATCCCTCCATGTCCTGCTCATTCATGTACCGGTCAAGATGCCTCTCAAATGCTGTTACTATTCCTGCCTCCACCACCACTGCTGGCAGCTCATTCCAGATGCCAACTACCCTTTGTGTGAAAAATTTACCCCAGGTCTCCTTTAAACCTCCTCGCGCTCTCCTTTAACTTATGCCATCTAGTTTTATACTTCACTACCATGGGAAACAGACACTGGCTATCTACCCTCTCTATGTCTCTCATAGTTTTATATATCTCTATCGTGTCACTGCTCAGCATCCTTTGCTCCAGGGAAAAACGATCTAGCTGTTCAACCTCTCCTGATAACTCAAGCTCTCCCATCCAGGCAACACCCTTGTCAGTCTTTCCTGCACCCTCTCTTGTGGAGGGTGGACATTGTGAAGAGTGATGGTGGGAATGTGTCTGCTTTATGGGTGCACGACGCCATCCTTCTAACAGGAATGAGTTCTGAAATACACCATGTCATCGGATCTTTCAACACCATGGAAAGTAAAAGTGTTTTCAAACTTAAACTGTCAGAATTTTTGGACAGCTACAAATTTGGAACCAGGAATCAGAAGTCAGGCGAGACTATCAGCATGTATATTCTCTCGTTGAAAGATCTGTCTGAGCACTCAACTTTGGTGCATTCTTTGACAATGTTCTGCGTGATATACTTGACGAGTGAATCCAGTAAACACACAGAATCTCACACTTGAGTCGACAGAAAAAATGAGAATGGAACGGAGGAATACTAAAGTTAGCCCAACGCAAGGTGCAAGATTAGTGGTCATATCGTGAAGGTTAGAGTTCCAAAGCAGATTGACAAGCATGTGGGTGAGACTGGTGTGAATTGTTGCAATGGAAACCACCTGCATGTCAGAAGAAGGGATACTTATCCCCAATATGCAGTTTTAAAGCCAAGGTGATGTGCTAACAGCCACGAGTATCAAAGAAAAAAATTAATACAGAGTATGATGGAGGTACTCAGCAGGTCCAGCAGTATTGATGGAGCAAGAAGAGTTAACCTTTCAGGTCAATGATCTTTCGGTCAACAGTTCCTGTCCTTCCGAGTATTTCCAGAATCTTCAGTTTTTGCCTTTCAATTACCCAAAGAAGAAAACCATGCAGAGTTCAAAATAATTAAGTGTGCATTTGCACAGAAAGGAGTAGGTACTTGGGCTAAAACTAGATACAACCAGTCAATGAAAACTAGGAAGCAATGATGAAGACAAAAGAAAATGAAAACATTGTAACTTGGGTAATTCTTAGGTATGGTACAATGTTATGCTAGAATTTTTGCCAGATCTTGCAACAGCGCTAATACCATTTGTTATTGATGTAAAAACAAAGACTGAAATTGTGGCAAAGAACTGCCAACACCGTAAGACTTTATGTAAAAAGTGGGAAGTGAGTAACTTGGATATTTTATGTGGTACTTCAAATTATTTATAAGGAGTTAAGATCAATCGTGCAGCGTAGGATCATCGTGAAAAGCCAGTAGCATTTGCTTCACATACATTGGGAAAGAATGAGAGAGATCATGCTCAAATTCGGAAAGAGGCCTTGGGAATTGTTTTTGGATTGAGAATAGTTCATTGGTTCCTATTGGGTAAATTTGTTATTGTGGTCACAGATAATATGCCTTTGTATGGAATTCCTGGCGTGAAGTCAACAATAGCTGCTATAACTAATGATATGAGCTGCTGATGAAACAAGGCAATGTTAAAGGGGGACACATATTTGTCATAGAAAATATATTGAGAAGACTAATATTACAAAGGCTTTACTCTGACCATTCCAGTTTTGTGAGTGCGAAGCCAATGACTAGTTTTGTGTATTGGCAGAGATTAGACAAGGGTCTTGAAAAGCTTGTAAGTAAATGTACTACTTGCCAAATTTGTAGAGCCAGGACAGAGTCTGAAATGATTAACGACACCTTTCTAAAGAGATGTTGAAGGGGATTGATAATTTCTTGGTATTCATAGATAATCACTTGAAATGGATCAAGGTAAAATGTACTATCAAAGAGTTGAGACCATTCACTCATGTCGTGGTTTACAAGAGGTGTTAGTCTAAGATAAGATAAGATAATGATCCTCGTTTTCTTTATTTCTAATTGAGTGCTTCATGAAACAGAATGGTACCTTGTATTCACTTTCACTGTGTCATCCAGTGTCAAGTAACACATCTGTGAGATCAATGAGAATTCTCGCTCAAGTATTACAAAGGTGCTCGAGTTTAACAATGAGATATCGATTAGCACATTTTTTTGGTAAACTATAAAACAGTACCAAAGAATTCCAAAGATTAGCAGTGTTCAAAGACATTTCTCACATTTCTGGTAATTTGTTGCCAAAGCTTTATTCCTCGACCATGAACTCAAGTCTTTCAGCATGTGTTCTCTCAGATCCTGCAGACAGACATTCAAATTGTGCCACTTTTGGGGGCACACCCGTACCACCCTTATTACCATGGGGGAAATGTGTGTGAACTGTTTGAAATGTGTGTGAACCCATGGGAGATGTTTGGGAACATACAGGCACCCAGCCTTAACATCATGGGGGAGAGGTGGGAGGTATGTGTCCCAATGAAGCACGATTGTTCATAACTTCAAATTGAACAGTTTTGTGAGATGATTATCAGAAGGGCGCAGTGTCCCTGCTGGTTCCCTGTTTCTGCATGCCTTTGAGTTACTCCTGCTGTGTTGTTAATGCCTGGAAAAATCAAAATATGATTGAGTTTAGTTCAACCAAGGGGAGAGAAGCAGTTGAGACAAAAATGAAATTATGACTTGTGTCATCAGAGGAGCAATTAAAACAACATGATAGAGTCTGAGTGTCAACACCACCTGTCATATCTGACAGTCAGAAATGGAATGTTGGAATGATAGTTGAACCATGAGGTACAAAACAATATCTTGCAGAAATAGAAGATAAAATCAGAAGAATACTTGTATACAACAATTCCAGCATGAGATTTACAAGGAAATATCAAAGTGATATGTGATTATAATTGTATTTCAGAAACTGAATCAGTAGAAACTGGGGAAGAAACAACATGAGATTTAACTGCATTGAGTCAATAGGTAACCCTCAAGTCAAGAACTGGATACCAACTCCAATGATAAGTGTTTCTTTGTGAAGATCAGAGAGACTCAGAAAATTGGTGAATAGACTATATCCATAAATAATATGAATACATGAATCACTCTTTTCAAAAAGGGGAATGTAAATATATGACATAAGTACACATGACCAGTGGCATTGGAAAGTTGCATAAACCAGTTGCACATGTCGCAGCTGGTGCAACATTTACATAGCTCAGCAACAAATGCAGCTGGGCTGAAGATTTCATTCCAGGCACCCAGAGTCTCCCCTAAATCAGGTACCAGTTTAAAGCTGCTATGCCGGGGCAAGTTATCGGAGAATGCACTCTACACTGCCATCTGTTTACCCTCCACACCGGTGTCTGAAGAGCTCCTCTCTTAGGAATGAGATGCAAACTTACAGGCCAACTGCCTGATCCCTGTCAGTCCGAGTTCTGTTCAGGTGCCACAGTTGATATACCTTGCTTTCCTCTTCAGAATGGTTTGAAGTAACTCTTCAATGTTTTGCCTGAGGGAGAGAGGACTGTGTTTCTATTAAAAACAGGAAGGAGAATGGGGTGGACATGGACAATAGACAGGAGAATGGGGTGGACACGGGGAATGGGCAGGAGGATGGGGTGGACACGGGGAACGGGCAGGAGGATGGGGTGGACACGGGGAACGGGCAGGAGGATGGGGTGGACATGGACAATAGACAGGAGGATGGGGTAGACACGGGGAACGGGCAGGAGGATGGGGTAGACACGGGGAATGGGCAGGAGGATGGGGTGGACACGGGGAACGGGCAGGAGGATGGGGTGGACACGGGGAACGGGCAGGAGGATGGGGTAGACACGGGGAACGGGCAGGAGGATGGGGTGGACACGGGGAACGGGCAGGAGGATGGGGTGGACACGGGGAACGGGCAGGAGGATGGGGTGGACACGGGGAACGGGCAGGAGGATGGGGTAGACACGGGGAATGGGGTGGACACGGGGAACGGGCAGGAGGATGGGGTAGACACGGGTAATGGGGTGGACACGGGGAACGGGCAGGAGGATGGGGTGGACACAGGGAATGGGGTGGACACGGGGAACGGGCAGGAGGATGGGGTGGACACAGGGAACGGGCAGGAGGATGGGGTAGACACGGGGAATGGGCAGGAGGATGGGATGGACACGGGGAACGGGCAGGAGGATGGGGTGGACACGGGGAACGGGCAGGAGGATGGGGTGGACACGGGGAACAGGCAGGAGGATGGGGTAGACATGGGGAACGGGCAGGAGGATGGGGTGGACACGGGGAACGGGCAGGAGGATGGGGTGGACACGGGGAATGGGGTGGACACGGGGAACGGGCAGGAGGATGGGGTGGACACGGGGAACGGGCAGGAGGATGGGGTGGACACAGGGAACGGGCAGGAGGATGGGGTGGACACGGGGAACGGGCAGGAGGATGGGGTGGACATGGGGAACGGGCAGGAGGATGGGGTGGACACGGGGAATGGGGTGGACACGGGGAACGGGCAGGAGGATGGGGTGGACACGGGGAACGGGCAGGAGAATGGGGTGGATATAGAAGATCAGCTGTGATCTTGAACACGAGGGTCTGTGTGACCTTTTCCCAAGTCTGTTTCTGATGTGCTTGCGCTCATGTAGGAGAAGTGCTGCAGGTATTGATCCAGGCACTCTGTCCTCGAATCTACTGATGCCCTGCTTGACACTGAGCTAAAAGGGTCAAGGTGATCCTCTGTGGAATCCCCAGCCACTGCTCACATTAGTGCTGCAACTGACCTGACAGCTTTTAGTCAGGGAGAGAAAAAGCCCTCTGTGTCTGGAAATATGGTTTGCCATCCCTGGTTGCAGCTACAAAAACAGAAAATGCTGGAGATACTCAGCAGGTCTGGCAGCATCCATGAAGAGAGTTACCATTTCAACTTGATAACTTCTTATCAATTATAAAGAAGGGTGATTAACCTGAGACATTAACCCTGTCTCTATCTCTGTGGATGCTGCCCGTCCTGCTCCCCCATTTTCTGTTTTTATTTCAGGTTTTCAGCATCTGCAGGTTGTTCTTTCTTTTTGGTTTTCTCATTATTTGATATTCCTGGTGGTTGCATCACATGACCCCGTGCCTTTAAGCCCCACTTAGTTAAACAGTTGTGGAGGAAACTGTTATAGGGGAGCTGGTAAAGGGGACTTGGAGACTATACATTCAGGGTGCGATGAAGCAGGAGACGATGAGGCTCCAGAGAAGGATAAATACCAGCACAGACCCGTTGGGCTGAATGGCATGTTTCTACAGCGTAAATTCCATGTAATAGGTCTTTAAACCCAAAGGTACTGTCTCTGTCATTCAGTGTTGGATGGTGATGATGAGAAGTCGTTTCCAGAGACAATATCAGTCCAGGGTATGTCTGGAGCATGGTAGTCCCAAGGCTTTGCAACAACATAATTGCAAACTTAAATCAAACTGGAAACTTAACTGTCTTGTAGGATCCCACTATTTACATATTACAGTAAACCTGCATTTCTATGGGCCCTTTCACTACATCAGGATATCCCAGAGTAAATGAAGTGGTTTAACTATAGTCACTGATCTTTGTAACATGGGAACCACAAAATGGCAACCAATTTGTGCATAGCAAGAGAACATTGTGCCTGTGAATACTCTACCACAGTTTTAACATCCCCAACTCTCTCCTCATCCCATAACTGGCTTGAAATCAATGTTTATATCTCTGGTGTTACTGCTCTTATTCTCAATTTCATGTGCCCCACATACTTCAAAGTAACAATTCACAGATCACTTATTTTTTTAAAACAACATTGATTGATGGTTAAATATCACTGAGGACACTGGGAAGGTTTCCCTCATTTTATTTGATGTGGTGCCAGCAATATTTGCTGCTCTGACGACTGCCGAGCAGGGCCCTGGCTTAATGGGTCAGCCCACAGAACCTGTGCCAAGCTTCTCAAGTTTATCACTGACACAAGTGTTAACTATAGACATAACTTTCAAAAATCTGTTGCTATCAACCAGCTGATAACTACTGGTAATTGTTTAATTGATTTTTAATAGTCTTTTAATGCCTGGCATTTAGAAGCATTAAAATCTATTAAAATTCTATTAAGTAATTAAGAAATAAGTAATCATTTAAAAAAGTAAAAGAAAGTAACAAAAAACTTTTAAACAATGAAAGACATTAAACCAACTCAATTTACTAAAAAATCTAAGTGACCTGATATTTACCCTTCTACCTTGGAGCCATTCCTCTCCATTCCAATGAATGGGTTCTCTGCTTGCATGGGTTCGATGTGACTGTGGGGGAATTGCAGCAAGTTTGTGTTCTGCCTCTGGACTCTATGTGGAGGTCAACATTAGAAAACAGTGCAGCTCAGATAGGAAGCTTCATGGGAGTCCTAAATGTCCTGATGGAAGAATGGAGTAAACGCTGGGAATTCAGTGAGGCACTGCAAACATTTTCCAGACAGCAATTCACTGCCCCAATATTGACACCTCACACCAACTCCCCCACCCTCCCCTGTCCTATAACTGGCTTGGCATCATTTGTATTCCTGGGGTTATTCCTCTTGATGTTGTTTCTGTGTATTCAGTCATTTTACCTTCACTCAGACACCAGTCATGAGGTTGATGGGTGCTCAGGCTCCAATGGAGTGTATCATGTCATTAGTGACAATAGAGCTAATCTGAAGAATAACAATGAGGCCTTGAGCTGTTTGTTAGTCTAATGTGAGATGTCTGTTCATGTTCACCAGCTGTTGACAACAACATCCCAGGAGGGGGCTGCCAGAAACGGTTTGTTGCTGCTCCCTGTATCTTCAAGCTGAGTTTCACAGTGGGACTAACTGAGCCAATCGATGTAACAATATAAAATCCTGCACCATGGTTCTTTGAAAGCTTTGTTTACATTTGATGAGAAAGCAAACTGACCACGAGAGATAATTCTGCACCTCTTGCTCAATGTTAGGGAAAGAGGCAGATTCTGGACTGCACAGTCCATGATGTCCCTGTGCCAGGAAGGACAGCAATTCCCTCCCAAGTCACCCAGTGTAAGGAAGCTCCTTCGGGAAAGGAGGGGAGACAGAAAGCAGAAAAGAGCTGAAGTCCATTGAGCTATTGTATTCCTATTTCCCTTCACCATCCATTTAATTCTCCCATTCTGGGAAGGTCCTTGTTTGAACAAAATTCCCAGCAACATCCCATTGACTGTGTTACTCAGGACATGAGGGAGATTAAAATTGCGGATTGCTGACCCACACTGCCAGGTTTGGACGGCAAGTCGAAAATTAATCCATTAAATCTCACATCTTCAAACTTTTCTTTAAAACCGCCTCTGGGATCCTGCCAATGTCTACCAGCAGAGCGATGGAAGCTGCTGTCAGCAGTGCCATTTACTCACCAATAACCTGCTCACTGATGCTTGGGTTTTGCCATTACCAGACTGCTCCAGACATCACAGCCTTCGTCCAAACAAGGACAAAAGAGCTGAATTCTAGAGGTGAGATGAGAGTGACTGGGTGGGGCATCCAGGAGCCTGGGTAAAACTATCGTCAATGGGCATCAAGGGGAAAACATGCCAGTGGTTGGGGTCATACCTTGCATAAAGGAAGATGGATGTCAGTCATCCCGGCCCCAGGACATAAGTGTGGAAGTTCTTCAGTACAGTGTCCTACATCCTTCCGTCTTCAGCTGCTTCATCAATGACCTTCCTTCCATCATGAGATCAGAAGTGGAGATGTTCACTGATGATTGCATAATGTCTAATTCCATTCACAATTCCTCAGCAAGTGAAGCAGACCCTGTTTGCATGCAGCAAAAGCTAGACATCATTCAGGCATGGGCTGATGCAACAGGTAACATTCATGTTACAACAGTGCCAGGCAATGAACATCCCCAACAGACTAATCACCCACCTTTGATATTCACTGGCGTTATTGAGTCGCCTGTCATCATTATCCTGGGGATCCCTAATGACCAGAAACCCAACTAGATCACCCACATAAAAAATATGGATTTAAGCATAGGTGAGGGGCTGGGTATCCTGCAGTGGGTGAGTCACCTCCTGACACCCCAAAGTCTTTCCACCATCTGCAAGGGACAAGTCAGGAACACGATGGAATAATCTCCACTTGACCCAGATGAGTGCATCTCCGACAACTATAAAGCTCGACAACATCTAGGACAAAGCAGCCTACTTGATTGGCACCACATGCACAATCCTAAATATTTGTTCCTTTCACCACCGGTACACAAGGCTGCAGTGTGTACCATCCACAATATGCACTGCAGTTACTTCCCCAGGCTGCTCCAATGGCACCCCACAAACCACCAAGGAAGACAAGGGGAGAAAGTGCATAGTACATCTGCTCCAAGAAATACATTGCTAGTCCTTCATTGTCCATGGGTCTAAGTTCTGGAGCTCCCTACCCAAAATCAGAAAGACGGCAGGGGTTTTACAACATGGCTCCACCATCTTCTGAAGGGTAATTAGGGATGGATAATAAATGCTGGCCTGGCCTCTTTGCACCCCCCCCCCCCAACCTTGTTCCAATTTTAACAGCAGTCCCTATTGCTTGTGTGTGGTAGTTACTCTCAGTTCCCCAATCTAAATCTCTTTTCTAAAGCCCTTCCCCAAGCCCCAACCACTTAATGAAACCTCTGTTCACCCTTGCTGGCACAACCCACTGGTGAATTGGCATGTCACATTCTTCAGGTTTTAAGGGTGATAAATGCATGTATGTTTTATTGCATTTTTGCTAAGGTGTCCTAGGAGGAGTAAGTCAATGAGCTACAGATTTCTCTTGCAAAGGTTTGCCTCGGGGAAAGGTGCAGCTAAACATCCTTTATCTGGCCTTTACACAGCTTTACCGGTTAGATTAAGTAGAGGAGCACATTGTCACTGGCTCCCTCTGGGCTTCTACATCATTACCACCAGTGGTGAGACTAGACGGTCAAAATTAGTCTCTTGGACATCTTGGGGTCTTATCAAAAAATGACACCTTTCATGCCCATTTCAAGCAGACAGCTATGCCTACAATGTTTGGATCACTGGTGGGCACTTAGCATTTCACCCCACTAGAATGTGCCAGATACTCTGCCGAGTCCCACAGAGACTTCATTGTGATGATAAATGACCTGCTGCTGAACCCTGTGGGCTCGGTGAATCGAGCTGGCATCTTGCCAAGCACTAACACTTTTCTCATTAGTGAATAGGTGCCAGGTTGCTTATGAAGCTCATGAAATAACATTGTCGGTGAACCTGAGGAAACCTTACCATGGTTAAATGCTGAAATAAATGCCATGGATTCAGAAGCGTTAGTAAAGTCACAAAATGCTAATTACATTTTAAATCGTGACCAGATGTACAAGTAGCCGTTGATGCAGTGGGGGGCAGGATGAACCTGGAATACAATCTATCTGCTGAACAATCATCGGGAAAGCAGGGAGCTGTTCATCTTTCAGAGTGGAACTCAAATCCTGATTAATTTGGAAATCACAGCACATATGTGGTGCTTCAGTAGCTGACCTTTATTCAAACCCTTTATGAGTCCAAGCACATACTAAGAGGAAAATAGAAAAAAAATGAATAATTTTGCAAATGTATTTTGGTGTTCCTGCTTATTAGTTTTCATTTCTAGCAGTCATGTCCCTATTCGTGGCACCTCATTGGACCCCTGAAAAAACCTCCCCGAGGTCTGTCAAATTTTAATACCAGTGTAAAGGTTTAACTTTGAAACAGAATCTTAATAGCTGCATGTTTGCTGCCTCTTCGTTTTCACTGCTGACCACCTCATCTGAAACAATAAAGGATGGCAAGAGAAGGCAAGATTTTTCCTCAGAAATGGAGGTGAAGTTCAGTCCTTGAAGGGTCAAATTCAAAGAGACCTGGGTGTCCTTGTGCACGTCATTGAAAGCTAACATGTAGGTGCAGCAGGGAATTAGGAAGGCAGATGGTATGTTAGGTTTTATTATGAGAGGTTTTGAATCCAGGAGTAAAGAAGTCTTTCTGCACTTATATAGGGCATAGGTGAGACTGTACCAATGAACAGTTTTGGCCTCATTACTCTAATGAAGATGTACTTGCCATGGAGAGAATTCACCAGATTGGTTCTTGGCAACGGCAGTTTTGCTGTCTGAGAGATTAAGACAGGGACTGTATTCTCTAAAGTTTAGAAGAATAAGAGGTTGAAACTTGGGGAGGACATTTCCTTCACTGGAAAGTCTAGGACCAGGATGCACGTTCTCAAAATAAGGTATAAGCCAGTTAGTACTCAAGTCAGAATTTGTTTCACTTAGAGAGTGTTGAATCTTTGATTTCTCTGCCCTGGAGTGCTGTGGAGGCTCAGTTATTGAGTTCTTTTAAACTGGAGATTCATGGATCCCTGGATATTAAAGGAATCAAGGGATGGTGCAGGAAATTGGAGCTGAGACCAGGCAAAACCTGATGAACGATGGAGCATTCTTGAAGGGGTAGATGGTCTGCTCCTGATAGTTCTTATATTCTTACCTCTGACTCCTACAACTCAGTTTGCTGTCTCCGACTGAGTCGTCATTCAGTTCCTCTGGACACGATCACCAGCTGTGACTGACAAAGTACAACTCATTTCTGAGGAAGGAACAAGATTTTTATAAAAAAAAGTAAAGATCCATCCATTTTACTCCTTCTGGGCTGTGTCCTTGGGTGCATTCCTGTGTCCTCTGCCCCACACTTAGTTCGTTAGTGGGCTGAATCAGCAACACATTCGCAAGAGACACTGAGGGGAAATGTAAACCAGTGAGAAGACTAGAACATTGTCACCCTCCACCCCCCCCCCACTCCCCAATTCATTGCCACAGTTCCTCTGAGTGTCACTCCATATTGAGTGGGCACAGGAAGTAAGAGATGCCACATTTATCAAATGGTGGAGTTGAATTATACTTGCGCCTGCTCCTTTTCTTATCTGCGGACTAAGCATCTCTCCAACTGAATACCTGCTCTTTCCTTCCATCTCCTTATTTCCCGGACCTTACAGTCCACAAGCCTGGTCTCTCATGACCACCCATGCTTCATTTATCTCTGTTCCTTCCTTGTTCTTTGCAACCATGAGGGTCCCCAGCAATGTGAGCTTCAAGCCGTTAGTTTTTCAGTACATAATTTGCACAAGAAACTGAAGATATGAGTTCCCTTTGGGAAATGATAGAAAATGGTCCTTCAGAATATTAATCAGAGCCATGAGAGGGCAATGTTTTTTTTCATTTTACTAATCTGGTGGCCTGTAAGATTACAAAGCTTCAGCACTGCATCTCCAAAGAATGTCCCAAATAATTGCTACCTCTTGCTGTGATCTCAAAATTGTCCCAAGGACCAGTCAATTCAGTTGCGCATCGGTAGGCCTTATATTATCTTTATATTGTCCACCTGCATCATTGAGAGATGTATAAATGTGGTGGCTGTTCAACCACACACTCAAATCTCCTAGTGAGAACCTTCCAACTGATGCTCATCTCTGTTGATCATGATTGGCCAACAGATTCACCGACATTGACAGCCATCTCCACCTTTGTTGGCACCACTCACACAAGAGAGTGGTTGCAAGGAGCCGTCATGGATTAGCTCTCTGTCTCAGCATTCATTATACCTTGTATCTGAAATAATTCCTCATACAGATTATATATTCCAGATTTACTAAGATGTACTGAAACTCTCGTCACTGTCACTATGACCACCTCTCTCATCAGAACTCACCATTAGTCAGGCACCTTCAACGATCTGAGACACACTTTGCAGTTTCCATTTTGCCTGATGTAACAATTCAGCAGCATACCCACCCAGCAGCCTTTGGTGTGGCCTTCTTTCCGAGCAATAATAATGAATGTGCCCAAGCCATTAACAGTAACACACTGATACACATCACAACCCCAACAGTAATCCAGTTGCATATTCAACTCCTCCAACAATAATTCAGTGATTTACTTCACAGGTTTAACAACAGTATATTGATCCTCCTCATAATCCTAACAATAACAGTGATATACCACCTAGCTCTAACAATAGTCATAATCCACATCCATAATAATGCAATTATGCAGCTCTAAGGATGACGCAATAACATATGCCACCATCTAACGTTAATATACTGATACAGCCTACACCCTTAACAATATCACACTGATATACTTCATGCCCTAACAATAAAACTTTGATGTATCCTACACTACTAGAGAGTATATACCGATGTTCCACACCATAACGTTCAAATCTTACGATGTAAAAAATAACACATAACTCAAGATATGCACCTGTGTAATTTTGAACATTGCAATTCTTGCCCGTAGACCTCGTATTTGGTCAAATGTTGGTTCAAACAGTCTTAATTTTCAAAACATACATTCTGTAATCTTAAGAAATAAAACCAGAGAGCAAACATTTATTTATTCACCTAGTTTAAAGCAAGGCTGTTGGGCTTTACTAATACCCACTTGGTGCCTGTTTCTAGAATTCCCCTGTCACTGTTTTACACTGCTGAAAACGTTGTGGTCCTTGGCCTGAACTTATCTCTCTGCCCTTCTCCCCTCCAGTCCTGAAGTTACCAATGTGCTTGGAATGCCATTACAAGAGAGGATGTATCCTTGCAGTGTGCCTCAACCACGTGAACATAATTCATGTATGAGCTCACATTTCCTATCAAAGTGCAATTTGAACCTAGGGGCATCACAGCCGAGCCAAAAAATGCCCTTGTCTACTTTCCTGACTTCAACACATTCCTAGCTAGAATGTAGAACAGTACAGTGCAGGAACAGGCCCTCCGGCCCACGACGTCCGTGCCGACTGTGATGACAATTTAAACTAATCCCATCTGCCTGCACATGGTCTATATCCTTCCACTCCCTGCCTGCTCGTGTGCCACTCAAAATGCCTCTTAAGTGTTAGATAGCCAGGCTGCTGGCTCCAACGCATGTGGAATGGTACCTTTCAAATGTGAGACCATCGGGAGAATCAGAAAAGCACTTTTACAGTCGTGACCAAAGCAAATTGCCTTGCCAGGACCGGGAAGCACTGTCCAAATCAGAGTTCCCTCTGCAATCCTTATTTTGCTTTCAGTGTGTCTGGCTGCAGTTTGTAACTGTTGGTTAACAAGCTGGAAATAATAAGTGCCGCCAACGCACTGGCTGGTGAGATGTAGATTTCAATTACAGGGTTTAATTATGGTATCTCTGTGCAAAACCAGGCCCTTGGACTGGGTTTCCTGTGTGTAAATAGCCTTCCCTGACAGCTAATTCAGTTAAGATGCAGCCTAATGGAGAGCATCATTTCTGACCTTTACTTGATACACAAAGAGACATTTGATTAGGTGATTTGTTGACTCTGGCCTATAGCTAGCTTAATGACATACAAAAGCAGAGCAATGAAACTCTAGGGGATAGAGTTTATCCACAGTCACACAGGCTAAACTCATAATATGGTAGTCTATGCACAGGGAACTCACCTAGTTTAAAGCAAGGTTGTCCAGCTCTATTGACACAGATTTCATAGATTTTTATAATTCTCCTAATTGTTTTGCACTGTTGAAAATGCCATGCTCCTTGGTCTGAACTTATCTCTGCCCTTCTCCCCTCGGCTCCTGAAGCTACCAATGGACACAGAAATTCATCACAAGAGAGGCTGTGTCCTACAACCACATGAATGTAGTTCATGTGTTAGCTCGTAAAATTTGATGCTTGACTTGTATTTCAGAGGCAAGACTACAAGATTCCTCTCCTGCACACTTAGTGTTTGTGACTGAGGACCATGTGTCAAGCCCAGGGTCTTCATCTTACGGGCAGACAATATGCCACCCAACTGTATTGCAAACGTGCTGTTGGGCAGGGTGTACAATGGGATGTTGCTGGGAACTCCATCGAAGCAAGAATCATCTCAGGACAGGAGGGTTAAATGGAAGCATGAGAATCTGGATTGAAAATGAGCTGCTAGAGGAAATCAGCAGGTCAGGCAGCACCCATTGAGGGAAATAGACAGTCCATCTGGGTTGAAAGAGGGCCTGTATTCCACAGAAATATTCTGTAGGGAGATTGCAAGCCAATGTATTCATCACAATGGTTGAATGCAGTCGTACTGCAATCCAACATCATGCTCCGCAGTACCACATACAATGAGCATTTTATGGCTAGTCAGCCAAGGTTAGATGGCAGTGTGTGCTGGATGCCATGCTCCTCTACACACATGGACTGTGTACACGATATACACAAGGGAATGCAGATGCTGGAATCTGGAGCAACAAACAAAATGCTGGAGGAACCTGCAGGAAATGGACAGTCGACGTTTCATCTGGACTGAAAGAAGGGAGATAGCCAGTATAAAGAGGTGAGGGGGCTGGGTGGGGCAAAGAGCTGGCAAGCGATGTGGATCCAGATGAGGAGGGGTCGGTTGGCAGATGGAGTCAGATGGGGTAAGGAAGGGTGGAAATAGCGACAGAGGCTGGGAGGTGAGAGGTGGAGGCAACAAAGGGCTGCGGATTAGGGAATCCGAGGTTAGGAAGGCAAAGAGTGGAGCCAGGTCAGGGAGGTGGGGTGGGCAGAGGGGAACAGTGGGGGGAGGGGGAGGGGAACCAGTGGAGTGCGTGGCTGATGGGCAGATGGAGCAGGTATGGGAGGGGAACGAAACTGGGCGGTAGGAAGCTGAGGGCGGTGGGGGTGGTGTCAAAAAGGGTGTGTGGGGGAAGACCTGGGTAGATGAGGAGAGAGAAGGGGACAGAGGGCGACCAGCTTGCCTAAGTTGGAGAATTCAGTGTTCATGCCATTGGGTTGTAGACTACCCAGGCGGAATACGAGGTGTTCTTCCAGTTTGCGTTTGGCCTCACCCCGGCAGTGGAGAAAGCCAAGGACAGACAGTTCGGTGCAGGAATGGGAAGGGGAGTTGAAGTGGTTTGCAGCCAGGTGCTCTAGATAGCCAGTGCGAGGAGAGCTTGGCAAAGCAGTCTCCCTTTCCCTCTCCTTCTCACCTCTTTATCCAGGCTATCTCTCCTCTACTCCATCAGTCCAGATGAAGGGTCCTGACCAGAAATGAATATTCCCTCCAGAGATGCTGCCTGACCCGCTGAGCTTCTCCAATAGCTCGTTTTTTTGCAAGATGGTGGCTGAGCAGAAATAAGAATATAAAAGTCTAAACCAAGGTTCCCTTCCCCTTCCTGTCTGCCCTCCCTTCCTGAAAAGGGATTTGCAGGGAGAGAGTTTCATGTCCCTACTGGCACTGTGGACATTACGTGCTGTACACTCCAGAATCTGCGACTTACCCTGGCGTTGGGTAAGAAGTGGAGAATTTTCCCTCATGGACCCTTCCTGGGCTGCTGCTTTTTCTTCAAGTGAAAACAAAGTTTTATGAGAACCACAAAAAATGGGATTTTGTAGCATTTAATCAATTGGCTCATTTAATCCCATCGTCCCACTGTTTCAGACACACCACTCTGAAACTCAGCCTGAAGATACAAACCATTTCTGGCAGTCCCTTGCTGGGACGTTGTTATCAACAGCTACTACAGGATGTTGCCAGAGTTACCAATAGTCAACCAAACCTACCTGTCAGGTTTTCCAATGCAAGCAGTGTGATAGGGTGGGTCACAAATCCAAGTGATATATCTCAGTTATATAGGTGAATGTAACTATATACCTGAGCCATACATCACAGAACATCAGAAACAGAGCCTGTCTTACCGACCCAAGCCCGACCGACCTGATCTGAAGTGTCGGAGTCAGGCAAGGAGGATATTCTGAAAAACATTTGGTGGTGCCGCCCTGAGTCAGCCCAGCTCTGCATTTTTTTCCAGGTCAGGATATTTGCTGCATTTTCCTCTGGTCTCGATCAATATATGGTATTTCAACCTCAAACAGATCAATAGATAATGAAATCATTATATTCATGGCGATGAATCCTTGGGTTGGGGGTCATATTTCTCATGACCCAGATGGAGGCCATTCAGCACATCAAGTCTCTGTTGGCTCTCTAAGCAATCCCATCAACTCCCTGACACTACACCTCTCTCACATGTCCATCTCCTGCCACCCAACTACATTGGGGGAGATTCACAGTGTCCAATTAACCTGTACATCTTTGGGATGTGGGAGGAAATTGGAGCACCCACACAGTCAGAGGGAGAACATGCAAACTTCACATGGACAGCACCGGAGATCAGGATCAAACATGGGTGCCCAGAGCTGTGAGACAGCAGTGTTGGTCACTGTATCGCCATGTCAGACTACAATACTTGACTGGCGTTTTGTTCAGAAATACGACACCCAGCATACAGTGACATATGTAAGGAGGCACTGGGTACTCAGTAATAAGGCACTGGGTACTCAGTGACGTTAGTAATAAGATGCTGTGTACACAGTAATTAAAATATTACATGCACAGTAATAAGACACTGTATATTGCAACAATAAGACTCTGGGTATTCAGTGACATCAATAATAAGACACCCTGTAGATTGGTTACAGAGTGACATCAACATGTGTTTGGAACATCAGAACCCCCTTTCACCAATTTCCTAACCTGTGAAGTACAAAGTGCAGACATAAGCTATTTTTTAATCAATCCTATTACACCGTGTAATTTTCTGATTATCTCATTGAGTCCTACAGAAAAGTGATAAACTTTTCCCTTAGTGTTTCCTCCCTCCCCTTTGGTCGATCAATTCCTTTTCAAATCATTCTTTATTTCTTTGCATTTTCTCCTTAATTAATTTATCAGGCTGGTTACTGCCAGGTAGGGGATGGACCAATTGCCAGAGCTTGGATAATATTTAACACAATGAGCCCAGAACATTGGAATTCTGGCACTGGGAATATATTTGCCTGTTCTATGTCAAAAACTGAATTACCAAAGGTCAATCAATGTAATATTGCACTTAATTTGTAGACTTAATTGTCCTTTAGTAAAAATTTTATTATGAGTAGAACATTTTTCAGTTGCTTGATTATTCCACATTAAAATTGATTTTCCTTTGCCAATATTTATGCATGTTATTACCTTAAGCACTGCAATAGTCATTCATTTTTGCATGAAAAATGTACATGTATTGACCCTGAGTTTCTGTCCAGCTGTTATGCATTAAACAAGGAGGGATAATAGACAGTGTGGGGATTCATTCAATCCTCCTTTGAGAATAGCGAGCCTCTCTGAGGCTATGGGCCCAATAATTACAAGACGATGCACACTGTTTTATACTGCTGAAAAAGTTGCCCTTTGTGGTCTGAATTTACCTCTCCCCCTTCTCCCCTTTGCTCCTTAAATTACCAAAATATTTGGAACGTCATTACAACAACAGTGTTAAGTGTTCCTTAACCATGTGAATGTAACAGCAGTATGAAGATTCTTCAGTGGCTTCTGACCCAGCTGATAACCCTTCAGGTGTTGTGTAGATTGCCACAAGAACACAAGAAAGCAGTCCCAAACCTAATGCCAACATCTCATCAAGACCAAGGGGGTTCATTCAAGTGAAAAGATGAAACAGACTAACTTGACTGTTCTGAATTCCATAGTCACTTGTAATCACCTAAAGTTTACCTTATTATTTAATATATATTAGCACCCTTATGTAGTTTGAAACAAGTTTATATTCTCTCCTATTTTTACTCTTGCCCTGGTTTAAATAGCTGGGAATTACAGTATAATACTGGTCAAAGCTGTTTGAAAACTGGTAACCCATTCTTATCTGAAATATATAAATTGATTGTAATATTTCAATAGTTTTAGTCAAATAAGACTGCATTTTATGTTTCAGCTGGCATTAAGGAATCTGAATAATCAATCAACTTGATGGCCAGCTATACATAGAACCAAAACCCTTTAATTGTCTTTTAAGTTTTATTAGTGCTGGTATAGTGAGACTAATTCTAGTGACAAATAAATATGTTATATTAAATTAGACTTTTTGACAGCTGAAACATAGAGAGAGCGGTACTAATTGTTGAGGTTTATTTTGCTGTATTCTGGGGAAATTATGTTCCTCTTTACATCAATCGTTTGATTTTATTTCTCGAATCGCAATTGGATGAATACAGTAAAGATTATATTTATCATGCTTCAAAATCTTTAAAATATGGAATAAAATTTGATTCTATACTAGTGTACTGTCCTCACCACCTGCCCCTGCTGATCCCCAACATCACCAGCTCCCAGAATGAGCTAGAGACACTGTTCCCACTCAGGACTTCGTCCAGCTAGAGGTCTCCCACCATCCAGTGGTCCAGACATGTTGAAAAACCTTGGCAGAACCTGATCACTGCCACTGGAGGACACTGACTGGACGCTGGCAGGTAAATTCTTGGCTCCTAGAGATAAGCTGAGGGACTGGCATAACAGTTGAGTGGGCAACTCGGAGGTTGCTGGTTTGGCAATTTAAAAAAAAAATTTTTTTTAATTAAATTTTACTTACAGCGTGGTAACAGGCTCTTCTGGCCCAACGAGTCCACGCCGCCCATTTTAAACCCGATTAACCTAACTGTACGTCTTTGGAATGTGGGAGGAAACTGGAGCACCCGGAGGAAACCCACGCAGACACGGGAGAACGTACAAACTCCTTACAGACAGCGACGGGAATCGAACCCCGATTGCTGGCGCTGTAATAGCGTCGCGCTAACCGCTACACTACCATGCCATGGTGAACAGCTCTGCCAATGTAGTCACCATCCAACCATCCAACCTGAAAAGACCCAAGCTACTGCCAGCACCAGCAGCAACAGCAGGTGGGCAGGTTCTGGCCGTGTGCAGTGTGACATCAGCAAGTCGGCACCCAGTGATGCCAGCAATGGCGCACCGAACCAATAAGGCACACTGCACAGAGTGACATCAGCAGTAACGCATCAGGCATCCAATGGTATCAGTAATGAGACACTTTGTGCGCAGTGACATCAACAATGATACACTGGACCAATGAGCACAGAACAATTGTGTGATATCAGCAATTAGACACCAGATATACAGTGACATCATCAAATGGTTCACTGATATCCATCAGTGAAGGAAGCATAGGAAATAGGAGCTGGAGTAGACCATTCAGCCCCTCAAGCCTGTTCCAGCCTTCGATGTTCAGGGTCGATCCTCTATCTCAGTCCTATGTTTCTGCTCTCACTGCATTCACCTAGATAGTCTTCTATGTACAGAAATCTATCTCCTTCTTAAGTGTATTCAGCGACTTCGTCTTTACAGCCCTCTGTGGTAGCAGATTTTGCTAATGTAATCCGGTTTGGCATATATGTGACTCCAGACCCACCAATGTGGTTGACTCTTACATGCCTTCTGAAATGGCCTTGCAAGCCCTTGGGAAAACAGACCAGTCAAGCAACGGCATGGGTAAGTCAGATTCATAGGATCACACTTGCAGACAGTGTTGCTGACTCCTCCAACACAATCCCTGGATCCGTTCTGTCCCACCAATAGAACAGACCCACCGGAGGGGACAGTACTGTGGTAACTGGTTGGGAGGGAAAACCCCTGGACTCCTCCATATTAACTTCAATCACGTAAAATCTCACAGCATCAGGTCATGGGTGAGGTAAGCCTGATCACCAACGATTGTCCTCCCTCAGCTGATGAATCAGTGCTCCTCCATGTTGGACAACACTTGGAAGAAGTACAGAAAGCAGCAAGGGAGCCAAATGTACTCTGCGTGGAGGCCCAATGACTATCAACAGCGGTGGTCTGGTCGCACCACTGTCACTGCCCAAGTCAGCTGAGAACTGAAGGACAAAGCTGCCGGACAGGGGCCATGGAAGGAAAGGAATGAATCAACACGAGCAATCAACTTATTTGACCTTATCCCGACCAATCTACCTGTGGCAGCTGCATCTCCCCTGATAGCTTTCGTAGTAGAGACCACTGCACAGCCCATGTGGAGATAAAGTCCTGATTTCACCCTATATTGTATTATGAGGCACTGTAATTGTGCTAAGTGGGATAGACAGAACAGATCCAGCAGCTCACAAGTGGGCATCCATGAAGTGTCTTGGACCATCAGCAGTACCAGAAATATACACCAGCACAATCTGTGAGCTTATGGCCTGGCATATCACTCATTTGTCAGTAGTAACATACAAGGTGCACAGTGAACTACATAATAAGACACCCTGTGTGCAGTAACATCAGCAATACCAGACTCGGTACAGTGTGACACGAAACCCGTATACAGTGGAAACAGTAACAGTGGTATCAGCCTCTGCATGTTAGCACTGACAGTGTGCCTTCATGCCATGATCTCCAGATCGAAGCTGCCCAATTCATTGCAGATTTGATTCTTATCACCATTCGATCTGTTTGTGTGGGAGGATTCTGCAGCAAATGAGCAGAGTACTTATCCACTGCACCTGCCAGACCCTGTAAGCAATGGACTGGCGAGTGTCCACATTTTGTGGGAATTGGCTGTAATTCCAGGTGATTCCTTGGAGTGGAAGATGAGGGGCTGACTGTCCTGCTGCATCCAGGAGGTTTGCACGTCTTTCTGTGGTAATCAGGATTTATGACTGCTCGGCATCCCATGGCGTAAGGGCTGATTTCTCTGCGTGTCGGCAGTACAATCCATCACTTTAAAGGTTCGTGCAGCTCTCTGCAGCAGTCAAGGATGAAACGCTTAGTTTGTGGCAACTGCAGCCTTGTTGGGGAAAAAAAAGGACAACAAACCAGCAATGTCTCTGGCAAGGAATGGAGGACGACATCCTCTGTTTGATGCCAAGTTTGTACTGTGTTGGTTGTTCTCAGCTGGGGCTCAGGTCCCTGAAATGGGGCCGTGTGGGGAGGGGTGGGCACATCAGGCAGAATTCACAACTCCTGGTTGTCATCCAGTAACTCCATCTTTCCTTACAATATTGAAGGAGGCTGTTCAGGCCATTGAATCTATGCTGGATCTCTGATCACTCCCACCCCTCCCCCCCAATAATTTTCCCTGTGACCTACTTTCCCAACATCCCCATCAACTCCCCTGCCCGATTCTACCACTCACTCACACACTTGGGACAATTTACATTGGCCAAGTAACCTAGCAACCCACACATCCATGAGAGCCCGGAGGAAAACCCACTCGGTCACAGGGAAAACGTGCAAACTCCACACAGACAGCACCGGAGGTCAGGATTGAATGCAGGTTATCGGAACTATGAGGCAGCAAACTCTGATACTGTGCTGCCCTTCCAGGTGGGACATGCATGTGGATCTACGGTGAGGATGAGTCAAAGCCTGTGTGGGCGATTAGCCAAGGGTCATACATGAATGTAAGGCAAGGTTGTACCAGTAATGCAAGGGCTCATCAATGTTGTGGAACTGTACCTCAAGAAAGGACCTATTATCTTCAAGAGGGGAAAATGGAAAGATAAGGACACGCTGAAGTATTAGAAAGCTGGATAGCTTACTCTCCACCAGTGCATTCTCAGGGATTGGGACTTACACTGTACCATCGGGTTTTCAAATTCTCCTCCCAAATTCATTGCAAGCCATCATTGAATAAAGAAAGCTCGGTGTCTAATTAACCTTTGGGCAAATAGTTGCAAGCAGTTTACAAGAGCTCATTACAAATAATTTCACTGCTTGGTGGAACTTGTGGGACTCAGTTTATTCATTTCTATTTTTTTTGATATTTGTGTGATTATTGTTCACTGTATCTGATAAAGTGCTTCTTTTATCAGATTCTTCACCTAACACAAGCTTTGCTCCCAGGGCCCCAGGAGCCCCATTAAGATTCGTTGCTGTATCTCTCAAGTGCCTAGAGTCCTTCTATATAAATAAATCAATACACATTACACAAACCTGATCCCTCCTTAGAAATGTGTCGAGGGTTCACAGTGAGAGTCTGCAATGTAAGAAGTGATCTAACATGTTGCTGGTGACAGAAAGATTGAACAGATGAAGACCCCTTTCCAATTACTCTCTCCAGTTATCAGAATTTTGACAATGGGAATTTGCAAAGGTGTTTATATTTAGCAGGCTGTTTCCAGTTCACGTTCCTTGCCGCCCCCCCTCACTTCTTTTTCTCCTTCCAGGTGTCGGAGGTGGGGGGACACGGTTTCTTTGGGCTCTAACATCCTTCTCATAGGTCACTCGTCCTTTGCATTAGGGGGAATGTAAGCATCCCTCACCACCTCCGCGTGTCAGAACCTGGAAGCGTTGCCCATATTTTTCCCCAAGCAGGTTGTAGCAGATGAGGTTTGCTAGTTGAATTACTGGACTGTATCTAGAGATCTGGGCTGTTGATTCTGAGAGATTAGTTCAAATCCTACCGTGGCAGCTGGGGAATTTAAATTGTGCATTAAATAAATCTGGAATTAAAAAGCTGGCATCAATAGTGACCATGAGCTGTTGTAAAGTCACATCTGCTTTGTATGTACCAGGGATGAAAATGTGTCGGTTTTACCCAGAATGGTCCTTCTATAACACCGGATCCACAGCGAAGTGGTTAGCTCTTAATTGCCCTCTGGAATGACTAAGATGCTATAGTGATGCATTGAAGACAGTGGTGAATTTCACCACTGATGTTTGCTTTCAACAAGAAGTAGCTCCAGAAATATGGGAAGTGGTCCATGTTCTCACAGTGAATCTTTATTGTCAGTGTGGTGTAGCCAGGGCACGTTGGAAAAGGATGTTGGTCTTGCAAATGTTGAGTGCAAGGCCCATCCTCTCAAATGCTTCAGTGAAGGTGTTGATGGTGGCTTGGAACTCAGCATGTTCAGACTGCTCATGCTCCAAGCCATTGTCGATGCTTTCATAATGAGAGGGCGGGTCTTACATTCATCTATGCAGTTACATCGTCCCTTTTTCAGCCTGGAGTTCCAAGGCCTTTGGAACCAATAAAATTCATTTGAAATGTAGTCACAGTTATAATGTAGAAAATGCAGGAGAATAAACTTATAGGATCTTTTAGTTTCTTTAGAATCTTTTACATTCCATGGAATCTGTTACATTCCCCTGAAAAAGTCTGTTTTTGACATCTCAGCTGAATTACTGGACCTTTTAGTAGTGTGGCCATTGTCCTTACTGAACTTGTCATGCCAGATAAGATCAGCAGGCCACAATCCTTATTGAATTACCTCACAGAAGTATCCTCGCTCTTCAACATCTCAATGACTGATATGCTTCCCTCAACATCAAGAAAATTTACCTTAGCTGACATGGAATTTGCAGCAGCGGCAAAAATCTTCAGGGACCTTGGAAGACACTCCAGAAGCAGGCCTAACCTCAATGGCGAACCATCACTCTGTATCCTCTCAGTCAAGTTGTCGCCAGTCGTGGTATCGAGCAACACTCATTCAGAATAACCTGCTCACCCCGATGCCCAGTTTGGGTTTCACAACAACTGCTCAGCTCCAGAACTCAACACAGACTTGGTCCAAATGTGGACCAGAGAACTGAATTCCAGTGGTGAGGTGAAACTGACTGCTCCTGACACCAAGGCACCATTTGACCACATCAAGGTGCCCAGGTAAAACTGAAGTCGCCAGGCATCGGATGGAGCATGAGATTTTGGAAATGTCCTGGAAAACATTAAAGCCCCAAAACATTACAAATTGACTGGTGTCATCCCTTGCACCACTGCAATAACTTTACTTAATTACTTAATTGGCTGTCAGGCAATTTAGAATGTCCTGACAAGCCATATAAATTCAAGTTGCTGAGTCTGTTTCTTTAATTTTTTAAGCTGAAGCACTCTCAAGTACCTTAGTGGCGTGACAATGGATGATATAAATGCAAGTCTCTTTGCTTCCTCTCTCACATCTATACGTTATCCTGGATATGGTCAGTACAGTCTGTGAGTTCCTTGATCCACCTGAAGTGCATCACTCTGCAGTTTTGGTAACAATAGAAGACTAATAACAAGATCTCCGGTCCCGGAGTCACCCATTCTTCCCAGCTCAAACAGCAAGTTATTTATATAGTAACGACAACACTGAACAGTGAACTTTTTGCAGTTTGCCTATTACTGCTTGCAGTGGGAGGGAAGTAAAACAGAGCCGATATAATTTATTTAGAAAATATAACCGAATGGGAGTTGTATGTGATTGAATACCACCCTGGCGGCAGCAACACACAGCTTTTACAAACAGGTAATTGACAGAAACAGGGATTTTTGCAATTGCCCAGCCCAGTCAAGCAGAAAACTCAATCCCAACTTCTGCCGGGAGAATGCTCGCCAGCGGATGGGGCCATTCTACTGGGGAGAGCTCACCAGATGACCCCCCTGCATTGGCTGCCTCCATTCAGATATTAGGTGCCACAGCTGTGCACTTTGATACTTTTCATCCACTTTAACATTTAATGAGGAAAGCATCTTGCTTGGGCCGCTCCACACCGCTACACAGGGTCCTCATTTGTGCTCTCCTGTGGTTCAGCCCTCATTTTCTCTGCTAATCTATTAACATGCTGCCATATTTAGACTGTGATTGTTGCAGGCAGTATCAGGAGACCTGGTTTGGAAGAGTCACTAAACAATAAGGTATGGAGGAGTGGGATTAGCATGTGTCCTTTAAAAGCTGTCAAAGTCGTTGCTGCTCTCTTCTTGTCTCATGGGGGTCAATATTTTATACATTCACATCTCATTGGAGCTTACCATACTGGAGTGCACAACAGGAAACCATCTCTGCATAAACGAGAGGATTTCTCCTGCCAATAATACTTGGAGCAATTTTAACTTAAGCGTTCCATTGGAAAATGACGCAATTGAGTATAATGCTGCTTTTACACTAATGATGTCACCAAAGAGTAATATTGGGTAATGCCACCTGATCCCTTGAACTTGCTCTCCACTGAGGTGGATGAAAATGGCCTCCCACGCTCTCAATGGCTGGCGTGTATAATCAGCCCTTTGGTGCTCATATCTGAGCAGAGAGCAATCCTTCCAAACCCAGTTTAGGAGAATTTGTTCATGCAGCAAGGGATCCCATTCTTTAATGCCTACTCCATTTTGTAGGCTGCAGAAGTGGCCACTTGCTTTGTCATGTTGCTAAGCTATTGTTGTGGTACAGATTTGTAGCAGGGTACACTGACGGCTCCGACCTACATTCCAAGTTAATTGGTTTGAAAGGCTGTGAAACATAGAAACCAATTCTGAGACCCCGCCCTCGTGGTGCCTCGGTGAGGAGACCCTGTCTCCCTCCGCACTTCTTGACAACATTTCCGTGCAACAGGCTCCCCATCAATTAACACCACAGAGCAGCACCAGGGTGGATTCAGCATAACTTTGCAGTGTTAGGAATTGATGAACGGGACATGTTGTTGGACTCGGGTGTTGTAAAGAAAGTACGTGTGATCCAACGATCGGGATCAGATGCGTCCGCTGATTCATTCGTTGAACTCTTTGAACAGGCCAGGCCTGATCCACAGTACTGCATTGCTCACTAGGGTCACATTCATTTCTTAGGCAGATCTATTGGCAGTTTGCTGCTGATAAATGAGGTGCTTATAAATTGTCACCTATGGATCAATTATGATGTTCTCACTTCATTGACAGAGAGCTGTGGTCCATTTCCAGTGGTTTTAACCCACGATGTACCTTGACGCCCCAGTGCAGTGCTGGATGAGTATGGTGCATCCAGAGGTGACACCTTGCGGGTGAGGCTTGGCTTCATCCCCCTTCTTGATTGGATATGAAAAATCACAAGGTACTTTTGTGAGGAAGATCTTCTTCCCATTGTCACAGCCTGCATTTGTCCTTCAAATGACTATCAAAACTGACTGTCTGGCCTATTATCTCCTTGTGTGTGGGATCTTGCTGTGTGGAAATTGGCTACCATACTCTTGCATTACAAGAGAGAGGCTACACTTTGGGAATGTGCTTTTTTGGCTGTGAGGTCTTATAGGATTTGCGAAAGGTGCTATAGAAAAGACATCAAATGAAACTCCAATGTAATACATCACTGCAGGTAGGAGAGAAACAGAGCTGGGGCCTGGGCTAGTGGGGTGACATTTTTAGACTGCTGCTGAGCACACAGGGAATTCACACCCTAGATCTTCTCTCTGTGAGCACCACGCCTATAGCGTAGCTAGCTCCTCACTGCTGCTACTTGTAGAAAATCAGCCATGTTGTTCAAGGGGCAGGCATGGTAGTGTAGCGGTTAGCATAACTCTATCACAGCTCCAGCGACCCGGGTTCAATTCCGGCCACTGTCTGTAAGGAGTTTGTACGTTCTCACTGCGTCTGCGTGGGTTTCCTCCAGGTGCTCCGGTTTCCTCCCACATTCCAAAGACATACAGGTTAGGAAGTTGTGGGCATGCTATGTTGGTGCCGGAAGCGTGGTGATACTTGTGGGCTGCCCCCAGAACACTCTAAGCAAAAGATGCATTTCACTGTGTGTTTCAATATACATGTGACTAATAAAGATATCTTATCTAAGTTAATATTGTGGCTTTTACACAATGGAGTTTACATATGAGGTTACATGTGCTCCCATGCAGGCAGAGAAGTGGATATTTACATGACCAAGTCTTTCACAGTGCAGGGTTCCACATATATGCATTAGTTTGTGAGCAAGACTGAAGCCATTGTTCACATCTCCTACCACAAACTCTTTGCCTTTGCTGTCAGTCTTGTCTTGGCCCAAACCAGAAACCAGCTCACGTTAAGGACCTCCTTAACTCCCACGTTAGAACAAGCTTTAGCTTACCCCTCCAATTACTTCCTTCTTGGTTTCAATTTTTTTTGTACCTCAACAGTAACAAAATCAAGGTTGCTGGAACTGAGGAAGAGCATTGGCCGTGAACCTTTGGGATGGCGGAGCATACATCGGTGGCTGTCAGACCATTTCCTGCTTCTATTGCCTCTGTTCCTATGATTTTGGCTCTGGAAAGTACCTTGGGATAACTGCCAGTTATTATTTGTACATAAGTACACATGGCCATATATATAGTTACACGAATGGGTGCAGCTTCATTGGTATCTGTATCTTGTGCATTGGTACCTGTGAATATTTGTTGATATGTATGTGGGTATATGTAGATTGGTTCATGTGCATGCATTGGTATATGGATGGGTGTGTGGGTATCGATTCATGTAGACTTTGGCATGTATACTGTGTTACATGAATGGATATGGATTCATGCAATGCTCTGTGGGTGTGTAAGTTGGTCATTATGTGAGTTACGATCTGTCCAGCTATCTGTATATACAGTTGAGTACAGATGGCTAGGTGTAGGTTGTAGTATGTAGATGCATGGTTGGGTGGTGAATGTGAGAAGGTTGTTATATATTATGCAATGAATTATGTCTCTGGTTGGAGTCAGAGCTCAATGAGACTTGTGCCCCCTAGATATTTGGTGTGTGTTTGGTACAAATGTAATCCAATCTGGATGGTATGTGTACATTCGCGATTATCGGTGTATACACGGTTCAATGGCTATATGTGGTGGAATTTGGCACTGCCTGATCCTTAGTTCAATTTGTTTATTCGTTTATTCTCTTTCAGTATATTACAGCTCAACTGGGACAATTGTCTGGCTATGCAGGAGCACTTGGCACAGAAGGTACAGGGAATTATAGGGCATGTGTCAGCGATATGCCAACACTTAGCTGGTTGGGAACACTGAATAAATGTGGCTTTGAGTTCAGCAATACATAATTAATCAGAATAAAGACTAGAACATAATTCATCAAAATGATGTGCACCTAAATTAGATGGAAATACATCTGACTTCTATTTGTCAGATGTTGCGCATGCATGATTACAGTAGTTATAGATTTTGAAGTGGAGGGTGCCAGGATTGTGGTGAAACTTTTGCACAAGGGTTGGTGTGTTGAATGGTATTTCCACCAAACACTGTCTGAACAGAAGAAGACAATTTTGCTGGCACTGGAGTAAACTCAACACTTTGCTTCAAAGAGCAGTGGCCAGAGGAGAATTGGGACCGAAATAGGAGAGTAGGAGTGCTCAATTTACCTGTGAATGAGTTGTATCTGCTTGGTCAATGGGGCTTCATGGGTTGACTTTGAGGAAATCAGGAGCTGCCAACTTCCAAGCGCCATGCACCCAGTGAAGCACACACTGCCCAGTACTTGCCTGCTCCTTAAAATGGAGGCTTAACAATCAATTATCTAATATTAGAACAGAGGGATTATATCCCCATTTGGTGTGAGTCACATCAGGCTTTCAACAATTTTTTATGCTCACTGCAGCAACCATCAGAACTCAAACCCTGATTCCACCCCCACCCTTCTGCTTTTTATTTTGCTCCTTTGTCCAGTTTTGCTCTTTCCAAATGATGTTTCCCTTATAGGATCAAACCCATTCTTAATGCTACTCAGCAAAGGTGGAGAAAGCAATGGTTTAACTGCCTCCTTTCATGGGTTTGCACATGACATTGAATACCAATGCTTAATTTTGTTGTGTAGTTGTTCTTGTCTAGTTGAGTTTTCATAACTGACCATCCAATGGCAGGCACAAGCAAAATTTAAACTGATTCAATAGACAAAATTCTGTTTCATTCTCTCCAGAATCCCAGTAGACCAAATCCTTCCATTATGCAGAATCCCAATGGACAATACCCTTACTATTTTTCCCATTATGTGGCAAATCTTTTCCATTATTTCCCAAATGACTCCCACTCCTACTGAGTACCAATGGCCAGGTATAAAGAAACACAAAGGGGCCCATCCTTCCATCTGATCCTGGGATGGTCTGTATTATAGACCAAGGCTGCCTCCCTCTGCTGCTCAAAAATTGACATGTACTCATCGAGCAGGCAAAAGGTAGGGGGCAAAGTAAGTTATATAATAAGAGAGCCATGTTTAAAACTTTTTGTCATTTCTTGAGTACATCTTCAAAACATTATGAGAAGCTCCCCTGCTGGTTTGTTGTTCCAAGGCACCAGTGCCTGTGGTATGATGTTAATTCCATGGTCCAGCATTGTACTGGGGAAACCACAGAGCAGTGAACCTGTGAAACTGGGAGGATTTCACCTGTACAGATTAGGAACATCAAACATTCAGTCCTCAGCCAGTGATTGGAAGGCCAATTTCAGTCAATTTAGTAGATTGGCTGCTCCTCCTTAAAACATTGTTTTTACTCATTCGCAGTACATAGGTGTGGCTGGTAAAGCTTTCATTTATTGCCAATCCCTGGTTACCCTTGGGGAGATAATGGGGAGACACGTCCTTGCCCTATTGGAGTCTGCAAGGTGAAACTACTCTGTTGGGCCTGTTCAGCATGGAGTTCCCCGATAAAGGTTCAGCATTAATGGAATGAAATAAATTTCCAAGTGAGAATGGTCTGTAGGTGGGAGCAATTGTTTAGGTTTCATGTATCTGCTGTCCTCGTCCTTGAAGGTGGGAGATGCCGCATGTTGGAGAGATGCTGCGGGACAAGCCTTGGTGAGCTACTGCAATGTATCTGGAGCGTCAAAGTGCAAGTGGTGGTGGCAGTGAATGTCTACAGTTGCTGGTGTGTCAGACCAGTGGGCTGCTGTGTTTTAGGTGACATTCATCTTGTGTGTTTTTGTAACTGCACTCATCCAGGCAAATGGGAAATATTCTATCTCACATGTGACTTGTTCCATGTGGTGTGGCTCTGGACAGCAGGAGTTGAGTCACTCACCCACAAGATATGCAGCCTCCAACCTGCTCCAGCATTCTGCTTCTGGTCCAGTTAAGTTTCTGGTCAATGATAACTCCTATCCCCACCCCTGATGTTGATGATTGGGGTGGGCGGAGGGTGGAAACTGACAATGTTCATGCTGTTAAAAATCAAAGGAAACTACAATGAATGTTAGTGTTCCTGGGTCAGACCATGGAAATATTAAACTAGGGTTCCCATTCCTGATTACAAGCCAGGAACCCCTGCTGTAAATCCTATGAGCGTGTTTAGATGTGCACACGCAGGCAATGAAAGGGCTGGAGCCAACAAATGCAGTGCCACATTTGGTTGACCAACATGTCATTCTCCTCCCTCGAGAGATCATTCGGATGACACACGAGGCTTTTCATGGGATGGGAAACATGTAGAGGTCTCAGAGGGGGAAGTAAAACTGTAGGGGGAGATGTAGGGCTGCTGGTGGATGTACAGCAGTTAATTGTTTATGTTTGCTGAAAAGGACCCAAATGGTGTTCAGTACCGACCGAGTTCAGATCCTGTCTGATCTGCCCTGCTGCTGCTTCTACATTGCTTTTCTGGAGGTGGTGCTCATCTATAAGAAGAGACAGCACAGACAAGGTCAGATTAATGAGACAGCCTTGGACACAGAGTGTTCTCTGTAAATATTGCACAATGCAGGGACATTCCTCACTGTGCTGACAAATGGATGGAGTAGAAATGAGAACAGCCTGGACCAGCCTTTCCTCTCCTCCTTCAGCACACAGGCATTATTAATGTCCAGTAGTTAATGGTTACCCCACCATTTATTAGCCTTCAGCACTCAGACAATATGAGCAGAATTGATATTTACCTTCTGCTGTGCTGCTTGTATATTACCTCCAATCCTAGAAGCTGTTCCGTTTCATTGCTTTGTATTAGTTTGATATTGTTAAATTGCTTCTCCCTCTCGTCTTTTTCCATTAGCACTGCAATTCGCCAGCATCTTCGCTATTCTCCCTACATTTTACTAATGTTTCCCCTGCAGAATACAACGGTCCGTGGCACCCTCAGCATTTTTCCCCACACAGTACTACCTTTATCCCACTAGCTAAGAAGTCCCAACCCTTCTCCTCTGATATTCAAGGTTGTTCTGAGTCCACTGTACTCGATAATACTGCCACTGATTGCAGCACTTCAATCATTACCATTGTACATTTGCTTCTCGTTGATTTATTTCCCTTCTTCTGCTGAAAGTGATGATTTCTCACTGGGGTTCTGCTTCTTGAGCACCGGGCATTCTCCATTAGAAAGGCCTATTCTTCATGTGTGCGCTGACATTAAGAAAGAAAGAAATTAAAGAGTGAGAGTTGATGGGCTGTTTTGCTTGGGGATCCATCATAACCCACCCTCACCAAACACCCATAGACTGTAATGGTTACTTGACTGCCTAATCCCAGCAATATAATGAAGTCCACACCATTCCCACTGCTACCCTCTTTGCAACCTGAAATCTCACACCAGACAGGAATCAAGCCTCGAATCTTCCAGTCTCATAACGTTCAGTGCAGTGGATTTAGGAACGGAGTCACTGGTGCAGATCTGTTACATCATTGCCAAATTGGCATCATACTTTGTTATCAACGCCATTGTATACCGTCAGTGCAATTCTACCCTGTTAGTTGCAAATATCCTTTTTGGTACATACATTTCCATCAGAGTCCCATCTGCCCATCACCAGATGCTACCCCTTCAGACTATTATAACTCCACTAATGTTAATTGCCCTTTCAGTGGACTACCACCCTAACTACATGATGTTTGCTCTCTGAGCGCACCTACTGTCTCTTAATCAGCATGATGGCTCAAAAGGCCTCTTTCTTAAATGTTTTCTTGTTGTGTGATTGTCATCCTCTCACATGGAGTGGGGTGAGGATAGCACTGAGGTTGATCGTCACAGCCTTCACATCCAAATTTTCTGCCAACACTCACGGGGGGAGCATGGCTACTTGAGCAAGGTGTAAGATAGCCACTGGCACTTAGGACTTTGTACACCAGCAGTTTCAGGATAGGAGTGAAGGTAACTGAGGAATGAGTGTGGCTCAGTGCCTCACAGATAAACAAATGCTGGAAGCACTCTGCAGGTCAGGCAGCATCTGTAGAAAGAGGAACAGAGTTAACATTTCAGGTCATCAGAATGGTTCTGATGAAGGGTCTTGAACATGAAACTTTCCACAGATGCTGCCTGACCTGTTTAGTGCTTCCAACATTTTCTGTCTTTATTTCGGACTTCCAGCTTCTGCAATTTTTTTGATATTTATTGCCTCACGTTTCTTTCACTGTGTTCACTTGACTAATATTGAAATGTTTTACTAATTTTTGAGAGTTAGCAATATATTAATATACAGAGTACATAGGGTTGGGGAAGGGGTAATATTTTGGCATGGATAGGGGAATGTTCAACAACAGAAAAGATTTTGACTGGGAAAGTGGTGCTGGCTGTCCTATTCCTGTTTCTTATGTTCTTATGAGAGTTAAGTTCAAGCCCCACCATGGTAGATGAGCTGATGGTATAGATAGCAACATATGAGTATGGTCTGATAGATATTATGGAGATATGGTTGCAGGATGATCAGGACTGGGTGCTCACGATTCCAGATTACACAATATTCCAGAATTATAGCTCAAAAGAGAAAGGAGGTGGGGAAACATTGTTAATCAGAGAAGGTATCCGAGTGGTGCTGAGTCATGGTGTAGAAGTCGGGGATAGTGATGTGGAATGAGTTTGGATGGAAATCATGAATTGTAGGGGAAAGAAGACACGGCTCGAAGTAGTATACGGACTCCCCCAGCGTGTGGCCTCTCGATAGGGCAAGGCAGAAATGGGGAAATATCAAAGGCATGTTTGAAGGGAACTGCAATCATCACAGGAGATTTTAATCTGCATATTGGTTGGACAAACCAAACCAGCAAGATTGTCGTAGAAGAAGAATTTGTGAAGTGTGTTATGATTGCTTCTTAGAGCATTATCTTATGGAACCAACTCAGGAACGAACTACTTTAGATTTGGTCATGTGTAATGAGGAAGTATTAATAAGAGATCTTATGGTTAATAAGAGATCCCTTAGGAAGGCATGACCACGACATGGTAGAATTCCAGGTACAGTTAGAAGGAGAACACTTCAGGTCCAAGACCAGGGTCTTCAATTTAAGTAAGATAAGACATTTAAGATATTGACTTATTAGTCACATGTACATCGAAACACACAGTAAATTAAGTCTTTTTGTGTTATTGAGAATGTGCTGGGGGCAGCCTGCAAGTGTTATCACTCTTCCGGCGCCAACATAGCCTGCCCACAGCTCTTAACCTGTATGTCTTTGAAAGGTGGGAGGAAACCGGAGCACCTGGAGGAAACCCATGCAGACACGGAGAGAACACACAAACTCCTTACAGACAGCAGCCGGAATTGAACCCGGGTGGCTGGCGCTGTAATAGAGTTACACTAACCGCTACACTATCATGCCGCCCCTAGGGGCAATTATAAAAGTATGAAGGTGAAACTGACTGGAGTGGATGGGTAAGTAAGCTAAGGTCAGCAGATGAGCAGTGGCAGATATTCAAACAGCTTGTCCATAATGCTCAATGGAAACGCATCCCAATTCCAAACAGGATTCCATGAGAAAGTGGTTAACAAAGGAGGTCAAGGATAATGTTAAATCGAAAAGTAGGGCATACAAAGTGGCAAGAGCTAGTGGTAAATCAAAGGACTGGGATTTTTTTAGAAAGCAGCAGTGAAAGACTAAAAAGCTCATAACAAGGAAGAAAATTGACTTTGAGAGAAAATTGCATGTAATATCAAAAAGAGCTGTAAGAATTTCTGTAGATAAATAAAGAGGAAGAAAGTGGTGAAGCTAAGTGTGTAACTCCAGAGAATTAAGCTGGTGATATAATAACAGGAAACACAGAAATGGCAGATACATTCAATCAATTTTTTGCATCATTCTTCACTATTGACGACACTGCAAATATCCCTACCTGTCTCTGTCTCACTGCTCCCTCTCATTTCTATATCCTGGTTATCTTCCCTCTACACATGATCTTCCCTCCTGATGCACGTTCTCAGCCTGAAACTCTGACCATCCCTTTACCTTCACAGATGCTGCTCAACCTGCTGAGTTCTTCCAGTAGTTTATGTTTTGCTCCCTAAGATAACAGGTAGCCTAATTTTGAATAACATGCAAGAACTTGTAAAAATCCCAATCAGAAGGGACAAAGTATTAGAGAAACTCATGGACCTAAAGACAGACAAGTCATCAGGACCCAATGACCAAGGGTTTTAAAGGAAGTGCTGAAGATATAGTGGACTCATTGGTTGAAAATTTTCAAAACTTAATAAATTCTGAGAGGATACCAGAGCACTGGAAAACAGCAAAGCTGACTCCTTTGTTCAAGAAGAGAGGGAGACAGAAGGTGGAGAACTAAAGGTCAGTTGGTTTAACATCTATTGTTGGCAAGTTGCTAGAGACAATAATTAAATAACTAATCATTTAGGTAAGTTTAATATGATCAAACTTAGTCAACATTGTTTTATGAAAGGTAAATCATGTTTGACAAATTTGCGTGAGTTCTTTGATGATGTATTGGCAAAAGTCCATAGAATGGAACCTGCAGATGCAGTGTATTTAGATTTCCAAAAGGCACTTGACAAGGTATCCAATATGAGGCTGTGCATTAAAAAGTAAGAGCTCATGGTATTGGAGGAAGTGTGTTAACATGGGTTGAAACTGCTATCACATACAAAACAGAGAATCGGAATAAATGTGCCTTTTCATGTTGGAGGGACGTACCTTGTGGGCTACCACAGAGATCAGTTCTTGGCGTTCAGTTATTTACTATTTATATTAATGAACTGGGGAGGAGTGAAATGTAAAGTATCCAAGTTTGCCGTTGACACACAAATAGGTGGAAGAGCATGTTGTGATGAGGATATTGTGACCCTGCTGTGACATATAGAGAGAATGAGTGATTGAGAGAAAACCTGGCAAATGGAGTTTACTGTGGGGAAATACGAGGTCATGCACTTTGGTCGGAGAAATCAAAAGGGAGATTATTATCTAAATGGGGAGAGACTGTAAGTGAGTGAAGTTCAGAGGGATCTAGGTGTTCTAGTTGATGAATCGCAAAGGGTAGCAGGCAGGCACAGCAAGTAGTTAAGAGAGTGAATGGCATATTGGCCTTTATTGCAAAGGGATTGGAGCTTAAAAATAGGGAAGTTTTGTTACAATTGTTGGTGAGGCCACACCTGGAGTACTGCACACAGTTCTGGTCCCCGCACCCAAAAAAGGATATTGTAGCATCAGAGGCAATCCAAAAGAGATTCACTAGGCTAATTGCTGAGATGAGAGGATTTTCCGATCAAGAGAAGCCAAGCAGGTTGGGTCTGTATTCTTTTGAGTTTAGAAGAATGAGAGGTTATTTTATTGAGACATATAAGAACCTGAGGGGGAATGACAGCATGGATGTTGAGGCGTTTTCGCTAGTGGAAGAGTCTCGAATGAAAGGACAGAGTATGGGCCACTCAGTTAAAATGGAGGTGCATTGAATTTCAATTTCCAGATGGCAGTGGATCTCTGGATTTCTCTACCCCAGAGGGTTGTGGAGGCTGGTTCATTAGAAAATTTAAGGTGGGTGTAGGTAAATTTTGGAAAGATCGGGAAATTGAGGGCTGTGAGGATTGGAACAGAAGAGGAGCAGAGGCCTGAAGTAGATCAGCATGATCATATCGAATGGCAGGGCAGGTTTGAGGGGTGAGGTAGTCTACAATTCCTCCTGTTCTCTTGTGTTCTTGGTTTGTTTGCTAGTAGTCTTCTTTGATCAGCAAGAATAAGTGAAGGGGTTATACTAACAGAAGTTTGAAGCCTCAAGCCACCACTGGATCCAAAGAAAATCAATTACACTCCTTGCCTTCAGCATGGAATTATCAGAGATGCTTCCTCACATTGAGGCAGCACCGTGGCACAGCTCTGGAGCCGCTGACTCACAGCTTCCTCACCAGGCTTCAAAGTCAAAGTCGAGTTTATTGTCAAAGTTGAGTTTATTTTCATATGCACAGGTGCAATGAAAGACTTACTTGCAGCAGCATCACAGGCACATAGCATGATATAAGCAGCATTCACAAGAAAACCATACATTTGATGTAAATTATGCACAATTTTTACAAGAAAGAACACAATTAGAACAAAAAAAAAGTCCATTTTAGTGCAAAGTGGTCATAGTGTTGCTAAGCTGTAGTGATTAAGGTTTTGCCGGTTGGTTCAAGAAACGAATGGCTAAGGGAAGTAGGTGTTCTTGAACCCAGTGGTATTCAGTTCTAACCTTTTCTGTTGGGAGTCTGCACATTCTCCTTCTGCAATGGGTTTCCTCCAGGGGCTCCAGTTTCCTCCCATATCCCAAAGGTGAACAGGTTGGTTGGTTAATTGGCCACAATAATTTGCTCCTAGCATGTGGGTGAGTGGTAGAATGTGGAGGGAAATGTTGGGGGGAGGGGGAGTAATAAAATGGGATTAGCATAAATGTTTAGTGGTTGGTACAGACTTGCTGGGCCGAAGGGCCTGTTTCCATGCTGTATGTCGCTCTGTCTATCTGCAAGGAACCTTTTGAGAGTCCAAAGGTTTAGAAACAACCACAAGTGAAAATTATACAGCAGTTTTTAAGGTGATACAATTGATTACAATTAACATCTTTAATTCAGTTCAACAGAAGGTAGATTTTCAACATGCTGTTGTTTGTTGGGCACCCAGTAGAAATGTTTATTTGAAATATTTTCCATGGTGCCAATGGAAATAGTCAGACGAGTTGGAAAGCACCAACCTTTCCACATTGAGATTCCATCATAGCATGGGAAAGAGTGACGCTCAGGGACTGAGTGTCTGAGTGCTTCACCGTTAATCGGAAATCACCTCTGATGAATGTAAGTCTAGAGGTGCCTGGCAAGCATGATAGCTCATTTATTTTGGAGTTAGACATAACTGGTTGATGTCTGAGACCAGATACCTCATGCTATGTGGACCTATCTGCACGTGTCTGGTGGATTGCAGTGTACAGCACTTACCCTATTTGAAAGAACACTGCTGCTAATCCTGCCTCTACTCCTTTCTATCAATGTGTAGGGTAGCACACTAAGGAATTCACTGAGGAGTTCTGTGTGATTTTGAAGCTCCTTTGAAGATGATCCAGAGAGAGAGAGAGAGCCTGCTGAAAGTTGTGCTTAGAAAGAGTTTTTTCTCTGGTGCAACAGAACACAGCTTCTCACACCATTTGTGCTAACTGGTCACCAGCAAAAATGCAAGAAGGTAAATGATTTAAAAGGTACACAGTTAGAAATTGGGTAGCCACAGTGCTGTATGATGATGTCTTTCTCTGGTGATTTTGTATTTGATATTGGTTCTTGACAAATGAAAGCTGGTCAGAGCCTATAAAACAGCAAGCAATCAACCAGAGGGAGATAGGTAAAAGACAAATGGTTGCCAAGGTTACAAATAACAAACAAACCCCTCCGTCTTTTCTGAAGGAAGATGCTGCCTTAATAGAAATGGTGGGCATGTTGCCTTAAAGAGGTGGAGAATTCAGTTGAGGCTTGTAGCCGCATTGTTAGGCTTTTCATTTGTAAAGGATTGCAGCCTTTTGGACCTCAAGCAGCGCAGAAGCCTTCCCTCTGAAAGGGTGAATGATATTTTGTGTGTTTTTTTTTGTGTGGCTTTGGATTAGTATTCCAGCAGTATATACACTGATCTTTTGGTAGCTTTATTAATCTGGTTAATTAGCGTTTGCTCTCCATTTCTGGCACAGAGATGCTGGAACAAACAACACTGGGTGGCCCGAGGTGACAAAGGCCTCTCTGGAGATTAGACTGTTAAAAGACACTGACGTAGTTGGATTGTGACTTGCATATCATGGTCCCTGGTATCCTAAGGAGCTTCAGGTGGAACTTGTTGAAAAGTTAAACCTTTCCCCTTCCCATGCAAAATCATAGAAATACAAAATCGGGAACGGAACTCCGAAGGGTCCAGTGATGCCCAAGTGGTGAATGACTGGCTAGAGATGTGTTGATGACAGGCAGTACTCACCACAGGGGTGCTGTTATGGGATCATTTTGGGAGTGAAATTGGGGCTCATTGGCTAGTCTTTTGAAGGAGTTACTAGCAATTAATGCCAACTCCTACCCAACACCCCCATTCACTGGGGATCCAATCTCTGTTGGCACTGCCAGCTGTCTCCCAAGAGACATTTGTTGCCTAGACAGCAACTTTGAAAGAGGTGCCCTTCTCACAACCACTAACTTTGGCAGGTTATCAGGGAGTGTATTCCAACATATGTGTGAGAATTTGAACTCCCTGGAATTCTGTCTCCTGGATACAACAGAGTTGTCAAGGATCTTTGAAATACTTCCACACCAAGGAAACCTTAAACATGTTTGGATACCCTCAGATCACGTATGTAAGTTTATCTGTGGTGTACTGCGGGTTGAAGGGGTTCTCCATAAATGTGTCAGAAAAGATGTTTCTCTCAGTTAACTTAGTGCTTCAAACTGACCATGGATCTAAAGAAAACACTATAAGCTGATCAGTACCATCAGGAGATAGTACAAGAAATAGGGAGGACAGTGGGCAAGAGAACAAATGAGCAGATGTTGTGGAGAGTGAGTGTAATACTTTCCTGATTGTGATGATTAGAGTCATAGCCCTACTGACTTATTGTTTGACAGTCTGAGTGGGAGTGTAATACTTAAGTGAATGGTCGCACAGTATATTTTTGATTGAAAGTACAATACCAAGTGGAAGAATTTTGGAAAATATTTTGAGTATTTTAGAAGCAGGCATGTTATTGGGTTCCAGAAACCAAGCCCACCTCTCTAGTTTCTCACTATATCTATTAATCCTTTCCATCTCCACATTAGGATTGGCTTGGATCCAATTGTGCTGTGTGGACTCAATGTCATCCATAATTCCGTAAACTTTAGGGAGAAGAATTCCATTGGATGTCCCCTTTTACTATTCATAAATATAATTCATTGGCTTTCCTTCCCAGCTCATATGGAGCTAAAAATTAAGTTTAGACACAGAAAATAGTCCAGCTGGTTTTCAGACATGAGTCTGGGAACTGCCGTTATCATTACAACAGTTATCTAAGGGAGGCGCCAATCCATGCAGTCCAAATGCAAACATCCTCTGGGTTTTGTTTAAATATTTGTTTGATTCGCAATCTGTCTGGGTTTAAGAGAAACACATCTAAATTTCCTTTCCCCCAACAAGATTATACAATAATCTGAATTACCTGATTTACAATAATTGAAGACCCATTGGACTACTTAGAAGCAACATTGGAGAGTTCTAGCTGGTATCCTGGCCAATATTTATCCCATCATCAACACTCTGAGATAGACCATCTGGTCATCATCTCACCACTGTTTGTACAACCTTGCTGTGTGCAAATTAGCTTCTGTGTTTCCTACATTACAATAATGGCTGGAAGTTATTTTCCTGTTCACCTATGCACTGTTTAATTTATCTTTTCTTAGTTTATACCATTGGAAGAGTGTTCATGGAATATAGAGCACAGACCATTTCCTGTGCTGTATTGTTCTATATCCTGCTGAATCCTTTCACAACCTTCCTCACTATCCACAATTTTTGTGTCGTCTGCAAACTTACTGCTCAGTTCACCTACATCTTCATCCAAATCATTTATATATCACAAACAAAAGAGGTCCCAGCACTGATCCTTGCTGAACACCACTGGTGATACCCCTCCACCACTTTCCTTTGTCTCTTATGGCCAAGACAATTTTGAATCCACTCTACCAAGTCCGCATGGATCCCATGTGCCATAATCTTCTGGACCAGCCTCCCATGAGGGACCTTGTGGAAAGTAATTTCCAAAGTCTAAGAGGATCTTGGCTAAGTTGGTAACTTAGTCAGTGAAAGGGTCCTGTTCAATCCCTGGACTCACTACAAATGTCCGAGACATTGGGCAGATAAAGCCACACTCAGTCATTGGGGTGAGAGTCTCCACTGAAGCTGGTTGAGATATTATATCCATTAAAGAAAGGAGAACTGAGAAGCTTGACACTAATTGCTTTATTTTTAGGGACTGCACACTATCTGAGATTAAATAGAGGAGTTAATTAAGGAAAATCAAGTCAAATCAGGTTTATTGTCATGTGCACAAGTACGGCGAGGTACCGTACAATGAAAAACTTACAACAGCAACACAGGTCCAGAAAATACACAAATATAAATTACACATAAATTATACATAAAATTATACCAAACAGTGAAAAAAATACTGTGCAAAAGCAAGACCTTAGTTCAAAAAAAAAGACACAATCGAAGGCAAGTCCACAGAAGTACGAGAGGTGGTCTGCAGTGCTCCATTGCTGAGGTAGGATTAGGGTTGTGCAGGTAAGTTTAATAACCTGATGGTTGTAGGAAAGTAGCTGTTCCCAAACCTGGTGGTGCAGGACTTCAGGCTTCTGTGCTATTCTAGGGTATAAAGCAAATGTCCCCCAACTCTTTGATTAAATGCAGCATCCAAGTCTTGTCACTGAAAATAGTTTAGCTGGAGACACAACAATCTAAGAACTGCCATTATCTTTTGACCTTCACCTGTGGGAGACAAGGAGGACCAAATTTCCATTCTTGGCCCCTGTGCTACAATTTGCATCCAAGTCCCTGGACTAATGGACCAAGTAGGGTGTGGCAGAATCAGCCACGGCTCCCCACCCACTCTCAGTCATGCTCTGGTTGTTCCGGCCAGAAGATCCACATTCCTGGATTGCTGTTTGAGAAGAGGGATGATCTCAGCTTTGATACCCTCCGAGAGTCATTTCGCCCTTTGCCCCTTGATGATGGATAGCTGCTCAGCTGATTGCTGGCAGTCAGGGAGCAGTGTTTCTGCATGAGCACCTGGTTCTAGGAGAGACACATTGACGAAACAGTTGAGATGACACAGAATTCTGCTTGACTCCTTTTTAAAGATTGCCTGACACTTACTGATTATCAAAGCCAGCAATATTAATTCATCAGCTTTCTCCTGATTAACTGACTGTCCATATCTTGCCCTTTAAGTTTGTATCATGAACCCTGAGAATCAGCACAATTAAGGTGCTTTGCATGTTTTCACTGGAAGCAGTAATAACTGATTGCGGTTCAAGGGTTTAATTTGACATGAAAATATTATGGGTTTTCCGGTACTGTTCCCCATTCAGGGCCTCGGGCACCTCAGGAACAATGAGATGTTTGCTTAGTAGCCCAGACAAGCACCTCAGATAAATCCAACATTGATTTTCTTGAAATGAGTAGAGAACAGAGCTGAGAATTAAACAGCCTGCAGCACTAGCAATTTTCCAAGAGTACTTTAACAAATAGACGGGAGTTCTGACATTTGGAAGTAGAGAATCCAGTTAATCGTCTGTAGCTGAAACACAGGATCATAGAAAACCCCACAAATTTTCCCTCCGCTTTTCATCATTTTCTACTCAATCTTAAGGAGCCCACCTTGAGACACGGAGTACTATTTGTTCCACAACATCTGCTCATTTATTCATCTTTTGCATGTCAGATTGAATTTATGATTTTTCTCCTTCTTTGTTCTCTTCCCCGCTGCCTGCGCTTTTTCCTGATAGTACAGCCATCTCCTGGGGCATTCCCACAATGCCTCAGCTCAAAGGTTGCACATGTGACCCTGGACTCTGGGGTATGAACTCTGGCAGACAAACCTGCTTCTCGATGGATACCCATCTGCACCTATTTATCTGCAAGAGTTCTCTGGAAAGTGATTAGGAATGTGAACCATAGCTGATTCTTCTCCCCATCTTAGGGAAGCTGAAGGCAACTGGTCAGGATTTTGTCTGAGATTTTACTTGTGTGGATGCCTCACAAGATAGGAAAGGAAACAATAATTTGCATTGATGTCACATTTTTCACAACCCAAAAGCATTTCACAGTCAATGATGTTGTGCTGTAGGAAACATGAGACAATTTGCATCATTAAAAAATGCAATGCGCTAATGTACAGATAAGCTGCTGTTGGTGTTATCTGGGGGATAAGTATTAGGCAGGGCACTATATGGGGCTGGTGGTGCTCGTAAAGGAGAGGGTGGGTGGGTGGGTGGGGGGGGGGAATCGGTGGCAGGTAGGAAGGATGATTTTTTTTCAATGTAGTGCCATGGGATTTTTTACATCCATATGAGAGAGCAGCATAACATTTTATAAGAATAGTGCAGCCCTCCCTCAGTAATGGACTGGAATGGCAGCTTATATTTTATGTTCAACGTAGCAGGACAATTATGGAATCAATAATCCAGTCATATTTTCTAGAAATGTATTAGTATTTGGTTTATTATTGTCAAATGTAGCAAGATACAGTGAAAAGCTTTTATTTTTGCATACCATCCAGACTGATCATTCCGTACGTAAGTACATCGAGGTAGTACAAAAAGGAAAAACAGAACGCAGAATATAGTGTTACAGAGAAAGTGCAGTGCACGTAGACAAATAAAGTGCAAGGGCCATAATGAGGTAGACTGAGAGATCAGGAGTTCTATTCCTACATGAAGAGAGCAGGAGGTCAAGGCATTGCTGGGTCTCCGAGAGTGATCTCTTGATGTAGGGGACTTTGCTTCTTACCCTTTCTTATAGGCAAGTACCTTTCTACCATTGGTGGGTTGTGGGACTAGTGTAAAATTAGCACTTTCATCCAGCTGGCTAACCAATGCGCTCATTCTGGATGAGGGAATATGGAACATTTGCCATGCACATCATCAACTTTGCATCATATGCAACAGTGATTATAGCAACACTGCCATTCCAATCATCCCCTAGTCAGGGACAGAATGGGTTAGAAGCAGAGTAAAGATTCCTCCAGAGAAACCCAATAATGTGCCTCAGTTCTGGTAAAGCTTCGCCTGAATGAGGCTGGTATTTTCTGGTTGAGTACATCAACCCCTTGGACTTCCCTTCGTGAGGTCGCCAACTTTGGGGCATGTTTGTGACTGAATTTGCACAGTTCACATTTTGCATGGACTCTGTAGAGAGATTGTCAATGAATTAATATTCATGAGAATAGGGATGTGGGGTAGACTAAAGAGTGTGGAAGAGGGGAGTGGAGGTGTCACAGCACAGAGGTTATTCAGGTGCTGATCATTTGTAGACCTTTTCAGACATGGGGTTAAAAGCAAATTTGGAGCTAACACTGCTAGCCTTGTCAGCCTTGAACAGCCAAACTAATTCTCCTGTAATTTTCCTGACTCTCATTAGCTGAAAGGTGGTAATTTTGAGTTCAGTAGCTGTAATAACACTTGCTTATTTTAGCTGATGAGTGCTGTGTTTACCTGAGTAGCTCAGAGGCCCCAGCATTTCACCTTCAGGTTAGTGCAGTAATAAGCAGATATGGAGAGGTAATAATTCACATCAGTGTCATTTAACTAATCATTCTTGGCTATACATACCTCGTTATTCTTTTGCAGTCACTCAGCCAGTGATAGGCAGACATGCCAAAGACGTACCACCATTCAGGATGAATTCATAGCAATGAGCATCTTATTTAGAGTGATGAATACAAAATAGGTCATTAATAATAATGGTTGCAAGCTCTGCCTTCTGTGCATCAAATGTAAGAAGTCATTAAAAAAAAAGAGCATGTCACCGTGGTGCATCTCATCATTGTCTCACTAAAATGTTGCTTTATATTCAAATGTGTCATTATATGGGATAGTACCATTTTTGTTTCACAGTTAGATCTCTCAACAGCAAGCATAGCTTTGTATGACCAGTTAACTTCCTTTTGCTGTTTTGGTTGAAGGTGGAATTTTGGCCAGGATCCTTGCGGATACCATGGCAACCAGCAGATGCATTCAAACAGTTCAATGTGTTAATTGAAGTTAAATAACTGACCCAAATTTTGCATTGAGAATAATGGCACTTACCATCATTATGGAGTAAATCTAATAGCAACTATCAGCCTGTTTTGTATTTCTCACAATATAGAAGAAAACCATTTGGCCCATTGAGTCTCTGCAGGCTCTTGGACCAGAGATTTAGGAAGATGTTGTCAGGACTGGAAAACTGCAAGCAATTGAAAAGTTTAGATAGACTGGAGTTGTTTACTTTGGAACAGAGAAGGCCAAGAGGAGACTTAATTGAGGTGTGCAGGATTATGAGAAGCCTTGATAGATTAAACAGGAAGGGTCTATTTTCCTTTGAGGGTCAAAAATCAGATGCTGTACATTTAAAGGATTAGAGAAGAAAAGTTTTTCACCGTGAGGGTAGCAGGGTTCTGGAACTCATGGCCTGAATGGTAGTTGGGACAAAAACCTCACCATATTTAAACAGTATTTGGATCTGCGTTCAAAAAGCTGTGACGTGCCGAGCCATGGATCTGGGGCTCGGAGGTGAGTTTGTTAGTTTACTCTTTTTCGACCAGGAGGATCATGATAGGCTAAATGTCTTCCCTCTGTATGACAAATTTTTGACAATTTTATAATTCTTATAAAGTAATAACCACAGCAAAAGTGAGATATGCTTCCAATTAGTCTAGAACTTACATCTATAAGTACACCACGTAGTAGAAGTAGCATTCTACAGACAAAACAAAGTGATCCCATGAACAATGGATCGTGTCAATGTTTGACTGCCCTGCCACATCAGTGTACAAACAAAAGTGAACAGTTAATGAGACGAGGAGATGAGATAAACTCGCATCTATAAGTGGTGTGTTTATAGACGTGAGTTCTAGACTCATCAGAAGCACACCTCATTTTTGCTGTGGTTATTACTTTATAAGTATTATAAAACTATAGTAAATTTGTCACACAGAAGGAAGATATGCAGCCTATCATTCAAACAAATAGTAATGAACAATTAATGAAATGAGCAGTCTCCAAGAACATCTGCGTGCTCAGTAACGGTGAAGTCCATGAATGAAAAAGATGAAGTTGAAGTGTTTGTAACCACCTAGGGCTAGAAGCATCAACTGGATGATCCTTATTTGTGTCCATCTGAGGCCCTTATCATCAGTTATCAGCCAATTCAATTTCACTCCAAAAGACAGGACAAATCTAACAGTCTTTGGCTTATTCCCAATCTTCTTCAGAGTAATGGAATGAGCTTTGATAGAATTGACCTCCAAGAGCAAGGAGATACGTGTTTGTCTTACAATAGCAGCAAGGTCACTGCTCTTCAAGAACTCATAAGTTGCCTGTTCACTGTTGCTCAACTTAAATTCTGCCAGGAGCACTTGACTCCAGATCTTGGCCCAAAACTGAAACATGAGGCAGGAGCAACTGCCCTTGACAAAAAGGCAGCACCAGACCATCATCTCATGGTCCTGTCCCCCCAAAGGGAACCTGGAATTGCTGCCTTTATACTATAAACACAATTGTTTGAGCTTTGTGGGTTAGTTCGCCAGGGCTTGCTGCATGTGTCCAATGGACTGTACAGGGGACACCCTAGTCACAAAGGCTCAGTCTTTGGCTGCAGCACCAGAGAAGGTAAATGGGCATCCCTGCTGTGTGAAGAAACTTACTACTTTCACCTGGCCCAGTACCACAACACACATGGATCCAAACGGCTGTTCCATTTGAACTAACCTTAACGCTGGATCAGATTTCTCCTTTGTAGCAGCTTACAGGCAGGTACTTAGAAAATAACTTCTTTGAAATAGTCAAAGGTGGTAGGATGGGGCACTGTGTGGTCAGATGTGAAAGCTTTGAGATGTGGCCCACAGGTTCACTTCACCAGAGGGGTGGGTGAATAGGAAAAGGATTGAAGGCCGTGAATTGCCGAGCAAGAGGATACAAACTCTTATAATAATATTTGTTGAAAATCTACATTTAGTGTTCCCTTGGTGCTTTAGTGTGTCAATGAACAGTATGTGGTACCGAGTCATTCTGAACCCGTCTGAACCAAACTTGATTAATCCCAGCCAAGTAAGGAGTTCTCAACACCATTCTGTCAATGACACTGTCTGAAAGATGAGTGCATGTACATTGTGAGTTATTGTATTTTACTGTAATATTTGTCAATATTTGTTAATATTTTAAGGTTTTTGATACACCTTGCTCACATATTTCAGCTGCTGAGGTTGGGAGGGTAGGTGGTTGTCTTAAAAGCCCATCTGGTTCACTGACGTCCTTCTGGGAAGGAAAGGTGTTGCCTTTATCCTTGCTGGAACATTGGTGACTCCCATTAATTGTTGTTGGCATTTAACTATCCTCTGAAATGGGTGAGCAAGTCATTCAGTTGTTCAACTGTACCTTAAAATATTAACAAGTAACACAAAATATGACAATGAAGTAAAATAACTCTCATCTTGGTGCACTAATCCTTTTGACAGTGTCACTGACTGAATAGAGTTGTGAAATGCACCTGGCCCATTCCTCCAGCAGGCTGGTGGTCCACTGTTTCACCAGAATGAGGCTTCCAGATCACTGTTAAGCTTTGTGTCTGGTGAAGCAGGTATGGAGGTCCCATGCAAGCTGAGCCCTGAATGGCTGACAGCTAATTGTTCCATATTGAACAGACAGCTATCAGTCAACTCTCATGATCCCAGTACAATAAGTGTGTTTCAGGGCAAAGATCCTTTGTCAGAATTAGGAAGGAGACAAAAGAAGCTTGTTAAGCTGCAGCCTCTATATTCAACACACAAACTGCTGGAAGGACTTAGCAGGTCAGGCAACGTCTATGGAGGGAAATGGACAGTTAGTGTTTTGGCCTTTCATCTGGACTCATCCCAGTCCAGATGAAGGGTCTCGACCTGAAACATCAACTGTCCATTTCCCTCCACAGCTGCTGCCTGACCCGTTGGGTTCCTCCAACGCTCTGTGTGTTGCTCCAGATTCCAGCATCTGCAATCACTTGCAACACATCAATAATCCATGAGATAATAAGTATGCTTCAGGTCGAAAACCCTTCATCAGAACTGGGAAGGAGACATAAGAAGCTTGTTCAGTTGCAGGCTCTACTTTCAACTCATTGTTCTCTGCAACTTCTGTCACCTACAAAGAGATTCCACCACCAGACACATCTTCCTCTCTCCTCTTTTTACGGCATTTTGCAGGGACCATTCCCGATGTGACTTCCACCTCCACTCTTCTGTTCCCATCAACCACTCCCTTTCTTACGATATTTACTCTTGCAACTGGAGGCGATACAACATTGTCCTTTCATCTCTTCTCTTCCCACCATCCAGGGACCCAAGCAATCTTTCCAGGTGAAGCAGCAATACACTTGCAATCTAGTGTACTTCATTCGGTGTTCATGATGCGGTCTCATCTGCATTGGAGGAACTAAACGCAGATTGGGAGACCACTTTGTGGAACACCTGCACAGTCCACAGGGGCGATGCTGAGCTTCCCGTTGCCTGCTGCTTTAATTTTCCATCCCAGTCTCAGTTTGACCTATTGGTTCGTGGGCTCCTGCCCAATGCAAGCTTGAGGAACAGCACCTCACCTTCTGCCTGGGCATGTTCCAGCCTTCTGCACTCAATATTGGATTCTACAACTCCAGGGTAATTTAATTTCTTGGTCTGCATCAGTCATCTATCTGTGATATTAGCTCAGCTTGTTTCCTTTTTTTCTTTTTTTCTTCTCTAGAAGTGCACAGTCTAATCTACAAGGCGCATCTTCCTGCTCTGCATTTTGCAACACATTCTTTATCTATGCGCCTTTGTCAATGTTCTCACTCTCTAACTGCTCCCATTTAGTCACTGACGAGATAACCTTGTTTACTTCTTATGCCCATGTTCACCCTGGTTTTTACCCTATCAGAAACATCCTTCTCCCTCACCCTTCCTGCAACGTTATAAGCTTCTTTTGTCTTTGACGAAGGATCTTTGACCTGAAACATTGACACTGTTTCTCTTCTTTAGAATGCTGCCTGACCTGCTGAGTGTTTCCAGCATTTTCTGTTTTTATTTTAGATTTCCAGCTCTGCAGATTTTCTGATTTTCAGATAACGTCCATTTATTGGGAAATTTTGCTACATTAATTATGCCACAGAATTGCACGTCACAGTTCTCTTCATGTGTGCTTGCATTTGATACAAGGGTGCCAGAATGGTGCCATGGTAAAGCTGCTGCCTCACAGCACCGGCAACCCAGGTTCGATCCTGACCTCTGGTGCTGCCTGTGTGGAGTTTGCACGTTCTCCCTGTGACACTGTGGGTTTTGCTCCAGGTACTCTGGTTTCTACCCACGTTCCAAAGATGTGTGGATTGGTGGGCTATTTGGCCACTGTAAATTCCCCAGCCTAACTTGCTGCTTCATATCTCCTTAACGCAGAGGAGAAGGCCGTTCGGCCCGTCAAGTTAATGCCAGATGCTGACTCTCCGAGCATTCCCGTTCCCACACCAATTTTCCTTGTAACCTTTCTGTCGGGGACTCCCTCCACAGTGTTGTGGGGCACCACTGTCAGGCTAAAAGGGATAGATTCCGGACAGATCTTCCAGCTCAGAATTGGGCATCCTTGAGGCATGGTTCTTCAATCAAATCACCTCCTGAATTTCCAAATTCCAGACAATACAGCCCTGGTTTTTGTAACTTAACCCACAGAGGCCAGGCGTCTTTATAGTATATCCGCACTGCACTCCCCGCAGGTGGGGCCAGAGCCACTCAGACTGCTTAGGGCTGGAGCATACTTTCTACCCCCTTGCCTTCTGGTCCTCTAGGTTTAAGGGCCGGAATTCCATTAGCCATTTTGATCCCTTTCAGTACCTGCCCATGCTATTTAATAATGTACGCACATGGATCCCAACTCTCCTTGGGCTTTCACTGTTTCTTGCTTTTTGGCATTTAGAGAGTATTCTGAAGGTCTATAGTGGTGACATCACATTAAGCTCCATTGAAATCTCCTGTTAAACCCAATGTTCAATCCATTCCTATATCTTTGAAATATAATGCTGGCAATCACACAGCCTGCAACGCTGCCTATGTTGTTCATTGTAAATGAAGTTCCCTGGAGTGTTTCTGACTGCCATGGTCAATTGCTGCATAAACACCATTTACTTTAACCCGACTGCTAGCAGACCTTTCCCATTGTAGGGAGTTGTGGTAGAAATGGGCTGGATCAGGTTGTTGCTTAGCAATCAAGAGAACTGGAGTGGAGCTGCTGCCCTCTCACAGCCATCTGCCGAGCAGCTTCTGCGTGAAAATGTCTGCACTGTCAAAAGAGTTGACCCACGGGGAATACATAATTGGACCGAGAATGCAATTGGCATCCAGTTTGCATCTGCGCCCATTGTGACGTTAGCACAAAGGGTGTTGTGAGTTGAAAATGTGTTCTTCAGCACATCCACTTACCATGAAAAGATGTAAAGTCTGTGCAAGGAAATGCTCAGGTAGCTCGAACACTCTCCTCCCTATTTCTGTTGCCTTTTGCGGGATGCTACCTCTTTGTTCTGGCCAGCTGTCCTAATGCTGCTTTAAGTGGATTGATGTCAAGGCAATCCTGTGAAGCACTTGGGGCTTCACTCTGTGGGTGTGTTGGTGGAAGAGAAAAGGAATTCAATTCCGAGCTTGGGTTAGGGACTATTCTTTGCCCAGATCACACTCTGCATTCAATCAGCACCTAACATATTATGCAGAGAAGACCATTCTAACCCCCCCCCCCCAACCTCCCAATCCCAATAGAGCAACATTCCCTCTCTCCCCATCTTATTCTGCTGTGACCCTTCGATATTCTACCTCATGGACCCACGAACTTCCCCCTTTTGATTCTTATCTAAAGGGAAATGCACAAAAAGGCAATTTACAGTCACCAATTAACCCAACAGTGCATCGTTAGGATGTAAACTGGAGCATCTGGAGGAAGCTGACAGGGTCATGGAGAGAACATGCAAACTCCGCATATGTAGCACCTAAGGTCAGGATCGAACCAGGTCCCTGGAGTTACAAAGCAGCAGCTGCACCATTTTGCCCCTTTGTTGATTGTAATGACCGTGGCAGATTGTAAAGAAGTAAAATATAAAGGTATTTTCCAGCTACTGGGTTGTGCCAATGTGGTCCAAGCTCCACAGCTTTCAACCAGTACCATTGTTTCTCCTGCTGTAGGATTCATGACTTTGGATAGACATGAGAAGGGGTGAGACCAGCAATGAGAGACTATCATATAAAAAGAACTCAAAGAGCTTGGAGGTTTATATAGAAGGTTAATAGGAAGCTAATGGAGGAATAAGAGAACACTATTATTGTTCTTTCCCCCATCTAGCAGTTCATAGACATGATCTGGAGACAGGGAGTTCAAATCCCACTACCACAGCTTGGGAACTTGAATTTATTTAATTCAGTTTACAAAATAAATACGGAACAAAGATCGCAAATCAGCCCTGATAACCGTGAAACTGCTTGGGTGTAAGCAATGGGCAATAAATGCTGTCATCCCTTGGATAGTATTAGTAAAAGCATGATGGGCCAAATGCTCTGCTTCTGCTGCAAGTTTGACGATTCTCTGAAACAGAGAACAGGAGTAAGCCATCAACTCTTCTGTTAGATCTTGGTGGACCTTCATTCAACTCCAATTCCCTGCCTTTGATCTATGTCCCTTGATACATGGAGTTATGCTGTCTGAGGAAATCCATTGCATAGAACATGTTTTCTAAGTGCTGAGGGTTTGAATAATAGTGTAGAAATGATCAGGCAATTGAAACCTTCACTATGCATTAGCTTTTAACTCATGCACAGTGAAAGTTTCAGTTGCCTGTTCTACACATATCACTTCTGAGGACCCTAGAGGTGACATCAGTCTTTGTTCCCCTGTCCTCAACTTGCTGCCATCAACCAAAGCCATGGATCCTTCCCCTGCTGGGCACTATGCTAATGGTTTACTGTTGGCAATTTTTGGACCAAAGATGTCCATTCTGGTAACAGCAGCTGCTCAATTGCGATAGTGGGCCATCCTCATGTCATGCCTAATTTACTCTATTGAGGATACCTCATCAAACAAGAACTCTGCAATGGATACACTGTCACATCTTCCTTACAAGAAGGCAATGGCAAATTGAGACAAATTAATCCTATCAGCTAATCCTCACAAAACTCTTAATTAGCAAAAATCTGTAACCACTGCTTACTAAATTTCATTTGTCCCAATGACCTCAGCCTTTTCCACATACCCACAGTTTGTGTGGGAAAACAAGCTTCCTGACTTCACTACTGCAAGCCTAACTCTAGATTTAAGACTAAACCTTCTTGTGCTGGGGTCCCCACTGGAGAAAATTTTTTCACATTAAGCTATTTCACTCCGACTGAATCCTTGAATCATTTTAAACATCTGAATTATGTCACCTTTCAACCTTCCAAGAGCACCAGCCAGGTTTATGCGGTCTGTTCTAACCTAACCCTTCAATCTGCAACATAAATCAGGGGAGTCTGAGCATTCCTCCTCCAAGTCCAGTATATCCAGGCATTTGGTACCCTTAACTGAACACAGAGTTGGAGTCACCTGACATGGCAAGTTTTCTCTTCCCTACTGAACAATGGTAGAGTGACTTTTTTTAACAACATTTGACAGATTTGTGGTCACATTAACCGATATTGTTTCCAGATTTTTAAAAGAACAGAGAGACCAAGGAGTACAAATGCATAGGTCCCTGAAAGTGGCAACACAGGCACTCAGAGTGCATTTGGGACACTTCCCTTTATCAGAGCACTGAGTACAAGAGTTGGGACATCATGTTACAGCTGTACAAGATGTTGGTGAGACTACACTTAAAGTCTTGTATGCAGTTCTGGTTGCCCAGCTATAGGAAGTATGTCATTCAGCTGGAAAGGACAAAGAAAAGATTTGCAAGGGCTTTACTGGGATTGGAGGGCTTGAGCTATAAGGAGAGACTGCACAGGCTGGAGCTTTTATCCCTGGGGCATAGGAGGCTGAGGGGTATGTGGAACGAGCTGTCAGAGGGAGCGGTAGAGGCAGATACAATTACAATATTTAAAAGATATTTGGACAGGTACATGGATGGGAAAGGTTTAGAGGAATATGGGCCAAATGCAGGCGATTGGGACTAGCTCAGGTAAGCAACTTGGTGGGCATGGGTGAGTTGGGCCAAAGGGCTTGTTACTGTGTTGTATAACTCTATGACTCTAAAAGCAAATTTAAATTCTCAGAATTCCAAAGTTAACTGTTATCTTGTACAATTGAATCAGCCCTTTGTATTCCTGCCCCATTTGAGATAAAGACTTTTCTGATTCATTTTGGTAACCATGATAATGGATGTTGCACGAGGAAGTTCAAATCCTTTTGCTTCTGCACAGCTCTTAATTTCTCACTGTTTTGGAAATATTCTTATTTGTTATTCCTGTGAAGAGCCGGTACCTTGGGGAGAGGAGTTGAGAAAATTAACAAGAGAACAAACTGATCTTGCCCAGCTGTTGGAGCCTGTTGGGGCCATCACCTGAAACAGGGTAGGGGTGGGCTGCCAGGAGCATGCATGTGATAAATTAATAACTGCGATGAGTAAGCACAATCTGTTTAATTTACCCAGAGACAGAAGCTGCAAACTAAATCATGCACTGTGAATAATTCCAGGTTTAGCTATCTTAAGGAGGAAACCAACATCACAGAAACCAGCCTCCCCTCCATGGACTCTGTCTATACCTCTCACTGTCTTGGTAAAGCAGCCAGCATAATCAAAGACCCCACCCACCGGGACATTCTCTCTTCTACTCTCTCCCATCAGACAGAAGATACAAAAGCCTGAAAGCACATACCACCAGGCTCAAGTACAACTTCTATCCCACAGTTATAAGACTATTGAATGGTTCCCTAGTACTCTTGACCTCACAATCTACCTCGATATGACCCTGCACCTTATTGTCTACCTGCACTGCACTTTCTCTGTAGCTGTGACACTTTACTCTGCATTCTGTATTGTTTTACCTTGTACTACCTCAGTGCACTGTGTAATGAATTGACCTGTACGATCGGTATGCAAGACAGGTTTTTCACTGTACCTTGGTACAAGTGACAATAATAAACCAATACCAATTCCAAGATCTGAACCCTAGCATTGCTAGAATGAAATTACTACTTCAACAGCCACTTTCATTAAATATTACCTCTACAGTCGTCAAATGCCCCAAGGCCCTTCCCATTTCTTCACAACAATTCCTGGAATGCAAGTTTTATTGGCATTGCTAATGTTATTTCCCATCCCTGTGTGTTGTGGCTACAATGAACCATTTCAGCTATGATTCTGCTGGTGTGGGGCATACTGTATATAAACCAGACACGGTGAGGTTTCCTCTCTCTATTCAATAATGGCAGGGTAACGCTTTACAAAATTCATTTACAACATTTACATTTCATTTACATTTACAACACCATTTCTACATTTTCTAAAACAAATTTAAATTCTCAAACTTGCAAGGCGAGATTGAAGCATGCTCTCTGGGTTACATATTGTCGGCCTGTGGAGCCCTGGTCCAGTAACATTACCACTCCATCCCTACTCTGTACAAACATTGGATGACCATCATCCTGCACTGGCTTTCATGACATAGTGCCTGAATGTGGGCCTAGAAATCCTTGTGGGCACACTAGATGGTCACAGCAGTGGCATTCCTACAACCAGTTCCATCGTGGATCCTGCGTGACACGAGCTTGCGTGGTCAGGCTGCCAGTGGATACTTGTCCCATGTTTGGCAATAAAATTGTCTTTCTCCTGAACAAAGAAATGGAATGTCTGGTGAGCAAAAGAGAAATCATTCATGAGACCCAGTGAAGAGACGCTATCTCAGTAAAGCTGCAGCATTCCTGGAAGAGTTTGGTGGCACAGCCTTGGTGGAGTTTTACTCTGTTTCTAATGAGTACTGGACCTGACCTTGGACTTCGTAGAGGAAATGTTACCCTCCATTTGATCCCTTGCATGTCTTTTACTTGGACCATCCCAAGGAAACTTAGCATCTAACATGGGCGTGCTAATTTCACCCATCCTAACTCTGCTAAGATCAGTGTTGGTATTGGTTTATTATTGTCACTTGTACTGAGGTACAGTGAAAAACGTGTCTTGTATACTGATCGTACAGGTCAATTCATTACACAGTGCAGTTACATTGAGTTAGTACAGAGTGCATTGATGTAGTACAGGTAAAAACAATAATAGTACAGAGTAAAGTGTCACAGCTACAGAGAAAGTGCAGTGCAGGTAGACAATAAGGTGCAAGGTCACAAGATAGATTGTGAGGTCAGAGTCCATCTCATCATATAAGGGAACCGTTCAATAGTCTTATCACAGTGGGATAGAAGCTGTCCTTAAGCCTTGGTGGTATGTGCCCTCAGGCTCCTGTATCTTCTACCTGATGGAAGAGGAGAGAAGAGAGAACGACCCGGGTGGTTGGGGTCTTTGATTATGCTGGCTGCTTCACCAAGGTCTACTCTACACATCCTCCTCCTACTTCATCAGTGGCCTATAAACCTCCTCCCCTCCCATAGACTTTGTTCCTCCTACAAGCAACCAACTTTTAAAACCCAACTAACGTCCTGATTTACCCTACCTCCACACTGTGCACAGTCCTGCGCTAGGTGCCTTGCTCCTCCCAATTGCCTTCTTAACAATAGGAATTAATTTGGTTCCAGCACTAGGCTTTAAGTGGTTAATCAGTTGAAGTGATTCGCTGAATTGGTCCTTCTCTCCATTTCATTAGCAGGAAATCAGATTAAAGCAAACTAAGACAGAAAACACAATCTAAGGTTATAAAACCCAGGAGAGGAAATTCAAGGTGTTTGTCGCTCAGAGGTTTGAGCCACTAAGGGGAAATATCAGCAAATTGACTGAATAATCCAATCTGGGAAAATTAAACAGGGGTCAGACAATACATCCCAATCCAATTGCTTCCCTGTCTGAGCTTCATGTGTCTCTTAACCCCAAATCAACAGTCAAGCTTTGTCAAGCCTAAAAACAGACAAAATAGTGAAGGCCAGGCCTTGTAACAGGGACTAGTGTTCTCAGCTAATTAGCTCCTGCCAAAAGTTTGTATAAACCATATACAATTAGCCACAGCTCATCAGCATGCAATATAGATTAAGCGGGCAAAGGTTTCCTTGTTTTTACAGAAAATAGCTTTAGAAAATAAATGTAACAAGATGGTAGATGTGACTGTAAACTTGCTGGTGGGAAACCAGCATGAAAGCTTTTCCTGGCACCTAATTACAACCTACTGTTAAGTCCAGTTACATCTAAAGGTGCAGCTTTGTATTAAAGGTGCACACTCAGAGGGTGGGATGTAGTTTATCTGCTTGTTGCATTAGGGTTTAATTTTGCTGTTAAGGGTGGTTTTTTTTTTAGGTCTAGAGATTTGGTCCCAATATTTCTCTTTTAGGCTCAGCTACAATTCAGTTGGTGGAGACCTTTTCCCTGCAAATTATTTACTATTCACAGTTTTCAAAATGTAAAGACATTTCTCTGTTAATGTTAGTGTATTGAGATTTGGAGCTGATTCCCAGTAAACATTGGGAAGTTCCAGTATCTCCATGATTTCTGGTCAAGAATTACATCCTCCAGCACTTCAGAAACAGTGTAAAAACGAGTAAGTGCTGTGTTGCTTTTGTTCTTCTTGCTCTTTCCCCCTGCTCTACTGAGACTGATGGGGGTAGAATTCTAGCCGTTCTCCCCAATCTGTGGGTGCCTGCTTAGTGTGTGTTAGCTGGGTCTTTTTGTGTTTGCATGTATTTGTGTTTCTGTTTGCGCCTGTGTGTGTGTGTGTGTGTGTGTGTGTGTGTGAGATTGTGTTTGTGTGTCTATTGTTTATGCTTATGTGTCTGTCTATGTTTCTGCCTGTGCTTGCATGTGACTGTGTTTCTTTAGGTGTTTCTGATGAGCTGTGTCTGTCTGTGTTTCTGTTTGTGTGTCTGTCTGTGTTTCTGTTCATTCACTTGCTTATGTCAGTGTTTCTGTGTGTGTGCCCATATGCTTGTTTCTATGTTTGTCTCTGTGTGTGCATGCCTGTGTGTTTGCCTGTGTGTTATTTTGTCCATGTGTGAGTTTGTCTTTGAGTGTTTCTGTGTATGTGGGTGTACATGTGTTTGGGTGTACACGTGTGTGTGTGTGTGTATGCGTGTGAGCATGCACACATTGATGTCCTGTTGACTGTCCTCACTCTACACCACTACTTTAATAGCTGTGGTATATAGAATTGTAAACCAGGAGAGGCAGATCAGAGGACAAGACAGGAAAGGTTGATGTAAGCAGTTCAGATCAGGCAGTTTGCTTCCTGAGTCTGGTTAGAATCTTCTACAGTTATCAATGTGCAGTGTTGTCATGGTAATGCAAATGTTCTGAATAAGTGTGTATTCGAGAGCTGCATCTCAATTTCTAATTTGCAGAGAAATGGATTTACTTTCTCCCATTCCGTGTCTGCAATGTAGCCTTTTGAATTAAGTCCCAAAGGATTAAACACACATAGAGTAGAAATCAGTCAGTGAACAGTGTGTGGGAAGCCAGAGAGACATTTTCTGATCTAAAGCACCAGGACTCATTTCTCTAGAAAAGATTGAGAGCTGCCCCAATTGAGATCTCTATTATTGTGAGAGGGTTTGAGAGGGTCAATATTGAGAAGATGTTTCCACTTTTAGATGATACCCACTCTGGGGGGCATAAATATCAGATGGTCACAAATAAATTCCATGGGTAACTCAGGAACAATATCTTCACCCTGGGAGTGGTGAGAAAGTAGAACTCACTACCATGTGGGGTAGATGGCATAAAAGGGAATCCAACTGAAAGCAAGACTAAGAAAGGAATGAAGTACATTGTTCATATTGTTAGAAGACTGGGAGGAGGTTCTTGGAGAAGAAATTGACAGTATGGAAAGGCTAGGCTGAAAGGTGTGCTTCCAGATAGCAAGTACAGTGGCCCAGAAATTCTTTTGCATAGTGTGAAGTCTATGGAGGAATGTTTTTTTCACCCAGAAGGTTGCCAAGTTGCTTCTGGGTATACCGTTTGTATGGCACATGTACACACAGAGGCAGATGGACATGCACAGCATGCTCAGTGTCAAAGTCTCCATTGTATCAAGCACTTAAGAAGAAGCTCATCACAGTTTCTCAGGGCAGCTAGGGGTGGGCAGTATTAGGCTTATTGTGACATTCAGAAAAATCACAGCTAATCTGAGTCCTAACTCCTTCATCCCTTTGTGAGTAAACACAGAACTACCAGATCCAGATGTAAAACTGATAATTGGCTGAGTATTTATTGTTGTTTGTGGGGAAGAGTTTCAAATAATCTGTGTAGAAATTGTTCCCATCCTCATTCCTGAAAAGCTTTCAGTAATTTTCAGATTGTGGACCCCACCCCCCGACCCCAAGTCTCAGACTCCCCAGTCAATGTAAGTGTTTTCCATTTACCCTTTTAGTTCCTCCTGATTTCTTGAAAGCATTGATCAATCAACCATTAACCTTCTAAATTCCAGGGATGTTACCCTTGGTTTGTCAAACATCTGTCCGTAATTTAACCCTGAGTCCAGCTATCATTCTGGTAAATCTGCACTGCCTGATAGAGCTGGTACACCTTTCCAAAGGTACCGGGATCTTGTATGGCTGCAGCTTAATCCACCTGCTTGGATTTCGGGCTTCAGTTATAAAGGCCATCATTCCATTGGCTCTTTTGATTAGTTTCAGTACATTTTAATGATCTTTATACATGAATCCTCAAATCTCTTTGACCTGCTCTGCTAGATTTTACCATTAAAAAAGAAATCTGTTCTGTTCATTTTAGGTCCCAAGTGGATAATCTCACATTTGCAATAGTTCTCTTCCCATTTGTTTAATCAATTAATTTCTCTTCATATTTTAATGCTTCTATCTACATTGCCTCTGACCTTAATGCCAATGGAAAGCTTGGACGTGTGGCTTTCTAGCTTATTATCTAAGTTATTAATAAATAGTGAAGAGTTGCAGCCCACATATCCTTGTGGGACACCAGTAGTAACAGTCTGCCAATTTCAGTACCTGCTTGTTATCCCTACCCTCTGTCTCCTACAGCTCAGCCATATTCCTAGCTGGTAACAAGCTGCTTTCAATTCTATGAGCTTCAACTTTGACTAACAGTCTCTTAAGGGACTTTATCAAGTGCAGCAGGGCTAGAGTTACGTGACAGTAATGCAAATTCAAGTAACTTTGTTCAATTAAAAAGAAAATTTTCTATCAAACACACATTAGTACAAATTATGCCAGATGCTTGCACCTGAATTAAATAGCTTGGCCCCTCTTGACGACGGCAGATGCAAAAACAACCAAAATCTCTGGGAATTTGAACAGGTTCAGTTTGGGTAGGATTTCTGAGTGAAGCCGTTTTTCAATTCTTATGTCTTTTGACAGAAGTATTTTGTCAAAGTGTAAACAAAATATGTTTCACCTCTGTCACACACCAAAGCCCAGCCCTATCCAACCAGTTCTTAAATCCCAACAATCAGTAGCAGAGAGCCAAACTGATTTCCTCCAGTTAACCTATGGGGGTAAAACACTTCCACCAAAGTTACAACTCATCAGGAATGAAAATTTCTTACCAGCAAAATAACGTTGCCAGTTTAATCCATTTGTACTGATCGCATCACCACTTTCTTAGCCGTAGCCATATCGGCCCACATTGGCTTTATTTCATCTCTGCAGTTCTGCTCCGTGCAGCAGGTAACACAGACAGCTTGTTCACACTCTGACCACAGTAGAAAGTAATTACGTTTCTGTAAGTTAAATACCAGGAGTCTCTGCAGTTTTCATGCACAAAAGCTGGCGGTTTGTTTGTTAGTTTGGCATGTAAAACTAAATCCTCTGCCTCTCCTGCAAAGAATCTAAAACAAAAGGAAAAGACCGGCATTCTACGGCGCCTTTCCTAACCTCAGGGCATCTCATGAAGTACCTGTTGAAATGTAGTCACTGTTGTAAGAAGCAGGGTCATCAGTTGGTGCAGAGCAAGATCCCACAAGCTATGATGTGGTAATGACTGGTCGATTTGTTCTGTTAATATTGATTGAGGGATAACTATTGACCAACACACTGGGGATAATCCTCCAAAAAAAGAGTCATGGTAACTTTAATGTCCACCTGTGAGAGTAGAAGGGATCTCAGTTTAATGCCTCGCTGAAAGTTGCTACCTCTAACAGTGCAGCACTCCCTCATATAGGTAACACTAATGATGGATCCGTACACGAATGTAAAGGTTTGCACTCTTTTATTGTCGTATATAGTTTGTTTTTTTATGATGAATAAAGTTTATTTTGGATTAAAAAATGTCCACTAGAGTGTAACAATCTCCTGACTTGGAGGCAAGACTCTTGCCAAATGAGCCACACTAGACTCAGAGAAAGGGACGGATGTATGGAAGGTACAGAAAAAAAAACAAAGGTACTCCACCAACTGAAAGCAGTCCCACCTCCATTCCCCACACAACTCTCCTGTCCCCACACCCCCAGCCCTTCACTTCACCAGCCCATTCTTGATCCGCATCAGTATGCTGAGAGCGGGTGAAGATTGGAGATATAATCAGTAATGATTATGCAGGTTAATGTAAACCGTTCTGATAAGGTCCTCGAGCCATTGGCAGCCAAGTCCCTTGTGTCATGCTTTGTAATGAATTTTCCGGCAGAGTTCTGTGTACCGATGCAATCAGCAGCAATTCAGTTTGCAGGAATTGTGTCGCTGGCTCAGATCCAATCAATAAGGTGATCCTAGTCCATGTGTGTATGTTGTGTATATTTGCAGTCAATAATGAATGGCTTGTGACCATGGGTTTTAAATTGACTAACAGTCTTGTTGATGATATGTGCCTGCCTTTGGGACAAACTGAAGCCTAATTTGTCTGTCTAATTTTCTCCCACTTTCGCTGGGGGTGGGGGAATCTTGCTATTATACAGTGACATGGAAAATTCTCTTATACCTTACCTGAGGAGAAATTTATCGTTGAGTCTTGACGGCCAGATCACCATCTCTGGGTAAGTTACAACCACTCCTTGGCTTATATTCAGTCATGTACTTTTCAGTGGAGTGTGGTGGGAGGATGTGTCTGCTGTGATGTCCCTGGACCCTGCTGGGGAGCAGAAATGGGCTGGGGTTCTCCTCCTTTCTACCAGTTATGCTGGAGCCCCTGCTGTTGTCCTGGCCAGGAGCCAGATATTCAATCCACTGCACAATGGGCTATATTTTAATCGCAAAGATACTTGATTTCATGGGAAGTATTTCCATAGATAATATGTACATACACAATTCAAATAGAAACATTTTACATACTCGTGGTCAATACATTTGCAAATTACATCATATAGCAATTGATTGCATTTTTATTACGGAAACACCATTTTTATTGTGGGAGTAGATCCTCTCATACACAGTATACAAAGGAGGTTGGATGGGAATGTCCCATTGATTCTTTGCATAAGTCGCACCTTGCTTGAGTGTGTTCCTTGGCACTTTCTCCTCTACTGTGGAGCGTGCTGGTTAATCATATTTGATCCAGTGCAGTTCCTCTCGTTGGAAGTTCAGTGAGCTTTGGACTGATCAAAGGCCCTTCCTCACCGAGTTGGTTGTCTTCCAGGTGATGTTTGCCTAAGGGGATGTTTCTCCCATGTCGAGTTCATTGGGCAGCTACCAGTGTCCCTTTCAATGCCTTCTGAGCAGGGGGTCACTGAGGTAGGTGATGGGCTCTTCCCCTCCCTAGTCTCTAGGGCAGCTCAGGGAGGTGTTGAGGCTCTGAGCTTATTGGAAGGGCTGCAAAGGGAGATCCTTGCTCACCACCATCCGGGCTACATCCTGGTGTCCATTGGATAGCTTTGGCCAAATGATGTCAACCGAATGATGAAGGAAGAACTCCGTGGGTCCCCTCTCCCCTCAGGATTAAGCACGTTCAAGGCCGACCATTGTCTCCCCCAGCTTTCTAGACAAAGGAGTTCCTCTTCATGGGCTTCGCTGCCTGGGACAGCTCAGAGGCCGTGTTCTGGGACATCCCATGTCTGCTCAGCCAAGAGAGCAGCACGTACACCAGCCACGCTTAACTCGGGGCCTACTGAGAGGGAGTCAGCCTTCGCCGGCTTCACACAGCTGAGTTTTGTCAACATGCCAGCTGCCTGTCACAGGCGGATGGGAGCTGATCAGGCACGGAGTGGGCCGTGGAGAGCAGCGTCTGCAGATTCTTATCTCTTAATTTGAAGTAGGATTTAATGACTTTCTGCTGCAAACTGCACTGTAGGAGGAAACGCCACCAAGCCGACAACTTTCCAATTAGCCGACAGCACCTGTAGCGATTTTAATGAGATATTCTTTACCCCTGTTCACTTCTGAATGTTTCTGTTTGTTAAATTCCCCTAAATGTCCAGGCTCCTTTCCCTCAAGGTGACGATTCCCATTGGATTTGTTCCATTTCTGGCAACGTCCAGCTCCTGTATCAAGTCCATATTGACTATCAGGGACCCATTTACACAAATCCCATTTATTCTCTCCATATTCCCATCAACTCCTCCCGGATTCACCCACTTGCCTACACGCTAGGGGCTACTTACAGTGGCCAATTAACGTACCAACCCTCACATCTTTGGGATGTGGGAGGAAACTGGAGTGCCCAGGACAAACCCAAGTGATCACAGGAAAAGCATGCAAACTCCACACAGACAGCACCCGAGGTCAGGATTGAACCCAGATTGCTGGAGCTGTGAGGCAGCAGCTCTATGAGCTGTGCCAGGACAGTTTGTGAACCTAGGGACCAAGGGTTGGCTGGGCAGTTGACTATGGGGTGCATCACAATCAAACTGATCCTTGAGTGGGCCTGTGAACTGTGCACTGTCTGGCCAGGGTCACAGACATAGGTCAGGTGCATGTGCCCCAACTGAATATCTCCTAAGTCCAGAGGACCTGTAGCCAATTTAACTGCATCTAACACACCATGGATAAATAGTTCACACAACACAGACCAAGAATTGAATGCCAGCATCCTCCTGCTATGAGCTGGAGCTCTGAAATCCTTGGAGGAATCTATTTCAGGAGAAAATGAAATAGTTGACAGGTGATGCTGGGTGTATCAGTGTCTGTGGAAAATTAAAACTGTTAGGAACTGCTCCTGTTGTGTCACAGAGGGCCAAGGTGCTGAATGTTCTGACCAGTTCAGCAATGAGCCGGGTGATCGGGGTGTTAACTGAGGGCCTGCAATTGGTTTCAGTGTGGATGTGTTAGGAAAGGAAAGGCTGATGATTGGCCCAGGTTCCCACATCCAATCATCAGCCGGTGTCTCCTGACAAAAAGTCCACTTTTATGGGTGTCCTGAAAATGTTCGGTCAAAACTGATGCCTCTAATGGTCGAATAGCTCACATACTTATTTGCTGTGCAGAGAGGAATGCTACTGGAGAACTGCCAGGCCGTGTGATTACAAGTTACCTCCTGCTATCCTGCCCCTAACCCACGGCCCTCTGAGCTCTGCTTGTCTCCATTCCTGGCCCACTTGGCTTCCATTTTCCCTTCACCATTCACATCCATGCTTTCAGTCTCTGGGCCTTAGGCTTGGGAATTCCTATCCCAAACCTCTCTGCACCCAGCAAGTATGCCTCTGACCAAATCCCATGACTTTTTCTGACACTAATGTCTCCTTATATGGCTCGTTATTGGTCGTCATTCGTCAGATGGAGCATTTGTTTGGATATTTTGCCATCTTGCTCCTCCTAAATGCAAGTTAAAGTTAAAGGGATCTTTGGAACTGTGCTAACCAATTTGTACCCAGTGAGCTCCCACAAACAACAATGTGATAATGACCAACTAATCTATTGCAAAAATAGATTCTGTATTTCCTTATGACATTAGAGTCTATTTTGGTCCATAGTCTTACAGGACAATCCCACTTCCCTCCCAGCCCCAGATTCTCCCACTCTCCAATACACTTAGGGCAATTAACAGTGGCCAATTAATCTCCCAACTTGTGTATCTTGCGGGAGGAAACCAGAGTACCTAGGAGGAAACCCACATGGTGGCAGGAAGAACATGCAAACTCCACACAGAGAGCACTGGAGTTTGATATTGAACCTGGGTCATTGGAACTATGAGGGAACAGCTCTAGCTGTGCCACTGTGGAGCCCTTTTCATAGAGAAAAATCTGCTTTGTAAGGGATAAATACCGGGCAGGACCCAGGGGAATTACTCCTGCTCTCTTCCACGATCATGCATGTTCCACGATTCCTGATGGTGCAGAGGGGGTCTCTGTTTAACGTCCAAAACACAGCTCCTCCAACAGAGAAAGAGTGCTGCACTGGAGTGTCAGTGTAGAGTTTTACGCTCAAACCTCTGAGGTGGAACTCAAACCACATCCTTCCTGACTCAGGGTTTTGAGGACTGAGGCTGTGCTGAAATAAACCACCCTGCTAACATGTAGCTTTTATCATCTGCTGGCCCATGCTTGATGGTTATCCTTTGTGAAGATTTATCTGGTCTAAGACTAGATATAGATCTCGATGTCACTTCAATCCCCCCTCCCACACTATCACCGATATGTCAGTCCTCGGCCTCCTCCACTGCCAGGAGAATTCCAAGTGCAAACTGGAGGAACAGCACCTCATTGTCCATCTTGGAACCTTGCAGCCTAACGGCATGAACATTGAATTCTCCCACTTTAGGTAATCCCCACCCCCCTTCCCCACAAACCACCCCCCCCCATACTCCCCACCACGCTTCTTCCCTTCTTCCCTTTCCTAGCCTTTCCCTTCTTACCTTTGACCCATCCCCCGGTGGATCTGCTCTCCCCTCCTCCCCCGCACCCGCCCATCATTATCTCTTACCTGCATCTACCTATCACAACCTTGTGCCCCCCCCCCAACCTCCCCTCTTTTGTCCACCTATCACTGCCCTGCTTTTCCCTCCTATACCATATATTAGGCTTCCCCTTTTCCTATCTTCGGTCCTGAGGAAGGATCCTGACCCGAATCATTGACCGCCTGCTTTTCTCCACTGATGCTGCCTGGGCTGCTGAGTTCCTCCAGCATCATCGTGTTTTTCATCTAGATTCCAGCATCTGCAGTCTGTAGATATACAGTAGATGATGCATTTGTTTGATAAAGATGTTGTTCCAGCAATGGGTGCATTAACCAGCTTTTTTTGGAAGATAAGTAAAACAAAAAAATGACGGGGATGCCTAGCCGGTCAGGCAGCAGATGTGGAGAGAGAAACAGAGTTAATGATTTGGGTCGAAATGGAAGTATGAGAAAACAACTGTGTTTTAAGTTGTGGAGAGTGGGAGGGGTGGACAGAACAGAGAGAATGCTTGTGATAGGGTGGAGGGGAGGAGAGTTGGAGTGACAAAAGAGATGATGGAGATAGCTGGAAAAGGTGGTATTATTTGAGCTTGCATTCACCTGCCAGAGGATAAGGAGAGTGTGTTGGAACAGAGTACTGCTTATGTAGAATGAAGAAATATGAGATTCCTATTGCAAAGATCTCCACCGTCTGGGCCATGCCATCTTCTCACAGCTACCATCGGGCAGGAGGTACAGAAGCCTGAAGTCCCACACCATCAGGTCCAGGAACAGCTACTTCCCTTCAGCCATTTGGTTCTTGAACAAGCCTGCACAACCCTAATCACTATCTCAGTATAGCAACACTATGACCACTTTGCACTGCAATGGACTTTGTTTTTATTTGTTCTAATTATGTTCTTTCTTGTATAATTTGTTTAGTTTATGTTTTTCTTGTGTATCAGATGCTATATACCTGTGATGCTTCTGCAAGTAATTTTTACATTGCACCTGTGCATACATGTACTTGTGCATATGACAATAACTTTGACTTTTGACATAGAATTTGCAGCATTGAAACAAGCCATTTGCCCTAATGGATTGGCTGGCACAATGGCGCAGCAGTTAGTGCTACAGCCTCACAGATCCAGTCGTTTGATCCTGAGCTTGGCTGTTGTCTGTGTGAGTTTGCCTGCCCTCCCTGTGATCCAATGGGTTTCCACCAGTGCTCCAGTTTCCTCCCACTTTATAAAGATGGGAGATTGGCTCCTGTAAATTACCCCTAGAGTGCACAGAGTGGCAATAGGTTAAAGGGGAGTTGATTGGTATGTAAGAGAGAATATGCTGCAAGGCTACAGGGAAATACTAAGAGGTGGAATGGGATTGACCTGTTGCATGGTCTCGCTGGGCTGAATGGCCTCCTTTACCACAATAAGTAAGTAATCCCTGTACTGACCCTCACTCAGTGATGCTCGCATTGTGCATGAGCTTCCTCCCACCCTAATTCAAACAATTCTAACCTTACAGTTTGGACTTTACCACCCAGTGCTGTTCTGTGGGCAGTTCGTCTATTTGGAATTAGCTGCAATACCCAGCTATGATTTGTGACTATACAATATTCTTCAATGAAATTCCGTTACCACAGAACATTAACCAGGAGTGCGGGCCACATTTAATGTGATGCACACCAAAGGCAAAGTTACAAAACCCAATGCTGTTAATTTCAGTCTCAATAATTCCAAATGCATTCTCTTTCCTTGCACGAGAAAATAAACGGTTTTAACAGTTGGAATATCAACAAAAGCCAGAAATGACGGCTGGTGATAATGGATGAATACTTAACAACTGGTGTAACACTGCCTGGTATTTTAAATTGCTAAATCGTGTCATTACAATAGTAGGCACACCAATGTCCTATAGATTTCTTACCATTTTGCCCACCATCATCATTAATGGTCATTTCCAGCCCATCTTACAGTTATTTGAAATGCACAGTGGTTGGATATGCATCTAAACAACTGTAGCTCATTTCAGTTACTCATTGTAACTCAGCTCAGCTCACCTTCATTTTATCCTCACCACCCACGCCCCACCCCCATCCAATCAAAGCTACCTGAAATAATCTGGTCAAAATACCCTCCATTCATGCAGTCCCATGCATGCTTCTGGGACAGGAGTGGCTGTGATTCTATGGGACGGTACTTTGTTTAGCCTGTGTGGAGAGCACAGTTCATTATAACCATGTATTTCAGTACAGCTGTTCTGATCTATCAGCTTTTATTTGGGTGGGGTCAGAGAGAAGGTCTAGAGACACAACGGACTGCTGATGCTGGAATCTGGAGCAACACACAAAACACTGGAGGAACTCAAGTGGGTCAGGCAGCATCTATAGAGGGAAATGAACAGTCAATGTTTCGTCAAGACCCTTCATCTGGACTGAAGCATCCAGATAAAAGGTCTCGACCCAAAATGTCATCTGTCCATTTCCCTCCAAAGATGATGCCTGACCTGCTGAGTTCCTGAGTTGCTGAGAGAAGGTCTATCTGCTCACTTTTAGTGGTTTATGGAATTTTTTCATGGATTGTAACTGTGGAAGGAGATTAAGTGAGGTTGCCTGCGCTGTGTGAAGGGAGTGGGTTTGATGACCCCAGTGCCCTTTTTACAATGAGTTTCTTGCACATTTAACATCCCACTGAGCAAAGAACTAGAACAGGAGCTACCTGGTTTCCATACGAATGTGAATATGACAAGCCAGTCAGCCCATCAAGCCTGTGCTGAGTTGCCTTGAACACCATGATCCCCACACTCTCTATCCCTCACTTAGGGACCATGCAATCTTCTGGGTTTGTCACCATTTATTGTGTCATTTGGAGTCTTAGCACAGCCAGATAAAACAGAACAGTTTGTTAAAATGCAGGAGATGATTGATTAGCTGTGTGGCACAGGACAAGTAAATGCAGCTTGGAATCAGTTTGTATCAAGCAATCCAACATGAATCAAAAGAATGTCTCAGTAGAACTTAAATCATTGGCAGGCATACTACGTGTTATAGAGGCACAAATTGCCAACCGTTGGGTCAAGTGTTAACTCTGACGGCGAGATGTGATTTTCTTTTGTTATTGCTTCTCCTGGAAGAGCTCATCCAACTGCACCTCCCAGATCTATGATTTCTAATGCCAAGAAGGACATGGGCAGGAGGCACAGGGGAGCACCCCTCACCTGCCCACTCACACACCACCCTCACACCTAAAATCTATCACCATTCCTTCATCTGGGTCTAGATCCTGGATCTTCCCAACCGATAACATTGGGGTGGGGGGACAGGGGGTGGGGGGTATAACTTCACCTGAAAAACTGCAGTGGTCCAGGAATTTGACTCACCAACCCCTCTTCAAAGGCATTGGGGAATGGCCTATACAGTAAAACTCCAAATACCTGCCACCCTCGGGACTTTGCTAGATTTGCAGATTTTCTGAACTGGCAGAAGATGCCTGCAGCAGCCGACAATCCTGGTGTCCCAAACGCGGGCTGTACATAAGTCGGGCGTTCATCGGCCGCAGAGGACCTGTGAAGAGATACAGTTCGCCTTCCGAAGACCTCAACATATTTCTGCTGTCCTGAAATGTGCTCTGCTTCTACATCCTTGTGGAAATTGTTGACTGTGCATGGACTGCTGCCAATCTCTTAGATTTCATCCTAAAAACATGCTGAGTCTAAGCTCTGTTGTCAGAGCAGAGGGAGGGCAGTGACAATCAGAGGTTGGAATGAGATGGAGATGTATCTGCAGAGTCCTGCTGTTTGTCGTTTCATTCAGCTGGGTGTCTGTGTGCTGAATTTTGAAGAGAATGCAAGGCAGTCATCTACTTGGCTGCTGACAGTCAGATCTGGATCTGATCCCTGGATATGAGAATCCAACAGAGAACGACACTGGAAACAATGCAGGGTGGGGCAGTTAGATAGGCCATTGGCTGTTAGCTGACATTCCCCTAAATGTGATGGAGTTCCAGGACATTCTCTAATCATTTTGAACAGGAATCACTAATGCTGACTCACTGCCCATGGAATTACTATGTGAACAGACTCATTCATCAGATAGGGGACAGTGGTATCTGATTGCTTATCCTTCTCCTTCTGCAGGTTTCATGTTCTTTAGCTCAGCTGCAGCCTTTCTTATCTCTCTCTTTATAAATGTCATCGTGAACGGAACCTTCCTGTTCCTCAGTCTCAACATATTCTACCTCCCTCCCAGTCAACAATGTGTTGAAATGACAACTCGCGGCATTGACTTACTCTGGCCCGTGATTTCCCATCACCCCAGACATGCAGAGATCCTCATCTCACTCGGTCTCTAGTTGCTCCACCTGAGTCTTTGCCTTCTCCCCTCTTAACTCCCATTTCTTCTCCCTGAATCTTCACATCCTCAGTCTCCACAACTTCCCCCCCAAGTTCCCACTTCCTCCCCTAATTTCCCACTTCCTTCCCCTAAGTTTCCATTTCCTCCCTCTTGAGTTCCCACTTCCTCCCCCTGTTCTCACTTACTTCCCCAACATTCCCACTTCTTCCAGAGAAACAAAGGACTGCAGATGCTGGAATCTAGATGAAAAATACTGTGGTGCTGGAGGAACTCAGCAGGCCAGGCAGCATCCGTGGAGAAAAGCAGGCAGTCAACGTTTCCGGTCAGGACCTTTCTTGAAATGTTGACCGCCTGCTTTTCTCCACAGATGCTGCCTGGCCTGCTGAGTTCCTCTGGCATCATAGTATTTTTCATTCCCACTTCTTCCCCTTAGTTCCCATTTACTCCTCCCCAGTCTTCATTTCCTCCCCTTCATTCCCACTTCCTCCTTCTCCATCTTCACTTCCTCCCCCGTAGTTCCTACTTCCTGCTCCCCAGACTCACACCCCCAACACCTTCATGTCCTCACACTCTGTCTTCCACCTCCTCCTGCAATCATTTCAAAGAAACAAATCATTACCTAAGCACTCAGACCCAAGTTGCTTTGTTTCCTATTTTGTGAAACCTTCAAGTTGCCTTTAACTTCATTAAAAAAAATGTATGTTTATATTAAAAAAATCTAACATCATCTTAAATGTATGACAAGGTCTCAATCCTGGGAAATCCACAAGGAACTGGATGCTATTCCCATCCATATTGCTCTGCTATCTGTTTTTGACCACCTTGGTTCAGGGAACAATGGTTTCTGGAAACTTCCTGCCATTCCTCAAATAATTCCATGCGACCTTTCATATTCACCGTAATGGGCAGTCGGGGCCTTGGCTTAATTCCTTGGTGAAAGACAGTACCTCCAGTCCATCAGTAATTCATCACCGACATTTCAGCAGAGGGGCTGAGCTCTTCGCAACAGCCTCCCACACACTTCATGGATGTTTAGTTTAAGGAGGAAACATGAGTGGCATTGATGCATTGTAAGAGAACATATTGAATAGATGGTCCAATGAATTTAGAGAAAAATGTGTACCAACTGTATTTACTGTGTATATATTATGGATGAAGTTTATTTTTTGAAATAAAAGATGTCCTTAAACAATGGAGTGAGGTTTAAACCCAACAGCACATCTGGTCCAGAGTGTGAGCATTAACTACTGAGCAAATATTTGGATCCGGTAACGCAGTGTGGTGGGAATGACAGCCTTTGCCTTGGGGATCTGCTGCTATGTTACTCCGTTCACATACTTTATTTAATGCATTTTAAAAAAAATTATTTGAATCAACGTTCTTCTGTCAACCACTCAGGTTGCAACTGGCCTCAGGACAATAAACATTCTTGCGCTTTGTGCATTTTTATTCCACAAGCCTTTGATGTTTTTAGATTGCAATCAGAGCGCTTTCCCTGTGGCTGTACCTCTGGATCTTGATGGAAAAGATTTCAAAGAACATCAGTAGAGATAGGGAAAAACCACTGGGTAGAATCACAGCGCTCAGTTCAGTGGAGTGTATTCCACCAGTCAGCATTGGCAGAGCAGGGATTGGATGCCAGTTAATGCAAACTTCTTGTTGGCAGTTCTGGTCTAAGCAGATCCTTTAGTGAAGGGTATATTTTGTGCTATTTAACGTCATAGACAAGAATCTGTTCCAGGAATTTCATGGGAAGTCTGGCAAGCAAGTACGGATGAAGAAGAATGACTGAAGTTTGGCTGGAGAGATAGATTCAAGAAATGTCTCGGAGACGGGCAGGTGAAGTTAGAAACTTTCATTCTTGTTTTCAGTTCCCTCCAAATAGCCTCATCCCTTCTTATCTCTCTGGACTTCACAACCATTTTATTTTCATTACAGAAGGAGACCATTCAGCCCATCAAGTCCATGCCAGCTCTGACGGAGCAGTCCTATCAGTCCCATTCTCCCCCTTCTTATTCCCCCCTAGCCCTATAACCTATTCTCTCTTCCGTGCCAATCAACACTTCTTTGCTTCTTTTGCCACTTGCCGACAGTGGTTGTAATGTTGGGATGTGGGAGGAAACTGGAGCAAATGTGCAAACTCCATACTGACAACGCCCAAGCTCAGAATCGAACCTGGGTCCCAAGAGCTGTGAGGCAGCAGCACTAACTGCCACGCCACCGTGCCAGGAAATCTGTGCTCCTCCAGTTCTGGCCTCTTGTTCTTCCCGGCATTTACATGGCCATCTTCACCTCCAAAACTTTCTTCCTTTGATCCACTCTTCAAAAGCTGCCTCTTTGGGCCAAGCTGTGAGTCATTCAACCTAAGGATTTCCCGTTGTGGCTGGGGGCCTGATTTAGTTTGAGTACACTCCTCCAAACTTTCTTGGGTTGGCTGGTAGTGTTAAAGGCTCATTGCTACCACCACCGGCGGTGGTGATAAGGATTAGAGGAAATAATTCCACAAAGGCTGCCCTGGTGATGCACAAGTGGGACAGTGGACACAGATGTCACACACGGACACAGAGTCGAAGGAGGCATGAATCCATCAAGGGGCTTGTGGACAATTTCAGAGTGCTAATACATCAGAGCAGACAAAAGTGAAGTCAGTGGAGCAGCTGCTACTGAGCCCTGCAGCCAAGGCTTATGTCATGATGCAGTTACCAATGGGTTGACAGCCAGGATACTCTGTAGTACAGGCCAGCCGGCATGAGCGAAGAAACGACGCAAACACAAGTTGGATCCAAAGCAACAAAATTCCACCAACAGCCGGTTTCCCTTCTCTGCTGCCAGGAATGACTTGGCAAACTCTTCCTTGCCTGCAGCAAAGCCCAGCTGTATTGAGTAAAGCGGTGGGAATCTTGTCGCAATAGTGTTGCAATCATCTTATTAAGAGCTGGCAGAGGAAGCCAGGATGAGCTTGACATGTGATATGGGTTAGTTACAATGTAAGAAAACAGATGCAGTTTGTCATCACATCTCCGTACCATCTTCCCCTGCCCTGGAGAATGACCCACCTCCTGTTTCAAACGTTCTATCAGAATGCAAAGTCTTTGACTGTAATTTTGAGAATTGGCAATGGAAATCTCAATTATTCCTAAATAATTCCGATTTGATTCAAAAGTTCCTCATTTCACCCATGGGACTTTTCCTCCTTCTTCATGCTGACTCATGGCTGTTTCCAGCTTTTGTTGTCCTGCCTTCATGTGTGGGCTGAGACAGCGAGTGTACACAAGCTATTTGACCTTGGGGTGCATCACCTCCCATTCAAGACTGTTGTCACTGATGACAGCCAAGGGAAAATGATTCCTGGTCAGATATCCTAGCGCAGGGCATGAGACCAATTTACCTCTGAACTAAGGTCCACACTGGCCTCTGAGCCTGGATGTGGGGCTAAGACAGAATTTAAAACTTGGGAGGAAAGGGACTGTCGATGTTTCGGGTCAAAACCCTGCATCAGGACAGGGTTTTGACCCCAAAACATTGACAATTCCTTTCCTTCCCCGGATGCTGCTCAGCCCGCTGAGTTCCTCCAGCAGATTGTTTGTTGCTCCAGATTCCAACATCTGCACTCTCCTCTGTCTCCAGAATTTAAAACAGAGCTGGAACTGAGCAGCAAGAACTGTCATGAAGATGACCGTCCCCCAAAGACGATAGGAGAATGTCTCAGATTCCCCAACAGATACTCCCACGTTTATGGTTAGCCCTGCACTGGATTAAAGTTTGATGGGAGGTGTTCAGTTCAGTTACAAGTGATGCAAACAGCTGCACAGTGTACAACTGGGTATCCACAGAATGCCACAGTCATCTGGGTACAGAGTGCACTATATTAAACATACAAGGCTGGAATGAATTCTGTGTCTGTCCCAAGTTGTCAGTGGGATGCTGAATTCCTCAGGACACCTGAAACAGAGGAGGGGAGGGGCGGGGAAATCAGCCCAGCTTCCAGATTACAGTTGGGTTTGGTTTACTGCTGTCTGTCAGGGTAGGAAATCTGCCACCCTTACCCAGTCTGTCCTGTATATAACTCTAACCATCCCACCGGCCCCAAGGTGGTTGGCATGAAAGAGCATCAGGGAGGAGGAATAAACACCAGCCTTGCCAGTGATGTCCACTGTCGGTAAACAAATTTAAAAGCAGACGCTAACAGAGCCTGTATGGATGTGTAAGATCAGGGGCAAGATTGCATTTGATGCTGCAATACTAAAACATCTCTGTTACCGAAAAGCCGATCAAGTTGCCTTGAATATTGAAAGTATTTGTTGCATTTCCACCTGAGGGGAAGATGACCAAAAGAGTATCAATCAGATCGTTACCCACTGCTATCGGAGAAGAAAGGATATTAACACACTGCAGTGGCAGGGACTTGCAAATATTTTCACACAATACTGACAGGACACTCTGCAACGTCAAGGAAAAGAGGATAGTTACAGCTCTGACAGGGAAACATAGATCTTTACACATTACAGTGTCAGTGGAATGCAAATATTTCACACTGCAGTGCCTGTAAGAGAGAATATTTGCACACTGGGACACTGATACAGAGCAGATATTTATCCACTGCAGTGACAGAGCTCAGGGAAAGTTTACACATTTCTTGATACAAATAGTTGTGCATTGTAATGTGAGTTATGACAGGATATGTACACACTGCAGTGTGAGGTCTGTGAGAATATAGGGATACCATCGTGACAGTACAAATACACTGCTACGTAGTGGAAAAGTGGATATTTACAAATTGCATTGTGAGAATATTTACACAGGGCAGTATCGGGGCAATGCCAATATTTACACACTTGCGTGCTTGATGATGTGAATACTTACACACATTTCTAACATTATGAACACAGCAAACTCTGGCATTACAGAGGGGTTATGTTGCTAGAAAAACATCTGTATCACGATTTTCTATAATGCAAACCCTTTTTTTCCCATTGAATCTCATGTTTTAAGTGGAGATGTGTTATTCTTATGGGGAGGGAAGTTTTTCTCTCTAAAGTAATGCCTCTGTGGGTGCAACTGAATTCTGACTGTATTGTAGGCAGAAGAGAAAGGATTGTTGTTTTAATTCACTAGGATGGATATTGCATTGTTTGATAAAGTATTGTTGTACAAGTATCAATAGAGGAGATTGCCTTGTCACTTTCCAAAGCAAATCCATTGAGTGCCCTCCTACTGTGAACCAGCAGCCTGTGATCTTTGTCCTTGATAAACTAGTTCAGGTCTCTGTATACATTTTGTGTTTATTTATTCATTTTTTCTCATAAATTCCATAAGAGAGTATTTTCATTCCATATCTCAAAATTTTTGGTAGTGATTTGTGAATTCTAATCAGGTGAATTTCCATTACCCAAACTGCTGTAACACCTTATGGAGCTTGACAGGGTAGGTGCCCTGTCAGCACCGGATGAGTCTTGAACAAGGCGACATAACTACAAGGTAAGGGGCCAGTCATTTAAAACTGAGGTACATAGAAATGTCTTCTCACAGAGGCTGGCTGATGGAAGCTAGATCATTAGAAGTGTTTGAAGTGGAGGTAGATAAGTACTTGATCGAATAAGGAATAGAAGGGTTATGGAGAAATGTCACAAAAGGGGAGTTGAGGCCAGCACAGATCTGCCATGATCATATTGAACATAAATGGCAGTGATGCTTCACTCCCTGATGAGCTCAGCACCTTTTATGCACGCTTTGAAAGGGAGAATAACGTTACACCTGTGAGAATCCCCACAGCATCTGGCGACCCTGTGATCTCTGCCTTGGAGGCTGACATCAGAACATCCTTCACAAGGCGTCAGGCCCCGACGGTGTACCTGGCAGGGTACTGAAAATCTGTGCTGACCAACTGGCTGGACTGTTCAAGGACATCTTCAACCTCTCACTGCTGCAGTCAGAGGTTCCCACCCGCTTCAAAAGGGCATCAGTCATACCAGTGCCCAAGAAGAGTTGGGTGAGCTGCCTCAATGACTGTCGCCTGGTAGCACTCACATCTACTGTGACGAAGTGCTTTGAGAGGTTGGTCATGGCTAGAATTAACTTCTGCCTGAGCAAGGACCTGGACCCGCTGCAATTTGCCTTCCGCCACAACAGGTCTACAGAGGACGCAATCTCACTGACTATCCACTCAGCTTTGGAGCAACTAGACAACAGCAAAACATACATCAGGCTGCTGTTTATCGATTACAGCTCAGCATTCAACACCATCATCCCCTCAGTACTAATCAACAAGCTTCAAAACCTGAGCCTGTGCACTGGATCCTCAACTTCCCTATCGGGAGACCACAAGCGGTAGTTACACCTTCTCCTTGCTTACAATCGACACAGGCGCACCTCAAGGATGCGTGCGTAGCCCACTGCTCTACTCTCTCTATACTCATGACCATGTGGCTAAGCACAGCTCAAACGCCATCAATAAATTCACCAACTGTTGGCAGAATCTCAGATGGCGATGAGGAGGCGTACAGGAGTGAGATAGATCGGCTGGTTGAGTGGTGTCACAACAACCTCACACTCAATGTCAGCAAGGCCAAAGAATTGATTGTGGACTTCAGGAAAGGGAAGTCAGGAGAACACCAGACTTCATTGAGGGGTCAGCCGTGGAAAAGGTGAGCAGCTTCAAGTTCCTGGGCGTCAATATCTCAGAGGATCTATCCTGGGCCCAACACATTGATGCAATCATGAAGAAGGCATACCAGTGGCTCTACTTCATTAGGAGTTTGAGGAGATTTGGTATGTCACTGAAGACTTGAAAATTTCTACAGATGTACGGTGGAGAGCATTCTGACTGGTTGCATCACAGCCTGGTATGGAGGCCCCAATGTGCAGGACTGAAAGAGGCTGCAGAGGGTTGTAGACTCAGCCAGCTCCATTACAGGCACAACCTTCCCCGTCATTGAATATACCTTCAAGAGTCTGTGCCTCGAGAAAGCGGCATCCATCTCTAAGAACCATCACCACCTGGGACATGCCCTCTTCACTTTACTACCATCGAGGTGGAGGTACAGGAGCCTGAAGACCCACACTCAATGTTTCAGGAACAGCTTCCTCCCCTCCGCCATCAGATTTCTGAACAGTCCATGAACACTACCTCATTATTCTTCTTTTGCACTTTTTATGTATTTGTGTAACTTATAGTAATTTTAATGTCTTTATGTCTTGCACTGTACTACTGCTGCTGCAAAACAACAAATTTCACAACGTATGTCAGTGACAATAAACCTAATTCTGATTCTGATTCTGAATGGTGGGGCAGGCTAGAAGGGCTTGGTCCTATTTTCTTGTACTCTTGTTCCATTCGTATTCTGACGGTACTCTTGTCGAAGGTTTTTTAAATTTTAAAATATACTTTATTAATAAAAATTCTAAGGTATATAAATACAGAACATTCAACTCAACATTTTCATACTAAGTAATGTTATTTCATTACTTAATATTAACAGTCATCATCCATTTACAAATTTAAATAGTTCATGAGGTTTTAACACAACTTCTAAATAATTTGGGTGCAATGGCAGTAAGACCCTAAATTGTGGACCTTTCGCATTGAGACCCCACTGTTTTTTTCTTAAAAGCAATAACTTTATTTTCTCATGTACAAAGCTCTCGTCAATTTTAGATTAAAATGCAATCCTCGCTGTCCAGGATTCACTCCAGCCCCTGCAGTGCCTAACCCTCCCTGAAGGTCTCTCACAAGCTAGCAGACACCATGTCTCTGTGAACACCAGGGCACAGGAAGAAGGGCAGGCAGTCAGCTTGGACAGCCCTTGACAGTCCATTGACTGCACCTGTAAATGGCAACCCTGGCCAGGCGCAGAAGACCGATGAGGAGGTCCTCCGACTGACCCATCCCCACTCCGCACTGGGTGACCAACAGTCAGAATTTGAGGAGCAGCCTCTTCAAACACTAAAACAAGGGCAGCAGCCTCTCGTCCTCCATTTAAACATGGAAGATGGAGTCAGAAATGGCAGCTGGCCTGGGACTCCATGAACTAATTTGAAACCCTATACATGGGACTGCTCTGTGCAGCACCCATCAGACCAGATCCATGATGTAAAGGGGAAGACTGCCAGGAAGAAAAATGAACGCTGCTTGGTCAGGGCTGTGGGAAATTTTCCCCACCATTGTGAATTCTCCACATTGTATATATTTACACACTGCATGGTCAGGGCAGTGTGAATATTTACACACTCCATGGTCAGGGCAGTGTGAATATTTACACACTCCATGGTCAGGGCAGTGTGAATATTTACACGCTCCATGGTCAGGGCAGTGTGAATATTTACACGCTCCATGGTCAGGGTAGTGTGAATATTTGCACACGGCATGGTCAGGGCAGTGTGTATATTTGCACACTGCATGGTCAGGGCAGTGTGAATATTTACGCGCTCCATAGTCAGGGCAGTGTGAATATTTGCACACTGCATGGTCAGGGCAGTGTGAATATTTGCACACTGCATGGTCAGGGCAGTGTGTATATTTGCACACTGCATGGTCAGGGCAGTGTGAATATTTGCACACTGCATGGTCAGGGCAGTGTGTATATTTGCACACTGCATGGTCAGGGCAGTGTGAATATTTACACATGGCATGGTCAGGGCAGTGTGAATATTTACACACGGCATGGTCAGGGCAGTGTGAATATTTGCATACAGTGATGTCAGGACTGGGAGATTTTACAAAGTTCCTCTTGTCATACAATTGCTGAAACTGGCCACAGCGCCCCCTGTAGCCGAAAACTTTGCTCATTGATTTTCAATCCAACTGGAACTCTATTTTCTCTGAATACCCACACAATCAATGTATAAGTAATTGGTAATCCCATTTCACTAAATACCAAGTATAAACTTACACTGTACATCCTAACATATACTAACTAAACATCTGTCTTGTGTTACCTAACTGCTGCTTTCAGATTTACAGAAGTGAAAATTTTCACTCTGCCCAGTATAGCCACGTGCAAATAGTCTCACTGCTTTGATCCTCCAGAATGGATTCACACCAAGTTACATCGTAGGGTTTAGATATTCACATTGACCTAACACTGCAGTATGTAAATATACATGTAGCCCTGATCCAACAATGTGTAAATATTCATGCTAATGTTATAGTGTGGTGTGTAAGTATTCACATTGTTCCGGCACCGCAGTGTGAATATGAATGATTTCACTATCATGACATAGCAAAGTGTAAGTCATCACACTTCTAATGATACCACAGTGTGCAAACATTTACTGTCCTGACATTGCAGATTGCAAAAATATTCACTGACCTGACAATGCAGAATGTAAATATTCACACTACTACCCTATCTGTGCAGTTTGAAAGTGTTCTACCTGCCATGACACCACAGTGTGCAAATATTCACACTGCGCTGACACTGCAGAGTGCAAACATTCTCCTTGCCCTGACACTACAGTGTTCACATTCATACTTGTCCCAACACTGAAGTGTACAAAGATTCACACTGTGCTGACACTGAAGTGTGCAAACAGTCTCACTGCCCTGGCAGAACTATCTGTAAATACTCTCACTGTCCTGATATGATAGTGTGTTAATATTCACTGCCTCGATACCACAGTTTTTAAAAATTCATGCTGACCTGAGACTTAAGTGTGTAAATATACTCATTGCCCCGAAGAGGCGGTGTGCCAAAATTCACACTACCTGACACTATTACGTGCAAGGATTGTCACTGTCCTAGCAATGCAGTGACATAATGTTCTTAGTCCTGGCACAGCAAAACATAAATATTCACACTTCCCCTCACACGACAGAGTGCAGCTTTTCACATAGTCTGACGCTGCCTTGTGTAAATATCTTCACTGGTCTGAAACTGCATTCACACAACAGTGTGCAATATTCACAATATCCTCACACTGCAGTGTGTATATATTTTCACTGTGCAGTGAATGCAGTGTGCAAATATTCACTTTGTTCTGATACTGGTGTGTGAATGTTCTCACTACCCTGGCACTGCAGCATGTAAATATTCCAGCTGCCCTGATATGGACTCGTGTCAATATTCACACGGGTCAAACACTTAAACGTGTAAATATTCTCACTGCCCCAACACCACAGTCTGCCCTGATACTGTTGTGTGTGAATATTCTCTCTGCCCTGATATTTCCACGTGTAAATCTTTGCCAAAAGAGAATAAACTGTTGTTCATCTTATTAGAATTCTCTTTAGATCTTGCTGTGCACAATTTAGCTCCTGTGTTTGCTGATAAAACAGCAGTGACTTACTTCAAATGCATTTAATTGCGAGAGATTTAGGAACAATCTCAGGTTGTGAAAGGTAATAAATCAAAGTTATTTCATTCATTTGCTCATTGTCTCATGTTCTTTCATGATTTTATGAACCATGCCAGCATGCTGCAATTTGGACCTTGACATTTCACCCTTCCCCCATCACCTTGGTTGTTAATTACAAAGTAATTGGTTTTTTAATACCCACATTACCATTGAGCAAATATTTCCTAGTGACAATACAATTTTATTCCCTCTTTGACTTTGATTTACTCAATGCAGTGATTTACAAACCACACAGCCACAATCTGAGTTGGCTTTTCAGCAGCCTTAGAGTGCTCCTGGGCACATGAATTATAGATGTGACAAACAAGGAAATACTTTAACTCTCCACCCAACCCCAAATTTCCCTGGCCAACTGAGATGCTGCAGGCCCTCAGTCCCTCCTCATGCAGCTCTCAGATGGTGATTAACACCTCTGTATAAGGTGCTGCCAACATTTACACAGGAACTGATCTCTGTTTCACACAGCTCTTTAAAATAAATTAAGTGACCAATATATTGCAAATAACAGTGCAAAAGTTGGCACAGAATTCTCAAGCCCACACTTATCTTCAGAATTGGCACAGGAGGTGGGGTATGAGTGGCACAGTGGCGCAACTGGTAGATCCGCTGCCTCACCGTGTCGGAGACCCGGGTTCAATTCTGACCTTGGGAACTGCGTGTGTGTGTGTGTGTGTGTGCGTGTGTGCGTGTGTGTGTGTGTGTGTGTGTGTGTGTGTGTGTGTGTGTGGAGTTTGCACGTTCTCCCTGTGACCCTGTGGGTCTCCTGGTTTCCTCTGGGTGCTCCGGGTTCTTCCCACATCCCAAAGACATGCAGGTTGGTCGGTTAATTCGCCTCTGTACATTGCCCTAGTGTGTAACAAGTGGTAGAATCTGGAGGGAGCTGATGAGAATAAAAAAATGAGATTAATGTTCGATTGGTGTAAAGTGGGCGGTTGATGGTCGGGCAGTCTCGATCGGGCGAAGGACCTATTTCTGCGCCGTATCTCTCTTTGACTCCATGATTCTAAATTATCTGTTGGACATAAAAACTCATTTTTATATTGTTGTGAGAGCTAAGCTGTTTACACTGAGTACAGTGACTTGGCAGCTGGCTACCCTGTAGCATATTGTGTTGCTGCCTAATCTCTAGATGGGAGCATGAATTTCCTTTTCAGAAATAGGCTCTATATATAAAATATGCAAATATATAGTAGAGTATATTCATATGTTGCCATTCACAGCACAAGACATATCGTTCCATTTCCTTACAAGATTTACATTATGCGAGTTTAAGATCCATTTACCTTTTGCATTCACTCCTGGGGGGTTTTTACAAGGGTTTTGGCCCCTCAGGGAGAAAGACCAAAATGGTGGCCTTTCCCACAGAGCCTTTGAAGTGGGCTGCACCCAGCTTCTGTGTGTCCCTCTGCATGAGGTGGGGGCATCGATCATGATTGTCAACAGGAGTTTCATTCAAGGGTGAGCAGCTTCAAGTTCCTGGGCATCAATTTCTCGGAGGATCTATCCTGGGCCCAACACGTTGATGCAAACACGAGGAAGGCACGCCGGGGGCTCTATTTCATTAGGAGTTTGAGGAGATTCGGTATTGGTATTGGTTTATTATTGTCACTTGTACTGAGGTACAGTGAAAAACTTGTCTTGCATACCGATTATACAGGTCAATTCATTATACAGTGCAGTTATATTGAGTTAGTGCAGTGTGCATTGAGGTGTACAGGTAAAAATAATAACAGTACAGAGTAAAGTGTCACAGCTACAGAGAAAGTGCAGTGCAATAAGGTGCAAGGTCACAACAAGGTAGATCGTGAGGTCAGAGTCCATCTCATCGTATAAGGGAACCATTCAATAGTCTTATCACAGTGGGATAAACTGTCCTTAAGCCTGGTGGTACGTGCCCTCAGGCTCCTGTATCTTCTACCTGACGGAAGAGGAGAGAAGAGAGAATGACCCAGGTGGGTGAGGTCTTTGATTATGCTGGATGCTTCGCCAAGGCAGCGAGAGGTGAAGACAGAGTCCAAGGAGGGGAGGCTGATTTCCGAAAATTCTTACACATTTCTATAGATGTACGGTGGAGACCATTCTGACTGGTTGCATCACAGCCTGGTATGGAGGCTCCAATGCACAGGATCACAAGAGGCTGCAGGGGGTTGTAGACTCACCCAGCTCCATCGTGGGCACAACCCTCTCCGCCATCGAGGACATCTTCAAGAGACATTGCCTCAAGAAGGTGGCATCCATCACTGAGGATCTTCACCATCCGGGCCATGCCCTCTTCTCGTTACTACCATCAGGGAGAAGGTACAGGATCCTGAAGACCCACACTCAATGATTAAGGAACAGCTTCTTCCCCTCTGTCATCAGATTTCTGAATGGTCCATGAACACTACCTCATTATTCCTTTTTTTTTGCACTATTTATTTATTTTTGTAATTTATGGTAATTTTATGTCTTTGCACTGCACCGCTGCTGTAAAAGCAACAAATTTCACGTCATATGAGTCAGTGATAATAACTCTGATTCTGATTCTGATTTTGGGAGCCACTACCACTGAATCTGATTCTTTCTTCTCCTGATGTCCAGGCAATTAATGTGCCAAAGGTGACAGGGGTGAGGGGTGTTGGGGTGAGGTTTTCCTCCCTTTCACCTCTCCCACTTGCAAGAAGAGTGAATGAGTCCTTTGCTGGTCTTTCTGATCCGTCGCCCTGTTTCCTTTGCAGGCTCAGTTAACTATTCATTGGAGTCATAGAGTCATAAAGCACAGAAAGAGGCCCTTTGGCCCACCATGTCCATGCTGACTTTTGTACCTGTCTACATTTGCTCACATTGGGTCTCTCACCTTCTATGCCTTGGCTAAGTACCTGTCTAGATGCATCTTAAATGTGATTTTATCTTCTCCACCAGCTCCTCTGGCAGTGTGTTCCAGATATCAGCCACTCTCTGTGTGAGAAACATTCCCTACTGATCCCCTCTAAACCTCCTCCCCCTTCCTCTTATTGCCAGCACTCTTCAATAGGAAGCTCCTTTTGTGTGAGCAGATGTGAATGGTTATGGTGGGTGGTTCAGGGACTGGGTGAATGGGTAGGTACATGACTATTCCTTAGGTTTGTGAGTGAGAGGTTGGGGAGTAGGTGGGTGGGCGTGTACAAGTGTGGGGATATGGCACTGGTTGCGTGAGTATGAGGACAGGTGAAGCTGGGTTGATTTTATTTTATTCTTTTGTGTGATTTCGATATCAGTGGCGAGGTCAGTTTTTCTTGCATAATCCTAATTTCCTTGCACAAGTGGTTGGAAGTTGCCACCTCATACCACTGCAGTGTCTGTGTGTGTGTGAGGATGTGTGTGTATGTGTCTGCTGACTGGACGCACTACTCAGTGTGTGTAGTGAGTTGACGTAGTGAGTTAGTGTGTGAGAGTGTGCTGTGAATGGATGCGTGAGAATGTGTGCAGTGCATACGTATGTGTGCGTGTGCACATGGTACTCATTCAGCTGAGTGGAGTACAGCATTCTGTGTGTAATCTTGTGGAGAATAAGGCACCCTCCACAGCAGCTGAAATAATGTGGGGCTGGTGCTGCAGGGAGGTGTACATGGGGAAGAACAATCCAACCAAGACCTCAACGGTGGAACAGGCGGACGAAGTTATTTCAGACTCAATGGCTGTGAAGGCGGATGAAGGCTGCAACAAACCCATCAGCTCCAACCGTCGTGGTTTCCATGCCATTGGAATCAGTTGGTTGATTTGCAAAGTATCGTGTGCTCTTTGCAGTGCAACATCAAGTACACGTTAAACAAACACACGCACAGGCATCTTCGCTCTGTGGGCTACTTCTGATCAATGGAATGAAGACCATCATCCTCGACCTCGAGGGATAGCCACGACAATGACGACGAGGAATAACCATAATATTATTGTTGGCCCCGACAATGGTCACAGTGAGATGGACTATGACCTCACGATCTACCTTATTGTGACCTCGCACCTTATTGCACTGCACTTCCTCTGTAGCTGTGACACTTTACTCTGTACTGTTATCGTTTTTACCTGTACTACCTCAATGCACTCTGTACTAACTCAATGTAACTGCACTGTGTAATGAATTGACCTGTACGATCAGTTTGTAAGACAAAACTGTTCACTGTACCTCAGTACAAGTGACAATAGAAAACCAATACCAATACCGGTCTTTATCCCCCATTAAACTGGCTCCCATCACAGTACCCCTAACGTGGTTCCTCACTGTTGGCCAGAGAAAGGGTGGGCTATGGCTGGAGACGGGGGTGGGGTTGGAGCCGGAGGCAAAAAGAAAATCTTAACAGGCACATCGAAGTGAGAATTAGCTGAGAGAAACTTTATTGTCCGGTCCAGGAATGACCAGATCTGTGTGGTAATTTGGAAGGAAAATCACCATGGATACATCCACTTTTCAGTGGACATTCACCTGGAGGGGAACCTCAACATCCCCTTACCCCTGCAGAGATCTCAGCTGAATTGGCCAGGAATTAGCACCAAGGTGTGGAGGTCAATTTGATTCTTAAGTAAATCACAACTGAAAAATTGCCACCCCTCTCCATTCTTTCCCTGGGCAAGCATCATTCGAAATCCCTTCTCTCCTCTCGGATAGGTGGGAAAATTCCCACAACAGTACTTGAGTAAGAGCAGGAGAGCTCTGCTTTCTGTTTTACCCATGGTTGCAGTTGCATGCTTGTCAGTAATATCCATCTTTTCAAACTAAAATATTTTTGGAAACTCTGCTTTCCACAACACTTGGACGCCAGCCGTTCACAATCAATGACGTTGGGGACCAAATGTCACATTTCCAATTCCGCTGATGATGCAAAACTAGATGGGATTTTGAGTTGGGAGAAGGATGCAAAAAGATTTCCAGGAGATACAGGCTGGCCAAGCCGGGTGAGTGGACAGATGGAATATGATGCGGAACAGTGTGAAGTTATCCACACAACAGAAGATGTTTTTAAATGGTGAGAGATTGGGCAATGCTGATTGAAGGGACCTAGGGTTTTCTTGCACACAAGTCTCCCACAACCAGCATACAGGTGCAGCAGATGTTAGGAAGGCAAATGGTATGTTGGCCTTTACCTGAAATTTTGAGTGCAGATGTCGTACTGAAATTGTGCAGGGCTTTGCTGACACCCCCACCAGTCACAGCCTGCCACCCTGAGAAAAATCGGATTATTCCCACTCTTTGCTTTCTGTGCCGTAACCGGTTCTCGACCCAGCTCAACATATTACTCCCAGCTCTGCTTTATGACCAGTTCCTCCCCGACTCTCCCCCGCTAATTTGCAATCACAACGGAAGAAAATGGGTTTGGGAAGTGGGGAAAATAAATCTCCCAGCATTAGGGAAGTTGGGTATAGGGTGCTCTGCTGAATTGGCCAGGAATTAGCACCAAGGTGCAGAGGTCAATTTGATTCTTAAGTAAATCACTGTTGAGAGCGCTCCAACATTGGCATCCAGTACAAAATCCAAGCGTAATATAGAGCCTGTGTATAACAAATTGTAATGCGGAGGATCAGGTGTGAGAAAGAAGAGCAGGCGATATACTGAGGCCAGAGGCGATCAATCAGGGGGAGAGAAGTGTCTCCCCCAACGCCCCGCCCCTGTCCCAGCAGTTAAGGTGCGCTGCTCCGTTGGTAACGTGCAACGGGAGGAGGAGGAGGGTGCAGTCGCTGTGGATGTGTGCGTGTGTTTAACAAACAGAAGCAGGTGGATGTGAAGTGTGCAGAGAGCCCGATTTCGCCAGCTTGCTCCATGCTCCAATGAATTTGCGAAGCAAATGAGGCAGGCGAGCATCTGTGGAGCATTGTTACCAGGGATTACAGCGGGACACGGAATCCTGTACCAGCCGCGGCGGCAGGGGGAGGAGTGAGTTACTTTGGAATTAACGCGAAGGGAAAATAAAAAGTGGCCAACGAAATCACGCCAGCTCATAATTAAATCCAGTGTTTTGTCCTATCTTGCCAGGGCTGCGAGCTTGTGAAGGAGGGTTGGGGGAGGGTTGTGATGTTTGGTGAGATTGGTTAGTCCCTGGCCGAGGTTGGTCGTGTCCATTTAAAGGGGCAGGCGTGTCCTGGGCCGGCTGAGTGTTGGGGGAATGGCTGCTCCGGTGCAGCCGGCTGTTGTTGTGCGCTAGCGCCGGGGACACGCTTCACTCACTGCCCACCTCCTCTCGCCGGCCACACTGCTCATCAACATGTCCTTCTTCGCAGGGCAAGATCCTCACCACCATGGAAGACAATAAGCAGCTGGCGGCGAAGATCGATGTGGCCGTGCAGTCGGCCAGCCGCGAGGTGACCAGCCTGAGAGCCGAGCTGACGGCCACCAGCCGCAGACTGGCCGAGCTCAGCCCCGGGGCCGACTGCGCCGGCATGGACACCAAGCACGGAGAAGGTAGGAGGGGAGGGGAGGCATCGGTCCGGGGGGGTGGGGAGAATCAGGGCGCAGATCGGCCGAGGGGAGGGTCAGGAAAGTCACCGGTGGGAGAGCGGGGAAGAAATTGCGGGCTCGGAGTAAATTGAAGAGGGTATGTTGGGGCTTCAGGGTTTCATGGGTTCTGGGGGCTGGGGAGAGGGATTAGGGGGACGAGGGGAGAGGGACCTGGGGAGGAGGAATGGGAGAGAGGGGCTGGGGAAAGGGACATGGGGAGAGGGGCTGGGGACAGGGTTAGTGGAGGACGAGGGTAACGGGGCGTGGGGACAGGGACTGGGGATGTGGAGATGAGAGCTGAGGCGGTGGAGGTGGGGGGGGGGGGAGACTCTGGGATTAAGGGAATAAACGAGCTATGTGGTGGATGTGTATAACCACGGGAGGAACGGACTGCTGAGAATGCCGCGACCCGGCGAGCGGGCCGTTGAGTTCAATGTCTCCTGAAGAATGTGTTGGGGAAAGCTCGATGGCCGCGTGATTGGACAACTGCAGTGTGTGTGTGCTGTGTTGGGGGCATTTTGCATGTTTTCATCCCGTTGCCCCACCACCCCCAATATTAACTCTTTGAGTGTTGACCCCCCCCCCCCCCCCCCAAACACACGGCCAGCTTCTGGGATTGCACTCTGCCGGATGTGCCGGTGTCTCTGGTTGGTCTGGCGAGAGCAGCCTTTGGGTTAATGCACTCGAGCTGTTTGATCTCGAAGGGGTTAATTGCTTTATTAAATATGCATTACGGAATCGACTGGTTTATATTTACATGGTTCACTGTCTCTTTTCCCCATCGGAGAGGATATCCTCATTTTCTTGACTGTGTAAAATAAAATATGTTCCTAGATTCTCCCAGGATTGTGAAAGGAAATCCTCCAGCATGGTGCAGAGCGGGAATGATGCCGGGTGGATGCTGGAATTGTGATGGGGTTTTTCCTCTGTCGTTGGAAGTAACTTTCTCCTGTGGACGCTGCGGTTGTGTGTGTGGGTCGGGCGGGGGGAGAGACACTGGTCGGAGGGAGCGAGGGGTATGCCCTGGCCTGCTACTTCCAGAGACTTGGCTCCTCCTCTCTCTTCCTTTTTGTGGGAAAGTGTTCGGAAAAGGAAACCACAAATTAGATTCCAGTTTACAGAGGGTCATGAGGGAGCTGAGATTCCTTTCCGCCGCCCACCCCTCTCCCCAGTTAGGATTGCAAGACGCCAGCTTCAACCGCAGTTAACTTGCAGTGTGTTTGTTAGTGGACTTTTCACTTGCATCTGTCAACAAGTAACGTTGACTTAATTCTACAATGACACGTACAGACAGCTCTGTTTTCCCCTCCGTGCATGGAGCAATGTAGTGATTGGGGAGTGACGGAGACTCGGCCCGTTCACTGTTCTGCTCTGATTTCTCTCTGCGCTAGTTGTTTCTGGGACTTTGAGAGATTTGAGATGAATTCCCTTCCCACGTACGGTCTGTGGGCTGTACTCGCCGTCCATTGGAACCCCAGCGCCGACACGGGGCTTTCCGACCAACGTTAACGGTGTAATGTTCACCGCTGTGTCTGCTCGGAGCTCTGCACAGCCACATTGTGGTTTCACCCCCCAGTGCAGGGGTGAAGCGATGGTCGCTACAAGTATGTCACCGATTTGGGGGAGAGAGGATGGCAGGAAATTCGCAGCACATGAAGCCCAGCACTTTAAGCGTGTTCTGGCCCACGTTGTTATCCTTGGCAGTGATGCTGGAAATACATCTCCAGGACAACACAGTCAACCCTTCGACAGTAGGAGACACCCGGTCCCACCATATTGGAGCCCCTTCTTGCACACCGCAACACCTTTCAAAGCGCGTCACCCTTGAAGTGACGTCCCCAACCACTCTGCACAGCAAGATCCCACAGTCTGTAATGAGTTCGGATGAGGGAGGGGTGGTCCGGTGTGACTGGGACGGAGGAAGCAGCTCTTGGTTGGAACTCTGCCCCGGGTCGGTGCTCCCTCAGTGCTGTCAGACCAGAGCCGGTACTCGGTCTCCTTCTCTCACCCATTGTCTTCTCCCGGGCCCATCACTGACCAAGGTCCGCAGTGTAGGTGATCTTCTCCCTCGATCCGAACTCCCTCGGTGGGGAACGTTCTGGTTCAGCTTGTATGGATGCGAGTTTCACACTGTAATCTCCCGGGGCGGAGCATTGAGAAAGGAACATGTTTTGAAATCGGATCTGTGCGCGGGGCTGGCTGAGTTCCAGAGTGGAGTGCGAACAGTCAGACACCATCAGCGCGCTGTAATCACACCACGAGTGACACCAACACCGTTCAAACTGCTCTTAAATAGATGAACTATTTTGAATCAAAGCTAAAGAATATTTAACCCCCACTCTGCCTAATTAGAAGGAACCCAGTCGGACAATAACCTTTATTAATGAATAAGTAGTATTTCTACGCAAGTAAATGAAAATTAAAACCTGCAGATGCTGAAAATCTAAAATAAAAACAGAAACTGCTGAGGAAGGGGCTTGCAACTGTAACATTAACTCAGTTTCTCTTCCCACAGATGCTGCCTGACCTGAGTATTTCCAGCTTTTTACTTCTATGCAGTTACCCTGACAATAACCTGTTCCCTGTTGAATAAGTGGTTTTCCCATACTGCGAGTAACCCTTTCGGTACTGCATGAATGGCATTTCTATACAGTCACCTTGAGACTAACCATTTCCCTGAACATATAACGTCTCTACACAGTGAAATGCCAGAAAGTGCTCAAAATACTCAGCAAGTCCAGCAGCGTCTGTGGAGAGAGGAACAGAGTTAACTTTCCAGGTCAATGACCTTTTCATCAGTGAGTAACTGCAGATGTTGGAAATCTGGAAATAAAAATAACAGAGCAGATGTTACCCGCAGGAAACAAATAATTGACAGTTCCTGCCAAAAGAGTGCTCTTCAGGATTGGCGTTTGAATACTCAAACAAGGGAATTGTGTGGATGTGAGAGGTCTGGGGTTGGATGGGGAGGAGGAAGGTGCAGTAAATTTTTGTAGCAGGAGTAGGCTGAACCACGTGTGCCTAGAAATTCTAACCCTGCCATTACAGGTGAGTTAAACTGTAATGAGCAAAGGAAAGCTGGCAGGTCATCAATTGCCATGGTGAGGCCTGGAGTGGTATCTCAAAGTCAAGTTAAGGCATTGGGTGGGTAGCAATCAGTTGCATAGGGTGTGTTGGACACCCATGTACTGGTGAGTTTTGCAGAAATGGGTCCATGTTGTGTACACCTGGCAGTAGTGCACTCATCTGGGCATCAGTTCGTACTTACTAAAGATGCAAAGCAAAATCGTGGTCTTTATTAGAGGTAGTGAGCGTATGGTCATACTTAGCAGTGAGTCTTTTAATAAAATTAACCACATGGTGCACATAATCATTGGGCTACTCAATAGAATATCTGGATCTTGGATGGAAGTGCGTTGTGTGGGTTTTGGGATCTATGAGGATATTTGAGAATGGGTGCTGGTTCTGGGTGGGGTGGCTGTGCTGACGGGTCACCAAATAGAAGGTCATCATTGGTTTAAGGAATTCCGTCCAAGCAGATGGAAGAGGTAACAAAGCAAAGTAGCAGCTCCTCCATCCTCTGAGAGTGTCAGAAACTTGGTACGTGATTTTTGGGAGTCCAGAGCATTGGAGTTCAAAGGAAGATAATTCCCGGGGAGTGCAGCAACTGACAGAAGGTGGCGATAAAAGATCAAAAGGAATGGTGAGCAGAGAGACCCAGGGAGATCCATGGAGTCTGAAGATGGGGGCAAATGGGCAGGGATGGGAAGTTAGGTGCTTGTCCATGCTGGCTTTCCCTTCAAGAAAACAAGGGGTGAGGTAGGTGGGTGGGGATGGTGGAGGAGGTGGTTGGTGAAATATCAGCCTAGCATCATCTTAATCAGAATGTGTTCAAGTAGGTATGTAGGGGGATGTAACTGAGGGGATGTATGATGCAGAACTGCAGCACATGGAACAGTACAATGCAATACAAGCTGCAACACAAGGCACGGTGCATTTCCTCACGGCCAACTGTTTGGCCACCTGACATGTTGCTCTTCTACTTCCCCCAAGTCTGAAAGTTTACGTCACTTAATGGTGGTGAGGATCTCCACCATGTGAGAAATTATCCTCAATGCTCACTTAGCTAAAATTTAAAACAAATGCTGTAAACACTCAGTGGAGCATTTGTGGAAAGAGAAACAGTTAACATTTTCAGTTCAAAGATTCCTCGAGGTGTCCGATGAAGGGTCTTTGACTGCAAATGTTTTAACTCTGTTTCTCTCTCCGCAGATGCTGCCTGACCTGCTGAGTATTTACAGCACTTCTGTTTTACATTCCATCTTCCGTATTTCTATTTTCAATTGCTGTTACTTCCTATTGCACCACAATTTGTTCGAGAGAAAACAAAAAATAATCTCCCTCTAGTTTTTGCTGTCTCCAAATCTCCGTTTCCTGTGAGTGGGTGTCCACGGTCTGTGGAGCTCACATGTTACCTTCCATTCTGCACTGTCGTGGGTGCTGCCAATCACTGAGCTTTTAGGAAGGGATAAGAATGTTCTCTTCCATCCCACGAGGATCTGAAACAGCACCACTCAGTGCCAGCACTGCTGGGTAATAATGAGCTCCAACTCATCCTGGGAATATTAACATTCTGCTTGATTTTACTTTGTTTATAAACTATGTTTTGTTCTGAATGTTGCAGTACCTGCATGGACCTTTTAAGGAGGCTAGGAGCAGGACAGTGCACGTGGAATGTGGGAATTTAAATGTATGCCACGCTGCCCTTCATGTTATGTCACTCCTGGAATGCCAGACTTGCAGGAGGTGAACCTGGTACCGGCAACATAAGAAATGTTAGTTCCAGGCAACTGGGATTTTGGAAAAAGGTCCTTGCACCAAGTTACTGTGAGGAGCCCATGGACTGCAGGGAGCTTTCACAGCACCACTGAGCATTTGGCATTTCCAACAGGACACCAGAGTTTCTGCAGAGGCTGCTTGAGTTGGCGACGTTCTAGAAAGAACTGTTTGTTGTTTGACACGATCAATCCAAGCTTTGTTTAGTGCTCTTGCTTGGATTGAATAATAGTGAGCAGCCTGTGCTCAATTGTCTATCATCCTTTGAAGTGCAGTCAGCAGTGATCTAGCTTGGTTTTGTTTTTGGCTGTGAAATCTCTGCTGGGTACATCTTTGTTCTAAAATTAATTTGTAAGACTGTTGATGATGTTGTATCACCTCGTCACCTTCAAATGAATCCCAGCTGAATTTGTGTTACCTTCCAGATCACTTGTCCTGCAGGCTTTGAGGCTTTGGTGTTTGTTTGCTGCCCATTTAATGTCGTGACTGATGTTGAGAGGCATCGTAGGCAGGCAGTGATTACCTTCCAATGAGACCGACCTGTCTTCTCCCAACTTTGGCACAGGATCTCAATTGAACGAGGAGAGACTGACATCTTTCTCTTACTACTTCTTGCCTGAGTTACTGATCCCAAGTGTTGGACTGACTGATATCAGCCAACTCATCGGACCAGAGTTAAACTGAGGAAGTGGAGACACAAGACACTGCAGATGCTGGAATCTGGAGCAGCACACAATCTGCTGGAGGAACAGAGTGGATCAAGCACCATCTGTGTGTGTGTGTGTGTGTGTGTGTGTGTGTGTGTTGGGGGGGGGAGGTGAGGAACTGTCGACATTTTGACCCGAAACGTCAATTTCTTCACTGCGCGCACACACGCACGCACACCACTCAATTTGCTGAGTTCCTCCTGCAGATTGTCTGTTAAACTGAGGAGCTGGTCAGTGAACCCCAATGGTGCAGTAACATTGAGTCATCAAAGTTTGCACATCATCCACAACCTTCACCGTCAATTAAGTTTGAATAGTAGCATCGCAGAAAATTCAAAGATTGTTACCCGTCAGCAGTCTAATTCCCTGTGACCAACTGATCCTGTGGGCGGTGATGTCGATCAACAAGTCCCAATGAATCACTCTGATTATGGAAATTGGGAGCAACAGATTTCAGTTTTGTTCTTTTCTCCGTAACTCATTCCAAGCACTTTCACTTCATGCTCCATCCTGTAAGCACTTCACATCTATGTTGGACTGAAAAGGTTCAAGTTATTCAATTAATCGCTTTCTCCCACCCCCATCACCCCGCCACCCACCCCCCCCCGCCCCCCAACCCCTACCCTCTAACCAACAGAGAGCAGCATGATGGTGATTATATCAATTGGCTGGGCCAAGGTTTGTTAGACAAGTGGAATGGAGTGGCCTAATAATCACGGACATCATTGCTCCATGTGTCGATGGGCAAGTTTACTTAACAAACATCTCTTAGTACAAATAAAATGACCGAGTTAATGTCTCATTTTAAATATTGTGCTTGCAGTAGGTAATTTCATGCTGTTGAATCTGTTCCACCTGCAACCATGTATTCTCACCAACTCCAACACAGCCATTCTCTTCCACAGTAATGATGTGTCATTATCTGAAGCACACTTACAACAGGCTGCCTGTGATTAAAGAGCGACCATGCTTGAATAGGTGAAACAGATTTGGAAATGCCTGCTTGTATTGTCACCCCCTTCAAACGGTGAATCATACAATGAGAGAGTTCTACCCAGCAACACGTTTCTTCCTGTCATATCCAGGGGAGGCATATTGAATACCTTGTGTCACCGTAACACACTGATAAACACTGGCTCCTATTACAAGGCAATGGTATTGGCTTCGTTATTCCTCATTCAAAATGGAGGTTGTTGCAGGGAGATTGGAGCAAATGGCCGCTCAGTGCATTCAAACAGCTCTGCTTAAAATTCTGTTGGAGCGGTTTCATCATTACTGCTTTCCAATGTCAACAATACAAAGGAAGACTTAATTTTCAGTTCCGTTTTAAAATGCTTTTTAATTAAAGAGTTTCATGTTTCAAGGACAAAAATCTCTTTCTTTCTGAGAGAGCAATTGCCAGGCATGCAGGTGGCTCTGGGGAAACGGTTCCTCGGATTAGCTGGCAGCCTGTGCAGAATCCATCCTCTGCCTGGAGATTTATGCCTTCACTAATGGAGCAGTGTCCGTTCGCTGAGCCCAATGTGAGGCTGGGTGTTTGGAAGGGCAAGGTTGAAAGGTGTAGTTTTCCAGCTTTCTCCATCACACAGAGCAAAGCCCGATCTCCGGGGTGTGTATGACCCCAGAACAGATAAACCTGCACTATCTCGACCATGGAGGCAAATTGTAACCTTGCCTCTGATAGGGAAAATTCATCCCTCATGAATTTACAGTCCATTGAAGTACACGGAGTACTGCTGGATAGGTAATACTGGGCATTAGTACCAGCCCAGTGAATGCACCATTCAGTCAGACCCACCAGCTCGTTCTTTCTCAAAAATGTTTTTTTGCCTTTCAAGTATATATCAAATTCCCTTTTGAAAGTTATTATTGAATCTGCTTCACTGCCCTAATGTGCAGAGCATTCTCAACTACAGTCAGATATTTGAGATTAATTTCAATTGGGCAACAATTTAAAGTTGAAGGCATGATTTGTTTTATGCTGGGAAAAAGCTCCACCCAACCCATTGCTCGTTCCTGAGCTGTGTGGAGCGGTAATCGCCCTCTCACCAGTTGAAGGATGATGATGGGTTGAGCAGGCCAGAAAGACCAGAATTTCTCTTCCTCTGCCCACACGGCTACGTCTCACTGATCTCCAGCCCTTATAACCCTGTCTCATTGATGGTTCCAACTCCCAGAAAGAAGTGATCAGCTTCCACAAGTATACAGAGAATACTCAGTGACACAGCAAACTGGAGGCCATTGCTCCTCGCTCCAAAGGCCTGTATGACATGGTGCTGGTTTCCTGGGCTTTGAAACTGCACGTAGTGGAAGGCCTCTATCTGGATGTTGCCTTCATTATGTGGTGGGGGTGTTGGTTTCCTCCTTGAACCCAGTTTTTACACCTTCTGTGTAGCAAGTTGCTGCCTCCTACTCCTGTGATATCCTGCTCTGTAGCTTTATTCCAATTCCATTTTTCTTTTGTTTTTCTTGCTGCTCAAAACCCAGACGCTTTTTTTCTCCCCCAATTATAAGGCACTCCAAAAGTGTTTTCCTGCGCTTTGGGGTCATTGCAGAAATGCAAGTTACTACAGTTGTCCTTAGAAAAAAGTGGCAGGTGGTCATCTGAAGATTGATCGCTGCACATCATAAGCTTGTGAATTTAAGCCCGATGCAATTCCGTCCTGTCAGGGCTAAATCTTTCACTGTGAATTGCAGTGTTGAATTATATAAGTGGCTATGATCCGTGCTTCCTTCATTGCTTCTAGTTGGCAAATAATGGTGAACCGTCCATGCCGTAAGTTTAATTCTGACACGACGCTGAGTTAGCTGACCTCATCGAAATCAGTGAAAATTTTTTTCAGGATTAGAAATTGAAGAAATAATTACTGATTCATTCCCTGCCTTCCTAATTTATAATCCCTGCTAGAGAGTGTAGGGATGTCAGATGTAATAGTCTCCAATGTCCCCACGGCGCACAGTGCTGGTCTCCCCACTGATGCTCGCAAAAGCTGAAGCTCGTTTTCAGAAAAGAGCCAGAGTCACACCTCCTCATCAGACTGTGCACATCCATGCACTGCCAACACTTCAGAGAGCCAGATGCATTAAGGAGAACCACGGAGGCCTGACTTTGGAGAATATTAGACACTTGGGGGCCCAACAGCAAGCTCTGCAACCGGCCTTTAAAGAATTCCTTCACAGAGGATACATTGCAGGCTATTGGCATCTCATTGTTATATTCCATCACATGCCATGGACCCAGCTGTTGGCCAAAGGTACAGATGTTGAAGGAGCAAAGTGGGAAGGAGAGAAACCATGTTGGAGCATATCCCTGGGCACTTTTCTTCCCTCTCGCTTTGGATTTTATGGTATCGGAGTATGGTGTACTCTGGCACAGCTGGTGGAGCCGTTGCCTCATGGCTCCAGTGAGCTGGGTTCAGTCCTGACCTCCAGATCTCTGTGTATGGTGTTTGCATGTTCTCCCTGTGACCACATGGGTTTCTCTCAGGTGCATTGGTTTCCTCCCAGAGATGTGCAGGTTGGTGGGTTAATTGGCCACTGTAAATTGCCCCTAATGTGTAAGTGAGTAGTAGAAACTTGGGGAAGTTGATGGGAATGTGGGGAGAATAAAATGGGACTAGTGTAAATGGGTTCTTGATGTTCGACACAGTCTCAATGGGCCAAAGGACCTGTTTCCGTACTCTATGGCTGTATGACTCTGTGATTCTATTACTTGAGAGACTGTAGCATAACTCTAGAGCTTCCTACCTGAGATTACATAATAGAGAAGCATCTTGTGTGTTTTCCTGGAATTTGCCTGAAGTCTGTAGAACTGTGGTAACTGGATAAAGTCCTTCCTGGCGAGGAGAACACAGGGGCAACATGTAAATATTCATGGATTTAATACCAGGGCTGAGAGCATGATCTAGGACCTGAGCTCCAACTCCCCTGTTCCTTCTAAGTTTATCATACTGGAATTTACCCTATAGTTTGAATGAGATTTGGACAATCTAGGTCTGTATTAACTGGATCAGAGAAGATTAAGTGGAGATCAAACAGTCAGTTTTGAAAATTTTGAGAGAGTAAATAGAAAAAGATTATTTTGACTAATCAGTGACTCGGTAACAAGGGCCATAAGCCAAGGATTAGATGGAAGAGCAGGATTTTTTAAAAATAGCTTTTGGAGTGTAATCAGAGATTTTAACTGAAACTGTGAGAGAATATCATCAGACGAGGAGGAAGGGAAAAGAAGCTTTGAAGTTGTGGGATTAAAAATACTGGAACACAATATCAAAAGGTCAAAGAATAAAGGTCAACATTCCAACAATTGTCAGAGAATGCTATGTCAATAAGTAGAAAGCATTCAAACTGCAATTGGAGAGTTGAAAGCATTAATAATTAGTGAGCGGGTTGGTGGTGGTATAAGATAATAGTTATAATGAAGATGTAGCTTCAGTGTGGACAGGTCAGGAATTAATATACCTGAATGTAAAGGTGAGAAGTTCAATATTGATTAGGAGCTAAGCAAGTGCAAATGTATTGGATGTGCATGGCCATTGCATGAGAATCCATGTGATCTGAGTTAAGGACCAGGAAGGGAATGGTACGATTTTCAAGCAGGACGGAGATGAAATTTGTGAACAATTCAGAGAGAAAGAGAGAGAGGAACAGTATGGCAGCAACTTTACCAATCCCAAGGTTGACTGGGATAAGGGTGGAGATTTTCTTCAATGTGCAGAAACATTATTTAGGCTAGAACTTCACTGTGACAGTGCGGCAGAAGGACAGGCTAGGCAGATATAGAAGATCCCGTGTGGTATTTGGAAGACATGCCATTCCAGGCAATTATTAGCTCACAGTCAACATCTTCAGACAACTAGACATCGTATCGTGCAGTGCCACATTTTTGCACGTTATGCTCTTCTGTTCCAGTGAAAAATAACTCGAAGGAAAATAAGCGACTGCATTTTTCTTTCCAAGTCCTGCACGCATCTGACGTGCAGAGGAGCCCAGATACTTGCAGTGCGTAACTGGGTGATGCTTTGGGGAGATTTACCCAGGAACCCTTGGGCAGATGCAGACCTCTGTGAGGCACACTTCAGTTGCTCGAAAGGGACCTTCTAAGATCCCAATCTATAGAGTCCTCCCGACCACAGCTAATTCACACATAGCGAGCCTCTCCCCGCCTCCCCCCCCCCCCCCCATTCCCTGATACAACACCACCACTGCACGACAGGCTGCAATCCCCAACCCCCCACCTCACCAGCCCTGTCGCGTGTCCCCCCCCCCCCCCCCCCCCGCCCATACTGAACGCTCTACCAATCTGTCAATCACTAGCTCAGGCAGCGTTCTGGTCCTGGCCTCGGCACCCTCTCATCCTAGTCTGACTGTGACTCGTCCCTCAGTATAGGGGCTGTACAGTAGAATGTGGTACTGTGGGACTGAAAATTCCAGTCCCTTGGACGTGACATTTGTCAGCCTGCTCAATAACACTTCAATGCATCTAAACAGGCCAGATGCAATCTGGAGGCAATGACCTGATTGTTTATTTTGCTGTGCAAGTGGGAGCTTGCGATGCGTGAATTAGCTGCTGTGTGCATTTTAACTGCACCTCATTGGCTGTAAAGGACCTTGGGATGTTTTGTTCTTTTTTTAACTTCATAGTCGAGCATCTGGGCATCACTCCCAAGGTTAGTATTTATTGCCAGTCCCTAACTGCCCCCAAGGAGGTGGTGATGAGCCACTTACCTGAACTGCCACAGTTCTCCTGGTGAAGCTATTCTCACAATGTTTTTGTGTGGTGAGTTCCAGGATTTGGACCCAGTGATGACAATGTAACAATGGTGTATTTCCAAGGTAGGATGGTGTATGACGTGGAGGGAGTTTGTTGGTAGTGGTGTTCCCATGACCTGAAGCCCTTGTCCTTCTTGATGCTAGAAGCACTAGTTTCAGGAGGTGAGTAGAGGAAGCCAGGATGGATTACCCACTTGGTAGTTCTGGCTGAATGTGGTTGCAAATCCTTTGGCTTTGGTACTTACATGTTGGGTCGTGCCATCATTGAGGTTGGGGATCTTCTTGGACCCTCCTTCTGCTACCAGTTTAATTGTTCACCATTATTCACAACTTGGTGTTGAGACCAAAGAGTTTCGATCTGATCCATTGCTTACTTCTGACTGTTGCATGTCGTTTGTGCTTGTTGCCTTGTGTTGCAGCTTCATCAGGCTGTGTCCTCATTTTTAGCTACGCCTGACTACTTCCAACATGCCCTACTGCACAGTTAATTGAACCAGGGTTAATCCCCTGGTGTGAGAGTGAGGGATATGGAACACAAGGTTACAGATTGCTGTTGTGTATTCTTCTGCTGCTGCTTATGGATACTCAGCTTTGAGCTGCTGGATCTGTTGAGTCTATTGATGGTTGTCGTGTCACACAACTCAATGGACAGGACTTTGTCTGCAGAAGGGCTGAGTGGTGAATGGTGATCACTTCTACTGACGCTATCATGGATAGATGTATCTGATGCAGGTGGACGGTTGAGGATGAGTTCAAGTAAGTCTATCCCACGGTTGGTTCAATCACTAATTGCCAGGGATGCAGTGTGGCAGCTGTAGCCTTTGCAGGTTCAGTGCTACCAAGATACTCTCGTTGACTAACATTGGAGCTCCCCACACAGAGTGCATCCTGTGCTCTTGCTACTTGCAGTGCCGCTTCCAAGTGTTGCTCAACATGGAGGAGCACTGATTCGTCAGCTGAGAGAGGACGGGAGGTGGTAATCAGGGGGAGGTTTCCTCACCCGCATTTGACCTGATGCCATGACACCCGAGGGGGTCTGGAGTCAATGTTGAAGACTACCTGGGTTGTTGTCCCTTACCTGCTTTCTACTGTGCTGTCCTTTCCAGTGGGTCACCCCACTGGTGGGACAGGACATACCTAAGTAATGTGATGGATGGGCCTGGCACATCTGTGGGCTCTGATTCTATGAGTCGGGTTGTTGCTTGATTAGTCTGTGGGACAGCTGACACAATTTGATTCACCAGTCTCCAGATGTTTGTGAAGGTGACTTTGCAAAGTCAGCTAAGCTGTGAGTAACATTGCTGTGTCCAAATTCAGTGCCTGGGTTGATACTGGCTGGTCTGATTCAGTTTTGGTGAATGCCTTTTGGAGCCAACCTCATTGGTAGGTCTGGGGTGGCAAATAGGCCAGATTAGGTAACTTCTTCAGATTTCCTCCTCTGAAGGATGTTGTTGAACTAGATTTTTTTTTAATGACAATGTTAATTTTTTGCTCAACATTGCTAATGACCAGGTTTGTTTTGGGAGGGATTATATAAACACGAGTGAGTGAAGGAAAGGGATCTGACCCATATTAATTGGTGAAGAGTGAGTGAAGAACGTAATGGATCAGCACTGGGGAACTGTTAAAATTGTAAGATTGAATGTAAAATAATGTATATATCCTTCTGTGAGGAAATGGCAATTCAGCAAAGAATAACATTTTTAGAAAGATAGATTTCAACTTCTGGGAGTGAAATAAAATAGGATGCTGACTCACGAAAGTCCAAACTTACAAGAGGTTAAATCCAAACTGAAATTTAAGCCAGAAATGATGAAGCGAGAGCTAATAGCAGCAAAGTCATGAGGTATAGGGAGAGCATAGTATGGATGAAAGGAAGAATAGGGGGCATAAAGCCACAGGGTAATATGAAAGGAAATAATCAGACCTTATAAGCATATGAATAGTTGGAGTTGGAGCAATCAGCTAAATAGAGGAAAGCTAACATTCATGGTTAGAGCCATGGCAGGGATATATTACGTATTTTATGTCAAAATGATGGTAGATTTGAAAATGTAGATGTACTCAGTGGAGAAAGGAAAATAATAGCAGAACTTGAAGGTAGATAAATCACCCGATGGTTTTTAAAGAGGATCAGAGAGGAGAGAATAATGACTTTAGTTCAACTTGAATATGCAAACTGGCTACTTTCCAGCTACCAAGAACAATGTAATACTCCTACTCAAGAAGGTTCGGGTGGGTGGCAGTGATAAATGTAAGCAAGCTTTTACAATCTGTAATTCAAGATTAAAGCAGTGAGCATCTCGAGCTACAGGGCGTAATCGCAGACTGCTCGCATAGATTTATTAAAAGCAAATTGGGTTTGACAAAATTAAGAGTTTTTATGAAGAAGTGACCAGATAACAAGAATGCAGCAAAAAAAGCATGCACTTTCATAGCGCCATTTGTGACTGCAGGAGATCCCAGAGCACTTTACAACCAATAAAATAATTTCTAAGTGGAGTCACGGTTGTAAGATAGGAAAACACAGTAACTAAGATCCCAAAGGATACCAAATAGCAAATGATTTATTGAATGTATAAATGATATTGGTTGAGGGAAAAGTATGTGGCAAAGCACTTAGAAGGATGCCCCGTCTCTCTGTTAGAATAGGGCATCAACCTGAGAGGTCAACCTGGGGCCTTGCTTTAACATCTCATTTGAAAGACAGGACCTCCAATAACACAGAGCTGAATTCTGACAGGGCTCAACCTACAACCATCTGAATCTGAAACCGGGTGCGTCCAACTGAGTGTAGCCAATATCCACATGCCCATTAAAGAAGAAATGATCAAGCAATATGGTAGAAATTAATCCACTGTTCAATAAAGTCAATGGAGTCAAATTTCTGAAGTGAGGTCCACAAGTGGGGGACAGTATAACTCTTAGACAACGTAAAGGAAACCCAGTAGATGTGGTGCATGGTAAAACTCTGATAATCCGCTATCCGACGACTTGGAAATCCCAATTTTTCAGCATCTGGACACACTAGCTGCTTATTCCTGTGTGCTCCCTCTGCTCACTTGGACCCTAGTTCCCATTCTCATCTTGGGCTTACTGGAGTCCTGGTTCCCACACTCTCCTTCCTGCTCACTGGATCCCCAGTTCCCGCGCTCCCTTTAAACTTGCTGGATTCACTGGAAAATTTATTTTCATACTGTCTAATCACACTGAACATTCAGGCAGGCTTGGGCAGGCTGGATGTGAGGAGAACGTTTCCTCAGGCTGGGGGAGGTGTCTGGAACAAGAGGCCACAGCCTCTGGTTACAGAGCTAGAGGTTGGGACTGAGAGGAATAGAAATTTTCTTCACTGATAGAGTGGTAAACCTGTGAAGTTCATTACCACAGAAGAATATAGAGGTCAAGTCAATGAATACGTTTAAGAAGGAGATAGATAAATCTCTGGATGCAAAAGACATCAAGTGGTATGGGGAGAAAGGGATTATTTTATTGAGAGACAATTGGCCACGATCATATTGAATGGTGGAGAATGCTTGTAGAACCTTTTCTAACTCCTCTTTTTTCTATGTCTGTGTTTAACCTGCATATATTGCATGGTTAACACAAACAACAGTCAATCTGTCTGATGTTAATTGGAGGATGAGTATTGGCCGGGACCCTGGGAATAACCTCCCTGTTCATCTTCAGTATGGTACCTGGATATTTTATACCTACCCAAGAGAGCAGACAGGATCCCAGTTCAACCATCTCACCTGAAAGACCGCACTCTGTGCAGACCTCTGCCAGTACTGCACTGGAGCCTTGCTTGCACTTTTAAGTTCTGGTGTCTAGAATGGCACAATCAAGAGGTGAGAATGATATCAATTGAGCCGAGGCGATATTCCATGGTGCAGACAGATTGAAGAAGTAATTCAATGAAGAACCTTGACGATCGATCTTAAAAAAAAATCAATGCTTGGAATTGCCATGGATCTTCTGGTGGGAGAATGACGTGATCTCCAATTTGAGCAATAAAACAATTCTTTCAGCATTTCTGACAATTATCCATTGAAGTTAATACAGAATCTGAGGCCCTGTGCAGGGACTCTTCCTGCCAGATGTATGTTTAATGGGCAGGACAAATAGAAAGATGTCTGACAAATTAGAAATGAAAGGTTTGGGTTTATAAGGTGTTGTTCAACACCTCTGTTCTTTGTGTAGTCTCCATTTCTGTTCTAAATACATGCAGCTTATTTGTATTTGGCTATTGAGTGCACAGCATTGAAACTTCTGTACAGCAAGGAAGGAGGATGAGCAAACATCAAAAACATGAACAACCTTAGTTGGGCAGAATGTGTTGACATGTGACAAATACAGGTTAATGCCTGTGTTGATGTGTAAAACAAGAAATGGGAAGTTCCTCAGACAGAGGAAAAAAAACACTGAAGGATGTGGAGGAATGGAAAGACCCAGGTATCAAACACATTCTTGCTCTCCATTTGCTTGCCATTAGCCAGAGTGCAGTGTGGCACATGAGATGCCAACAGCAACCCTGTTCTGCACAGAACGTTAAAGAATTGAGCGCAGTGTCTGACTATGATATTTGAGATCACCCTGAATATGTAATTCCCTGAAGTATGAATTCATTGAACCTATAAAAGAACAATTGTAATTTGCAAAACAAGAAAAAGGGATACATTTGTGATCACAGATAGAATCTGGTGTGCAGTTTGGGTCCCCATTTAGAAAGAGGATATCAAAACCATATGGGAGGAGTAAAGTCTCCAGGATATTACCAGGATGAGAAGCCGCAGTTATATAAGGAGAGGTTTGACATGCTGTGACCTTTTCCACTGAAGCAAAGCAGGAGCTTTATTGGAGGAGAGGGTGGGGGGTTGAAGTTGGGAAGAAGTTGGATCCAGAAAAAGGAAAAGCAGGTTGAAGAGACAGTGATGAAGGTTTCAATTTAAAATGATCACAGGATTGCAATAGAGAATTGTTGGAGCATGGAACACTTTTTAGAGAGGGAGTTGTTGAAATTGAAATCACTGCATCTTCAAAGGGACAAGTGAAAAAATGTTTATTGAATAAAATGGAATAGAAACGTTATGCCCCAATACTTTCTGTAGCATTCGGCCCATAGGGTCTATGCCAGCTCCTGGTAGAGCAATCCCACATTCTTTTCCACACAGCCCTGCAAAGGGCAATGGGGTGAGAGATTGGGACACAAATGATGGGCTGTGGCCTTCTTCAGCAGTGTAAATCTCTGCTTAAGGACAGAGAAAGTGTTTTCACATGTTCTTGTACTATGGAATGCATTACATCAAGTTGCTGCTGGAGCAGTCTTGGAAGGACTTGGAGAGATTAGAGCAGAGAACTGGGGTAAGGTGTGGAGTTAGCACACCAAGTGGCCATTTTCCATGGACCTGTTCCCCACAATTACCTATCAGTTTGGAAGGTCAAACAGTGGAGGTTGGTACAGCTACCCAAAATCTATCTACCTGAATGGAAACTGCACTTAAAACCTTGTTATCTTTTCAGGATAATATTTTTGTTTAATATTCGAAGTGTGGGATTCCAGTATGGACAACGAGGGGGTTACTCACAACCGGTAGGCCTCTTGGTCAAACAGCAATTGATCCCAGCTTCCTGGCCTTTTGTGGATTAAGCTGATTTTGATTTTCAATTTTACTTTTCTAAAACTTACTTTGTTCCATTTGCAGGCACCATCTGGATCAGTGTAATTTAAAGACATTAAAGCTTACAGCTAGATCGGTGCTACCTCTTGGTTTAGCATGTCTCCTGTGTTCTGTTTAGCTTTAGGGCTAAATAATCAAGGTGTCAGCAGGCTTGCTTCTGGACTCGGAGATGGATCTCTGATAGGGACCTCCATTTCCGAGGAATGTGATTCCAATGAGTCAGCCTTGGATAACCAAGGTGGTGTGTCAGTGGATAAGATGTCCCAGCAGAGAATAGCTCCCAAATACGTATAGGGCGCTGGTAAGCCATGCGGCTCTGCCTTGTGACGGGGTAAGTAGTATTTAGGTACTGGACCAGTAAATCAGAGCCTGGCCTATGATACATTCAGATCGCACCACTCCAGCTGTGAAATTTTAAAGCAGTTAATAATAGCACCAGTAATAGTGATCATGAAAGTACTGATAGTAAAAACCCATTTGGTTCATTACCATCCTTTTTGGGAAGGAAATTTACTGTCTATGTCTAAATTGGCCTGGGTGTTTCCCCAAGCCCACTCAACATTGTGGTTGACTCTTAACTGTCCTTTGAAATATCCTAGGAAGCTACCCTGTTCAGGGGCAAATAGTGCTGGGAAATAAATTCTGGTCTTACCTCTGTCTAGTAAAGTAATTGAAAACCAGCTCCAGCTGATCCAGAGCACCTTAATGTTTGACTCTCATCTATTTGCTATTCACATGTAGTCTTGGAGGTTGGAGTATTGTGTTCGTCCTGGGGCATATGGCCATTCCACAATGGGTAAGCAGGAGCTCTACTTTTTATATCTCAGCATTTTGGTTTGGAAGCTCTTGAAGACAGGGAACAATTGCTGTACATTGTGGAACAAAGTACTTTTCTAATATTCCCACCACACATGGCACCATTAGGACCAACAAACCCGCTGCAGAAGAAAGAGGCCCTGTAACTTCAAGAAACATTAACTTCTACAAAGAATGTCAATGAATTTAAGACTATAATTTAATGAGAGGTTCTGATGCCAGACTATATCACAACATCTGATTTGCTGAATTTGATTACTGACTAGTAATTCACTGATACATGTCTATCCATCTCATAAAATGCCTGGTGCATGGTTTATTATCTATATTGAATGGCAAACTTTCTACACAAAATGAAGTCAGTATTGCAGTTGATTTTTTTAGTCATATCTTGTCATAATTTGATTTCCCTTTTGCTAGTTCGACATTATTGAGTGGTGGGAACTCTGCCACTGCAGAAGGCTCTGGCTGGGAAATTGAATACACTCCTTCCTAGAATTATTTCCTTCCATGTTTTCTCCACTCCTCTTCTCCTGAAGATGATGCAACTTACTGAAGAACAAGTACAAGTGCCACTCCCTAGAGCTAAAAGGCAGTGACATTAATAAGCCACTCAGTTGTGGGGAACATTTTTAGTTGAGCCCTTTCCTGTCCTTGCCTATGTCCAGGCATGGAGATCAGAGATGGGTGTGCCAATACCCTTGCCTTGTCTAAGACTGGCCTGCCCACTACCTGGGCACTCTGAATACCATGTACACAATGGCTACCATTTCTGCAATGAGGAGCTTCGTGCCCACGCCTCATTGTCTCTGCTCCTACTCACTCTGCCCACGCTGTGCTCTCAAACCAATTCCACTTCTTGAATACAGTTTGCTTTTAGCTTAAATGAGTAAAATTGGTGAAGAAAGTAAATGTTACAAGGATATGGAGATTAATGTCATGTTAGAAGTGAAAATTATTCACATAATTGGAATGAATTGCCCTGAACGTGTTCTAAGGAAGTCATGGGCAGTGTTCTTCAGGCAGAGATTCTACGACAAATTCTACTGATGGTCTGAAAATGCCGAAGCTGTGTAGTTCATGGAGCATATCACCAAATTATTGCTTTCAGTCACTTCCAGCATTCTGCTGTGCTGCATTAGGTATGGTTACTAACCCTTTTGTTGTGCTAACAGTTGTCTTCATTTCCCAAGTGATGCACATGCATCTTCTTACGGAATGCCTAATGATGTTTGTCTCTGCTTCTGAGTAAAATGAATAGTATTAAAGGAGAAATGATAAGATTGCTTAATGATCTGGGGAAATCTTTGTACCAAAGATTTGGGATTTGCCCTGGATTTGGAGCAGGGAGATGGGGAGACCGGAAAAGGTTCCAGTAAGTGGAAAACAGTGGCACTTTCCTATGTCTGAGAACTCTCTGGTTATTTGCAGTGGGCTGGATCCACTAACGAAACCTGAAAGGCAGACAACATGATGAGTATGTGGATCCACAGCGTTGCATCTAGTAATAGCTAATCACTTAAAGGGTTTAGAGAGATATGAAGGTGAAGTGTGTGCAAATTTAGGAAGCGAAGAGTTAGATTTGTTGATCCCAATGTCAACACATAATTTCTTCAGAGTCGGTAGTAATAAGGAATTAAAGAATGATTAACTGCAGCAAGAATGGTGTCCTAATCTTAACAGTAAATGTCTTGCAACATTCCGCAGTTGTCTGCAAAGCCTGAGAGGAGAGTAAGGCTGCTTCTGAAGAAACACAGCTGCTGTGATGTGTTCAGATGTCAGTGCCAGCCAATTATTTTCAAACGTGGTCAACAACTATTCAGATCTCAGTAATTGTTTCCAAGGGTTTCTACAAGCCGAAATTGTTGGAAGGGTTTATTTAGAATTCCCAATTACAACACAGACTGCAATGGTTCAAGAAGTTGTCACCAGGGCAGATGGTGAAGCACTGTAAGATGCTGGCAGTGGCTTCCACGTCCCGTGACTGGAACTTCAGCCTGAGTGCTTGGGCTTTCTACCCCACTCCATTTGGTCATTTTTTTTAATGGAGTGTGATTTTTGAGGTGTCTGGGTTAAATCACACCACTCTGGAACTTCAACTGGTACAAGTCATGCTTGTGCAGATCAGTTGTTTACTGCATCGGAATCGCAGGTTATGACATTGGTCCCTGTGCGCTGCGCTCTTTTAGTGTTGCCCTGAGAAATTAGTCTATAGCATATGGCCCACCCTGGTTTTCATGGTGCTGTTTGGTCTACACAGGCACAGTTGCATATTGGCACTATTGAACAGGTCCCAGCCTGTATCGGAAACCCAAGCTGGGTAGGTACTGCTTTCCTTTGCATCCCCTCCCAGTATTGTAGCAAAACCCACACAACCCCGTCCCCTCTTCCCAAGTACTGATCACACCCTTTGACTGCTCTCCACCCCACTGAGCCATCACTGATTCCTGACTCCTCCTCCTTTGCCACTCTCAGGCATCTGACATTTGACCCCAACCACTTCTCTGCCCCTCCCCACTCTCCTTACCTCCTGCAATCTGCACTAGAGCCCTGTGCTTGCAGTAGGCCTAATACCTTGGGACTCAAGTGCTGCTGAAATTTTAAAGTGCTAGCCCATGATCAACACTATTAACTTGCATATGAATTTCTAAACTGGTGATTTGTTAACTGGTTCAGTGGTAGATTGTGACCTTTCATGAATTTCCAATCAAGAAGCCTGACAAAATAATTGTGGTGCATTCTTTCACTTGCTTATTTTAAACTGAAAATGAGGTACAATGTCAGGCAACAATACCATTTATTAAAGGTGGGAGACAGATCCATTAGAGGCATGAAAAAATCTGGCAAATTAAATAATTAGCAAATTGTCTTGGCCACATTTGGAAACCTCATCCACTTACCAAGCAAAACTCTTCCCAATGGCATGCGGGAGGTGAACCCCATCTACAGGAATAAGCCATAAATCAGAAGCCAAAATGAGAGTTAATTGGGCATGAAAGCCCACCCTCCAAAAGCAAAATTATCCAGCCCAAAAAGCACAGTTAGAGCATTATAGATCGTTTTTGCAAAGGATTTGTTTATGAGTGGTGGAAGTGGATGAAATCTGCTTGGTACGTCTGAACTCCCTGTTCAGTGTAGAATTAAACTGCCTCATTAGTCCGTGAAAGGCTGGTGGGCTGCAAAGTTACGTCAGTGTGAGAGGCTGATGTGTAAAGACACCCATGGGTGCAAACATGTTGTGTTCCTTTAGCTTGCTGGTAAATACACAGCCTTACCATTTGAGTTGCTAGTCAAAGATCTCACTGGTACAGGTGATTCTGGATCAGAGAAGAGAAAATCAACCATGGTTTTCGCTCCTGATCACTTCCTAGCATCTGTTGTTAAGCACAGTCAATCAGAAGTTTCCAGCACAAAGATGGTATACCCCGTTGGGACAGGAACACCTGATCAATTTAGATCAAAACACTGTGCTGAATATATAATAAAATCAAGGATGTTCCAGCCTGAAGCTGGTTTTTGGGAGTAAACCTTGAATTTCCTTTCATTTTCCATGGAGGATTAAACTGAGACCTTGCTGGGCTGGGCATGATTCGGTTGCCATGGGCATTGCACCCAAGTCAAAAGGTGACTTCCTCATCCAAACAAAGTCTGACTGATTGGTAGTGAAGTATGTGAAGCTTGGCTGCAGAAACTCTTTGTATCACAGTGCCTGGGATGATCTTGCCCTGTATGGGTCACTACTGTGCCAAGCAGCACATGTACCTGGTGAGTGGAAAAAAAAGTATTAGCCATGTGCAAATGAGGGGCCCACTTCAAAAATGCTTTACACCTTTGTCCAGGAGGGAGCCACTTAATAACGTCAGACATTGAGTCTGCCCACAATGAACAAGTTTAGTTTTTAAACTTGCCTGAATCTGGAGCCAGGAGGAAGGCTTAAAGGACAATTGCTCTGCCTCAGCATCCTCCTTACAAACCCTCCCCAGCTCCATCCTGGAAACTGAGCCGTGGGATGTTTCTGGATGCAGAATGGGTTGAGGTGGAGACATGGCAATGCAGTGAAAATGGAAGTCCTTGTGACAGAGAGGACATGGGGTCAGCAACATCGTCTGCACCCAGACAAGAGTCTGCAAAGAGTCTAGTTCTACCTGGCACATTGCAGAGTAAAAGTCCCAGTGCTCTGGCTGGTTGGGAGTTTTTATGGTCAATGGCTTGTCCATGAAATGGGGTTCTGTGCTTCTAGTCCATTCTTAACCTTGACCATAACACCCCTCCCAACCAGCCTCCGGCCCTCTCTCCCCTTCAACAACAGCCTTTGTGCATTCCCAGCTCCCAAAGCTGAGTGCAACCACTCCTTCCCTGGTTCCCTCACCCTGTGGGGTGTGTGTTGTCTACTGATGTTCTATTTAGTTTTGTGGTGATGAATGGCTGCCTGTCTTCGGTATTGCACAAACTACAAATCAGCCATGACTCCCACACAGTTTCTCTGCACCACATGGCTTGTGTTGCATGTGCACTGGGATTAATGTTACATGAAGACGGGCAATGGTTGATAAGGTGTTTGGATATTAAGGGGTTTGAGTGACATGGGGTTCGTGCAGGAAAGTGGTGTTGAGGTAAAAGATCAGCCATGATCTTATCGAATGACGGGTCAGGCACGAAGGGCTAAATGGGCTGCTCCTGGAATGCTCCTGCTTCTGTTTCTTGTGTTATCCAGGATTGGGTGTGGGGCTACCTATGGTTGAATAGCCCATGGACACACTGGGCTTGGATATGAAGCATGGCCTCGTTTATGAAGCTGTGATCTACGGAATTGTACCCACTCCCACAGTTGACCTCTGTGGTCCTAAACTATGATGTGGGAAATGTTAACACGATTTCCTGTTCCTCATCACTTTCTAGTGGGCCTGCTGGAAATGAGTTGAGTGTCGGGCCAGTAGAATAACACAGCACGTTCGTGATGCTCCACTCTGTCATATAGCCTGCCAAAATTCCCCATAAAAGCCTCACACCTGGACTTGGTCATGGAGGAAATGTGCAGCGGCTTCATTCAGGGAAGGTGAGAGCAGCCGGTCAGCTCTGCGGTAGGGTGAAGAAAACTGAACAGTGAATTGCAAAGCTGAAGGGAAGCTCACAAACCTCATGAGATTCAGGAGGTGAGGAAGGAAGCTGAATAGATCGCTTTACAAAAAACCAACACACACTTGATAAGCTGAATGGCCTCCTCCAACACCACGACAATTGGATGATTCTATCAGGGTCACACGTTGGGGCTGACTCTGAAGAGTACTAACTGCAATAATTCGGACTGGTGGTGATCTGGGTTTATTTTTGAGCTCTGTCCCATTGCAACTCTGCATTACTCATTGGTCTGAACTTTCAGCAGAGAACAGCCTAAGACAAATGTAAATGAGAATCTTGGAGGGATCTGTCAATGGGAAATAGTGGGTGGTGGCACCTACGCCATCCCTTTCACACCTCGTGACATCCTACTTGCATGTTCAGCAATCTTAAAACAAATCTGCTCTTCACTGAGTGACTGCTGCACCGTCCATTTAACATTTACAGACAGAAGTTGGACCCATTATATTTGCCTCACTAACTTCAGTGAAGTGAATTGTGTTTCGTTCAATTGCCATTTACACTAATCCGCGTCAATAAAATTTCAATTTGAATTCCCCATGTAAAATCTGGAAGTTTATCTATTTCTCCCACATCCCAATTTTGTGTCATTTTGAATCCGCCTGGTTGATTCAGTGGTCACCATCATTATGACCTGTTAAAATATCAAGAACAGTGGAATTTGCTCATGTCTGGCCCTCGTACACATTGCATCGTTTTACCAGAGTTATTTGGCTTTTATCTTATTGCAAGATTAGCCTCTAACTGGCACAGTGATGTTATGGGGAACTGGCACAGAGAGGTGATAAGCCCTGGGGCAGATTAACCATGATCATTTTGAATGGTGAGGGAGGCTTGAGGGGCTGAGTGGCCTATACCTGCTATGTTCTTGTTTTAATGTAATCAGTCTTGATTATTCCACCATTTCAGGAACCTTCCATTCTGAAATTCTCTCCAGGGATCTCCCACTGACTCAATAATTGCCATGTGGTATTGCATCATAGAATGGTACGGCACGGGAGGTGGTCGTGCAGGTTATTGTGCATGTTCAAGCTATAGACTTCTAAATTCTAGTTTCAGGATGTGTGTGCCTCTGGGAATGTCAGCATTCATTGACTGCTCCTAATTGCCCTTGATAAGGAAGAGGTGAAGCCACCTTTCATTAACCACTGTAGTCTTTCTGTTGAAGGTACTGCTCAGGATGTTATTACCCATCCATGCTGTTGGGTTGAGAGTTCCAGCACTTAGACTCGGCGATAATGAAGGAACAGGTACTTCCAAGGCAGGATGGCATATGAATTGGAGGGGAACCTGCAGGTAGTGGTGTTCCCTGTGTACCTGCTCCCCTTCTTGAGGATGCAGGTATGGGTTGTGCTGTCTGAGTAGCCTAGGTGAGTATGTGCAGAGGATTTCAGAGTACACACTGCAAACACTGGTGGCAGAGGGAATGAATGCTTAGCATGTCAGTCAAGTGGGCTGCTTAGTACTGAATGGTTTGTTGAAGGTGCACTTATCATAGCAGGTGGAGAGTGTTCTATCACACTCCTGACTTGAGCTTTTTAGATGGCTTTGGACAGACAGAAGTTGAGCCTCTCACTGCAGGATACCTAGCCTATCACCTATTCCTGTTATTTATGTGGCTGATATATTTGAGTTTGTGGTGACCCACAGGATGTTATTACCCATCCACAGTTGCACTTGAGGAGGTAATAGTGAGATGTTGCCAGTGGTGGACACAGTGATGGTATTGCCAGGTGAGCAGTCAGAATCTCTTGTGGATCAAGTGTCACTTGTCTCTTATCAGCCCATGCCTGAACATTATCTAGGTCTACCTGCATGCAGGCATGGGCTACTTCATTTGATGATGAGTGCAAATGGAATTAAATATTGTGCCTTCGTCAGCAAATATCTCCACCTTGAGATGGAAAGAATGTCATTGATAAAGCAGCAGAGTTTTTCTTAGAATTTCTAATCAAGTGTCTTTCTATTAAATGAATACTGAACATCTTCTGTTTTTAAATCTGCTGTGTCATTTGTCTTCCTGAACTTTTTTGTAGCTGTTCTTGTTTTGTAAAACATCTCCTTCGATATCATGCTACCTAAACGAAAATAACATTTATGAAGCCAGAGTGCACATGATTTCCAAACCTCTATAATGCAAGCAATGCCTCTAACCTCAACCATTAACAGATTTTCTTTACAATGCAAGCAATGAGTATACCTCTAACCCATCAACAGATTTTCTCTACAACGCAAGCCATGCCTCTGCTCCTAAACCATCAACAGATTTTCTCTCCATAACACAAAGTTCCTTCTTTTGCCATGTTCTCTACTTTTTGCAAGCTTCCTGTGAGATGCCTTGTTGCACAAATTTGAAAATCAGTATGCATGGCATTCTCTGGTGTATGGTTACCCGGTTTGTCGTTAAACAGAAGAATAACATTGGCTGCTGTCCCAAAGCCATTATTTGCATATCTAAGGAGAATTGAAAAATCGGAGTCTCTCATCGGCTTTCTGAATTTCTGCAACAGTTTAGGCTTCTTAGCGCACGAAAGCAGTGACTGATCTAATCTGAGTTTTGCTAATCTTTTCAAAACCAATTGCTTTTTTTCCACAGATAATTCCAACAATGTGCCCCATTTTATAGTATTCACACAAGTTCACTTCCAGGCTAGCTTGTAAAAACTGACGCAAAATATATATTTAAATGCATTTCCAAACCTTTCACCACTTCCACTATTGTTTATAATTTGCTCACAAAAGCCCTTTCTCTTTACTATTATCTATGAGTTTCTTTCATACACTCTCTTATCTCTCCTAACTTTCTTTTTCATCTCTTCAATAATGCTTGTAATTTTCTACTACACCAGGGTTTTGTTACATACCTCCCTTTTAATTTGCAGTGTCATTTTAATCTCTCTTTCCACTGAATTCCAACCTGCTTTCTGCATTATGTTGGTCTACATTAAAATCTTTGGAAAGGGAAAATACACATTACAGGATAAATGACAGATGAAGGAGATCCTTCAGCCCATTGAACTTGCCCTACCAGACTACCAGCCCTATCATCATCTCTCAGCTCTGGCAACCAGGTTCGATCCTGACCCCTGGCGCTGTCTGTGTGGAATTCTCCCCACCCCTGTCCAGGTACTCCAGTTTCTGCCCTCATCCTAAAGACAATTGACCACTGTAAATTGCCCCTTTTTGTGGGTGAATGGTTGAATCAGAGGAGGGGGGGGATGAAGCTGATTGGAATGTGGAGGGAATAAGTGGGGTCAGTATAAATGGGTGCTTGATGGTTGGCAGGGACTTGATAGGTTGAAGAGCTGATTCCATGCTCTGTGGCTCTGACTTTGATTTGTCTGTGTGGCCTCTTATACTGATATGGTACGTATCTGTCATGTCTGGTTTCTGATGTGACAACAATAACATTGGCTCACTCCACGAGGCCTGTTATGAATTTTTATATATGGATCCATGGATCCATTTTTCTGTACAATGTGGATAGACAACCCAGGTATATTAAATCTTCTCTCCAATAGACCGGGATCCATCTTGTTGCATATTTATGTGAGTTTAATGTGCACAGCTTGATGGTCAACTCCCAGGAAAAAATCTGGTTTTGTAGGACAGAAGTTCACAAGCGGTCACCTGTGAATAATGGCATCTGTCTAAATTTGGCTGATGTTTCTTAGTTACTGGTTTGTGGTGTTTGAATTTTGTGAGTCTCTGAGTTTGGAAACTGGAGGAAAAGGGATGCTTTGCTTTATTACTTTATTGGCAGTTGAAATCAAAATGCCACCATATTCAACTTGAAGATGAGTTGTGGATAGAGTGAGATTTGCCTTGGGTTGCCCAGAGTCAGGTCAGACATGATGGGATAAATGGCCTCTCTCCGTCCTTTAATCTATAATGGTGTGCTGTAGAACCACTGATTGAGTTCTGTATTAGTTGATATATTATTTAATCTCTTCTGGTGTTGAAGAGGAGGGTTGTTTCGTGTTTTACAGTTTGCATTATATGTGTATGTAATCAAGATAAAGGGTTATGCATTCTGTTGTATGTGCTGCTTTTAATTCTGATACACAGCAAGAAAAAGTAATACATAGACAAGGAGCATCACTTAGTCATTCATTTGTGTGAGGGGAAAATTTAGCTCACTGCCCCAGAAAATATAAAAGAACTCATTATCGTTAATTGATAATCAGTGACTCCTGTGAGAAAGTGTATTGTTATGCATACTAAAGTTGAAAATTCCACCAAAATGAACTACTTAGATTTCTGCCTGGGAAGTGGTAATTTAGGTGAGAAGGCTGACGAGGCCCTGGAACCATGGTTCAGTTAGAATTAACAACTTCGGGGAAGGGAGAGGTGGGGTGCATGAACAGGATAGATGGTTCAGCAGAGAAAAATGTCATTTAATATTAAAATGGATGTCAAAAGCAAGCCCAAGCCCATTGCTCAGTTGTGTTTCTCTGCCTCCTGCTGGCAATGATTACTGATGTCCCTAATGCCAAACATGAAATGAATTTGAAATGTGTTTGCGATGCTGGCGTGCATTGAGAACGCTTTTAAACCACATCCTCACAGGATGCATGGTTTACCAGCTGATCCCTGTACATTATGAGGTAATATTTAAAAAAAACACTCAAAATGTGAGCTGAAGGAGGCTGGTAATTGGAACTCCTAGTGTGGCCAATCTTCATCATCAGAGAGGAACTGATAGCTTGCTCTGCCTGCATGTAGTTTGGTTTAATGGCTGTGTAAAATATTCTAAAGGGAAGTGACACCACTTTCAGCAAGGTTCTATGTGCCATGCTGATGGCAGTAATTCAGCACCTGGCTAATAAGGCCATCTGCTCAGCAATGGGACATTTGCCATCGTAGGCATCAGCAATGAAATCGGGTAAAATAAGAAATTGCATTTATATGGAACCTTTCTCCATCTCTGCACTTCCCATCATAGCATCATGCCAATTAAGCACTGTTGAAATGTGGCCACTGTTGTCACATCAGAAGCCAGGCAGCTGATCTGCTTTAATGACATTGGCTGTAGAATAAACAATGGCCAGGACACTGGGCAGAATACCCAGGGTCGTCTTTAAAAAAAAATAGGGCAATAGCATCCACCTGGGACAGTGGACAGGGCTTTGGTTTAATACAAGGCACGGTAGCGTAGCGGTTAACGTAACGCTATTACAGCACCAGCGACCTGGGTTCAATTCTGTCCGCTGTCTGAAAGGAGTTTGTATGTTCTCCCCGTGTCTGCGTGGGTTTCCTCTGGGTGCTCTGGTTTCCTCTCATATTCCAAAGATGTACAGGTTAGGAAGTTGTGGGCATGCTATGTTGGCACTGGAAGCATGGCAACACTTGTGGGCTGCCCCCCAGAACACTCTATGCAAAAGATGCATTTCACTGTGTGTTTCGATGTACATGTGACTAATAAAGAAATCTTATCTCGATCAAAAGACAGGTTCAGAATAAAGTTCCCTCTGACCTGTTCTAGCAATATATGTTTCAATCTAATTGAAATTGTTCTCTATTTGTGCTTGTGTGACATTTTTACCGTTTTGCTCATCTGAATGTCTATTTAGGTGTAGGTTTGTGATTTGGTACATGCCCACCAGGAGATGGAATGCGATAATCTCAAACTCATTTTGTCCAGCTGCCTTGTGATGAACAGCTGGAATTTTCTCTCTTTCACCAGTCTGGACTTAATTTGAACCCACTTCCCAGAGCTGGAGATGACGGTGACTCCGATGTCCCTCAGTTACTCCGAAGGATTGTACACCTGTGGGAAATCAGATTTGACAGCACCTGTGATTTTTACCACCCTGAGATGTTACTGGTGCCTGGGGAGGTGCAATCACTGGGACTGCTACTTGGTGTGAGTTTAACAGTGTCTATAAGTAGGGGACAAAGGTAGGCCTTCTTGATGCTACTCCTGTATTTCTAGATTTATTACTTTTCTGCTGGAAGGATGATGGGCAATGTTGCTGCCCTATCGTATTGATACTCCCCTCCTTAGTGACATTCACCCAGCAGGAATGGCCTGTGCAGTGAGATATTGGAGAATGGTTACTTCATAAGAAGCTGTAACCCAGTCAGCAATCAATATCTTCACAAGTATTGCACTAACCTTTGCTGGACTTACCCATACTAATAGCATTGATGCAATTGATGGCTGCAAACCTCTTGTTTGCCCAGAGCCAGGTCAGACGTGATGGGATGAATGGCCTCTCTCTTTTCTGTGACAGGTGCTATATAAATGCAAATCCGTCTTCCTCCTTGTGCACCGATTAACAGCAAGAGATGGAGGAGGGAATCATCGCTATCATCCCTGCTCCTTGGAAAACTTTGTCCATCGAGAACTTTTCCTTTGCAACTTGTGTCACACAGTTCAGTTCCGATGATGTAACTATGTGTGCCAAAGAAATCTATTTTACTTGCATGAAGGTATCTCAGTCTCTGGGGTAAACACTGGTACTTTATTGCCATTTTTATATGTATAATTCTGCATGTATTTAAATGACATGACTGCATTGCTACTGAAATATAACATCCCATTTTAATGTTGGTGTTGGTGCAGCTGATGTGTGAAGAGTTTGGAAATGATTCCATTTTGGTTTTAATAAAGGGCTCATTCATCATTCAGAATATTTTGATAAGCAGGCATACACTTTTAACATGCCCCAAGAAGAAAGCAAGTTGACCGACAATGAAATGTACATTTTGTTCTCAAGGCTTAGAATAAATAGAAACTTGTAAATTGGGACTCCTCTTTCTTAGGATTCTGCAGGAACAGCACCTGGGCAATGTTTGAGCAGAGGTTTTTTAAAGAAAGGACATTTTTCCTTGCTCCTGCCTCCCACATCCCTTTTCTTCTCCTCCCACAAAGACACAGATTCATACTGCTTATGGTCTATTGCTGTCAGTCCTCATCCAATGTGTTCTAAATGGCACATGGTTGCTTCAAGATTTCAGCTCCTAATTTTTCTCCATTGAGAACCTAGCTCAGCACCACAAGGGCTGCATCTGATGAGGCTTTGGGTGATCACAAAAGAGTGACTGATCTTCAGGCCAAGGAAATTCATGGCAGGAGTATGAAAGCTTCAAGTCATCTCAATCTAAACACATATTCAACTTCCACATTAATTATACAAGTAACTAGTTGGTATCTCCTTGCCTTACTGTGTATCACTGTATGTACGTAACCCATTCACAAACAGAGAATGTTGAATTAAAAGCCTTGAATCTGGAATTATTAGCCTGCCACACTCGACATGTATCTTGCTGGCAAGTTACCCAAAGTTGGCAAAAACAATTAAAATCCAGATTATTGAGGCTTGAGTTGGGTCAGTTACACTCTTTTTAAGATGAGATATCTTTATTAGTCATATGTACATCGAAACACACAGTGAAATACACCTTTTCGCATAGTGTTATGGGGGCAGCCCACAAGTGTCGCCACGCTTCCGGCACCAACACAGCCAGCCACAACTTCCTAACCTGTATATCTTTGGAATGTGGGAGGAAACCGGAGCACTTGGAGGAAACCCACGCAGACACGGGGAGAACGTACAAACTCCTTACAGACAGCGGCCGGTATTGAACCCGGGTCACTGGCGCTGTAAAGCGTTACGCTAACCGCTACACTACCGTAAGGAATTTGTCCCATTTTAATAATGTATAGACTTGGGTTCCTGGTGTAACTACACCAATCCTGAGGATGAATCTTGGGCAGAGAGGTGTTTGAATCACAGCATTGGACAGACAGAAATAAAAGGCCACCTAGATTGTTAGCAACAATGTGGGTTATGGAAGGGTCCTTCTGACCATGATCTTTGAGTTATGGTGCTTGGAAGGAATTGTTTGTGTTTTGCCTTAATAAGATTTTACTTTATCTGGAGAAAAGAGGGGCGCTGAGCTCGCCTAGTCTGTCAACAAGACTGGAGGTGATTAGTTGTTGTGAGGAAGCAGAGACCAGCCTGTTGCTGTGACCTCGAGAGGGTGTGAGACGATGAAGGAGGCAGCTAAGGATCACCACTATCATCTTCTCCCCAACCAAGAGCTGTTGCAAGGAGCAAATCATTATTTTTCCCTGGAACCACCAAGGTAATGGGTCATTGAGCTGATGGGGTGACCAATGGACACACTTCACAGAGTTCCGGTTTCCATGGTAATTTGTGTGATGAATAGGAGACTGGAGGTGGGAAAGAAATGGAGCCGAATGCTGGGTTTTCCACTGTGGTGCATGGGTGACGTGCAGCCTGTGAGGGCAGGCAGCTGAAAGCTCCAGAGAGCTATCTGGGCTTGCGGTCCTACATCTTCCAGTGCTGTGCCTCTGGTGCTGCCAGGGCTTCTGGCTCTGAGTAAATGTGTCCCTGGAGCTGTCATGAGGCACTCTCTTGTTTTCCACAGCCCATTCAGCCAGGCAACCTTGTCCCTAATTCCCAATAATTTTATAAAGAAAATTAAGAAATCTGTGGGGAAAAAGAAGCAGCATTTCTATGAATTGCTCCTCTGAATACTTTTGTTTCTTGTGTGTTGTTTACAGCAGGGTCCAGGAGAATAATCGTCTCTTCTAGGAGACTCCCAGTACATTTGCAAGGATGTCAACTTTGGGCTTAGCTGGCAAAGCAAGGGATAGTCTCAGGGTAATGGTTGGGAAGGAAAGTCCATTTTAACTTAAAGTGTGGGAACTCAGGCAGACTATGGAACAGCTGAGCTATCTGATAATCTGCATTCAGTATTCCAACTTGTGCTTCAGATATAAAACAATTTAATATTTTACTGGTCTTTTGACATTCCAAGTGTTGACTGAGGCTGGTAACTGAAACTTGTTGGCAGGATTTTTTAAAAACGTTTGCTTTATATTTAGAACATCTTGGCTTGTAATTTGTTCTGTGTAATTTTGCAAATCAGTTCTGTACGTTAGTATTTCAGCTTTGCACTATGCAATTACACCATGTTAGTATTCCACTGATGAACTGTTTAAGATCTCAGTTGAGCTGCAAATTGAAAACAGATGTTGCAAGAAAAGTATGTAAGTGGCATCTAATTTCCAATCCGTTTCCTATCTCACAGATGGACTGCCGCCTACCCAGAAACCCAAAAGGTGAATGGGGTGAGCGGTAGGTTTGAGTTGTAAAGAAAACTAAGGGTATTCCTGTCAACACTGACTGGTACATGAACTTCCCTCAGGCATTCAAGAATCCAGGCTGATCCTTCCCTCTGTAGCAGCAACCCCCATCCACATTCCAGGATGACATGTAACTCCCTGATAGCCTGCACTGCAACACACCATATCCACGTTAACAAAGAACTAATCTATATCCTCCCTGTGAGTTGAACACCAGACATCTAATACGCTCTTTCACCCTTCGCCATGGCAAAACATCAGAGCACAGATCTTTGCTTTTCCTGTGCCTTTCCCTGCCAGCACTGGATGTCCATCAGCCAAGCATTAGACCCTGTTTGAAAGCAACTTTCATTTGTATGATGCTCTTCATGTTTCAACACTGCTCAGTGAATCTCGCAGGCAATAAAGAGCAGTCATTAGTGTAATGAAGGGAACAGCCAATGTATGCTGAAGGGCACTCCCTCTCCCCCACCCCCCCCCAACTCCTCCCCCTTACAGAACTCTCTCTCCCCCCACCCCCTCTCCATGCAGGAGGATACACTCTTTTTCTCCCCCCCCCACCCCATCCCGTTCCACCCCACTCCAACAGAAGGACATGCTCTCTTCCCACACCCAGCCCTTGCTGAAGGACATGCTTTCTGCCCCTACGCAGAGGGGCATTTTGTTTCCCCACTCTACCCCTCCTGTACCCACACTAGAGGACACACTTCCCATGTGCTCCCCATCCCTCCCCCTTCATGCTGGTGGGTACGTTTCTCCCTCTCTGTCCACCTTTGGTATGTGAGGTTCAGTCTAATGGGGATCAGAATCTTCTCCAAGTGCCAATTCTTTGTGAGTTGACTGAGTGTTCAACCACACTGGATGATTAGGAAATAGAATTGTTAGGGGCAGTGGAAATGTGTGAGAGGAACTAGGCAGCAAGACTATGCATCCCCATCCCATTCTTCCTGATGATGGGGCCAGCATTTAGCCAATGAGAAGAGGGACTGGACCCAAATACAAAAGCCTAGAAGTATCCATGGCCAACTGTGAGCCAACAGGGGATCATGAACATTTCCTTTATGCTTCCTGTAGAGGAAGCCAGGAGAGAGCAGGGATATACCTGGGGAGAGACGGAGAAGGCAAGAATATTCTTCACTGTCAAAGGCTGGGAGGTGATTGGAAAAGATGGGGTGGGGTCATTCCATCTACATTAATAGTTGTAGCCATGGTCACCGTCACAACCATCATGTTGCCGGGACTGGAGGGCTTGAGTTACAAGGAGGGACTGGATAGGCTGGGACTGTTTTCCCTGGAGCGAAGGAGGCTGAGGGGTGACCTCATAGAGGTTTATAAAATCGTGAGGGGCATAGATAAGATGGATTGTCACAGTCTCTTTCCCAGGGCAGGGGAGTCTAAAACTAGAGGGCATGGTTTAAGGTGAGTGGGGAAAGATACTTAAAGGGGACCAGAGATGCAAGTTTTTCCACACACGGTGGTGGGTATATGGAACGAGCCGCCAGGGGAAGTGGTAGAGGCGGGTGCAGTTACTGCTTTTAAAAGACTTTTGGACAGGTACATGGATAGGAAAGGTTTAGAGGGATATGGGCTAAAAGTGTAGCAGTTAGCGTAATGCTATTACAGCGCCAGCGACCTGGGTTCAATTCCGGCCACAGTCTGTAAGGAGTTTGTACGTTCTCCCCATGTCTGTGTGGGTTTCCTCCGGGTGCTCTAATTTCCTCCCACATTCCAAAGACGTACAGGTTAGGAAGTTGTGGGCATGCTATGTTGGCGCCGGAAGTGTGGCAACACTTGCGGGCTGCCCCCAGAACACTCTACGCAAAAGATGCATTTCACTGTGTGTTTCGATGTACGTGTGACTAATAAAGAAATCTGATCTTAAATGGGGCTAGCTCAGGATGACACCTTAGTTGGCATGAATGAGTTGGGCCGAAGGGCCTGTTTCTGTGCTGTATAACTCTATGACTCTAGCCACCATCCCCGATGATTCTGTTACCACACTGCCTCGCTTAGTCTTATAACCTCATCCCAAGGTCAGCTCTGTCATAAGACCAAAGCTTGCCTGTGGCTTAATCCCACACTGAGAGGTGAATTTACAAACTAGGGTGTCAAAGAATCGAATTGATCTCTGCAAAAAATGTGAATATTGTCATTTTGTTCCACATTTTCTCCACACTGTATCACCCTGCCTCGTCCAGAGTGTCTGAACCTTAGCCCAGCAAGCCTTATGCTACGGGGAGGAGTTGGATCAGACCCTGACTGGAATGTTGACAGAGCCTGCCAAACAAAAATCATCTCCATTTCACAGATCTCAATTAAGCTCTTGTTGCAGTGGATATAAATTCTGTGCATGTTTCACAAGCTCCTCATCCTCACCTCTCCATCATTGCTGTAATGGAAGTGAAATAAGGTTAGATTCAGTTTAAAATTACACAGCTTTGTTCCGCTGTGCTGCCTGCAGTCCCTCACTTTCAGCTGCATTAATGTTTGTGTAATTTTGATTTGCACTTAATTAACATGGCCTGGTGAGGAGCTGGGTGAGTTGGGACAAGGCATGTGATATTTCTGTGTATATTAATGGGTGAGTTCCCTGTGGGAGGTCATAGGGTCAAGTATTTGAGCGCCTGTCCTCTATTCCCATGTCTCTGTGCAACCAGTCATGAATTGATGACATTTCATGCTGCGTTTCCCTTGGTGTGTTGCTGGTAGCAGCCCCTTCAGTGTTAACGCCTTACGTTAATGGGGCAGGGGGTAGTGTCATCTCCAAGACCCGCCTAACCTGGGGCCACTCCCTACACCCTCAGGGATAGCAGCACCAGTTAGGATATAGAATTGCATTTATGTTGCGCCTACCTGAATTCAGGGAAGGCTCCAAGTGCTTTGCTGCCAATGAGGTGAGGTCATTATCGCAGGAAATGTAATGACCAGTTTAGGCACAGCAAGCTCCCACAATGAGCAAGCTGACAGTGACCAGATGATCTGCTTTCAGCAATAGGTAAACTATTGACCGAGAAACAAAGGACTGCAGATGCTGGAATCGAGATGAAAAACACGATGACGCTGGAGGAACTCAGCAGGCCAGGCAGCATCCGTGGAGAAAAGCAGGCGGTCAATGTTTCGGGTCAGGACCCTTCTTCAGGACTGAAGATAGGAAAAGGGGAAGCCCAATCTATAGGAGGGAAAAGCAGAGCAGTGATAACAAAAGAGGGGAGGCGGGGTGGGCACAGGGTGGTGATAGGTACATGCAGGTAAGAGACAGTGATAGGTGCAGGGGAGGAGGGGAGAGTAGATCCACTGGGGGATGGGTCAAAGGTAAGGAGAGAGGGGGGAAAAAGAGGGCTAGGAAAGGGAAGAAGAGAAGAAGCGTGGTGGGGGGGAGGTTGTGACCGAGACACTGGAGAGAACTCCACTGCTACACCATTGATCACTGGTCCATTACATTGCCTCTTATTAATGAAAGGGGTGCATGAAACTGATGAAGCAACATTTCATAACCTGTAGGGCAGTTTGTGGCTGTTTGTGAAATTCTTTCTACCAGTTGCACAGAATCCATTGTGGTCAGCCAGGAGCAGGCTCATTTGGAGTACAGATGCTGGCATGGTCTGCTTGGGCTGAATGACCTGTATATGCTACATACAGATCCTGTGCAGCACTATAAACAGATCAATCAAAAGGGCCCAACCCCTATTTGACTCTGTACAATTTTGGAGCTTTTAATTTTTGGTAGCTTGGTGGACCAAACCAATGTTCTCATTGAGGCATGAGAGGACTGCACATGCCCACCCACTCCCCCCCTTGCCCTCTGCAATATGAATCAGTTAGAGACTGAAGATCCAGCTGAAGATAGGAATACATGCTGTCTATAATGGGGAAGGGCAGGACCAGCTGACCTGGAGGTGAGCTCTGCTGACAGTACTGGCAGAGGCACATATTTCAATTAATAGTTTAAAGAGAGCAGTGATTAACGTATCTCACTGGAATACTTGTATTTTGCTCATCCCATCCGTTATGTGACCTAACCAGTTTATTGGTTTATAATCATGCTTTAGATGACTGGAATGGTTTTCATTAACAGCAGCAGCACACGCGGAGGGTCTGTCTGCCTTGCTGTAAATTCTGCTCTTTTTTATGAGATCATGGAGAGCACCAGGTGTGGTTGGAGAAGCTGATGATGCCGAACCATAGAGAAACCTTCCTGTAGACGTGTGAAATTTATAATAACCACCCTTCATCCTAAAGTCATTTCACTTCTTGTCAGGAGAAGGAAAGCAACCTATAATGAGTTGTAAAAGCTGGGTCCTGTCTATTCATCTCTTTGCTTAGTTATGATTATAATCCATTACTTCCAAGTTAAAATCAAGAAAGGATTGACGATCTTATTTGTATTACAAGATGTGTTCATGGCTGTCACATCCTCCAGTGTTATAATCATGACCGTCCAGATACTTTAAAGCCTGATGTTATTCTGTTATCATTATTGCAGTGATGCAAGCTGAGGGGAATGACTATTTCAACAACCCATCTACATTTCCCTATCCCTGCACGTTCTCCCACTGCTATTGAAGGATTCAGACTTGGATTCATGATGTTTCTAGCACAGCTGAACATAGTCTTGTACATGAACCACAAATGACTGGTGAAAGGCTATTGAACAATGAGGGCATCACAGATGTTTTGTACGGTCCCCTTTCAACATGTGTGTTTGCTGTTTCCAGGCACAAGTTGTTCCAAGAGAAGGAGCACTGTCTATTATTCCAAACCCATTCTTTCCTCCATTACGCTTCCCTCCACACAAATTCCTCTGAACTCAAGGGAGCCCAAGGACAGCTGAACTTCCCCTTCAAACTAATAAGATTGGTCTAGCAAAGATCAGGGAATATATTTGCCCAAGAATTTGTTTGAACCAGATGGATAGATGCAAATTCAAGTCCCAAATCTCGCCAAGATGGATTGAAGAGTTTGAACTGGATAAACAGTTCATTCTGGATGCACAGCCACAACATGAGAAGTGCCCATTAAGGTCTCCAGACTGTGTGGGATTGGTCAAGGAACTGAATTAGAGAGCAAGGTTCAGACAAGTGCAGGAGATTATTCAGACTGTTAGGCCCAAATGCTCCATTGGCCTTTTCCTGAAACTTTCTTTTGGAAGCAGAGATGTCACCTGGTGCAGAAAGGTTTGATCTTTTGAGATTAGGACTTTGTTAGGGCAGTGGAAAGAGATTTCTACTCCGGCCTTGAAATTACTTAGCTGTTTTGGTGAGCTCCATCTGCAGTATGGGGAGAATTCAATGTGTGGCCAGAAGCCAGACTTGACTGTTAAGTGAGAGTGTCCCAGGCACGTTGAGGACACAAAGTCCTGACCACCAGGTCTCCTGTTTCAAAAAGAAACTGGAGTAACTTCTGACCCTGATTCCTTGCCAAGGCAAGTACTGGTCTTCTGAAGAGACGTGGGTCCTACAAGGGGACTAAGGTCAGTGCTGGAAACCTGAAACGCTATCCATACACCCATTCCCCACCCCACCCCCAAACCTAGCTCACCTGGGTTAAAAGTGTTGTAAACTTCAAAAGAAAGAGGGTTGTTCTTGTGTAGATTGGGTGCCTATCCCTTTGCTATTACTATGTCTTTCCCTGCCAGCCAAACATTAGACCCCGCTTGAAAGCAACTTTCATTTATTTGACACCCTTCATGTTTCAACATGGCTCAGTGAATCTCACAGGCAATGAAGAGCAGTCATTAGTGTAACGAAGGGAACAGCCAGTGTATGCAGTTTCTCCTTGAAAGGCATCAAAGGGCACGAGCCTGACATGCCAGGATCTTCACATACCCACCATTCCTGTCGGAATATCCCATCCCATCCCTGACATAGGAGTGTCCAACGACCAGTGCGGAGGGAGGCAGTTTTGTACCTGACCAGCACGGTCCCTGTAACTAATGGGCTGTATAGAACCAGCTTTACTCCATGCCTGGCTTGCACCCTGTCCCCCTCTGCTGCTCTGGGCGTGCTGAGAGCACTTGCCACCAACCCCTAGTGTTGTTATTCCTTCCTTGAAGCACAAAACTTGCTGATAATATGGAAACTGAGCAAAAATCAACAAAGATGTCCTGACTAAACATTTTAATTGACCCGGAGGCTAGGGTGAATATCTGCCAGGACATGGGCCTGACTTCATGGCTCCTTGCCACATCACTGACAGCCTGCTTAATAGCTGGAAGGAAGAACAGTAGTAAGAATGATAGTTTTCCCCTGACCATGTTTGACTAATTTCTGGCTATTACTGACAAAATGTACCATTCAAGGACACATGCATTATTGAGTAGATGTGAAAAATCAGCAGGGTACTAATAATTGCTAAACTGGAGCGTAGAGCAGCACTCAGACAGACAGCTGCTAGCTCAGTGCCTGGCTGATCCCCAGATGACTGCACCAGGCAGACTGGCACCCTCACAGCACAAAACCCAGGGTCCTTTTTAGTAAATCAGAGAGAATTGGAGGTTTCCTGAGACAGAAGTAACATTGCCCAAAAAATAAAGTTGTTTCCCAAAGTACTTCTGAAATAATATTTTTGCTTGCATGTTGAATTGACCCTTTTTCTGTCTAAGTGCCTTTTATAGTGGAGTCAGTGTGCGCACATCAAGCTCCATGTGTAACAGTGTGATAATCTGATTGTGATTGAGGTGTAAATATTGGTGGTTCTGTAAAATAGTGCTCAGGGATGTTAAATATCCACTTCAGCAGGCAGATATCAGTTCAATGAGTCGCCCTGAAGATGGACACCATTCTGTTGTACTTTGCACTGTTCTGTTGTTTGGCACTCATCACTGTATTTATTGTTGTAGTTGTTATTGCCATGTCTACTGTTTACTCTGTGAGCTTCATGAAAGCATGGAATTTCATTGCACCCTGGTGTATATGATAAACTAATCTGATCTGGACATCTGACAGTGCAGCGCTCTCTTGGTAGTGCACTAGTAAGCCAGCTTAGGTTTTGTATTCTTGTCTCTGGAGTGGGATCTGAAACCCACAACCATGTGACTCCAAGCCTGACAGAAGCTATTCAGACTACCTCCCTTCTTTCTCTCATCCACCACCAAGTATCATCCAGCTCGCCATCAGAATCAAAGCCAAATCTTTATTTAAAATTTTGCTCTTATCCCCACAGGTCTGTTGCAGCTGATGGGAAAATGCAGGATAAACTCTTCAGGTTAGTTGTGGCTGGCTGCCAAGGAGATTTTTCTTCTGTTGGATCCTTCCTGTTGCCACTGTTCTATCTGAGTTCCAATAAATATCCAGTTCTGAAAGTGGCTGATTCTGATGCTGACTTCTGTACTGCAAGCCTGAGGCAGTTTAGTCTACAGGATTTTTGTACACATCCATCCATCGACTATACTCTCTTATCCATGGTTGGCTTGTGAAGTGCCATGTTGTGGCTGATGCTTACAGTTTGTAAATTGTGCACTGAGGCAACTAGTTCCTGGAAGTTATCCTACGGTCTATGTCTTCACTCTCCTTTAGTAGTTCTACATTCTGCCAGTTTGTTGGAGGCCAGTGAAAGGCAGACACTGCTCAAGTAGCGTGTCCTGAACTGTGGCACCACAAATGCGCTAAGTGCCACAGAACACATTCATTTAAACATCGACTGAGAACATGGAAGATTGCTGGAACCTTGTGGAACAACACTCAGTAGAGCTGGGCTGGATGGAAGTGAGGGGGGGGGGGGGCTGTGAGCTGATCTTCCTCAGGTAGAAGCTGGCAGAATTTGAATTCTTGTGCTCCTGGATTTATTAAAATCCAGACAATTGAGGAATACTTTCATGTTTAAATTGGATTCAGCAGAGTAGAGGTGTGGGTGATAGTTCAGTTCATTATTATCCTTGTAATGTGCTCCCAAATTGGTCAGTGGGTGAGCACACCTGTGAGTGGGATACTGAGCACGTGGGTTCATTGATTCCTAGGCACGATCATCCAATGAAATATATATGTTTTGTGATCAGATGAGAGCCCTGCTTGGCTCAGCAGGATGCCTGTAGCCAGCTAACACTCACCATATGGACTCACAAATGAGAGGGCAGGATAGGGTGGGCAATGTACGGTTCAACCTTTCCCTTTCTGCCTTTGTGACCCTGAAGAATCCACCGGTACTGAAATTTTTATATATTTCCTTCATTTGGTGTCGCTGCCAGAAGGGTTGGGGGAGGTGGGGTCACCAACTTGGAAGCTGCAGTATAGGAAGGCAGCTTTTACCAAGGTCAGGGCAAAACAATGCAGCACAGACGCTGGTGGGAGAGGTGCAGTGTCTAGCTCCAGGCTTTTCTGTTGGTCATAGAGAGAGACAGCACAGAAACAGGCCCTTCAGCCCATTGAGTCCACACCGATCATCAATCACTCATTTGTAATTGTAAGAGATCACCCAGGTACCATCTACAAAATGAAATGCAGTTACTTGTCCAAGCTACTCTCTCAGCAACTCCCAAACCCATGACCTCCATGACCAAGAAAGAAGAAGGTTGTGGGGGCGTGGGGGCATGGGAGCACCACCACCTGCAGGTTCCCCACTGTCTCACACCATCCTGTTTTGGAAATATATTGACTGGCCTTCATCAGTGTGGATCTAAATCCTGGATCTGCTCCCTCACAGCACTGTGGGAGTACCTTCAGAAAGATCGCCACCACCTTCTCAAGGGCAGTTAGGGATGGGCAATAAATGCTGGCCTTGCTGGTGATGACCACATCCTGTAATATGAATGAGTTTGTGTTGTGAAGAGCTCCCATTGACCACTTTGCCACAGCAGTGAATCCTTGCCAGAGTTCACCGACAGGACTGAGGAAGGTGAGTGGACGAAGAGCATAATATGGGTCAGTCTTCAAGTTGTAATGTTCATTGGAGCCTCACTTCCAACGAAGTAGCCATGATTCAAGGGTCAAATGCATCTCATCTCTCAACTGCTTTTGTCTTGGGACAGCTTAATGGAGTCACTGTACAGCATCAGCACGTTGCCACAAAGCTGCAGCTTTTTAAAAATGCCTGAGGCATATCTCGGTAACCAGAGCTGTAAAATTTTGCAATACGGTCCAGTTTATTGAAGCGAAATACTTATTGAATTGGGAAGTTTTTGAACCACGAAGTGCATTTCATTGGAACATATCATTTATCAATTCTGCACATAACTTTCTTTGTAAGAAAAGTAATTTCTGTAAAATGAACTGCAGTACCTTGGAACCCATGGTGTGCCTGGGAGAGAGCCATTTGCAGAGCCTGGGAGTGTGGGGCTCGGAATTCAGACACGAGTCTGTCGGTTTGTGAGCAATCCAACTTGCTCCTTAATTATCTTGGCTTGTCTAAAAGGCAAGCCTGCATATCTCTCCTCTTCTTTTCTCCTTTCTCCACCACCACCACACCCGCCCATAATCCCACCAGCTTCTTTGTTTCCCTTCCAGTCCTGCAGTTGACTTGCAGGAGTTGCACACACATTCTTTTCCCTGTGGCAGGGGTCTTGAGATAGGGATAAGGATTTCAAACCCTTTTTTTCTTCCTCCTTTCTTTAATCCAGGACGTTGAAGCCAGTTGCAAAATCCCAAATTCAGTTCTGACTGGAAGCAGTCAATTCTTCACATATCTGGTAGAGTGAACCTGTCAGCCCCTGGCTCTCTATACAAGAGTACAACATTTCTACTTCCTACTGCCTTATTGCTAACTCCTGACACTGATTAAATGTCGTAAATGAGGCGTGGAATCTTTGCCCCTGACCCAATAAGAATTTAAAATAAATTTATGATTGCAAATAGTAAAAGAAAAGGGTTTTTTTCTGCGCAGGGTTATTAGGATTTGGAATGCTTTGTGGGATGTGAGAGCAGAGGTAGAATCCATTCCAGCGATTGGTAAAATATAGTGGTGTAATATATGGAAAAAAAAGAAGGGAGAGACTGAGGGGAGTGAGGTGATTCAGGGAGCTGTGGCAAGGGATGGACATGGCACCCAGACCTGGGTTGTCCAGCCAATGGATACCTGTGTAACCCTGAAGCATGGGTTTGTGGAGTACACCAGTGGGAAACATTGCAGCCACTTAGGAAGTAGTTCCCCCACTTTTTGCAGAAGGGGCCGGTGTGAAGCACCACTTGTAAACTGTTCCCATCCCCACAACCAAAGAGCTTTAAGCCCAGTTAAAGTGCTATCAACAAACGCAACATTTCCAGAGAAAAATGCACAGACGAAGGACAGCCTGAGACTTGACTATATCTTGATGCCTCAGAGTCTCCATTCGCTCACTGATCTGTGAGCAGCACTGCACTGCCGTATCATCTAGTGTGGGGTATCTGCTGTAAATGGTCAGCCTTTTGTGTGTGCTTGTGTGTGTATGTTTGTGAATCTGCTCTCGTAGGTTAACGTGGGTGTACTTGGGCGGCGCTGACTCGTTGGGCCGGAAGGGCCTGTTACCGTGCTGTATAAATTTTTTAAAAAGAATTTTTAAAAAATTTCTGCTTTCACAGCTGTGGGAACGAAACCCAATACTGTTGTTCATTTCCATGCAGGCTTTGTATTTTGTGAGCGACGTTGTTAATGGGTTTGTTTTTCTGTTGCAGATGACTGTGACGTGCGATCTGACGAGCTGCAGCATCATGTGACAGGTACGTTCAGTTCTTTGCCAGTGAGTTTCCTGGTGCAAAGCAGGTTGTACTGGTTGGATTTGCTTTGTATCTGACTCCCTGTAGTGAGGGCTGTGTCAGGTGATTTATCTTATTCCCTCCCAGATTTCCATGCACCTGTGACTTGTTACCTGCTGTTCCTTGTGTCCTTTTTTATATTAGAGGAGATTTATGCAGGACCAGCACTGTGATGTTCCCGTTCTCCTCTTGCTAGGAATATGATTTTGTTTTCTTCTATGTTTCATGTCCTCCTCAGCTAGTCATGAACTGGACGCTGGCCTGTCCTCTGAGGTGTAGCTCTTGGCCAGTTGCAACTCTCTGAATTTCACCAAATTTCATCCACCACCATCTTCCCAGCACCACACTTTTTTCCCCATTTTTAAAAATATATCTATTTTCGTATTTTTCTAGCAACATAGAGGCCATTCAGCCCATCGAGTCTAACCAAGTTGGCTCCCAGAGCAATCCCATCCATTCCACTTCCCTGATTTCCCTGTAATCCACACCCTCTCACAAGCACATCAACTCAATCCTGTTTCTCCTGCCACCCATCTACACGCTTTGGGTAACTTACAGCAGCCAATTAACCTACTCACCGGCACGTCGTTGGTAAGTGGGAGGAAAGTGGTGCATCCAGGGAGATACCCTGGTCATGGCGAGAATGAGAAAACCAGACAGAGAGCAGTGGAGGTCAGGATGGAACCGGGGTCACTGGAGCTGTGAGGCAGCAGCACTCTGTTGCTCTTTTTTTGTACCCCATCCCCTTGATGAGAGGACCCACGCCTCCTTTGCATCATGGACCAGATTGCACCTTACTGGGGGAGCAGACAAGTATCTGCACATCTTGTGAAGGCCATTTGGCCCATCTAATATCTCCCATTAACTGGAAAGGATCCAAGCTTTCATAGATTCTACACTGGAATGGCTGTGGTTAGCAAGTCACAGACCACAAGTCAGACCTTCAGTAAGCTTCTCCACAGATATCATGTTTACTTGTGGGGCTTCTAACCAGTCCCACGTCTTCGAGTCACAGCAGCCCGAGTCAGTGCCATCCCTTCAGGATGTCCGAGGCTCTCTGAACAATTTCTTCTTGCTTTCCATCATTTCCCACGTTGGGTAATGTGACATTAAATAGAGACAAAGGTTCTCCAGTGAAGGGAGAGGGTGTTACAGTCACCTCCTCTCTGACTATTCCGGGCCATCAATGGGTACGTGGACACGTTGAGCAAAGTCGATGGTGTGAAGTTTGCCCTCTTTGAGAAACATCTGCCTCTTTACAGTTTCCTGCTGCATATCTGGATGTTTGCTATATGTTGGGGGAACTCGCCGGTATGTTCAACACCAAGCAGGAGTTGGTGCAGATTTAAAGGGACAATCCAACTCTCCTGCTGTAACTCTGCTCAGAGAAAGATCCCAGCCATGGTCTAAACTTGTAATTGGAGCATCTGTGTTCTGCTCTGCTCCTTTACATTCATTGTACACTGGGCAGTGATAATGAAATATTCAGTCCTTCTTTTCAAGTCCAAAGCTACTAGGGGCAAACTTGGCACAGGCAACAATTCTTAAACAATCTGATATCTCTCTGACAACAGGGAGCATCAAATTAAACCAATGAGGGAGCTGTTGTGCCTACCTGCTGTGCTTGCTGCTGCTGACCCATTGATCTCTTGTATCAAAAGATCTTGCGGCATTTTCAACAAAACTGAGTGATGGGTTTTCATCACAGTCCAGTTCCTGATTCCGGCCCCTTCCTTTGGGGTATCCAAATGCTCCTATTTCTCGTTATCCTGACCAGTTTCAAAGCTGGGTAGGTGGACTGATCCCATTGCACCAGTGAGGCAGGTGAAAAGAAATCCTCTGGCTCATTGGGCCAATTGTTTCCCAGTTATATTAATGACTCTTCCCTCCACCTCTGGCACCCCATTCCCCAGCTCATCTAATGGCACTCCTTTCAGAATTTGGTCTGTCTAATATTGTGCAATGAGAAAGGGCAAATTGATATTCTTGTAGTTAAGGAATCTTCAATGAACGGTGATCATAATACGATAACTTTTTTATGAGGATTGAAAATGATTTAGTTTAATCTGAATAGTCTTAAATTTGAATAAAGCCAGTGACAAAGATGAGAGGTGTGAGTGGGCTATAGTAGATTGGGGAACTACAGTAAAAGATAAGATTGTAAACAAGCAACAGCTAACATTTAAAGAATTAATGCAAAGTGTGCAAGGCAAATATTGCATTTTTTAAGGCAAAAAGAATGGAAAAGGTAATTCAACCACTGTTATTAAGAGAAGCTGGAGGTAGTATTAGATGAAAGGAAAAGGCTTGCATGTTGCCAAAAAGAACAGTAAGCCTGAAGATCAGAAAATTTCCAAACTTGGCAAAGGACCAAGGCATCAATAAAGAAGGGGAAAGTAGGATAAATAAGCAGTCCAGTGAGGACTAGAGGGTAGAAGTTTATATAGAGATGTAGAAAGGAAGACTAACTGAAGTTAATGTGAATCCCTTAAGTCTGAGACACAATTATTTTTGAGGAATATCTGGCAGAGAAATTGAGCAAATATTTTGGGCCTGTCTCCATGGGAGAAAACAGATTCATTTGAATCACCAAGGTATAGTGGGCTGTGGCCCAATGGGATTAGAATAGGTGGGACTTGATTGGCTGAAGGGTATGTTGTATGACTCTATGACTCTAAAACCTGCTGGAAATAGTGGAGAACTACAGGCTTAGTGTGAATGAGGAGCTCAAAGAAATTAAAATGATTTTAAAAAAATACTGGAGAAAGTAATGGCAGTGAAAAGCAACAAGTCGCCAAAGGTCTGACAACCCGTATCCTAGGGTTTTGAGCAAGGTGGCTGTGAAGATTGTGGATGTAGAGTAGTTTCCACAGGTTGGAAGAGAGCAAATGTAACCCCACTATTTATAAAAGGAGAGAGAGAAAATGGGAAACCACAGACCGGATCGCCTGACCTCAGCCGCAGGAAAAACGCTACAATTGGTAACAGGCCCTCAAAAATTAATAATAGATTTGGGCAGAATGACCATGGATTTGTGAGGGAATATCATGCTTGATAAATCTGTGAGGGTGAACCAGTGTTTTGGTATATTTAGACTTCTCATATTTACTTACAGCATAGAAGTAGGCCATTCAGTCCTTTGAGTCTATGTCAGCTCACAGGCCAATTCGATTCCCCACTAATTTTCCCTGTAGCCTATTCTCCCTACATTCCCTTCAATTCCACTACCCACCTGCACACTAAGGGCAATTTACAGTGGCCAATTAACCTACCAACCCGCACGTCTTTGGAATATGGAGGAAACCAGAGGACCAGGGCAAAATCCACACGGTCACAGGGAGAACGTGCAAACTCCACACAGGCAGAGGTCAGGATTGAACCCAGGATACTGGAGCTGTGAGGCAGCAGCTCTACCAGTTGCACCAATATGCCACCCACACAATGCCTTCAATATAGTGTCATATAAGAGTTTATTAAATGAAAGTATACTGAGTAGAATTGGAGGTAAAACCAGATTGGTCGGGAATCAGAAAACAGTGGGAATAAACAGGTCATTTTTGAGATGGGAGGCTGTGGTTTGTGGGGTACTATGGGGATTGGGTCTGGGGCCTCAGCTGGGGTATCAATGATATGGATAAAGGAATTGCATTAGCCTGAAATCATACCCAAGTGTGCTGATGATACAAAGCTGGATGGCAGTGTGGTCTCTGAGAAGAGCATAGGGAGACTTCAGGGAGATATAGACAGGCTAAGTGAATGAATAGGGTCATGGCTGATAGAGTATAATGCAGAAAAAGGTGTGGTCATCCATTTTAGGAGGACAAAATGAAAACATTCTTTAAACAGTATAACTTTGAAAGGTGCGGGTGTTCAGAGGGACTTTGATATCCTTGTGCATGTATCACTGAAGGTTAATGTGCCATATAGCAAGTAATTGGAAAGGCAAGTAGGACGTTGACCTTCATTGCAAGTTTTGAGCATAAGTGTAGACATCTACTTTATCTGGACTCATTCTGTGGTGAGCGTTTGTAATAATATGTGCAGGTCTGGTCTCCTTACTTGAGGAAGGATATACTTGTGATTAAGGGAGTGCAGGAAAGGTTCACTTGATTGGTTCTTAGGGTGGTAGGTTAAGTATTTGAGGAGAGGTTAAGCAGACTAGGTCTATGCTATCTTAAGTTTGAAAGAGTGAAAGATGATCTTATTGAAAAGTACAAACTTCTTTCAAGGCCTGACAGGGAGGATGCATTTCCTTTGGCTGGGTTTCTAGAACCGGAGGTCATGATCTCAAAAACAAAAGGAATCAGCCATTTAGGGGAGATTTGAGAAAAAATTATTTTCACCAAGAATTTAGTGAGCCTTGTGAGTTCTCTACCCAAGAGGGCTGTGGAGGCTTCATCTCTGAGTACATTCAAGAAAGAGATATTAAGAGAATTGAGGGATATAAGATTGGTGCCGAGGAAAAGCCATGGTCTTATTGAATGATGTTGTCAGCAGGAAGCGGCCTTGTGGTCTTCTCCTGCTTTTTTATCTTATGTCTGTCATCCTGTGTCCCAAGAATTTTAGGAAAACCTTGCGAAAAAACAGTTAACGAGGGATAACTAAGTGGAGTGTCTTGTAATGGCATCATTTGTTCATGATGGGCCTTTCAATCGTAGAACAGGGGCCCTGCTGTAAAGACTGGGCATACAGAAATGAGCTCTGAGCTGTTTGAGGAGACTGGAGTCTCTGTGTCAGCATGTAATGTGTTTGATGTCCTTTCATTTTTGTAGTTGATGTGTGGTTCTTTAATAGTTGTGGTTTGCATATCACTGCCAGAGTGTGTGTTGTAGAAACTGATTTGGTTTTCTCTGTGCCTTCCATTTCGCAGCCACCAAGCCCAGAAGTCTTTCATTTTCTCAGGAGTCTGTGTGCTAAAGCTGTCACTGATGTAACAGTAGTAAACTGAGGGTCAACCTTGTGCTAAAATTGTGCATTGTGACTTCAAGCACTGAGCCTAATGGGCTGCCTCTCTCCATCAGCACCTCTTTCAAATGTTCACTTCTTCACGATGCTTTTATATTCTTGTTCAATCTCTGTGTTCTTATTGTCAATTCTGTCAGCCTTGCGCTCTCTCTCTGTTCCCCCCCCCCCCGCCTGTCTACTTCCCCTCTCTCTCCCTTCTGTCTGTCTCTTCCTCTGCTTTCTCCCACGTCCCTTGTGTTTCCATTTGTTTCTCGGCCTGTTTTGCTCACTGCCCCAGCCCCTTCACCACCCCAGCTGCATCTGTGAATCCTGCACTCAGAATCCCCTTCCCCTGTGCCCCTGTGTTTGGTGTAGCTTCCCATTCAGCAGACAGTGGGCAGCCATCCCATAAAGCAGCCAATGACTAGTGGCACTCCTGCTGTGTTTGATTGAGGTTCTCCAGGGCAATAGAGGGTGCAGCTGCAGCAGAAATTCTCCAACCCTTCTGTGTAAAAACTTTCTGCACAAAGGAGTGAGTCAGCCACTTGGACTGTGGTGACCCTGGGTTGCTAAGTAAAGGTCACCTGGTATTTTGATGAAACAGCTATACCTGTGCTTAATGCCAATGGGGATTAGGCTTCCTCAAAACTGCTACTCTCACTAGCATACTTAGATACACAGGTGCATACAAGTCAGTCAGTAAATGGCACATCCTAATCAAAGCTGCCTGAAAGAAGCTAAAATAATCTCTGAAACCACCAATGTCCCCTAACATCTTGTGGGTAATGTGTTGATGTGCCTCCAAATTGTATCATTTATCTCAGTTCACACTTGGGTTAGCTCATCTTAGTTTGCACCACAGATGATGTGTTACAACTCAACTCGGTACAAGTGAACTAAAAAAGGCTGACAGAATCGACAATAAGAACACCTAGTTGCTTAGAGGTTGAACAAGAATCTAAAGGCATCGTGAAGAAGTGAACATTTGAAAGAGGTGCTGATGGAGAGAGGCAGCCCATTAGGCTCAGTGCTTGAAGTCCGATTGCAATGCACAATTTTAGCACAAGGTTGACCCTCAGTTTACTACTGCTACATCAGTGACAGCTTTAGCACACAGACTCCTGAGAAAATGAAAGGCAGCTTGGGTTCCCGCTATGATTGCAGTCCAGTGACCATCCTCTACAATTCCCACTCCCCCATCCTTCCCAACAAGTACAGTGTGTGGGCAACAGTCTCTGCTTTGCTCATAAGGAATGCCTACCTGAACAAGATACTGGAGGACAGCCAGCACTCGTGGTAACCTACATCAGATCAATGTTGTTTGAAGTATGCTGTGCCATGGAAATCTGGCTGTGTTGATTACTCAAAGGTGATTTATTTTCATTCCTTGTCCTGTTGTTCTGTTTTGGTGAAAGTATGCTTGATTTTTGATCTGGAGAAGCTTCATCTATTTGCAGTTTAATCTCAGTCACATGCAGGCAGGAATCTCTCCATATTCCCGGCGCTCCTGTTATGGGCACTTCTGTGTGACAGGACAGAATGGATCATCTGCCTCAACCAAATGACGGATGCTTTGATGTTTCCCAGTGGAATCTCAATATGTCATGTTGACTATCTTGGTGCTGGGGGCGCAGACAGGCTCTCACAGTTTTGTACAAATGATGACTAAATGTTGAGAATTCAGAACAAAGTTGTCAAAGTAAGCAAAGAGAGTGGGAAGGGAGAGAGACAGAGAATCAGCCTGTGTTTGCTGAGAGAAAGTGTAGATGTAAAGAATTCCCCTCTTGCCAAATGTTCACGGTGCACTGTGACAAATGGAATTGCGTCATCTCTCATTCACGGGAGCTTTTTCAAGGAAAAGTTCCTGTGAGTGAAAGATGAAGTAATTCTACAGAATACACATCCGCGTGCCTCACTCACCAGTCCTGTGCCCAACCCATAGCTTTATTCTGACTTTAACTCATCTATCATTCTAGGATGAGTAGATGCAAACACTTTGCAGATGATGGAGTAATTTTGTTGCAACAGCCAGTTTACACACAGCAAGTTCCCACAAGCAATGATGTGCTGGTGCTTTAGTGACATTGGTTGAAATGACTCAACAGGGTCACTTGCATCGATGGAGAGGACAAGTAAGACCTCAATTTAATATCTTATTGACAATGTGCCTCCTCCAGTAGTAGAGCACTTGCTCAGAAGCTCACTGGAGTGTCCTGATTGTTATCTTGTAATTCCTACCAGGAAGTACCTTGGTGTAGATAGAAGAGAAGATGGTAAATTGGTTTATGATTGTCCCATGTACTGAGGTACAGTGAAAAACTTTGTTTTGCATGCCATCCGTACAGATCATTTCATCATATTAGTGCATTGAGGTAGTACAAGGGAAAACAATTACAGAATGCAGAATATAGTGTTACAGTTTCAGAGAAAGTGCAGTGCAGGCAGTCCGTGAGGTGCAAGACCGTAACAAAGTAGATTGTGAGGTCAAGTGTACGTTCTCCCCTTGGGTTTTCTCTGGGTGCTCGGGTTTCTTCCCACATTCCAAAGAGGTTAGGAAGTTGTGGGCATGCTATGTTGGCGCCGGAAGCGTGGCGACACTTGTGGGCTGCCCCCAGAACACTCTACGCAAAAGATGCATTTCACTGTGTGTTTAGATGTACATGTGACTAATAAAGATACCTTATCATACTAGGTGACCGTTCAATAGTCTTATAACAGCGGGATAGAAGCTGCCCTTGAGCTTGGTGCCACGTGCTTTCAGACTTTTGTATCTTCTGCCCGATGGGTGGGTGGGGGGAGGTGCGGTGGGGAGAGAAGAGAGAATGTCCAGGGTAGGTGGGGTCTTTGATTATGTCGGCTGCTTTACCAAGGCAGCGAGAAGTGTAGACGGAGACCATGGAGGGGAGGCTGGTTTCTGTGATGTGTTGGGCTGTGTTCACAACTCTGCAGTTTCTTACGGTTTCAGACAGAGCAGTTGCCATATCAAGCCATGATGCATCTGGATAGATGGTGAGGGTCAAAGGGCACATGCCAAATTTCTTTAGCCTCCTGAGGAAGTAGAGGCACTGTTGCACTTTCTTGGCCGTGGTGTCTTAGAATCAGTCAAATTGGGCCAGTTTAAAGAGATCGGTGGAAGGTTCCACCACAATAGAGTGGAATGGACGTGCAAAAGAGCTTGGAGGAAGAAGGGCTGTACTGGTACCCAGTGCTAGAAGAAATTGCAAAAATGGAGGATGGAAAAAGACATGGTGTTCCTACTTCACTTGTTGTGGGTTGGAAAGCCAATAGCGGTCAACTGGGACACTGGTTCTAAAGGAACCAGTTAAGTTGGATTAGGGTGGAACTTGGGTCAAGAGTTAGAGTGGTTGAACCTGATAAAGGCATGGCTGAGGATTAGCAGCAGACTGGAACTGGACATCAGTCAAGTATATCGGAAAAAGTTCTCTGAAGAACTAACAGAGGCAATAGATAAAACAAATATAGAAGCATGATTTATATGGATTTTCTAAAGGTATTTGATAAACAAGTTTGCACCTTAGAACATCCTAAGGTCATGAAAGGTGCTACATAAATGAATTTTTTTTTCTTTCACAACATGCTTTGTCAAAAGGCTAACTTTGGCAGATGGTATTAAATAGAATGTCGGCAAATGGAGACAGACAGGTTTGAGGATTGGGGGAGATTGTCACAATGGGATGGTGTTCAGTGGGAAATGCTGCAGTTATGTTCAGAGTCATCGAGTTGTACAGCATAGGATCATCCCACTGCATCATGCCTCTAAACTAATCCCACTTGCCTGCATTAACTCCATATCCCTCTATGCCCTGCTCATTCAGTAGATGTCAGGATCCCTCTTAAAAGTTGTTACTGCTCCTGCCTCCAACACCACCTCTGATAGCTCATTCCAGTTACTAACTACTCTTTATGTAGAAAAAAAATTACCCCTCAGATCCCCTTTAAACCTCCTCCCTCTCACCATAAACCTAGGCACCTGTGCCCTCCATTTCTGGCACCCCTAACATGGGGAAATGGACACTGGCTATGACCCTATCTATGCCTCTCATAATTTTATATCTCTATCATGTCGCCACTCAGCCTCCTCCGCTTCGTTGGATAGTCTACCCAATCTTTCTTGATAACTCAAGCCCTCTAATCCAGGTAACATCCTTGTGAATCATTTCTGCGCCCCCTCTAGCTTAACCACATCCTTCCCATAGTGTGGTGAGCAGAACTGCACAACAACTCCTTGGGCTCAGTGCTTGAAGCCCCTGTCACCTTGGTCGCTTGCGTCAGTGCTTCCCCTAATTTGTTTATACCTGACAAGTGACTCCAAAGGAAGAGTTAATAGTCCAATATTACTCCTTGTTCTTCAGAGTCCCCATTTAAAGACTGTTTAAGTTAACTTTTTGATCTAAAATAGACCCTTTGCTAAGTTCTGCCATAAGCTTCCCCTCACCCCTTAAATCATTAGCTGACAGTGTGGCGTTAGCAGTGGGGTAGATACTCACTTTGGAAAAGGAGGGAATATTGCGAGGTATTGGGAGAGACATATTAGTTCGGACTTTCCCAGCCATAATATCTATGCTTCCTTGCTGACAGTCTTGGTGATGGCCAGAATTTTGGTTGTAACCCAGCTCAGAGTTTGAATAGTCACCAGGATCCCAAGATACTGCTTGTAAATTGCCTGAAACTGAAGTATTTTCATCTGCAACAAATCAAGTCATGTTTGCTATTAGTTCAATAGCCAGGACCAAAGCTCTGGAATTCCCACCTGAACTCTGCCTGCTTTAATTCTCTCCCTTTGACCAAGCGTGTGGTCACTTGCCTTAACTATCACAACTGCATTTGATAACAGTACTGCTCTGCATCCTGGGACAGTAAACTGTTATTTGTATTTTCATTGGGAACCACATGGATCAAAAATAAAATGGATCCTTCCTGTGATTCTGCACTGGTTTCCCTGCTGGTTAAAAGGCACACCAGCCACAAGGAGCATTTTGGTATTTAAAAGTTCCCTGGCGAAACCTATCACTTTGGCCTTTTGCATCGGTGCTCCCCCTAATTTGTTTACACCTGATGGGTGAATCCAAAGCCCTGGAAGAGTTAATAGAAAAGTCTGGTGATGCACAGTAGTAATCAATAGGTGCTGTGTAGGTAGTGCTTTCTTTCTATTCCACAGAGGAACCAATAAATCACCCCATTGATTCTGCACTCCTCTTGACTGTTGGGTTGTGTGAGCACGTTAGTGATTCTCATAAGTTGCTGCTGAAATGTCAAATCCTAATTATTTCTCAGACTGGTGAATGGTGTAATGATTCATACCTGCGATTGATTAATTTCCAGCATTCGAGTGACTTCCTAGTTCTAGCAGGAGATGTTTATCTAATTACCTGAACTAGTAAATGGAGCTCCCTGTTACTGAAACGTTGTTACTACTCTTTGTATGGAGGACGGTAGCCTCAGAATTCAGTTGCAGGGCCCTGTTTCTTGCAGTGCTTGTTGGAAGAAAATTGCAGCCAATTCTGGATTGCACGAGTCTGGATATTGGACTGGGCTCCTCCTCCTGCACATAAGTCACCCTTGAACCAGTGATGCGATTTCCACATCAGTCACACACAGGGAACCAGCGGAACGGCTGGTGAAGCCACTGCCTCATCGTTTCAGTGACTCTGGTTTGATCCTGACCTCAGGTGCTGCCTGTGTGAAGGTTGTCTGTTCTCCCAGTGACCGTGTGGGTTTCCTCTGGGTGCTCCGGTTTCCTCCCATGTGCCAAAGATGTGCAGGTTGGTAGGTTAGTTGGCCAACGTAAGCTGCCCCTAGTGTCCGGGTGAGTGGTAGAATGGGGGTGGGGGGGCGCTGTTGATGGGAATGTGCAGAGAATAAATGGGAATATTGTAAGATGGTGTAACTGGATAGTTGATGGTTGGCACAGTCTCAGTGGGCCAAGGGGCCTGTTTCGGTACTGTGCAACTCTAACGTTCCCTGTGCAATGCTCCTTGTTAGAATTTTAAATGCCTCAATGCTCCCTGTAGCTGGTGTGCCACATAACCAGCTGGGGAACTAGGTCACGTTGTTATAAGAAGTGACCATTGCTTGTCACTCCTGGAACAACAACAATGTCACTGAGCTTGACGATTTAATGAGGGCCTTCTGGACAGATCTCAGTCTGTTCCATGTGCGCCCCTTGAATTATTCTTAAGCTCCTGAACCCACCATTGCCCCCTCCTACTTTATTCCCCCCAGCCTCAATCTCTGGGCATTCCTCAAGCTTCCCAGACCCCCACCAACCCTCTGACCTCACAGGGTCACCCAAGATGGGAAGGGGCCCTTCAGCCCACTAAATCCATGCTGACCATCAAGGACCCGTTGACACTAATCCTACACTAATAACATTTTTTAAATTCTCCTCACATTCCCATCAACTCCCTACCGGACTCTACTACTCACCTTCAGACTAGGGGCAATTTACAGCAGCCAATTAACCCATGCACATCTTTGGGATGTGGGAGGAAACTGGAGCACTGGGAGGAAGCCCACATGGTCACAGAGAGAGTGTGCAAACTCCACACTGACAGCACCCGAGGTCAGGATCAAACCCAGGCTGCTGGAGCTGTGAAGCAGCAGTTCTACCCAGCTGCACCACAGTGACACAGCAAGCAAAGCTGCTGCCTCGCAGGTCAGATGGTCAGTAGTACCCCTCCCCTTGAAACACAGCCCTGCCGAAGTTTGCTGCAGTGGACTCAGTACCAGAACCATTGTTGGCAAGATGACCCTTCAGAGCCCTTTAAAAGGCGCTGCAGAATTTCTCAGCTGTTATTCTGCACTTGCCTGGGATGCCGTGCTCCCTTCTGGATTTGTACAACTTTGGTTGAAGGGAATGTTCCCATTTTTGAGGAATATCCCTCTGACGGTGTGCACCAGAGAAAATAAACTGAGTACAAATGGATAAATCCATCATTCTGGAAAGGTTAGGACTCCAGGTTGTCCCCGAGTCTCTGGGTGGGGACAGATCATTTTCCTGCCCCTTAACTATACTTTGCACTGTTCCATTGTCTTTGTGCTCATTGCTGTATTTATTATTACCATGTATACTGTTTATTCTGTGAGTTCATGTGAGTAAGGAATTTCATTGCACCCTAGTTTATATGACATTAACTGAATCTGAATCCGTGACTCACTGTTCAAAGGCCCCTGCTGGACATTGGGTGAACTGCTCTGTTGCCTCTGCAGTTGAATAGCCCACAGCTACATATTGTTGACTGAGTATTTTTCATGCCCAAGGACAGTTGCTGCTACACCCCAGTAAGGGTCAGCATCTCTGAGGAAAGGAAGGAGTGATTGGGTTAAAGTAGTTTCTTTTGCCTTGCCTTTTCCCTTTATAAAGGGTTGCCACTGTGGCTCACAAATATCGTGAAGCATGTGCTTGGGCTGAAGATTGATTATGTCATCACTGTGGTCACATGTTGGCCCCACAGTAACCAAAGCAACTGACTCAGCCCCCTAGTCCTGCCTCTATGGAGTGAGGAGATGTTTGGACTGAGTGATTTTGGTGTATTTCCTCTGCTGGTGGACACGGGTAAGGGGAGCACTAAAGAATATGTTCTTTAGGACGATATTAGGCCTGATTTTTGACCTTTTCAATGCTAAGGCTAGGTTCATTGATTGAGGAACATCAGTGCTAGAAAATTCCCCTCCCATTTCAGGCATCAAGTGTTTGTAGGACAAGTATAACATGGGTAGAACAGATTCTATCTCGTTCTATGCTGGCCTCTTTAGGCACCCCCAACATGCCACATAGAGCCTTGTGTTAAATGGGAGCTCTCCCTATGCTGCCACAGCAACTTGGAGTGAGCCACAGAGAACTCCATCCAATCCAGCTTAGTGTGGATGTCAAGGCTTTTGTTGTGGATTCAAAGTTTAGTTCACCTAAGATTCTAGTTACATGTCAACTGGGAAAACCAGCAAATGCCGACCAGTTTAAAACAAAGCTGACCAATGGGGATGATGTGTGAAATGAACCAATCACACAGGCTGCAGGTACACCCAGTGATTGTAGGTAGAAGCCAATGTGAGAGTTTGACGTTAATAGTTTATTTAACCTTTATAAATATTGCTGATTGGGAGGTTATTAGGCCTGGGCTTGTTCCTTGCAATGTTAATTCTAGGCTCACTGACTGAGGAAATACCCCTCCCATTGCAGAATAAGTCAAACATGGGTAGAACAGAGTCGCTCTCCCTCTATGCTTCTCTCCAGTATTGTTGTGGAAGAATAGAGCAGGAGGAACAACCACTCAGATTTAGGCAGAGTGTTGGTTGACTTGTGTGGGGCAGTAGTGGTGGTGAGGAGGCTCTCTTTGTTCAGGCAGTCCAAGTTGGAAGTAATGTGTAGCCACAGCACATTACTGCAGTAGAGCTGTTCTTCAAATTGCAGTTGGGTCAAATCAGCCTTAAACTCCGTATTCTAAGAAGAGATTAGGAGCTCCTGAAACTGAAGACTTCTAATTGGCACCAAACTCAAAGACAAGGAAGAAAACTGACATTCCCAGACATCTGAACATTAGCAACTTCATAATGAAGGGTGGTAACTAATCACCACTGAAAACAGCAGCTGCCCAGGGACTCTCTCTTGTGGTGTGAATGAATAGAAAATTATGCATCTTCCAAAGACCAGTTAGTAATTGGTCTTTGGAAGATGCAGAAACTCTCTTGCCTACTGTGGTGTGTGCACCATCACACTGTGTAGTGCAGATAATGCACAGCAATCACCATAGTCCATGCACGTCCATACTGTATTACTTGGATTTGCACCTGTCCAGGTTGCATTAGTGACACAATAAACCACTTTATAATACTTTAATGGTGTTCAGAGTTTATAGGAGACCGTTCTTACATGCAACGTCACTGGAATCCATTGCAAGTAACAGAGCATGTTGACAGAGTGGTTGGTAAAGAACGTAGAGGCCTGAGAATCATAAATAGAAGCATGGAGTACAAAAACAGGGAGGTCACATTGAACCTCAGCTGAAGGATCATGTATGTTCTGAGTGCTGCACTTGAGGAAGGGTATAAAAGTCCCACAGAAGAGTTTTACCAAGAGGCCATACAATTCTAAGTTTTGACTGGAGAAGCTGAGTTTGTTATCCTTGAAGCAAGCATAGATGGTTGAGAGGGGATTTAATAGAGGAATATGAGATCCGGATGGGTTTAGAAAGGGTTAATACAGTGAAGCTATTCCCAAGAGTGAGATGGTTTAAGGACCAGAATGCACAATTTTATGGAAAGGGGGATGTGAGGAAAATCCATTTAATGCAGTGCAGTTATGGCCTGGAATCCATTGCATGTAAGGGTGGTGGAAGTGAAGTCAGTCAAGGCTTTTGTAGAATTGCAGAACTGTTACAGTGCAGAAGAAGATCATGCAGCCCGCTGAATGCATGTTGGGTTCTGGTACAGTAAGGCATTCAGTCCCGCTTCCCTGGTCTTTCCCCATTTCTCTACAAATTATTCTCTCTAAAATGCTTACCGAATTCTCTTTTGAAGGGAATGGGACTGACAGGATTGATTTACTTGGAGCTGGCACAGATTGGATGGGCCAAATGGCCTCTTTCGGTACCTTCTTTGTTTGAAGCATTTGGCCTTGGATAATGGATCCCACTTGTCTGTGAAGAAGGGCCCTATGGTTTCTGTGGGCATTGACTGCTGTGGGCCTAAGGTTCCACTGTACCAGATGCGCTTTGAACCTCTTCCAAGTGGCTTTGCATCGTGTGTTAAATGGATTGCTGTTTGACACTTAATGCATCACAACCCTGTACTTGCTGCGTTGGACCCTGACTAATGGGCAACTTCTTTTCCTCCTTTCATTAATCCAGGGACAGTGTAGCATCCCATGATGACAACAAACTAATTTAGCACCAGTCACGGATCTAATTGAGATTGCTGTTGGTCCATATTGCTCAGTCTCAAGCTAAGTCGTGCATTTACCCACCAGTCTATGCAATGAGGCAGATAGCATCTGAATCTCGACAGTGTGCTGACATGGAAGAGCTTCAGCCTGTTTAAAATGCAGCCAGTCACGTCTGCACCAGACAGCAGTAGTGAATGGAGAGATCACTTGAGAAGTATAAATGAGACTGACGTGCAACAACGTAGTCAGGCATGGATTTGTAGTATAGCCATAATTATTAAGTCATTCCAAGTGTGCCATTAACAGTGTAATCAATAGCTTATTCATTTGTAATACACTGCTTATGAAACGCAGTGTATTAACAGAGTGATTAATAACATAATTAAAACAGATGATGGCACTTGCTCAGAGAGCACTGTTCTGGGGTCTTATTATTTGGGATTGTTGATATTTAACAAATGGTTTGCCTCTGACACTCTGCGTGCAGTTACAGCTCAGCCATTCTCAGTGTGTCGTCTTTTCAAGCCTTGAATTTCACCCACAACAATCAGCAGTCCTGATGTAAGCTGCAGATTGACAGGCCAGTGGGTGAGATGCAGATTTAATCAACTCCAGAGACATCTTGATTGCTCCTTCACTGCTTTGTGGCCTCTGAATTTACGGTGCCACATCTGCATTCTGCAATCTCTTGCTCAGTCTGCACCACTTCAGGTTGTCTGCTTTATTATTTTATACACGAGATTTAATATTCCAAATGTTGCACCAGGTATTTTAAACAATTTGTTTTTGCTCTCGACCTTTATGTTCATTTAATCAACCATGGGTTTCTATGGTAACTTAATGGACACATTAGTTCTCTAGGGTGGATCTATTTGGGCTACATGTGTCATCCTCCTGACCTTGTTTAGTGTTGTATTAGAAGATTTCAACTAGGCCTAGCAACAAGAGCATTGGAATTGGTCCTGGAGTTACTGGGTGGAGGGGGGTGATGGGGAAAGAGCAAACCACTCGTGTGTGCTGTGGACAGAGTTGGACCTGGTCCACCTCCTCCACTGCTAGCCAGCGAGCTGGCATGTGAGTTGACTTGTAGTCCAGGGTGAGGAAGGGAGACCATTAGAGAATGGAGCATTCACAGATGACGGGATCCATTTCACGATGCCTTGGCCTGAGCCTGTACAGTTTCTAAGCCATTAGGTTCCTGCAGTTGGTTACAGCTACATAATACCCTTAATTACAGTGTAAGAAATGAGCTTGGCTTTGTACGCTCTCCACAGAGCAACAGGTCCCAGTGCTGATTATAGATATGCACTGTAGACTAGGCCAGATTATTACAACCACCTGAACCAAGCTGTGATTAACGAGTATCTAAATACTTTGCTTCGAATTCCAGAGATCTGATTGGTGAAGTGGTGCCATTGTTCCAGTTCACCTCTGCTCCAGTCTCGTGGCTTTTTGCTCCCAGTAGTCAACACCAAGGACTATTGGGTATTCCTTGCACTCTCGACCATGCATCATGGTACAATTTGCTTGAGGAGAATCAAGAGCTATAACTGCTCATAAGCCATAATTCTACTACAAGAAATCATTTGGAGTTAGATTTGGGTTGTCGGATGTGCTTGGTGTATGAATGATAATTAAATAACCTTTCCCTTCCCCATCCTCGCCCATTCTAGCTGTGCCCTTTATACCCTGGGACCATGTCCCCTGTAGAGTGCATCGTGTTTTGTGCTCATGAGAATTATATGAAATGACCTCATTGAAATGATGCACTTTGCTCAATCTCCTGAAGCCAATGGTCAAAGGTTTCAACGACAACTTGTATTTATATAACACAACTTGTATTTCTTTAACACAGCAAAGCGTTCCAAAGTGTTTCAGATTAACACAATCAGACAAAATTTGAGCCACGTTAGGAAATGTTGGAGCTGGTGACCAAGATCCTGGTCACAGAGAAGAATTGTAAGAAGCATTTTGAAGGAGAGAGATAAAGGGGTGAGGAGTTCCAAGGCCTGAAGAGCTTTGATTGATTACTGTTATCAGGCCAGTGCATGTGTGTCCTGGGCCACTGTCAGTCAATGTGTACGGAATAATTTGAGAGAGATAATAAAATGCTCTAGAAATTTTATTCTTTCATTAAACTGGTTAAGGTATTATTAAAAAGGAACTCGGATCCTTGAAACAGGGAAGACCTAGGTTGGTGTAAGAGGAAAGAATAACTAAATTTGTGGGAGGTGCAGCTAGCAGAGCTGCTGCCTCGCAGCCCCAGAGACCCAGGTTCAATCCTGACCACGGGTGCTGTCTGTGTGGGAGACAGGCTGAGAGGTTAAATGGCTGCTGTAAATTGCCCCTACTGTGTATTTGAGTGGTAGAATCCAGGAGGAATTGATGAGAATGTGGGGAGAATAAAAAAATAATCTTATAAATGGGATTAATGTAAGATTTGTGGTCGATGGTCGTTGCAGATTTGGTGGGCTGAAGGGCCTGTTTCTGTGCTGTACCTCTCCACGACCCTGTGGCTAAAGGATGAAGTAGTTTCCACCCTTGAGATCTGGAAAGACCAGTCATTACAGGAAAAAGGGGAGACTGAAAGAAGGCAGGAATTCCATAACTTTGGGGAAAGAAGGATCTCAAGTCAATGGTGTGAGTAGTTTTTGCTTCAAAACAGCAAGAGAGGAAACATGGAGCTTAATTGCCAATTGGTATTCCAGCAGCACTGAAGTGTTGAAGCCTCGGCAAAGAGAGAGTTTTTAAATCAACTTGATCTCACAATGGATGCTCTGCTCAGAGGTTGGGAGAACAAGTGGATTAATTCCTGATTGCAGTGCAGTTGATTCTTGTACTTCATGGGACCTGTGTCCTGATGTCACTTTCAAGGGTGCTAATTGTCAAGCTTGTTTAAATTTGATTCAGTTATCTCAGGAAATTTCTCGGTGGTTGTTTTTGAAATTTTTGTATAAAATGAATTAAAGCACTGCAGTAACACTGAATTAAATTTTTTTTTAATTTAAATTTTTAAATTTTAAATTTTATTTACAGCATAGTAACAGGCCCTTACGGCTCAACAAGTCCACACCGCCCATTTTATACCCATATTAACCTACCTGTATGTCTTTTGGAATGTGGGAGGAAACCGGAGCACCCGGAGGAAACCCACGCAGATTTTAGAGTCAATGACCTGGAACAGACCCTTCAACCCACTGAGTCCATGCTGACCATCAAGCACCCATTCACACTAATCCCATTCTATTCTCCCCCATCAACTCCCCCCAGATTTTGCCTCTCACTTGCATTCTAGGGCCTGTTACCTACCAGCTGCATTTCTTTGGGCATGGGAGGAAAACGGAGCACCCAGAGGAAACACACACAGTCATCGGGAGAACATGCAAACTCCACACAAACAGCACCAGAGGTCAGGTTTGAACCTGGGTCATTGGAGCTGTGAGGTATCAGCTACACCATCGTACTTCCACTCTCTGCCAGGGAAGACTCCTATTAAGTACATCCTTTCATTACAGGATATAATTTGCAGGCTGTTGCCCAATAGCCTCAGTGTCTAAGCAGCGCACTACATCAGTGGGTGGAATCCAGGGTCCAGTATAAAGAAAGCTGGAGGTTGAGAGAGGATAGGATGTATTGACAGTGGATCTTTGAATGAGACTGGCAAACAGAAAAAAATAGCAAAGCGACTGAGAGCAAAATGGGAAGAAATAGTGAGTGGGTGAAAGTAAAGGACACAGGAGATGAAGGAACACAAGGAAAGTGGAAGTTGCTGGAAGTGGTCTCTCATTTCTGTCATCCATCAAAGCCCTTAAAAATGTAAAAAGGTGCCTAATTTGTCAGCCAATGAGAATTGTTCACAAATCATCTATTTATCTCTTGGTGTTTGACTGGAGCAGAACCCTTGGGTGCTGGAAGTCCTCAGCAGGTCAGGCAGCATCTGTGGAAAGAGCAGCAGAGGTAACCTTTCATTGCAACTGAGTTCGAATGAACTATAGTTATTCCAGCCGTGATTTCCAAGGGATAGGTGGGGAGCTGTGGGCTGCGTAATCAATAATACTACTCAAGCCTGGATTGCTGAAACAAGCCTGGGTTATATCCAACCTGCAAGCTCCCTGCTCTGTGCCACTCAGATGATCACTGTCTTCACCCTCCCAGCCATGAGAGTGTGGTTGTGGTGAAAGTTTCCTTCCCATCCTGTTCATTTGAATCTTGGCTTTTCGAATTCTTCTCATTCCTGACTAGGGGATCTTGTATTCACTAACAGGAGTCACAGAAATCAAGGATGCCTGGTGAGTTCTGTTCCTCCTCCTCTGGCCTCTACCTCTATGAATGCCTGTTGGTGATTCTTCCCCTCCCCAAGCCTTCTGTGACCGAGGCTCAGGCTGAGAGGGGCCTGCACACTCCCTCCTGTCAGTGGATACACTGCCTGCCCTCCAGGGACCTACTTAGCCAAGCACTGGCAGAGTGGTTCAGCTTGCTGTTGATGCACTGCACTGAATTGATTTTCCGATCTGTGGCTTTTCAGAAGGTTTTCAGACTGCTGACTGCTTAAAGAGCTGTGAGAGGAACCATCGCCCTCAATTCAAACAGAAGCTCAGAGCTGGCCCTCGTTCAGCTCTCATTGGGGATCTACCGGGAGGCTTCATCACTGTATCTTTTGACATCTACTCCTTCACTATTGTTTACCCCATCCAGTGACTCACCTCTTTCCCACATCCAGATCGAGGTATCACATGGGCAAGAAGGTGGGGTGGATTACATGTGGGGATTTGAACAGACAACCCCTGTTTCGGCAGGTTTAACACAGATTCTCCTTCCTCCTTCTCATCCCAGAAGTCAGTTTGATCGATAGGTTTGACAAAATCAAGTGAAGGGATAGTTCAACAGGACCAAGTGTATCGACCCTGGCTTAGAGCATGGGGAGGATGAAGTGGAGGCAGGGGTGAGGTGTGTCAGGCCTGTTCAAAGGAACCTCTGTAAGGGGTAGGGGTATATGATGGAGTGGAGAGATCAGGGTGCCACAGGGAAGTACTCCTGCTTCTCCTAGCCCATACATCGTCTGATACCTTCTCCCCAAAACTACCCTTGCCTCTCTTCAGATGTTGGATTTTGCATCCATTAATGAAGATGCAAGGTACAACCTAAGAAATAGAAGCATGAGTGGGCCATTAAGTTATTCAATCAGATCACATGTGATCTTTAACCTCAGCACCACTTTCTTGCACTAACTTCATGTCCCCCATTTCCCTTAATATCCAAAAATCAATCAAAGACCAGGTGCGTGCCACCACAGCCCTCCTACGTAGGCAATTCCAAGCATCCACAACCTTGATTGAAGGAATATCTTCTCATTCCAGTCCCAAATGAACGTAGATAAGATAAGATATCTTTATTAGTCACATGTACATCGAAACAGTCCTTGTCCATTGCATAGCCTCTCAGTACCCCGCTGAAGCCCTTCTGCATCCTTCTTTCAATCCACAATGTCACCCAGCTTCCGCTCTGTGGAAAATGTTCTAGAATCTTTGGAATTTTGTGAAATGATGACCAATGATCTACTGCCTTTGTAGCCACTTCTTTCAAGGTGTCTTCAGGTCCGGCTTTCAATCCCACTAATTTCTGCAGTTTGATGTACAGAGGGACCTTGGGGTCCAAGTCCATAGCTCCTTGAAAGTGGCCACAAAAGTCGTTAGGATGGTAAATAAAACATATGGCATGCTTGCCTTTATTAGTCGAGGCTTTGAGTTCGAGTCGGGAAGTTATGTTGCAGGTTTATAAAGCTCTGGTGAGGCCACATCTGGAGAATTGCATTCAGTTCAGGTTGCCCCATTATAGGAAGGATGTGGAGGCTATTGAGAGGGTGCAGAAGAGGTTTACCAGGATGCTGCCTGGATTAGAAGGTATGTGCTATAAGAAGTTGGACAAACTTGGGTTGTTTTCTCTGGAGCAGCGGAGGCTGAGGGGAGACCTGAAAAAAAATTAATAAAATGATGTGAGGCATAGATAGGGTGGACAGCCGGTTCCCCAGGGTTGAAGTGTCTAATACTAGAGGGCATTCATTTAAGATAGCGTAAGGGGGGGTGGGGGAAAGAGTTCAAAGTGGATGTGTGGGGCAAGTTTTTTATTACACAGAGAGTGGTCAGTGCCTGGAATGGCTGCCTGATGTAGTGGTGGCGGCAGACACGATAGAGGTTCTTAAATAAGCACATGAATATGCAGGGGATGGAGGGATATGAACCATGTGCAGGCAGAAGGGATTAGGTGTCATTAGCTTAATTAGTTAGGCATAGCATTGTGGGCCAAAAGGCCTGTTCCTGTGCTGTACTGTTCTATGTTTTATGTTCAAATACCTTTTATAAACTAATTAAGATAAGATTTCTTTATTAGTTACATGTACATCGAAACACAGTGAAATACATCTTTGCGTAGAATGTTCTTGGGGCAGCCTGCAAGTGTTGCCACGTTTACGGAGCCTAATCTCTTACAGTTCCTCATTTACCCCAAACCTGTTATTCTGCACTATTTCCATCAGGTTTTCTGTGTCTTCTGTGAAATTGTATACAAGTCATCTGATAAAGTTCCCTGTCATTTCCTTTTTCCCCATTATACTTTCTCCTGTTTCAAAGTGTAAGGGACCCATATTAACTTTAGATAAGCTTTTCCTTTTTACCTTTCTGTAGAAGCTTTTACTATTTGTTTTAACTAGTCGGGAAAATACTAGAAACTATTATTAACGAAGTGGTTGCATGGCACTTGGAAAATAATAACAGAACTAGGCAAAGTTGACATCGATCTATGAGGGGGAACTTGTGTTTGACAAATTTGTTTTTGAGGTTGTAACCAGCAGAATAGATAAGTGAGAACAAGTAGACTGATACAGAGGTTATTAAAGAAAGTTCGATACCTGAAATTGGAGGTAATGTACTACCATGATTGTTAAGAGTCGTAGAGTTGTTCAGCATAGAAAGGGGCCCTTTGGCTCACAACGTCTATGCTGACCATCATGCCTATCTATACTAATCCCACTTGACTGTATATATTCCTTAATACCTCTTAAATGTGGCTGTTCGTGCCTCCACCACCACCTCTGGCAGCTCATTCCAGGTACCAACTACTCTTTGTGTGGAAAAATAAATTAACCCTCAAAACCCCTTTAACCCTCTTCCCACTCACCTTAAACCTATGCCCTCTAGTTTTAGACACCCATACCATGGGAAAACAGACTCTGGCTATCTACCCCATCTTTGCCTCTCCTAATATTATCTACCTGGTCATAAAGCAGGGAGAAGGAGGTTTGGATTCAGAGGCTGTGTCCTTGTTTCTCATTCTTGCATTCGACTTTTCATTGCCTTGTCAATTTTAGATGCTCCTTGCTGAATTCTGAAATTTTCCATTCCTCAGGTTAACTGCTGTTTTTGGCAACATGATAAGCCTTTTCCTTTGGTCTAACACTATCTTTAACTTCCCTTGTTAGCTACCGTTGCACTTGATAGCCATGATAAAGGGGTAGGGTTTTGCACCTTAAGGGGATAGCTACTTGTTGTATAATATGGATTCATTTGTTAAGAGTTAACCATTGTTTGTTTATACCTTTTTAATGTAGTTTTCAAGCTAACATTGCCACCATTCATACCCTTGTAGTTTGCTTTGTTTAGAGTTAGATTGAACAAAGTCACTTTCAACCTTGATATAAAATTCTATATATTATGATCACTCTTGCACAAGGCCGTCACAAATACCTTTCTCATTGTACAAAATGGTCTTTTCCCTTGTCAGTTCTTGATGCTAATCTAGAAAACGATCTCTTACTCCCTCCATGGATGTGTCCTCCACACTATTAACGCCAGCTTGGTTTGGCCAGTCTCTACGAAGATTAAAGTCACTTATGATTATTGTATTCCCCTTGTTACATGCAGCTCCAGTTTCTTCATCCGTACTATGCCCTATTACTGCTTTGAGGCCTTGTGACAATTCCCACCAATGTTTATGTCTCCTTCCTGTTTCTTAGCTCCATCTCCACTGGTTCTAATTCTCAATTTTCGGAACTAAAATGTTTTCTCTCTAACTGCCCATATCCCCATCCTTATCATGGCAATCATTGCTCTTTTCGCATTTTGTCTTTATCTTCTAAAGGTTAACTATCCTGGAAGAGATAGCAAAATGGAAAAGGAGACGGAGTAGCCCTGATACTAAATAAGTAGGGAGGAAGGATCTATGCTTAGAAAATCAAGCATCCATGTAACTTTCCCCCTCCCTGATGCATTGTGGTGTCCGAACCTCGGGCCCCAACTCATCAATGCTTGAAAATCCAAAAACTGTAGATGCTGAAAATCTGAAATACAAACAGAAAATGCAGAAATTTTCAGTAGGTCATGTAGCATTTGTAGCAAAAGAAACAGCAGAGTTAATGTTTCAGGACACAGGATAGAGGGTAGTGAATTTGTGGTATTCTCTGCCCAGGGAAGCAGTGGAGGCTACTTCATTAAATATATTTAAGACACAGTCAGATTTTTGCATAGTCGGGGAATTAAGGGTTCTGGGGAAAAGGCAGGTAGATGGATCTGAGTTCACGGACAGATCAGCCATGATCTTATTCAATGGCAGAGCAGGCTCAGTGGGTCAGATGGACTACTCCTGTTCCTAGTTCTTATGTTCTTATAAGCAACCTGATCATTCTCTCTTCACCCCCCTCCCATTGGGCAGAAGATGCAAATGCTTGAGAACAGGTACCACTAGGCTCAAGGACAGCTTCTATCCCACTGCATAGACCTCTTTTGTGCTAAAGATAAACTCTTGATCCCTCAAGCTACCTCATTGTGGCCCTTGCATCTTATTTGTCTACCTGCATTGCACTTTCTCTGTAACTGTAACACCATATTCTGCATTCTGTTTTCCTTTTTACTACCTCAATGTACTTGTGTATGGAATGATCTGTCTGGATAGCACGCAAACAAAAGTGTTTCACTGTATCTTGGTACATGTGATAATAATAAACCAATTACCGCTGGTGACTGATGATATTTTCTTGTGGAAAATAGACCAGCTTTTCAGGTTGAAGACCCATCATCAGAACAGCGCCTATTTTTGATGAAGGATCTTCGACCTGAAATGTCACCTCTGTTTTTCTTCTCACTGGTAACAAAGGCAGAGCACAAGGCCTACTGCTCAAGGATGGTTCTGCCTGACCTTGGCCTGCGATCTGAGACAACGTGGAAGAAGCTTTATTCTGTATCAGTCTGATCTGGATGTATCAATGTGAAGATCTGATTCCACCTCCATGAAGCAGCAATGGAGTCGTAACTTTTCATTTGCTGCCTTCCTGGGCTCAGCTATGATGGCCTCGAGAGTTGAAAATGCTCTTCAGGAGTTGAGAGAAGGGGTCAGGATTCCAGAGGTAGCAGCATGCTAGAAAGAGTCAGCGCCACCAGAGAGATGGGGACCAGAAAAATAGTCAGAAAAGATAAGATAAGACATCTTTATCAGACACATGTACATCGAAACTCACAGTGAAATACATCTTTTGCGTAGAGTGTTCTGGGGGCAGCCTGCAAGTGTCTCCGCGCTTCCAGCACCAACATAGCATGCCCACAACTTCCTAACCGATACGTCTTTGGAATGTGGGAGGAAACCGGAGCACCCAGGGGAAACCCACGCAGACACAGGGAGAATGTACAAACTCCTTACAGACAGCGGCCGGAATTGAACCTGGGTCACTGGTGCTGTAATAGCGTTATGCTAACCGCTACAGTACCGTGCCTGCCCTGAAGCAGCAATTGAATTATTTATGAACTGGGAAAATATGGTGGATGTGATTCCTACAGGACTTAGACAACTTGGTTCTTCTTGAACCATGGAAATAGCCATTTTTGCTTTATGTAGTAAAGATAAATAGGAAATGAGTATGAGGTGCAGTTTTCAACAATTATCAGGACTTGACGGGGAATGTTTTGATGTCGTGGTTTGCTCTAAGAGATGCTTGTGTCATCTAAATAGGACAAGGCCATGTTATTTGGAACAGTGACTTGCCATTTATAACTGTGAGTAATCCCTATCAGCGCCTGGGCCGAGAGGGACTGATTGAGTTTTTATTGCTGTTTGCTGAAAGGAACACAGAGCCCAAGGTTCTTCAGCTTCACTTTACACAAAGGCAATAAGTCCTTCTTATGAGGAGAGTTCCTGGTATCTCCAAGGATTATGGCCAAGTCTCCCAGTTCCTGTTGCTATTATTAATGTGTCTGCCTTTGGAAGTAACAGTTGCATGAGTTATAATCTTACAGTGCCTGAGTGTAATGTAAATGGATCAAAGTCCTCTCTGTTAGGAGCTGCTGCTTTCTGCAGGGAGAGGAGGGATGTAGCAGTGTCCAGATGGCTGCTCTCTCATTGTTGCTGGTCTTTTCTGATTCTTTTCCTTGTCCCCATCTCTACAATTAAGTTTCTAGGCTTGGATCTATAAACAAGTTCCAATCCCACCACAGCAGCTGGATAATTTGAATTTAAGATAATTAAATAAAGCTGGAATGAAATAGTGACTGTGAAAGGCCTGAATTGTCCTTAAAAACCTAACAGCTGCACCAATGTAAAAAATCTGCCGTCCTTATCTGGTTAGGCCTGCATGTGAGTCTCGGCCCACTGCAATGTGGTGACTCTTACTTGTCCTCAGAAATGGCCTAAACTGTGGCACTTGGATCTTAAAAACAAAAAAAATCTTTTCACTTATCATCCTGTTCCCTGTTACTCAATTCCAGGTCAAGGTTAGAGGCTTCCTCCTAACGTTACAGTCGGTGAGGGACTCTAGTTTCTTTTCAGCCTTGGACTGGAGAGAAGCTTGTGAGGCCAATTTGAGTTTTCCTTAAGCCTCGTGAGGTCACTATGCTTTATATATTTATGCACTCATCCCTGTGTAACCAGAATGAAGGAACTTGCATGATATAACATCTGCTGTGGCGACAGGTCATCTTTAAAGGCTATCTTATCAGTAGGAACTTTGTTCATCTTGCTGATCGCAGAGGCAGAAGGTGAGCCTCTGGGCATGGGACTAGGAGGAAGTGGGGCTCTGGCATCAGGAATTGGGGCTCTGGCATCAGGAAGTAGGGCTCTGGACCTGGTGCCAGCGGGAAGTGGGCCTTTCCTCTCTCTGCAATGCTCTCCTGCCCTGCAACCCTTTTGTATCCGTCTAATCCCAGTTTTTTGCAAATCACTGACTTTCACTGATACCTTCAGCTGTCACCACACTGCCTGGAATTTTTTTCCTTCAACCAGGACAAAACACTAAGGAGACTAGCAGAAAACAGAATTTCAGGCCCAGGAAACCTACCCCAAAATTGTGGGCCTGCAAAACCAGCATGGTTCAGAGCCCCCTTATTAAAGACACACACGTGAAGTAGTATACATTTTTTTTGCTCCATTGGAAGCATTAGTTCATTGTCATTGAGAGGAAATGGAAGGTTAACATCTCAGGTGCTGGCCTTTCATGGAAATTTAATCAGAAAATCTTTAAGACCTGATTATCATTTTAGTTGGGAATGAGGGAGTGGATATCTCCAGCAGATCAGTGACTCCTGAGGGACAGTAAGGTGTGGGCTGCTAAGCCACTCAACAATAACAACTTCCATTTATGTAGCACCATTGACATGGCAAAATGTCTCAAAGTGCTTTATCAACAAAATTTCAACAAAAGTGTTTCACTGTATCTCGGTACGTGATAATAATAAACCAATTACCGCTGGTGACTGATGATATTTTCTTGTGGAAAATAGACCAGCATTTCAGGTTGAAGATTCGTCACCAGAACAGCGCAAAAAAATTTGCAACATCAACAAAATTTGACACCAAGTCACATAAGGGGGTTGTTAGGCCATGTGACCAAAAGCTTGACCAAAGAGTTTGGTTCTAAAGTTGGAAAGAGTGATGGATGGTGTGATGGAGAGAATTCCAGAGCTGAGGGCTTGGCAAGTGAACGTACAGCAGGCATTGGTCGAGCATTGAAAGTGGGGTTGATGAAGAGGGCAGTATTGGAGAAGCGTGATATCAGAGGATTGTAGGCTAGGAGGAGATTAGAGGTAGGAAGAGACAAGGGCAAAGATCTGAAGGGGAATAGATAGGATAGACAGCAGGAAACTTTTCCTCCTTGCAGAGGTACCTAAAACTGGAGAGCACCTGACAAAGAACTTTTTCACCTTGTGTGTGGTTGGAATCTGGAATGCACTGCCTGAATGGGCAGTGACGGCAGAGATTCTCAGAACATTTAAGACGTATCTCATCGAGCATTTAAATCGCCAGTGCATAGAAGGCTACAGACCAAGTGCTGGTAATTGGGATTTGTACAGATGAGGTCAGTCTGGACATGTTGGGCTGAGTGGCCTGTTTCTGTGTTGTATGACTCTGTGACATGCTAAATGAATGTTTGGATAAAATGCAGTGACAGATAGCTGTGGGTGTCTTTGTGTAGATATTGGAGCCATACTCCAGTGGGAGGACGGCACAAGGGAGCAGCTAGTAGGGCCATTGCCTCACAATGCCAGAGACCCATGTTCAGTCCTGACTTTGGGTGCTAGCTCTGTGCATATTCTCCTTGCGGCTGTGTGGGTTTCTTCTGGGTGCTCCGGCTTCCTCCCACATCACAAAGACATACAAGTTGATAGGTTAAATGGCCACTATAAATTGCCCCTACTGTGTCAGCGACTGGTAGAATCTGGGGGAATTGATGAGAATGAGGTCAGAATAAAAGTGGGATTAATGTAAGTGGGAGCTCGGTAGTTGGCACAGACTTGGTGGGTAGGAGGGCCTATTTCTGTGCCATATTTCTCCATGATTCTCTGATACTATGGGAGAGAAAGGATGAGGAGCATTCCATTCAGAACAGGGTTAACATTCAGGATGGCCAGTCTTATACCTGGTGCGCAATGGTGTGTTCCCTGTGGTACAGGAGCATCAGCTGCTTGTTGAACTGGGACCCAGTTCTCCCTCATACCCCTCACCAGCTCACTTGCTGCATTTCACTTTGTTTTGCTTTGCCCTTATTTACTGACTTGTGACCTTATAAAGACTTCATTTAAAGTCACTGAGATACTCTTCACACAAAGACTAATGAGCTGGCGTGTCACAGGAAGCAGAGCATGAAATTTAATCTTAAACATCTGTAGACTCGAATCTTGGTGTTTGAATGTTAAGCTGGATTCATGAGAAGGGCTTTACGCGTGGGAAGTTTTCAATTAAATTTTCTTGCTCGTCGGAGGTGCAGGTTGTCAGTGATGAGAGCAGAACACTCTTCTGGAATCCCCCTTGTATGAAGTTCACCCAAGTTGGATACACCACAGGCTTAATGGTCATAGAGTCATAGAATCTTTCCCATCTAAGCTAGTCCCATTTGCCCGTGTTTGGACCATATCCTTCTACACCTCTCCTATCCATGTACCTATCCAAGTGCCTTTTAAATGTTGTTAATGTACCTGCCTCAACCACTCCTTCTGGCAGCTCATTCCATATATGGACCACCCTCCGGGTGGAAAAATTTCCCCTTCAGATTCCTATAAAATCTCTCTTCTCTCACCTTAAACCTATGCCCTCTGGTTCCTGATTCCCCAGCCCTGGGGAAAAAAGACTGTGTGCATTCATCCTATCTCTGCCCCTCAAAATTTTATGTACCCCTATAAGATCACCCCTCATTCTCCAATGCCCCAATGAATAAAGTCTTAACCTGCTCAACGTCTCTCCCTAACTCAGTCCCTCCTATCTATTTTTCATGCGTAAACTATTCAGTAATTTATGGAAAGGAGGAGGGAGCCTGAGAACAACAAGTGGTCGTACTGGATTGAGAAGCTGTCGGGTTGCTCAGAACCTCGGACTCAGCTCGCGTTACAAAATGATTCCTGAGCTGAGGTCTAGTTTGTGGGGCCCACACTGAGATGTCCCACTTCTGCAAAGCCCGATCCAACATTGAGTGTATTCAGAGCAACATGCCAACCCCACCCCCCCGTGTCACTCCCAATAAACCCAGTGCAAATTGGATAGTAATGGCGTGCAGCTCGGGCTGATGTGTCTGCTCTCTCAGCTCTGGGTGAGATAGCCATGGGTTTAAGCCCAACTCCTGAAACTCCAGGGTTGACTGATGGCAGAGGGACCATCTTTAAGTTTCAGACGGCACTGGTGCAGCTGGTAAAGCTGCTGCCCTGCTGTGCCAGGGTCCCAGGTTAAATCCTGACCACTGCTATCTAGGTGGAGTTTGCCAGTTCTCCCTGTGACTGCGTAGGTATCCTCCAGGTGCTTTGGATTCCTCTCACGTCCCAAAGACATGGATGTTGGTAGGTTAATGGTCTCTATTGTGTGGGTGAGGGGTAGAATCTGGGGGGAGTTGATGGGAATGTGGGGAGAACAAAAAAATTGCCATCAATGTAGGATTAGTGTAAATGGCTGCTTGATGGTTGGCTCAGATTCAATGGGCTGAAGGGCCTGTTTCCCTGCTGTATCTCTCTAAGACTCTATAAGACTTTAAACATCAGCTTATCTGCTCACTCAGGTTGATTTAAAAAAATCCTGTAATGTTATTTTGAAGGTAACAGTTACTCTGTGTCCTGGTCAACACTTATCCCACAACAAACATCCCCAAATAATAAGTTATCTGGTCATCATCTTATTGCTGTTTGTGTGCAAGCTGGCAACTGTGTTTCCCATGTTACCAAAAGTAACTGCACTACAACAGTAACTGAACCAAAGTACCTTTGGTTGTAAAAAGATTTAAGGTAGTGAGAGGCGTTTTTCTTTCTGAACCTGATGTGTGTTAGCTGGTGATGTGGTGGCTGGATTTTAGCACTGAGGAACACCAAGGTGAGGGATCCCATGGCTTGCTAGTCCCGCAGCATCACAGCATTCTTCAGTCCATTGATTGGACAAGTCAATGCAGAGCTTGATACGATTAGAGAGATTGAGCCTCTCGTGTCCACCTCTGTGCAGTACCAAAAGCATTAGTTTTCAGTAAAACGACTGGCTGGGTCTGTCCACATCCAGAAAGGTGAATCACCATGGTGTGAATCAATCCAGTAAAGATGTTGATAACTATGCATAAATGGAATGGATGGTTGATTGATCGTGTTCCATCTGGCAGCCCTTCGGACCCTCATAAAGAGAATCCTCTGCTTGTGGAGGACCTCAAGGATAAACTTACATTGATCCCTTTATACTCCCACATGGGGGCTGCTGTAAAAATAGCGACACCTTGGTCCCTGGTTCAGAAATAGGCCCCTTGCTCAGGATGCAGAATCAGGCTGGCTCCCAACAAACCAGGAAGAAACAGTGATTTGCATTTCTATTGCCACTTTCAGAGCCTATGAAGTGCTTTTGAAGTATAGTCACTGTTGTGATGTGGGAAATGCAGCAGTTTGTACACAGCAAGCTTTCTTGTTCAACGTTATAACAAGCAGATCTCTGTTTTAGTGATGTTATAAGAAATACTGGCTGGGACAACACTTGCCTTTGAAATAGTCCCATGGGGTATTTTGCATTCACCCAAGCAGGGCCTGGACTAAGAGACAACATCTTTAGCTCCCTCAGTGCTTCAGTGTCAACCTGAATTTTTGAGCTCTACTTTGAGTAGACCACAAACTCGCACATTTGTGGCTCAGGGATGAGAGAGTGCTGCAAATTCAGCCACAGCTGACACTGTAGCTCCCTGATCTGCATTACCTGACTACTGTAGGGCAGCCCTCTTTGTATAATGTGTGCAATGGGAATGCCCAACACTGACAAGGCCCTTGTTTTTTTGCTTCATGGTAGTGATTGATCTTGCATCAGAGAATGTGCAGTCAGCTGGAGTCAGACCCGGAAGCATCAGTTGAAATGTGTTTTTACAATACGTCAGATTTCACAGAGACATTTTCTGTTGCCGTCTAGAATCTCCCAAGACCAGTCGACCTCTGGGTTTCTAGTCCAATACCAAAACCAAAAGGTCGTCGTGAACATTGCAGTGAGGACACTGGCTGATTCTGGACCTGAGAGGGGAAAATTGGCCAGGGTCCTGCTCCTGTTCAGTGTGCTCTGTCCTTTATGAAATAGGTGAGGACAAGATTAAGGTCAGCTGATGTGCACTATGTAGCTGAATTACTGGGATTTAATATTGTGAATCATAACAGGAGGGGAGCTTGTTTTAAGTGCTGGAAATGTATTTGGTACTTTGGAAGCCCCGCTAATGAGTTGCTAGAAGTGAAGGGAGGTGCAGAAATGAACTTGCTCAGTTAAACTCTTAATGTAGGTTGGAGGAGTCAGCTCACCGAAATGCTGCTGCACTTGGACTCTGGAAACCAGAGTGGGAGCAGAGTCCTTTGTATTCAGAGCAAGGAGACCAAAAACAGAAACTTTTGTCCCCTCTTCCCCACAGCATGACCCAAACTGTGAAGCAACACTTCATTCACACTGATAAAGGTACAGAAATGTGTCCTGTTCATGTTTACAATACTGTGCCCTGAATGAATGATTATGGTGCACAATGTATGTTGTTTTGTTTTCTTTGGAAGGCCATTAATATCCCATCAAATGAGCTTGAATTAAAAGTGATAGACTATAATGTAATAAGAATGAGGTGATGAGAACAGACCATTCATCCAGGGCAACAACCCATCCACAAGAGGCTTAAATATTCTCCTTAGAATGTACTTGCTGTACTTTGGGCTGAAGCTGTCAGTTAGACTTCCATGACTCTGTTGCTTGTGGATGATACAAATTCCTTCTACGTCCAGTCAGTTTGGATCCCCGTTCCCTGGGTAAAGAGGTTGGCGGTGTGATTTACAACATGGGAATTCTTTTTATGGTTCAGTAGTTCTGAAACCAGCTCGGACACCTTGTGAACAGGACCACCAGTCTCTGGGTCTACTTGTAACATTTCTTGTCAATGGTTCAGCAGGCAGAGAAGTTAATGATCTCATATTCTGAAAATCTTCACAGCACATTTCGACATTTTCTGTGTTTGATGCCTGCCCATAAATAATATCATAATACCATCCAAAAGTTTGAAACACACAAAAGACTCCTGCCTTTTTCATAATGCACTTTACTGGAGCGTCAAAGATTACCAGGACTTGGCCCAGTTCCCAGCGCAGATTCCAAGGAATCTTGAGCTGCCTGTTTAATCCTCCTGTGAGATGTGCAACAATACATTGTGCTGAAACCGCTTTGGCAGGTTAATTGACCACTATAAATTGCCCTTGCTGTGTAGCTGAATGCTAGAATCGAGGGGCAAGTTGATGGGAATGTGAGGAGAATAAAATGGGTTAGTGTAGGATTAGTATGAATAGGTGCTTGATGCTCAGTGCAGATTCAGTAGGCCCAAGGGCCTGTTTCTGTGCTATATTTCTCTGTGACTTTATCACTCAGTCCCCAATACTTTAGGGTCTGAATGAATGCCCTTTACCGGCCTGAAAGAACATTGCTGAAACGAAGCAATCTGGATGAAGGGTTTCAGTCCGAAAGATCAACCGTCCATTTCCCTCTACCGATGCTGCCTGACCTGCTGAGTTCCTCTAGCAGCTTGTTTTTCGCTAAAGCATCATTTTTTTTTAATGTCCCGGAGCTTTTTTAAAGCTCCGGCTGCGGCAGTATCCTGCAGGCTTCAGGACAAGTTAGGAGACTTGGTATCTCTCATCTTGTCCAAGTAATAATAGTGCAAAAGGAGGTTTGCACCATCTCTGAGGCTGCACCTGGATTGGGCAGAATGGAGAGAGTTTGTACTTAATCCATTCTGGAGCTCGGTGTGTGGGGGATGTAAAACAGCTGTTTATTCTGGAGTGGCTGAGATCTGCACAGACATTGCTCAACAAGGTCAGCTGACTGCAAGTGCAGTCGTTTGGTGCTGCATCTATCGTCCTTCCAGTGAGAAAGGTCTGGATTCCACTGCAGTGACCTCTGTTACGTTATAGCTGTTTGAAGGGGATGTGAAATGGTGAATGGTGACTGCTGTGTGATAGGCTTGTAGCTTTTGTTGGGGCTGTCAATTAAAACAAATGGGAGCCACAAGGGACTTCTTGAGAATGGGTCTTCTGTGAAAGAAACCTGTCAGCCATGACTGTAATGGAATGAGTGAGGAACAGGAGCCTTGAATGTTTCAGCAGCTGACTTGTGGGATAAGGTGAACTTGACAGGAAAAGCAGTTTTGTGTCGGCCTCTCCTCTCACTCCCCTTCCCACCCCATCGCCATTCAGTTCCCTCGCCTGGCAGCCAATGATGAAAGCACAATGTTGTGACCACTGTGCAGGATCTGTGGAGGTGTCAGCATTGCAGAAGTGCAGCCCTTCAGTTCAACTGAAAGATGTATAGCAGATGAACAACATTGGAAAAAGGAGCAGAACAAGGGGGAAAAGTAACATAGAATAAAAGTTTGCATTCCAGTGAGGCCGTTCAACCCATCAGGTTCATGCCAGCTCCCGGGAAGTAATCGTCCCATTCCCCTACTTATTTCTTCGTATCCCTGCAACTTTTTCTCTTTCACACTTGCCCATCAACTCTCCTTTGGTTCTTTTGCCTTTTAACCTGCACCAAAGGGTCATTTACAGGAGCTAACTTACCTCCCAGGATGCCTTTTTGTGACGTGGGAGGAGGCTGGAGCATCTGGAGGAAACCACTGGATTGTGGAGAGAATGTCAAAACTCCACACCAGCAGCGCCTGACGTCAGCATCAAACCGAATCCACTAGAGCTGTGAAGCAGCAGGACTACCTGCTACACCTCCGTCCTCCCTATCGACCACTGCCCCAAGCACTAAACCATTGCTACCCCTCTTCCTCATGGATGTACAGGCCTCTCCCCAGTGCATGCTGCCAGCACTGCATACTGTAAATAAAACAGTTCTAGTGAAAGTCTGAATTTAGTTCAGGAGGTCAGTGTTAAGGCCAGAAAGCTAGAGTGTCCTTGGAAGCATTAAGTAGCTGTTCGCCAATGGTATTCATTGGAATTGGGTGGCTCAGCAATGTAAGACTGGGATGGAGACTACAGATGCTGGAATCTGGAGCAAAAAACAAACTGCTGGAGGATCTTTGCAGGTCAGGCAGCATCTGTGGAGGGAAATGAACAGTCGACATTTTGGGTCAAGACCATCAAGTCTCAGACCCCAAGAGTGGGAGGGGTTGAGTCATCACACCAGCAAACCACAATTGACTCAGGGTGCTATTTACAGACAACACAGGGCAGCCTCCTAATCTGTGTTCAGTCTCCACACCTTATGGGGACCTCGCCATGATGAAAGATGTCTGGGTAGAGGAAGCATGTGTGAATCGCGCTCTCATTCAGGGGCATCATTTTCTGATGCAGGAGAGGTGAACAGGCGGATGTTGCACCTCCTGAGCTAAGGAGGACCAAGCAGGGTGAAGGATTGCCTTGGCCTTGGTCAAAGCCCCCAAAGTTGCTTGTTCTTGATTGAAACCTGTCTGTCTCAACTGATGGAGAACCTTCTCCCACACTGCAGGGGTGTGAGGTGGAGGCAGAAGCTGAGCCCCCACCGCACAGTCAGATCCCACCTTCAGTGCAGCCTTGAATTGCACTGACGGGGCCACAGTCCACAGCTGCACATGTGCTCCTGCTAGTTGCAGCAACCCAACACATGAAGCATGCTTTAGCAGTCTGATGAAGAAAGCTTGCATTAATATTACACTGACCATGTTGTTGCAAAGACAATTAAGGCTGTCACCAGCAGTCTCTGCCCACCAAACTTACCCAACATTTCATATGTATGAGGTTTGCTCTTTTGGGCCCACTAGCATCTGGGCATCACTGGCATGGGCAGCATTTATTGCCCAGCCCCATTTCACCTTGGGTTGAGCCAGATGTTTGAACAGCTGCTATCCTTTTGGTGAAGTTATTCCCACTAAATGGTTGGGCAGCGAGTTCCAGGACAATGAACGAATGACAGCATATTTCCAGTCAGGATGGTGTACAACATGGAGAGGAACCTGCAGAGTGGTGCTCCCATTCATCTGCTGCCCTTCTTGGTGGTAGAGGTTGTGGATTGGGAAATGATGACGTTGGTAAGTAACAGAAGTCCATTTTATAGATGGTGCACACTGCAGCCATTGTACACTGGTGGTGGAGGGCATGAATGTTTTTGGGAATGGATGGGATGCAAATCAAGTTGGTTCTTTGCTCTGGATGGTTTTGAGCTTCTTATGGGAGCTGTACACAACAGAAATGACGAATATTTCTGATTTCTGCCTTGTAATGGTGGAAAGGCGTAGGGGTGTCCAGATACGAGTGGCTCTCCACCAGGATACCCAGCCTCTGACCTGTTGGTGTAGCCACCGTATTTATGTGGTTGGTCCAGTTGAGTTTCTGTTCAGTGACGACCCCCAAAATTCTGATGTTGAAGAAACTGTGAGATGCTTCTGTTTACAGTGCATGCTTCAGATGAGGCTTTGGCTCCAGTATAGACTATAACAGCTGGGGAGGAACAAGGACTGGAGAAGGCAAGGGAATGGTCAGGGAGAGACTCTGCGAGGTACTCGGGGTAACTTCCCCATTATCCTTGAGGAAGGGGGGATGTTCACACTGGAGCTGGTGCAGACAGTGGAGGGGTTTGGAAGAGCAACTTACAAATGGGGCCATGCTGTGTGGAGGTAATTTTCTGCTGTTTGACAGTATGACACACATTGTCAGCTCCACTACTCACTGAGCTACAGGTCGCTTCAGTAACTGCTCAGACAGACGCTACAGTCAAAGTGCCATAGAGAGGACAAGTCAGACATTGAACAGCAAGCCATGTGATGGTCACTCACCTCCCCAATGCTCCTACTGAGTTTTAAGAGGGGAATCTATCCCCCGACACCATTACCCACTGGAGAATCCATGGGGAGGATAAGACTGAGATCACCGGTGATATATCTACAGCGGACTGTGCTGCGTGTTCACTGTGGGTGATTTAACCCCTATTCACCAAAAGAGAAACTTAACCTCCCCCACACCAAAGCCACCAAAGTACCCTCTTTGATGACATAATTGGGACCAGTTGGCAATTTTAACTGAATCCTTTTGGAGAAAGTGGCAAAGGGTTATTGCCAGGCCAGTCCTGCAAGGAAATAAGAGGAGGTAGCAAGATGCTGCTTGACCCGCTGAGTTCCTCCAACACACAATATGTTGCTCTCCGAAGTCCTTATTCCCGTGAGCTGAGGATCAGCAAGAGACCTGTGAAGGAAAGCCAAGGTCAGCGAGGGCTGGAGTTTCTCTGCTCTTCCCCAACCTCACCACCACACGTCCCCTTCTAAGACCGATCTGGGCACCCATCCCTACCACCCAGGCTGTCGTCAGATGGCATCAGGCCAGGCAATGTTCTGCCATCTTGTACAAACAGGCCCAGTGTTGCAAGTCAGTGGGCAAAATTATGTTGTCCTGATCTCATTAAACGCTCTTCACCCGTCACCTATCCAGAAGTAAAACCAGCACTGTAAAATCAATTCAGAGATGGGGCTCCAGGGGATATGTGGAAGGGTAACTGAGCAAACACTCAGGGTGGTTTTGCTGGGAGGTTCAGCTCCCCTCATAACTGTTCCATAGGAAGGTTCAGACGGTAACTTAACGTTGCCAAGAAACACAAGAAAACAAACACTGTTGATTCAGGACACTGTAAGGAGGGTGTTTATATGTTATTGTGATCATCTCCGTTAGTTATAGTTTAGTTGCACACAATATTAACTAAACCATTAAAATAGTAAATTTGAATGGACTCACATCATTTATTTTGGGTCCTCCTCAAAATGGCAATATTTTTGGCATGATTTGAATTGATGAAGTATGAGGTTAATGTCCCCGAGAGGTCACCAATGTGGATGTGTTTCTTAGTTGAACAGGAATGGGGATAGGATGTCCTATAGTTGTCAAGATGTGTCGGTGCTTCATTTACCTCGTGAAACACTGAAACCAGTCCTACTAGCATTTTACTCTGTGTGTCAGTTGTCACAGAAATGCCCATTTACAGGACCCCTGTACAGATCAAACCAACGGTACTCAACCTGCACTTCCTTTAAAGAAACAAGCCCAACTCTCCATGGTGAGAGGACTTGGCCTCACTGCCATCTACCTCCCAGCCAGGATCTGACTGAATGAGTGGCCTCCGTGCTTGGGCTCAGTCTACTGGAATTATGTGCAATTACATCATGAATTCCACACTGCTGACTGTCCGAGTCCTGTTCAGTGCTTCCAGCAGATGTTCAAAGTGCATTATGTGCATTATTCTCGTGCCAGAGCATCAGTTCTGCTCAATGTAGTTGAATCCATCTAGTTTACAGTTGCCTGGGGTTTGCATTTACTGCTCACCACGAACATGGAAGAAAACTGCCCCCACACCTCTAGTGACCTCTGTGATGTGGATTTCTCCTTTTCTAATATCAGTTGCTGTTGGGTGCCAGGTCAAAGGGATCTCTGGTGTCCAGCAGAGCCAAGAACATTGAGGAATTCTTACAAATGGCAAACTAAGAAGTAAAAGGCATGTTTTTATTATGTTTAAAAATTACGAATATTGGAACAAACATTTTAAAAAGGAATGTGAAATAAAAACAAAATGCCAGAAATGCTCAGCTAGTCAGGCAGCAAATGTGGTGAGAGAAACAAAGTCAACATTTCAGGTCAATAGCCCTTGATCAGAACTATTTCAGTTTGATTGGAATACAGCATCAGGCATCCCAGGAAGTTCACAAGAGTTTCAGATTTCCAGCATTTGCAGTTTTTTTGCTTTTCACTCTTTTAAAAATGAATGATTCTAAAATCCATTTTATGTTGAAATATTTATTTGAGGGAATTACAATTCATAGCATAAGATTAGATTTTTTACCATCCAATATTTCACTAAGCAGTAATTAACATGTCATTGGAAACTAATGACAGCTCATGCAATAAAATTGTAACAATTTTTAAAGTAGTTTACAGCAGATAGTTGGCAAATACCATTGTCCATTCACTCATTCCTGGAGTTGCCGCCAGTTTCGCAGTGTAAATGATGGTGAACATTGATAATTTCCCGAGCACGTCTTTACAACATCCAGCCTTTTCTGAAAATATTGCACAGCATGGTTGCAGCAGAGCTGAAAAATTACTGCACCAGGCTTGCTCTCCAGCCTTTGCACTCTAAGTCGCTTGATGCTGGGCAGTTCAACTGGACAGAAGCCAAAAACTGCAAGAATGAGCACAAACCGTGTTTATAACCAGAGCATAATATCAGCAGGAAAATGTCTGCATTTAAGGGTGGTTGTCCTTTGCTGGCCAGAACCCCAAGTGAGAGGGTGTATGTGTATTCCCAAGCTGCTAGATGTTACATCACCATTGTTGCTCGAGTCAGGGACTGTCCTGTCGTTAAGTATTGGTGTGCGTCGGGGCTGGACTCTGCCATCAGCCTCTTCGTTGCTGCAGTAGTGCACTGTGCAGTGAGTAATGCAGCCCCGTATGGGGCTGTCCTGGCCTCAAACAGACAACTCATTATTAGTGGCATGGATTCTGCCAAGGAACCATTGGCAGTCAGGTGCTGCCATGCTGGTTTTGTCAGCAGTTTCATGCTAACACCACAGGCAATCAAGTGCATCAAGCAGCCTCAGAACTGGCAAAGGAAGGAGACTTCCAACATGCAGAATTATTGTTTAAAATCAAATCTTCGCCCAATTTCTCCCTTGTATTACACCTTGGCAATCCCAACAAATTAACGACAATTCAACCTGCTCTGGAGAAATGCAGAGAACTTAAATACTTCTCCCATGGCTTTACATTATCACTGCCATATTTTGACATCAGATTTGCTTAGTGCTAATCCAATCAAAAAAAACAAATAACTTGAACTTGTATCTGAGCAACCTTCACAATCTCAAGATGTCCCAAAGAACTCTGGAACCATTAAAGTGAATTTAAAGTGTAGTTACTCTGTGATGTTGAGAAAACAACTGCCCTGTTTGTGCTTAGCAAGCTCCACAAGCAGCAGTGAGGCAATTAGTAGGTAATGATTTGGTTGAGAGATAAATTCTGGCCAAAGCACCTGTGATGCTCCTTGAAATAACATCATTAAAAGCTCGCCAACTGGGCAGACAAGCCCCACTTTAACATTTCAACAGAATCATTCCGTGCAGGATGCAGGCAGAGCCAACTGGCTGAGCAGTGACCGAGAGATCTGTGGCCAAACCCAATCTGAGGCCAAGCACTAACTTTTTTTCCATACCTGACCAAACCCAACCATCACTGAAAATAGAACAATCGCAAGTATACAGTTCACCTGTGGTAATGCTAAGCTCGTCATCCACCTGGATAAAGTACTGAGCCAACTTGACTGGAACCCAAATATTTCACAGATTATACAGCCAACCTAACCCGAAGCTAACGCTTGTAGTTGGGCTGTATCAGACTCCAACCAGGCCGCCAAGCTAACGGTGACCCATGGTCTCCGAGTTTTGTAGAGTAGAGGGCGTAAACCTGTCTGTCTCAGTAAGAGAATCCACAGGGCAATGAATGATGAGGAAACCTTATTTAAATATTCCAAGTATTTTTAAATAAAATTTAAGTTCAGATTTTATTTTAATATCTCGTATTTCCTATTTCCTTACAACATAGGAGGCCATTCAGCCCATTGAGTTTTTGCCAGGTCATTGAACGGTCCCATTTCCCCATGATCTAATTGTTAACTCCCCTCTAATTCCCCATTGAGTTTTTGCCAGGTCATTGAACGGTCCCATTTCCCCATGATCTAATTGTTAACTCCCCTCTAATTCTGCTAACACCCCCCATGCAATTTACAGTGGCCCATTAACCTACTGACCAGCGCATCTTTGAGACATGGGAGGAATCAGAATCGCGGGGGTCACAGGGACACCGTTGCAAACTCCACACAGACTGCACCAGAGGCCAGGGTGGAACCCAGGTTGCTGTAGTTGTGAGGCAGCAGCTCTATTCGCTGTACCACTCTGTGTGAAAGGGTGTGTGACATTGTTATCAGCAGGACATATTATCAGATTCTCTCTCTCTATTGCTGCCCTGTAACTTTGTGGTTTTCAATAATATACTCAGTTGCAGTCTTCACAGCCCCCACTTCCCCACACCCAATGCTCCCCCTCTGCCTTTGAGATTGTGTTAATGAAAAGGAATAACTGCCATCTGCTGATGATGCCAGTCAGCATCTGTGAAGAGTTCGGGCAGGTTGGAACATGTTGAGGGCGTGCCCTTCATCAGAACTGTTTCTTTGATCAGAAATGCTGAATAACCTGCTGGGCAGTGCCTGCCTTTTCTATGACTCTGTGCGGCTGCTCTACCGCCCACCATTCTCTCATTTCTTTTTTTCAATTTGGTTCCGCGGTTTCCAGTTATCTACAGATGTGGAGGTTCCTTCATGGCGTTCTGGAAACAGCCAAAACAGAAACAGGTCACCCAGCCGATCAGAATAGTAAGAACACATTGGCCCTTGTCCTGTGAGGTTATGTTTGATCTGTTCCTCGGCTTCACTTACCAGCCTTAATTCCATCTCCTTTGATTCTGCTACCAACAAAAATCAACTGCAGAAGTTTCAGTGATCATTGACAGCATTCTGGGGGCAAGTATACCAAATTTCTGTCACCCATAGTGTAAAAGAAAATCACTTGCACCGTTTTTTTGTTACTGAATGAGCAGCTGGACCATTCTCACTCTCTTGTACCCTTTAACGTCCTTGTTTTATGAGTGAACTTTGAGAGTGAATGTCAGCAGGGTATTTTGTGAAGCTCGCCTCTGTTGGTAACACTCTCACCTTGGGAGTCAAAGGGTGTGGGATTGAGACCCAGTCAGGATGTGAACACTGATGAATGCTGTGTGGTTGTGCTATTGGAGATCTCATACTTCAGATGTGACACGGAAGGTCCGGTGCCTGACCTCATTCTTCAGTCAGTTCTACCAGCAGTAGATTAACACTTCCTTCTGTCATTGTTGTCTGAAATGAAGCCAATCTAATTACCTCCCTAATTCTGCATCTTAGACTAATAAACCAATACACCTTATACAAAATGTTTTGAAAAGGCACCATTACAATCCTATGCTTGTCATTACCCACAACCGCACACAATTTCCAGTCGGGGACTCTGAATGATGAGCTCAGACTGATCCGTCCAGGTCCACAACTTTTATAAAAGTGCTTAAAGACTTCCTCACGATTTCGTATGATGCTAGCATGAACCCTCTAACCAGATTGTTCAGATCAAAAACTGACTGGTGGTCAGAAGGGAGAAGACCATTCAACCCTTCAGTTCTTTTCCAGCAATCAGCCGGATCATGGTTGATCTGTACTTCAACCCCCATTTGTTTATCTTTTCTCCCCATCCCTTGAAACCCTTTAGTGCAATAAAAAAAAATCAATCTTGGTCTTGAAAGCTTCAATCAATCCAGAAACTACACAGCCATTCAGGGAGAACAGAGATAATTTGGTTTTACTGTGCTTTGATTGGCTTTTGTTTAGATAGAGGAAAAAGGTAACAATACAAAGACAAATCAATCCATTGTAGGCGGGAATGGTCCCTCTCCACACTCTAGTCATGCAGAAGAGATTGCTGCCTGATTTCTTGCCTCAATACTCGATATGCAGAGAACCTTGCCATTTTCTCCTGTCATCCCAAACTTGTTGCTTTGGGAACAAACCCTCTGCTTATTCCCGCCTTAAATATTTCAAGCTGCAGGGACAAAGTCAGAGGAAGGACGGACAGGACTCTTCAGGAGCTGCTGCTGAGATTGGGAAGACTGCCTCTTCAGGAAGCAATCCTGATTCCTTTTTAGATTGGGCAGCGGCCAGTTGTAGTTCTCTCTCACGCATGAAGGGAGAAACTGTTTCCACTGGCAGGAGAGCAGGCAACCAGAGACCAAAAGATTTGAGATAATGAGCAAAAATATCAGGGGATCGATGAGAATTTTTCTGCACAGTGAGTGGGTTTGATCTGGAATACACTTCCTCAATGGGCGGTGTAAACAAGTTCAAAAGGTAATTAATACTTGAAAAGGAACAGATTGCAGGGGGACAGAGAAAGGAGTGGGACTAATTGGATTGCTCTTTCAAAACATTGGCAGGGTACAATGAGTCAAATAGCCTCCTCCTGTGCTGTGGTATTTTCTGAGGAAGTGGGCCAGTTCACAGGAAGAGTGGACAAGACCGGGAATAAAACAAAAATGGTGGAAGTGCTCAATGTCTGTGGAAGGAGAAACTGAATTTAATGTTTTGGGTTAATGACCTATCATTAGCCCCAGTCTGCATTATGTTGTGTTCATGGCATTGATTCTCAAGGCACAGGTATTCTGCTATCAAAGGTTGGTAATACTAACAACACAGATAGCATCTTTACCAGGGCCACGGTTCCCACGGCTCTGCTACACTCCATTTATTGGCATCTAGCAATACTATCACTTTTATCATGCACTGCCTGAAAAGATGCAGGAAGTGAATTAAAGCATTTCTTTCAAAGTATAATTATATAAATATTTGCAGAGGCTGCAGGAAAAGTTCCATGGGACGGGATAAATTGGATTGCTCTTTCAAAGAGCTGGCCTGTATACGATGGCCAAAGTGGTCTCCTGTGCAGTGTAAATTTAGAGCTTGGCTGAAGAGGATTCTCTGAACAGAAGATGCAGGAGTCCTGGTTCGTGCAACTTTGGCTGACTACTTGTCATCAAGGGTGGGATTCCTAAACACAAAACAGACACTGGGTAGATCTGTTCTTTGTTGTTAGCAGGTCAGCAGCACGCATTATATCTCCCCAGCTAGAAATAAGGGTAGATGAGAAAAAGGTTACTGACTTGGGATATAGCCCCCTCCCTTACACTAAATCTAGCCATGGAATTTCTCACTGTATACCCCTTAGGACATTCGAATTTAGCCATGGAATTTCTCGCTGGTATCCACCAAACTTCTTGTGCCAGACCCAGACTGCGACACAAGGCCGGGTCAGCATTATCCCTTCTCGTTCCTCCTCTGGAGGCTGTGGTGTGCACCTTCATAGGCACCCTCTGCCATCCCACCATCCAAGTCTCTCATATAACACAGCACCATCATGCAAATGTATTTAAGAACTGGTCTGGCTCTGCTTCTTAAGACCAGGAGAGTTGGAATCTGATCACAACATTCGTCAGTGTTGTCTGACAGAGAGACAGGAAATCAGGGATGGGCAGAAGGCTGCCTTATCATCTAGTATAGTCCCTTTTCCACTTGTTGAAGATTCACCATTCCTTAGTCATGACGCAAGCCAGGGTGAGCAGCGACCTTAGGATGAGGACAAGGGAATCCTGCTTCAGATTCCCAGATGGACAGCACATGCATTGGTAAATGGCTGATGTCTTGGGCCCCCTGATTCCTTATTCTGGAAGGCTGTGGAGTTATTCGGATTGAGGTCCATGGTTTAGTGGGCACTTGCTGGTGTTTACTTTCTTCCTGAATTTTTATTCTACTTGGGTGCCTACTCAGCAGGGGAAACCGATTGTGTGACTCACACAAGCTGCTCTAGTTAATTCTACACTTTAACCAATTTGGAGACATCTGAGAGAAGCTTGTCAGAACGATCTGTCTCATTAATGTGTCTGAACTCCGTTTAATGTGCGAATTCAAAGAGAATGAAATATTTAAAGAGCATAAGACTCCCGATAAATTCAAATTGCCAAGAACTATGACAATTTGCTGGAAGAGATTTGTAAAAATTATGGATGGGAGAGTCCATTTGTCTCTTCGGAGGTGATTGTGAATTTAGGACAATGCACAAGGCCATTTATTTTATAAACACTCTTATCTCTATCTGCTTAAGCACCTTTAGCTATCTCTTTATCCAGTCGGCTTTCTCAATCTTTGTCTATTTTACCTTCTTTCCTTCTGTCATTATCTCCTGCAGTAATTTCTGCTCTTAAATCGCACTTTACCCAGATTTACCTACATTACCTTGTGGGCCTTAACGTCTGGTCGTAAATTTTCTGCTTGCTTTGCATCCCCTGCACTACACACTCGGACATGGAATGCAAGTTTTGTGGAACCTTGCTTGTCTGCTCCCCTGTGGCGCATCTGATTTTGATGGAGAGTAGGGGGTACACAGACAAAGACTCCACAATTGACCTATGCTCATAAACTGTACCCAGGAGAAGGATCCGTACTGGTGAAGGGTTTCAGAACGAGAGGTCAGGACTGGAGGGAAGGGTCGGTAGCTACGGAGAAGCATCCTGCAGAGGAATCATTGCAATGGGAGAAGTTGGTACCTGTAGAGGGATGTGCCAGGTAGGGATTAGCACTGCGGGTGCAGATGGTGCTGTGGGGAGGCAACATGGAAGAGAGTCAGTATACGTGGAGAAGCACTTTCCAACCTTTTCCTGAGAGAGACCAGTTACATTGGAAGTTGTTCCTGACTTCAACATAATACCAGTCACAAATATACATTGTCATACCTGTTAAGTGTCTTTGTGATCGTTTATCCTTGCAAGCCCAAGGTTGGGAGTCACTGACATTGAGGTAGGTTCCAGGGATGAGTCAGGACACTGGATGGTGTTTCTCAGAAAGGAGTCAGGACATGGGGTAGGGGTGGTGGAATGTTCTTGGGAGGAATCAGGGAAGGGGCCAGTACAGGGTAAGAATCAGTAAATTAAAGGGGGCTATTGTTCTGTTCAGTGCAAACATTCCCTGTGTACTCCACCTTTCCCTCCTTGTATTAATTTGTCTGCCCTGTCATGTTCTGAACAATGAGAAACAAGTTTTGCACTGTAACTCTTGCAAAAGCCTTCTTGACAAATTGGAGTTAGATTAAGGATGAATTGGCCGCTTATCTCCATTGCACTGTGTTGTCAGAATGCTGAAGTGTGGAGGAGATGTGATTACAGACTGTTGTGTCACATAACCAAAGGTCCTGTGCATCTCCTTCTGACATTGCTGCTTCTTGACTACATTACAGGGGGGGCACTTTGTTTTCTCGAAAACCTTTCTTCATTTATGCAGAGGATTAATAAATTATCAGAAATGGAAGCTGCTGATTCAACAATCAGCTATGTTTAAAATCACATTAAAAATTTTTAAATATCTGCTTTATGTTCAACTTATCTGTCCATGTTTACAAAGAATTGCTGAAGTTTAGACCCAGCTTACTGGCCAATAGTAATCGCGTGACTACAATTCCACATTCTAATAATCTCATGCGTCAACACCATAGAAAAGAAAGTTTTGCGTTGATAGTGTACAGAGTGGGCAAACCCAGTTCTTGGAGATATAAAAGATTGCAGATACTGGAATGTGGAGCAACAAGTAATCTGCTGGAGGAACTCAGTGGGTCGAGCAGCATCTGTGTGGGGGGGCGGGGGGGATGGTGGTGGGGGGAAGGAATTGTCAACGTTTCAGTTCGAAGTCCTGCATCAGGACCGGTGCAGGGTTTTGATCTGAAATGTCAACAACTTCTTTCCTCCCTAAGATGCTGCTCAACTTGCTGAGTTCCTCCAGTGGATTGTTTGTTGCTCCTGATTCTTGGAGCACCTACAATAACATTGAGAGGTTTGAGAGCCACAAGGCACACACAACCTTTGTACGTGCCCTTTAATTACTAGCATTCCACATGACTAAAAAGAATGCAGTTACCTTGTTCTATTTTGATCTAGGAAGATATTCTGATGAAAACTTTGAAGTACAAGTTTCATGGTTATGTTTTCAATTGCTTGCTTCATAGTGAGTAGGAAATGCTTTACAGATGAGGCACAATTTATCATCTTTAACAGTGAATCTTCTTCCCATTCTAACTTATGTTTTTTTCTTCCTACCTACATTTCTTAAGAATCAGTTATGTCATTGCCAAAATGAATGTGGGTTTAGTAATACTGAAATTTTGTGAGCATTGAGCTTAGCTACAGACCCTGTATTCCACAGAAATATTCTGCAGGGAGATTTGCAAGCCTGAGCATTCATCACAATGGCTGAATGCAGTCGTACTGCAGCCTAACATCATGTTCTGCAGTACCATATACAATGAGCATTTTATGGCTAGTCAGCCAAGGTTGTCCAGGACCTGCTCTTCCTTGAAAAAATCCCATGGAATGTTTTACCCAGTAGGGCAGAAAGTTGAACAGCTCATTTTGAAAGACAACATCTGTGATAGCACAGCACTCTTACTGCTCATTGGAGTGTAAGCATAGATTCTTTGTGCTTAAGGCTTGGAAGTTGGAACTCAACTCACAAGCTTCTAATTGAGAGGCTAGGTTGCCACCTGCTAAGCAATGGTGCCACTCTGCATGTGAGCACTTTATTACTCTCCATAACGTAATTGGACAGTAACAACTACAGATCCTAATATCATTTTCTAGTAATTTACATTGGCGAACAATAATCATTGGTCTTGTGTTCTATTATCGATTAATGGTAATCATGTAATCATCCTGCAAATATTGGTGTCAACAACCCTGATGGAGGATAATCATTTGTTTGTTCATGATTTGATGGACAAGAATCTGGACCTCTGTTATAAAGGTTTGATGGCGTGAAAATGATTAGGAATAGTGCATCAAGGATGAGAGCATTCTGCATGAATATTCATAACCCAATCCAGTGACACCTTCGGCTCTCCACCTTTGATGTAAATCTTACTCTGTGTGTAAGACAGTAAGAAATGGGGAGCAGTGACTGTAGGATGGAGATGGGCACAACAACCAAGAAGTGTGGGCTCAGCACAGAGAGAAGGCAACCTTGGGCATACAAGGAGGACCATGACAGTTTCACCCTTATATAGAGCGGGGATAATTCTGTGCAGACGCACTTCCACATGGGACCTCTAGTGCAGAGCAGAAATCCCAGGTAAGAATGTTATAGCTCACCAGCATATCCTCACTAAATTGCCTCTTGCATGTTTCCCCCATTTACTTCTTTGTCTAAAAGAGCTAATGTGCTGGGCATGGTTTCACAGGCAGTAGGACCCCAACAATATCTCAGTTGAAAGGGTTCTTCTCAAACTCTTGAGACAAGAGTTTTAAGAAAAATAGAGAGTCACAGGATATCAATCCAGTCCCCAACTGATGTAGTCACAAACAAACATTTAGATAGAAACTCACAATATATATGTTCTAAGTGCAGGTACAATCTCACAAATTTTGACATGTTTAGGTGCAGACATATATTTTCTACTTCAAGCATTGAGTTCAAGAAACACCAAGCAAGCAGGACTAAACTCACTGTGGATCTATGCAATGGAAGAGTTTGCAAACAGAATTAAATTTCTTGCATCCGCTGGGCTTTTGGTGCCGTCCAATGGTGTGCAGACAAGTGAGAAAACATCAGATGCTGGCAAGCAGCCCACAAGCCCAAACATACCAGCAAAGAGATGGTATCATCCATCTCAAATTGAGCAGGCAATCTATGTGATTGAAGAGCATGGCCCCAAAGTACAGGAGCCCCAGGCAGGCTACAAAATGGAGAAGGCACCAGAGCATATGACTGGAACAAATAAATTGTAGATTTGAGGGTACAACATAGTAATGCAACATTTAGCGACATTGACCATGGATTAATTTCTTAGTTCTCCACAGTGCAAGGGGTCAGCTGCATAAGTATGAAGTCTGCAGAAATTTCTTTAACTCACAGCATTGCAAATCTTTGGAATTCTCTACCTCAGGGGATGCAAATGTGAGTTTGAGAAGTACCCTTTCACTGATGGATTGGTGGAGTTCCTGTTGCCTGTGAAACCATGCCCAGCGCCTTAGCTCTTTAAGGCAAGGAAGTAAATAGGGGAAATGTACAAGAGACAATTTAGTGAGGATATGCCGGTGAGCTATAACATTCTTGCCTGGAATTTCTGCTCTGCACTGGAGGTCCCATGTGGGAATGCATCTGTATAGAATTATCCCTACTCTACGTAATCGCAAAATTGTCATCGTTCTCCCTGCATCTTTTGATCTCAGCCTTGTCAGTAGTCAAAGCTGAGATCAAAAGATGTTAGGATCTCAGGGGAAACTAGAGATGTGGGGATCAGAAAGGAAAGTGGATGACCTTTTCCAACTCCCTCCGTTGTTACCTTCTCACTTACTGAAAGCTGGAGTTGCAGAAATCTCCCTGAGCACAAAAGGAGCAAAAGCCTCTGATGGTAATTGGCAATCTCCCACCACTGCTCAGTTGTATTTTAATATTTTATTGACTAAGCCAGCTGTAAAGCTTTTACCTTAGAGTCATCTTAATGAGTTCCATAACAAGGTCTCTGAACTATTAGAATACCAAACTTTGCCCAAACTGGAATGAATTACAAAGGGAAATGATGGAACCAACTCGATTCAATTGGGATTGACCAGACCTTTTCCCTGACTTTTCATGAATGTTATGCTTGGAGCTGATAGAAATTCTGGTTCCATATAAATAATAAATAATATAACAGTGATTGCAGTAAATTACCTTTTATTATCTACCATCTTTTGAAATAGTAAATACATAAGTGCCAGCAGGAAGTTATCCTAAGTCTTCCTAATCAATGATAATATTTTAACTGGCATCTCAGTTGAGAAGAGATAGTTCTGTGGTTTGTACCTAGAAGCTTCCTCGTCTGTACTAGGTTCATTTGAAATAGCTACGGCCAATGATTTGATGCCAATCTCATCAGGAATGGGTAATGTGCAAATAAGTATCAGATCCCTGGAGTCAAACTTTTGCATAATTGTTGAGATTACCTGGTATAGAATTGAACTAGTGGTGGGAGAAAGACCACATGCCCCGGTCAGAATAGAAATAATCGGACAATTCATCCTACAATCAAATCTGAAGCTTACAATGTTGTAATGGTAATGAAGGAAGGACAGTATATTTTTAAGTCAGCTGTGACTCCTTGAGTCAAAGGATACGGATTCAGGTATCACTCCGGGGATATGTGCACAAATATCAAGTGCTGCACTTCAAGTGGTGTCACTTTGAGATATGATAATAAGTTAAGGACCTGTATACGGAGGCTATGCACTATTTCAAATAAAAGGCAGGAGAGTTATTGCCAGTGTTCTGGACATCATTTATCTACTAATTAACATCACAGGAACAGCTAAACTGGTCATTTCACATTGCTGTTTCCGGGAGCTTAATGTGTGCAAATTGGCTCCCACATTTCCTTCATTGTGACAGTAACTGCGCTTCATTAGTAAGACTTCATTTTAACAGAGCACTTTGGGATAAGATGCGCCTGCATATAAATTCAAGACGTTCTTTATGTCGGGATGGTTTGCGACCTGGCGCTGGTTCCACCATTGATTGTTCCCATTTCCCTGGGGGTTAAAACTGAAATCCTTCGCTGGAATTCTGGACATAAAGTTCACGTTTTGTAGCTTGCAGAGATATCTCAAGCTCTTTGGCGGATACCACGTTAGCTCACATTTCAGGGATTTAAATAGACAAAAGTAATTAAAAGGGAGTGTTGGAATGTGGCAAGTACTTGGGGGAATAAGGTTTCTGGACCAACAAAGGGGCTTCAGAGACTGTAACAAAAATGAAGAATGTGCAGGTGGTGATTGTGCAGCATGGTGTTTGTTGGTTGTAAAGGTGAAAGCTGTTAGTTAAAGGTCAGTACTGCTTGTCGCCTGTGAACTATACAGGATGCTAGCCAGGGATCGAGACTGCAGCTGACCTGCACTAACCCTACAAAGATCAGCATGTGCTCAAATATCAGAATGCACAGCATTGCCTCTGGTGTCTTTTAGACCTGGAACCCTGTGAGAAATGATTCTGCCTCCACCCCCCTACCCACCACCCCCTGCCAAGTCACTGGCAGGTAGGTGCAATGATGCCTGGAGATAAGACTGTAAGACATAGGAGCAGAATTAGGCCATTCAGCCCTTCAAGTCTGCTCCACTATCCGATCATGGCTGATTTATTTTTCCCTCTCAACCTCATTCTCCTGCCTTCTCCCCATGACCTTTGACGTCCTTACTAATCAAGAACTTATCAACCTGCACTTTAAATATACCCAATGACTTGGCCTCCACAGCCGTCTGTGGCAATGAATTCCACAGATTCATCACCCACTGGCTAAAGGGACATCCTTCTATTCTGAGTCTGTGCCCTCTGGTCCTGGACTCTCCAACTACTGGAAACATCCTCTCCACATCCACTCTCTCCAGGCCTTTCAATATTCGGTAGGTTTCAATGAGATTCCCCCCTCATCCTTCTAAACTCCAGTGAGTACAGGCCCTGAGCCATCAAACACTCCTCATGCGTTAACCCCTTCACCCCCGGGATCATTCTTGTAAACCTCCTCTGAATCCACTCCAGTGCCAGCACTTCCTTCCCTACATATGGGGCCCAAAACTGCTCACAATAATCCACATGTGGTCTGACCAATGCCTTAAGCTTCAGCATTACATCCTTGCTTTTATATTCTAGTCCTCTTGAAATGAATGCTAACATTGCATATGCCTTCCTTACCCCTACCCACTCAACCTGCAAGTTAACCTTTAGGGAATCCTGCACTAGGACTCTCGTCCCTTTGCACCTCCGATTTCTGAATTCTCTCCCCACTTAGAAAATAGTTTACACCTTTATTCCTTTTACGAAAGTGCATGACCGTACACTTCCCCACACTGTATTCCATCTGCCATTTCTTTGCCCATTCTCCCAATCTGTCCAAGTCCTTCTGCAGACTGCCTGCTTCCTCAACACTACCTGGCCCTCCACCTATCTTTGTATCATCTGCAAACTTGGCCACAAAGCCCTCAATTCCATCATCCAGATCATTAACATATAATGTGAAAAGTAGCGGACCCAACACCAACCCCTGCAGAACACCACTAGTCACCAGCAGCCAACCAGAAAAGGCTCCCTTTATTCCCGGTCGTTGTCTTCTGCCAGTCAGCCAACCTTCTATCCATGCTAGTACCTTTCCTGTAATACCATGGGCGCCAATCTTGTTTAGCAGCCTCATGTGCGGCATCTTCTCAAAAGCCTTCCGAAAATCCAAGGAAACAACATCCAATCAAATCTGATTCATTGCACAACACCAAATCCAGAATTGCCTTTTCCCTAGTGGGCTCGACCACAAGCCACACTGAAAAGCCACCTAGTAGCCATTCTACAAATTTCTTCTCTTGTGATCCAGTACCAACCTGATGTTCCCAATCTACCTGCATATTGAAATCCCCCATGACGACCATAACATTGCCTTTTTATGTGTCTTTTCTCTCTCCTGTTGTAATTTGTACCCCAAATCCTGGCTACTATTCGGAGGCCTGTATATAATTCCCATTAGGGTCTTTTTACCCTTGCAGTTTCTGCACTCTGCGCACAAGGAGTCTATGTCTTCTGATCCTATGTCACTTCTTGCTAAGGATTTTATTTCATTTTTTACCAACAGAGCCACCTCACCCCCTCTGCCCACCTACCTGTGTTTTCAATAAGATGTGTATCCTTGCATGTTTAGCTCCCAGCTGTGATCTTCTTTCAGCAATGACTGTGATGCCCACAACATCATACCTGCCAATTTCTAACTGCGCTCTAAGCCCATCTACCTTATTTTGTATACTGTGTGCATTCAAATACAACACCTTCAGTTCTGTATTCACCGCTCTTCTTCTCAAATTTGTCTCCATGTTGCCTGAAATTAAGTTCTTATCCCTTTCTAAATTTTGTCTTATTCTTTATTCTGGAGACTTCAGTAACCTCCCCTGCACTCTCCTTCCCTTTTACTTTTTCCAATCTGTTGACCTCCCTCCCCCCCCTGCCACCACCACCGCCACTATTTAGTTTAAAGCCTGGTGTACAGCCTGGTTATGCTATTCACCACGACCCTGATCCCAGCATGGTTCAGGTGTAGTCTGTTCCATCGGAACAGCTCCCTCCTTCCCCAATACTGCTGCCAATGTCCCTCCAATTCAAACTCACTTCTCCCACACCAATCTTTGAGCCACACATTTAACTCTCTGATCTTATTGACCCTGTGCAAATTTGCACGTGGCTCAGGTAGCAATCCAGAGATTATTACCTTTTTGGTTCTGTTTTTTAACTTAGTCCCTAAACTGCTCAAATTCTCTCAGCAGAACCTCTTTCCTTGTTCTACCTACGTCGTTGGTACCCACGTGGACCACGACAACTGGATCTTTCCCTTCCCATTCCAAATTCCCCTGCAGGTCAGAAGAAATGTCCCAAACCCAGGCACCAGGCAGGCAAAACAACCTTCGGGTCTCTCGATCCTTGCGACAGAGAATTATGTCTTTTCCCTGACTACATTATCCCCAATCGCAACTACATTTCTGTTCTCCGCCCCCTCTCAAATGGCTCCCTGAAGCACTGTGCCACAGTTCAGTTGCTCATCCTTCCTACAGCCCCCACTCTCATCCGCACAGGGAGCAAGAATCAAGGACAAACTCAAGGGCTGAGGTTCCTCCAGCACTACCTCTTGGATCCCCCTACCTGCCTCACTCACAGTCACACCCTCTTGTCCCTGACGATAGACTGAATTTGAAGTAGTTAATCTAATGGGTGTGACTGCCTCCTGAAACACAACGTCCAGGTAACTCTTCCCCTCCCTGATGCATCGCAGTGTTTGAAACTCAGATTCCAGGTCATCAACTTTGAGCCTGAGTTCCTCAAGCAACAAATACTTGCTGCAGATGTGGTCACCAAGAACCATAAAGGGGTCCACCAGCTCCCACATCATGCTGCTACAACACATCACCTGATCCCACATCCCTACTTTATTTAATTAGTTATAATTTGATGTCTTTTTATTTAACTATGATAAAAAAAAACCTTACTTGTTCGAACCTGCTACTCACCTGTGCCTCCTTGCCAAAGCCTCAGATTCTCACTCCTACAGTGGCCACTCCGCTTTACCCTACCTTCCTTTCATTGGCTGAGTTGCCGCACACTTAACCAATCACACAACTTTTTAAAAAACTTTTAGTTCCGCCCCTCTGCTGTTCTGGCTGCTGCAACTGGAGTAAAACCAAACATTCCTGGCTATTGCTCAGACTGGCATGCTTTCTTTCATGTCTTCCCTCATCTCACAGTGTTGGGAGACATTGATGATAAAATTCACCACCTCCTTCAACATGCCAGTACAACCTTTAGTCAGTAGAGGAAAATTAAGATCTCAGACCTGGCACAAAACTCATGGTCTACCAGGCAACAGTGATCCCTACCCTTCACAATGTTTTTGAGACCTGGACTACCAACAGCAAGTACCTCTCAAAGCACTGGAAAACCGACATCAACACTGTCTCTGCAAAATCTTACAAGTTCACCAGAAGATTAAGCAAATCAGTGACAGGATCCCCTCCCAGGCCAATGCCCACCAGTGTTGAGGCACTAGTTACACTTCATCAGCTGTGTTGTGCTGGCCATGTCGTTCGCAGATTCATAGATTCATACAACATGGAATCAGGCTGTTTGCTGACTAAGGTGCCTATCTATGCTAATACCATTTGCTTGCGTTTGGCTCATATCCCTCAAGACCTTTCCTATCCACATACCTGTCCAAATGTCTTTTAAATGTTGTAATTTTACCCGCCTCTACCACTTCCTCTGGCAGCTCATTCCATATACCCATCACCCTCTGTGTGGAAAAACTTGCCCCTCAGGTCCCCTTTAAGTCTTTCTCCTCTCACCTTAAACCTATGCCCCCTAGTTTTTAACTTCCCTAACCTGGGAAAACGACTGCAACTATCTACCCTATCTATACCTCTCATAATTTTATAAACCTCTATGAGATCACTCTTTGCTACAGAGAAAACAGTCCCATCCTATCCAATCTTGTCACTCAAGTTCTCCAGTTCAAGCAATATCTTTGTGAATCTTTTCTGCTGCCTCTCAGGCTTAATCACTTCCTTCCTAAAGCGTGGCGACCAGAACTGCACACGCTACTCCATTAGCAGCCTGACTTTGATTTGTACAAAAAATGTCATCGTAGGAGATTACCAGAAGGAAGTGCAACATTCCCGCTGACTCCTACAATCTCTGGCCACTGACACTCAAAGTGGTGGAGGAACATTCCAGGTTGTATTGGAGCATAAGGAATCAGGAGCATAAGGAAGCCCTGCATTAATGAAGGAAGGAGTGGAACACCTCACAAACTCCCCATCCATCCTCCCACGTTGACCTTATTGGCCACTTCTGAATCCACAGAAAAGAAAGTGGAAGCAAGTTATCCTCAATCCCAAGGGACTGTATAAAGAATAAGACTGCACAAAGTATACGTTGTGATTTAGCGCGTTGGCCAAAGAATTACATGGCAACGCCAACATTCATATAACCCATCAATGAAAAGCAAGGAGGATTGGCAGTTCATAGGCTCAAGATGTCCAAACCACATTTCAGCAAAGAAAACACTTTGGAACTGTGGTCGCTACTGGAACATAGAAGGTTTGGCAGCCAATTCGTACACAGCGAGCTCTCACAGTCTGCAGAAATGATGATGTCACTGAGCCTGTTGACACAACCCCTGCTAGGTTTGGGAAACCTTGAGACACTGAAATCTGCCAGAAGCAGCTGCAGATACATGTGGCCGTCTCTGAAGCAGCCCGCTTTGGTTTTCCCTCAAAAGGTTAAAGTGCAGGACTTGCTTCTGGGTGTTCCATTGGATGAAGTAGCAAAGCTGGGACAAAAGGAACAGAACAGAGCAATTGAATCTCATCAACTGGGGAAAGAAATATGTAACTAAAATCAATGCCAAAATGCCCCAATATAGCTGAATGAATTTATGTTACACCCTTTAAAATTATAGTAAAACTCTGATAAACTGCTATCCAACGAGTTGGAAATCCCGATGGTTTGGCATCTGGCTCAGCGAATAATGTTTGCCACATTTCCTTCCCACTACCTGACGCCCCGGTTCCCATTCTCCTCATCCACCCACTGGGGCCCCAGTTCCCATTCTCCTGATCCACCCACTGGGACCACAGTTCTCTGGATCCCGATCCACCCACTGGGGGCTCAGTTCCCGTGCAGTGTCCAAAACCTCCAGTCATCAGTCTGACTGATTTCATATTTTCAAACCAGCATGTAAAAACTCAGTCACCAACTGAGCCCTCTCCTCTCTCAGCTAGTGGAAACTCAAAATCATTGATTTAAAATTAAAGTTTGAGAGTGGGACCTATGGTATTTCCCATAAATAAATTGACAGACTGTCCCTTGGTGAAAGAATTAAAAATCAGTGATATGTGGCTGGGCATCGCAATCCTTTAACATCTGATTGTTGTTGTTAGTTTAATTAAATCCAGTTCACTTGTGTGGGCTGATTTAATTACTCTCTCTCCCACCCCAACCATCTCTGGCATTCTAAAAATGGCAAAAATATATTCCTGTCTTAAAAAACAGCAGCAGCTTGGAATCGTGCTGAGCTGCTGGACTGGGGGCTCCAACTCCAGGTTGAGTATTAAGGCTCCAGAAGAAGTAAAAGCATCAGAAATCCAGCAAAGGTTAGATTAGATTAGTTAATTGTCATATCCACCAGGGTGCAATGAAATTCCTTGTTCACATTTAGCTCACAGAGTAAACAGTATACATGATATTAATAAATACATCAACAAGCATAACAGCAGAATGATGCAAAGAATAATTGGGAGTGTAGATGATGGTGTATATATGATGTAAGGAGAAGTGGGGCCAGTGAGTTTGGTTCAGTCAGAGATACCAAAACACTGGAGCAGCTCTTGTGAGGCTTTCTTCTACATTAAAAACAGGATCAGGAGTGGTCACATTAGAGCCTGGCTATGCAGTTTGGTTGTCGATGTCAGTTCTGGTTGGGCATGAAAAGAAATACAAATCCTCAGGTTTGGGTTAGGTAGAACTGTGACTGTACATTCCTGTGCTGAAGTCCAGTGACTTTCTCAGAGAAAGAGTCAGAGGTGATACGGGGATAGTTAAGGATAGTCAATTTGAACTAACATAGAACACAACAGCACAGTACAGGCCCTTCGGCCCACAGTGTTGTGCCGACATTTTATCCTGCTCTAAGATCTATCTAACCCTTCCCTCCCACATAGCCCTCCATTTCTCTATCATACATGTGTCTATCTAGGAGTCTCTTAAATGCCCCTAATGTATCTGCCCCCACAACCTCTGCCGGCAGTGCATTCCACACACCTACCACTCTCTGTGTAAAAAAACTTACCCCTGACATCCCCCTTATACCTTCCTCCAATCACCTTAAAATTATGTACTTTGTTTATAAAAGAAGTTACATTGGGCAAAGCAGCATTTCTCAACAGTTTATCCCCTGGCAGCCTTTCCAGAGGCAGCAAAAGTGTCTCCATATATTGAAATAGAAGTATCAATCTACAGACACAGTTTGACACTCACACAAGAGATTCTGCAGATGTTGGAATCTGGAGCAACATACACAAAATGCTGGAGGAACTCAGCGGGTCAGGTAGCATCTATGGAGGGAAATAAACAGTCAACGTTTCGGGTCAAGACCGTTCATCAGGACTGGAAAGGAAGAGGGCAGAAGCCAGGATAAAAAGGTAGGGGGAGGGACACAAGTTTTGGCAGAGTTTTTCCATCCACAACACTGGGTAAAGCAGGCACAGTTGCAAGCCCACCATGCGACTCCCTATCCAATTGCATTTATGGCAGTGGATCGGGTATGGAATAAAACTAGAAGTTCCCTGGCTCAGGTTGGATTTTAATATTATGCCACAAGGCCACGTGGGCCCTCAAGCCTTATCAGTTCAGTAAGATTATGGCAGAAATCCTTTCCTCTTTCCTCATATTGGGTGCTTTGTTTATGATTGTGTTGGTTATATTTGGGTGTGCGCTTCTGCACGGGAGCAGGTGTATTGAGAGCTTTGTTTTTGACTGCGTTAGGTATATGTGGGTGTACACCCTTGCAAAGGAGCATATACATTGAGAGCTTTGTTGTTGACTGTGTTGCGTGTACATGAGTAAGACTGTGTGCATGAGTGAGTGTATACGAATCAGGACAATGCATAGCAATACAGAGGAAATCTATTCTAGGAACTACAAATGGTAATAAACCCTTATAGTACCAATCCTGCTTTGTGAAGTATGCCGCTCTCAACAGCCTTGCAGTGCAACAACTTATCGACACAGTGCGAGTACTTTTCCAAGACAGAGAGATTTCAGGACACTTGTGTGGAGAAACCAAGAATCAACATGGCAGGACAAGAAACCAATGAAAACCATCTGTCTGAATTAGAGATCATCAGGGGTATGAAATCAAAACCTGCCCTGAATACAACCAATGAGAGCCTGAGAAATGTAAACTTGCTTTTTGATAACCTGACCTAAACTGGGCAGCTGTAGTCAGGTCTCATTGGGTTTGACTTGGGTCTCTAATTTCATCGTGTTGTTGTGTCTTTGTTGTTCTGCCTGCTTAATTGAAGCCCAGAGTATACTTCATCCATTTGGCAATGGGCAGCTGTGTGACCCAAGCTCTATCAGTGTGAACACTTCATTAAAATATTCGAGCCATATCTGATCTAGGTAATGCTATAAATTGTTTAATAGGCTGTGAAATATTATCCCCACAGAAGGCTGAGGGAGAGCTACCTCCCATCTGCTGGGAACGCTGGAGGGGTTGCGGACATCCCGAGTGAAAATGTTCACTGCCTTCGAGTGTTGGAGGATGAGGACAAATGTTGTAGGAGGTGTGGCTTCAGTGCTGCAGCTGTCGATGTGCTCAGCAGTGTCACTCTTCATTTCATACGCATGAAAATCAAAACTGCAGATGCTGGAAATCTGAAATAAAAACAGAAAATGCTGGAAGCACCCAGAGGACAGGCAGCATCTGTGGAGAGAGGAACAGAGTGAATGCTTCAGGTCTGAGACTCTTCATCAGATGGTTTCCAGCAGATTTAGTTTTTATTTCAAACTTCCTGCATCTGCAATTTTTTGATGTTTGTTCAAACATACTGTCTTGTGCTTGTGTGTTTGGGAACAGGCAGTGTGTTCCTTTTAGCTCAGGGTTTTGTCTTTAATTTTTATTTAACTGTGCTCAAAGAGAGTCAGAAAACATCCATGGCTTATTGGCAAAATGTATTTCAGTTTTGCACATTGCCTGTACCTCAGCACCCGTTGTGCATTAGTTATTTCATCATGTCTACGGTCAAAAAGCCAAAAATCGGGCATGGAGACAGGCACTGAGGTCCATCAAGTCCATGCCAACCATCTGAAATAAGACAGAAACTGCTAAAAATACTCAGCAGGTGAGGCAGCATCTGTGGAGGGTTATTGGTTTATTGTTGTCACATGTACGGAGGTACAGTGAAAAACTTCGTTTTGCATGCCATCCATGCAGATCATTTCAAAACATAAATACATCGAGGTAATACAAGGGAAAAGCAGTAACAGCATGCAAAATATAGTGTTACAATTACAGAGAAAGTGCAGTGCAGGTAGACAATAAGGTGCAAGGTCAGGATGAAGTAGATTGTGAGGTCAAGAGTTCATCTTTAACATTTAAGGGGTCTGTTCAAGAATCTTATAACAGCAGGATAGAAGCTGTCCTTGAGCCTGATGGTATGTGCTTTCAGGAACAGAGTTGATGTTTCAGGTTGATGGACTTTGATCATGACAGCTGCATGCTTGGCAGCTTTCAGTGGGCTTGTCTGCAGATATTACCCCTGGTCTGCTCTCTCAACCCACCTACGTGGCTCAGGACCACCTCCTGGTCTCAGTATCCTTGTGTTCCCTGCTGACTTGCCAATGTACAGAGGCCCCAACCCTGAATACAACATGCCTCCTACCACCCAGCAACAAAGAGGAAGAGCCGCAATTTTTTGTTATTCAGTTATTAAACATTGAGCTATCCTGGTTCTGATGGCTTACAACTTTTTTTCTAAGTCAGCTCAACCCAAACGTTTTCATATAGGTGAATCTTGCTTGGCTCAGATCAGGAAGCAAGCTTCTAATCTGTATTTACATGCTTGTCCCTGCGTTATTTTGGTAAACTCAGGTTGGACTTGACTGCGAAGCCACACGTTGTTCACCAGCCTGCTAACTCCATTTGTCTAGACGGTGCACTGGACACTTGGAATATATTCCTGAGAATGGTTACTGACCACAGGCCTTCAACCTAATAGCACTTGTCGGTACCTCCATGAAGGATGGATGAGGGAAGAAAAGGAGAAGTGGCTTGTTTGTTTGATTTTCAGTCTCAAACTGCCAAACAGAACCGTTTGTTTGATGCATGCTGGCCAAAAACAGTCCTCGGTTTGTATAATACTTCCTTCCTATGACCTCTTATTCAAATGTAAACAGGATCAAAGGGCATGCCAACAATCTCTTAAATTTCATTGGCCTTTGCAGAACTTGTTTTCAAATCTAAACAGGGTGAGGTAATCATTAGCCGTCCAATTGATTGTAGCTTTGTGATGTGTCTCTGGTGTAATAATCGTATTACTGGTGGCGTGCTTGTTGGTCTTGGTTGATGGAGAGCTGATTAGCACAGTGTTGGCTGAGCCCTGGCATTCTCTGCTGTTTCCAGCACAGTGATAGACTGTTCATTAAACAGTGTGCTCTCTGTACCACTTCTCACAGAGAGCTGCTTTCAGTCAAGAGCACAGATGACACCTGCATTGTTCCTTCAGTTTATTGTTTACATGCTTCATAACTCGGCCCTTATTTAAAGGGGAATGTTGAAGAATTGGTAGGCAGCTTTATTCAGGGTTTGTATATGGTGATGTGATATTGTAACCCTGCCTTTCAATGCTGAGGATGAAATTAGTTCAGAAAGAGATGATATCAGAAAAAAAGGTTGCCCATTTAAAACAAACATGTGGATAAATTTCTTCTCTCAGAGGATCATTGATCTTTGGAATCTCCTACCCCAGAGAGTCGAGGAGGCAGAATCACTCAATATATTCAAGGGGGAGATTGACATGTATTTGAACTGCAAGGGAGTCAAGGGGTATGGGGTGAGCACAGTAAAGGGGCATTGAGGCCAAGATTAGATCAGCCGTGACCTTACTAAATGTTGGAGCAGTTTAAGGGGCCAGTTGGTCTATTCCTGCTCGAGTTTCTTATATTCATAGAAACTCAAGGACAAAAGTACTGCTTTTTTGTTCCAGAGCCCTCACCTCTAAAGCTGTGGGCTCTGACTTGTGCATGTGAGACAGCCTTCCAAATACTGGGATACTTCAGTATTCACAATAAGCGCTGAGTATTCTCTAGACCATGTAAATAACTAGTTGCAAGTTCTCTGTAAACAATGGCACACTTCTCAGCATCCCTGAAAGGGTCCCCGGTAACTATTGGGAGACTCTCTGTAATCGCTTTCAAATATTGTCATATACCACATGATCCCTGCAATCCTCCACATTATCTGGATTCTGAGTACCTGCTGTACACATCCTGAAGGAAACCCTGTTAGTACTGAGACAATCTTGCTCCCCCAACCCCAATATCAGTTTCAATAAGAAAATGTCAGCTCCTATCATTGCAATGACAATAAAAAAACCATTATTCAACCTCCAGTAGAGTTGAACAGGAACCAATACCATTAATATTCTAAGCAGATGGAGAGAGGGAGTGAGAGAGAATGTGGAGAGGAGTGGGTTGGAGATGGAGAAGAGAGAGGAGGAGATTGTGAAAGGAGAATGGGTTAAGATTGACAACAGAGCAAGAAGTGGAGAGGGAGGAGAGGGGATGAAGAGAAGGAACTAGGAAGTAAAAGCAAATGAACAGGAGAAAGGACGACAACCAACTCTCAGTTTGGGGATTGCAATGAGCTTTTTCCTTCTGTAGGGCTGCCCTTCTCAGCTGCGGGTAAAGACCTTGTTCTTTTATTTATTCATTCATGATCTGTGCACATCGCTGGCAATGCTGGCATTTATTGTCCGTTTCTAATTACCCTTGAACTGAGGAGGCAGTTAGTAGTTAGATGGTTCTGGTTACACATGGGCCATTTAAGGATGAGCATCTCAATTCTTGCAGGACATAGGTGAACCAGATAGGTTTGTGCGGTAATTGGGTTGTTTCATGGTTACCAGTACTTGTGCATGTGGCAACACCTTACGTACGCTGGCGGAGTTTGATATCGGCAGTGAAAACTGACCATTCCATAGATTCCTTTAAATAACAATGCACTAATTATAATTCTCTGTAAAGAATGACACATTTCTAAGAATCAAAATACTCTGAAGGGCCACTGGTAATTACTGAGACACTCCCTGCAACCTCCTTCAAATATTGTCATACTCCATGGGATCCCTGCAGTCCTTACCGTTAATGAGATTTGCTTTTTATAATTCTCACATTCATATGAATTTAAATTCCCCAGCTGCCATGGTTAGGATTTGAACCCATGACTGGATAACTAGTCAAGAACTCTGGCTAATAATCCAGTAACTTAACCACTTTGCAGCTATACCTGTCTCCATATAAGATGCAGAAACGAGAGACAAATGGAAGGGGATTGATATTCTGCACATTGGTGTTTGCATGTGGTAGGTTGTGGAAAGGGGTTAGGGTTTTCCACCTGCAAAAAACAAGATAAATTTCCCCACTACCTATCCTCACTCGGAACAGGCCAGCGAAGGAATATCCAGCCCAAAAGATATTCAATTGCTGGTGAGACGCTGCAAAGCAGGCTTGTTGGTTATTGTGGAAGCATGAGCCAGAGGGGTTGAAGAGCCTCACTTACTTTTGGTAAAAAGAGAAAAAGAAAGAGAAAGAAACCAAAAAAGAAAAATCACATGATGCTTCAAATTCCTTTCAGCTTGCAAGTCATGAACTGAGATAGATTCCATCAAACTTGGCAGCCTATTATTGCTGGTGCAAGTTGTAATCTAGTTTTATTGAACAGGATTTCATTTGCAATATTTGAGTCCCAGAAATCATTTTTTGAGTAAAGCTTTTCATTTTCTTGCTTTCCCAAAACCGATCGACACTTTGGTCCTAATCCTCACTGCATTTGTAGCGACACCTTCAAAGACATACTTTAACTCAAAGGAATTTGTGGGCAGCAATTGGGTTCCTACCCACCATTCCCCAACCCCTCCTCCCACAAACCAGGCGTTAATTTTAATTCAAAAAAAATTTTTCAGCGTTCATTGTGAAAGACCTGTGTTTGCTACCCATCCTACCATTGAACTGGTTGGCAAGCACACATGGGCACAAGCTTTGCCCAGAATACTTTATTGCAGGAATGCGGCTTGAAGATGGGTGATGTATGTCAGCTTTGTTCGTGTCTATCACATCCTGTACGTTAATTGAAAGAAAAATATTCCCTTGTGTAGAAAAGTCAGATTTAACTCAAATGTTTAAAGTGAATGAATTGATGAAGTGCCAGATGAGAAACCATTTCCTCCAGTGGGGAGCCCAGTACAAGGAACAGAGGCTTAAAATTAGAGTTAAATCATTCAAAGAGGATGTCAGGGATAACCCTTCACACAAAGGGGAGTGAAAATATGTAATTCCTTCTCCAAGAAGCTTTTAATTCTGGAGATAGGGGTGGGAGTGGTCAGTGGAAAACCTCAAAATGTTCTGAAAGAATTTTGTAGAGTATGAATGTCAAATGTTGCTCATGCACACTGGGTCGATAGAACCAAGATGCAGAGCAGTTGTGAGGCCTGGAGAAAGTGTTTCATTTTTTTCCCTTCCTAAAACAGATCGACATAAAAGTAGAATCAAACTTTGCCCTCAAGCCCCACTGCATTTGCAGACACGTCTTCAAGGGGAACATTTTGAAAGGAATTTGTGGGCAACAGTTGGGTCGCTGCCCATTATCCCCCAACCCCTCCTCCTGTAGATCAGTCTTGAGAAATTGAATGGCCAGCTCCTTGCTCCCATGAATAAAGGTTTTATAAGCCTGGGTTAGTCCTGGTCAGCTACATCCCTGTGACAAATCCTGGGATTGCTTTTGATATACCACTGTTTCCCAAATGACTTTGTCTTCAAAGAAGCTGATTGAGATTCCCTTGTGAATGGCCAATGTAGGAATGCACAAGACACACCAAGCTTAAAAGGACTGAAGTTAGGAGTAATCAAGAAACAGTGACTATCCCAAGTCAAGTTTAAGGTTTAAAATTTTTTTTAAATTTTATTTACAGCGTGGTAACAGGCTCTTCCGGCCCAACGAGTCCGCGTCGCCCATTTTAAACCCAAATTAACCCACCCCTACGTCTTTGCAATGTAGGAGGAAACCGGAGCACCCGGAGGAAACCCACGCAGACACACGAGAACGTACAAACTCCTTACAGACAGCGACGGGAATCGAACCCCAATTGCTGGCGCTGTAATAGCGTCGCGCTAACCGCTACGCTACCGTGCTGCCCCTGTAGCAAGAAAAAATGATTGAGGGTGCAATTTACCAGGGAGATGCACCAAAGCCTCCCCCAAAACACTGACACACAAGACTGGTTTAGATAATGTCAAACAAATGCCATAGTTGGTACTTTTTCCTGCCTCGGTTTACGTTGTCAATGTTTACCTCGCATGCAATGGAAGCTTGTTACCAGGCCACGTTACCTCAAAGCAGTACAGGTACTTAATTATCAGCAGGCAACTAGCATGTTAGTTCTGAAATGGCACATCTGCATCAAAACTGTCAGAGCCCACAGAAAATCCTCATTCCTAGAAAATAAAAAGAGCAGGAATTCGTTCAAACCTTTGAGCTTGCTCCACCATTAAAGTAGAGATTTCTACCAAAGCCTTCTTTTGTGATTGAAAGTGCTTTGGCATTGCAGCTGATTCCCAACACGTGAGTCCTACTGAGTCAAGAGCAGCATTGGCCAATGCTCCTTGTTTGTCCCTTGCCAAATGTTGGAGACCTGACTTTCCCACTACTTGATCTAATGGCAGCTCCATAAACAGATCATCAAAGGGGCTCCGAATGGTAGGGGAGGACAGGTAGGTGGATTCCAGACATTGATGCCCATTTTCTGGTTGAACCATTCCAAGCCTAGAGCTGAAGGTGGCACAAGCTGATCCCTTGCATGTGAAACTGGTGGCCATATTATCATGATGGGCATAAGACTACTGACGTTCTCCAGTCCTGGTTCCAACTGCAGTGTAAAATGCTTTTTATTATCCAGTGTGGTTTGTTTAGATTGTCATAGTTGTTGTTTACAATGGGGGTAGTGGTGATGAGATACTCCAACCTGATACTTTGGGACAGAACAATTTTCATGCCATTCTTTTATTTCCATGCAGAGTGCAACTGAAATGAATGTGGTTCACTTGAAGCTTTTAATTATTAAAATATATTTTAGTTTCCCCTCCTACACACATTTGGCTGCCACCATTTTCCTCTGTGAGCCAACAGGCGATTAGTGAGCTTTACAATTCCAGTTAAGTTACAGTGACGCCTTAGACCTCCCACAAAACATTGACTCACAAAAGCATTTTACATAACTTATCAGAGTGTAAGCAAATAGCAGCTTTTGTATTCCAGTGAAGGTCAGTATCTGAGTGCAGAAAAAGCAGGAAAGTAGCAAATGTGCAGTTACAATGGATGTGGAAGAAAGTAGCCAAAATGCTTCACACAAGATAAATAACTTTAAGTGCTCTTGACAGTGTTTTGAAGGTGGATTCACGGCCAATTCATGAAAAGCACTTGCACACTAAGGGTGATGAGAAGAATAACCAGTTAATCAATTATTTAGTAACTCTGGTTTTGGAAAGAATGTTATCCAAATAACATAAGGAAAACCCCATTAAATAGTGGCATTGGATGGATATTCAGATGGAATAGATATTCATTCAGGCACAGATTTAAACCTGACCAAAACCCAATCAGACCCGAGCCTGAGGACTGGTAATTTTTTTTTGATGCCTGACCAGTCCAGAACCTGAAACACATTGCCACATTCCATCAGGTTGGGTAGCTGGGCCTCGAACCGGAATGAGTTGAATGGATACCAGTTTAATCCCCCACCAGAAAGATGCATCCCTTGAAGCATTTCAATGGCAGTACAATTCCAGCGAGATGTTAAACAAGCTAACATTTTGTTATTGCCTGTGTCACACTATTATGCAATGTCCCAAGTGTATTGGGTTACCCCAAGCGTACCTTCCGTCAGTGGTGGTGGAAAGAAGAGGAAAATGTAAGTTGAACTCAACAACCATGTCCAACTGGTAGAAAGTGTTCCCATGGCTGAAGGTGCTAGATCAGCTCTCCTGTCACTTGTACTTGCACAGCATCCAGTGATGCCAAAAATCAGGCATGGATTGCGCTGTTGACTATCATCAATCAATATTACACCCTCTTTGCTGAGAGAGAGAGAGAGAGAGAGAGAGTTTGAACAAAGAAAAAGCAAAGCAAGCACTATAGTTTATATCTAGAGGAACAAAAGCAAGAAGTAGGGAAGTCATGTTACCACTGAACCTTGGTTAGATCACACATTAAGTATTGCATACAGTTCAAATTGCCATATTATCAAAATAAGGGGGCACTAGAGGAGACAGAGGAGATTTACATGGGTGACACCAGAAATGCAAGGATATATTGTCAGGAAAGGATGATCAGACAGGTCCTCTTTTCTATTGATGTTACAGACTCAGTGAATGTCCCTTTAAGATAGTGTGTGTGTGTGTGTGTGTGTGTGTGTGTGTGTGTGTGTGTGTGTGTGTGTGTGTGTGTGTGTGTGTGTGTGGCGTGCTTACATCAATAGAAGATAAAGGACGTAATGACGGTGTTGAAGAAGTCAGAAGAAGAGAGAGAGAGAAGGGAGAGAGACACCAGCCTGCTAGTTTTCTCTATCGATGGATGAGAAACAATAACTTTGTCTGCCACTGAAATCCATGTATGGAAGTTGGAAGTAATCTGGTGGAGTTCACTTTGTTGCTGACCTGTAGAAGGAAGCAGGTATTTGTGTGTGGACGACCACGATTCGGATGCTTTTCAGGGTGAGGAAGTCACTACCGAGTAAACACTTAAGAGTCGCTTGGGTTCCATTGTGGAACATTTGGATTTCGTATTACTCTCTCTATGTTTCTCTACGTCTACGTCTTATCTTCAGACAACGGTGGTTGTTGAAGAAGCCCTTACTCATGTTTCACCTTATGGCTTGCGGAACTGAACTTTAAGAACTATTCCTGAACTTGGAGTTTGGGACTTTGTCACACACACACGAAGAGTTTAGTTTTGGGGTTAACGTTCAAGGTTTAACATTTTTGAATTCTAACATACTAACATTTTTACTTTTATTTTACATATGGTCATAAGTAGTGATTAATAAAATAGTTTTTAACACTGAATCATGCTCAGTGTGTTTCTTTTGTTGCTGGTTCGTGACATTGAGTAAAGAAAGCTGATGGGTGACTAACAGAGGTCTTTAGATGAAAGATTTTGATTGAGTGGATGCAGAGAGAATGTTTTCACTTGTGTGGAGGAGCATAACAAGAGAATGTCAATGTGAGATGGTCACCAAGAAACCCAAGGGGAATTTAGAAGAAGGTTTTTAACTCAAAAGTGATGACAATATGGAACCCACTACCACAGGGAGTGATTGAAGCAAATAGTAAAGACACATTTAAGAGGAGGCTGGACAAACAAATGAATAAGAAGGGAATCAAGGGTACTGAGTAGATTTAAATGAAGAGAAATGGATGGTGGTTGAAGTGGAAGATAAACACGAGCTTGGGCTGAACGGTCTGCCTCTGTGCAGTATATCCTGTGTATTTCCGCATAAACGACTTCCAGCTCAGAGGCATATGAACACTTTGATCTAGACCAGGAGGTCTCTGGGTTTTTGCCTGGCAGGTGACATTAATTAGCCCATTCTGCCTACCCTTCACCAAAAATCCACGCCTATTCCAGCAAGAGAAAGGGCTGATGAACAGCAGGCCTCCAATTCATTTACCTCCCAGCTCGGACAACAGGTCACCGACATGAAAGGTTAACCCTGTTCCTTTCTCCAAAGATGCTGTCTGACCTGCTGAAGGTTGTCCACTTTTTGCTATCCATACAGGTTTGCAGCATGGGCCCTCCTGCCCTGCCTCACTTCTCTCCTGTGTGTAATATAATGATCCAAATAAATAAAAGAACATTCCAGAAAGCTGTAAGAATGCAACAGTTCCAGTTTCTCCTTGAGTAAGCCCAGCTGTGAATACGGGGCTTCTCATTCGTAGTATTTAGGCAGAACACTCTCTCAGACGCAGGAGGTGGATCTGGCTCCTCGCCATGTGTATCTGCCAACACTTCACAAATTTCGTGAGGAAGACAAATGTAGTGTCACCTGAGGCTGGAATTCATTACACAAGCTGAGGAATGACAGATGATAATATAATTTTCTTTAATGGTGTTAAATGAATGATTGGTCTCTCATCAACTCTTTATCCTATTCATTAAATGTCAGTCTGTTCTTTCAGAGCCTCGACCTGAATTTCAGCATGCCCCCTCGTGTCCTGCCACACAGGGGTCTTTTGTTCTCAGGTCAGGTAAAGCACTGATTAGATGCAGAGTAAAGGTCAATTTTTCCCAACTCAGTGAAAAAGCGAGTTCCTCTGCTGGACAGGTCCGCGTTTCTCATTCGACTGAAAACAAGTTAATTGGACATTCATTTCACTACAGTTTGTAGGATACTGTGTGGGCAAAATGGTTGCCAAATTTCCCCACATTTTATTGAGAATTTGATAGAATTAATACATGTGAGAATGAGGGAGCAGCCCAGTTACACCCCTCTCCATCATTCCCATTGACTCGTTACCATCTGTTTTACTCTAACGTCAAGATCTATTCCAATGCCTATTACTTCAGTGCAAAGTCATTTATGGCATGAGAAGTATTTCAGAACACTTGAGAGAGATGACAAGGTGTTGTAGAATGCATGTCAACCTTTCCTCATTCTGTTTCTTCCTTCCCTGCCCAGAGCTGCCAGAACTTCCTTATTCCAATCTTGGCTTTCAATGCTTCTAGTTTCCTCTCTCCTTTTGTCCCAATCTCGACCTGAGTGAATGGCAGGAATGCATGTGTTAACTGACCCGTTCAAATAAACCAGTTCCACACTGTCTGGAACACCAAGGGGATGCTCTTAACATTTTCCCCAGGCTGGCAGCATTACATTCACTGTGGGGAGGGGGAGCCTACTGTCTTCACAGTCTCTATTGATCCAATTTTTGTGCCTTCATTAAATGTGTGGGTCTTGTGAAAAATATCTCATTCTTAGCCTCTCATAATTTTATTCCTTTCTTTTTTCCTCTTGTTCCATCACACTGGGGGCAGTTTTTGAGGTGGGTAGAGGGTTGTTGGCAACTAGTAACCTCCAAAGTGGCTTGATATTTTGAATGAAGTCATAACCTAGCCTGGAGCTATAGCAACCTGTGACATCTTTGTATCCATCTCCTTTTTCCTTTTCATTCTCATCTATATACAAGCAACCAGAACAACTTGACTTGTAAAATGTCCCAGGGTACTTGACAGAAATGTTGTAGACAAAAGAAAATGGACAGAAAATGAGAAATTAGGCCTTGGTCAGATAATTTTAAGGAACATCTTAAAAGGGATGCAGAGAATTGGGGGGAGGAAATTTCAGGGTTTTTGGCACAATAATCAATAAAAGGGTAGAGTAAAAAAGGAAAGCCCAGAAGACAATGAGAAAGATGTAGGGTTCTCAATGGGTTACATTAATAGAGGAAGGACAAAGATATTGAGAAGTGGGGCCATGGGTAGATTAGAATATAACCATGGACAAAAATACACACACAACACACACAGCCCAGATCAGTTGGAACAAAACCATCCAGAACACTGTGTGCACAGTGTACTTACTGCTGCATTCCAACCAACATTTCCACCTTCTGCTGACAGTAAAAGGATACTGTGGAATATGTGGTCCTCAGGATTTCTGGATGAAACAAGTTTCTCATACACCGCTTGATTATGTTATATGTGGATGATGCAAATTTCCATTACTGCCACTGACTTGCAAACAAAAAAAACTATGGAAGTATTTCTAGACTTGAAGTACCTCAAGGGTTTTCAAGTCCAGACCTGTCATTCTTCTTACTTAACAACCCAAATGTTGGGGATATTACAGATCATGAAAATTGACTTGGTCTCACAAACTGTTTCCATATTTCCAGATCACTGATATGGCTTAGTCTAGACCATTTGTCTGCTGGTTTCCTTTTTAAAATTGGACAATTGAACACTTGGTAATTAAGCTGTGTTGGACTCTATGCAGAAACCTCACTCTGCCCAGTGTTTAGTGCTACTGTATTACAGCATTGTTTGAAATAATGTCAACAAATAGGTGGTGATTTCATTTTGAAACAGTAAGCTGGAACTTCAGGCCGTTATTTAAAGGGTGAACTCGCTGTGCTAGAAGGTTTAGAGCTGGTTCCCCAATACAAAACCAAGATAGGACCTGACAAGACATGAAGGGTTCAGGTCCAGTCGGGCTCACGTTCTGCCAGAGCATTCGGGTTCGGGTCCTGAGCCATGCCAGCCAGGCTTAGTACTTTATCCAGGTCATTTAAACTCTGTGTCAGTGGATGTATCAGGTGTCCATTTGGAGTCAGTGGTAGGCTATGTTGACAGTGTTGGTAACAAGGTGGATGAATTAAAATGGCACAAGTAGAAGTAAATGGGTTTGATCAGTTGCCATCTCAATAATATGAGTTCAGGGTGAGTGGAACCCGGAGCTGATATTCAGGAGTATTCAACATTTAGGAAGAACAGGCAAAAAAGTAAAGGAGGTTGGGTAGCTCTATCAGTATGTGGTGAGATCAGTGCAGTGGTGAGAAATGATCTTGGCTCAGCAGATCATGATGTAGAATTAGAATCTGGGTGAAATTAAGAAACAGCAAAGGGCAGAAAACATGGGTGGGAGTTGTTTAAAGACAATATTGAGCAAGGCATAAATCAAGAAGTTGAAGGTGTATATAGCAGGGGTAATACATTAACTACAGGTGATTTCAGACTACATAAAAAGAGGATAAGTCAAATTAGCAGCATTATGGAAGAACAATTTATATAAAGTGTATATAAAATGGTTTTCTCGATCAATTTGTTAAGGAACCAACTGCAGTTTAAGGCTGTTTTAGATCTTGTATTGCATAACGAAAATGGGTTAATTAATAATCCTGTTGTAAAGAGGGCTTTATGAAGAGTAACCATAATATAAAATTGTACATTGAGTTTGAAGGGCACACAGTTCAATCAGAAATCAGGGTCTTACACCTAAACAAAGAAAACCCCAAAGGTAGGAGGGGCAAATTGGGAAGCTACATTAAAAGGTTAGCATTCAAAGGAATATTACATGATTTGAAAAAAAACACTCTTTCTTGCTGGGTCAAGTACAACAGATAAAGTGGTCCTTCATGGGTGTAAGAGAAATTAAAGATGACGGTAAATCATTTGGGGCATTTTAGAATTCAGCAAAGGAAAAACAAGAAATTGACAAAATGAAGATTTTATGTTTCTGGTGAGAAACATAAAATGGACTGCAAGAACTTATAGTGGCATGTATAAAGGAAAAGACTAGCAAGGACACGTGTAGGTCCATTATGGACAGATTTGGGAGAATTTATAATGGGGAATAAGGAAATGGTAGTGAAATCAAACAAATATTTTATGTGTTTTCATGGAAGAAAACACAAATAAACCTTCCAGAAACACCAGAGGACCAAGGGTATAACAATATTGAAAAACTGAAGGAAATTAACATTAATTTAAAAAAAACGTATAACAGAAGTTAGTGAGACTGAAAGCCAATAAGTACCAACAACCTGATAATTTACATCCTGGAATTTTGAAAGATATAGAAAAGAACACACAGAAAAGGATAACAGGATTGAGCTGGGTCAGCTTGGATTTCTGAAAGGGAAATCACTACTCTGTTGGAGGTCTCAGGATGTGTTAATAGAATAGATATGGGGGAACCAGTGGATGTGGTGTATTTGGATTTTCAGATGATTTTTGATGAGGTCCCAAACAGGACGTTGGTCAACAGGGTTAAATCACAAGGAATTGGGGATAATGTACTGGTACAGACTGAGAATTTGTTAACAGGCAGAAAGTAAAGAGTGAGAATAAACAGGTCTTTCTCAAGCTGGCGGGCTGTAACCAAGAGGTACGGATGCTTGGACCCCAGCTTTTCACAAACTCTAGCAATGACAATGTTGAGGGGACAAAATATCATATTTCCAAATGTACTGGTGATACAAAATCAAGATTGTGTGTTGTGAGGCGGGTTTAATAATTCTTGAAGGGTTTGTTAACAAATCTAAGTGAGTGGATGGGAACATGGCAGATGGAATATAATGTGGAAAAATGTAAGGTCATTCATTTTGGTACACAAAACAGAAAACTGGAGTATTTTTCATGTGGTGATAGATTGGCAAATGTTGATGTTCAAAGCAACCTGGATGTCCTTGCACATAAGTCACTGAAAGGGAACAATCAGGTGCAGCAAATAGTATGCTGGCTTTTATTTGAAAGAACTCCTTTTAAGTACAGGAGTAAAGAGGTCTCATTGGAATTATATAGGGTCTTGTTGAGACTGCATCTGGACTACTGTGCAGCTTTGGTTACTTTACTTAAAAAATGGATATACTTGTCATAGCAAAAGTGCAGCAAAGATTCACTGGACTAGTTTTAGGGATGGCAGTTTTGCCAGACAAGGAGAGATTGAGTGAACTAGGCCTATACACTTGAGAGTTTGGAAGAATGAGAGTTTATCTCATTGGGACTTACAAAATTCTTTTAGGTTTACACAGGTTGGATGCAGGGAAAATGTTTCCCCAGCTTAGGACTCTGAAACTGGGTTCAGTCTCAGAATAAGAGGTAAGGAGGAATGAGAGGAAATTTCTTCACACAGAGGTTGATGAATCTTTGGAATGTCCTGGAGGGCTGTGAAGGCTCAGCCACTGAATTAATTCAAAGCATAGTTCAATACATTGATTTTTTTAAAAAATGGAATCAATGGATACAGAGATAATATAGGAAAATGCCAATGAGGTAAAAAGATCAGTTATAATAGTAATGAATGGTGGAGTATGCTCGAAGAAAAAGGTGGCCTACACCTGGTCCTAAATATTTTGTTGAATCATTTGTCTTCACCCTCAGCAATGGACAAAGGATTTTCTTGTTTTTTGTTTATTGAGGGATGGAGAATGAAACTCTTCATATTTTAAAAGAAACGTTCAGGACTGCTTTCCATTTTAGAAACCTAATGTCAGCAAATTGTATACCAAGGTCAGGTACAGTGTGGGTTAAATCCAGAACAAAGTCAGCCTACTCTGGATGGTTCTAAAAACAATGTCAGGTCAGGGACAGAATGGGTCAGATTTGCAGAGCAACGTTTTCTGTCCCTACAACAGATTCAGTCTCAGAACACACCTCACTTATACAGGTGCAAATTTGTTTTGTTCCTCTGAGAAAGCAGCCTCCCTGTGAAGATGAATCAGACTATTGCCAAAGAAAGAGCAATCCAGCATCATTTTTTTGATTAGTTGATAATATTGTTCTTTTAGTCAGGAAGTTGTGGTTTTAAGACCCATTGCAGTACAGAAATTAGCTGACACATCACTGCTATGGTGAAAGAGTACAAGATTGTCAGAGTTGTTAATTATGCTTTAAATTATGGTTCTGTCTGCCATATGAAATCAACAAGTAGGACATTTTCCCAGTTTCCTGGCCAACATTAACCCTTAACCACAGCTCCACCCATACATCCTTCATTGTGTCACTTCTTTAGGAACAAAATGGCTGCCATCTTTATCCATAAAGCAACACTAGCTGCATTTCAAAAGTAGTTTATCAGTGACACCTGACTCCCGAAACCAACACTTTATTCTGAACTCTGTCACAGATAGAGATTACCAAGCAGAAAGCAGAAAAAAGTTCAAGGTTGTTCTCTAAATGTCCTTGAAAGGATGCAACATTCCCACTGACGCCTGGGAATCCTTGACCCATGGCTGCTCAAAGTGGAGAAATTGTAGGTGGTACTGAGAACCACAAGTTCATGTGTCAGGACTGCATGGAAGCCCAGTTTCAATGGCAGGAGGAGACTGGCTCCTCACCTGACATGGTTGTCCCTTCAATCACTTCCTGCCCAATCTGTTGCACAGTTTAAGAGTCCCACATTGACCTCATCAGTTACCTCTTCATGGACTATGGTGGAAACAGGTCCTTGACCCTGAGGGACTGCCTATGAAGAAATATAATGAATTATTTGCAAATCAAGTTAGGTGGTCTGTGACACAATATGATTTTAACTGACATAGCCTACTCTCACCTCATCAAGCCCAATTTCCCATCGTATTTTTGCCAGAAAACCAGAAAAACATACACTAATTTCTTGTAACTATTGGTACATGACCCCTCACTGTGTGATTGTGGCAACAAGGGACTGCTTTGCCATTGATGTTGTGATGTTCCTGATGACAAATTTACAATAGCAGTAAACTGACCAAGCTGTGAGTAATCCTCAAATGTGAAATGACCAGTCCACCCAAACTCGTGGGTCATTTTGATATCCAATTGGAATTCAAGTGCTCAGAGTGTCTGAAAGGGTGTAAATGTATTGCATTGTTGCAGTGAGCCACTGTAAAAAAAAGGAAGCTGTTGCCAATAAGATCACAAGACAAAGGGGCAGAAGTTGGCCATTCAGCCTATCGAGTCTGCTCAGCCACTTCACCATGAGCTAAACTATTCTCCCATCTAGCCCCAATTCCTGGCCTTTTCCCCCATATCCCTTGATACCCTGACTAATTAGATACCTATCAATCTCCTCCTTAAACACCCCCAATGATTGGGCCTCCACAGCTGTATCTGGCGAAGAATTCCATAAATCCATGACCCTCTGGCTAAAGAAATTTCTCATCTCTGTTCTAAATGGGTACCCTCTAATTCTAAGACTGTGCTCTCTTGTCCTGGACTCACCAACCACGGGAAACAACTTAACCACATCTACTCTAATCAGTCCTTTCAACATTCAAAATGGTTCTGAGGTCCCCTCTCATTCTTCTGTATTCCAATGAATACAGTCCAAGAGCCGACAAACACTTCTCGTATGTAAGCCCATTCATTCCAGGAATCATCCTCGTAAGTCTTCTCTGAACTCTCTCCAACATCAGTACATCCTTCCTAAAATAAGGGGCCCAAAACTGCACACAGTATTCCAAATGAGGTCTCACCAGTGCCCCATAGATCCTCATCAACACATCCTTACTTTTATACGTTATTCCTCTTGAAATGAATGCCAACATAGCATTTGCTTTCCTTACTGTCGATCCAACCTGGTGGTTAACCTTTAGGGTATCCTGCACGAGGACCCCCAAGTCCCTTTGCACTTCTGAATTTTGAATGCCACCCGGAAGGACATTAGGTGTATTTAAGAAGAAATAAATGACTGAAATAAATTAGTAGAAGAATATTCCTTCTTAAATACGCCTAATCTCCTTCCAGGTGGCATTCAAAGAAAAAAAACTCACCTTGAGAACTGAAATTTTGCTGTCTTTTACCAATACCAAATGATCCCATGACACTATTTCAAAAAGCAAGGAAATTCTGACCAGTATTCATTCCACTGTCGACACCAAGTGGGGTGGAGTGGGAATATTGTCTGATCATTTTCCCTTGCTGTTTGTGGAAGTTTGCTATGCTGTTGCAAATTGGCGGTTGCTTTTTTTTGTTTTACAACAGTGACTGCACTTTTTGAAAAGCATTTGAGCGACTGTAAAGCAATTTCAGAAACCACGAGGTTGACAAAGGTCCAATAAAAATGCAAGTTCTTTACACTCGCCTTTTATACCGATTCCAGGATGCCGGTGACGGCAGGCATTTGGCAGCCTTACCGACAAAAATCCCGAGCCCGCGATCATCTCATAATCCAAATGCAAACCAGATAAAAAAATATAAAGACAGTTTGGGGGCCGAGTCTACAGAGCTGAGGATCTCTAGCTGAGTGACTGCGGCTTCCTTGTGAATAGATCCCTGCAGTTAGTGTTTGGGAAAGGAGGCTTTCATTATACAATGCTTGAAAGGTTATGAGCCACCTGGGTGAAGAGCTTCCAGGATCCAGAGACAAAGGAACAGGTTGTAGGATCGAATTACAAGCTCCAAGAGGGAATTTCCCTCCAGCACCCACTTTGTATGCAAGGGCAGGAGCTCTCCCAGCCTCCCATGACATCATGTTTGAGGAGGGAGCAAACCTGCTGGGGGCGGTCAAATTCCTGCCAGTGCAGGTGAAGCTCAGGCAGCTTCCTCTTGGGCCGGGAGGAGGAGGAGCGCTCGGTGACACGGAGAGAGGCTGCTCTCTTCCCCCTCCACCCCACACACACACACACGCACGACGGGCCTGCTCGGGGCGATGAAGTCGGACGGGGAAGACCGTGAGTCGTCGGGGGACGGGGTGGCGGGTGGAGGGCGCCCGGCGGGGAGGGGGAACAGGGGGCCCGCCGCGGCCTCCCGCCCACCGAAGGGCCCGGCCTGCTCTCAACCCGCGGCCTTGGCCTTCGACTTGGAGCTCATCCCGCCCGATGGGAATCGGCCGAGGGCCCCAGAGCAGCAGGCCATTCTGCCCCTCCACCTTACTACCCCCTTCTCAGATCTTGGCTCTCCTGGCGGCCCATCCGCTTGCCTTGCTTCCATTTCTCCCACCACAGACATCTTTCAGTCAGCTTGCTTGATATCTTATTGCTTCCCTCGTGGTCCTCAGCAGCTTTCTGGGGCAGATTGATCCAGATCTCAACCACCTTTCCTCAAGTCAAATCAACTCGAGTTTATTGTTATGGGCACAATTACAGTGAGATATGGGTACAATGAAAAACTTCCTTACAGCAGCAGCGCAGGCAAGTAGGTTCAGACAACACACAGAACATAAATTATACAAGACAGTGAAGAGAAAAAAATACTCTGTTTTGCACTAATGTTTTGCACAATATGACAAGCCGAGGGTGGTGCAAGATGTGGTCAGTCATGTTCCGTTGCTGAGGTAGGATTAAGGTTTTGTAGGGCAGTTCAGAACCTGATGGTTGTAGGAAAGTAGCTGGTGGTGTGGGACTTCAGGGCTATGCAGTCTTCTCGCTGCCACCCTCGGTACTTCCTGCCTGAGGGTAGCAGCGGGAAGAGTGCATGGCCCAGATGGTGAGGGTCCTGGATGATAGGTGCCAGCACCTTGAGGCAACACGTCCTGTAGATGCTGTCAATGGTGGAGAGGGCAGTGCCCGCGATGGACAGGACTGTGTCCATTACTCTCTGCCGCCTCTTGTGTTCCTGTGCATTGGAATTGCTGTCTCAGGCCACGATGCAACCAGTCAGGATACTTTCAACGAGGCACAAGGAATTCTGCAGGTGCTGGATGTATCTTGAGCAATACACAAAAAGTGCTGGAGGAACTCAGCAGGTTAGGCAGCATCCATGGAGGGAAATAAACAGCTGACGTATCGGGCCGAGACCCTTCATCAGGACCGGAAAGGTAGAGGGCAGAAGCCAGAATAAGAAGGTAGGCAGGGGATAGGTGAGATCAGGTGATAGGCTAGTCCAGGTGAGAGGGGGAAGGTAATGGGAGGGGGAGAAGATGTAATAAGCTTGAGAGGTGATAGGTTGAAGAGGCCGAAGGCTGAAGAAGGAGGAATCTGGTAGGAGAGGGCAGTGGACCATGGAATAAAGGATATTTTCAACAGTGTATCTGTAGAAGTTTGTTAGAGTATTTAGTGATATGCCAAATCACGTAAGCTTCTAAGAAATTAGAGGCACTGGCGCACCTTCTTCGTGATTGCAGCTATGTGCTGGGCCCAGGACAGGTCATCCAGGATGTTAACGCCCAGGAGTTTGAAGCTGCTAACTCTCTCCACCTCCGACCCACTATTGAGAATTGGCATGATTGCCCCAGATTTCCACCACCTTTTGATTCCTGGCCTTAATCGTAAGATGATGACCTCTTGTTCTGGACTTCTCACTAGAGGACATGGTTTTTGTCAATCTTATCAACTCGTTTAATCAAACTAAACAGTTCAATTAATTCTCCTTCACCTCTTATCCTCAAGGGAACCTAAGCCTGGTCTCTACAACCTGTTATGATTTGAATTTTTTAGCTCTGGTAATATACTGATGATCTTTTGCAGGAGGAATGTGTGTGATGGAGTTGGTAAACATAATCAGTCATGGTGATGATGCCATCCACAGTTAAGTATCCCACTGAAATATCCTTGGTTCACATGTGGTGCTGTAGGTGGGGAGGTGTGGCTAGCAATTGCAGAAGTATTTGCCAGGAACATACAGGAAATCAATGGACAAGAGGTTCAACTTGGGAAGGAGATTTGGCTTGCGGAAAGGAAAGAGCCACTTTAAGTAAAATTTTTAAAAAACTGCATGTGCTGGAAATCTGAAATAAAAACAGGTAATGATAGAAAGACTCAGCAAGACAGGAAGTATCTGTGGAAAGAAAAATGGAGTTAACATTTCAGGTCAACAAAGGGTCTTTGTTTCCATCATTTTCTGTTCTTGCTATTTTAAAATAGTTCTTAAATGCATTTACAAATCTACTTTCTTCTCACTTTTGAAGCTCAATGCATTGGATTACTGAGAGAAGGCAGATTGTGTTGGTGTCTGTTGAGCTGCCAAAAATGCCATATTCTGGAGTTAATGCTTTGCAGAGGTGGAATACTTTTCAAGAAGGTCTGCAGGAAAGTTGCCAGCTCCCTCTGGCTAGATTGCAATGTGCCTTTAACAGGTGGTTTTGAGTTGATCGTTCAAACCAGGGGAGATCTGTTAGCCATGGCGCTGGTGTGTTGCAGAGAAACTGGAATCATCGATGGGGGTTTGTTACTGAAGGAAAACAATCTACATGTTGATGTATTGCAGTCAATCTTGTGGTTTGGTGAACATGTGAAACTTCCTGCAGCGTGTATCATGTTAACTGTTAAAAAGACTGGGGTGGTGCCATGTTGTGCAATGCAAACTGTTCATTGCCATGTTGAGATATGCTCATCAGTGGCTGTACCTTTGACTGCTGTGCCATTGCTGATTGTACAATTACACTGAGGCTTTTTCAATCAATGTGTCTGGTCATTATGTTCCAGCACTTTTATCCTTTTGTAAAGTGGCAGAAAGGTCCATAGGGAGTGAGGAGGCTGTGCTTAGCATTATCTGAAAGTACATATCACATATTTTCTGGCCTACTTTAATGCTTATAATTCAAATAAGCTGATCAATTTTACTTTGTTCCTGCTACTACAAGTAAGTCATGGGACTCGGGAACAAATTCTACAGGTAAACTTTAAGCATTTGTGCTCTTGGCACAGAGCTTCATATGAAGAGCTGCATACCAGGAATCCTAGTATCCAGCATGTCTAGGGATGGGAGAAACGTAGTGCAGCTCAAAATCCTCATTGCCAGTTTGACTTCTGCAAAGATTTCTATGTGAAAATTCATAAAGTAAGCCAGAGCTGGGTTATGGCACTGAAGGAGGCCATTTGACCCTCTGTATCCATGCAGACCATAAATAGACGTTATGTTAATCCAACTTCCCAATTCTTGCTCTATATCCCTGCAGTTTTCAGCTGTTCAGTTGCTCATATACCTTTTTGTATGTGGTGAGGTTCTCTGCCTCTCTCCATTCATTTGAGTCAACATAAGGAACAGAAGCAGAAGACCGTTCTGCTCTTTGCTCCTTCTCTGCCATTCAATAAGGTCTTTTATCTGAGTGCCACTGTCCAACACAAATCCTTGATAAGATATCTTTATTAGTCACATGTACATCGGAACACACAGTGAAATGCATCTTTTGCATAGAGTGTTCTGGGGGGCAGCCCGCAAGTGTGGCCATGCTTCTGGCGCCAACATAGCATGCCCACAACTTCCTAACCCATATGTCTTTGGAATGTGGGAGGAAACCGGAGCACCTGGAGGAAACCCATGCAGACATGGGGAGAACATACAAACTCCTTATAGACATTGGCCGGAATTGAACCGGGGTCACTGGCGCTGTAAAGCATTACGCTAACTGCTACACTATTGTTCTCTTAATATTCAAAATTCTGTTAACCTGTCTTGAATATATTCAGTAACTCTACCTCCATATACCTTTTGGGCAGAAAGAAGTAATTTTTTTCTACTCCACTCTAACCTATCCATTAATAGAAATCTGGCCCTTATTTACTAAAATCTCTGAGGGAAAAATGTCCTTAATGTTTAACCTATCTAATAAAAGACCTATTCCAGGAAATCTTTTCTCACAACAATAATTCTTCAGTTCTAGTAACATCCTAGCAAATCACCTCTGCATCATCTCTAGTGCTATCACATCCTTCCTATAATGTGTTAACTAGGACTTGAATGCGTTGGTTAGGCAATAGATAATGTTTTTTTACCATTCCAGCATGACCTCCCCAGCTCACAAATTCATGCCTCAGCCAATAAAGGAAAGTATCCTCAAAGCTAATCACCTTATCTATCTGCCCTTTTACCTGCAGGGATTGTGGATATTCAATCCAAGGTCCTTCTGTTCCTCGATATTAGTGTATTCTCCTATTTATTTGTGTATTCCCTTGTTTGCCTTGCACTGTCTCACTTCTCCAGACTAAATTCTATTTGCCACTTCTGTGCCCACCCAATTAGTCTGTTGATATTTCAACAGCCTCGAACATTCTTCCCTATCGATGCTGCCAAATTTTGAATCATCAGTAAATTTAACTGTGACCCCCAACAGTTAAATTTAAATCATTACGTATCTGGTCCATAGAAAACAAAGGTCCAAATATCTAGCCCTTGATGCATACTCCAGTCACAAAGAAAACCATCTCCCATTGTCCTTTGATTTCTGCAACTGAATCAATTTTTAATCCAGCTTGTCACTTTGCATTGGGTCAGGCTTTTCCTTTCTTAATTAACCTGTCACTTGGGATTTTGCTGAACACCTTGAGCATTTGAAAATGACACTCGGAGCCTGCACTGTTTCCTCCCTTGCTTCTTTTAAGAACCTGGGATGCATTTCATCTGGGCCTGGCAATTTATCCATGTTTATAGATGTGGGACCTTTGATACAGCGTCTCTCTTATTATTTCCAATATTTCATGTTCTTCGTCCCTAATGTCAATAAAATAAAAGCTGCCTCTTCTGTGAAGACCTGCAAATTATTCATTCAGAACTTTACATGCCTTCTGCCCCCATACTCATGCTGATAGTTTGATCTCGAAGAGGAACCACTCATTCCTTTCTGATTCTCTTTCCCCACCTTTATTTATAGAACATATTGTTTTCCTTGATTTTTAGCTGTTGGTATATTTTTTCGTGCCTGCTCTGTCTTCCTAATTTCGTTTTAATTTCACCACTGCATCTTCTATACTACTGCAGGCTCTTAGTATCTGTCAAAAATTTGGCTTACCCTGCCCTGTGTTCCACTGCATCTATGGAGGTCTAGAATTGGAAGATGAAGCTTTACTCTCACCGCATTGAATGCCTCCCATTGTTCTGACGTTGATTTACCTTTAAGAAACTGTTTCCAGTCCCTTTTTATTAAATCATATCTCAGCCTAATAAAATTAGCCTCGCTCCAATTTAGATTATATACCTTGGTCTCCCTGTGTCCTTTTTTCCATAACTACATTAAATCTAATGGAATTCTGATCATTGCCACCTTTTCTATTTAGCTGAGTTTATTCCTTAAAACTAAGTCTCGTACCACCTCTCTGGTTGTGTTTACTACGTGCTGATTTGCTAAATGCACTTTAAGAATTCCGCTGTTTCCTGGAACTATCCTGATTATTGGTGAAATTCCCAACTATTACAACCTTGTTATTTGTGCACTTCTCAAAAGTTTGTCCATATATTTTGTCTTCTATCTCCTTCTGACTATTAGGGAATACACAGTGCATTACCGGCAGCATCAGCACCCCTTTTGTTCCTCTTTGCAATTCTCTGGTTTCATTTATTGTTTTTCTTCCAGCATATCATTCCTCCCCACAGCTATAATTGTTTCCTTAACCGTTTTGTTTTGCTCTTATTTTACCTCTGTTTATCTTGCCCTTAAGTCATGTTTCAATATTGTTCACTGTGTTATCTCCCACAATTTTATCCTCAAGTTCATCTTCTTTATCCCGCCAGGCTCTGTACATCAAATTATAACGAATTAAACCCTGGCAAGAAAAACTTTGCTTCTTTTTTTTTCCCCTGCCTTTCTTTATTTTCTAAGCTTAATGACTAAATCCCTACCCTTCACATCCAATTTTGCCACTCTCTTTTGCAACTACCCTGCTTCACTTCCCTCTGTGAAGTTTTTTTCCCCAAAACATATTTTATTCATTAAACCTACAAACCCCGTGATACACTACATCCTATCGTTCCATTAACATATAAGATTTTCATTTTCTCAGCACAAAATCCATTTTCACATACATTTCATGAGTAATAAATTGGAGAGGTTTTCACTTGGGTTTCAAGTCATCTGTGTGTAGCAGAGGGAGAGCTCTTTTCCTCAAACCTTTGCAGCGGCTGAACAAGCTTTGGTGCATCCCTCAGCACAGATTCCTGCACCCCTTCAGTATAGATTCCTGTGCCCACTAATGTGCCTGTCTGCAACCAGCTTCTGCACTGGAAAACCAGCAAATTTCAGACAGACCAAAGTATGTCATTCACCAAGTTGATAATCTTCCTGCATCAGTTGGTTTTTGTCTCAGTCTGTCTCCCTGAGTGCTGTGTTATGCAGCTGTATAGGATGAACTTCGACAAAGATCACTGTATCCTTTTCCAGATCTTTTTATTTTGGCAAACGTGCCAAAATGGATTGGAGCAGAAGGCAGCAACTTCATCCAGGGGCTTTGACCTGAATACCTCTGCTGCTTGGGATAATCAACCCTCCTTTACCTACATCCTTCCTGATGAACTTAACAAAAGACTTGTACAACACAGCTCCAGATTTGATTAGGGAAACTTTCTTTTATCCATCCATCTTTTAATAAAGGAAAGATTTTGACTGCATGGTGCTCCTGACCTGGAATGTCATTGGTCTGTACAGTTGATTGGGCTGCACCACTGATGTTTGTGTAGACCAGTCATATCAAATTGCAGATTTCCTCCCCAAACCCCATCTTGGAGAGCACATGTATCACAATATTTTGATCCAAATGCCTTCCCCTGGCTCAATCTGACTAAGCTAGATCCCACTCTCCTGTCCTGCACATCTTGACTGCAACCTCTCACATTTGGGTTTACAGCCTCCAGTCTTGCTACTAGTGACACAGCACAGGGATATTCACAGCAAGAAGGAAAGATTATTATCTTTTGTCCATTCAAACTGGTGAAACACCAACTATATAATTCTGAATTTTGCCCTAAACTTTGTTAAAAGGAATTGTTGAAATTGTAGAAAACTATCAGGATGTCTCAAAGTACTTCACATCCAAGCAGATTCTCTTTGCTGCGGATGTAATGAGGCAGCCAGTAGGTGCACAGGAAGATCTGGCACGGAAGGATATATGATAAAGGAGTTGGGGATAACTGTCCAACTCGTACTTGAAATAGTTTTCTGGGATCTTTTCTGTCCACCTGAGAGATTAGTTGGGGTTCTTTGGTTAATGTCTCGGCTAAAGCAATGCACTTAAGACAGAGCAGCATTCCATCAGAACAGTGCTGAAATATTAGCCCAAGTTTTTATGGCCAAGTCTCTGGAGTGGACTGTTCAGTTGACATATTTACTGGTCTTTATAATAATTTCAGATCCAATGGTAACCAAGAAACTAACATTAATTGTGGTATGAGGTCGCGTACTATGCACTGGTACTGGGCTCAGTTTCATCTCAATGACCCAGGATTCTGTTAATGTTCCTCCACCTGGATGTGATATCATGTCTCCAACCAGCTGCTTTGCAAGATTAATATAGCATATTGATGTGCCAGTTATGGACCACCAGTATGGAGCAATGCAAATTGAGCAAGATGACTTTACCAAATGCACCAGGGTGTAACTATCAATTACTAAACGGTGATCAGATCGCCCGGTCTTGTAGCAACATCTTTTTTCCCACTGTGGTTTCATTAGCTTAAATTATAACAGTTTATTATTGGTCCTGAGAATGAGAAAGCTTTGGGATATTCCCATACTGTGCCGGAGGATGGGTTTCCACCATGATTCACCTGCAGTGCTCCATGCTTTTCTCAACCAGCATCCACTTACAAATTTTCCAGCAGGAATGCTGAAATGGGAGGAATGTGAGTCCCTAGGCCTCTTTCTTAGCTCTACTCCATGGGCAGTATAACAGAGAGCAGCATCACTCAGAGACAACAGGCCCTTGTGTGATACACTCTGGTTGAGCAGAAACCAAAATCCACATTTAGACTCCTGCATACTGATTGAGATCTTGGGTATGGGCATCTGTAGAGCTGAACCTCAACCAACAGCAGCATCTCCAGGAGGCTGAGAACAAAAATTGCTCAAAATTTGATTCTGTTGGTGTTTGTCAGTCATAAGTAGAGTTGTATTGATGTAGCACCTTGTCATTCCTACTTGCAGGTTTAGTGATTAAAGAGGCATCCACGGCAACTATTTGAACATAGATCAAATTAAACAATCAGAGGGCGTTTATGCAAGTCCTTTTTTCACTGTAGCCTAGATTTTATGCTCAAATCCTCAAGTGTGGCCTAAATCCAAAGCATTCAGACCCCAAGGAATTGATATCACTGAGCCAAACTGAATATTGGTGTTGACTAATGTGTAGGGATGTGTCGTTTCTGGTTAAATAATTCAAACTTTCTTCAATGCAAATCACAGGGGCAAAATTCAGTGAAATATGATAGCTGTCACTTTACCATTGCCTGCAGTCTCTCGATGTGAATGCGTGGGTGTCACATTACATTAAATGTGATTACTTGGCGAAACCTTTCAACAAAACCAAGCTCCCCATTGACATTCAAAACTAAACATTTGCAGAAGGTTAGGATTTATCTACCCACCCTTTTTATTGTAGGAATAGCGCACTGGGCCACTGTGTGGGAGTCTAATTAAAGGAAGCTTTTGCCCCACTGAAGTGTTGTCATCAAGAGATGCAGGACTCCTGCCTCTCCTCCCCAATCCCTGCCCCAACTCCGTATTTTTCTGTATGAAACACTTGATGTCCTGAAAGTAGATCTTTTGAACTTCTGCTACTAAAGACAGCAGTAATTCCGGCCCAGTAAACCATGTGCCCTGATCTTAACTGTGCACATGCACGCTCTGTCCATGCATGCAATACTATACGTGTTCATGTACGCGCTCACATTTTCTGGGTGTACATATGCATATTCTAAATGCACAGCTGTAAACTACCAGCATGGACATATGTGCTCTTAGCATAAGCAGTCAGTGGTGTATGAACACACACTGAGCAGGCATGCACATGTTCAAAACATGCATGCACACACTAACTATGCATATGCTGGCATACTTTAAATACATATGCATGCACGTACTCTAAGCACGTGCATACATATCCATGGACTAAGCACACAGTTGCAAAAGTCCATCTCTATTATTGGTATTGGTTTATTATTGTCTCTTGTACCGAGGTACAGTGAAAAACCTGTCTTGCATACCAATCGTACAGGTCAATTCATTACACAGTGCAGTTACATTGGGTTAGTACAGAGTGCATTGAGGTAGTACAGGTAAAAACAATAACAGTACAGAGGAAAGTGTCACAGCTACAGAGAAAGTGCAGTGCAATAAGGTGCAAGGTCACAACAAGGTAGATCATGAGGTCATAGTCCATCTCATCATATAAGGGAACCATTCAATAGTCTTATCACAGTGGGGTAGAAGCTGTCCTTAAGTCTGGTGGTACATGCCATCAGGCTCCTGTATCTTCTACCCGATGGAAGAGGAGAGACAAGAGAATGACCCAGGTGGGTGGGGTCTTTGATTATGCTGGCTGCTTCACCAAAGCAGCGAGAGGTAAAGACAGAGTCCAAGGAGGGGAGGCTGGTGTCCGTGATGCGCTGGGCTGTGTCCACAACTCTCTACAGTTTCTTGCAGTCCTGGGCAGAGCAGTTGCCATACCAAGCCGTGATGCATCCAGGCAGGATGCTTTCTACGGTGCATTGATAAAAGTTGGTGAGAGTCAAAGGGGACAAACCAAATTTCTTTAGCCTCCTGAGGAAGTAGAGGCACTGGTGAGCTTTCTTGGCCGTGGCATCTACGTGATTTGACCAGGACAGGCTGTTGGTGATGTTCACTCCCAGGAACTTGAAGCTCTCAACAATCTCAACCTCAGCACCATTGATGTAGACAGGTGCATGTACACCGCCCCCTTTCCTGAAGTCAATGACCAGCTCTTTTGTTGACATTGAGGGAAAGGTTGTTGTCATGACACCATTCCACTGAGCTCTCTATCTCCTTCCTGTACTCCAACTCATCGCTGTTTGAGATACAGCCTATAACGGTGGTATCATCTGCAAACTGGTAGATGGAGTTAGAGCAGAATCTGGCCACACAGTCATGAGTGTATTTGTAGGTCATTTGTCTCTGGAGGTGATCAAGAGATCATAGCACCAGATGGAGATGGGGAGTACAATGAGCACGGATCATGAATCGTATATTGACCTTGGCTTGATCCACTACAAAAATTTAGTTGGCGGTGCACCAGTGTTGCCCCTAGGGTACCATGCTGCAGTAACGTTGCTGTTATGAAGTACGGAGCAGGGATGGGGTTGCTTAGTCACTGTCTTCTTCACTCTACAGCCTGTGCTAGCCAATTTGCATGCAGGCAAACACCAATAAAAAAACAATGATATAATGATCAGTTAAAGACCTTGCACAACAATGGATGTTTCTCTGTGTATGTATGAGCAGTCTTGAGGTTTCCACGTGAACGTGGACAGCCCAAAGTTTCTATCAACTTCTCTCAATATCTTTTCAGGAAGTCCATGCAGTTCTGGATATTTCATGGAGTCCCATTCAGGGAGTGCAAAGTTGGCAAATTCTCCATGTACGTGGAAAATCTGGTTAAAGACTTGTGCAAGGTTGGACCTGCTGCAGGATTAGGTTCTCCGTTGATTTTATCGGACGAGAACTATTGTGAGGGGCTAAGATAAATGGTATTTTCAGATTTTTTTAAAATCATTGAGGGAGGAGGCTGCAGAACATGAGTGAGAATCTCTTGGTGCTGAGTTAACCACAAATTCTGGGCCAGTCTGTTTTCAATGACATTGTTTGAGGTTAATTTTGACTAGGATAACAAGGGTAGCTCCTCTGGGTTTTCTCTGACTTCATGCCACAGGATCCTTCTTATTTTTGTCTCTCTACCTCTCTCTCTTTCTCAGAGAGTGCTCAGTATAAGGACAGCGCCTCTGACAGTGCAGCAGTCCCGCCTGCAGCCATCTGCCACAAGCAATTGTGCCACCACTGAGTGATGGCTGAAAGCTGACATAAATGGAGCCTCAAAGGCAAAACTATATTGTAGCTCTTTCTGTCTACTGCTTAATAGTTTAGACAAACCTTTTTACTTATTAGGGAAATCAGTGAGACCTGGATCTTACCATCCTAGTTAATGTCACCTGGTTTCACCGCATCCATCACAAGCTGAGACATTGCAATCAAAGCAGCTACAAGTGATAGAACGCAGCTCGGTGCTTTTATTTTCAAATCCAAATTTTGGATTTCTGCCGGCAACTGGTTTCTAAAGTACAATTGTAGAAACAAATAGGAAGTCTTCGCTGAAAAGCATCTGGATAAATGAGGCCTTCAGTTGAGGCCATAGTTAAGCCACAGGGTTTATTTTAATAGGTCTGGTTTGGTAATCAACCACAGACATGCTCTTTAGCTCAACTGACTGATGAGCTTCATATGGGAGCATTAGTAAGAGCTCCTTGGCTGCTTTGTCTGATAGGTTGTCCAGGGGAGGGACAGGTGGCTTTTTATTAACCACAGTAAACATCAGTGTTTGAATTAGGGGGTAGGCAGTGCAAGGATTGATTGCAGAGGTGTGGGTTTTGTTACCAGGTGCTTTGTTTCTTGCAGCTGATGTAGACTTAATGAAATTCACTGTTCTTAATCCTTACTAATACGCTGTTCTGATCCAGTGATTCCGGCAATATGAAACCTTGATGGGTGGGAATGTCAACCAGTGATAGGCTGTTTCATGCCACCAGCTACCTTGCATTAATCTTAAAGGTTGATATGCTGATAATGCAAGATCTATTAAGGCTAGAGAGAGCTTGGTCATTGATTTTTGTTTCTCTCACACTGTTCTGACTCTGCCCTTTAATCGGAAATTTTCTGTTTTAAATATCAAAGGTTTTAGTATACCAATGCTTGCTTTGAAATGGCCTTTTTGTCATGTGGTCAAATCTCTCAGATGTGTTTCACCCACTGGCATGGTTGCACACCAGTACAGTAACTGATGCTATGTAGCTATTGGCAACAGCCACTTTGAATAGCCTGCCTAGGCCCATTAAATGAGACGCTATTGACTGCATTCAAAAGGGAATACTGGTAAGAGCAAAAACAATAGGTGTGAACAGACTATGGATTGCTTCTCTGTTCTTTAAGTCTCTTCCTTGTCTCTTCTGGGCAATAGAGTGAATCAGGTGCCAGATTCCAGCTGTCCATTATGCACAGCATTGTACAGCACAGAAAGAGGTCATTTATTTCATCATAGCTCTGTCAGCACTTTGAAAGACCAATTCAATTCATCTGACTCTGCCCACAACCATGCAAATATTTACCCCGTTCCTTTTTGTAAGTTATTATTAATTCTACATCAAAATAGCTTGTTATGTCTCTTAAAATGTCTTAAGATTTTTTCTTAAATGTATTTCTTCAGTATTTCTTAAGATTTTTCACCTCCATATTGATTCCATGAAGGGCAGGGGAGCTGAGTATATATCATTTTGATGTGGGTCTCTTAAAGGTTGCTGCAGATTGCTGGTTAGTTTTTGAAACTTTCTGGGACCAAGCCTAGCAAGATTCCTTTATCCACATTTTCAGCAAAGAACAAAGGGGCATCGTCCTGTGAGGTAGAGCTGACAAAAGCTGATGCTTGGTTGGAGTAAAATTTATAATCTTCACTCTTAATGGGGGAGGGGGGGAGATGTTGAATTAAGGACAACAAAGATATATGTTGGAACATTAAAAGCCGAACCTTAAGTCACTATTTCAAGGTTTTAAATTGTAACTTGAAGGAGAGAGAGATGAGAGTTGCTATAACCTGGGGAGGACCTGTACAAAGAGCATTGCCCTAGCAAGATGTACATTAAGTATTTGAATTGGTGGCAAGGCCTGCCACACTGCCACAGTTGTTCTTGTGAGCTTCCTGCATCTCTGCTAGCTGTGCACACGTTAGAAATCACAACACAGCAAAGGGGCACTTTGATTCCAGCCTTTGACCAAACGATAAATGTTTTTCTAACAGAGTTCTGATGAAGGGTCTCTGATGTAATCCTGCCTTTCTGTTTTTTCCCACCTAACAGTGACAAGGGTTTGCCGTTCTTTTGTTAGAGTTGACTATGTGTTTTTAAACTGTATATCTGGTCTGTTGACAGTGCTGCTTCGTGAGGAGGTTTCCCGGCTCCAGGAGGAGGTACAGTGGCTGAGGCAGATGAAGGAAATGCTAACGAAGGAGCTGGAGGATTCGAATGCAGGAAAATCAGCCGAGATCCTGTCGGTGACTGAGCTGAAAGTGCAGCTTGCCCAGAAGGAGACCGAGCTAGCCCGAGCCAAAGAAGCCCTGCAGGGTGAGTGGACAGCTTTACTTAGCAAAAGAAAACGAGAACGATGATTCCCACCAAACTTGTAGCTGGCTTCTCACCTTCCACTAACTCCAAATAAATCAGAAGTTTCCAGATTTGATACCTGGTCTTTGCAGAAGTGAGTGATCTCAGACAGGGAAATAGTCAAGAAGTACCATTAGTTTTCAGTGCCCTAAAGGGGGGTACGCACCCTGGCATGGTTCACTCTCCTGGTTGCTAGCCTTTTACTGGCATGTAGGATCCAGTTTATCTGTGCAGCATTCCATGGTCAAATAGCTATGCAGCATTCACTCTAGAGGCTTCAAAAATAGATAATGACATGGATGGAGAGCAGTAAGTACCCACAGTGTTCATTCCAGCATGGAGTCAATGATTTTGGGAGGGGCCAGGAGAAAATTAAAGGAAAACATCTGTAGCGTATGGGAGGGTGTGTCATGTAGTTGTGAGCAAGCTGGATGGGATCACATTCTCTTGCTTCTATCCTTGTCTATTCAACCTGTCGTGGCTTCTCTTTCTCCCTTGCTGTTACCAATGATGTTGTGTCATGGATCTGTGCTTGAGCCCCTTTTATTTTTTTGTTGTAACCTGTTATCATTATCATCCAAACAAATGTCACTATCCATATTTATACTGCCAATACCCAGCTCTACTTCACGACTACCTTTCTTAACTCCTCCACAGTTTTAAAATCGTCATGCTTGTTTGTCTAGCATCTAGTACAATATGAATAGAAATTTCATTCAACTAAATCCTGCAAAGCCTTGTGCCATTGTTTTCAATGCCTGCTGCAAACCCCACTCCTTTTCTGTCAATTCCATCCCTCTCTTTGGACACTGTCTGAATCTGGCTTGTCTTATTTGCAACCTTGGAGTTATATCTGACCCCAAAATGTGCTCCTGCAATATATTTGCATCTTGACTGAGACTTTCTATTTCTCTGTCTGTAACATAATCCAACTCTGTCCGTCTTTTGGCTTATCTGCTGCTAAAACCTTCATCTATGCCTGGTGTAATCTCTAGACTTGATTATTCCAACTATCCCACTTCTGGTTCCCATTTTGTACCCTCTGTGCACTTGAGGTCATGAAAGATTCTGCTCCCCATGTCTTAACTTGCATTCCATGCTGTTCAGTCATCATGGCTGTACTCGCTGATCGACATTAGCTCCCACTTAAGCAAATCCCTGATTTCAAAATCATTCTTGTTTTTAAATCTCTCCATGGCCTGGCTCTCTGGCTCTCTCTCTCTCTCTCTCCACCCCCCCCCCCTTGTTAATCTATAGTTCACTATTCTTTTGTTTAAAAGCTCCTTAAAACCTAATTGACCTAGCTTTTAGTCATCATTCTAATATCTCCTCATGTGGCTTGGAATCAAATTTAGTTTGACGGCACTCTTGTTAAGTTTTTTGAGATATTTTATTATTTTTTGCATTTATATAGAATCTCTAAAATAATAAATCTATATAAATGCAAATAGCTGTTTTGCATTACTTTAAAATCATAAATTTTAGCGTGAGTTTGTGGTTTTTCAAGCCAATAAAAAGTAAACTTACCTCCTTTATGATAACTCTTTGGTTCTGTGCAAAAGGGGAATACAATGTCTAATTTCTGTATATATCAGTCAGTTGTGTCTGTCAAGAGCAATAACCTTGTCAGTGAAGGGGCTGGTAGTTGTCCAACTGATGAGTGTGGGTATTTGCCTGTTGTCTGATAGTGGTCCAATGATAGCATGTGAGTATTGATACCCCTTCAGCTGATAAGCACAATATTGAACCACATGAAACCAAATTCAGCAGCTGCTTGTGCAAAATCTGAAAGTCCCTCAGTTTAATAAAGTGGTTCTCGATGAGATTGTAATCCAGAAAGTATAAAGTTAATTCTTGGGTCTGAGCTGTGTTAGCAGATCTTAATTGGGTCTCTAAAATAGGCCACAGCAACCAATCAACCAGAGGAGGAAAAATCCATTGAACTTCCGGGATACTTAATTGTCCATTGGTGTATGCATTTCAGTTCCATGCTGTCTATGGTCCAATATCATACCAGTCTCACTTGCTTAGGTTCTCAGATGAAGAATGCCCATGAGCTTATTGCCCATGTCAGCACATTCAGGAAAAAGCAGAGAAATTTGGTGAGTTGATTTTTATTCAGCAGTATAACAGGCACTTCGGGGACATAGCTGAATGCTCTATTGCTAGCTCTGATTTGAAGTTATCCTCTCCTTCAAGAGCTTTTTTTGTTCTGTCTGCACAACACAGCAAAAATTCAATAGGAACTTGAGGGGGGAAGGAGTGTGAAACACTTCTCCCGAGATCTTGTCTCTCCTTTATTTGCCAGTGATGCCAGTTGCTAATGAGACAATTTCTTGAATCTCTTTTGTGGTAAGAAGAAAAAGTTCATAAGAATTTTAAAATGGGGAAATCCAGTTTGATGGTATTTGTTGCATCAAGGAGACATTTCTCGCACTTGATTGGTCTGATCACTGCAAGTGTTCAAATAAAAACTTGGTTTGTAAATTAAAAAGGAAACTCATTTGTCCAAAGTGTTTGAGCTGTTGCAGAAATGAGCTGTTGTGCTCTAAAATTACATTGCTATAGCAAAGGGTCATAGTAAAAACAATGCAGTTTATAACTCTGCAAAATCTAACAGGACATCTGATATCATTATGTTTATTAGAATTCTGTGCAGTAAGTAGAGCTTAAATCACAGAAGATGATGTGATTTAACCCAGTTTGGCTTGAGCAAAGGGATTTCTTAATCACATGTAAGCTGGAATCCAGAAAGTAAACATTATTTGGGGTATCTGACCTCGATCCCTTTTTAGTTATTCTTAAAAACTGCATGCATGTATGAGCATTGAGTTGAGGCAGGTTCTGGCTTGGTTGTGATGCCTGTCTCCTGTGGTTAAATAGTTCACTGAAGTGCATTGCTTGTAAAGAATGCTCTAGAAGGTGGTTGGAGACCACAGATTCAAACCCTGGGGGAGAAGAGAAGATCAGTACAAGTCCAAAGTCAACTGTTTGGGACACTGTTGCCTTGAACCTCCTGCATATGCCACCAGTTCAGATGCAGTTGCAAAGGCACATGTGTCAAAAATTCTGTTTTGCCCTCCTCTGCAATGTGATTGTGCTCTTTTACTGGGTGTAGTTTTGCCAATCTACAGGAAAGCCGCCAGTGACAGCAGGTGAAGGATATTGGTTTGCTTCCTATCAACCTGGAAGTCCTCACATAGCTGTGAATGAATGAACTTGTTTTCATTTATGCAGTGTAACTGGTAAATTATTGAGCTCTGCATTATCCAAATACTGCAAGCTCCCCCTGGTACATAGCTTTCTTTGGTTCCTTCTGAACTTTGTGCCATTAATAGATGACAGTCTGAAGATCTTTTTTTAACCAACCCCTTGACTAAGTACTCCCTTATCACCAATTCTCGCATTCATGCAGGAATACAATAAAATCATTAGGCAGTTGGTAATAAATCCAATAGGATATTTGGGAGAAATTTTATCCAGAAAATGTAGAACAGATGGCACAGCTAATGGAGCCCAGTGCCTCTCAGTGCCAGGGATCTGGGTTCAGTCCTGACGTCAGGTGCTATCTGCGTAGAGTTTGCACATCCTCCCAATGACTGTGTGGATTTCCTCCAGGTTCCTCCCACATCCCAAAGATGTGGAAGTTGGTAGGTTAATTGGCCACTGTAAATTGCCCGTAGTGTGTAGCCGAGTGTAGAATCTATGGGGAGAATAAAAATCAATGGGATTAATGTCAATGGGTGATTGATGATCAGCACAGACTCAGTGGGCTGTATTCTGTGCTATATTTCTCTGCTGCCCCTCTAACACAAGAAAATAGGAGCAGGAATAGGCCATTTGGCCCCTTCAAGCCTGCACTACCATTCAGTATGACTTGGCTGATCTATGCAGCCTTCAACTCCTCTTCTATGCCAGATAGCCATAGCCCATCATCCCGCAATCTTTCAAAAACTTATCTACCGCTATTTGAAAGACTTCTAATGAGATAACATCCACAACTGTCTAGGGCAGAGAATTCCAGAGATTCTCTGGAAGAAGAACTTGCCACCAAAGGAATATCTGAAGTAGATTCTATTAAAAGTTGCAGGTGTATATTCATGAAGAGAAAAGTTTTAGATTCTCATACTATAAAATGGTTCCTGCTTAGTTTATAAGCTTTCTGATGGCTTCCATGATCTGGCATTGTGTGATGTAGATTAACACCATGAAGTCCCAAAGCAATTTGATGCTGCAGCTCTCCCTGGGACTTCGATTGAGATAAGCATGCAAATATTCACCAGCTAGCCGTGTGTGAGTAATGGGCACTTGGGTAAGTGCCAGAGAGCAAGCATTGGCATTTTCAGGAGAAAGAGAAGGGGGCAGGCATCCTGTTGGCTTTTGCATCCAGTCTCTGATGTTGTTCAAGAGAAGATGATGGTAAATGATGAAAGTCTGCAGATTAAGATTGTGTGTGTTGAGTACTCCGCTCCATCACCAACTGAGAGCTCATGAGCACAGTTAACCTCAATAGTTCTGTAACCAACAACAAGATTTGGAACTGATTATCTCCAGTGACCTAGCAACCGAAAGGTGATTCAACATGCTTTTTATTTCAACAGTATCTACATTACTTCATCTGGTTCACATGCCATCCAGTTAATAAAAGGTTTTGACTAATAAAGGCAAACACTTAATCACACACCCTCCCAACCACCCACCCCCCACCCCTCAAAAGGGCCTGTTCCATTCCGTGTGGAATTGATTATCAGAAGAAAATTTGAGGATTAATATGGATTCAGTGAGCCCATCTTTGACTTTTTTTAAGGGAACTGACAACCCCTTAGACATAGTTGGGCTTTTTGATGTGGCATACCGGGACTTCAGAGAGACTGTTGTAAAAGTTCCATGTGAAAGATGAAAAGTTAAGCACTAGGTAGGGATGTAGGATAAAGTGGAGACACAAGAAATTCTGTAGATGCCAGGATCTGGAGCAGAACACAATAAATGCTGGAGGAAATCAGCAGGTCAGGTAGCATCTATAGAGGGAAATAAACAGTCGACGTTTCGGGCTGAGTCCGTTCATCTGGAATTGGAAAGGAAGAGGGCAGAAGCCAGAATAAGAAGGTGGGGGGAGGAGCACATGCAGGCAGGTGATAGGCCAGTCCAGGTGAGAAGTGGGAGGGGGGAGGACGATGTAATAAGCTGAGAGGTGATGGGTAGAAGAGGCCAAGGGCTGAAGAAGAAGGAATCAGGTGGGAGAGGGCAGTGGACCATGGAATAAAGGATGGGGGAGGGGAGGAGAGGGGCAGGTCATCAAGGCAGGGGAAGGGAGCCACAGGAATGGGGAAGACAAGGCAATGGTGGGGGTGGGATAAAAATAGAAGGGGTGGGATTACCGGAAGTTAGAGAAATCGATGTTGAGGCCATCAGGTTGGACACTCCAAAGGCGGAATATGAGGTGTTGTTCCTCCAACCTGTGTCTGGTCTCACCGTGGCAGTAGAGGAGGCCGTGGATAGACATGTCAGTATGGGAGTGGGATGTGGAATTGAAGTGGGTGGCCACCGGGAGGTCTTGGCTGTTGCGGCGGACGGAGCGAAGGTGGACAAAGTGGGAAGACTTTGAATGTTTTGAACTGGCTGAAAAGTAGAAAACAAAGAGTAGTTTTGAGAGAAATTAAATAGGGCGCCTCACAGTCACTACTGTTTTTAATTTGCTCTGAAAATCTAGATTGGGAATATCAATATAAACTGGTCACATCTGTAGGTGATACTAAATTAATAGTGACAGTGAATCTAGAGGGGACAGTATAGAAATTACTGAAGTAAAAACAGAAAATGCTGGAGATGCTCGGGTCAGGCAGCATCAAATGGGTATTGATGCTGGCCGAGCAAGTCGAGGCCCATGAGTATGATGTATCATCATTTCATAGAATTAAAGACTGTTTTCCAGCACACATCAAATTTCTTCAATAGCTACTCTCCTGTTCGCTTCACAAATGGCTACTGAACCAAGTCTTGACAAGCCTCATTCTTCTCTGACCTTTTGTGTGATGTAACAGGTGGGAAGGCCGAGGTTCCTTCTACTGAATACTGAATATTTTCCTCCAAGTAAATATCTAATTCTTTTTCCAAAGAATCTTTGGCTTTTGTTTGAACAATGACAAAGAATTCAGGATGCCAACCACTAACTTTCTAATCTCTCTTTTCATTTCCTTTTGTAGTTATTATTAATTTGTGTCATTAATAATCTCATTGCTGAGCAGTAGAAATCTTTCTGTAATGATCCTAGTGTTATCGGCATTTCTACTGGGAAGTCTATTGTTGGTACAACTGCAGCTGTAGCAAAAGGATAAATAAAGCAGCAAAACATTCAGTACAAAAGCTATTGAAAACCCAATCTGAAAATAAAGCTTTAAACTCTCCACTGTTCTTGAACTCTGCATGTGTGAAAACCTGTGAGAAATCAATGATACCACTTTGACTGAGGTGATTAATGGAAGTCATTCATTATATCAATCAGCCCACAGAACATTTGCACAGATTGATCATATACAGGAATAAAAAACTGCATTTAGTAAAACAGTATAAAAGGATATAAATAATTCTGCAGTTTCATCATTGCACAATTTGCGATGAAGGACTGAGGTCTTGTATCTAAGAAACCACCAGGACAGTCAAGATAAGAAAGGAAGTAGCAGGGAATGTTAATCCTGCCCATCCCATCACATTATCTAATCACATTCCTCTTTGCCTGCCTCTTGCTTCTGTTGCCATGAACCTTTTCAGTCAAGAACAGACTCAGCATCTTCCTATATGAGGCCTGAATAACTTGCAAGCTCAGTCTGTTGCATTCTTTTAATACAATCAACTTTTTCATTCCTCGCTTTTCTTGTGCTGGTTCAAGGTTCCTCTCGTTAGTCGTTCTGCTTGTCTAACTAATTGCCAGCCTGTGTCCACGGCAGCAAAACTCAAATGCCTCTGGTCATTGTTGTACTTCAGCACTTAAGGTCCTGGTTTAGATTATGAAATGTGGCTAAGGACATTTAATATGGCCTAGAAATTCATCCATACAGTGCCCCCCGCCCCCAAAGAAAAATGAGCCATGTAGTTTAAAATTGGTTTAATCCAGAGTAGAGTAATTGTCCACACATTCCTCAATGTCTTTATGCCCTTCAAAAATTCACCTTCTTACATTTCAACAGGACTTTTCCTTGCCCTAACAACTTGTTCCAATGTAAATCTCCCCCAAATGATGTGAACAGCAGTGCAACATACAACATTCAACTGCAATTAGATTTTCAACCTCACGGGCCTGAAAAGGAGAATATATATTAATCACCTAGAGAAAGGCTATCTCTTAGTTATCCTATTTCCCCTGAAACTATGCTTTTTAAAGGATCAACACAATGCATTCTTTGTCCACGCTTGCATCTACTACCTCACGCCATCCCAAATATAGTCTTGCCTGTGTGCTTGTACTAGTTTGCCAGTGGATGTCAAGGTCATGGTCATCCTCAGCCTCTTAGCGGGGTCAACGCAGACTGCTTCCATATCTTACTGCTTCGTAAGTAAAGTCACCCAAACTCCATACTCGAGGAGAGATTGCTTAACTACTTTTCTTTCCGCCCATGGCATCTTTCAGAATGGACACGCAGATTTGGCTGCAGTGTAGACTTCCCTAAAGTTCAGGTGTTCATTGACCTTCAGCAATCTTCCTGGCAAACTTCTGATTAAAAATGTAATCTTGCCTCATGCAGGACTGTTCTTCATCAGCCTGTTTGGGTCTCTCTGATCCCTGGAAAAATTCCCATCGTTACAATATCCATCCATTCAGAAGCAATACTCACCTGTGGCTGGAAAAGTATGAGTTGCCTTGTGCTATGTTCTTTTAAGAGCTGGCTTCAGAGATCACACCTGCTGGGCTAAATGCCCATAGCTGTGAGAACTTAGGGGACAATAGTTGGGAACGTGACAGTGAAACTGACTTTTTGCAATGAGAAATGTCGGTTTAAGTTTGGCATCGCACAGGGAAACTCGAATATGTTGTTTGGTGAACCTTGCAATTGAAGTTCTTGATCTTTTCGTGACCACCTCAGAGACCACTATTATGGGTGACCCATAATGATGTTCTAATTCCATTAAAAGGTAGTGTTGGAATTTCTAGTCCAATATCTTTCAGGGTTAATTTAACTTTGACATGTTGTGAGGGTCTGTAACTTCACTCAGACGGATTCCAATAGGAAAGAATAGTAAACACACACTTATTTTCCTTTTCCTTTTCCCATGTCCAGTCTCCTGTTTTGTTTCCACTCCACTGGCCAAAGGTGGCATTTATTTCCCTACTTCTTTGGCCCATGAAGCTACTATTTTGGCTGTTCTAACATGGGGGACATCACATCTAAGCCCAAATTTGTCCTTGCATGTCATCAACACTGTACAATTTTCAGTGGGAATTGCTATAGTTCTGGAAATTGAACTCGTTTATTTCCCCTCCTCGTCCAGCACAGAACTGAGAGGAAACCTGTAATGCCATTTGCAGAGATCTCGGCACTCAATGTTAAAGCAGAGTGGCAGACAAAGACAAGTATTTTGACTGGCAAAATGTATGGAGTAAATGATGACTCCAGAGTCATTGAAAAGGCAGTAGCATTAGACTTCAGCTTCTCTCTGTGCAATTTCCCCATAGCAACTTAGAGTAGGATCCTGCTCTGTCACAATCAGGAACCAAGAACAGTTGTCCTCTTTTATACTTTAAGAACAGCAACTGCAGACCAAAACTAGCATCTGTATTGTCTCATAAGAACATAAGGAATAGAAGTAGGGTTTGGACATTCCAATTCCCTTGCGTTTGCTCTGCCATTCAATAAGATCATCTTTTGCCTCCAAAGATTCACTACTCTTCATTTGAAGAAATTCCTTCTCATCCCTGTCCTGAATGCCTCCTCCTATTTTGAAACCGTGATTGCTGGTTCTAGTCACACCAGCCGGGGGAAACTTTCCCATCTTCACACTTCCAAGCCCCATTAAGAATTTTTGTACATTTCAATTAGATCATCTTTCATTCTTTTAAACACAGGAGAGAATAGAGTCAGAGTGCATAATCTTTCCTCATACAACAAACCTGCCATCTCAGAAATTAATCTTCACTGCATTCCCTCTATTACAAGTATATCTTTGGGTACAAAGATCAGGCCTGTACACAAAATCCCAGATGAAGTCTCTGCAGAGACCTATTATAGTTGGAGAAAGACTCTCGTACTCAACTCCTCTTGTGATATAATACAACATATCATTTGCCTTCCTAATTACTTGCTGTACCTCCATGTTGACTTTAAGTGACTTGGGTACCAGATCACATAGCACTCTTTGGACACCAGCAGCTTTTAATCCGTCGCCATTTTAAAAGAAGCACTTTACCTTTCTATTTTGTTCTACCAAAGCGTACAACGTATTTTTGCACATTATATTACATGTACCATTTACTCAACCTGTGTTTATCCCCTTAAAGCCTTTCTGCAGCTTCCTCAGAGACCATTCTGCATTCTAGCTTTGACAGTCAGCAATCCCTTCATCTAAATCATTAGTACAGATTGTGAATGACTAGGATCCCACCACTGATCGCTGCATTGCACCATACCTGCCAGGTGTTGCAGGACCACAGCTTTCCAACTTGAAAATGATCCTTTTATTCCTACTCTCTGTACTCTGGCCATCAACCAGTTATTATTTCATGTCAGTATATTGTCCCCTATACCATGCACTATAATCTTTAATAATCTCTGGTGTGGCATCTTATTAAAGCACTTCTGAAAGTCCAGATGCTGCACTTCCACTCATTCACCCTTATCTGTTTTGCTAGTTACAACTTCAAAAAAAACTCTAAACGATTTGTCAAACATGATTGCCTTTTCATAAACCCATCTTGACTCTGCCCAAGCCTATGTTTTTCTAAGCACCCTGTTACCACATCTTTCATAATAGATTCCAAGATTTTTCCTACTATTGATGTTGCTAACTTGTCTAATGTTCCCTGTTGACTCTTAATTGTTTCTTAAAAAGTGGGGTTACATTTGCTCCCTTGCAATCTGTGGGAGCCATTGCAGAGTACAGCATGCTCTCAGCCATCTGAGAATGGGGGTGCCTGTTTCATGAAAATTGCTCAAAAAGGGCAGACTGTACATCATACATTAGTATTCTATGCATAAGGCTTCAAATAAATTACTGAACTATGTGTCATCACCTTACCCTTTTAAATAATAATGTTTTGCACCGTAGTTCTATATTTTAAGGCTAGACAGTATTAATGTAAAATATAGCAAAAATAAATCAAATGAATGACTGTACTCACCATCACATGAAGTGTCAAATCTTCACAGGATGTTGCTGCTAATCAGCCTACAACTGCACTGCCCTTATGATTAAATGTAACTCAGCTAAAAATGTCTCTTCACACTTATTTTGCAATATACTTAAAATATAATTTATTTTTATTTTCATAAAAAACAATTAGAAATTTGTGTTGGGTGCATGAGAATTCTGGCTGCATAAGTACCAGCTAAACGGGTTTACTAAGCACTAACTCCTTATCCACCTCCTTTAAAACCCTAAGATGCAGGTCACCAGGTCCTGAAGTTTTATCACCTTTCAGTCCTGTGAATTTCGTCAAAACTAATACCTGCGCCAGAAACTCTTTTGCTCTGTCTATGTCGTTGGTTGCCATATGGAGCATGACAATGAGATCCTTCTCCTCTCACCTCAGCTTCCTCTCCAGCCCCATTAGGGAGGCACCACAGCCTTCATGACTCATGCTCACAGCTGCAAAGAAACATATCTGTCACCCAAAGTGAACATTCCTTGGCACTCTCCCAACTTAAATAGCCCCTTGCACCATGTTGCTGTGGCAGAATGCATATCAACTCACCAGTCTCTGTGCCCATCCACACAGGCTGCAAGAGCCTGCATCAGTTGGACAAATACTGAGTGAACCTCCTGTGATGTTATATTCTAGATCCCCATACCTGCCTCTTTCTTACTCGAACCCTCCTGTCCCTCTTGGCTGACCAATTCCACAGTAGTTAATCTGAGGCATATGACTGCCTCTGGGAACAAGTAGCCCTGTCTGTTTTATTGCTCTCAGTTGATCTTAATTGTACTGTTAGTTCATTGTGCTGCTGTATCTTGCAACCATTAATGACCAGCACTTTGTGCATATTTGCCCAGATATTAACAACAAAGGCCTGCATTTCAATAGCTTTTTACAAAGGAATATTTCAAAACACGTCGCAGTCAATGAAGAACAGTGACCCTTGCAACGTAGGAAAGACAACTCAATTGTTCTATGCAGACACTCACAAGCATAAAATATTTTAATGAATAGAGGGATAAATATTGACCAAGACACCAAGAAGTTGCCCTGTGTTACACATTGAGTGGCGCCATTCAGTCATTCCAGATGGCAGTATAGTATTCACACAGTACTGTATTGGTGGAGCATGATTTATCTGCTCAAATCTCTGGAGCAGAACTTGAACCTCAAAGCCTGAGTGATACCACTGAGCTAGTGCAGGGATTTATTTCAGCAGCAATTGTTGGGGAAGGACTAAAACTGCAGCAATTTTATGAAGAGTGGGAGGCAGATTAATCCAAACCCACTGTGAGGATTTTTTTTATTCTTATCTCTTCATTGATGTATCTGTTTTGTCAACAACCTGTGCTCAATCAAGGCTTATTCAAGCTACCAATGAAGACTAGATTACTGTGTTCGTACTTCTGTCAGATTCAGATGTTCTGTCACTGTCTCTGACTAACCAGGCTTGCCGCATTGTGATAGTAGCTTGCAATGGTCTCCAGCCGAGCCAGCATCAGAACATGGCAATTGAATTATGCGCTGCACTTTTGACACGTGATGCTGGGCATCCTGTTTGAGCAATGTAAATAAAGCTGTAAGATGCAGAATGTATTTGACTGAAAGACTGAACTAGCTAAACTTGCAATTTCTGTGAATTTGTCTTGTCAGTTTTATTAAAAAAAAAGGCACATGAAAAACAGGTAGACCAGCACCTTTTGTTTGTGTTAGTTATTCTCATCTGACACTACCAATACTTCATTTCAGATTGTCACCTCTGGATGCATTCCTGTCTCTTAATTGCCACATCTAGTCAAAAATCTATGTTACCCCATCATTAGTAGAATAATTAATATTCAAAGTACTGAAAATAAATGGGATGCCACATTTTCAATGTCCCTATGATTCACAATAGTGTATGGCAGATTTGTTTCTCAATTCATGACACGATGGGGCATTCTCAGGAAATTGGTAACTTTATATCAAATCCTGTGTCAGTGTTTGATTATGCTCCTAGAAAGCATCTGAGAATATTTTACTTCATTATAATGGGGCTGTATACATGTAAGTTGTGTTTTAATTGTCCTGAATTGATGGTCTTGAACTTTTCTTCTTGAACCTTACTCTGCCTGGTGGGAATTTGACAAACTAGGGGAAGCAAACACACCAAAGAATCATGAAGTAAAGTTCTTAGAGAAATCCAGCCTTTGGTTTGTGGGTGAAAGGTTCAAGCAACATGATCCTTCTGCACTACGAACAAGAAGCAAAGTCGTTAAATTTTTGGATGTACTTAACGTCACAGTGTGTTGGATCTGTCTTATCTCTTCATGACACCTTCAAGCAAGATCTGTTGCTTAGTGGGGTTACTGAGAAGAATGAGAGACTGGAACAGCTCCAGAAGTGAACTAGCCCAGGGAGGTACTTGTGTGTGTTACAATGCAGCTGCTTCATGCACAGGCAGTCTCTGCCACTAATGTTACTCTGAGCAAGTTTGCAAGGAGAATCTTTGTACTGGTTAAAAATTTGTTTTGATTTGGAGGAAGTGTCAAGAGATTTTGAAATGCCCTACCCACTGCAGTGAAAACTTAAGTCAAAGGATCCACCATGTGCATTAGTAGGAAGCTACTACTTGGCTCTTTGAGAGGTTCACAAGCCACAGCTTTTGAAGCAGGCCCCCGACATTACATTAGGCAGATGCAGCCTGGAAAACATCAAGAGGGGAATGCTCTCATTTCATGGTTCTTACCTATGGTTTGTCGTGTAATTATTTTGCGTTGATGCCATTGGAGGCAAGCGATTGCTACTGTTCAAATTCATAACGCAATCAACATGAAATGAAATGACCCAGTGTCCTGATTATCTTGTCTGATTAATTCTTTATCCATTTTATAATTTAGTTTGATCAATGGAGTATGTAATTACCAAGCCACTCTCCAACCACTACAGTCCATTTAGAGACTCAACCACAGCTGTACTTATGTTCCATTATGGAGACCATCTATCTATAATTGGATCTGGTAGACAGGATGTATAATTAGTTGAGATTTCCTCCCACCCTCACAATAACTCCACAGCCCATTAATATGAGGGAATATTGTTGTTTCTGTCTGCCTTTGCTGCATCCCATGTGTCCTTGGAACAATTACACAGGTGCATCGAATTCCAGCCATCACTTCTATTGATCCAAATGAATTGATCAAGCTAATGAATTCCAAAGCAAAAAACAAACTGCTGGAGGAACTCAGCAGATCAAGCAGCATCTGGAGAAGCAAAGGGACGGTCGATGTTTTGGACTGGGACCTGGCATTCTAGTTCAGGATTTTAGTATCATATAGGCAGAGCTTGGAACAGGGAAAGGTGGATTGACCTTGCTCACTTAGATGTTGCCTCAGGAAGCTGTTGAAATCGGTAAGGATACTGTCTCTAACAGATGCTGAAGATGATGGTTTCAACTTTCCCAACCAGAAGATGAAAAAATTGGGCCTCATTATAAATCAGATGTTAGGCAATAGTCAGAAGAGATTTGAAGGAGTGGGGAGAGGGAGCGATGTAAGTGTTATCAGCAGACATGTGGAAGCCAACCCCATGTGTGGAATAATGTCCCAAAGGATAATATGGAGGAGGACCCATTTTCAGTAATCCTACACTGATCCCATTTTTTATTCTACCGACACTCCCAACCCATCAACTCTCCCCAGATTCTACCACTCACCCCTATACTAGAGGCGGTTCCCACCTAAGCTACCATTCCCACACGTCTTTGGTATGTGTGAGGAAACTGGAGCACCCAAAAGAAACCAAGGAGTCACACAGAACGTGCAAACTCCACACAGACAGTACTAGAGTCAGGATTGAACCAGGATCGTTGGAGCTGTGAGGCACTACTGTATTAGCGTGCCGCTGTATAATGTAGTCCAAAATCTGTAATTGAACCAGAAGCTTGAAGGTCTATGGATGATGGTTGAACCTATCTCCACAGTTCTGACCATTTACACAAATACTTTTGGATCTGACTAAGCATCTTTAATAAGTAACTTTAATCCGTATCACCAGTTACTCAATAGCATCTGTGACCGATAATTGGGAACAAAGCACAGACCCCACACAACAATGACCTTTGGGTGCCTCAGGCTGTCACCTAATGTTCTTCCCAACACCAGGAGCAGGGGAAAATTGGTGGAGGGATTGGGGTCACAGCCTGATTCTTCATTCAGCTTAATCACCTTCATACTCAGCTATTCTAAAGTTCTTTCAACCTGATTTGCATCCACCCTTCAGTAACATTAGCACCTTTAAAACTTAGTGCCGGTATCATATCCTGCAAAGTCATAGCCCCTACATCAGCTCCCCATTTCCAGCTCATCTAACTCAACAGTGGACAACTGGATGATTGAACATCTGCCTACAACTCCCTGATGTTTAGTGGCTGCAGTACACAACGTTGAACCTGCCAAACCCTCAACTGAATTCAACAAGCCCACAGTACACTCTATGCCACTCGACATTCATAGTTACGTGGCCAGCTCTCCCACACACTAATGATATCACTTCTTTCATTTCACAAGGGGTTGACATGGCAGCCCTTATGATGACTCAGTGTACTTCTGTTTCAGGGGTGGCCTCACTCCCAAACCTCTCATCCCAAAGTAGGGCCTGCTGAGAAACATCACTGGGTTCCCATGTTAATAATTTTGAAGGAAGAGGGAATTTGAAAAGTTTTTTTAAAAAATATTTTGGGCAGCTTCTTCCTTAATTTATTTGTTTCCTTTTTGCTTTGTTGATCAGTATTTTGGGCAACCAGTAATACAGAGAATGGTCATTAAATTCACTTCCCCGGCCCCATAGACCAAGCAGGAGACAGAGACCCGACATTAAGCTGGAGTCTTGCTCATCCAGAGGCCTCTCTCAATTCAGTATTTCATTTACGCCGGTAAATTGTGGGGGTTGCCCAACATTGTGAGGACCAGGTGATTCCAATTCCCAGCAGTATGGCAAGTGATAGCGAATGGGAAGTCAGAAGGTGGCCAGTTGTACTGTGAGTCAGTAAGAATAAGATACCACAAATATGACAGCAATGTGACAGTAACCAAATAATTTATTATGCTGGTTCATGGTTAATTAGCCAGGACTTCACAGCACTTCCTCAGTACAGCATTGAAATGTCAACTTAGATTTTTGTGTTTGGTGTGGGAATGGAACCCACTACTTTCTGACAAAAGTTAGAGTACAGCCACTGAGGACAAACTTGTTTAACCTTCAAATTTAGCTGACTTCATGTCCTGCATGTTTGTACATGGACACCAGCAGGACCTGGTGTTATAATTGCCAGATATGGACACCCAGCTTGTAGGAGTATCCAAACTTCCTGCTAACTGTTAGGAGTTGAGACTACCTCATGGAACCCTTTCCCTCTGTCCCCCCCCCCCCCCACCTTAGCTTCTCTTGCTACCTATCAGTACAAGTAAGCTGTTAACTATCTATCTATCTCGCTCTCTCTCTCACATTGAACTCTCTCTCTCTCACGTTGAACTCTCTCTCTCTCACGTTGAACTCTCTCTCTCACGTTGAACTCTCTCTCTCTCACGTTGAACTCTCCCTCTCTCACGTTGAACTCTCCCTCTCTCACGTTGAACTCTCCCTCTCTCACGTTGAACTCTCTCTCTCTCACCTTGAACTCTCTCTCTCTCACCTTGAACTCTCTCTCTCTCTCTCTCTCTCTCTCGCACTGACAAATACACACACACGTCCCTACCCCCAAGTCTTTCTCTGTCATACCCTCTCTGGTCTTTATTGTCAGTCAATAGTAGTGTGACAGATAGTTCTCTAAGCTTTTTTTTCTTGATTCTCTCAGTGGGTGAGGGATTCCAGACTTCAGTGCCACAGCCTCACGTCTAACCCATTGTCCATGAGGAATGGGTTTCTTACTCGGAGCATGGGGGGGGTGTGGCAGTGGGTGAGGAGAGGATAGTCACAGAATTAGATATGCAAGTTTTTTAATATTGGGAGAGCAGAAAGCCATGGCTTAGAGTGCTAAATTCCTCCAGTACTGAAATGCATTGAAGAGATAAATAAGGATTAACTGATGTCAAGATTATGCTTTGATGGCCTAATAGTTATCGAACAGAGTCACCGTTGATAACTCCATGTCAGCCAAGGAGTTGGATGCAAGGCTCACAGCAAACAGTCGATGGTGCACCCAATAATAAGTGTCATTGAGTCATATTGCATAGAAACAGGCCCTTTGAACCACCATGTCCATGCCAACCATCAAGTACCAATCTACACTAATCCCATTTGCCAGCACTCAGTGTTTTTCTACGTATTGGCAATTCAAATGCTTGTCTAGATACTTACTAAATGTTGTGAGAGTACCTGCCTCCACTGTGTCACAGATTCGGCCACCCTATGGGTGAAAAAAAGTCGCCATCTAAACCTCCTACCCCTTATCTTGAACCTATTCTCTCTAGGTTGCATAAGTTCAATATTATTCGTGTACAACAATGCAGTCAGTAGACTTAACTGGCAATGGAATTAATCAATCGCGTCCACTCTGAATAGTGTAGTCACTAAATGCACTTTATAATAAGTGGAAATGCAGAGTCAATAATGACGATGAAGGAAAAATGTGCATTCTGATATTTGTGGTTTACGAAAGACACAAGGAAGAAAGATAAGACGAGCACAGTTAAACTCCTATTGACGACAGAAAGACCAGAAAAATTATTACAGTGAGTGAGAAGGAAATGCCGCACTTGCCTTCAATGCCCAGAAAATGAAGATATAATTTTTAAAAATTGTGGATTAGAATTGTGAAGCTGTAACTGGTAAATAATTTGAGAGTTAAGAAACGTATGGAAATTCCAATGTTAATGATACAGGAGTAAGAGAGTGTGCTGTTTTCCAAAGGCAGAATGTAACAAAAGAGAATTTCAAGGAGATGGAATGGTGAAATATGTGAGTACCTGGGTTTACACTGCAATCCAGTCCTTTTTGGAACAGCATTTTTTAAAAACTATGCTTCTTAAGACTGGGTAGGATATTGGCCATCTTGACAGATGGCAGATGATTTTGGCCACTGGAAACCAAACCAATTGTTGGGCTTTGCTCAAAGTATTTGCATCGCTAACGCCAGAGGGTTTGGCAATACCACTAGTATTGAGGCCATGTTATCTTATTTGCCACATAGCACTGTTACATCTGGTGCCTGAGAATAAGCTAAGGGGGATGTTGGTGCAGCAAACACTGTGATTCACATGTTAGTTCTGTTAAGTGAGCATCACTTGGGGGTGTTTCACAGTGATGTGAGCACAGAGAGCATGTTCTAGATTCCTACAACTTACATACCTCATCTTTATTACACAAAGGTCCTCCACAAAAAGGGGAAGAAGACCATCTACATCTGTCACTGTATAAACACAAGAATCCTTAGCATTATGTTAGAGACTGGAGCTCTCAGGACAGCAAAGACCGACCTTAAATGTGGAAGTAAATTCGTAGGAAGCAGACTATTTGTCTGACATAAATGTCTGTTGTGGTGCGTTCGAGATTTGAAGCATATTAAGAAGCAGAGGCCGCAAGCTGTGTGCTGGTTGCTTTTAATCTGCAGTTGATGCAGTGCAATATTGTCTTGGAACCCCTTAAGATCCTTGAAGCTAGTAATGATGATCTGAGTGCCTGTCATCGTGACAGGCTGGTTTTGGATGAGGTGACAGCTGCCTCCTTTCAGCCTCCTGCTGCGAGCACTCCTGACATGCCGTTCTGGATGTAGCATGAAATGTTTGCCTTGTTGGAATGCTCTTTGGAACTGTTGTTCGTCAGCAAGTCAATTGAACAGAACGCAATCATCTCAGAAAGCGAGATCGAATGCTGAGGGAACCAGCTCCACTCAGAATTTGCGTTTAGTCACGGACAAATAGCTTCTATTCTCAGGTTTGAACAAAAGGCACAGTATTTGAAGAGCCACCTAATGGGGCTGGTTTTTAAATTCTCAAGAGATCAGAACTCAACAACCTTCGCAGCATTATGTTGAAGTTGAAAGCTTCTAATCCTGTTATGAAAATTGGTGTTGCTTCACCAATTTTTGATTTGTCTGAAGGCTAGTGAAAATGTAAATATATAAAAATCTTGGCAATATTGAGATAAAATAAAGGGTGGGGTTTACAAACTGATGAATATAATGGCTGCAATCTAAATCTGGGCAATAATTCTGAAAAAAATGTTTTATCTAGTGCACAAATCACATCCCAAATTAATCCGATTATTTTGATTCAAAATTATGCAGTTTATATGGGAGTTTATGGGAGGTTATAATGGTAGATTATTCTTAAAATTTTATTTATTTTGCAGTAAGTTTGGTTTAAACTCTCTAACCCTGTCATCTTCCAGTTTGTTGATTTGACACTGTCCTACCTATTTGGACAGATTTCAGAAGGATTATATAAACCTTCCTTTCCTTGAATGAGTGTGCTGTAACCTGTGAGATGATCTCCTGGCTCCTACCATTCTCCTCCTGTATCCCCTATTCCCCATATTTTGGCATGCTAGTGCATCGTTAACCTAAAGTACGGGAGAACCTGAGAGTGGATTTTGGAATGGAAAGCTACAATTGACAAAGGGGGGAGTCAAACACAGAAAGTGTTTCAAATTAATGTTCAATTTCATGCCCGTTCCTTCAACCTGGGAGGCATTAGGCATCGAAATGATTAGGGCCTTTAATGATTGTTTGTTCTTATCAAAGCAATCCTTGAGCCATGACCACACCATCTTGGTCTTGTAAGGTGGTGGCGACCCATTAGGTTTGTGCTGATTTAGTGGAAGTCAAACCCAGCCTGAATCAGTGACATTGTTGACCAAAGAACACTGAGTATAATTTGCAACCTTTGACTTCCAACAGACTTCATTGGCACAAATGGCAAAGGTCAGATAACTGCTTGAATCCTCATGGATTCTCCATTGTTTCCTTGGTTACTGTTTGTTTGAGCTAAAACAGTAAACCTCAGCCTGGATGACCTGTGCGATCTGTTTATAATTAGTTCAGTAGAATTAAATTAGGAAACCTTTCATCCACTTATTTTCACATATTGAAAGATTTATCTTAATGTGTCCACATAATAAAGACTAGGCTATATCCTGGGCTATTTATTTGCTGTAGATTGCGAAATGAAAATTGAAAGCAAATTCTTTTTACCTTGTGAGGAATTTACTCTTGTGGGTCATCGAAGTCCAGATATTGTCCAGAACCCCACCTTGCATTTCTTGTTAAAATAAATGATATTTTAAGATATATTCAAACTTAGTTTTGAGTAGCATTAAAGGAATTTAACTTTAATGGGAATGAAAATTTCAAATGGAAATGTAAAATCTTAAATATTTAGTTGGTTGGAATAACAAAGGAACATATTTAAGATTCTATGAGGGAAAGGGGGAAAGAAGAAGGTTGAAACTATAACCAGGTCAACATTGGCAGAGACCCTTCTTCCCCATAGCAGCTGCTGGTGGATGAACTATTCCATTGAGCTTTTGATTTGTCATTTCTCAGTCTCATCCATGGTTGAGAATGTAGATATTTGCAACAGAGATAGTGCAGCAGACACTGATTCCTGGGGTGTCCTCTAAAGAAGAAGTAAGATTGGTTTATAATCACGAGAGTTTAGATGAATTAAAAGATCTCATTCCCAGGGAATCTATAAGGCTGATTCATTAGGCTGCAGTAGGATCAAAACCTCTGTATTCCATGTTCCACCTTCTTTTCCTATCAGTTTCCATCATCTGTAGCCCTTTGTTGCCTCCACCTATCACCTCCCAGCCTCTGCTGTTATTTCCACCCTTCCCTCCCCCACCTGACCCCATCCGCCAACCACCACTCCTCACCTCGTTCCACATAATGTTTGCCAGCTCTTGCCCCACTCTTCTCCCTCACCTCTTTACACTGGCTGTCTCCCCTTTACACTTTCAGTTCAATTGAAGGGTCTTGACCCAAAACATCGACTGTCCATTTCCCTCAACAGATGCTGCCTGGCCCGCTGAGTTCCTCCAGCAGTTTGTATTTTGCATTCATTCAAACCATTGCAAGTCTTTGGAATTCTCTTCGTCAGAGACTCAAGGGGTGTAGGATCTTGTTCTGCTAGTTCTCCAACCTCCAAGATGTTAAAAGCAACATCCTTTGCTTACAGGAAAAGCAGATTGCTATGGGAGAAGTCGAGAGAATTTGATGTAATTGTATAAGGAGGTGCACTCTATTCTAAGAAGCCCTCACTGTGTTATATCTTATTTCCCTGCAGTTCATTGCCATTTGGACTCAGTAGGAGAGAGGCGTGGACTGAATTAGTGATCAGGTTACAACATCTAGCAAGAAACACTAAATGTGAGGGACATATTTGGGGGGTGGGGGGGAGAGAAATCTACCTTCTAAAAATTGCTCCAAAATACATCTCTTGAGTACAATAATCAGCATGTAAATCTTCAATATCTTATGCTTGTCTCAGCTGATCCTGTCTTGTGTTACCCATTATATACTGGTGGTACATTGCCAGTTGTGCTTAGAATACTGAGATTTTCCATGCAGAAACAAACCACTTGGGCAATGCTGGCACTTATACTTTATCTCAGCCATGTTCCACTCCATTTCATCTAACTCTGCATGAAAGTGATTTTTCTTTGTGTCCACACTTCCACCTGAACCAAGAACCTCAACTCTGGTGTTTTAAGAAGTAGGAAAAGAAATGGAATTGATTTAACCATGAGCCGACAGACTGAGGAACTCAGGGAAAGCGCATCACCAGAAGGGAGCATATCACTGATGTGAGTGCACAAAGAACCAGTGAGTCAGTCATTTTCTTTCTGCTACAATCAGGAAATTTTTTAATATGGGGATAGTAGAAAGTAACTCAAATAGAACAGATAATTTTAAAGGAACCATTTAGAAAGAGTTGTAAAAAGTGCTTTATAAACTTAATAAAGTAGCAGATAAATGTAATGAGGTACTTTAAATTGTAGTCACTTCACAATTATAATGACTATTTTAACTTCAGAAGTGCTGAAGCCAATTTACATTCAGCTGGTTCCCACAAATAGCTACATGATCTGTCTTTGCAACATTAATTGGAGGATAAACAATGGCCAGGAGGCAAAGGATAACTCCACCATTCTTCTTTAAAATTGTACCACAGGAGCTTTTTTTGCATCTTCAAACCCAAATGGTGGCTCAACTTAATGTCTCATCCGGAACATAGAGACTTCCACAGTACTGCAGTGGGTATTGTGCTACATGTAGGGTGCGGCTTGAATCTACAACCATCTAACGGACAAGAAACACAGCAGGCACCTAAATTGTTTTCCATTGCTAAGGAATAATGAGGATGGGATTCAACCCCAGTTGTACAGAGTGCAATGGATTTCCAGTCCATTCAATTAACCCTTCAGCCACCTAATCTCACAAGAGAGAGACCCAGGAGATTCCAGAAGATTGAAAATTCTGTTTGTTTCATCTAAAATTAGGAGATTCAGTGCCGCACCGTCACAGGTCCTCATTTGAATGCAGTCAAGTTTAGATCCTGAGGACCCTGGCAGAAAGGGCCTAAAATGGATGAACATTTCAGGCATGTTGCTCTTGAGACTAAACTGAACTGCTGGTCAGTTAGGTGAGTCAGCCTGATTTTTGTAAACGGAAATACTGAAAATAGCATGGAATTTTGGAGCTATAATCCAGTCAAGTGCTGCCACCCCACTCAGCTTTTGTAGAGAAGAAATGCTATGATTTTGTGCGGCACACTTCAAACCCCAACAGTCCATGTTGCTCTTGTTCAAGTTTTCCATGAATTGAGACAGGGCACCTAGTGCAGGCAGAAATTTGGGAGAAATTGAGAGTATAAATGGCTGAGTAATAAACCTTCATCACTTTATGACATGCAGTACCAAGAGACTAGCAAAAATTATTCATGCATATTTCAGATTCATTAGTTTGAATATTTATAAAGGCCCCAGTTCCCTAATGATGCAGTGTACAATGTACACATGTATTAGGATAATGGGTAGAACTTTAACTTTCTCGGGAATGGCTTTTCTAATGGAGTCACACTGTGTGGAGATGAATGGAAATCGACTGAATAAAAATTTCATAAGGAAAATACATTTTCACAAATTGCAATATTTAATAACTGTTTTTTTCCATGAAATTCACCCATCACGAAGGCAAATCAGTCAACCCCTGAGATCTCCAGGCAAAATTACTCATTATAGATAAAGGCTAATGTCTTTCTCCTCCTTATGGAGCAGTTACTGACATGTTGTCCTGGGGAGAATTGTCGTTGGGTTTGAGGGAATGATGTACTCTTGTATTTTAGCACCTTTTCCTACCAAAAGATCCCCAGACAATGCTTCGGAAGGACAATGGCTGTAGTTACCTCAAGCATTGTATGTCAGTAACCTCTCATGAATAGCAATGAATGACCAATTAAACTGTGTTTTAGTGTTGCTGGTTGAGGAGTTGCAAGAGATTCTGCAGATGCTGGAATCTGGGAGGAACTCAGCAGTTCAGGCAGCATCCATGGAGGGAAATAGTCAATGTTTCGGGTCAAGACCCTTCATCAGGACTGGAAAGGAAGAGGGCAGGAGCCAGAATAAAAAGGGAGGGGGATGTCCTCGACGTGGCAATAGAGAAGGCCATCTTCAGCCCTCTGCCTCTTCCACCTATCACCTCTCATTCCCTTTCATCCCCCTTCCCCCTCTCACCTGCCAGCTTGTGCTCATCCCCTTCCCTTTTTGTTCTGGCTCCTGCCCTCTTCCTTTCCAGTCCTGATGAAAAGTCTCAACCCAAAACGTCAACTGTTTATTTCCCTCCATGGATGCTGCCTGACCTGCTGAGTTCCTCCAGCATTTTGTGTGTATTGCTGGTTGAAGAGTGTTAGTTTCTGGCTACTGCCTGGTGTGGTTTTGAAGAAAAACAGGAGGATTTTTTTTGCTGTAGTGCCTTTCATCTCTAAACAATTTACAGCCAATGAAGAATGTTGAAAGGGAGCCACTGATATGATACAGGGAAGTACGCTGAGCCTCACAGACAGCATTCAGAAATCAAGACCAGGGATAGGCCTGATTGTTGTGCTGAGCATATCCGAGAACCACATAAAAAGGACAGGTCAACACTCTGGAAGGTTCAACTCTGCTCTGAAAATGGTGGAAATGTGCTTAAGTGATCACACTGACCCTTTAGCTTAACTAGCCAAGAAGGTCCTCCATTTTCATTTGTGAGAAGAAGGTGTCAGTGGCAAGCCAAGATTCAGTCTATCACTACTTGAGCCACAATCTTGAACCCCTGCAGTCCTTGTAATAAAATTACTCCCACAAGGCTGTAGGGTAGGCAGTTTCAGGATTTTGTCCCAATAACAATGAAGAAGCAGCAACATATTTCCAGTCATGATGGTATGTGCTGTGCTAGGGGTGTAGCAGACTATGGCATTTCCTAGGAGTTGAAGCGCATTTGTTGCTGAGGGAGGAGCAGAAGATGCATTTTGTAAAGGGACCATGGGGGAGGAGATGCTACAGTCTTCAAACCTCATCCCTTGCCATTTCTACTTATAGAGTCATTAAATTATACAGCAAAGAAACAGGCCCTTTGGCCCATCAAGTCTGTGCTGACCATCAAGCACACATTCACACTAATCCTACACCAGTCCTATCTTTTATTCTCCCCATATTCCCAATGAGACCAAGTCAGCTTAACACACCATCCCAGAAATCAATCTGATGAATCTTCACTGCATTCTCTCTATTGCAAGTATATCATTCCTTAGGTGGGGAGACTGGATCTGAAAACAAGATTCCAGGTGCAGTCTCACCAGGACTTTATAGAAATAAAGAAACTAGGAGCAGGCCCTTTGAGCCAGCTCTGCGATTCAATGTGATCATCGCTTATCATTTAAATTCGGGACTCTATTCCTACCTTCTTACAAGTCCTATTATCCCTTTAGCCTTAAGGATTATATCTAACTCCTTCTTGACTTTATTTAATGACTTGGCTTAAACTGCTTTCTGCGGCAGAGAATTCCACAGGTTCACAGCCCTTTGGGTGAAGAAATTTCTCCTTATCTCAGTCCTACATGGCTTACACCTTATCCTTAGACTGTAACCCCTGGTTACAGACTCCCTCGCCATCAAAACATCCTTCCTGCATTTAGTCTGTCCAGTCCTTCTAGAATTCTGAATGTTTCTGTGAAATCCCCTTGGAGCCTTCTAAACACTAGCAAGAAAAAGCCTAATCAACCCAATCTCTCTTCGTATGTCAGTCTTGCCAGCCCAGGAATCAGTCTGATGACCTTTTGCTGCAGTCCCTCCATACCAAAGAACATTTTTCTTCAGCTAAGAAGAGCAAAACTACACACAATACTCAAGTTGTCTCACTGAGGCTCTGTTTAATCACAATAACACTTCACTGCTCCTCTCACTATGAAGGCCAACATGCTCTTTGCCACCTGCTGCACCCGCATGCTTACTTTCATTGATTGGTCTCTACAAGTAAGATGTTCAAGAAGTGCTCACCTTCAGCCCATCAACTGCATGTCTTGCAACATTACTTCCCTTGTGTTTGAGGATGCCAAACCACAGCACAATAGAGGAGGCAGAGGAGAAGGCGGGAAACCAGACATCACCCACCAACTGGCTCCTTGTCATCAATCCTAACGTTTTTCCACTTGGATTTGACCTGCAACACCATAACTGGGACCGTTTTTAACTATTTCTCGACGAGATGAGGCTTCTGTTCAATCAGCATTACCAGGGTCTCTCGAATATCAAAATTTGCAGTTATGGTGCAAACAAAATAATGATACATTTTGTGTCAAGTGCCTTCTAATCCATTGTAACTGCATGAACTGCAGTGGATCACGGTTGCCATTGGTTGGCACAGAATAAATGCACATCCAAAATAAACGAACTTTGTAGGTGGAACATACAAGACCGAGTGCATTGGTGACAGAGTGAGCAAATGTTTTAAGGTGGTAACTAGGATAAGCACAGTGCTTTATCTTGGACAGTATCAAGCTTCTTAAGTGTTATTGAAGCTGCGTGCATCCAGGCAACTGGACTGTGTTCTATCTCTCTCCCACCTTGTGCCTTGAAAATGATGGGAGGGTGTTCGGAGATGAGTCCCTTGCCCTGGGATGCCCAGCCTCCGAACTGCTATTGCAGCCACAATTTATGTATGGCTGATCCACTTGGGTTTCTAGTTAATGAGAACTCCTGGATTATTGATGATGGTGTACTCAGCAATGGTAATGCTTTTGAAATTAATGGGAGGTGATTAGATTCCCACTTTGGAGATTGTAGGGCTTGGTAAGTGCATCCTAGGTGAGGGTTGAATTTGGAGTGGAACATTTAATCTTGGTGCTCCTTGGGTTAGTTCCTGATTCCCAACTAGTGGTCACCCAGCCCCAGCAGCCTCATCCACCTACTGGATAGTTCTTGTGTGCAGGCTGTTGAGTGAAAATAGGATTGGATCGAGCTCTGTGATTTAATAGACAACAACCACTCATTTCCCATGTGAGGTTTGGGCACTGGGATGTGATTGCAGAATACTATGGTTTGCAGTACTGTATTTGCAGAGCCTTGGCCTGAGTCAGCAGGAGCGGCCACTAGAAACAAGTCTAAATAAATGGTAAGATGTATATCATGGGTTTTTCCGAATGAGTGTCTCCAGTGGAATTTAAAAACTTCATTTGGTATCTGATGCACCACAGATGTAAACAATTCAGCCTTAAGTGAACTATTTGGAAACTATCCGGAGATTCAATCTTCTCTGATGCTGATCCATAAAGACTCAAAGGCCATGGGTTTCATCCTGGCCACTTGCCTGGTTAGCTAGTCTGAGCCAAAGCAGTGGTTTGAACATTATTATTCAATGTACCCTTGGGCAAGGGAGGAAATCAAGTCAGTTACAGTTCCCACGCCTGGTAGTACTTCAGTGGCTTCTATGTTGGAAATTGCAAGCATGAAAACCATCCAGCTAGTCCTGCCATTTAGATTGTGTCTTGCAACAGAAAGGGACTATTTCCATCTCCACCTAAGTAAGTGGGGGTCCAAAAGCCCCTGGAAGCAGATCCCTGCAAACTCCCACAGGAGCACTGAGCCAGCAGATGACCAAAGGTGAAAAATCAACTGGAATAGAGAGAGGGATCTTTTTGTGGATTTCTGACTCTACCTTTTATTCAACATCCAGCAATCCCATTAAGTTATAGCCACCATTCGAGGACGTAGTCTCAGTGCTTGTAATCACCGGGGCAAAACCCTTCACAAAGGGAACAATTCAGTAACTCACAGTGAAACAGTTTTCACAAATGGTTGGCGTTTGACCTTGTTTTGGCACAAAAACTATTTAATGAAAGACCACAGTATGACAGTGGTTGATGTGACTCCTGTCCCTGTTACAGTGTTGAATGATTACTTGCACAGTTTGCTTGTCCAGCACTAAGCATAGATTCTGGATTAATGGGTCCCGTTTGTTGAAACAATTCTCAAGCCTTTGAATTGTGAATATTAAAAGTTCATTCCTCAGATAATTTAGTTCTCCCTGAGCTCATTAATATTGAAACATTTGAGAAATAGGGGCCCAACCTCCAAGAGATGGCTGTCAGAGTTTAAAGTAATGCTTATGTGGATTTTTTTCCATGGTGATTGCAATTGATCTGTCAATCCTTTTGAGGCTGTACTGGAATCCTAATCACTATCAGGTGGGCTTTTGTTTTTTTTATTGGAAGCTATTCTTTGATAAACAACAGGGGCCTTCAAGCACCAGACCTGTGAATTTGACTTGTTGCAGTTAATTTGGCCCAAGAGGCGGTGAAACTGAGTGAGATTGAGGCCTGAATTAATGCAGTAAAATCTAGCCCACTCTCTATAGAAACTGAGTGCCGTTGACATTTTCAGCTCAGGAAAGGCACAATATGAATCTTAAATGTTAGATACACTTGAAGGTTGTCTAATCAATGTACAGAGGTTATATCTTAATCTCTTCTTAATTAATTAGGGTACGTACAGTTCTGTGAAAGTCCGGAGTCCTGATTAGACTATCACTTGATCTAGGCCAGCTCTTTAAAGCCCTAGATTACAGTTCAGGCCTGCAGGCCTCAACCTCTGGGACAACAGAGATACTGAAAGCAGTCTGAGTGTGCTGGATTGGAGAAAGGAAAAATCAGTCAGGGTTAAGCTTCTGCTCTCCATTGATTTCATTCTAAAATATCCACTTGGATGGTGAGTAAAGACAGGATTGGGATTGGTGGTGAACCTCCTATGACTGAAAAGCCACACATGTGACTGAATTCCACAAGCCTGTGAAATCACTATCCAACCCACACCTATTTTGTGCTCCATCGAAGTCTACATGCACATCTGGGAGGAGCAAAGCAGCAGAGAGCAAGAACTTGACCAATCTGCTTTTCTCCTTAGCCCAAAGGCTCTGAGGCCAATACTGCTTCAACTGCTGCTTTGTCTGATACTAACAGACGAGGAATGTGAAATGATAGAACCGGCAACCATCAAGCCCATTCATGACATCACACAAACCTCACTGAGTGAAGGGATAGGATGGGGGCCTTCGGATCTGGGCTGCACATCTTTTCCAGATCAGGGAGTTGGCACAAACACAGGGAAAATACCAAAAGGTCATAGTGTAAGAATAACCATGGTTAAGATCACCTTAATGAGGCAGAAAAATTTGCCAGCAAGGTCACTGTCCCCACATAAGGAGCCACTCCTTTTGTGCGAAGGTCGCTGTGGAAGCTGCTGTCTTAAATTGTACTTTGTTATTTCGAAAATTGGGGAAAAGGAAGATCCATTTATCCATCTTGAGTCACTCTCTGTAATTAATCAAGAGATTTTCCAGCTAGTTTGTTTATGACTGAAATTAAGGTGAAAGTCCTTGTACTTGTTTCCTCAGACCTTAGATAGTGATGGCCAGCCCCACTTTGCAATGTCTCTCCCATTCTCCTCGGCCCTTCTGCTTGGCAGCAGACACTTAAATCAGCATTATTCTTTATACCTGTCAGTGATCAGTTGTTGAACTGTCCCAGCATGGCTTAGTTTCCCTTTCTTTACCCTTTTTAATCAGCTTTCTCCTTTTATTGCCTCGTTCCTGTAAAGCACCTTTTGTGTTGCTGCAGTAAATTCCATCCACCAGTTAGCTGTAGTTATGGCCTTTCCCCTTTAGTCCAGACTTTGGGAGAGAGAAAACAAAAGTTGGAGCACACAGGTACTTCAGTCCTCTGTTAACCCGCTGGAGATGTCTGATCAGAAAACGAGAAGTTCTTCTGCTTATGCATGTGCCTTCTTCAATAAGCCTAACAGCATGGAATTCTTTCAGTACTTGGATGTTAAGCTCCATGTACATGATTATCTCACATTATAATTGTTTGTCATATACCAGCAGCTCAGCAGATTTGGACAGTCAAAGGCAGAGGTACAAATTCTAGGGGACAGGTCCAGAGACCCAACTGATTATTGTTTGCATCATCTACTAAATGTAGACTGGTAGAATGAGATTATCGACCCCCAGTGACAGACACATCAGGTCTCAGTGATATCCTGGTATGTTAGAGCACCATTTAATGAGGTTCCTGCTATCAGGTCAACACCATTCATTCTGTAAATCTGCAATTACATTGATTGACGGCTGCTGACTATGTTGTATTACCATGGCAATATAAAGTCGGTGACAGGAAAATCTTCAACTTGATCTGAATGCCCTTTAGATCACAGGGCCATTCACATCAAAGAGACTTTGTTGTTGGAAGATGCTGCTGAACTGAGATGCTTCCTACTCTAAATCAAGACAGGAGCTTCAAAGCCCGTTAGTTGAAGGGATGAATCCATCCATAGAATCAGTGCTTGGACCAGTTTTATGCTTCACCATTATCAGTGGCAAGAGACCTCCCTATTCTCCCACAAGAGACCGATACCCATCCTTGATGTGAAACACCCCTGCCCCTTTTTAGATAGTGGAAGACCTGTACACCTTCCTTTGACAGTGGCAGACCCATACACCCTCCCAGTATCTCAACTTCTCACGCTGTGATTTTAGCAGCATCACCTTCCATTGTAAAGCAAATACAAAATATTCAGTACCTCTGTTATTCCCTCTACCTCTAGCCCCTCCATCCCTCCACATAATACACATAGAACGTAGAACAGCACAGCGCAGAAACAGGCCCTTCGGCCCATGATTTCTGCACCAAACACGATGCCAAATTAAACTAAATCTCTTCTGCCTGCTCATGTTCCTTATTCCTCCATTCCCTGTATATTCATGTGTCTCTTAAATGTCACAATCGTATCTGCAGCCTCTTAAAAGCCACTATCGTATATGCACAGTTTACTCTGCTTACAGGAGAATGCAACCAAATCTATTGTTTAATTACTGTTACACACCTTTTGAGTTGCGTCTTTGTCCAAACTGGTATTTTTACCTAAACCTTATGGGACAAAGATCAATGTTCCCTAAATGTTGTTTCACAGACCCTTGCTCTGCTTAATCTATCAGAACTAGATCTAGTAATGTCTCCTTCCTCATTGCATTGGAAAGAAAGTTCTGAACACATCCCAAAAGTATTTCCTCCTCTTTGTCCTTTATCCTATTACTGCCCCAGCGTATCTTGGGACTGTTGAAGTTCCCCAGTATCATAACTCTTTAGTTCTTGCACTTCTCAATGATGCAATTTACTCCTCTATATCCTACCAGTACTTGGTGGTCAATAGAATACACTATATAGTGTAATGGTACCTCGAATATTTCTTAGCTCTGAGCAATTAAATTCTGTAAGTTTCTCAAAACAGCCTCTGTTGCACTGTTATGTCCCCCTTGATGTTGCTCCACTTTCTCCTTTCTTTCATTCCCCTTTCCTGAGCACTTTGTATCCAGGAATATTTAGTATCCAGTACTGTTCTTCATTGAGCCAGGTCTCTGTTATCACCACATCATACAAATCCCATGTGCCTGTTTGCATCTGCTGCCCAGATCTTATTTACTTCTTGTGCATTAATGCAGGGGAATTGTAAAGCTACCCAGGGTCTTGGACTTTCTTGGTCTAATTCCATCTAGTACTACTTTTTCTTGGTCTAATTTTGTCTGTCTCTTCCAATCCTATCTGTAACTTGCTTCTTTTTAATGCGACATCCTGGCACCCTATTTTCTGCCAAGAACCTTCTCCCAGAATAATAATGAAGCATAACTTTAGAAATGGTGGTATTTGGTACCAAAAAAAACCCACTGAAGTTTACCTCGCAACTCTTCAGAAAATGTCGGAGATTGAATAACAAGGATTTGACTGCAAGGGTTTCATTCGGGTTTCAGTTTTTTCCATATTTGATTTGGGGATCTGGGTGTTGCTAACAAGGCCAGCATTTATTGCCCAACGCCAATCATTCCTTCAGAAAATTGAGGTGAACCAGCATATTTAATGGTTGCAGTTCTTCTGGTGAAGGTACTCCCTGTGCTGTTGGGTAGGGCGTTCAGGATTTAGACCCAGCAACAATAAGGGACCAACAAGTATCTTTCCAAATCAGGATAGTGTGCGACTTGGAGGGGAATCTGCCGGTGGTGGTGTTCCCATGCACCTGTTGCCCTTGATCTTCTTGGTGAGAGAGGACTTTAGAGTGGCCTGGTCAGGTAATCTCTGGATGGTGGTGGAGGGGCTGAATGTTTAGGTGGTGGGGGGGTGGGGGGCAGTCAATTTGTCCTGGATGGTGTCAAGCTTCTTGTGAATTGCTGGCACTGCACTCATGAGGCATGTGGAGAATATTCAATTTTACAAGACACTGGTTAGGCCACACTTGGGGTATTGTGTGCAGTCCTGGTCGCCACACCATAGAAAGGATATGGTCGTACTGGAGTGAATGCAGAGGAGACTTACTAGAATGTTGCCTGGATTGGAGGACTTGAGTTATAGGGAGAGAATGGATAACCTGGACTTGTTTTCTCTGGAAGGAAGGAGGCTAAGGGATGACCTGAGACAAGTATATAAGACAATGAGAGGCATAGATTGACTGGATAGTCATAATCTTTTACCATTGGTATGGGTATCAAAAACAATGTTGGTCAAAAACAATTCTGGTTGCCTCATTGTAGGAAGGATGTGGAAGCTTCAGAGACGGTGCAGAGGAGATTTACCAGGATGCTGCCTGGATTGGAGACCATGTCTTATGAGGGTAGGTTGAGTGAGCTAGGGCTTTTCTCTTTGGAGAGAAGGAGGATGAGAGGTGACTCGATAGAGGTGTACAAGATGATAAGAGGCATAGATCGAGTGGACAGTCAGAGACTTTTCCCAGGGCAATAATGGCTAACACGAGGGGACATAATTTTAAGGTGATTGGAGAAAGATATAAGGGGGATGTTAGGGGTAAGTTCTTTACACAGAGAGTGGTGGGTGCGTGGAATGCACTGCTGGCAGAGGTTGTGGAGGCAGATACATTAGGGACATTTAAGAGATTCTTAGACACATGAATGATAGAGAAATGGGGGGCTATGTGGGAGGGAAGGGTTAGATAGATCTTAGAGCAGGATAAAATGTCGGCACAACATTGTGGGCTGAAGGGCCTGTACTATGCTGTAATGTTCTATGTTCTATAAGAGGACATAGATTTATGGTGAGGGGTGGGAGTTTTAAAAGGCCTTGTTTGCACGGAGAATGGTTGATTCTGGAACACAGTGCCAGAAGAGGTGGTGGAATCAGATACAATCACTACACTTAAGAGGCATTTAGACTGGCACTTAAATAATCAAGGCATGGAGAATACTTTCCTAATGTGGGCAAATGGGATCAGTGTAGATGGGTAAAAAGGTCAGCAGCAATGTGTTTTAGGCTGAAGAGCCTGTTTCTGTGCTGTACAAATCAATGACTCTATTCCATCACAGTGCAGAATTGAACTTGTTGTAAAGGCCAGGAGATGAATCGCTCTGCAGAGCACCTGGTGTCTGACCTGCTTTTGTAGCCATGGTATTTATCTGACTGGACTAATTAAGTTTCTGGTCGATAGTAAGCCACAGGGTATTGATGGTGGGGTCTCTGCGAAGGTAACACTGCTAAATGCCAAAGGTTGGTTGTTAGACTGTCTCTTGTTGGAGATGGTTATTACTTGCCACCTTAATGGTATATATGTTATTCACTGCTTATCAGCTCATCCCTAATTACTGTCTAGGTCTTGCCACATGCAGGCATGGGCTGCTTCATTTGCTGAGGAGTTGTAAATGGAATTGAACATCAAGCAACCATCAGCAAACTTCCCCTCTTCTGGAAGAGAAGATCATTAATGAAATAGCTGAAGTTCGTTGGGTCTAGAACAGTACCCTGAGGAACTTATGCAATGATGTGCTGGAATCATTGACCTCTGACAACCATAACCATCTTCCTTTGTGTGGAGTATGACTTGAACCACTGGAGTGTTTTCCCCTCAATGCCCATTGACATGCTTGGACCAAAACTGCAATGAGGTCTCGACCCAAGTAATCTTGGCAAAACCTAAATTAGGCATCGGTGAAAAGGCTATTTGTGAGGAACAGTGGTTGGTACCACTGTCAATAACACCTTCTATCACTTTGCTGCTGATTGAGAGTAGATGCCAGTGTTGTAACGGGACTGGAACAACTTGGCTAGAGGCATATCTAGTCCACAAGTGCAGGTATTCAGAATTACAGCTAGGATGTTGTGTGGTGCTATAGCCTTTGCTGTATCCATTACTTTATGCCATTTCTTGATATCACGTGGAGTGAATTTAATCAGATGAAACTGGATTCTGTGATGGGGGAAACCTCAGGAGGAAGCTGAGATAGATCATGTATTTGGCACATCTCACTGAATATCATTGTGAATGTTTCTGCAATATATTTTGCACTCACGTGCTGGCCTGACCATCATTTCGGATGAGGATGTTTGTGGAGCTCTCTCCTCCCATTAGTTCTTTCAATGTACACCACTATTTATCACAGATGTGGCAGGACTGCAGAGCTTCAATTGGATCCATTGGTTGAGATCACCTCGCTCTGTCGCTTGCTGCTGGTTTGGTTGTGTAATGGATGAATGCCTTGTTCATAGTGCGCACATCTGAATTGTGCAAAGTATCCATTTATACCCAGTTGTAAATTTGAAGCTTCATGGGACAGAAATGTTAATTCAGCCAGGAACTGTAACAATTATATGCAGTTTGACTTCCATTTCTTTAAATGGAAACAAAATAACGCAAAAATACACTGAACTCTCCAGTCATACTTGAACGTTGTCCCTGTCGTAATCTGCCAAACTTGGGTTATGTTTGGAGAGAGCAGATTCAACTGAACAAAATAAGTCACAACACATCTGTCACTCATAAAAAACACATTGATATAACACTGGAGGACACAGATTTATCACTTAGAACAGTAATGGTGGGTATCAGTTAAACAGTATGACACTGGGGCTGAGTATTATCAGTACAGGTTTGTCACTGTGGCACTCAGGTAATTTACTGATGAGCGCTTGTCTGTCACTTTATGATACTTGGATACTGCATCGGTGGGTGCACTGCTAAAGAAGCAGTGTGAAAGACTTTGTATCTATAAAGCTAAATGAATTGGCTGAAGCCTGACCTTTCTTCTCTCTTGGGTCTTGTTAACCAGTAAAGTGAATGAGGTATTTTTATATTTGAGGCAATGCTGTTTACGAAAGATTTTGGACTTCCTCGGGGGAGAAAAATCTTTAATATTGGCAACTTGACCTCAGAACACAGACGTTTCCTGGCCAGCAAGCTGACGTCTGGCCTCTGGTTAACCTAAGATCACAGAGATTGAAGTCCACTCTTTTACCTCCAGGGGCTCATGCATCCCTGGCCTGGCCTCATAAGAAGTAGGCAGCTTGAAGGAAAGTTCTCTGTTAGTGTAGCTCACAGAGAGAAGGGTGTAGGGGTGGAAGTGGGTGGTTTAGACACTCTGGACCACTTTTTTAATGTAAGAGTTGCTACATTCCATTAAAGGTAGATTAAAGGATGGAATGACTAATTCTTTCTTGTGTGAATGCTCCCCACAACTGCTGGTGATAGAATTTGTCTCCTCTTCCCTGCCATGATTTACCAGAATCCTGCTGGGACTCCCTTGTCATTTCTGAAGCTGTCATCCGATGTGGAGCAGAGATCGTGGGTGACCTTGTGACAGACCTCTCTGTTTATGCTGCGATGCTCAATGAATTGTAAATGGGAAGCTATCGCCTTGGCGGCCCAAACATCTCGGGCTGCCTGTCAACCTGTCAGCTTGCTTTTGCTTCCCTGCAATTATGAATGTCGCAGGTCAGGTGGGGAGCAACTTTTCATGCTCTGTAGAATCAAATGCACAGGAATCGAGCGGCTAAGTTCCTCCACGCTTTTTGCATGCAAGAGATGTGTGGAGATATTCGCAGTCTGTGTTCTACCTCACTTCCCCTCTTCCCTTCCCACCTTTCCCTCCCATATATCCTCCAGCCAGCCTCTGCTACAGAGTCACATGTTTTGAATCATCTGGTGCACAGGAAACCATATGCTGCAAATGTGAGATTAGTTTTAATGAGCCAGAGGAGTCCAGGACCCTGTGCAGCGCAGACTAACTGAACTCTGAAGATATGTTAGGCATTAGGACTGTCTGTATCCGGAGGCCATTGATTTGAGCAGCAAAAAGGGAAAAATTGCAGACAGTTTCAATTTAACTGCACAGAGGGCTGGATCTTAACATGGTGTGACAGTGTAAGCAGGTGACAACAAGTCAGGAGCTGGATGCTTTCTGACAACAGAAGTGGATGAGGGATTAAGCAGAAATATCTAGGCCAATTCTCTTTATTGACTACAAAAGCGTGTGATGTGAAGCTTCAAAACCATATATTAAATTAAAATCCCCGTCCTCATGTCATTTTTGTTTCTTTCAAGCTGCTAATATTAACTGATCTAACTGTTCTAATGTGGGATAAGATGACAGCACTCAAAGCAGCTTTCCCCCAGTCCTTTGTCCGTGTATCAGTTCCATAGTACGCTCTCAGAGAGCTGCCTGCTCATTGCACCTTTCAAGGAAAAAGTTAATCAAATACATGAAATGGAAAAAAGAAAGATACAGGGCTGTGAGAAGAGAGCAGGGAAATCGAATTAGGGCAAGCAATTCGTTCACGCAATTTAAAAAAAAGTTCTGTGCAGATGAAAATCAGGTTAATCTGGAGCAGAGCAATTCTTTGTCAATTTCTGTGTGCCTAAGTGCCTGTCAGGAAATTTGCTTCCTCAATTTTCAGTGGTATTTTCACTCCCCCAGCTTATTTTTTCTGGTGTTATAGTCTTTCAAATGATGTCAAAAGAGAACATTCAGCTGCAATGAGACTTTCAACTTGACTAAAAAAAGACAATATTTCTTATTAACTCCAAGAACAGCCAGCTTCTGCTTATCCTGTTTCCTCAAAAACTTAAAGGGCCAGCTTCCAATCAGAATTCCTTGTCTTTGCTGAGCTCTCTGACTTCCCCTGACCGCAAATTTAACTCCATTTGTGCTCTTACGTCTGTGCCTGTGGAGGTCATGGTCACAATCGCTCTCAGCTTACTTGTGTCAGGGTCATCCAGACTGCCGCAGATCTCTGCCACATCTCCCAGTTTGCTGCTCACTGCTGCTTCAGCCTACACCCACAGGTAAGCAGGCTTCATCAGTGCAGGCATTCATTGTACTGCACTCTTGTTCGTTGCAACTTCTGCCAGGAATGCCTGGCTGTGATGCTGGATGCTGTCCATAGCCCCTTTACACAAAGGACATGTCTTTTTCAGGCACCGTTTATCACCACCCTATCTGACCCACAGGGGGCACTCTCTCGCCCCCTTCCCTCATTGTACTTACCATTCATTCATTGACAACACTGTGCCGTAGATAGAATTATGATCTGCCTGGAAATATCGCACCTGCTGTGTTACATTGTAACAACTGCAAGAATTTGCAACACTTCAGCAGGGGATGCCAAGCCGAAATCAACAACGTCAGTCTCAGTGTAGCATCACACAGGGAACTCTGACAATACTGATCTGTGAACCTCATCTGACGTTCTTGCTCTTAGGTGAATTTCACTTGCAGCATGAGGGTGGCCCACTGTGCCGTTTCAAATGGTGTCCTAACAGTTTCTAGGGCTTCATTTGAATTGCTCTGACAGGCAGCACAGACAGGTTGCAGAATGGTACCCTGTGCTGTAAACCTCTGGTTCTATAGCTGCTGAAGTTCAAGAGTGTCGTGTGTTCTGTGTGTGCGTTACACAAGCAACCTAACCTGCCCAGCAGGAATGTGACAGCTTTTGGGTCATGCACCTGATTTAGAATTTGCCCAATTTTTCAAATCCATTGATGTCAAGTAGGTTAGAAGAAAATTGGGTTGGTATCCTCAGATCGTACTTACGCTCACACTTAACCAAATTTATTATCTTACCCCTTCTGCTTTTCCTGCTTTCCATGTAGTTTCCCGCACTACAGACTGATTAACCAGTTTTCTTATCGGCTGCTAATAGCTACTTGTAATTGTTTTGCACTTTTAACATTGTGAAGCACCCATAGCTTCAAGTTCCTGGATGTCAACATCTCAGAGGATCTGTCCTGGGCTCAACACATTGATGCAATCACGAGGAAGGCACGTCAACGGCTCTACTTCATTTGGAGTTTGAGGAGATTTGGTACGTCACCAAAGACTCTTGCAAATTTCTACAGATGTACGGTGGAGAGCATCCTGACTGGTTGTATCACAGCCTGGTATCGAGGCCCCAATGTACAGGATCGAAAGAGGCTGCAGAGGGTTGTAAGCTCAGCCAGCTCCATCACGGGCACGACCCTACACCCCCCCATCAAGGACATCTTCAAGAGGCGGCGCCTCAAGAAGGCGGCATCCATCACCAAGGACCCTCACCATCCAGGACATGCCCTCTTCTCCTTACTATCATCAGGGTGTGGAGGTACAGGAGCCTGAAGACCCACACTCAATGATTCAGAAACAGCTTCTTCAGAGTTCTGTACAGTCCATGTACAGTACATAAACACTACCTCATTATTCCTTTTTTTGCACTATTTATTTATTTTGTAATTTATAGTAATTTTATGTCTTTGCGCTGTACTGCTGCTGAAAAACAACAAATTTTGTGTCATAAGACAGTGATAATAAATCTAATTTGATTCTGCTGCTTCATAGGACCATCTTCAAACAATAAAAGATATTTGGGCCAATGAACAAAGGTTTGGTCAAAGTAGTAGGTTTTAAGCAATGTTTTAAAGGGGGAAAGAGAGTCAGAGAGATTTTGGGCAGTGTAGGAGCTTTAAAACTGAAAACACAGCCATCAATGGTGTCCTCTGTCAGGAGAAGGAAATGCAGCATTGCTGACAGGCCTGAGCAGTCATGGTTCATCTGTTGGTCGAAGCTAATTCTCCGCCTTTTTCTCCCCCAACAGCCATGAAGACTGACCGTAAACGATTAAAAGCTGAAAAGGCCGACCTGGTAAACCAAATGCAACAACTATATGCGACACTAGAGAGCCGGGAGGAGCAGCTGCGAGATTTTATAAGGAATTATGAGCAACACAGAAAGGTAAAAAAAAGTGCTGGAATTTCACAGTGGATCTGAGGAAAGGGGGGTTAATTAGGATGAGATGTTCAGAGATGCTCATCACTGGGAGTGGATGGAACTGCTTACACATCGGGTTAGTACTCTGGCCTTTCACAACATTCGCCTTATTCCAAATGGCCAGCCTAAAAATCATCTCTCTCCACTGATCACCGAACAAACCCAGTTTTAAAGCAGCTTCTGACCCATTTCCAGTGAGCATGCAGCCACAACTCAAAAGGCTTCCAAAGGAAAGCAGTGTTTGGGACAATTAAACGGAGGCAGCTGTGGAAATTACATCACGCCAGTTCAGAAGATATTCTTCTGCAGTTAGAACTGAGGCTTTACTCGAGGAATAAAAGGAAATTTTACTTAGTATCTCACTCATGCTGCACCAGACCAAGGAATGTTTGAGGAGACAATGTGAAGGCAACTTTACTTTGCACCTAAACCATATTGTTCTTCATCTGGGATTTCTCAATGGCGCAATAAAGAATCTGGATCTAGTCCATTATATTACATCTCCAAGGATATTTGATATTATGTGGATGCCTGAATTGTAAAGTTTCCTTTTCTGGTGATAACATTCCTTGCCCTATTGAATGTTAAAATTGTTCTGTATCAGTCGGAAAATAGTCTATAACAATTATCTTGCAAATTGGTGAACCAAGTCCTTAAAAACCGAAAAAGATGATCGGAATCATTGAAATGTCAGTTAGTGACATCAATGATCATTTTATAATAAAACAAACACCATCCTTAAAGCATCATATTTCTGTTCGGACATCTCATTGCTCCACTCTCAGATCCGCCCTCATTCTCCTACAACTGCTCCTCTGCCCCACCCTCATTCTTCCACTCTTGCCCCTCCCCAACTCCCTCCAATTTTGGCCTCTGAACTCACTCCTACTCTCACCCCCTCAACTCCCTCCCGCTCTCATCCCTCTGCTCCCTCCCACTGTCGTCCCTCCAACTCCCTCCCACTGTCGCCTCCCCCAACCTCCCTCCCACTCTTGCCTCCCCAATTTCCACCCACTTTTGCCTCCCCTCCCTCCCACTCTTGCCCCCCCGCCCCCACCTCCGTTTTCCGCTGTTCCCTCCTTTACTCTTCCCCCAGTTTTCTTCTACCTCCATCCTCTGCACTTCCTCCTTTTGAGGCCAAATATTCACAGGGCATTGGTGTCCCAGGGCTTCACTTCTCAGGATGTGGATGGACTTCCTGGGTTGTAATGGTCACCTCTATTCGTTTCAGGGTCCAGATATCCCACTCTGGTTCCCAAGTGCTGAGGTAACTTGCCAACTTCATTCCCACCCTTACAGGAGAGCGAAGATGCAGTGAAGGTTTTAGGAAAAGAGAAAGACTCACTGGAGCGAGAGAAATGGGATCTACGTAGACAAGCCAAGGAGGCAACTGATCATGTGACTGCACTTCGAACACAGCTGGACCTGAAGGAGAACAGGATTAAAGAACTGGAGGCAGAGTTGGCCATGGTAAGTGATGGGATCTGCCACACCCTGTTCTATTTCAGGTGCTGAATTTCTCACTTGAACTCATGGGAAATGATGTGGCCAGATGGACTAAGCAGTCGTTATTGAGCACCTTCCGTTTCCAAATGTTCTCAACGTGGCCTCACCAGCGGGTGGCACACCATTTGACTTGCAGACATCTGCTCTGGTTCATGTGTAATTTCTAAGTCATTGATGTGGAAATAGAACAGTCAATTATAGTACAGCTTCGGACAGTAAGTTAGGGAACAGTATGATAAGGGTTGGGGCTAGGTGTCATTGTTTTACCTTTTACATTTGTCTATCTCCTCCTGGTGGGTTGTTCTTTACCATTGATATGTATGATATTGTCACTGGTAAATGTAGTGACGGTGTACAAACTGAGTGACTTCACTGATTTCCCCTCCGTCCCAGATTTGACTGGTAAAATCTTCAGTAAGATTAGCTCGAAATACTGCCACTCTGCTGCCGTTAGCAGTTCTTCACACTTTGGGAAACGTATGTTGACGTACTTGATTTAACAACACTCTCACAGCAGTTCCTTTCATTTGAATTCTCATTTGATGGAAAATAAACATGTAAGTCTTCTACAGCTGCAGAATCCAGAAGGATTGCTCAATAAATGAGGTGCAGCGCTGGCCTATTTTACGATGTTGGTGCATGATCAGCTGAGAGCTGTTCTCGCTGTTCTTCACTGTCTGGTGGTGAGACCAGTGCTGAGAAAGGTGAAGAAAGTGAGCTGGACCAGGACCCAAGAACATATTTGCAATGAGCCAAGAGGGGGCCAGAGAGGGTTCAGAGAATGACCCTGAGCTTGAGTAGGAGTACAATCAGTGACAACGAGCAAGGGCGGCCACACACCTAAGTGACCATGAGCAGGAGAGGAAGCACTACTGAAACAGTCCATAAGTGAGGGCGGGAAACTACTACAGTGACGATGGAGTGAGGGTGGAAACAAGATCGGTTAGGGGAATGGTTACTGAGTGAATCTGAGCATCAATCTTGGGAGCTGGTTTGTGTTTTTGCTCACAATTTGGGACCTGCCCTTCACCCTCCTTAGCTGGTTGTTGGGTGGGTATGACATTAGGCAGTTACAGGCTCTGTTGTTCTGCTTTCTACATAAAACTAGCCTGACAGTACTCAGAGATTGTGAAAGTGGATAGATAGAATAGATGGTTCCAGACACAACCCACGTAAAGTTGCCCTCTGAAGTGAATTAGCAAGCCACTGAGTTGTACCATTCCTGCTATGTTTAGACAGAGAAGGGGAGAAAGTGGACAGACATCCACCACCAACCTCTGCTCCGATATCAGATACAGCAAAGTCACTACCAGCCTCGTCAACCTTGAAAATTCCTCTTCGCAGATATCTGTGGACTAGTGTCTAAATTGGGAGAACTGTCAAACAGACTAGATAATCAACAGCCTGGCATAGTGTACTCACAGAATGACACTTTGAAGATAATGTGCCAAACTCCCCTATCATAATCCCTGAGTGTGTCTGGTTCCATTTCACGAAAAACACCAGAAGTGATACCTCATTTGTATACAGGCAGGAGGGAGTTTCTCTTGGAGACCTTAATATTGACTCCAGACCCCATCAAGTCTCATGACATCAGGTCAAAAATGGACAAGGCCATCTCCTCCTCATTAGCACCTACTATCACGCAGCACATCCTCACCTACTCTCCACTGCCCAGTTTGGGTTTCACCAGGACTACTCAGCTTCAGACCTCATCAAAGTTTTAGTACAAATGTGGACCAAAGAGCCAAATTCTCATGGTCGGGTGAAGTGACTGCCCTTGACATCAAGGCAGGATTTGATGGGGTGTGACATCAAGGTGCTCTAGTAAAACTGAACTCAGTGGGCATCAACGAGAAAATATTTAAATAGTTCAGACATAGGTCACACAAAGGAAATGGCTTGTTGGCAGTCAAGCATCCCAACCCCAGGACATCACTGAAATTCATTCCATCCCTTTTACCAGTGCTATCATGGACACATATATCCATCACAGGTAGATTGGGATAGCGAAGGTGCAGCAGGAAGTGCTGCCACCTCACAACTCCAACAACCTGCATTCGATCCTGACCTCTGGTGCTGTCTGTGTGGAGTTTGTACCTTTGTACCGTGGATTTCCCTGGGTTCTTTGGTTTCCTCCAACATCACAAAAACATGCTGTTAGTAGGTTAATTGGTTCCTGTAAATTACATCAAGTGTAGGTGGATGTAGGAGAATCGGTTGAGTTGATAGACTTATTAAAGAGAATATATTATGGGGAAATTAGTGAGAGAATGTGACTGTTGCTCTGTCAACTGGCATAAGTCGATGGGCCAAATGGCCACCTCCTATGTCATGAGAAAATACAACCAATATGATTGAATTAGAAGTGGGGATGTTCACTGATGATTACACGACATTCAATTCTATTTGCAACTCCTTGGCCAATGAATCAGTCCGTGGCTCCACACAGGAAAGCCTGTCTATCATTTGAGCATGAGATGATAAGTGACAAGTAACATTTAGTGCCTCAAAAGTGCCAAGCAATGACTATCTCCAGTTGGAGTGGCTAACCACCTCCTCTTAACGATACCATTGTCGAGTCCCCCACTATCAATAATGCGTGGGTCACCACTGACCAGAAACTCAACTAGACCAGCCACATAACTATCATGGCTGTAAGAACAGGTTGGAGTAAAATGGCTGTAAGAACAGGTCATAGGCAGGGTATTTTGTGATGATCTACAAGGCACTGGTCAGCACCACTAATTCTCCAGAAGTTTGATACCATCCAAGGCAAAGTAGTTTTCTTGATTGGCACCCCAACAACCACCCTAAGCATGCATTCCCTTCACCATTGGCACAAAGTGACTGCAATGTATGCCACTTACAAAATACATTGCAATTACTCAGCCGGCTACTCTGTCAGCACCTTCCAAACCTACAGTCTCCACCACCCTGAAGGACAAGGGCAGCAGGCACAAGAGAATTCCATCACCTGCAGGTTTCCCTCTGAGTCACAAACCATTTTAGATTTGAAAATATATTGTTGGTCCTTCATTGTTGCCCAGTCTAAATCACGGAAATCCATTCCCACCAGCATTTTGGGTTTACCTTCGATAGAGGAACTGCAGTGAGTCAAGAAGGCTGCTCGCCACCACCTTCTTAACCTCAGTTAAGATTGAGCAATAAATGCTGGTCCCGATCCCAAAAGTGAATTGAAGAAGCCACAAGCGAAGGCTATTTGGCTTATTGTGGCTGTGCCATAGTCTTGGTAAACCTTCAACTTTTTATCCAATTCCCTTTTGAAAGTTATTATTTAAGAGAGTATCCACCCGTGAGTTTCACAGGAAAAACTGAGAAATGACAAAGAAAAATTAGTTAACTAGCAGACAGCAACTTTAACCATTTGGTGTTGAACAAACACTTTAAAAAATACAAATTTCTGAAGTGTAGCAAGTACAAATAAGGGATTGTGCTCGGCCTATCTATGTAGGGGAGTCCTGGGACGTGGAGTTAGGAAACATGAATATAATACTTTGTGAAAGATTATGCCCAAGGTTCTATAATATGCATGCGGTCTATTGGTGTGAGCTACACAGTGGGATTAATACACAATTCTGTTTCTTTGTGATGATCTGTTTCATTGTGGGGAGGCGTAGGGGTAAATGCTCTTTTGCATTGTGTGATAGCTGTTGCAAGAGATTTAAAGGACCAGGAGTAATCAAGCAATGTCCTTTCCAAAATCCTGATATGGAAATGCACATAAAGGCAAGTGGGGTGTTTCCTCCAGTTCATCAAGAAAGGTTTGAATGGGGAGTTAAATGAATAAACCACCCCTGCCCCGGTAGGAATTTCTCCCTTGGTCCAGGTACTATGACACAGTCACTCTACTAATCTATGACAGAATGTGGTGGCAAGGTGTCTGAAACAAAGATAAAGTTTCCTATGATGTCTGTAAGTGCTAACGTATATGTATTTTCTCCTTTTTAAAAGCAGGAACAAGAGGATCATTATTAACCTTTATTTTGCTCCTTTCTTTTCAGCCTTGTACTTTCGTATGTGCAAGGCAGGGAGAGACACTTGTTGAATCCCATCTATTAACTATCAGCACAGTTGATGATTGATTGGCCACTCAAGGTTTACAAATGGTATCATCAACAAGTTGTTCTAGCGAGGAGTCAGCATGGACTCGAAAGGCCGAATGGTCTCCTATGCTGAGACAATTTGATGATTCTATACTACAGCAAAGAGCCAGCACAGATACAGTGGGCTTAATTCGCCTCTTTCTCTGCCATATCATGTAATGGAAGGTGCATGTGTGGCATTCTGTCTTGGACATTATCAGCAATGTCCTGGGAGAAGGCTGGAAATCCCAGACAGGGGTCCCACTGAAGGAAAGCTGGCTCTGAAGCTCCTGCCCCTTTGTAAACAATGCATATGTTGAGTTCAAGCATGCCAGAGTAAATTACTGTGGATTTACTGTATTTATTAGCCACAGCTGTTAACGTTGTTGAGGGCTGAGAAACAACTAGACTTATTTGGAGTGATTTGTAGTATGCAGGCTGTGTGTCAAACTGCTCTCGTACTGGGCAAGAAAAACACATTTGCAAACAGAGAGGAACTACAGTTCATCGGAAATTCAGTGGATGCTGTGGGACAGAAGCCACAACATCACATCCTGTCATCACAATTCAAGAGACCAAGAGCACAAACATGTTGTGTCATTGGAGTGAATGTAGAACTCTGAGTTTCACTGAACAGCTCAGGTTGTTGATGTTTGACTGTGTTGGGTGAGATGAACCTTCACTTTGTTGAATTGGAGATTTCATTCACCAGTCTCTAGTTCACTCATCCTTCCTCAATGCAAGCAGAGTAGCTTAGGGAGCTGATATCACACCGCCCCCTGGGTAGATGAAGGACTCTAATCACAGGAGAACAAATAGGGCACAGTGTAGTTTACAGTCCCAGTGGGTTTAATATTATGTGGTTCAGTGTGGAGCAGTGGAAGATGTTCAGGATCGAACACTTCACACTCATAGTGAAAGCATTAATCTGTTTAAAATAAACAGGTTTACATTAAGAAAAATATCACACAGACACATTGAGCAATCATCCGTAAAAGCCAACATGTATTATTTCTAGCCTGTTCACTGGGCTGAGCTGACCTTTTATCTTATCACTTAGTTGTTGATTTCAGTGTGCTGCAAGATTGGTTTTGACATCAAATTAAAATGTATTCCTTCCATCGAACTGTGTCGTTGGTTCAGAATGATTCCATTGTGAAGCCAGAAATAGCCTAGAGAGGCGAGACCTTGGGTCAACTTTGCAGCTCCTTTCATTTCACTACAGGCAGTTTTGAGGGTCTGCCACTCCAATCAGCTACGTAGTGGTAGCATGCTGCTGGTGTTCTCTATTCAGTTTGTTCAGCCTGTTCCCAGTGCATGCTATTGATTATTTTCACTCTCCTTCCTATATCTGAAACAGTTTCCATGATATACTGACTTCATCTTCTCTTTTATTCCTTTCGTCTTTCTTTGCTTCATTTTAGTGCTCTGCTTTTACCCTCCCAGAGTATTTTGCCTAACTAGCTGTTACCCTCTCATACCCTGATCTAACTGCGCCACCTATTGGTGTTGCAAGAATTACCCTGTGTATTTGAGGACAGCTCAGGTCAAAAGTCCTGTAGGGCAGAACACAGTAGGTCATTCTATTTGACATGCTATCTCCCCAGATAATGAACCGTATGGGCCAGAAAATGGAATATCGCATTTTCGATCGTTCAGCTGAGAAGGAGTCCTTCCCTCGAGTGCTGGCGGTAAGACGTGCACTGAGAAAATATATCACGCACTATGTGTATTTGAATGGTGTTCTGTTGTACGATTGGCACCAATCAATCACCTTAGGCCACCTTAACTCCGGCATAGGTCTTGAGCTGGTGTGCACGTTTATGTCCTGTTACTAACCGGTGATTGGTATGTTCCTGCATCTCTCACACTGCTTTGGGGCAGGTTTTGTGTAGCTGGAGTATGTGATAAGGTCTATGCCAGGGCTCTCACCAATCGAGCTTTTTTCACCTCTGCTTCCCTACTCACATCTTCCTCCTCTTCCCCCAACTGTGGTTAATTGTGCATTTCTCTTCCCTGCTGCCCTGAAGTCACCACTGGTGCCTTCAGACATCATGAGCCACTCTGCAGAATGACCTTCATGCAAATCTTCCTATCTTTCTTTCACTTACAAAATCCTGGAACTTCCTACTAACAAGACTTAGGGAGCACCTTCAGCATACAGGTTCCCGTAATTAAAGGAGGCATCTCACTGACACCACCTCATCAAAAATAAATTGGGAGGGACAATAAATGCCTGTCTTGTCACCAACTCTCACATTCCAACCAATGAATAGACTTTTTTAAAAAAATCTAACTCCTTGACTAAATCTTTCAGTGTGAAGTGTCCTGGGAATCTTTGGTACCTACCAATGCTACATAGAAGTATAAATTAATGATTGAAAATTAGTCGGCTCTGGATTTAGCAGGAATTTGGCCGAGGAAGGGGACTGTAAGCAACCTAGCACCTGACAGTTGGTGAAACATTGGCCTCATATTAATCCTTCATCCAAAGGATCAAAGCTTTGTTCCTTTTAAGATGCACTAGAGTGTTATTTTGGAATGTGCATTAAAATCATTAGCTTTCCAATGTCCAGCTGCCTTTGGCTGCATGTAGTAGACTACATGAGAAAGAGTGAGAGAGGGAAAATGGAAATTAATATGATTAGGAAAGGTAGTCTCACGAGTAAGTATTGAAGTCAGGTTGAGGGATGTAACATATTCACAACCAAGTGCTGACAATTTCATCCATCTGGATGCTGCTCCCCTTTGCTTAAATTTTTACCATTGTATTTTCATGCCATTTATTTCATGCCCGCCATTTTGAGTGCCTTGCGCCTGTTTTTCTGTAAAATTCCTAATCCAGAGGTTGACGGAAAACAGCTCTGGCAAAAGATTTCCTTTTTTTTTAGCTTTCTGCTCTAAATCATGTTTAGTGTCACCCCACATCCCAAATTCTTTGGTGATTGAACCTTTGGATCACCCATGTAGGAAGGTCCCATTGCCTTCCAATACATTCTAGTCAATTACAGTTTCCTAGAGATTTCATGGTCTTGTTAATGGGGTCAGGCAGAGAGATCTCCAGAGTCTTCTATGAAATTGGTCACTGCTTTTTCCCCATGTTTCTCTGTTTGTCCCCATGCACAAGAGTTAGGAGAGAGGAAGACACCCAAGGCAGAGCATTGATATTTTTTCCTCACCTTTCCCTTACAGGTGTGCCAATCCATTGGATTCCATCTGGATTGATCATTAGTCTTCAGGGTCTCATTCAACAAGACTTGACCAAGATATTTAACCCACTGTTTTATTTTACAGGAAGATTTGTAGATATTACACCAGCATTAGATTAGGCATTAGTATTAAAGTGCAATTTCACCTGAGAAAGATATTCTTTAATGAGGACTTGTTAATAATGAGCTTCCACAGGCTACCCCAGCAACATTTCTGCCCACTGTTATACAGTGCCAAATACCAAAGAATTGGACAAGCCACATTCTGAATTCTACCACCACTGAGTGACTTTTCATTGCGCAAATAGGCGTTGTGTGAAAATTTAATTCGTCCACGATTATGGTGGTAAAACTTCAGTGACAGTTGAAAAGCAACTTTAGTGCATGTTGAGAAAGGAGAAGTACTGCATGTGCACAGGAAAGTTACGCGCACTAATGAGAGATCTGGATGCAATGTCTGGTTTCAACAGACTGTCAGTCATTACCATTGGCATAAAGTCAAGCTGTTCTGCTTCTAAAGTTGCATCAGCAAGAAGCAAGCAGTTGTTCTACACCAGCACAAGGACATCTCCCCTCACTGACACTGATGTACCCCCCCAGCCTTGATTGTGACTCTATACACTATGTTATACCATTTCTGTAACTGATACATCTTACACTACCATCATAGTCTATACCTAACAGTGCTTTCTGCAACACTGGTATCCCCCACACTCCTGACCTACATCCGGTGTATCCCACATCTGTAACACAGAGTACCTCAGCATTAGTATGGGGTACAGCAGAGTGTTACCTTCCTGACTGTAACGCTCTGATGTATCCCCACATCTCATACCATTGCTGGTATACTCCAAACTACTCACTAATACTGACACACCCACGGTACCACTCATATATACCCCAGTTGCCTCATTATCATGAATTGGCCCTCTTCCCTTTCCTGCTCCTACTCAGTTGGTAATTATTTAATTGAGAATCCCCAGGTCCTTGCGTATCTCATCCAGCAGTGCTCTGCACACAGGGCCATTCAGCTATGTATAGCAAATATCAAAAGGAAACATGGTTTTACTAAGAAGAGATGAAATGCAAAGCAAGGAAGCTAAGGCAGTGAGGCAGTGTGACAGGCAGTGATGTATTCCATTCAGTCTCTGGTGGGCCTTTGGAATGTGGAAGGCGGAGGTTCCAGTGTAAACTATTTATTGCAGGATATCAAGCTGTACCTTATCAGTAACAATGAAGAATAAAGAAGGAAGGAAACAAGCCATAAAGGCAATGTTCCAATAAGACTTGGCATTGAGGAACTGTTTGTTATAGTGATGCACTAACTACTTGGTTCATTTTCTGGATTGTTCAAGACATTGATTGTTAAAGTTTCATGCAAATCCCTACTCACCAACACCTGTGGAAGGCAGCAGCTAGAACTTCTAGACCTGCCTGCCCTCTGACTTGGTGTCCCAAATGTTTTTGTCACATTACCCTACACTTGTGATTCTTCCAGATCTTGGCGATTTCTTGCATAAGGGGTTTATGTTGACATTTTTGCACCTATCTGTTACTTAACCATGGAGCTTCAGGGCAGTTTACAAAGTCTTAATTCAAGCTGGGCATTTTCAAGATTAACAAGATTGTGTGTGCTTCAATTTTGGCAGACTGTGAAAGATATACTGTATTGTCCTTTTAAGTACTTCCATGGTTTTTCGTACCATTTCTTCAGTGTATACTGCAGTGTCAAGCTGACAACCACTAGCAACAAAAGATCAGTGTAAACAGTCAACAACTCTGCCTACAAAGCAGGAGGCATAAAAAGCATGCGCGCGTGCGCACGCACACACACAAACAGACACACCATGCAAAATGGTTACCAACCCCCTCCCCCCCCCAGGTGTCGTAGTGATGTTTAAATGTGGTGTTAGTCTAGTTTGCCTCAGCCTCTAGCATTCGGAGTCTGTGAAATAGTCAGTAATGTGGACTGGTGGAAGATGATGTGAATGGCTGCCAGTCTGAAAGGTTGAACTTCTCTTGTGGGGAAAGTCTTAAGTTCTGAAGGACTGAGATTAATTGCCTCTGCTAAATATACCTCCATCACTTACCACTCCTTCCAAACCCAGCCGTGTCTCCAATCTACTGGCCAGAGTTCTTGGTTAATACAGCAAAGCCATATCAACCAACATTGTGTTTCACTACCTGGGAAAAAAGCCAAGTGTTTTTGTGTATCAGCCTGCAAGCCCTTCAAATTGAAATCCCTACTTTTCATCTGACAAAATGCCTGCTGTAAATGCATTTATATTCCCTTTCTCTTTCTTTCTGTGGCCTGGTGGGTTATGTTCCCGAGGTGCTGCCTGTTTTGCCGCAGATAATATTTTGGATTTTTTTTAAATGAGGCATTTAATCACTTCACAAATGAAAGAGTTCTTGTACTCTGCTTCAATCTCATGTCTCACAATGATGAAAGACTTTTGTGTCCATTGTTGTACTTCTGTCTGATCTGACTGGTTTCTCTACCCCGTGGGTGAGGCTGGTCTGATTGGCTTTCCAATGTTTGGCCATTTCAAATCATTGCACATCACTCAAAGTTTCTGTTTGCTGTTCCAGTCAGAGCTCACCCCAGTAACAGACAGCAGTTATTAACACTTCACCATGATATTCAACTCACTTTTGTTCCCTGTTCTTCTGAAGATGCTAGGATTCATTTCCAAAATTGCTTATTACCTCCCATCTCTTCACCTCCCAAAATGTTCACACTCCACGAGTGGACCTCACCACTCTGGGCTAAGGATATTATTGTGACCAAACCACAAACCACACTGCCCAACACGAAAACACATTCAGTTGCTGGTAGGACACATTGAATACCAATCTGGAGTTGTCAATTAATTTCCACACTTGAGGGCATATTTAATTGTGCATTAGTATGCTGGAGGCTTCATTCACCCACAGGATCATTTAAGTTATTTCTTACATTTAGACCCTCCCATCCACCTGCCACTCACCCACCCATCCCAGCGGACATGAATTACTGACAAGGAATCTACTACGTGGCCACACTCTGCTCCAGTCACTAGATTGTTCTCTGCTCTTTTTTTCCTGTTATCCAAAAGTATTGTGGTTAGTGGAGCAAGGTGACTAATTTATTTGAGCCAGTTCTCCAACCACAGCTTTTCAGAGAAGTGTCACTCCTGATTACTCCACCTGAGAATTTCCTCAGCTCACACTGGTAGCCATCAAATTGATCTGTGGACTTTGGACCTCAAATGGATGACCACATCAGCATGAAGACACTGCAAATAACTCTAGTAGGCCGGCCAACTACAGTACTGCTATTTCAGAGCATTTGAATCCTGATCAGAGGTAGTATTGTGTGTGTTTGTGAATGCACGCAGTCTTGCATGAGTTTCTCAGTAACCATAGGTAGTCCTAGGTTCTTGCTGAATGACCTGGTTTGGAACATGTTTAACCCTTTTTATGGTGATTGTGCTGTAGATGACATTGAGGGTCCTGCACGCTTTTCCCCATAGTGGTCGTTCTTTTGGTACAGGGGTCCCCTTTCAGAAGACCCTTTCATCCGCAGGATTTCACCCAGCTTCTTCTTCTCTTGTAGGCTAAGCAGTCCCTAGCCACACTGACCAAGGATGTCCCCAAGAGGCACTCACTGGCGATGCCGAGCGAGAGCATGTTAAACGGGAATCAGGAGTGGGTGACGCAGTCAGACCTTCCACTCACTGCAGCAATTCGACAGAGCCAGCAGACATTGTATCATGCACATCACCACTCGGTAGACAGGCAAGGTAAGAGGTCATAAGCCAAGAGAACTTGAGGTTTGTTAATTCTGACTTTTCTTTCTGTCCAAATGTTATTATAAATAACCACTGATATCCTTCAATTGATCCCATGCTAACATTTTCTTGCACCTTTCCAGATTTACATTTCCTGCATTATAGAATTTACAGCACAGAAGTAGACCATTGAGCCATTGTGCCTGTGCTGAAACTACCTCTTCAACTAGATTGTCGAATCCCATCCTAATTTACTCTTATTTCCCTAATGCTTCTGCATTCTTTCTTTTTAAATATGGATGTGGTTCCCTTTTGTCTCATTGTGGTAAATGTACTCTTATCTAGAAATTGAGTTTCAATTTGTTTTGGGTGCACCAACCTTTGCTGTTTTGCATTAACGCTGAAAGGCATATTCCCCACAAAATGTAGTGTAATAGGGCCTAAACGATGTTTAAAACCATGTGCAGGTTGCTTATGCCAGGAATCATGCACTAAAATGGAATCACACTTGGTTAAGTGCAGCTTCCAACAATTTGCAGTGTGTACAATCTGACAAGCATTACCCCTTAAAGGCACACTCCCCACTGCAACCAGATACCAGCGACACACAGTATGGCTGCCATGCAAGAACAGCAGCTGCAGTGGAGAGGAAGCAGGCTTCCAGACTCCCTATGAGTGCATGAAGTTCTTCATTTGAGAGAAATGTACTAGAAGGGAGATCTTGTGTGCTGAGGTCCAGGAGATTTGTAAGGGTCATCATAAAATGAGTGATAGAAGGTGATCACAGTGAATCCCACTTGACAAGGCAATGCAGAAATAAATCTCATGGTCACACAAGATTGTCAGGGTGAGCTGCAAAGAAGTGAAATTGATCGTACCAAGCCACTTCAGTCACTGAGGCAAAGATTCAGTCATTCATTATGATCAGTGCAGCTGGATCTGCAGGGTAGGGATTTTGATCTATCATCTGGACTCTTTTGTCTGATTATTCATGAACCCTGTTGGTGTGAAGGATTACATTGTGGAAAGGGTCAATCGGTCTGGATTGGGCATAGTGGGGGGGGGGGGGGTTACTCTCACAATTCCTTGTGAAAGTACCCCCCCCTCCCCCCACCCCCACCTCCTTCTCAGCTTTTCTGGGGGATGTGTTCCACTGTGAGTTTTCCCCGCCAGCCTTCCTTGTTGTCCTTCCTCTCTTGCTCCTGCTTCACTTCAGTCTCTCTCTACGGTACAAGTCGGCATATTGCTCCCCCTTTGCCATTGGCTGCTGTCCTCGCATCACAAGTTTGTGCAGCAGACAGCAATGAAAAGTCCGCATCTCCTGCGCCTATGTACAGTCCTCTCCTGGATTGATGCAGGCACCAGAAACCCACTTTCAGAAGACCAGTGTTTTCCGTAATAATTCTGGTACTTGGTGGCTCTCAAATGGTGTTCTGGGGACTGTAAATTAGTGTGAGAAGTCAAGGATGTAGGATCTATCTATCTCTGCACAATGACCTCTCTTTTGCCTCAGGATCCTTCATACAGTGCTAATTATTCATGAACCCTGTGTGTGTGAAGGATTACATTGTGGAATAGGTCCACTTCTGGCAATTCCAACTCTCTGATGATGAACTTGTTGTGTGTGCTTTTTGGAAATATGGCATTGACCTTCAGAAAGTTCTCCAGAGGATCCACAAACACCTGAACGTTGAGGGAGTGAAAACCTTTTCTATTGAGGAAAGTGGCCAGGTTAGTAGTGGGAGCTCTTGTGACACGAGTGCAGTTGGTGGCTGCCTATGCTCTCAGCAACTGAGGTGCCGCCTGGTCCTCACTGAAATCAGTGCATAAGAAACTATCTCTGCACAACGACCTCTCTGATGCAGCAGCGAGCAGCAATTTGAGAGCCATGGCAGAGATTTGTTGAGGCCACAGAGTGACCATGTGGTGAGGAAGTTCAGATTTAAGGTAACTTCAACCTCCACCTCCACAGAGAGAGCAGTCTAGCAGCAGGACTGTGGCCTAAGGTGTTCCTGCAGAATGTCACTTACCTCTGTGCTGACAGCCTTGCAAAACCTGAGCCTACAGATACATTTTTTTTCAGAGAGGTCCAACTAGGTTGTGGGATCTCTGAAGACCCAAGGCACACCTGTGCCCCCAACCCACCCCATGTGTCCAGTCACAATGAGGTGTCCTGTAATGGAGTGCTACCAGCAGTTCATCACTGAGGCACCATGCAATAAATAGCTTAATAGCTGAATGCTGGAAGATACACTCCCTGTTAGTTATATGGTGTTTAATCAATGAGTTTGAAAGCTACCCACCCATATATTGCAGTGTCAGCAGATCTTCCTTTAGCTGGTGATAAATGCAACAATATCGTACAATGTTCTCCCAGTTGCCTTCCTAAAGTTCCAATTTATATTGGCAAGGGTGGAAATGGGTATTGGATGATTTGCAATATCATTAGGTGTCACGTGTTAACGGAATTAGCATTACTTTATCTGAAAATAATAGCAAGGACAACCAACTCTGGGTTAAAAGTGTTTGTAATTGATTATCACATAAAGCACAGGTGCTAATGGGTCCAATTTCTTAGCTTCTATGTTCTAAGAATTTTCTGTCGGGGGGAGCTTCTCCATTTATTCTTTAAATGAAAATCCTCAGTCCAAACTGTAAATGTTTAGAGGATACCTATAGGTACCAGAGGAGCTTATTTGAATTTTATGAGCTCTGCTCAAACACTTGATTTATTTAGAAAGAAAGGCAAGCAGATAGGAGTTGAGGGAAGCAAAGGAAGGGCATAATACTGAAAGGACACTATTTTTCTTAGCAAATGCTGATAAGTGCATTGGAATTCCAAAACATTCAGTGTTGGTTGGCGCACACTTAACTGTTATTCTGTGCACAGGTTGCCCCAAGCCCTCGATTGTGTTCCAGCTGGTTACTCTGGGTATCTGTCATTTTATATTAAAGTTGTCCAAACCCCTTGATTAAAATCCAGTAACTCATACCAAGGTACACTGCATCCCTTCTGTAGTGTGAGGTATTGATCTCATTGTCCTTTGATCCCAGAGGGTTGAACTGGCAGAAAAGAAGTTCCTGGAATGGAAACTTTCTAAATACATGAAACCCAATGACTGTGAAATGGTTCACATGTAGGGTTGGTGTTTGAGTGGAGATGAAGATCATTCCTATCATGTAACTAATTGAACTTAGCTTTACAAGACTAAAACTGTGCTGAATGACATAGTTTGGGACAAACTGAACACCTAGTGTATGCAAGCAGTTGGATTTAACAATTTGAAGTTTAGAATCAGCTTCTCAAATAGTATGTCAGTTACACAACATGCATGTTGAACACGTACAATATTACCAGACCCATCAAACCAAACAACTGGTGGCAAATTTTCTGTGTCCTCTCCTACCTGATTTCTAACCCAGGTCTGCATTCAGAATAGTTCTCTATGTTCAACAGAGGTGCAGTTTTGGGTGCAATATCTATACCCCTTAAATGCTCCAGATCTGGTTCATTTTGATCTGTTTCCTTTTAGTTCTACAGCTAGAGGTTAACCAAAGTCTTAAGATTTATAAATAGCCAAATAACAAGGAGAAGCTTTTTTGCATCTACTTTCTTCATTTCCAATTTACATAAAACCTCACAGAAGCTTTTGTGTAAATAAAATATCCTTAGAAAGTCTAAACAAATCCTTCTTATGTCTCTGGCCGTTTTATGATCCCTTAACGTTTCTATTCAGTTAACATATTCTATATTTGACCCAGCTTCCTATCTCTTAATTGTTTATATTAATTGTGGCTTCCATTGGATTTATTTACTCATTCACCATGCATAATTACTTTGTGGTAGAGGATGAGATTGACATCTTTTAGCTTTTACTGATTTTCGTGAACAACACTGCTTCTTTCCCAGGCTGAGTTGTTACTTAATGATCGATCATGCTAATAGCTTAATAGCCTGAAGCTACATGTATCTTAAAAGCAATCTTAACTAGTTTTTACCCATCATTCAGTTCTCTTTTATTTTAACCCTGTTTTGTGACCTAAAGGATCTTTAAAACAACGTTCGAGTGGTCTACATCCAGGATCTAGTTTTACTACCCTTTGTCCAAAGCAATCTTTACTCAAGATGGGTACAAAATATTGATTATTCTATATCTTCAGCTTTAAAATTAATCCCTCATTACCACATTTAACCCTTTTGTCATTAAAACGACTCAAAAGAGTAATTGAAAAGCAAAAAATTGTAGATGTTGATCTAAAATCAGAAAATGCTGAGATACCCAGCAGATCGAGAAACATTCAGGGAGAGAGAAACAAAGTTAATGCTTTAGACTAATGGGTCTTCGTCAGACTTCAAAAAAATATTCCAACATGGCACAAAGCTGTTTACTATTAATCATTAATTGGCATTCTCACTCTTGTTAGCAATAAGTGCTTAATGCAGTCAAGGGAATTGTTTCAATAGGCTCTAGACAGCATTTGAAGGATGGAACTGTTATTCAGCAGTTGAGGCTGTCTTCCTCCATATCTAACCTACACTGTGGAACTAAGGAGGAAGTACTTAGAAAGGCAGAGCAGAAGGACATTTATCCTGCATTTATCCAATGCTCTACATGACCTGGGAGCATTTAGTGGGGCAGTGGATATTGACAGGCTATCACAACATGGACAGCATAGAGTTGAATCCAATACAGTCAACATAGATGCGCTTTGCATTTGGAATTACTGACTACTGATCAGAATTGGAAGTCCAAGAGTCAGGAGCTGAGGTTGACCTCCCATTGATGATCAGCCAACTCAGCACAGAGAGAGACTGAAACCCTGAGTGCCACAGAATATTATGCACTTAGCCACTGGGGCTTTTCTCTCTTGAAAGATTCCTCCAGTTTTAATAAACCCTCCCTTGCAGCGTTGAAGCACGCTTACGATTAGGTAGTTAAACATGATCTTAGTATCCTCAGGTGAGGAAGAGAAGGGTGAAAAGGCCTTTACCTCATTTGGGGTTAAAGGTGATAGGTCACATGTTGATCAATGTTTATGTTTAATTTTTATGCAGGAGTGCGAGTCAGCCCCTGTCACTCGAGGCAACCGTCCACCGTCTCGGACGCCTCGGTGCTTGAAGGTGAAAGGTCGTCCACACCAAGTGACATCAACTCACCGCGACATCGGACACACTCACTCTGTAATGTAAGAAACACTTGTGGGATCACTGATCTGTTCCACGTTCAGTAGCTCAGCAGAAGTCTGACCACACATACACATCCGCCCCAGTCAACTGAAGAGATTAGAGCTGCTGGTTCACGGCACTTCTGATTTTGAAATTTACTGCCTGTAAAATGGGAAGCACTGTGTGCTTAGCTTCTGCCAAGAGAGGTTCCTTCCTGGGAGCACAACTTACCCTCTTGTTCCTGAAGGTTCACTATCTGAAATTCAGGCTGGGAACCATGCTTCCAGAAATGGGATCAGATCCACCACAATTATCAGTTCTGTCTTCCTTGGAAAAAGTGGTCATTTTTTGACTCTGAGCTAAAGTGTGAAATGTGGTGTATCAAACCTGCAATTCATTTTGTTTGAGTCATTGATTTAAACATAAGAAGAGACATAAAATGGGCTGATAATCAATATTGCCCATCTCTCACAGTCAGACAAAGTCAGAATCCATCCCGATAAGGCCACTGACAAAATTTAGGGAAAGTAAAAAATAAACCTGAAACTCATTGTTTGTCTGAATAGAATGCTTACATGACAGGAAACATTTTTGGTATGTGGAACCTGATTTTGTGCAGTTCCACAATCCCGGCACATTTATTGTCATCCTTGAGCATCAAGGATATGGAGTGCATGGGCGGTTGATGCTGATCCTGGTATTAGAGCAGAGAAGGTCGAGTAAAGGCATAATAAAGGATGTTTTTGATCAAGTTGGACGGAAAAACTATTGCCTTTGGTTCAGGAGTTAGTGATGAGGAGTCAACATTTTAAAATGAGCATTGAGAGAGGCAAGAGAGGGTTCAGAAGAGCTTTACTAATACAGAAAGGTGGTAGACCACAGATTGCTTTACAACAGGGAGTGATTGAAATAGAGAGCATTGTATCTTTCACAGTTTAATTGGAAGCAGAAGATTAGACAGGACTTTGGGGAGAACACAAGGGCAGTGAAATTAGATTTTGATTGCTCAAGCAGAGAGCTGGCATAGACACAATGGGCCAAGTGACCTTTTTCTGTGCTGTAAAACTTAAATGGTGTGATGATTCTCTCTTCCAGAACTTGATTCTGAATCCACAGCTTTGTCAATATTGTTTACACCTTGCATCCTACTCCTAATACAGTTTGACTGTATTTTCAATTGTTTCATGTGTAGACATATTTGGTAAAAGTTATGATGTAATTCAAAAACAATACTCTACTTAACCAATAGTTCACAGAATACAATCAAGAATTCTGTTACCCCGTTGAGCACCAGGTAAATGTTGCAGTGGTATATTCTTCTTCCTTTTGGTACTGAGTTCTCCTTCTTTCTTCCAGGTCTTTTACAATGTCTTCCTGATTAAGTCCTCTTCTTATACGTATCATGCAGTTGCATTTTATAGGGGAAAAGTTTATTCAGTCACAGCTTTACAGAAAATTCTTGGTTCAATCATGTTGTGACATTCAACTTTACCTTTCCCTAGTCATCAAAGCATTGCATGTACCTCCCCCAGATCCACTTCCCTCCTCCTCAACAACACATCTGTTCCAGGCCCCCAGTTCACTCCACCACCACCGCTTCCCTTGACTTGTGATATTGCCCACGCAAGGTCAGCTGTTTCGCATTCTTAACACCCTCTACTTTTCAGTGATTTTCATAGATGAGAAGTGGGACTACGTTAATAAGTCATTAATATAAAATTATGACACTGCAGTTTAAATATAGCTGGTCAGTCATGCGATGAAAAAGTTGTTTGAACATATTTCAGCAATATGCAAAAATGAGGGGGAGATGAGTTAAGGCTTTAGTCAGCTCTGAGTCTTGTTCTTTTCTCTTGTCTAATCGTAATCAGTTACTGCAATCACAGAGCTATTGTGGCCTTCCACGTACCAGTAATCACAGAGATAGAGTAAAATAGCAGTCATACAGGGTAGGGAACATTAATTCAGGGATTGTTTAGCTCTTCTAATACTTAAAACTGAAAATACCCCTTAAAAAAACTCGTAAACAATCACTGTTGATTTGCCTGTAATATTTTCCAGATATTCTATTTATTTATAAAGTATCTTAGTCCCATTAAATAGATTGCAGTTGGAGCTTTCTCCTTTAATGGAAAGCCCTTTGAACTCGTCACAGAAACCAACCCTTTTCCCCACCCTCACATTAGCAAGTTTCTGCTCCCTAAAATGTGTACCCTCTGGTTTCTCATCCTTCTACCACCAGGTTACCTGCACGAGTTCTTGTCCGTATTTAGTTAACTGAATTGTGGGTAACTATTAAGATGGAAATCTTTAACTATTACTGTGCCAAGACTGACCAAATTCCTTTTGCTTTGGGAGGTGTCTCAGCAAGAGGTGTGACTATGTTAATTCTACACATGATTCTACCCTATTCTCTAGGTCTAAGTTTGTTTATTACTAATAAAATTGCTTGGAATACTTAAGATGAACCTTCAGACATCTCATCTCTCATCATTTGCAAGGGTTTGAAATTATCCCACTCCTTTCACTCTAGGTTTGGCTGTACCTACAGATTTGCATTTCCTTTTCCAAACCTACCTGTTTGACTAGGTTTTAAGCCCATTTCCCCCATCCCCAAAGTTCCTTTCCCTTCCACAGATGCTGCTTGACCTGCTGAGTTCCTCCAGCAGATTGTTTGTTGTTTAAGTCCATTTATCTGAGTGTTCATGTGAAGTATCTTGAGATTTTTTCGCACATAAAAGGTGCTATTCCAAATATGTGCCGCCTCTAATGTTGAGAAAGTGCAGATTATTAAAAGTCAGGTGCATGGTAAGCCCCACTAGTAATATATCCTCAAGGGGATGAACTCTGCATCCCTAGCAGTACCTAGTGGTATAAAAGGCAGAGCCCTCAGACGGGCGGATTAGAAGCAGCAGTATCTTGGTGGAGTGCACAAGGAAGAGATCACAGAGTGATGTCCATTTCTTAATGATCTCACCTTGTTTCTGCCATTTAGTCAACAGTTTGCCTGACATGCTTAAGTATTTCCAGTCTGAAGCAGTTTCCCCCACACAGACTGCACTGGAATCATTAACTAACAGTGTGAGATGAATTTTATCTTTTGGGAAATTAAATGTGTTTAGGATTTCTCTTGGTACCACCTTGAATTTTTTTTATACTAAAGCGTACCTTCTTTGCTACCAGTGTACATTTTCTGGATGGTTAATAGAAGAAGCTTGGTTGATGTTCCTTAGCCCAGGAACATTTAGGCCAAATATTAAAGCTGAGCATCGGCAATTCATCAGGAGCATGAGTCTGACCTGACACCTTTCCACCCCACAGCTGGGCAGCAAATGATCTGCTGTAGAGCACACTGCCTTTCTTTTGTTATGTAGCAATAATTAGTCCACAGTTGTGGACTACGCTACATCATCCCACAGCACCCACTTTGGAGAGACTGTAAACTCTACCAACAGCCCATGCTGTCTAGTGAGGAAATGAGCTGTGCAGATCAGGAAAATGTCAGGCTCAGCCATCAGTTTGTGGTGAAGCACCCACAATCAGCCTTACTGTTAAGATTGGCCTTGATTGTCCAACATAAGGTGTTTAAGCCAAATATGTGACCACATTGATTCTACACGTAATTCTCCCCAATTCTCAAGGTCTAAATTTATAAAGTATCTTAATCCCATTGAATAGATTGCAGTTGGAACTTCCTCCTTTAATAGAAAGCCTTTGAACTCCAGTCTCAGAAACCAATCTTCTTTCTCACCTTCATATTAGCACGTTTCTACTCCCTTAAATGTGTATCCTCTGGTTTCTCATCCTTCTGCCACTGGGATTCCTGCAACTTTTCTTGACTGTATTTAGTTAACTGAATTTCAGATGGAAATTTTCAACCATTACTGGGCCAAAATTGACCAAGTTCCTTTTGCTCTGGGAGGTGTCTCAGCCAGAGGTGTAACTCTGAGAGAGTTGTCTCTCTCAGACAACTCTGAGGTGTCTCTGTCATTGATTCAACCCAATTCTCAAGGTCTAAATTTGTTTATTACTAATAAAATTTGTTTGGAATACTTCAGAATGAACCTTCAGTCATCTCCACTCACTCACCATTTGCACTGATCACCAGTTAGCCCTTATACAAAAGTGTGAACTTTGTGGGTGGAAAGAATTGCGGTTACTTGCTTGACCCCCAGGGTTGAACATCTTGCTGACACTTGAAGGCAGGGCTCCCACAATGCAGCTAATACTCCATGTCCGGGGGAGGAGATGGGGGTGGAGGAGAATTCACTTTACTTCAGACTCAGCAGCTAGAAAAAAAAACAACTTAAGTTTTTGTGTTTTAATTATCAGTCACTAGAAGATCTAGAAGAACAAAAGAGGAAGAAAAAGAAGGAGAAGATGGTGTTTGGTTCCATTTCGCGGGTGTTTGCCAGGGGCAAGCAACGGAAATCCCTGGATCCCGGCCTGTTTGATGGTACTTCTACCGATTATTACGTAGAGGAAGATGCAGATTGGTGATAAACAGCCACTCATTCGCAGAGTGTGTGTGTTTGTGTGCGCGTGCGTATGTGTGTGTGCGCGTGTGTGTGTGCTCACATGCCTGTTGGATGGATTTGCGTGTGGGCACTCACGCTTGTTGGATATGAGTGTGTGTGAGCACGTGTGTGCTCATTAGGTGTGTGCATGTCTCTGTTTTTAAATTTTAAAATACGTGAATGCTGGGGCAGGTCCAGCACACTCTGTAATTAATGTGTGTATATATATATATACATATATATATATAAATTTGTGTGGATAACGTCACCTGTGAATCTGTGGAGCAACACGGCTGTGTTTTAACTTACTGATACTGGAAATCTGAAGGACAGCTGTATCTGTAAATAACTGCAATTGTGCACTTTGTGCTTCTTTGTAAGGTAATTTCTCCTGTTTGTTAGTCCCATGTCCCACTGTGTGTTGTATTCCATCAGTTTGACAATTTATTGGAACTTCCTCACTTCAACTGGGGCATGCTCAAGATTTCCATGTTCCTGAAACAACCACCCTGTTAGGCCAGGGCCTCAGTTTCCAAATCATAAACAACTATAAGACTGTTGATAATAGCTTTAATGCATCACTCCCATTGGCTGAGCATGCTCTGCTTGAAAAATTGAGATGGTTCAATTAAAGAGACCTTGTTCCACCTTGTCCATTGACAGCTGGTCGATTCTACACAGGTAACAATTGGAAATGAGTACACAACAGCAGAAATACAGGGACTGTGAACCACATGTGCTGTAAAGACCTAGACATGGGGTGGAAATCTTGAACCTTCACACATCAGAGATCTCACTCCAGTCTATCTGCAACCAAGTTAATATAGTTCACCTGAGCATTGGGACAAGGGAGCAAAAGAGGGCAGTTTAATCCTGCAGACTGCTCTGCCATTCAGTGTCATCATGGCTGATCTGTGATCTAATGTTGGCCCACATCCCTAACAAAAATGTAACAGAAACCAGACAGTGTTTGATTTCAAATTATCAATTGAACTCACATCAACTGCTGTTTATGGAATAGACATAAGCTCTTACAAGACATTACACATAGAAGTATTTCCTAGCCTTACTCCAGAAAGGCCAGGCTCAAATGTTTAGGCTATATCTGTCAGCTCTAGATTTCCCTAACTGGTAGAAATTGTTTTACTTGGTCTTACTCTAACAGTTCCCCTTAATCTGTTGTGCACTTTGTTAAAACGCCACCTTATCTTATAAATCCTAGGAAATTTAGTCCAGTTTGTACAGTCCTGATAATATAACTCCATCTGACCAGGTGTCATTCTGGTAAATCTACAGTGAAGGCCCAAGACAACATCACTTCCTCAGGTGTGGTGCCATGAACACAATAGCCCACATTGGCCCATTGAGGACTCTATACATGGCTTCCATCCTCTTTTGTTTTAGTCCTCTCAGCCAGCATTCCATTAACCTTTTTATTTAATGATCTAAATATTATAATCAAGCCACATTGAATTCTGCATGTATCTAACATCAACATCATTCCCTAATCCATCAATACAATGGTCCTTTCTTTGAAAGAAGAGGAATTTCACAGAAGAGTTGCAGAGATTAAGTTGGTCATTGGGTCATGGAGACTTCTGTAGTCTCAAGCAACTTTAGCCAGGATTGGTGGAAGTCGCTTGCTACAACAATAGAGGAAGGCTCTAAATACGGTGTTTCTCCAATCTCATTATGTCACGATGTAATTCTTGAGATATATTACCTTGATTAGTGCTGGCTATAGGATTGAGCAATGCACTATCCCCCAATCACAGCGATGCAGGGATTCTCCAGTAATCGATCATTACTTAGAGCAGCCAGCTGTGAATTGTCAGCTGTTCTAAAAGATTAGTTCATGAAATTATTGTGGGACCTGTGCTGGATATTGCATCTTGCAGGCCAATATTATGCAAAATAATCTATTCCAAATAGCTTTTATATGTGGACCAAGCAAAGGATAACGGTCTCTTTAAAAATTGTCAAACTGCAAATAATGTCAAACTAACACACTACCATCGTATGGGGAGCTGCTAAAGTGCAACTCCCTATTTTGCTTTGCAAAGGAAGCTGTGGGAATTGGAATGTTGGTGACATCACTTCCTGTTGAAAGAGCAGCTGCAGGGGTTAACTTGCATGGGATGTTGGACGTTTTTTTTGTAAGTCTTCTGTTTTATTTTCTAAGGAGACAGTTTTTATTCCTGTTAAGATGTTGTCAAACTTACAAGTTATTTCAATTCCACTCTGCCACTAAGTTTAAGTGTAGTTCAGACCTGTCCGATTTGTGAGGCTATGTTCACTACAGTGAAAGCCAGTGCCTCCTACAGCATTCAAAGCTAGTCATCTCATCCTCTGTCAACCAATTAAAAGAAAAAATTCTTAAAGTGATTGTACATTAACTTGTTAAGTGTCAGAAAGGCTGCACAATATTTTCTGAGCCTGTTGTTTGCATGGTGTAGGGCTGGAGTTTGAAATCCCTTGTGAGTTTGACATCTTTTTAAAAGCATTCCCACTCACTTGGGGGTTCTTTTTATTTGTAAATTAGGTAAAATAATGCTACCGATACTGAAAGAAAATGGATTTATTTAAGAAACTAAATAGAAAATTTATGCTGGGGAAATTTAGAGTCAAATTGTTTTATCCCCGCACTGAATGCTATGAGAAACTCAGCAGTGCGGCTTCAACTACAAGTGGATTAAAATAAAACCTATTTTAAAATAAATGGCACATCTTCTCGTGGTTTCCTATATCGAGGTATAGGTCACAATAATGGAGCAGCTCACAGGGTTAAACACCAAAGGACTTTGTGTCAGGCTTCGGGAATTATTTTCCTTTTGCTCTTGGTATCACTGCTCCCCCTTCTCGGGAGGTCAGTGATCCTCCCACTGAAGCTGGGTTGATTTAATGAGTGTTGGCCTGATAGAAGTCTTCAGGATAAGTGAAGGGTTGTGATGAAATCAATAGTGACAAGATTTGTTTTTGTACACTTGGCCCAAATTTAAGACAATTGTGTAGATAATCAAAGGTAGAACCTGGTGGCTAGAAAATGGAATTCTCTGCCCCTGCTTGTCCAAACAGAACCTACATTTTTTAATAAAAGGACACATATTGAAAAGAAGCAATAACACTGTTTGTGTCTCTACTGCCCTTTCTGGCAGTGGATTCCAGAAAAATACCATCTTCTAGGTGGAAGACAATCCTAATCTTCCCTCTAATCCTTCCACCAATCACGTTATATCGATGTCTGCTTTTTTGTGACCTTCCACCAAGGAACTAGAGTCATAGAGTTGTACAGCACTGAAATGGGCCCTTCCTTCACTCAATATAAGTCTCCACTGAGCCACCTTTGTTCCAAGGTAAATGGCCCCAGTCTATCCAATCTTTCTTCGTAATTAAAATTTTCCAGACCTGGCAACATCCTCATAAATTTCCTTCGTATCCTAGGGTGCAGTCCCAACTTTCCTGTACCATGCTAACTACAACTGTATGCTGCAACTCAAGCTGTGCTATAACTCTGTTGTGTACAATTCCAGCATTGGTTGGTGAGTTGGTTTATTATTGTCACATGTACCGACGTACAGTGAAAAATTGGGTGGCACTGCTAGTACAGCCACTGCCTCACAGCTCCAGGAACTTGGTTCAATCCTGACCTCCAGTGCTATCTGTGTGGAGTGTGTACGTTCTTTCCCTATGACTGTGTGGCCACTGTAAATTGCCCCCAGAGTGAAGGTGAGTGATAGAATCTGGGGGGGGGGAGGGGGGGGGTGGGGTGAGGGGAAGGAAGTTGATAGGAATGTGGGGAGAATAAAATGGGTGAGGATAGGATTAGTGTAAATGGGGGTTTGATGGTCAGTGTGAACTTGGTTGGTTGAAGGTCCTGTTTCTGTGATGTATGACTCTGAGACTCCATTTCCTCCCTGTTCTTATATTCTATCCTTCAACTAATAAAGGAAGTCATCCTCTGACTGTTGTGCCAAACGGAATCTGTAATTTTTAAATAAAATAATGTACCTTGAAGAGAAAAAGAGGATGTTGAGGTTAACATCAGAATAGGTTGCCCATGGGGAGCAAAGATCCCAGCACAGATTTTCAGAACACTGTAGAAAATTTACAACACAGAAAGAGGCCAATTGTGCCCACAGTGGTGAAAAGGAGCTACCACCTTATGGACCCATCTTGCAATATTTAAGGATCTGTGGACTCCAATGTCCTTCAATTCCTTCACACTTCTCAATATCCTCCCATGTATTGTGTTTTGTCTTTCCCTGTTGCACCTGTCCAAATGCATCACTTCACACTTCTGGATTGAATTTAATTTTCCAATCTTCTGCCCAACTAACCAACCATCTATATCTTCCTGCAGCCTAAAGCTTTCCTCCTCACTGTCAACTGTATTGCTAATTTTATATCATCTGCAAACACCTTTATCATGTCCCAGCATTTTAAGTCTAGGTCACTAATATATACCCCTGGAAGCAAGTGTTAAATCCTGTGGATCCCCACTGGAAGCAGCCGTCCAGTTGTAACATCTTGTCAGCCATTACCCTTTGCTTCCTGCACAGAACCCATTTTGGATCCAATTTGCCACTCTCCTCTGGATCCCATGGGCTTTTATTTTTTGGGTCTGGCTGCCATGTGGACTGTAGTAAAACATTCACAACCGAGATAGCAGGTATTTGGAGACTAGCAGCACTAGCACCCTTTTGGATCTAGTCTAATTGAATCTTCAGTTATGTCAGAATCAGGTTTATTATCACTGACCTATGTCGTGAAATTTGTTGTTTTGCGGCAACAGTACAGTGCAAGACATAAAAATTACTGTAAGTTACAAAAATAAATAGTACAAAAGTGGAATAATAAGGTAGTGTTCATGGGTTTGTGGATCTTTCAGAAGTCTGATGGCAAAGGGGAAGAAGCTGTTCCTGAAACGTTGAGTGTAGGTCTTCAGGCTCCTGTACCGCCTCCCCAATGGTAGTAACGTGAAGAGGGCATGTCCTGGGTGGTGAGGATCCTTAATGGTGGATGCTGCTTTCTTGAGGCACCGCCTCTTGAAGATGTCCTTGATGGCGGGGAGGGTTGTGCCCGTGATGGAGCTGGCTGAGTCTACAACCCTCTGCAGCCTCTTTTGATCCTGCACATTGGAGCCTCCATGCCAGGCAGTGATGCAACCAGTCAGAATGCTCTCCACCATACACCTGTAGAAATTTGTCAGAGTCTTTGGTGACATACCAAATCTCCTCAAACTCCTAATGAAATAGAGTCGCTGGCGTGCCTTCTTCATGATTGCGTCAATGTGTTGGGCCCAAGATAGATCCTCTGAGATGTTGACACCCAGGAACTTGAAGCTGCTCACCCTTTCCACCTTTCCAATTTCTGTGTAGTTGAACATGGACAGTAACTCTCCATGTAACAAATCTGATCATGGTATCATCTGAGGTTCACTCAAATGGGTTGCAGGATAGCGATGGGGAAGCCTGAAGCCTGGTTGATTTTGTTCTTTGATTCCTTCTCCCCTGAGCTTGTTACCAATTCAGACCAATTGGAGACTCTTAATTGATTAGCAGCAGTGTAAACGTTATTTGGTACAAGCAAATTACACATATGTACAACAAGAGTGTTGTGCTTACTGCCTGAACATGTCATCTCTCCAAATAATTGCTCCCAAATGTGAAAGGCAGATAAGAAGTTGTCTCTTATCCAATTACATTTACCACAGCAGGCATGAACTTTATCTCTTCCCTGACTAAGAACACTGTTGAAATAGATCCTTCCTGAATTACCAGAGATTGTTGCTCTTAGAATGAGGTGTGGCAAAAGCGAAACTGCTTAATTCTGTACAAGTGCTCATGGAAGGGGGATGAGGAGTCCGGATATCTCACCCCTGCAATGGACCTGCAGTACCCTCAGTAGACCAACCTTCATGTGTGTACAAAATTCCGAGTCGTAATGTTGCAGATTCACACTCAAACATAGCGCTGCTTCATTTGTTCCAGGAACTCAAGTGAATAAAAGTTACCTTTCACACTGATATACTGTTGCAAGTTTGCTGGGTCTCTGCTTCTTATAATTTCAGTGAAAAGAGTTTCTAAAACAAGCCAGCTTTTAATCAGGGAGTTAAAGGAGTGAATTGAGATGAGCGAGGAACCAGACCAGCCATTCAATGTGTATTGTGATTATAAGTTGGTGAGAAGATAGAGACAGAAGAATTAGCCATTCACTCCCAAAGCCTATTCTGCCACCCAATTAGATCACAGCTGATCTGCATTTAGCTTCATTTCTCCTTCTTTACTCCATACCCCTCAACCCTTCCTTCACAAGTCAATCCTTCTCAGTCTTGAAAACTTCAGCTATCCTAGCAACCCTAACCTTTTGGGAGTGAGAGTTCCAGATTTGTGCCTTTTGTACAGGAAGACATTCTTTCTGATTTTTGTCTCTCGGTGAGATCATGTCCTTTGTGCTTCTCTCCTGATCTCCTTTGTTCTTCATTCCACAGCTAATCTCAGCATGCTTTCAGCAGCAGTGCACTTGCAATAGTCACCATGGGTACTACCACACATTGGCCTGAGCTCCCTTGGAGTTCTGCTTTGACTGTGGCGATTCTGGTAGTTGTCACCTGTTTAAGTCATCATTAGCCTCCAAGTTTTGACTCGCTCTTCACCAAAAGTTCTCCTTTGATGAATGAGATTTTTGAGTGGGCCAAACTGTGAACATCCATCTAGCCGTCCAGCCTACAGAATAACTAACAGTGCTCTGCATACTTTTTCACAGCTCCTTCTATTTCAATGCTACACCAGTACTTTTACTTTCTACTGGTGTTGTTTTTAAAGCATAAGTATCTCAGTGTCTCATGGGATCCCAACATAGTTCAGTTGCTGTTACTGTCAACCAAACCAAATAGTCGTGCATTTACAGCTTGCTCCAGGAGTTGAGCATGAAATTTAGGTTGATGTTTTAATGCTGTTCTTTTAGGTAAGATGTTAAGTGAGTCCCACCTGTCCCTTCTGCTGATTTAAGTGGATCTTAAATTTTCCATGGTGTAATTCAAAGAACAGGATGACTTCTCAGTATCATGCTACAGCCAATACTGCCTAAACCCAATTAATAGGTCACTTGTATCATTGATATTTATGATTTCTGTATCTGCTGACATAACAATGAGTGTACTTTAAAGTAATTAATTGGGTCATAGTCAGACAGCACAGAGACAGGCCCTTTGGCCATCGGCAACCATCCATTTACACTAAGCCTACACTGATCCCATTTTATTCTTCCCACATTCCCATCAATTCCTCCCAGATTCTACCACTCACCAACATCCTCAGGGCAACTTATAGTGGCCAGTTAACCTGCCATCCTGCACATTTTGGAATGTGGGAGGAAGCACCTGGATGAAACCCGTGTGGTCGCAGGGAGAACGTGCAAACTCCGCAGAGATCAGGATTGAACCTGGGTCGCTGGAGGTGTGAGGCAGTGGCTCCACTAACTCTGCCACTCTGACTCTCAAATTAGTAATGAACTGCTCTAACGTGAAGCGGTTCTGTTTCAGTGCAAGTCTTTTGTTGCTCTGAAGCAGCTGATTGACGTTCTCTAGACAAGTCCTGAGGTCCAACACATATTAAAGCTTAGGTAAATATCCATTTGATAATCCAAAGTGGTGAAGCTTTAGTGCGGGGAAGCTCATGTGGGCAGTAGGTAAGGCTCACTGGGCTGACAGATTTTCAAGGAGCAACTTGTTTCAAGTACTTTCATCTGTTTATTTGCTTAATGCTGGAGGTCAAGGCCCAGCATTATAATCGTTGACTGTTGTGTCTCATTTGAACATTTGTACCAATTAGCTGCGCGTTCTGATAACATGCTGTCTTCATTCCAAGTCCCAAGAGCAACATTACAAGGTTCTGCTAAGCTTATTCATGGTAGTGATTTCCAACTTCATTAAAATTGCAATACAGGCCTTTGAGATATTGAGAAAGATGTAAAATCTTAGATCTTCCCCACCCTGCACCAAGTATAAACTCTCTGATTACAGATGGACTCTTCAATCCGTGAAAGTGCTTGACCCCTTTAAACTGATATCGATCCTTGTTTGTGGGCCCTGTGGGAGTTAGAAAATTCCTTTGAAAAAAATCTACTTATCAAGGAGAAACTGGTGTTTCTTTTGATAAGTGAAGCATTTGTCTTTCATATTACCAGCATCAGCAACAGGTAGTCCACACTTGGAATAGCACAGGGTTAGGCACACAATAAAACCCCACTAGTGTATCACTCCCAAACTGAGGTGACCAGGCCCTACTGCACCATGGAGCCAGTTTTCCAGCCCTCTGGGCTAATTCAGTGTTGATTGAAGGTGGTTCTGAGCTTTGGCACATCAAACTCAGAAAGAACTCCACTTCTGGCGCACAAATGGAACTCACACTGTGGAATTTAACTTTGGCCTGAGATTTCCTGGTTGGTAAACTAGAGATGGGTAACACTTGCTTCCAATGAACAGCTGCAGAGCAGAGAATTTTTAACCCCCTTCCACCCAGCACGAGAGACTATCATCCTGTCACTCAGTCTGAGCTGATTTGACTTCATTTGCCATGCTAATTTGCACAGCCTCAATCCCTTCCCTGTGTCCAATCTTCGTGAACTTTGCATCATTTTACACATCTTAGTCAGATCAGCACTGGCATTCTTATATGTGAAGGCATACAAGCCAGGTTAATCCTTTCTTTTATCACAGTTTTTTATCTTAAATGTCCATTCTAGTCACTGGAACAGCTAGATGGAATTTCAGTTTAACATCTTGTCCAGAGATAGCACCTTTTACAATGTTGCATTATCGTCTCGAATCCACTACATGAAAGGGCAGTGGAAGCAGATTCAGGAGGGAAATGGACTTAGACCTGAAGAGGGGAATTTTGCAGGGCTCCAGCACGAGAGCAGCAGAGTGGGAATAATTGAACAGCTCTTTGATTCCAAAGTTTGCTTGTGCTGGAGTGCAATTAAAACCCGCAGCACTGAGTCGTACTGGCCCTAGTTAAGGGTTAAGGATCTCCTGAGCATTGCTGGAGTTCACTTGCACGCAGACTTAGCCGTCACTGTCACTAACAGCTCGTTCTTATGAACCAATGTCCCTGGCTGAGGTGCTACACACCTGCCGAGCAGAGGTTTTGAGGGACCCAGTCCAGCATCATGAGGAAATGACTGTGGTGTGATTATTGAGAGGAATTAATTAGAAAGCTGCTTTTTGGTGGAATCTAGATGTGAACTGGTATCAACAGTTAATGAGCAAAGCATAATTAAGCCTTGATTCTCCTGCTCTCAATTTTTTGATTTTAGTTCGGTGTTTTTCAGTTTTTGTTCAGCAAAATCATGCATTTTATTAAAAAATATTGTCAAGAGATGCTTAAACCTTCAGTCTCTATAAAGCACAACTAAATCAAATCTGTAGTAACAACTACAGACCAGTTCAGGCTTTACCTCACTTCATTTCCCTTCCGTGATCACTCGTACCATTGTCTCTTGCTCCACTTTTACTCATGTGGCCTTCCACACACAGAGCTGATCGGTACATCACAAGCAAACTGGGTTGGGCCATGATCTGTGTGACTATCCTGGAAGTCATGCACATTTTTCGAAAGCAAAATGTTAATTCTGCTTGGTGAACGTCCGTTGGCAGTCAGGGGTTTTATCAGTAGGGGAAAAAGAACTGATTTTCCAGGCCATAAATTGATGACTTGGCTACTCTGTATTTCCCCCAGTATGTAACTGAGGATAAAACCTGGGGGATGTTAATGGATTGTGGAGAGAATAAAATGGGATGAGTGTAGGATCAGTGTAAATGGGTGCAGATTCGGTATGTTGAAGGGTCTGCTTCTGTGCTGCTTGGTTCTATGGCTCTATATTATCTGCTGCTGCTACAATAAACAGGACATTAGTAATGGTCGGCTGGAAACTAGCTGAAAATACGTTATTTACCTTCAGTGGGAGTTTCAGAATCATTAGTACAGGGAGCTGAATAGGTTCGTTCTGGTTCTAAGTTTCCCAATGTGCCTCATGATATAAACTCAGAGGAAGGCTGTCTTTCTCTTTTCTCCTTACCATCATCTTGACTTTTCAGGATAACATTCAATTGCTCTGCAGTTCATCAGTCTCAAGGTTGGCCTTCATAGGTGATATTTTCTTCTTGACGGTGGATGGCATCTCAGTCAAGCATGTTCCTTCCCCTGCCTGATCAGTCCTGAACACACTGTCCTGCCCTACAGTATCTCCCACTCCTACTCAGTGGGTCCATGCCGAATTTTGTGTCTCAAAGTATTCCCCTACGACACCAGAGCTTCAACTCCTTGCCCATCCCCACTCTGTCAACAGCCCAAGCTCCAGCACAAGCCTTCTGCTTTTCCGGTGCTAGCACTCCACTTTTACACTAACTGGCCGAGGAACTCCCGAATTCTTGAGCAAACCAATAAGTTGAGTCCTACTGTTAAATTCTGAGACTTCCACAGATCTAAGCCAATGAGCTGAAGCTGTAGAAGAGAAATGTTTAGGTTTAACAGCAGGGGCTGGTTACCACATGGGGAAACATTGCCCAGGGAAATGGTGGACGAAAATGATGTCAAATCAGTTATAGGAGAATCATTACATATCTTATTTGTGGGTTGACTGCTGTTTTTTGTGACCTGCCAGATGGCCTGCAGAAATTTTAACCTTGTCCTAGACTCTTCTTTGTCAAATATGTGTGGAAGTTACACACACTCATCCTGGTTGAACTAAAGCAAAGAGTCTTGGCTAATCAACAACAGATCCAGTGGCCCTGGTGGCAGAGCCTCTGAGCTAAAAGCCAGAATCCTGTAGTCAAACGACATTTAGTGGCCTTCACTCCGAGGGTGGTTGGGTAGTGGTTGGAGCAGTGGTGAGAAAGTTTTGGGGGAAATTCCTAGTCCAGATGTCTTCTGAAATAGAAGGCATGTATGGCTATGGGGTGAATGTGGAGGCAGGGATGGACACAACGATAAAAGGAAATCCAAAATTATCAGTCAGTTAGACTGCTCTTTTGACATTCCTCAGAATCTATACCACAAAATGGCCTAGTTAGGGGATATCAGAGACTTAAATTGGGTTTGATCAATAAACTGGGACAAATATATCAGACCAAACCCCCAGCGTTGACTGCCTTTGTTTTGTCCCAGTTTCACTGCTGCAAAGACCTAGTCATATATTTTCTAATTTACTGGTATGGAAGTAAAAGTTCTGAGCAATCCTAAGCTTCCAAAGTTTGCACACCAACCATATGAAGATCAGAAAGCCATCGTAACTTCAATACAACTCAAGAGCAGGATGAGCTTTCTCTAATCATCAGTGCGTCACTTTCAACAGGTACTTTCCCTGGCTTTACTTAAGGTACCAAAGCTGGGCAAAGCTGGGCTTTCTCAGGATTGACCTGATTTATAGCTAATTCAAGCCTGCAGATCTAAGCAAGGAAACAAATTTTCTTTCTAACCATGTTGTACTAGTCTCCTGATGAGGCCAGCCTCAAGCGAGGTACAAATGACAGGTTACGGAAACCTGGTCAGGACAGTGTAGCTGCACATTGCCCTGGGCTCTTGTATCATTAGAGCTTTAGACATCAGTAGAAGGTTACAACAGAACTCAGTAGTCAAATGTCTCTCACACTGCTCAATGCAGCAACTGTTGTGTTGTTAGGTTTTTCCACATTTATAAAAAAGAAGTCCATCTGAAAATTGTAGCTTAAAATCAATAAAAGAATTAATTTATGGAAAATTTTGACAATTCATTCTTGTCGGACTGAGGAGCTTTTTTTGCAAAAAACATCCCATGTTCCCCAGATGTGCGTCTACTTCCATCGTGTTGTGTTTCTGTTCACTACTTTTTAAAGTCTCTTCAGCACTAATAATTGCACTTTGTGTGTCTGTCAGGGACCTTTCACACCATCCCCTTATCACAGCTCATTGCTTCTAACCCATCCTAAACTCTATCTGTGTTGGGAAAATTGTCATGTTATCCAAGGGAACACACATCCTGCTCGGTGGCTGGTAAGTCTCTTTTACTCCGCGTGTCATGTTCCGAAGTGATTCTAACCTATTTACAAGTGCAATTACAGGGTTGTTAATCTTAGCTTTATTTCACAATTCATTGTTGCCATTTGAAATAAGACCAAGAAAAGTTTTGGAGTACTCAGATCAGTCAATTTCTCTTTCGAGAAAGTTAGTATCTCAGTTCAATGACTTTTCATCAGAGTTATTCATCAGATCTGAAGCTCCATCTCTATTTCTTTCCCCAGAGATGCTGCCTGACCTGCTGGATATTTCCAGCATCCTCTTCTTTTATTCCCAGCATCTACTGTACTTTGCTTTTGTTATTATTGTCAGCATCTGTTTTGGGAATCCTTGGTCAAAGTGATTACATGTTGCCTGCTTTTTCTAATCTCCAATTCCAGTGATTTTGTATTTTTCTCTTTGTTATGTAAATCATATACAGCCAACTGCAGACTGGAAAATTGTTGCTGGCCTTGGACATTTACCCATTCTGATAACGTTTGAGCTGTCTGCTGAGGTCCATAATGACTACTCAGATGAGGGGCTGATTCATCATCTAGGCAAACACCTCACCTTGCCTTTTGTTTTAATGTTTCCTCATTTAAAGCTCCTTACTTGGCTTAATGAGTTTATCCATTGAGCTGCTGAGACCTGCAGACTCAGACTCAGACTCAGATCCCAGATCTGTACTCTGTTAACTGATTAAAGCTGAGGTAGCAGTAGAAGCCAAATAGTTGCCACCAGCACCAACAGCCTGGCTTAGAGAGGGGAAATCAAACCAAAGTTTGCCACTGAAAATCTTCGATAGATTGACCAAGAATAAAGGTGTTTCCTCTTGCTGTCCAGCACTCCAAGCAGCTCTCAAATTACAGAGTATAACCCAGAATTAACAGGATAGGAATAGGTCATTCAGCCCAATAGATGTGTGTAAGGGTTTGAACTTCCTCCAAACACGCCTTGTCTCACCTTGTCGACATCTTATTCTATCACTTTCTCTCGTATCCAGCTTCCCCTCAACTGAAGATATGCATTTCACATTAACCGCATCTTGTGGCATCAAGTTCAACATCTCACCACTGCCTCAGCGAAAATGCTTTTCCTGAATTCTTTGTGACTGAGATATTTCATAGCCCCTAATTTTGAATGCTATTCTCAACAAGCACATCATTGAATCATTTTAAAGACTTACATTAGTTAAACTTCCAGCCTTCTGCTTCCTAGAGCGAAAAAAAGTTTTATTCCTTTTTAATCTTTCCTCATGATTGTACACCTCACTGCACGCATAATCCTCATTACGTTTTATTTCCAGTGGGTCAGTCTCATCCAGCGATCTCTCTCTTGATGAAACAGTCAATCTATTTGTGAATTAATTTATAATTCACAAAAGATTCAAAAATAAAAGTTAGTGTTTGACTGTTGCTTCATCTCTCCCACTGACTCAATAGAACTCCTTTTGGATAAACTTTTTTAACACCAATTGCAATGCTCTGGTACATTGGAAAGAAGTCGGCCCATGTGTCAATGGCTCCCATTTGTTGATGGTATGACTGTCTCTGTGCTCCCAGTGAGGCTGTTGAAGTGCTGAGCTTCCCCAGCCTGTCCTTTGTATCAGATCTCGTGTAGATCAGTGAATTCATCCGATCAACCAAGATCTTGAGACGGAGAAGCAATGAAGCTAAGGCCCATTCTCTCACCATTCCACAGATGAAGAAAAGCAGTAAATAGTTATTGGTAGGTAGCAACTATATCCCAAACCGTGCCAAGTTTCCCTTTTCATAAGGTGTCCACATTTTATTGGAGCATCAAGTTGGAGTGGTAGGTCAAAGTTTCTCGACACGAGTTTCTCATACAACTATGGCTTTGGGAAGATATTGGACAGAAGCAGGGAGCAGAGGTAGGAAATGAGAGGAAGATAATTCAGGTTCTGCCACAAAATTGCTTCCAATCAGTAGGCAGTAGCATTAATGGAACAATCATCTCTTCAGCCATTGGTGCAGATAACTTCATTCATTGCATATCCCATTGATGGATCATGCTCCTGGGATCAGGATTTCAAACAAGCAATCGGCACGTTGTTCTGAGAATCACCACTGTTCTAATCTAAATGACTCTACCAGTTTGTTTTCAGTGATCCTGCAGTACCAGACATGCTCAAACAACAAGGATGTGTTCCTGTCTTCCAAGCATTGGGCTAATGTATCCAGCTGCAGGGCAACAATCTGATTAATTAGACCCAGTCCTTTAATATGAGCTTTGAAAGAAACTGAGCTGGTTCTTAAAGGCCTCTCCTCAAGGATACATATCCCACTGCCACTTACTGTCCTGAGTCATGCATGAGGAATCACAGAAAATTGACCACACAGAAGGGGGTTATTTGGCTGTACTGGTCAAGAAGGTACTATTCAGTATAATTCCACCTTCCAGCACTGGATCCATAACCCTGCAGGTCCCATGTCTTCACGTACATGTCCAGGCACTTTCTACATGTGGTCAGGGTTTCAGATTCTACCGCCTTCACAAATACAAGTTGCTGCAACAAAATGACTTGGGAACAAAAAGGGACAGTTAATGCAGGGAATGGAAAAGCCACAACAGGGCTTCATGGCTGGTGCGATGATTGTCTGGTCAGACCGGCTTAGTAATGGCATCATTATCTGGCACGTTGTTTCTCCTTCAACATCCAATGGGAGAAGCCTTGATGCACATTGTCACAACTCAACTATGTCCTGGCTAAGATCAACAATTTGTATTTATATTATGCCTTTGACAAAGAAACAAGCACCAAGGTGCATTGTCAGAGAAAAGCCTGACACTTTTGCTAAGGAGCTAAGACGTGTTCCAGACTCCCAGAGTCCTCCTGGTGAAAAAAACATTTTTCTCATCTTCCCTACGATCTTTCTCCCAAGTACTTTAAATCTACATCCCCAAGTTTGATACCTCAGTAAGTGAAACAGGTCCTTCGTTTTTAGTCTATCTAGCCCCTTCATAATTTTATACACCTCAATTAAGTCCCTTTGTCCTGAGGAAAACAACTAATCTATCCTCCCGGCTACAATTTTCCAATCTGACAACATTCTTACTTATCTCCTCTGCACCCTCTCCAGTGCAATCAAATCTTTCCTGTAATGTGGAGGCCAGAACTATACATAATGCTTAACGTGTGACCTGATAAATTTGTATACAATTCTGGAATAACCTCCCTACTCTTGCATTCTATGCTTCAGCTAATAAAGGAAAGTATCCCGTAATGCTTTTTAACCACCTCATTGACCTACCCCACTACCCTAAAGGATCCCAAGATGACAATACAAGATCCTTCTCTTCATCCATGCTTCTTCATACAAGGACATTGATGAGAGTTTCAGCAGATGTTGGGGTGAATTAGATATGGAATATTGGAGAAATAACATGAGATTGAGAGCTCCAGTCAGGGTCAAATAAGTTGCAGTCAGGGACTGTCTGAGACAGAGGCCTTCAGTGGAAGGGACAGGGATCATGGTTGGTGAAGAAGGTAATATCTGGATTTTCCAGTCAGAACATCACTGAACTGTGGGAAGTCTGTCCACTAAGAATCAGCACGTTCTGTGGCATGAGTTTCTTTTTCCCGTCATTAATTGTTGTCAGGCACCTTCAGTCGAGGGTCTGTGCCATTCCACAGCTGAGAGATCATCAAACTGGCTGGGCAGTCAGACTGAAAAATACAGACAGCAAACCAGGAATTAAAGTATCTCCAACTTTATAAGCGTTTTACAGAGACCAACGTTAGATTGGAATATATGCATTGATTAAGGTGGAATGTGAAAGGTAAATAAACTTTTAAAACTAATAAAAAAATAATTTTAGATATATAACATTTTGAAATAACTATTCTTATAAGAATCAACTCCACATGTAAAATGCAGTTTTTCAGGTTCAGAGAACGATCCTTGGCAGTAATTATGGCGTAAGTTGTTAAAAGCTCAGTTACAGCTCTTTTAATAAGGTGTAACATTGTTCCAGGGTTTTACAGTGAGAATAAGAATGAACAGTTGAAGTTCATGTCAAGTTTGGTGATTTTGTGTTGATTGCGTCAGTGAAGGCAGTAACAGTGCACACTGCAGAGGAATAGCAACCACTGGACTTTCATGTTTAATTGCACATGGGATGTCAGTTTCAGAAAGTAATGAGGGGGAATGCTGTCAGTTTTGCCTTCATTACAAGCATAACGAGCATTTGAGCAATGCACACGAAATGCTGGAGGAACTCAGCAGGTCAGGCAGCACCTATGGAGGGAAATGAACAGCCAATGTTTTGGGCTGAGACCCTTCATTGGGACTTCCTTCCGTAGATGCTGCCTGACCTGACCGAGTTCCTTCAGCATTTCGTGTGTGTTGCTCCAGATTTCCAGCATCTGCAGGCTCTCTTGTGTCTCTGTTTGAGCTTTTGATCTTCCCAATGTTTAAGTTGAGGATATTGCAACTTGTCCAGGACTGCATATCACAGGAACAGACAATGGAGGCGTCAAGGGAGTGGTGACATGGAGCCAGTGGTTGTCAATGTTTGCAACCTGAAGTCATGTCTTTGGATGATGAAGCTGTGAGGCAGTGTGTGGAGAATTAATAGGAGGGACCAAGGATAAATCCTTGAGGGTGATGAGGTAGCAGCGCAGATCCAATGCAGAGTTAGCAAACTCAGGACAGACAAGCACTAAAACCTGAAGTCTTCCTGTGGTCACTGGACAAAGAATAATCTACCTATCCGCACATGCAGATCAACCATTTCTGAGCAATATCCTTGGGCAAATACCTTATGTTGCTGGAACCTGCATATTTAGGAGAATAGTTAGGGTGATATTTCATTCTATTAGTAATGTTCACCTATATCAGCAATCACATCTTCACGGACTTCCCATTCAGATTTAACATACAGAGTAAAGCTCTTTCTCTGCTCCAGCAATATACCTTAACCCCAATCCCTGTAGAATCAATTCCCTCCAACCCCCCACCCCCAAACCATCCCTCCAACTGCACCAGTTTGTCGTCTCCACTTCTCTCAAAGGTTGGCCTCGTGTCTGAGTGAGACTTCAGATTAGGTGTCGTTTTCTGCTGTTGTTCCACAGCCTGTGAACTAAGTTGATGTTGGGACAAACTTGATCATTACAGATCAATATCACCAGAGGCTTATATCCCACCAGCTTTCAAACTCAGAGGAGAGTAAAGGCCCAATCACATTGTGCAAAACCCCACTAATTGGGATTTGGCTGTTGGCTGCTTCAGATGACACGTGATCAAAAGGATTCTCAATTCTTACTTGATCAGCTTGCTGCAGTTGGGCATGTTACTCTCCAGTGACTCTTTGGCTTTGTACTTGAGAAAGGTTCTAAATGGGAAAATGGTTCATTTTAGGCAGGGAAGCTTTCTCGGACCATTGCACATTGCCTCACTGAGAGTTCCATTCAGGAGCTGACCGGAATGGCCTAACATTTTGTTCCTTCACTCTCCATTTAAAGAAGCAGTTGACCTCCCTTTGAAGGACCAGGACTGATATTGGGAACTCCAACCCTGCACATTGTAGCATGGCCCAGGCAGAAACATCTTGCCAAAGTTTAGTTAAATACCAAAGGAAGATTGAAGAGTTTGTTACTTTGAATAAGATAATGAAAGAGTCAAGGAGAGATGCAGCAAGGAAACAGGCCCTTTGGCCCATCAGGTCTGCACCAACCATCAAGCACCCACTTACACTAATCCTACAATGATCCCATTTTTGTATAGTTTCTGTTTGTATCAGCTTAGTTCAGTTGTTGGAACTTGCCTGTTGTTCAGGTCTTTGGTTCAATCCTCATCCCAGGGTCTTCATCTCCAGTGCAGCACTGAGAAAGCACTGCATTTTGGAGATCTTTCATCTGGACTATTTGTAGGATTGCACCTATAAATAAGGTGCAATCTGCCTGTCAGCATTCCATGATGTTATTTGAAGAAGAGTGGCTTCCATTAACAAGCCCCGTCTAAATGGATGAATTGATCATCTGGTGCTTTCTTGGTTATGGGACCTTGCTGTGCACATTTTGAGGTAGGAACATTGAATGCACTGAGAATAAATGTTAGTTACTTCTGCATTGGAATATCCTAGGCATATGAAAGGTTTTGTAGAAATCTAAATTACCATTTTCCATTCATTATCTCAGCTTCCCATTCTCCAGTGGTCAGTAAGCTTTAAGAATTAAGCACTTGTCGGTGGGTGGCTTCTTAAGTATATTTTGCCATACTCCTTTGGAAATTTGAGGAGCAATTCATTGAACACAAGACTTCACTGGGATTTTAGTGCCGAGGAACAGCTATCAGATTGCAGCTCTTTAATAAACAATGGGCCGACAGCATTTGGTCAGCATATGTCTGGAAATGACAAATGCCCCAAGGCCCAGGCCATAAACCCAGACTTTATACAAGCCTTCAGTCCTCAACTTTATGGCTAAACAGATGTGAGAGATCCTGTAGGAAAGTATTAGTCTCAGAAGCCCCTGCACTCTGGATGCAGAAGACAGACAAAAGCAAGAAACTGCGGTATCTGTTGATAACAGAGCTACAGCTGTTCACTGTGCCAACAACGCCAGTCATGGTGGTCGATAACTGAGCAAATAGTTCCCATTTTCCAGAGCTCTATCCTTTGTTTCAATCTGTCTCTTGCTGTATTAACAATGGATAAAAGGGCCAACAAGCATTAATTTTTTGCCTTGCATAGATTCTAGATTAACAGAATTTGGTTTAAATTGGTTGAGATTGCAACTTAAATATACAGAAATGGGACGCAGGGGAGAAACAAATGAATAATAATCCTTATATCTGTCTATCTTAAAAAGCTTGAATAACCAGTGCACATCCTCTGTACAAGCCTTATCTCCTTCTGTCACAGTTTTTTCATAATTTTTCTTAATTTACATTGAGTTTTTCTCTGTAAACTGTCACAATATTATTCCAGGCACTATCCGTTAGGTGTCCTTGTGTAAGTCTCTGCAAACTACAAACTATCAACCACTTTTAATGATAAAAAGGCAGCTTGAGAAGGCAGATCATGAACAATAATCAGTGATATGTTAAAAATTGCATGTGAAACAAACACTTCCTGCAAATATCGTATGTGCTCACACACGTCTACATCCACTTATGGTGAGCTGGACAAAACTCTGAGACTACCTGTCAGCTCTTCAGATCGCTGACTGCCTCACACACAAATTTTGTTCTGACATTTTACAAAATGTAAGCCAACCTGACCTTTAATTAGTCCAAGGATATGTTTGTGAATAAGTAATCCATAAATGACCAAAATTACACAAGTCAATTTCAGGTTTATTTTTCTCTGCAACTGGGTCATCCTCAGGAGCAGTTTTGTTGAATCCACCTGGCTTATCTTCAGCTTGCAGTTGGCTCTCTCTCAAAATGTGAAATCAGCTGAAGTTTCACCCATTATTCACGGAATAAGTACTGTGCTTTAAGCAGGGTAACAGTCATGTTCTGAAATAATAATCGGCCATGCCGTACACAAGAACAAGAGCACAAGAAAATAGGAGCAGGAGTAGGCCTCCTGGTCCCTCAATTCAATATGATCATGGCTGAATTACATTAGCCTCAACTCCTCTTCCTAGTCAATTCTCCTGAGCTCTCACAGCCCCGATCTTTCAAAAATTTACCTACCTCCACCTTAAATACTTATAGTGATCAAACCTCCACAACCCTCACGAGTGGAGGGTTCCAAAGATTCACCACCCTCTGCAAAAAACTTCCACACACCTCAGTTTTAAATGACCGGTCCCTTGTAACTATGCCCCCTTGTTCAGGATTCTCCCACCAGTGGAAACATCTCAACATCTACCCTGTCATTCCCCCTCAGGATCTGATCCGTCTCAGTAAGGTCACTCTTCAAACTCCAAAGAACACAGACCCAAGTCGGCCATGTTTTGGGAATTCCTTTTTGCTACATTGGATTTGGGTTCAACAACACCTAGTCTCGCCATATCCATGCCACTCCTTCAGACCTCCCACCCTCCAATAAAGCCTCATTCTGCCATCTTTGGCCACCTGTGCACCCCAGTTTTCCTCATCCCAGGCCAACCAAGCACTAAACTCTGGAATTCCTTTCCTAATTCTCACCATCTCTCTACATCTCTGCTCAAACCCCACTCCTCTGACTAAGGCTTTGCTCACCTCTCTTTATATCTCCATGTTACTCAGTGCCTAATTTTGCCAGATAGTCTTGTGAACATTCCTGGGACATTGTGCTGTGTTAAATTTGCTGAAACAAATATAAACTGTTGTTTGGGCAAAACTTTAAATTGTCACACTTTGTAACAGGTATAAAGATACAAATCAAAGAAACACAGCCATTTCATGCTGATTCTAATCACCCTGGGATGGAAACAGTTGACCTTATTATGAGAGACCTATACTTCTTGGCTGGTTCCCAACACGCCAGTTTCCAGCAGTCACTGTAACCTGAAGAATGCAGTCACATTTAACAGCTACCTGGCTGAGCATTTGAATGACTTGAATGAACGATCTCTAGGGAATCTCTCTTGAAGAGCTGAGATTGGCAGTTCCACCGGCCAAGAACTCAAAGTAGGAAGAACTTTAGTAGCTTTACTTTTGGTCACTATGGACTCGATTGGCGAATGAGCTTCTGTGAAGACACAAGAGATTCTGCAGGAATCTGGAGCAACTCATACAAAATACTGGAGGAACTTCAGTCCTGATGAAGGGTTTTGACCCAAAAAGTCAACTGTTTATTTCCTTCCATAGATGCTGCCTGACCTGCTGAGTTCCTCCAGCATTTTGTGTGTGAGCTCCTGTGAAGTAAGTTTCCAATTCAATGAGCTACAGAGGATGATGAGAGGGAGACATTGGAGGGCAGAATTGCAAAGTATTAGAGCTACCTGGACAAGATTGGGCTTGTCCAGATAGCTGTGAACTGTGATTGGGTTTTTCAGGTTACATTGCAAAGTGGGGTAGCACAGTGGTACAGCGAGTAGAGCCGCTGTCTCACGGTGCCGGATACCCGGGTTTAATCCTGAACTCCAGTGCTGTCTTTGTGGAGTTTTCATGTGCTCTCTGGACCCTCATGGGTACTCTGGTATCCTCCCACATCCCAACAAAGTGCAGCTTGGTAGGTTAAGTTAGCCACTCGAAATTGCTCCTGATGTCCAGGTTAGTGGTAGAATCTAAGGGGAGTTGATGACAATGTGGGGACAATAAAAAAAATTAATGGATGATTGATAGACAGTGCAGACTCATTGGGCCGAAGGGCCTGTTACCATGCTGTGTGACTCTATGGCAATGCCACAAGCCAAGAACTTGGAAGTAGGAGGAACCTAAGTGGCTCCACTTTTGATCAGTGTGAACACAATCGGCAAATGACCTCCTGTGAAATAAGTTTCCTTCATTCTATGATCCACAGAGAATGATAAGAAGGAGACATGGGAGCGCAGAATTGCAAAGTTTTAGCAAATTGCACCTTTTGGTAGACTCCTCATACACAAGGCCCAAGCAGAGGTGAGGCTGTGAAAGAATCCATCTCCTTGCATTTGAGTTTTTTGTTCACAGGGATACAACCATTCTGTGCACCTTATTTATAAGATTATGTTCTGCATAAAGAGATTATCCAGGGAAATATTATTTGTCTGGAGGGAATAAGAAAAGGTTTTCCCTTTTTATTAAGTTGTCTTCTGACATCTTCAGAACATCCCAAAGTGCAGACCAACCAGTGAGTGACTTTCCAAGTACAATGGCCATTGTTTAAGTAAATTTACATGAAGACAATGGATGAAAATCAGAGTCCCCAAAAACAGCAGGCAAATGAAGAACTAGTTAACTTATTTTTCTATGATGTTGGTTGTTCGAAGAGCTCCCCTGGCATACTGGCATGACTCCCTACTATTCTAAATTGTGCCTTGGGATCTTCCACAGCCATCGAAGGCAACAGACAGGGCTTCATCCAGTCACTGGCAGTTCCTCAGAGCTGCACTGGGTTACGTGCTCTTCTCCTGGAATTGGGCTTAAGCCTGCAACTCTAACCCTTCACTGGTTAGAGTTTCCACCTTCACTGCTCCAGGAGATTACTCAGCACCCTTTCTGATTCCGAAGTGATGCAGAATGGGTCAGACTTCAGCCTATAATCCATGCTAAATTGGTAGATGTAAATTGGGTGGCACATTTGAATGGCACCTAGGGATGGGTAGGGAATAATTATCCATACTTCCACTCCTGGTCGCTATCCAGGGGATTTCACCACTTGTCATGTGCCTGTTTGTGTGGACAGTGCTGGATCGGGGTTGAGGCCTGCTGACACCCGGGGATTAACTCACGTGTGACCAGCACTCTTGTTGGCAGGGAATGTGGTCCTGTGAAACTGCACCCCAGCTACAGACCTGCACCTTCAGCAGAAGAGCAAGCTCAGAATCCATGCTGAGCACAGGCTCACGGATAACTGTGGGAAAGTGATCCTTGTTCCTTCTGTCTGGAGGGTCTCTGGTGCTGCTGCTTTGTAAAGCAAATAACAGATAGAGCTACCAGCACAACAGGCTGTATTAAAGGCAACTGACAACTAACAGCGGTGGGTGGTACAACAATTTATCACGTCATATGATGTGGGTCACTCACATTCACGTGTGCTGCTGTGTCTCCCCTTTAAAAAGCAACGATTTCATGCAAAACATTAATTATTTACAAATGTTAAATTATACCATCAGTTAACTGGACATGTGGAATTATACAACTTACCCATTATTTATAGAGACATTTAGAGTAAATAGTTACAAATTTAACCAAACATAAAATTACTCAGTTACTTCGTCTTCTTGACTATAAACTCTACACTGTGTTTAACTTACTACCTTTATATTATTGATTCCAGCTACTGATAATTCCCATGATAGTTCAAATAGACTATACATAACAAATCTTACGTCACATTCTGCAATTGTTATCTAACACAATGTCCCGTACCTATAAATACATTCTATTACACATTTTCTAAACATCAGTTGTTAACTGTAAATCTAACATTGGCTAATAACAATTATTAACGTCTACAGCAGTCACAACTGTTCATTTTCAACATGACTAAATACCATGAAGACAACGGTATCATGTTCTACTTTGATACCTTCATAAAGCTCTCTATCGACATGCCTCAGCGTCACTGTTTTGCAGCTTTGCTTCTATTGAGACTTCTTGCAGACATTGGACTAATTCCACTTTGCTGTCACTCTTGAAGTTAGTAAGTCTTCTCCTCCAATTGTCACTTCCTGGTTTTTTTCAAATGCTTTCAATTCAGCTATAACTTCCTCCAGCCTCTGTTGTGCTCTCTGGTTACACAGTAATGAGCTGACATCAGTAAACCCATGTCTGCTGTGACACCTCTCATGGAATCAGAAGAGCTTTTGAACCACCTCCACTAAATAACATCTCTCTTAAAGTATCCAACTTATCTGTACTAGATTCAGGTCATTCTGTAACTCCATAAACAACAGAAGGCTTGTAGATGTTCTCTTTTCCAATTCTTGTGCAGTTTCATCTTGCAGCAGTATCATCTGTGCCAGATGTATTTGCAATTACTTTGCCAAAGCTTTTTGCCTTCCAGTATATTTGTGGATTTTTGAACCAGCACTCTCATAATGTCCTAATGGTTCACGGACTCCGCCTCTGAGCATCTTCCTGACAAGGACTGCAAGTATTTCCCTTGCTCCAAAAATGCTAAACAAGTGCCCACAGGTCTTCTGCTTTCCATGTCTGCTGCTTTGGAGCTGCAGCCTGTGACCCCGGTGAGGTGTCGATCTCGGCGCCTCTCGGGTCCTTTGGATGGGGCCAATGCACATTAAGACTCTTGGATAGGGAATTCCAAAGATTCACCACCTTTTATGTGAAGAAATTTTTCCACGTCTCAGTCCCAAATGACTTGCCCTTTATTTTGAGACATTGGTTATTGTTTCTAGACTCTGCAGACAGGGGAAAGTCTCCACATACAGTGAACAGTCCATCCCAGGAACCAATGCAGTGAGCCTTTGCTTCTTTCTCTCCATGGGGGAGCAACACCTCGTATTCCACCTTGGGAGTCTCCAACCTGACGGCACCAACATCAATTTCTCTAACTTCCGGTAACCCCTCCCCTCTGTTTTCCTTCCTCCCCCCCCCCCCCCACTTTGTTTTCCCTTCATTCCTGTGGCCCCCTCACCCTTTCTCTTTCCCCTCTCCCGCCCTCACGACCTGCCCATCACCCCCCCCCCATTCCCCACCTACTTCCCTTTATTCCGTGGTCTACTGTCCTCACGTATCAGATTCCTCCTTCGTCAGCCCTTTGCCTCTTCCACCTATCACCTCCCAGCTCCTCACATCATTCCCTACCTTCCCCCTCTCACTTGGACTCACCTATCACCTGCCTCTACCCTTTTATTCTGGCTTCTCCCTTCTCCCTTTCCAGTCCTGATGAAGGGTCTCAACCCAAAACATCGACTGTTCGTTTCCCTCCGTAGTTGCTGTCTGACCTGCTGAGTTCCTCCAGCATTTTGTGTGTGATACCCCTTTTTTAGTAAATCTGTCCACAATGCTCCAGGTATAGTCTCATTGAGGCCCCAGAGAATTACAGTTACTGACCATAATTGACTCTGTGGGATATGACGGGATTGATCCATACACACACAGATACAAGGTAGGCAGAGATCACCCTCTTTAACTCTCTCTAATTTCTTCAAGGAATTGCACCTCGGTGTCATATCTCCCATCCTGTGACACGTAAAGCACCAGGCCACTGAGCTTGTACTCTGAGGTAGAGTGTCATGCTCACCATCCATGACACAGCCTCCTACCTTTTACACCCTGTGATTAGCAGCCTTCCCACTATCAGCACTTATGTGACTCACTGCTCACAGCGTGCACTTGTCCTGGCTGTGAAGAAGGAGACCACCATGTCACGACACACTCAGTCATTGTTCCCTGCTAGCATCGAGAACTGTGTACTGAGCAGATCTGCCTCCCATTTTTTAGCACCATCCCCTTACTGATGGCTACTCTGCACTCTCCCTCAAACGTCAAGTCCAGTGCATCAAATACATATGTCTGAATTCTCTCATTGCTAATCGACACACTAGGAAGTCCAGCAGCAACCAGTCTAAGAAGATTTGTGATTCCCCGTTTTATTGTGTATTTGCCAACTATATTCTTTGGTCCCTGGATTAATTGGACATACTCATTAACTCTTTGATTGCACTGGGTTAAGATGTCCCTTCAAAGTCTTTACAATTAGCTCATAAGAGACCTTGTCCATGCTGCACTGGGTCACTAGATTTACCAATATCTTGTTTATATCCAGGCCTACTAACAGAAACAACATGTGACTCAGTCACGAAGGAAATCACTTGACCATCACCATCCCCTTAGTTGCTCCTTGCCAGCACCTTAGAGCAAAACCTCTTGCTTTTACACACCACCTCTGTGCTGGTGGCCATTGTGCATCAGCTTGCATTTGCCATCTTCCTCTGTTCTGTGGAAGCCCCCAGGACCACAACAACATCAATCACCTTCAGGAACTTTTCCATTCACTGTACGCTGGGCAAAGGCCTTTCTGAAGTCTCCCAACATTTCCACCGTCCCCACTGCCTCCCATCCTCATGGGGCTCTCTATTAATTTCACACTTGCTTCCAGCAACACTTCTTCCAGCATTCCATCCTCGTCGCCAGTGTAGTGGCTCTTTGACGCTGTTTCTTAATGATAACATAGAATATAGAACACTACAGCACAGTACAGGCCTTTCGGCCCACAATGTTGTGCCGACATTTTATCCTGCTCTAAGATCTATCTAACCCTTCCCTCCCACATAGCCCCCCATTTTTCTATCATTCATGTGTCTATCTGAGAGTCTCTTGAATGTCCTTGATGTATCTGCCCCCCACAACCTCTGCAGGCAGTGTGTTCCACACACCCACCACTCTCTGTGTAAAAAAACTTACCCCTGACATCACCCTTATACCTTCCTCCAATCACCTTAAAATTATGTCCCCTTGTGTTAGCCATTGTCGCCCTGGGAAAAAGTCTCTGACTGTCCACTCGATCTATGCCTCTTATCATCTTGTACCCCTCTATCAAGTCACCTCTTATCCTCGTTCTCTCCAAAAAGAAAAGCCCTAGCTCGCTTAACCTATCCTCATAAGACATGCTCTCCAATCCAGGTAACGTCCTGGTAAATCTCCTCTGCACCATCTCTAAAGCTTCCACATCCTTTCTATAATGAGGCGACCAGAACTGAACACAATACTCCAAGTTAGATCTCCCAACAAAACACTCTTTATCAAAGGCAGGCAACTCTCAATTAACAGTAGTGACTGATTCAACAATATATCGAAAGTTATACCACATGATATACACAGTTCTTAAAGGGACACACACTCATATATACTACATTGTAGATGTCATGAGAAGATCGCTAATTATTGAGTCAGAACCCAACCTCTAGTTTCAAGCATTTGTCCAACTCCTCACTTAAAACTTGTTTCCATGGTAACAGCAATGTTCTTATATTTCCCTGAACCTTTGCAGCCTTTAAATCAGGTGCTATTTAACTTCAGAATCCATCCCAACAGATGGGTTGACCAGGCTGTGTTTTGATTTGGGAGTCTGCTGTTGTGCAGAGTGAGCAAAATATCAGCACCCCCACCCTGCTGTTGCCTGGTGAATCAGAGCAAGTGCCCAGCGGTGTGCCAGAAGGCCTTTCTGCCACTCTGTGAGAAGAAACCAATGGCTGAATGCTCCCACATTACTGTTACCAAGGAAACAGCTTCAACTGGCACCTGACAGACCAAAACTTTCAACTCCTGAATGAGGCGGAATTTTTCTTTGTATCATTATCTTTATAGCCTCCCAAATGCACTGAAAGTGACGGCTTAATGTTCCCTAGTTGTGTGCTTGTCACAGTTTCTGGCTGTAATTAGCCAAAGAGCCCTTTAAGATTGCTTCACACTGGCACTTGCTGTCAGTCTGAGAGGAGCAAGTCATTCGGGAGGCTCAGATTAGAAGGCACAACCCAGCAGCTGTGTGTAATATCTATGAGGGTAGATTGCCTGTACGACAAATTTTGAGATTATACTGTTTCATCAATGAGGCATTGTGCCATCTAATACCTTCCACCTTAGCTGAAAGTACATAACAGACTGCTGTTATGTGGCCCAGATTAATTACTGCACACTTCACTCAAGCTATCTCACAGCCTTTCCATTAATGTAAGACTTCCCCTGGATAAGATTGAAGTCTCTTTTAAAACAGAGAGAGAAATAAGGAGAGAGGGAGGGTGAGGGTGGGAGTGGGGGAGAGAGGGGAGAGTGAGGGTGGGAGGGAGAGAGAGGGGAGAGTGAGTGAGGGGAGAGTGAGGGTGGGAGGGAGAGGGGGAGAGTGAGTGAGGGGAGAGTGAGGGTGGGAGGGAGAGAGGGGAGAGTGAGGGTGGGAGGGAGAGAGGGGGAGAGTGAGTGAGGGGAGAGTGAGGGTGGGAGGGAGAGAGAGGGAGAGTGAGTGAGGGGAGAGTGAGGGTGGGAGGGAGAGAGGGGGAGAGTGAGTGAGGGGGAGTGAGGGTGGGAGGGAGAGAGAGGAGAGAGTGAGTGAGGGGGAGTGAGGGTGGGAGGGAGAGAGAGGGGAGAGTGAGTGAGGGGAGAGTGAGGGTGGGAGGGAGGGAGAGGGGAGAGTGAGTGAGGGGAGAGTGAGGGTGGGAGGGAGGGAGAGGTGAGAGTGAGGGTGGGAGGGAGGGAGAGGGGAGAGTGAGTGAGGGGAGAGTGAGGGTGGGAGGGAGGGAGAGGGGAGAGTGAGGGTGGGAGGGAGAGAGGGGTAGAGTGAGGGGGAGAGTGAGAGGGGAGAGTGAGTGTAGGAGTGGGAGAGAGAGAGGGGGACAGTGAGTGAGAGTGGGAGAGGGGGAGAGTGAGGGTGGGAGTGAAGAAAGGGTGGAAGAGAGCTTGGGAGAGGGGAGGCAGTGTTGAGAGTGAAAGAGGATGTGAGAGGGAGGGGGAGAGAGAGATGAGAGAGAATGGGGGTAGACAGGAGGTTGAGGGAGAGGTAAGCTGAGACACATCATGATCCTGGTCCAGTCAGTGAATGAACCACTCGCAGACACACAGATCAGCAAGCCTTGGGTTCAGAGCTGACTTGCTGATTGCAGGCAACCTGAGCACTTAACATTGGCACTGAAGAAGAAAAATAATCTTCCCAAGTCCCTGGTGGCAGTCACAAACACCAGGACTGGCGCAGGCTTCCCTCAAGAAAACATCTTCTTTACTTGGAAATAAATCATTGTTCCTTCATCATCTTTGGGTCCAAATCCTGGAACTCTCTCCCTAACAGCACTGTGTGAGTATCTTCTGCAGAAGGACTACAGCAGTTAAACAAGGTGGTTAACCACCCCACTATGTAATTGACTAAAATAGAACGAATAGCCTTAGATGCAAACTATAAGCACAAAGGCATTGAGGGATCACAGATTGTCCTTATGTAGTCCATAGAAGCCTTCAGTATTTCAGGGCGCTCTGTTAAATCTCCCTGCCCTGAGGAGAAGAGTGCCAGCTTCTGCAGTCTCTTCATGTAACTGAAGGCCTTTATCCCTGGTGCTGTCCTCCACTGGATTTTCTCTGAGATCTTGACAACTTTCCAGAAGAGTGGTGGTCAGGCATGGCTACAACACTGCACCAATGCCTGGTTGGTGTTTTATAAACTTCCTTGCTCTTTCACTCAATGCCTTTACTCCAAAATCAAGAACCTTGTGTGCTTGTTTAATTGGCACTTGTCCTGCATTTTAAAGGCTTGAATGCAAATACCCCCAGGATTCTGTTCCTGTTACCACATTAAGATTGTATGATTTGATTTATCTTGCCATCCTTCATTCTGTCTATGAAAGCAAATCACTTCACTTTACATTAAGTTTCATCTGGTGTGCCTGTTTCATCAGTCTGCCTGCCTCTATGTTGCTATTGTCCTCACTTGTTTGTTCCATTTCTGAGTTTGGTGCCATTTGAAATGATTCCCTGTAGACCCAAGAGCAGGAGCGTAACATTTCCAGCCCTCCACTCCTCCAGCACCACTCCCTTAAAGAAGATCGGAAGTTTCGGGCCTGAACCTCTGCAGTTTCCACCTTTACTTCTTAGAGAAATTATGGACCAGTTAACTTTTCTACCTTGAGCACCGCCAACCAATTAAATACTTCCTAGTTATCTGTATTTATCCTATCAAGATTCTCCACTGCCTCCTCCAGTAGGAAGCCTTTCATGAAGACAAATGGAAGGTGTTCATTTAGACAGTTGGCTTCACCCTCAGCCCCACCATCCATTGACTATCTTTTCACTTTTTATAAATGTATAGAAGGTTTCTGGGTTCCCTTTTATGTTAATTAGTAATCCATCCCCATACACTTTCCTCGGCCCTCTTTTTCAATCCACATCTGCTTTTTGCATTTAACTTGGCTCTTTTTTAATGATTCATTTTGTTCTTCATGTCAACAATGATTCAGGTGGTGCCAACTTTGGCTACTCACTGTCTCCTCTTTGAAGGTCTCCCTTCATTGTTTCATGTTTCACCTTCTAACCTTTGATTCCAGTAGACTTGGTCACAGGGTCGGGGAGTCGTACAGCACGGAAACAGGCCCTTCGGCCCACAGAGTCTGTACCAACCATCAACCACCCACTTCCACTAATCCTACACTCATCCCATTTTGTTCTCCCACATTCCCATCAACTCTCCAAGATTCTACTGCTCACCTCCACACTAACAGCAATTTGCAGTGCCCAATTAACCAATTAACCAGTGCCCTCACGTCTTTGGAATGTGGGAGGAAACCGGAGCACCAAGGTGGGGGAGGGGGGACCCCGCATGGTCACAGAGGGAATGTACAAATTTCCCACAAACTGTACCAGACATCAAGATTGATCCCAGGTCGCTGGAGCCGGGAGGGAGCAGCTCTACCAGCTGCGCCACTCTGCCATCTCGGTCTTCACATCTCATAAAAACTAGCCCTCAACTCGTTGAGTATTTTGCATTTCATTGCTTGTTGAGCTTGTCCTAACCCCTTCAGACCTAATTATAATGTGGTCACTGTCTCCGAATTGCGCCCTGCTGAGACATCCCTTCCCCAGTTCATCCACAAAATCACATCCAGCATCCAAAATCACACCCATCCTTCCTCTTTAAACTGGAAACATGCAAAGTAAGTTCTCTGATAAGGGGGAAAACTGTACTGTGTGCATCAAGGTGAGGTTCTTGCAGAGGTGAGATCTAAGTACACAGGCAATATAGGGTAGGATAATTATTCATCTCAGGTAGAACTCGAACCCTAGGATGCTCACTGCATGAATGGATGAGTGTCTTGTGGTTCTGACAACCCAGGACAAGGAACAGAAATATATTGCTTCATAACTAATATTTCTCTGAGAACCAGCTAGCTTATCCATCACAGCTGGAGATTTGAGTTTAATTCTGTTTCAGATAAATGTCAAAAAAAAATCTCATTTTTATTAACTGTTGGTTGACTGCAGAGAGGCATCAGCTTCGCTCAGTGAGCCGAATGCTCTGCTTGTGAGTGATGAGCCTTTCTGTGGACAGTGTGCCTCCGATAGTGAGCAATGTGCCTATGATTGTGAGTGTGAACAGCCATGCCTCTGGTTGTGAATGGTGAGTCCTTGATTGTGAGCAATGTGACTGTGTGTGAGCAGCGTGCCCCTGATAGTGAGCCGTGTGCCTCTAAGTAATGCTTGTGCATGGCTTCTTTTCACACTGAGAGCTTCAAAGTACCAATTCTTCTGTATTACTCATCATCTAATAGTGTGCAACATGTTAACTAGTCATTGTTCAATGGCAGGGATATCCTAATGGTTCAGAGTGGCTGTGTTGCCAAACTCCACCTAGCTGCTTCACACATGACCATGACCTATGCATTGGTTGGGGGAAGTTGTCAGTGGCAGTCTGACAACAACAGTTGTCCAAGACGGATAATACTGATCAATATTTTTTGGCCTCTTCTGCCTTATTCTTCTGAAGAATTGGATCCTGTTGGAGTGGGTGTAGCTCCACTGGTGATGTTTGGCTTCTGGAACCTTTCCAAATCCATTTATTTTCCATGCATGTTGGCAGGCTGTGTATTCATGGCTGCATCTAAGATCATGCTCATACACATAGGTCTAGCATTGGTTTCCCTGCCCTCATCAGCGTAAGAACATGGCTGCTTTCCACTCCCTACCTCGGGTACTGACTAGCTTGAGCAGACTCAGTGCAGAACCAGGAAAACTGCTCTGGGGTCTGGGTGGAGTGGCAGAAGTAAACCTTATTCATAAAAAATATATACAAGAAATACAAAACAGTATATTCTTGACATTCATAATGTCATCCAGTCTATACATTCATAGTGTTGTCAAATCAATACATTGGTAGTGTCACCAAGTTGATGCATTCTATATATGAAGCACTAGTGGCACTCCTGTGACCTCTTTTAATAACATACCCTTCAAATATGGGGGTCCTGTTGTACAAGACTCAACCCCTCAGTGTCCAGTTGCAGCAGGATATTAGATTGCATCCTTCCCCACAAAGCCCTTGCGTTGGCTGCACCAGACTTAAAACTTACCCTCAGCAGATGCTCCTGCAGCCTGGAATGTGCCAGGCAGCGGCATTCCCTACAGACATCTCATTGTACTGCAGACTAACAAGTTTCGGGCAGACCAAGTTGGTGATCTTGATGTTTGTCTGGTATAGAGCCCATGGATCAAAGAGTTTTCTGTTATGCACTTGATACAATGTGCTATCATAAACTGAGCCACAAGGGGAGCCACTAAATAAAATATTTAACATCTCAACCCATACTTAAAGTGATGGTAAATTTCCCTGCCAATATCTATCTTCACTGAGAAGTGGCTCACAAGTTATGGTCTGTATTTTCCACATTATGAGCCTTTATTGTTGGAGGGAAGTGTGATGCAAGTTGGCAGAACACCACTGACTTGCAGATATTGGGTATAAGGCCCATCTTCTTGTACACTTCATTGAATGAATTGACAATGATTTGGAGCTCAGCTTCCTATCGGATGCATATACAAGCATCATTTGTAGCTCAGCTGCTGTGGTTCAGGTGACCTTTGTTCTGGAATGTAGTTGCCATGTGTTTCCCATTAGTTCTGAACTAGCTCCACTCCCGCAGGACATTTGTTGGAAGTGAGGCACAGCAAAGCGGTGAGAAAAATTGAGGGAAGTGTGAGGACAATGACACAGTCATGATTGACACTGGTCTTCAGTGACATTGGTTCTGCTGTAGACCAGTTGGTTAGGATCACAGCTTGCATGCCACCATGAAGCAAATGTAAAATGGAGATGAATTTCAGAGGGCAGCCGAATGCATTGATTGAGCTTCACAGTCCCTCCTGGCTGATGGAATCAAAGTCTTTAGTGAGGTTGAGAAAAATCTTGCGTTTATGCTGCTCCCTGCACTCCTCTCGGAGCTGTTTCACAATGAAGATCAAGTCCATTGTGTCTCTTGATGGACACTGGGAGGAGGCAATTGAGGAGGACCCCAGCTGTGAAGTGCCCTATGGCAGACAGTCTCTGCAGTTACCACATGTGGATGTCTCCTTTCATGAAGATGGTCATGATTCTGAGTTTCCCAGTATGTGCTTTGCTTGCCGGGTGTGATGATGAGTTATGGATCTCCCAGCCTGTAGTGTTTCTCTAGATGCTTGCAGTCATTTCAATGCAGACCTAGAATAAGGAATAAGATATTTTCACTGCCACTTTCATTTTCAGTAATAATTTAAAATTGCACTTTTATTAAACGTAAAACTCTTATCCTCACCAGTGTTAACTTAAAAACTCTCACATACACCAGCGTTACATTTAAAACCCATCTTCACTAGAACTAAAATTAATGTTCACTCTGTTGACATTTTATACTAACTTTACATCTCAGAGGTTTAGTGTTGTGGAGTCATACAGCATGGAAATAGGCCATTCGCCCACCACACCGACCAATGGGCAACCACCTTATTAATCCCATCTTCCAGCACTTGGCCTGCAGCCTTCTATGCTTAGGTGAAATAAGTGCTCGCCTGGACACTTCTTAAATGCTGTCAGTGACTCTGCTTCCACCAGTCTCTCCAACAGTGCATTCCAGGTACTCACCACTCTCTGGGTGAAGAAGGTCCCTCTCAGGTCCCTTCTAAATCTCTTACCCCTTACCCTAAATCTAATAACCATGCACACATCCTGAATAAAAGGATTCTTACCTTCAAAATTCCACAACTGTTATGCCCATTTGCCTGATTTAGTCCCTACCTTGAAAATCAGCCATACTCTGGGTACGGAAGGGGAGTTTTCATGAATTGCCTCGATTGAGAGCAATTCAGGATGCTTCACCACAATACTCAGATGTGCAGACACCCATGGTCACCCAGGGTTAACCACTTGATCAGCAGTGAATTGAAGGTTTGACTCACTAATTGCAGTAATAATATTCAGCTCATCTCAAGGCTTAAAGTACAATGGTGTTTAATGGACTTCATGCTTCACAACTGAGATTGGTCCACTTGTACTGCTGGAGGAGATTACAGAGAGGTGGAGGGGCAGAGCTCTGTGGGGATGATCATGCAACATTCAATTCCATTGACAACTCCTCAAAAAAATGAAGCAGTCCATGCCTGTGTGTAGCAAGACTTAACACAACATTCAGGCATGGGCTGATTATGGCAAGTAATATCTGTGCCATGAGAGTGCCAGGGAAAGCCATCTTTAATAGAAGAGAATCTAGCCACCGGTCCTTGACCTTCAATGGCACTACCATTGCCAGGACCCCCACTTTTAGCACCCTAGGGGTCGCCATTGACCAAGAACGCAAATGGATCAGCCATTAACTACTGCGAGTACAAGAGCAGGCCATGTGGGAGGATGTTGAGTGCCTCCTCCCCTGACACCTCAGAACCTTTCCACCATCTGAAAGGAAGATTAGGAGTTTGGTGGGATACGCAACACTTGCCTGACAGTTCCAACAACATTCAAATAGCTCATTGCCTTCGAGGACAAGGGAACACATGTGATCAGTATTTCATCCACCACCCTAAATGTTTATTCCCTCCACCACTGGTGCAGTGGGGTTGCAGTGTGTACCATCTGGAAAATGCTCCGCAGTTATTCACCAGGCTCTCTCCAACAGCACCTCCCAAACAGACTGAGGTCAAGGACATGGGCAGCAGGTGCAGGAGAACACACCATCTGCTGGCTTCCCTCCAAGTCACACACCATCCTGACCTGGGAATGTATCCCCATTCCTTCATCGTCATTGGGTCTAGGTACTGGAACTCCTTACCCAAAGGCACTGTGGAAGTACATTCACCAGAGGAGCTACAGCGGTTCAAGAAGGTGGGTCAGGACCACTTTCTTAGGCACAGTTAGGAATGGGCAACAAATGCTGATCTTGTGAGAAATGCCCACATCCTGTAAATTAAATAGAAGTTTGAAAGCAGGGATGCAAATTTTTAAAATAAAGGTATGCTTAATTGGTAGCCAGTGTTGGCCAACAAGTACAAGGATAAACAGGGCTGGATGCGACCTCAGGTTTATGAAGGGTAGAACAAAAGAAGGTGACCATGATCCACTGAAGCAGTCAGGTCTTGAGGTAGTAAAGGCACGAATGAGGGTTTCAACAACACATAAATTGAGGTAGAGGCAGATTCATGCATGGTTACAAAGATGGAAATAGGTAGTCTTGGTAATGGGATGGATTTATGACTGGATGCTCCTCTCAGTAGCATGCAACTGGCTTATTTCCAGACAGTTGACAGGAAGAGGGATGTGATCAGGAGTTTGTCCAAAGGCAATATCTTTGGAATTCCCAATATTTCTTGTAAGAAGATTTCAACTCATCTTGTTCTGGATGTCAGACAAGCAGTCTCACAATTTAGAGAGAGTGGTTCGGGGGTTGGTGCTGTGGCAGGGTTATGAGTCAGAGCTGGCTATTGCCATCGTACAAATGAAAACTCAGACTATATTTTCAGATGCTTCTTCCAAGGAGCTGCATGTAGATGAGAAATAGGAGGGGGCTGGGGGTAAAGAGAGATCCTTATGGCACATTAGAGGTAACAGTGCAGATGGAAAGGTGGAGGTCACGACTACAACTGGGTAGGTAAGATTGGAAGCAGGTGAGACTGGTCTCATTCAGCAGGGTGACAATGGAAAGGTGTTGGTGGACAATGGCATGGCCAACCATATCAAAGGCCGCGACGAGACTGAGAAAGTTGCAGAGGGAAGGTTTACCTTTGACAAAGTCACATAGCAGGACAAAGGCTTTGGCAGAGCTGTTACTGTGTTGTGGTTGGAGCAGAAACCAGATCAGATGGATTCAAACACAGAGATCAGGAGAGGTGGGCACGGATTTGGGATGTGATAGTTCGTTCAGGGATCTTAGAAAGAAAGGCAGGATGGGAAAGACATTTGCACAGACTGGAAGATCGTGATCGAGGAGGGAAATGCTGAGGAGAAGAGCTACAGAGTACCTGTGGAGAGAAAACTGTAAACACCATCAACGCCAGAAGTGAGAAGACTGCATTTTATGGTAAATTCACTCAACCCACTTACACCAGAAAACCCAGATCAAAAAGATCGGAAATCGTAGTTAGTCCATGATCCTGGTCGCATGCTCCCTCTCAGCATGGGTCCCCATTGGCCGCACACCATCACTGTAATCTGATCCCTGTAAACTCTCAATACTAATTAACATCTGATTACCAGGAACTCGGAAATGTGGTGATTGAAATCCAAATGTAACGTGGCCAAAAGATTATAACACAGGCATTTCCTCTACATGGGAATAAATTTTCTATCAGCAATAGATTTAAAAGTGATTGATGTAAAAACAGTGGCTACTTTGATGGATAGGATCTATTCTGTGTGGTAACAGCAAAGATTCAAGAATGATCATTTGAAGCTATGTTGGCTGGGATAAGATTTCAAATAAAAAATTTAATTAAAACATGCATAATATATATTTAGGAGACTAGTAACTGCTACTTCAAACTTTCAGTCAAGGTGTATGATGTGACCAATGCTACTGGTGTGTGATAACAACGCAGATCATTCCTCTGCAGCCCTGGGAGTGAGGAGATGGGGCATCGGTACACAGCTAGCAAATACTCGCAGGTCCAGGCTACGCTGAAAGCACCTCCCAAACTGTGGATCGCTGCTATCCATAGGACAAAGGCATCAGGTGCTTGGAGGCACCATCACCAGAAAATCACAAGCCACACTAATTTGGAAATATATCATTGGTCCTTTGACTTTGCTGGGCCTAAATCTTAGAACTCCCTGCACTGTGAGAGTACGTTCACCAGAAGGACTGCTTCATTTCAAGGAGGCAGCTCACTGCCATCTTTCAAGGGCAGTCAGGGGATGGGCAAGAAAGGATGTCCTTGCCAGGAACACCCAGATCTTGAAAGTATAAAATTAACCCTACCCTTACTCTGTCTGCCTCACTATCACTCCCTATCATGTCTTCACCCTACAAATGAGGGCATGACCATGCTGAAAAGAATACATTGCAGGAAATATCCATGGAGCCAGATGCACCTTCCAACACTGCACAAGGCCATAAAATGGAACAGGAAAATTAAAGCAGATGCTGGAAGTAAGAGGGCGATGCTGGAGACCATCAGCTGGTCCCAAGGCATTTGTGCAGGAAAAGGTAGGGTTAGCATTTTCTGAGTTACTCGTAGATTTGACGAGAAGTCATGGGCTCAGATCTTAGCCTTCTCTCTCACACGCAGTGCGGTTTGTGAATGCGGAGAGGCTTTGGCGAGTTATAGACAGGTTAAGTGGATGGGCAAGGATCTGGCAGAAGGAATGTGGAAGAATGTGAGGTCACATGGGAGAAAGGAAAAAAAAGTGGAGTGTTTATTAAATGGTGAGAGACTGAAAGGTGTTGGTGTTAAGGGACTTAGCTGTTCCTTGTACACACATCGCTGAAGGCTGGCCAACAGGTACAGCGAACAGTTAGGAAAGCTTGACTGCAAGAGTAGAGAGGTCCTGCTGCAGCCAAGTGGGGCAGATGAGACCGCACATCAAATTTTGTGTGCAAGCAGGGTCTCCCTGCCTAATGAAGGATAATTTGTGACTGGGGGAGTGCAGTGAGAGCTCACCAGACTGATTCCTGGAGTGGCAGGTTCATTACATGAGGAGAGATTGAGTAGTCTGGGCCTGAGCTCTCTGGAGTTGGAACAAACGAGGGATGATCTCATGGAAACATATTCTGGCTTCTGCTTCCTATATCCTTTTGATCTGACGAGTGTTTCCATTGTTTCCTGTTGTTCTAGTTCTGAGCATGTGTTGAACATGTTGCCTCCCTCTCGTTGTGCTCAATTGCTCCCGCTGTATAGAGCAGGTGTAGAATTCTCGGTCCCTGTCCGGTCCACACGGGAAGTGTTACTTCACTCACACGTGCATGTTTCAGCCCACACCACAACATGCAATTGTGCACCTTCAGTTCCTCACATGCAGTCAGTTGTGGCCAGGCCTTCCCTCCCAGATCCACCTTGGTCACCTGTCTTCTTGTGTGACTGGGTTTCAACCTTGGTTTTGAACCGGTGAAGCATCATCAGACGTTTTACTACATCTGAGTTGGTTTGAGATGCTATTGGATCAGGCACGGACCCATGGCCTCCATGTAGCTGGAAACGATCCCGTCGTTCAGCTCTGAATATTCCTCCCTGGTGTCCTGGCCAACGGTTATCCCTCAGCCAAGCACATATATCCACTTATTATTACTTTGAGCAAGCTGTGCCCAACATGGCTGTTGTGGTTCTCCAGTAACAACATTACAAAAGTATTTCATTGGCATTTGAGCTAATGAAAGCTGTTCTACCTTGTCCTTTCCTTGAACCCACACCTAAAAATTACATTGTTATCACTTCTTGATATTAATCTGTACAACTTCAATGCTTTATTTTCCTCCTCCTGATTTCTCCTGTCACGCAATTATTGTTGCAGTCCACCTCCACTGACAACAGCCCTCCTACACCACTCCTCAAACTGCACTAATCCACTCACCATACTGCCCTGCACCTCGCCAGATGTCTCCGGTACAATTTCCCAGCCTCTAATACACTGCTCCATTACACAAGAACACAATAAGATAGGAGCAGGAGTAGGCCACTCGGTATGACCATCACTAATCTGCTCCAGGCCTTAACAACTCCTCTGTGCCACTTCCCCATAGCCCTCAATTCCTAGATCTTTCAAAAATGCATCTTCCTCCTCCTGAAAAACTTCTTTTAACTTCCATACCCTTCAGGGTACAGAACTCAAGAGATTCTTCACCCTCTGGGAGAAGAAGTTGTGACACACCCTAGTTTTAACTGACCACCCCCTTATCTTGTAACATGTCCCTTTGAGGTTCACTCACATCTCAACATCTACCCTATCATGCCTCCTTAGGATCTTATATGTTTCAATAAAATTTCTCCTCATCCTTCTAAACCCCAGAGAATACAGTTCCAACTTCTCTAGCCATTCCTGATAGCACAACCATCTCATCCCAGGAATTAGCCTGGTGAATCTCTTTTGGACTGCTTCCAATGCCAATATATCCTTTCTTAAAGTCGACCAAAACTGAGCACGGTACTCTAGGTGTGGCCTCACCACTACCCTGTACAGTTATAATAGTACTTCCCAATTTCTAAACTCCAAGCCCTTTGTAATAAAGGACAATATGCCATTTATCTTCATAACTACTTGCTGTACCTGCCTGCAAACTTTTTGTGATTCATGCACAAGAACATCTAGATCCCTCTGTACTTCACTCATTTGCAATTTTTCTCCATTCAGATAATAGTTTGCCTTTAAATTCTCTTACCAAAGTGCTTGACCTCACATTTTCCTACATAAACTCTATTAGCCAAATTTTTGCCCACCTACTTAATCTATCTATATCTTGTTGCAAAGTCCAAACATCCTCATCATGTTATGCCTTTATTGGCAAATTTGGATATCTTACACTCTGTCCCCTTCTCCAGGTCATTAATATAAATAGTAAATAATTGAGAGCACTCCACTAGTTACATGCCTTCCAGTCTGAGAAAGACCCATTTATTCTGACTTTCTGTCTTCTATGTGATAGTCAGTCTTCAACCCATGCGACACACTTTCCCCAGTACCATGAGCTCATATCTTCCACACATCCCTTGTGGGATCGCAATATCTCTTCTAAACTCCTTCTATACTTGATTTTACCTCTCTGTCTATACTGTACTCTTCTTATTCTGCCTCTGCATCACCCCCAGTTACGGAGCTAATGCCGTTTCATTCTGCCTGCATTATACTCTATTTGTGTTACCTGCAGGAATTGTTGGCTAGCAGTCAGGAATGGGAGCTTTCCTCATTATGTCCACCATGACTCCCACCCAAGCCCCTTCAAACTCAAGGGATTTAGTGGACCACCACCATCATCTCAGCTAATTTCAGACAGTTCAGCAAAGGCTATCTATTGAATCTGAGTCGTGTGGACTCTTTGAATGTTGTAAATCAGAACATTGATAGTTTATCACATGCAGTTGGCTAGCTGATAGAGGAAGGATGGAGCACAAACATATGCACTTAGTTCATACGACTGAGAGAGGTGGTGTGGTGTGACAAGGGGCCTTGATCAGACCTGGTTTAGGGTCCTGCTCCTTAAAGTCTACTGCTGGACAAACTCAGCAGGTCAGGCAGCATCCCTCCATGGATGCAACCTGACCCGCTGATTTCCTTCAGCACTTTTTGTGTATTGCTCCAGACACATCCAGCACCTGCAGAATTTCTTGTGTCTCTCCTTGACCAACCCTTTGGTTTTCTGCCCCCTCTCCTAAAGTGGTTCAAGATTATATTTCCTCATGTGATGGACCTTGGGCCATTTCTGATATGCGTAAGGTGGCATTTAAATGGAAATTGTTATTGACCCAGTCAAGATGTTTAAAATGACAAAGGGATTCGATGCAGTAGAAATTTTCTGTTGTGAGGCAATCCAAAGCAAGTTGGAGCTGGACCATTCTGGTGTGAAAGAATAGTGGAAGCTTGGAACCACCTGTGGGGGCTGGGAGTTTGGGAATTCTCATGGGTTCATTAGGTAAACAGTGTCAACAGCTATGGATTAAAGATGAGTGAATGGGCCTGAAAGGCAGATCAACTGTAATCTATTGAATGACTGGACAAGCTCAAGGGACTGAGTGGCTGCTCCAATACCTGGTGTTCCGATAACAATATGAACGATACATCTCAGCTCTCTGAATTCGTCACAGGCTTTGTGAACTGAGAAAAAGTAGAAAATAAGGACAGCATTTTGCTATAAAATCATAATGAGATTTGAATAATGTTGTCCTGTGATTTTGCTGATGTTAATGTTTCTGTTCACTGCAGATTCCGACAGTTTGTCCAGCCCCACACACCTGAGCCTCAGTTTATCAGAGGGCGATGAGCATCTGGACAGGTTACAGCAGGTGGAGATTGCAAGGACCATGCCGATGTCTCAGTGGAAGGCGGGTACTGTACAGGCCTGGCTGGAGGTTGTCATGGCGATGCCAATGTACATCAAATCCTGCACGGAGAATGTCAAAAGTGGAAGGGTAAGAGGACAATCCCCTGCCTCAATTGCCTGCTTTCATGTAAGATATCTGAGCCTTTCAGGGGTCTCCACGAGAGTTCCACATGACATCACTGCAAGTCCAAGGACCTTTGGACACAAGTGCAGCAAACATATGGAGAAGCTGGAACAAATTTGGCAAACTCTGCAGACGGGCACAAAAATAAGTTTTAGATTAAGTTCCCATACCTGGTGGATAAAATATTGCATGATATGTATGAATTTCTTGGTGACGTGTCCAAGTGATGTTCACGGTGACCAATCTGCAAAATGCACAGCAGTTACTTGCCTTGACCACTCCAACAGCACTTCCAAAACCCATGACCTCTACCACCAAGAAGGAGCAGGGCAGCAGGTGAATGGGAACACCACTACCTACAGGTTGCTCTCCAAGTTGAGCACCATCCTGACTTGGGGAATATATTGCTGGTCCTTCATTGTGGTTGGGTCTAAACCCTGGAATTGCTGGCCCAACTGAGGGAGCATCTTCACCAGAAGTGGCTCACCACCACTTTCTCAATTATGAACAGGGACAGGCAATAAATGCTGACTATACCCGCATTGCCCTGATTCTGAAAATGAATTTTTAAAAAGCTTAGAGGGTTATTCCTGGAAATCCAATGAAAGTATTCAACAAATGGTTGAGGCTGCTGTACACCGGGGGATAGAAATTAGTCTTTGGTTGTCAGTGTTAAACATCAAAGTTCTCCCCTCCCAATATTTGATCCAATTCAATGTGCTAAGGTGAGAGGGGAGTACAATGGGTGGAGGGTCAGTGGGGCCTTAATTAGTGCAAGTGACTTAGGATAGATATCTACCCTTGGGCTCATTTAACTGCTGCATGCAGGGATGGGGTGGGAATGAGTGGTATTTTGGCAAGAATAGGCCGGGATCACCCAAAAGGCCTTCCATATCTGTATCTAAATAAGGACCATGAACATCTCTGAACCATTGCCACATTTTGCATTGAACAAGCAGTTTGTCTCCTCCCAGAGTATATAAATCAGTAGGCTTGTACTTAAAGAATCCTCCCAGCCCCCTCAAAAATTCCCATTATATCTGTGATGTTAAAGACTCTTTCCTCCACTCTCTCCCTGTTACATTTCCCAGTCTCTGGCCTGGTGATTGACAGGCCCGGTGAAGAGCCAATGGGAAGGAAGCCTTTGGTTTCTGTTGCCTCCAGCAGCCATCTTTCGTGTCCCAGGAGAGTTGAGGATTAATAACCCGTCGGCGCAGGAGGTGACATTAACTTGCGGCTGCCACTACTCTCAATACGAAGGAAGCTCTCTGTTGAGTCTGAACAATTTAAAGCTATGTTTGGTATTTTATTGCAGCTGTTCTGTTACCAAGGCGATTTAAATGTTCAGTATCCTATATCCTGCTCATTTAATCACTCAGCCAGTACTCATTAACACCACAGCAACACTTACTGTAAAATCTGCTTTCCTTCCACATACTTGCATATGTCACACCCTTGTTTACTCTAAGTATTTCAGCTAAACCCTATGAGTCACATTAGCTTATAAATTTTATCTCAGCATCAGCTTAAAAACGACACCTCTGCACTGAGATAGAAATATAGGTTTTCAGTCACTCTGGACATGTGTTTTATTGGAATGACTGAACTATTAAGAAACAAGATGATGTTCCGATTCATCTCAGAATGGTCACTGTTGATAACATGTATAGCAGCCTTGTCCAGTTCTCTGGTGTTGGTTAACATTAATGAAGTGGCTGGGAGACTTTGCTGTCATTTTAAACTGAGAGCCTCGGAATCCAAGCAGACAGACTGGTCCCTGCCTGAACATCTGTTGGGGCCATAGTTTGGAGCGGGACTACATACTCTGGGGTGCCAGGTTTTCCGTACAGGCACCAACTGAGTAGACTGAGTGTTCTGTAGAGTTTAGAAGAATGAGAGGAGATCCGATTGAAACCTACAAAACTCTTTCAGGGTGGATGCAGAATGTTTTGTTTGGCTGACGATGATAGAACTAGGGGTCGCACTCCCAGAATAAAGGGTAAACTGTTTGAGATTGACATGAGGATGGTGAATCTTTGGAATTCTCCCCCCTGGATCACTGTGGAGGCTCCGTTGTTGAATTCATTCAAAACAGAGATTGATGGATTTCTGCTCATTATGGAAATCAAGGGGCGGGGGAATAGTACTTTCTGAGGTTTAAACAAAATCAGCCATGATCTTGAGCTGTTTCAAAGGGTAGATGGCCTCCGCCTGCTCCTGTTTGTCATGCTATGTTCTTATGTTGTGCCCATTGCGGTTGGAAAACACTACCATACTGGCCACTGATAATCCATACTGTATAAAGGGATTGGGCTCCGTGACCTGCTTAAAGTCCCAGTCAGCTGCACAGTTGTTCTGAAGACATAATATATGAAGGACTGCAGTCTTTAGCATGGTTCATCAGCTGAGAGTGCCCAAAGTGTTTCTCAGCAAAACACCAGCGAAGCATGGTCTTGGTTTAAAGTAGGAAACAACGTAGCCAAGTCAAGGTAATAATGACGTTGACTGAGGAATGAAAATTGGCCAGAACGCCAGGGACAACTGCTCTTCTTTGAAATAGTGTCACTGAGTCTTTTACATCAATTTAACATCTCCAGCCAAGGACAGCCCCTCCAGTGATGCAGCGGTCACTCTGTACGGTGGAGATTCTTGTGCTCGAGTCAATACGAATTGGATTTGAGCTGTAAACTGTGATCAGAGCATGAAATGCTGGATAGCTGTCAGCAGAGGAAACCAATGGCACATATTTAACCCTATCCAAACCCTAGTATCCTGAAGTAACCCAACAGATGGGCTCATACACAGTAGAAATTGCCCCGACCCATTGGTGGACACAGTGATTCATGCAAGGCATTGTGTACGTCAGAGAGAGAGAAGTATCTGAATTCCCCACCTCTGCTCCAGCCCCCATCTTTCCTCTGTGTTCTCCTTATTGGAGAATCTACACAACCAACAGCTTTGGGTTCGTAAAGATTGAAGGGAATGAAGTGAGCAGACGCTATGAATTATATTTCATTTTCAACCTGTTTCTCTGCCTCATATTTAATTACTGGGATCCCTGAAGGTGCCTGAAAGTCACATGCTGCGAGGGAGATTCCAGTAATTAGACCGCATCAAGCTGGGATATTCATTGCTTGTGGTTTGTAGGAGCGAGGGGAGGTGGTGGATCTCCATGCTGAGGTGCTGGAGCTGGAAATGGGGAGGATTCTTGGATCCAACAAAGTGTGGATGAAGGAAGCAGGAAGAGTGAGAAGGATAGGAAATGTGGAGTGGGTGGCGAGTCAAGACCTTTGTTAGCTGTTGGTAGCATTGAGCTCAGTGTCAATTTTACTGTTTTACTTATTATAAATGGACTTCATTCAGTCAATGATCTTGTTTTCGGCTAATTAATGCTTGAGGCCACCCCAACCCCTCACTCATTGGGAGTGACTGCCCCAATCCCTTACTCACTGGGAGTGAGCACCCCAAACCATTGCTCATTGAGAGTGACCACTCCAACCACTCACTGATTAGGGGATGGGACCACCTTAAACCCTCACTCACTGGGAGTGACCATCCCAACCTCTCACTAGCTGGGGCTGACCATCCCTCACTCACTGGGACTGAGACCACCCTGTCCCTCATCAAGGTTGATACACCCTAGCCCCTCTCATAGGGGCTAGATCTGCCTCATCACTCACTGGGAGCTGGTTATGGCCAAGTCCATCCCATACCCTCACTCCGGGAGCCAGGACCAAACCAACTTCTTCTTCACCAGGACTGGGATAGCCCCAGCTCCGCACTCTTCACAGAAGAAACCACCCAACACATCACCCTGGGGACACAGACCATTTCATCTGTCAGCTGGTTGGAACTAAGGCTACCGCATACTCACTGAGGGCCAAGTCTACCCACACCCTTCAGTCACTGGGGGCTGAAACTGACCCAATATCCTACAAGTTTTCCAAAAAAATATACAGTTTTAGTCTATTTTGCCAGACAGCACTGAAACTGAGAGTTCCTGCTGATTGTGTTAACATTTCCGGAATATAAACCCAGTGTAATCAGACTGAGATCAGTGTAAATAATCAGATCCCAAGGGATTGCTGAACCTGCAGTGCGTTCCTTCTTTACATCCGTCATTATATTTTACATCCTTCATTATGTATTAAAATTAACATCTGAATCGTTCAAACCATCATGTATACAGATTAGTCACATAGAACATGTAAGAGATTCTAGTCCTGGAGGCTTTTCACTTTCCACTTCTGATGCCTTAAGAGCAGGAAGTAAAATTTCATCTCACATTAAGAAGAGAGGAAGGAGATTGGTTGGAAAAATTGCCAGGGCGATGTCGTTGAGCTTTGCTGCACCTAAAGCTTTGTTCATTCGTTAACAGCTCGTCCACAATTAGTGTAAACAGGAAACTTTGATGTTCTCTGGTCGAACACAGGAGCAGAGCTGTGTTAGTACGTTTCAGAGTGCAGGGCTTGGGAAATCAGTACAAACCTTCAGCAAGGGATGAATCTAACGCATCACTAACATCAAAATTTCCGCAATTGCTTGCACTGAGATTTGGAAATATACCTCATTTAATGCATTGTTTTGCCCCAAGTTCTGGGAAAATTCAAGGCCTCCACAAACAGTGAAACAGATTCACGTGGTGTAGTTTAGGGAATCATATCGACAGTACCCCAGGCAAGATCTTGGACAAGGAAGGAGACAGCTCTAATCCTGATTAAGTATTTATCCCTCAATTGAAATCACTGGTACTGATTTTATTTTATTCCATTGTCACTGCCAAGGACAGCATTTATTGTCCATCCATGATTGCTCCCAGAACTAACGGCTTTCTTAGCCATACTTGATAAATAGTTCAGAGCCAACTGCATCGGTGGGCCTGGACTACCTACCACTCTCTGTGTAAAAAATCTTACCCCACACATCTTCTTTAAACTTTCCCCCTCTTACCTTATAGCTTTGTCCTCTAGTATTTCACTGGAGCACCTGCCACCGCTGATTACAAAATACAACCCAACCAAAACTGCTAGCGCACCCAACCGTTTGCCCCAACCCATCTACTTAACAGCCCTCCCCACCCACTGGATCCCTTTCCCCCGGGACCCCTTGCTCTCAGACACTAACCCAGCCCCTGACTTTGTAGCACCGTGACTTCCATTATCAGCCAGAGGGAGCCACCCTGAGCCTGGGTGGACAATTGAAAATCCAAATTACTGTTCTGTGTGACACATGAGGCCCTTTGATCCATCACATTTATTCTAGTAATGAAAGAGCTCTTCAGCCTAATCCCACTTTCCATAGGAAGGAGAGGCATTAACGTCCCAGTGATGGGCACATGAACAAGTTCTCCTGCTCCTGCTGAACAAGTTCTCAACCTCTGTCCAATCAATGTGCACACCAGTGACCTGGAAGAACACTCAGAATCCACAGCAGGGGAGCCATCTGTTGGAGAGTGCCAGAAACTTCAGCTACCAGTGACTGCAGTGAAGTAGGCGATCCAAACCCGATCTTTTGCATGTTTTGCTCCTTTGACTAAATACTCTCAGAATTCCACTATTGGCTGGTGAAGAGCCAGGGTGGGGAATAGAAATGGTGGATAATTGAGAATCCACAATACTGTACTTCATCCAATGTGGTGAATTTCACTGTTCCAACTCTTCAATTCAGATTAACTAATTCCCCAATCCAACTGGATTATTTGGATTAATTAATTAACTAATCCCCCTCATCACTCCTCTTTAACAACATATTTTCCTGGACTCTCAGTACTAACTCCCACTGATGTACTAGATCTGAAGCTCAAGTTGCCAATTGCCCAAACTTGAACCTTGGCTTCCATTGCTCACCCAAGTCCTTGTTCCAGCCAGACTCCAGTCCAGACTCTAAACACTGTCCATGGACCCATCCAGATTTCCGTCCAGACCCCACTCCAGAATGCTGTTCCTGTTCTGGTCCAGACCAATAACTAGGATGTGGTCCAGACTCCAGCACAGATTCCACTCCAGACCAATGTCTGTGTTGCAGCCAGACTCCAACTCAGAGCCTACTCCATTTTCCATGTTCCGGTCCAGAGTCCATTCCAAACCACTGTCCTTAGTCCAATCCTGACTCCACTCCAGACCATTATCCATGATCCGGTCCAGAACCCACTCCAGACCATGATCCAATCCAAACTCCACTCCAGACCACACCCCATTGTCAGTCCCAGCTCAACCCAAACCGCAGTTCAGCTCACTTTTTTCTAAAGCTTTCTCCTTTCTGTCACAGGTCTTGTTGAGTCTGAACGATGAAGACTTGGAGAAGGGGCTGGGAGTGAACAGCTCGATGCATCGGCGTAAGCTGCGGCTTGCGATTGAGGACTATCGGGAGGCTGAGTGTGGGAAGGGGTGAGCAGAGTCCTTGAGGTAACAGAGTGAACCTTGGCCAATCGCAGGCAACCTGCAGCCACCTGACCCCAGCTGCTCCAGGACCCTGGCTGGGATGGGGGAGCTGGTTGGCCACGTATGTGCCTGTGGAATTTTACCACTGGCCTTTAACTGGAATTAAAGTAAATGCAGGCTGTCTGAGTCAGTGCCTGCAGTGCAACACCATCAGCTCCCATGCCAACTCTGCATTGATTGGCAAGTTGTTGGTGGTGTTTCATTCTTACTCTTTCCGATATTTTTAGAACTTTTAGTCCTCGAAACACATTAATTCTTCACCTCGTCCTCTTGGATAAAGGACGGGAAACTGGTTCGTGGGTAAGTGTGACCTTCGGGAATTGATGACTGAGCTGATATAGTGGTGATGTTTTTATCCTGAGATTGAGCCTTCCTTGGATGACCTACTGCAGAGGCTCATTATTGGGCCCGAGTGCAGTTGCCCTGGAAGGTTAGATGGAGAGCAATAGACACAGGGGGATGGAGCTGGGGAGCCAGGTGCCTGCTGTAGAAGTCTGGAGCAACAAAGGACCTGCAGGAAGAACTCAGCGGATCGAGCAGCATCAATGGGAGGAAAGGAATTGTGGATGTTTCAGGTCGCAACCCTGCATCAGGACCCCCCCCCCCCCCCAGGACCATCCCCCTCTGTGGCTGACTCTGAAGAAACTCTGCTGAAGAAGCCTAATTGGCGGTCCCCAGCTATACAGGAAATGGGAATCTCGCCCGCGCTTCCTGCAGATACACTGCATTACTTTGGCCAGTAACGTCCTTGAGAAGTCCTGCCTTCGGTGAAAACACACATCTCGGAGGAGCCAGGTTCAGGCACATTTCTTGCTGCATTTGTAGGTGACGTGCTGGGCGATGATAATTGAACAGATGGTACATTAACAAAAAACAACAGATTACATGGTCATTACCACATTGTTGAGTGTGGGAACTTGCTGAGTGCAAATCGGCTGTTGTGTTTCCTACATCAGAACATGTACAGCGCTGTGGGTGTCCTGAACGTTACAAACACAGGTCCTTCTTTCCTTTGATAAACAGTCTGACTCAGTTTTAGACATCGAATAGGGGGAGGCCATCTTAACCTACCCACCTGTCCTACCATTCAAAGAGGTCAAGGCTGTTCTGTGACATAACACCTTATTGGCAGATATACCCTTCATAATTTTGGTTCAGAAAAGAAATAACTTGTTGTTCCCCTGACCCACCACTCCCCTGCCCCCACCTCCCACCATCACAGTGATTGTCACCAGGGTAGCCATGGCACCAAATTCCATGAGCCCTCCCTCCCAGAAATGAGTAAAGCTCTACTCAAAACTGGGCAACAATCTACATCACTGCCCACAATGCACTTGCAGTACATTGTGGGTCACACAAGCCTCTGATGAGACTTTACCCGTGACCCCTGAGGGAAGCAGCCAGTTGGAAGGGTTGATAAAGCTCACTGAACTCCTTATCCCTTGAAAGCATCCTAACTCTCAATGTGTCTCAGTAAATGTCAGACTAATTCGCCATCTGACAGTGATTGCAGCAAAGCTGCTGGTGTTCTGTCTGAGCTGGTTATTATCTCTGCAGGTTGTCCAAGGCCTCAGAGCTGGACCATCATTGGGTTGCCAAGGCATGGCTGAACGATGTGGGCCTCCTGCAGTATTCCCAGGCTTTCCACAACCACCTCATTGACGGCCGAATGCTGAACTCGCTGACAAAACGGGATCTGGAAAGGTACCTGAATGTGTCGAAGAAATTTCACCAGATCAGTCTCCTGCTTGGCATTGAGCTGTTTCGACAGTGGGACTTTGACAGAGAGGTGAGGTTTGTGTGTGAATGGGAACCGCTGAAAACCATTAAACATCTTTATGTGCTCACGCACACATTCACACGCAATGCATTCACACAGACACAGAGCACACACTCACACACAGGCACACAAAATGCATTCACACCAGATACACAACACTTACACAACACGCATGTACACAGAGAAACACAACACATTCACACACAGACACATAACACATGCATACATACAACACACTTTCACAACAATGCACACACACAACGTTCCCCTGCAGGCACACACTCACTCTCACAATACATATACATGCAAACATGCTCATGCACACATGAGCACACACATGCATGCAACATAGAGTAACTGACCAAAGAAATCATGGTGGAAGAAGAAAACTTTTGCAAGTTGTTATGTTCTTGAATCCTTATCCGGAGAGGTGATGGAAGCAGATTCAGTAATAACTTCTAAAAGTGAATTAGATTACAGGCTAAAGGAGAAACGTTTGCAGGGCTGTTGAACTCGAGGGGAATCAGCTAAGCTCATGAGGTACAAGCGAAAAGAGGGTCTGCTGGTGAAGCTAAGTGAACAGGGAAGGGAGGAGGTCAGGAAGAGCATAAACACAGGTTGAGCTGAATGGCTTGTTAACGCTATGTAATTCTAGGCCTAGTTCTTTCAAAGAGCTATCCAAACATGATGGGCTGAGTGGCCTCTTCTATCATCTCTTGGTTCCATACAGGAGGAAAATACTTATTCTTGTCACAAACTCCTCTCCAGAAGACATTGTGAACAGTTACAGAGTAACTCACCTAGCCAGTCCTTTACATTTATAGTCTGGATGCAGTGAGGGGTGGGAGGTCTTCATCACAGCCTGTGTTGATCTCCTCTTTACTCCACATCTGTATCTCTACACTTTCTAGTACAGGCCCCTGGGCCTGATAGGTGGTTAGTTGTTTCCCTGCTGCAGTCCTGGTTTGGACCTGTGCAGACCCCGTCTCTGACCGCCGTGCCATACTCACTGAATGCAAAAGGAACAGTGATTCATACCTATAAACTTGGTTGTTGTAAATCTTTCAGCTCGTCAATCACGATGGAATAATCCCCCCCATGTTAGCTCAACTGAGTCCCTGTCGTGCAACCCCTCGGCCAACTCTGAACATTGTGATTCTCTTATTGCTGGCACACAGTGTTCACTCTGGGACAAGTAGAACATTAGAGCTGTGTAATCACGCTGTGAGATTAAGTAGGTGAGATACAGATAACAGGTTGTGGGGATTTGGAGATTTAATTGAATTTTTATTTGAGGAGGAAGCTGTAGAATTTTCTTGCATTATTTGATGTGGGTTTTACTAATTTGAGATCCCTAAAACTGAGGATAGATCGGGGCCTCAGTTTGGAGAGGTAACGTTTGCCCTAACAGATAGAGTATGGGTGATGACCATTCCTAAAGAGGAACAAAGAGATGGACAGGTTGTAACTGTACAGAACATGGTGGGATTTGGACAAGCAGTGTAAGTGGTGGCAGCTGTAACTCAGTGGGTAGCACCTTCTCTCTTTGGTCAGGAGGTTGCGGGTTAAATCCTCACTCCAGAAACTCAGGCACATAATCAGAGCTGGTGCCTTTTGGATGAGATGTTTACCAAAACCCCATCTGCCCTTTCAGGGTGGATGTAAAAAGAAGTGCAGTGCCCTGGTTCAAAGCAGAGCAGGGGAGTTCTGCCTGGTGAACTGACCAATGTTTATCCTGCAGTCAGCATCACTGAAATAGATGCTCATCCTTTATCACTTATGAATGGAGGGATTGTGGATCACGTGCAGACAGATAGGTCTTGGTAAATTGGTAACTTGGTTTATTATTGTCACATGTACCGAGGTACAGTGAAAAATCAAAAAATCTTTGTTATGCATGCCATCCATACAGATCATTTCATCACAACAAGGCACAAGGTTTTGTTTAATTTGGCATCATGGTCAGCACAGACATTGTGGGCTGAAGGGCCTGTTCCTGTGCTGGACTGTTCTATGTTAGCTGATTGATGGGTAGACAGGTGCTTTTTTTTGGGAGCTTACTGTGCATCATTTTCCTGCTTTACCACAGTGACTACTCTTTGAAGATACTCTTTGGTTGTATTTGGGACATCCCGAGGTTTTGGAAGGTGCAGATTATATGCTGATTTCTTTGATGATTTATGGAGAGGGAGTAAAAGATTATGGACAAGGGGAGGGAAGGGAGGGAGGAAGGAAGGAGGGAGGGAGGAAAGAGAGAGAGAGAGAGAGAGAGAGAAAGACTCACTCCAGGCAATAGTGAGTAAAAGATGAGAGAAAGAAAAGACATGAAATGAAATGCAACCTTTAGACGTCCAAAGTTGAGAAAAGGAAATGTTTGAAATGCACAGGTCTACCAACATGTGGAGAAACAGAAGTGTGAACACTTCAGGTGGAGTTCCTTCACAACTCAATGAGAAATATGGTAACGTCCCATTTTAATCCATTGATCTTTTCGGTGAGCTCTCAATCAGACTATACACTGCTCTTTCAGGATGTGCGAAAGCCACTGTGTCTTTCTATCCTGTTCTTAGCTAATTGAAAAGAAGGAGCAGATTCCCCTCATCCAACACTCATGGAATGATTACAGCACAGAGGCAGGCCATTCAGCCCACTGTGTCTGTGTCTGCTTTCTACCAGCAAACCTCACTGGTTCTGACCCCTTCTCCATCATCTTCCAAATTTATCCTCACTAAATTTTTATCCAACTCCCTCTTGAAGGACACAGAGGATCCTGCCTCTACCTCATCTGTGAACAGTGGATTCCAGATTCCATTCATGCTCTGGGTAAATGAATTTTTTCCTCGTGTCACTCTTAATTCTCTTCTCTCCTATTTATACCTGTGCCCTTTGGTCCTCAACCCCTCATGTGCAAGAGAGAGATGACCTGGCAAGATGGAGATCAGTTGTACACTACGAGATGGAATGGAGGTGGAGGCTGGGTGAAGACAGGGATGAAGAGACAGTTGTCAGAAGTGAATGGCCAGTGTTGACACAGTAAATGAATGAATGAAGGAGTATGTGGGAAATTTAATGGCAGCAATAAAAGTAGCGGGGTTTGCTTGGAACAAGGGAACATGCAGAATTTAGGTGAGTTATGGAAAAGATTAGGGATTCTACTTCTGAATAAAGAAACTGGAGTTATAGTAATTCCAAATAAAAGGGCAACTTTCCAAGGCGTTGTGATGGTTGGGAGATGGTTTGGCTGCCTCACACAGCAGCGTACTTCTCAAAGTACTGAACTTGTAATCAATACATTGGATGACTTTCTGCTGGTTCCCTGCATTTGTCTATGATATTAAAGGTGAAGATTGTTGCAGATATAGGAATGAGATGTGAGCTCAGGACATAGTTCCTCAATGGCCTTTATATCCCCAGTTGGGCTGGAGAATGGCCCAGACAACAGACAGTGCCACACACAACAATGCTTCTGTGCTCAAAATCAGCAGCATGAAATGCAGAGAGGTCATCCTGGAAACCTATTCAAGGAGAAAGCAAGTTAACATTCTGCTTCACCGTGGTCCTTGTTCTGTCGTTCATCCCTCCTGAGGCTGATGGGTCTGTGCTTCTTCCCTTGTTATCTCTCTGTCTCCAGTGACAAGGATAGGAACAGGAATAGGCCATTCAGCCCCAAGTCTATCCCCTCATTCAGTCAGATTTTGGTTGATTCTCACATAACGTGTCTGCCTCGGTTGCAAATCCCTTGTATCCATGTCTAACATCAATTAATCAACCTTAAATTTCCAATGAACTCCAGCCTCGGCTTCCTGGGGAGAGAACTCCAGTTCCTCTTGCCCCTGGTGTGAAGTGCTGAGATTACACTCCCCTATTTGGAAGAAAGAGAATCATGTCATGCTGACTCTTTTGATCACCTTAAACATGTCCATTAGATTGCGCCATGTTGGTGGGATGTGGTGGATGTGGCTGGTGTCCACTCGGAGTCTGAAGGTGACCTGCTTCCTTACAGATTCTGCATGAAAGAAGAGCCTGGTGTGAAAATCACAATGTGGATCCTCTGGTCTGGACCAACCAGCGAGTCATAAAGTGGGTGCGGGAGATCGACCTTAAGGTAGGTGATCCTGGTCATTCCATCTCCCCAGGGGCAGAGCTGGAAAGAGCAGTGGCCAATGTCAGAAGACAGTTTTTCCTTTATTTCAAAAATAAACTTTATTCAAAATAAAAAATATATACAAAAGAATAAATACAGAGCAAAAAACATTTTACATTCTTGGTGTCATATGGTCAATACATTCAGTAGTGTTAACACTTTTGTTTTAAACCATAGCACTGCTGCCACTCAGGTGGCCCACTGGGGTGATACACTCCTTCATTGTTCGAGCGGCTTCCCCACCCAACTCAGCCCCTCCACGTGCGGTAGCGAAAGGAGCCTAGACTGTGGTCCTTCCCCACAGAGCCTTAGCGTTGGCTGCACCGAGCTTCAGTGCATCTTGTAACATGTCCACGTGACTTTTCTGCTCTGATGTCTTGTGTTAGCTCTGTTTATTACCTCTGTCAGAGTAAGGAGAGCACTCCTTAAGGTGAAGATCGGAGGGTGATTTACATCTCGCTACCAGGTCACTGGTTCTCAATGTTCCAAAACTTATGACACCAAAACAGAGCAGCTGCTCATTCCATTCCCCTCCCACTGCCATGAAGTTTGTTATAATTTCCAGGTGGATTTGGGAGTCAAGCCAGACAGAAGCAGACAATAGGCTCTCATATGGCTCCACAGTAGGGTCAAGTAATAAGACTTAGTGCCATTTTTGTCTCTGTCTCGTCAATCAGAGCTCCCACTCACCAAGCAAAGGCATTGCACATTGGTTAGCAAAGGCGCCTAAGGACGGGCTTCATCACCTGGCTCCTCCGGAATCAGGGACTGGACATTGTTTTCTTGCCTTTGGCCTCTGCTTGCATCAAAGAATTGGGTTGCCAACTTTGGCTAGATGTATTTCTAGAAGTTTCAGCACAGAACAAGCTGCGCTGTCCCCACACTGCTAGCACCGGTCATCCAACAGCCCATTCTCACACTGCACTGCCTGCAGCCTCTGGCAGATACAAAAATCACTTGCATTTATGCAGTGGCCCATCTCATCCTCGGCACACCCCAAGGTACTCCACAATCATGAGTCATTGCAGCTTTGTAGGTAGACCTCACATTTAGTTTGCACCTTGGAAGTTCCCACAAACAACAACAGACTAAACATTCTGCAGAACCTATGCCGGTCCTTACTTCCCCTGTGCTCTGCCACAAAGTGTTGGAAGTGGTGGGGAATATACAAGGTATTCACGTACACCTAGGCATGATGGAATATGGCATTTAATATTTTCTCCTGCACATGTAACCAAGGATGCTCAGCCAGCAATAGCCACTTAGAAGTGATGGAATGATGCACGATGTGATCCACCACCTTTCTGAACCCATCCACCTTCCCCATCTTGTTAAAACTATCTCTTTTACTAAACTTTTGGTCACCAGTCCTATCATTCCCAAACGTAGCTTAGAGTTGGATTTTGTTTCATTACACACTTGTGAAGTGCCTTGGAAGCTTTTATTACACTAACTGTGCTACATTCTTGCAAGTTGTTCTTCAGATCTTGGGTACAATCCTTCCTCAGAATTAAAGGCAGATTTCTTCCCCTTCAGTTTCAATGACTGGGCATCTTAATTTGTCCAACAAACAACCTGCCGGAGGTACTCAGCAGGTCAAGCAGCAGGAACACAAAGGCTACCAGTGCTGGAATCTGATAAGAAGGGAAGTTGATAATGGGAACCATTAGGGGAGAGGTGAAGGGCAGATAGAACCAGGTGAGGGAGAGAGCAGGAGGAGAGAGGAAGAGAAGACTATCTGGAATTTTAAGGACCAACTGGAACAGGCAGTTCAGTGTCATGCAGGATGATATTTTTGCTTCTTAATGGATTTACCAACGGATAGATTTATGGATCAGAAACTGAAGGAGAGCAACAACATTCCAGCTGCTGCGCTGATTTATGATGTTCTTGCAATATGAATTTACACCATTGGGTAGTTAATGGTTTGTAATCAACATTGTCACTGATGATGTGTTTCTAATCCATTAACTCAGTCGCTGCAGTGAATTCACACCTGCCAGTGAACTAACACGTGCAAAGAATCCAGACCCCCATCTTCCTCCATCTGGCAGCCCCGCAGCTGAAGCTGCTCTTGAGCAGAGCAAGTAAGGCTGGAGTTAGGCAGGTTTTACTGATGCCCCCTTCCCCTCTTCTTATGGAAATTTGTTTTGTCGGGATGGCCATAGTGGTGGGGCTGACACGCCAATCTTCAGCCTTCACCTCTTGCGATTAATGGGACTTATCTGCTGGCTCTCTTCCACACAGCTTAAACCAATGTGCAAAGTCAAAATTGCCCAGTTTTTCCTTTATAATGAGGTGGCATGGAGATGAGGGAGGTCTGCTCATGCCAAAAGTACTTACCACTGGATGTTAACTCAACTACGTTCAGCTGGCAGTGAATTTCCCCTGGCTCAGGATCAGCTCTCGTGTCAGTCATTCCCAGTGATGCTGTTGTAGGTCATTCCTTGGCAGGACTGACACCGAGCAGCTCCACAGTCCTTTTGTCATGTGAGCAATTGACAAGTAATCTTCTCGAATGCAGAGCAACAAACAATCTGCTGGAGAAACTCAGCAGGTCGAACAGCATCCGTCGGGGGAAAGAAATTGTCGATGTTTTGGGTCAAAACCCTGCTTCAGGACAGATTCCAGCATCAACAGTCTCTTGTGTCTCCAATCTTCTCGAATGTGTTGACTTCCCAAATAAAGAACTGGACAGTATGGGTACAGAGTACATTGAATAAGATGCACCAATATCACATTTGTTGTCCCTTTAAACTCAACTGCCTTTCCCTTTAAACGTACTTTATTCTTGCTGGTGACTGGGGACCATTTTGACTACTTCAACAAAGCCTGGATCTTGTTCTGTCCTTCTCAGGAGTATGCAGACAACCTTCTCAATAGCGGTGTCCATGGTGCAGTGCTCGTCCTTGAACCCACCTTTAACTCAGAAGCCATGGCAACAGCACTAGGAATTCCCAGCAACAAGCACATTATCAGGCGACATCTCTTTGAAGAGCTGAACTTAATCGTCAATCCTGCCAGGTAGGCCTGGGTACTGTTGAGTGGCTAAAAGAGTCCATTGGGGTAACAGCAGGAATAAGTCGGAAATTATTCAGCCTTACTGTGGCAGTGGGGTCTGGAATGCTGTCCAGCAGAACTAGCTGGTGGAGTAGTCCATAACAATACAAGCACTGGACCACAAATTGCTGGAAATCTTCACATTTCAATATCTGTTCATTATTTCTTTCAGTTGTCTACCACCAATACACCTGCCATTTGTAAAGTATGTTATGATTGTTTTCCATGAGTTATTTATCAATTGGATACTTTTATACTTTTCTCTCAAGTTTCATTGTATGAAAATGTTTTTACAGATACAGTAGCCATATTAGTTCTAACCCCACTATCCAAATTCAGATTTACAAGCTTACAAAAGAAGTTAAAAATCACCACATTTCCCAAAATTTGACCATCTGCCTGTTTTCCTCACGAGCCTCAACACAGTCCATATGATAAATGAGGGAGAGGCTAACACAAGTACCTTCAGTTCTGCAGTGCGAGTTTAACTGCAGCCCGGAGTAATCAGAGTGTTCTGCTTAGTGCCTGGGCAACCCGTCTTTCAAATGGCACAAGTTGGCAGGGAAGCCAGTGATGGGTGAGTGAGGGATTTGGAAAGAATCACACCTCTGCAGGAGGAGACTGTCTCATGAGGTTGAGGCTGAGGCTGAAGAATATTCTTGAGCAAAATAGAGGAATCTATTTTGTACCATTGTACTACCTCGATTCACTGTGTAATGAATTGATTTGTATGATCGGCATGCAAGACAAGTTTTTCACTGTACCTTGGTACATGTGACAATAATAAACCAATTCCAATTCCAGTTCTTTACCCTGTATTTAACTTGTGGCATTCCAATGCTTGGTGCCATATAGGGAGGGCAAACTTCCCCAACACTTGTTATAAGATCACAATGTAACATTTTAGAAAATGATTATATTACTAGCAGATTCCCACTACCATCCGCAACCTGCCACACCAAATCTTCCCACTCAAGTAACCCACCACCCCTTCTCCCAGCCTTCCGACCCCCATGATCCAACCCCTGCCCCATAAAGCTCCAACTGTATCCCCAACCTTCCAAGCCCCTACCCCATGATCTGACATGCCTACTCCCCACACCACACCCCATAACCCACTACCCCTAGCCCGGAGCTCCCCACCCCGATAATCCACCACTTGCTTTCCCCAGCCCTCCACCCCCATAATGGGAGCTCAATCCCAAACCATCCAAGCTCAAAATGCATGTCCCCTGCCCCTTTCACCCTGGAGCCACCCGCTTGCTCCCACAACTTTCACTCTTATTCCCATCCACATAACCCACCCTCATCCCCATTGCTCCCACCTGTTCCTGCCCCCAAGATGTTCCTAGAGTTGCCAGTTCTGATCAGAAGACCTGCTCCCATCACTGACCACACAACATTCCCACGAGGGAATACCCCACACCAGCTGGAAAGGAAGCAGACTTGGATGACATCCAGTCACGTATTTCCCCCCTCCCACCTCCAATACTCTTGCAACTAAAAGATGGAAAATTCTTAAAGGAAGTGGTGAAAAATACACTTTGTTTGAATGCCCCTTGACCTTTCCCACCCACTGTTCCAGATATCAGAATAATCTTTAATTCTGAGACATCCCGGGGGAGTTCTGGAGGCTGGAAAACATGTTCCTCAAAATAAGTTAGAAGTCAATAGTTTATTAAGTTGGGATGCATTACATCGTGCAATGTGTGTTCAAGTATTCTGTTGCTCAGGTATTTGAGCAGTTTATTCCCATGGGGCCACAACATTGAACAGGTGTGAACTCAGAGGTAAAACAGAGGGCACTGGTTGTTGGAGGCAGGTCACAAGTTGACAGGTAGTTGCAACTTTCCGGATTAAAAAAAACCCCACAGAAGTAATTGCCTTTCCTTTTCTCGAGTGCGTACCTTTGATGTAGGACAGACTCTCACATCCGCGAAAGCCACCAGGTTGTCGTATAAAGCAACTGGTTCACTCATTGCTTCAGGTAAAGCAACCTGAAGCTGCAACATGTGACTGAAGCCGACACCATGTGTCCAATTCCAGGTGCCCTCTGAAAGGGAGCAATGAGATTCTCAGTTGCAAAGGAACTGCTGCAAACAAGAACACACTGTAGTTTTTCACTGTGTCACATATCCCACAAACAAATTAGAGTAAAACACTTAGAGTTTTGCATAAAGACGCAAAAGCATAAATTGGAAGGACAAGGGCAGCAGTTACAGGTGGAATCCCACCACTTTCACTTTCCCCATTAAGCTGCTCACCACCCTGAAATGGAAATAAGCCACCGGTCTATGCCACATAGATCATTGGGTCTAACTCCTGGAACTCCCTACCCAGCAGCACAGTGGGTGCATCTTCACCAGAAGGACTGCAGCAGTTCAAGAAGATGGCTCACCACCACCACCTATTCAAGGACAATTAGGATGAGCAATAAATTGGTATTGGAATTGGTTTATTATTGTCACTTGTACCGAGGAACAGTGAAAAACTTGCACACCGTTTGTACAGATCAATTCATTACACAGTGCATTGAGGTAGTACAGGGTAAAAACAATAACAGAATACAGAGTAAAGTGTCACAGCTACAGGGAAGTGCATTGCAGGTAGACAATAAGGTGCAAGGTCAAACAAGTCCATCTCATTGTATAAGGGAACCGTTCAATAGTCTAATCACCGTGGGATAGAAGCTATCCTTGAGCCTGGTGGTATGTGCCCTCAGGCTCCTGTATCTTCTGCTTGATGGAAGAGGAGAGAAGACAGAATGAGCTTGGTGGGTGGGGTCTTTGATTATGCTGGCTGCTTCACCAAGACAGTGATAGATAAAGACAGAGTCCGTGGAGGGGAGGCTGGTTTCCGTGACGCACTGGGCTGTGTTCACAACTCTCTGCAGTTTCTTACGGTCCTGGGCAGAGCAGTTGCCGTACCAAGCCGTGATGCATCTGGATAGGATGCTTTCTGTGGTGCATCAATAAAAAGTGGTGAGTGTCAAAGGGGACATACCGAATTTCTTTAGCCTCCTGAATGCTGGCCTTGCAACATCTAGATCCCAACAAGTCAATAAGTAAGAAAGAACCCAGTACCAGGACTATTTTTCTTTTGTGTACTGGAATTCATGTCAATCATGGCTTTGTTACCCCTGGAGTCTACTACTCCCCTCTTCTCCCACCTTGCACTCTTCACAATCTTAAGTTACTCCATTATCCCATTACCCTGCTGCCTGTGTCCTAACTCATGCCAGGTTTCATTTGCTCATCACCTGACTACTCGCTCCCAGTCCAGCAAAGCGCTGCTTTTAAAATTCTCCTCCTCCTGTCAAGTCCCATCAGGCTGCCACCATCTGTAACCTGCACCACATCCTCAGCCTGAAAATCCACCAGGATCTCTTCGCTCCTCCAGTTCTGGCCTCTGCTGAGCTCTGATTTTATTCACTCTTCCATTGGTAACCATGTCTTCAGTTGTCTAGACACCAAGCTCTGGAATTCCCTCCCTAAAAAATCTCTCCATTCCTACAGCTTTTTCAGCATGAAAGATCCTCTTTAAACCTGCCTCATCAACCAAGCTGTTGATGTTCAGTCCTTATCTCTCCTTTCATGGCTTCATGTCAGATTTCATTTGAGTCACCAAGTTATAGAAAGTGTGGTTAAATGGGATTCGTTTACAGTGGTTGGCATGGACAGGGGAGCCAACAGGCTTGTTTCTGTGTTGTAGGACTCTATGATGCCTTCACTCCTTCACCGTGCTGAAGGTGTTATATAAATACAAGTTCTTGTTATTGTATGTTCAATAGATTTTCATTCCTCACAGTCAGGACATCTATTCATTTCTCCCCCAGCACCTTCACACATCAAGCATTCATGGGTTAAACAAATCACAGGTTAAAATGCCTTGATTTAGTCCCCCTTCTGCAGTGCCAAATGTGCTTTACTGCAGTAGCTCTGCTTCTGAAGTTCAGATCTAGTGAAGTCAATGGAACCAAGTTTCAGAGATGGAGCAGAAAGTGCAGTTATTATTATCTGGGACATTAGCACTGCAGAACTGGAAGGCAATGCTCAGCACTTTTCTCTGCACTGACCCCATCCTGCCCATGTACGTCACCAAAGTGACTGTCAATTCAATGTTAATTAGTGCTAAGTTGTGGACATTTTTGTGCTATGAGATGCAGCCTATTTGGAATTAGATTTGGGCTGGGAAACGTGTCCCGATTCTGTCATGTAGTACAGTGCCTGGCAATTAATGGCACATTAGCCACAATTCAGGTCTCACACTTTACTGGAGAATTTGTTAACTTCATAGAATCATAGAAAGTACAGCACAATACAGGCCCTTCGGCCCACAATGTTGTGCTGACCTTTAAAACTTGCCCCAAAAACTATCTAACCCCTTCCTCCCACATATCCCTCTATTTTAAATTCCTCCATATGCTTATCTAGCAACTTGTGGCACCATTGAAGCTTAATAGGGCCAACTGTTAGCACCTCAACTGTCTGATAGGAGTTTTTGGTTTAACTTCTTGTTGTAGCTGTACGACAGGCCCAGTGGTGAGTTATGCAATAGATTGATTCATACAGTGATCACAACCCACCGTTGATATCGATGAAGGTGTTCAGCCCCGTTCTTTCAGCCAGAGAAATGCTGCAGTAATCCAAACAATGCCTTAAATAGTTCTAAGCTTTAGTCTTCCGTCCCTTTCTCTATTCCATAAATTTTATGTTATAAAATGTTCCTGGGGCAACGTGTGGTCTCCTAGATCTAATCCAGGAAACAAAGGCTTTCCATTTACACAGTACCTTTTGCATCCCCAGAGCACTTTGCAGCCAATATACGTGTTTTTTGAATTGTAGTAATTGCCGTTCCATGGGCAAGCACAATGGCCAATTGGCACCTTGCATCGTCATGCCAACAGGACTTGGCTGAGTGACCAGGTTGCACTGCTGCTGCGGATCAGATCACCAGTCTGTAATTTCCACCTCAGGGGTCTTGTCGGCTTTGTCATACTCTCCAGCAGTCCGATACTGCGACACAAATCCAACCTCACACCAAGTCCAACAACCATTCTTCATTAACCAGGATAGTCTAAAATAAAGGCAGGCACTTTGACTCTAGATATCACACCGTAGCCAAGTAACCAACTTCTTTACTGTGTATCATCCCATGACAATAGTTACTTGATTTCCAAAATGAAATGAAACAGCTTTGGACAGATGCTGCTGAAGGAGGAGATGGACTTGTCTTTGATTATGAGCATAGAGACGTTGTAAAGGCTGTGATTCTTCATCACCTCAAATTGGGTCAATATTTCTTATTCCTCCTTGAATTCTGATCAGTGACAGTAATCAATTTGCTGCCACCTTTTGTTGAAAGTTTGTTCAGAGTGTAATGTAATCAGGCGGTCTTGATTGGTTGCCTTTCTTGCACTCTTCCCAGTATTGAGTTCCATTGATGGCAACAATCGACAGGGATGTGAATCAAGCAGTAAATGTGTTACTGCTCTTACTGCATTTCCACACATGATAACTTTCTACCCCAATATCTTCTCAGAATTGGTAAAGGAGATAGTAAACTGACATAACCCTTCTGCCAGTAAACCTGCAGGGACACAACAGAATGAATGCTCTCCTTCTCTGCTGTGAACTCCTATGACTATTATTCACACTGTGGGCTGCTTTACTTCCCATTGAAGCTCCTTATCTACAAAATTCACTGCAGTTACTCACCTGGTCTTCACTGACAACACCTTCAAAACCTGAAACCTGTACCACTAAGACAGACAAGGCAGAAGGCACAGGGGAACACCACCACCTGAAGGTTCCCCTCCAAGTCACACGTCATCCTGTCTTGTAAAAATGTCACCAGTCCTTCATCATCACTGGTTCTAAACCCCCAAACTCTCCCCAAAAGCACTCTCTGAGTATCTTCAGTTCATCCTTCACCAGGAGGACTACAGTCGTTCATCCTTCACCAAAGGACTACAGTCATTCAACCTTCACCAGAAGGACCACAGTTATTCAACCTTCACCAGAAGGACTACAGTCGTTCATCCTTCACCATAAGAACTATAGAAGTTCAACTTCACCAGAATGTGCAGTTGTTTATGAACCTTTCAAGGGCAGTTAGTGATGGGTAATAAATGCTGTCCTTGTCACCGATGCCCACATCCTGATAACTGAATAAAAAGTATCTCCTGAAAACATAGTCTGTGGACAGCACAGCGGCACAACTAGCAGAGCTGCTGCCTCACAATTCCAGCAATCTGGGTTCGATCATTTCCTCCATTGCTGTCTGTGTGGGGTTTGCACGCTCTTCCTGTGACCCTGTGGGTTTCCTCTGAGTGCTCCAGTTTCCTCTCGCATCCCAAAGATGTGCAGCTTGATAAGTTAACTGACCACTGTAAACTGCCCCTAGTGTATAGGTGAGTGGTAGAATTTGGGAGCAGTTGGTGGGAATGAGGGGAGAATAAAATGGGATGAGTGTAATATTAGTGTAAATGGGCACTTGATGAGTGGTGTGGGATTAGTGGGCTAAATGGCCTCTTTCTGTGCTGTGTCCCTCTGTCACTCAATATTTCCACAGAAACCTTCTAGTATCTCACACGTGACCAAAAGTGGGTCAAAGCAATGGCGCTCCAATTTTAACTTGAAATAGATGTGTAGGATTCTTCCCACCCATCCCATCACCACCCCACAGCGGACATCCCAGCATGAGCCCTGGGACATGTAGAACCATAGCTTATTTGAATTTCCCTGCACGGTCACCCTCCTGAAGCCAGTGGGACAATGTGGAACCCTTCAGGGAATGGGATACTGGTAGGAGGAGGTGGTGTCAGGGATGCTCAGGGAATGGGCCTGCCGCATACAATGGCTGCTGGAAGAGGTGAGCTTGGGGGTTTTCCAGGAGCTGCCAGTGGTGAGAGGGAGAAAGGATAGATAGAACGTGAAAATAAAGCACGGACCCAAGCTTCTTCAGGTTATCCTGTTGCCTTTGCCAGATCACGCTGCCAGCCTTAGTGATGTCCAGGTATCCCAGTTTTCTGGTTAAAATCGCACTGTGGTGCTAATTATGTATGAGCTGCAGTTTTGGATCTAGAAGGTTTCTGTTTTCTGGCTGTGAGTTCAGCAGAAACTCTGAAGTCCCACTGCTTCTTCTACCCCTCCCTCTTCATGCAGGATGGACTGGGTTAAAAATCAGGGTTTGAGTGGTAGGCTATTCATATTCCTCATAATATATCATTTTGTCCTATGACATAGAAGGAGGCCATTTGGTCCATCAAATCTATGCTGACTTTCAGAGCAATTTCCTGTAACCTATTGTCTCTCATGCAACCCCCTGACTCTCCCAGCCAACAACACGAGGGGTAATTTGGAGTCGGCACTTAACCTACCGACCAGCATGTCATTAGGATATGGGAGGAAACCAGAGCACCTGGGGGAAACCCACACGGTCACAGGGAGAGCGTGCAGACACCACACAGACAGCACCAGAGGTCAGAATCAAATCTGGAGCTGTCTGCACCACCTGCAGCACCACTGTGCTGCCCTGTTCAAACGCAAACGTTTGTTGTTGCCAAACGCAAGCCTGATTCCGGAGGAGTAGCCAACATCTATGTGGGTAGAAGCATAATGATGCAGAGTAAGAATTCTGCCTGAATAACACTCCTGCCTGGTCAAATATAGTGCTCCTGCCGTTAGCCTGATGAGATCAGCATACTTTATCACCTATCAGATAAGAACCACTCTCCATGTACATTAGAGCAGCAGAGATAACAGACGGCCTGATTGAAGTCCATAAAATAATAGCATACCTATTAAACATTAGTGAGGAGCAGAGACCGCTAATTTAAACAGTGTATTTAAAAAGCAGCCTGGACATTAGATTGTCATTAGATAAGGAGGGCAGGCAAGATTTGGGGTACAGAGACGATGTGCTGGAAAAGGGCAAGAGGCAATGGGAACATCCCAACCTCAGTTTTTCACCTTTATGTCAATTCTGCATATCCGTGCAAATTCTGCAAGCTTCAGCTGACTCAGAAAGTAAAAATTCCTCCAGTCCTATCATTCAGAGGGAACATTCATTCTGAGGTTTGCTTTTTAATATTTGGTTGAAATGATAAGAATAAATTAGTACTGGGACCTGATGCTGGAGGAGTAAGCACTGCTGTGTGAGATAGAGCACGTTCGGGCTCTTGAACTCCCCTTTAATCGAAATGATTGGATTATTGGAACATTACAAATCTCCAGTATGCTTCTAACAAGAAGCTTCAACCATATCAGCAGAAGTTCCCTCAGACCCCTGCAGACTGCCAGGGGCCACAATGCATTGATTCAGCTCCTCTTAACTTTGGCAGTCATTTCTAATCCAGTCAGTCACACGCTCTTATCACCAAGTGTCTCCTCACAGAAAGTTAAATACAATGCAACAGTTTTATTAATTTTCTCCGAGAAGTTAATAACACTGCCTGTTTCTCATTTTGTTGAAGCTGATTAGATTTAACTGTCTGACTATTCCAGATTTTGTTTTCCCCACCAGCAACTAATGGGAAATGAGCAGACTGTGATGTGGTTTGCTGAATCATCAAGCCAGGTTTCCCTCTGTTTAACGCTGTAATCCTCCTCAAACAGGTAGAGAGGCTTGAAATGGGACCACCACCAATGCTGCACAGCTGTGAACCCCGTGGCATTTGGGTCTCTCAGGAAGTTCTGTTTGTAGGCAGTTCTGCAGTTATGTCGTGGCACCTCATGTGTAATTAACTACCCAGCGACCCTGATTCAATTCCCGCTGCTGCCTGTAAGGAGTTTGTATGTTCTCCCCGTGTGTCTGCGTGGGTTTCCTCCAGGTGCTCTGGTTTCCTCCCACAGTCCAAAGACGTACAGGTTAGGAAGTTGTGACCATGCTATGTTGGCTCTGGAAGGGTGGCGACACTTGCGGGCTGCCCCCCAGAACACTCTACACAAAAGATGGATTTCACTATGTGTTTCGATGTATGTGTGATGAATAAAGATATCTTATCCTAATCCTCTTTCCAGTTCATGGGCCATATGCAAAACAAGGCCCACATACAGGATCTGGGGCAAGTGGCCAGTTGCTGTTGGCCCAGGAAGGAACACCAAGCCAAATGATAAGGGCTTTGTAGATTTTCCTTTGAGTCATGCCATGAATTTTACAAATCCATCTAATCAGTAGAGAGAACAAAAGTCTAGCCTCCTTCCTGGAAGGTCGGGCTTGGTGCCAAAGCCACACATTAGCGGTTCCACTCGTGCTTCCAGTTCTTCTGCTGCCCAAGTGACAGTACTCTGCACATTACCGAGGGTGATGGTGGGACAGATAATGGTCCGTGTTCAGCCTGAATGGATTCATGTCATCACAGCTGAATGGGCTGTTGTTGGCAACATAAGTACATAAGAAAATAAGAAATAGGAGTAGGAAGAGGCCATTCAGCCCTCTGTGCCTGCTCCACCATTCAATCAGATCACGGCTGACCTTTTACCTCAGGACCACTTTCCTGCACCAACCCCATATCTCTTGATTCACTTAATATCCAAAAACCTGTGGATCCTCAACTTGGAATAATCAGTGACTGAGACCCCAGAGTCCTCTTGAGTAGAGAAGTCCAAAGATTCACGGCCCTGTGGGTGAAGAAATTTCTTCTCATCTCTTTCCTGAATGGCCAACCCCTTATTTTGAGACTTTGAGCCCTGGTTTCATGTGGGGGAAACAAAAACTCTCCATCAATCTTTCCAAGCCTCATATGAAGTTAGTACATTTCAATCAGATTACCTCCCATTCTACTAAACTCTAGAAAGTATAGCCCCTGTCTGCTTAATCTGCCATCATAAAACAAACCCCAGTAATCAATCTAGCAAACCATTGCTGTGCTCCCTCCCTTCCTTTTTTGGGAGACCAGATCTGTACACAATATTCCATGTTATATCTTACCGGAGTTCTATATAATTAGAGCAAAATGTCTCTAATTGTTTCTTCAAGTCCTCTTGCAATGAAGTACCGATGCTGTACCTACCTTTTGACTTTCAGTGATTTGTATACAAGGACACCCAGGAACCAAAGCATAGATAGAGAAATGTCAGGGTACAGATTAACTGTTCACTGAAAGTAGGAGCACAAGTCAATAAAGCCAAAAAATAACAAACAAAGCATCAAGATTAATTTCTGGTTGGATAGAATTAAAAAGTAGAGAAGCTGTAGTAACTCTGTGTAGGACCTTGGTTGGACCACATGGAACACTGTAAACCATTGTGGTCTAGATATTATATAAAAATATGGATATAGCAGCACTGGAGAAGGTGCAAATAAAAATAGGTGGAATAAGATCAGAGCTGAGAACTTGTACCTTTCAGGAAAGATTGAAGTGTTTTTGTTGAGAAAAGAGGAGATTAAACACCTGAAGGAGGTGTTTATGATGAAGAAAGGTTTGTAGGTGCAGACACAGGGAAGTTGTTTTCAGTTGCGGATGAGACCAGAACTGGAGTCCTTAAATGTTAGATAATCACAAATAAATCCAACATGAAATTCAGGTGAAACATACTTAGCTAGAGGTTGGTTGGAATGTGGAGCTCAGAATTGCAGAGGGAATTTTAGGAGAAAAATATTGACGTTTCAAACTAGGTGAGTATACGAGGGAGAAAGAGGAACTGGTTATGTTGGAGAGGTTCGATGAAGTAGTGTGGGAGGAGTTTCACGTGGAGGGCAGGTATGACCCTTCAGACCAAAATGACTGTTTCCGTGACGTGAATGTTTTATAGCACTTTTAATAAACCACATGATAAATCCACATAGACATTTTAATAAAAGTATATGTCGTTCCCCATATAATAAACAGATTGTCCGTAATTCACACTAAAGATTTATTTTAAATTCCTGATATTGCAATTCTGACTGCAGCCGATATAAAAATTAATGAAAGTTGAACATTGTGATTTGCTGCAGATTCTTGTTGCCCATGTGTGCTGTTCCAGAATGACAAGGCCTTGGAATTTCACACACTTCTCTTGTTATACAAAATGTCAGGACTAGAAATTTTATCATGCAACGCAATGTGTGTTGCATGATTTCATTTCAACTGAAATGATCATAAAGTATCAGCAACTTATTGCAAGTTGCATGAAGCCCACAATTTTTGCATCCAAATATATAGAGTGCTCATGAGCACAGTGGCATCCATCAGTGTGCAACAATGCTTGACACCACTTCCACATATGTCAATTTTGGTCCGTGTATGCATGGCCATGGATGACTCACGCAGAAGCAGGTCCTCACTATACTTGCAGCCTGCTTTAGTGAAGCTTCATGCAACTTGCAATTAAATTGCCGAGACTTTATGATCATCTTCAATTGAAATTGAATCATGCAACACACATTGTGCTGCGCAATAAAATTTCTAGGCCTGATATTTTGGACAAATAGAGTAGATTCAAGGTGATGGAGTTGCCTTAGATACCTGCCTCAGACATGCTGCTTCAATACATTCAGTGTCAGGAATAGACTTGCCATGCGATGACTCGCCCTGGGGCACACATCCGCCCCACGATTTCAACCCCAATGCCTTTGATTGCAAATCTAACCCTGGTCCCTATCTCCCCTCCCTGATGATCACTAGCCTGACCCCACCACCCCATTCAAACCATCAGGCTTACTAGTTGACCCTCACCAACCATTAGCACCTGATCTCAGCCACGTCATGTCTTCTCCCCAGCAATCTCTAGCTCGACACTCTTGAGCATTCTCTGGGTTCTCCACATTCTGTATGCCCCCAACATTCTCTGACCTGATCATCTTCAACTCACCCCAAACCCTACACCTGCAATCTTCACCCAACCTTCTCCAACCCTCCCTAATACGTCCCAATAATTCCAAGCCCGAACTTCTGATCCAACCCTTGACAAACCAAACTGGGAGCCCAAATCTCACAGCAGTCCATTCAGTTGGCCAAAGGGCCTGTTTCTGTGCTTAATGACTGTGACTCTTTGACTCTATGAGCAGCTCCCCAAATTGCAGTATGAAGCACAGTGGACATGACCTTAACCATACAACTACTTCCAGAGAAATTCAGGGAGCATTACCTGCTGCTTTATATGGCCCTTTTTGACCTCACTAAAAACTTTGACCCCGTCAAGATTGGCTGCCCACGGCCACGATTGGTAGTGTAGCAGTTAGCACAACGCTATTACAGCGCCAGTGATCGGGGTTCAATTCCGGCCGCTGTCTGTAAGGAGTTTGTACGTTCTCCCATGTCTGCGTGGGTTTCTTCCGGGTGCTCTGGTTTCCTCCCACATTCCAAAGATGTACGGCTAGGTTAATTTGGGCTTAAAATGGGTGGCATGGACTCGTTGGGCTGGAAGGGCCTGTTACCACGCTGTAAAAAACAAAAACAAAAAAAAATTCACTTCCAGAGACAATGTAACTTGATGCTGGCTCTCAGCAGTAGAATAAGGACTCAGTAATCCAGGATGCTGTCTGCATGCATAATAATCATTGATGCAACACCACTGATAACTGTTCCATGTTGGTAAGTCTGCATGATCCAGGAGAGCAGATAATAAAATGCCTCACAATCTATCTTGTACAGAATTGGACTTTAAACTAGTTTGCTGTTCACTTGTAGAGCATATAGCTGGCCTGAAGGGTAACAAGGACTGACAGAGATAAATGGGACCATTTACAAGTGCATAAGCCCTATGTGATTATAGTTTCAAAACTGATTTGATGATATTTTTGGATCCATAAAGTTTGGCTTTGTGAACCACCAACAAATAGCAAAGGCTTTTGAACTATTTAAATCTGCTCCTTGCTGTAGAATCACCTTGGTTTTACAATGCAGCATCAATCAAAGAGACAACTTTCAGGTCAGATGAACAGAGTTACGGATACCTGGAATATATTATCCGTGGAGGAAGGAGAGAATAATGGTGAAGTTGGGGAAGAGGGAACCCAACAGAAATTTGCTGGAGAAAATGCTTAAGGTCAAACTGAGGCCATCTAGTCACTTGTAATCCTGAACATCCCACAAGCAAAGGTGGAGGAAACTGAATCATTGGCTAAGATTATTGCTGGGACCTGGCCTCAAATCTAGCCAAAACTGAACGTCTCTTAACTGCTGCCTATGCAGGGTTCTGAGTGACGTCTATGATACAAGGCACCATGTCACCCAGGTTCACTGAAGGCTACTGCTCTGATGTTGACCTAAGGCATGATGTTTGGGCTTAGTAGAAGCTTTCCTTTGTATCTGCTTGAGTCAAACCTCAGTACTTTTCAAGGACAGTTAGATAAGTACATGGATAGGAAAGGTTTAGAGGGATTATAGGCCAAAGCCAGACAAATGGAACTAGTTTAGGTGGACACCTTGGTCAGCATGGACAAGTTGGGCCGAAGAGCCTGTTTCCATGCTGTATGACTCTATGACAGTGACTGCTATGGCAGCCCAAACTGGAAATGTTGCACAACTCAAAGATGGCCCTGCTCCCCATCTTTACGCTGAAGGAAGGCATGGTAACAACAGTCTACTGATGGTAGGAATTCTCACAAAAACAGGAAATTCTCCCTGCAAGATTCAACAGGACAACCCTTTCTGTTTAGCAGCAGCTTCAGCAAGAGCCTTGAAGGAACTGGATGCCAATGGAAGGGAAGGGCATAATGAAGGGGAGTGAAACCTGGAGAGCATTGCAGGAGGTGAGGAGAAAAGGGACAAAAGGTGAGAGTGCTGCTTAACAGTCGGAGAGCAAATAAATCCTGGCTTCAGTTGGAATCTTTGGCAGCATAAAAAAAAGGGGCAAGTATGGGTAGATGATGTGGGCAGGGATGGCTGGAGAAACCAGCCTGTAAGGGGGAGGTGAAAGATGAGATCCAGGTTAAAGTGGGTTGGCAGGAAAGGGAGGTTTGCTTCATTGTACTGGAGGTGAGCTACATCTGTGGATGAGAGGAAGAAGATGACAGTTTGACCAGTGGTGGAAGATGGTAGAGTCATGGATATGTGTCCACATTGTAAGGTTATGCCTGAAGTGTTGAGCAATCACACCACTGACTCACGAACAGCATGCCAGAGGAGAGAGTCCAAATCCTCTGCTTTCTGTGCACAGGGAGAATAGATTCACAGGAAAATGGAGATTAATCATTACCTGAAATGGGTACATGGCTTTTGAGGAGATGTGTTTGTTTTTGAATATGAGGAAATGCTTTCCCTTTAATGGCTCAGTATTTAATTACTATTCACATTCTAAATCCGCTGAACAAGGAGATGAATTTATAGCTCTGAGTGTTTAATACCCTGACTAAAGCCAGAGCGGACTTGTTTTCTGCTGCACTGCAGGCAAAAGCTGTTACACAGTGAGAGCTGGAGTCAGCGTCAGGGAGTCTGAGGTGCTGCGTTTTACAGCTCTTTTCAAATGCATGGAACAATGCTGCCACACAGCGGCTCTGTCCTTTAATGGGGCAGTTCCGGTTAATTCACTGCAGAATAGGAAAGGCAGGAAGGAGGGTTTGGACAGTACTGCCCTGAGCACTGGAGCTCCAATGGAGGTTGTTTCTTTGTCCCGTGAGATTGGATTTCACAGCTTGCCTGCCATGCCGACTTGTGTCGTGCCTTTAACATATGAGCCTATGTATTAGCAGGAGGCCAAACAGCCTTTTGAACCTCCTCTGCCATATATAGCTGATCAGTTATAACCTCAATGCTGCCTTCCTACCTACCCCTGGTAACCTTTCACCCCTTTATTATAAAGAATCTACCCCTCTCTTTAAAATATTTAAAGACTTCTTCCAACCCACCTGAGGAAGAAAGTTCCAAAGACTCGAGACCCTCTGAGATCTCCATCTTAAGTGGGCAACCCCTTAAGTTTAAACTGTGACCCCTAATTCTATATTCTCCCACAAAAGGAACTAACTTCTCATCATCCATTCTGTCAAAACCCTTCATGACCTTATAAGTTTCAGTCAAGTACCTTTTCCCAATCCTGAACTCCAGCAGATACAAGAACTGTCCAACTTTCCTCGTAAGGCAATCCACCCATTCCAATTGTCAGTCTAGTCAACCTTCTCTGAACTACTTCCAATACTTTGGTCACTGTACAAAGGAACAACTAAGACGGCCCAGACTTCTCCCCACCTCTCCACCCCATGGACAGTCCACCTCAGATTGGCTGCTAATTGGGTGGATGAGCTTTATAGGAACCAGGACAAGTCAGGCCTGGTCAGCCACAGGAGCTAGAATGACCTGAAAATATTCCTTTACTGGAAGAGATGGGGTTTTCCAAATCAGGTGCATCTCAAAAAGGAAGAAGGTTGTTGCTTGTGCGTTGACTACCTGTACTGCAATAAAGACAAACCAAAGGGCATTAACAGCTCGTCTGCTAACTTATGGCACTGCTGTGAAGCTTTGGGGTCCATGTACAGTTCATTAGCCACTCTTGGAATGGTTCAGATCTCAGACGTTGAAGGGTGAAGGGAGTTCCTGGTAATTGAACTTGGCTGGAGCCAGCTGTTGCAATTCCATTTCCCTGTTTTTTGGGAATGTAAGTGAGACGAGTGTGACTTTAGTTTGGGTAAAGCATTGGAGGTGGCAATGCAGAGCATGGTGTAGCTGCAGACTTTTACAATGGCTGGCTTTGTGTTTTTATTGCCAGGTTAGGGTTTTGTTACAACTTGTGAGCCTGAGCTGAAGCATCTTGTACTTCCTGTACCCGGCATATGGGAAGTACAAGATGCTCAAAAAGCACAAAGGTCACTTGGGATGCAAATGGGAATGGAACAGACTCATTTGGGGGCAAATGCGGAAGGGCAAATACTTAGTGAATGATTGGGTTTTCAACTTGGCAGAGCAGACTCGAAGGGCTGAATGGTCTAATTCTGCTCCTATGTCTTATGTCTAATAGCAGTCAAAGCATCCAAGAGGTGGAGGAAGGGAGAGTTTAGATACTTTATGCTGACTTGTAAAGCACTGTAGAAATGTAAGGTATACTCTGGACACAAGTATTTTGGAAGTGCAGGAAAAGATTTGCCATCAGTTAGATTTGCACGGGTATTTGAAAGATGTTTGGACGGTGAGACGGAGAGTCCATGGGCCAAAGCAAAACATCTTATTGAGGAATTAAATCTCTCTTCATCTTGGAACAATGCCAGATCAATCCTTGTGATCTTTCCTGACACAGTTTAGGCCATGGGTTGGAGTGGAATTCTAATGCCCACCCTTGGAGCCCAGTGGTGTTCCTGGGACCACCTGCTACCACTCAGTGCACTTGCCTTGGTGTGCCTCCAGTTTGTAGAATGGGAGTTCAGTGCCTCTCACCTAAAAAATGTTCCCCTTCTGTGCCAGACTTCACTTTGAGTAAAACTGAGAGAGTGCGAAATATTCAGAGACCATTGGCAGCACTCTCATGCCTGTGTCAAGGTTATGGGTTCAAGTCCCATTCCATGGTTCCCCATGCAGAACTGAGGGAGTCCTTTATTATTGAGGGTGCCCTCTTTCGGTTGAGATGTTAGACCAAAGCTGTTTGCTTTCTTGGTTGAAAATGAAAAGTCCTGTGGCACCAGTTCAAGAAAAAGCAGGGGAGTTATCCCCAGATTCCCAGTCAATACTGTGTAAACGTTGGGCACATTGCTCACATTGTATCAGTGATCACACTCCATGAATAATTGGCTCTAATTAGCTGTAAGGTGCTTTGGTACATCCTGTAAAGGACATTGAATGCCAGTATAAATCCAAGGCTTGCTTCCACAGTTAATATGGTTCAAAGGATTCACTTACCTGAAGGGTTTGGTGTAAAGGTGTCTTACACATCTTATTCAAATTGTTCCTGACATCTTCCATGTGTTGGCTTCCATGTGCTGAAGAGTCCTTGTGTAAATAGTTCAATCTCTTTGTGTGCTGCTGTGTATTGTGAAGATCTGCTAGTTACTCCAGTGACTCCCAAAGTTCAGTCCAGTAGATAGTCAGCCTTACTCTGTCACTGACTTGGTTTTGTGCACACTCCACACTGGCCATTCCCACTGAGCAGTGACATCAAGAGGGAGGGAGAGAGAGCTGGAAACCCACCATCTTCTTTACTTTGGCAATGAGCTGAATGACCATAAGTTTCCAGATTCTACATACCTAGCATTGGTTATTTGACTGAATTAAAGTGCGCTTCTCATGAGCTGAATATTTAATTTCACTGGAACGTTAGTGGAAATTCTCACTTTATTGCATCCACTTCATATAACAGGTCAATTTTACTGACATGACTTGTCCATATTTCATATTACATATTTACTTGTGACTTGGAAGGAGCCACTTCAGTCCGTCGTCTTTGCCAACTCACAGAGCAACCCCATTCTGCCACTAGTTTTCCTGTAATCAATTCTGCCCACATTCCCATCAACTCCTCTCCAGATTCTACCACTCACCTACATACACACTAGGGGCAATTTACAGTGGCCAATTAACCTGCCAAACCTGCATGCCTCTGGGATGTGGGAGGAAATCAGAGTATCCAGAGGACACCCACACAGACAGGGAGAAAGTGAGCATTCCGCACAGACAGCACCAGAGGTCGGGATTGAACTGGAGTTGCTGAAGCTGTGAGGCAGGAGCTGCACCACCTCAGAGACATGGCAAACCCCCGCAGTCCACCAGCAAACGTCCAGGGCCGTGAGAGGAAATTAAAAAACTGCAGAGACTGCAAATCTGAAATAAAAAATAGAGAATGCTAGAAACACTGGCAGGTCAGGTTTCTTTGAAATGTGAACTCTGTTTCTGCAGGTGCTGCCTGATGTGCTGTTTCCAGCATTTTCTGTTTTTACTCCTGGCCTGTGATGTATTTTACATCATCAGGCAGGTAGTTAACATCCATGACACCCTGAGGGGATTTCCAATCCCTCAATCATTGCATCGATGTTCTCACTCACTATTTTCATTGCTCCTGTCCTTAGACTCGCTGGGTTCTTTCTTCCTTGGTGACCTGTGTGGAACCAGGTAGATGGAGTGACAGTTTTAATGATGTGTTATGTTTTCATGTTGCTTCTCCTCTCTGGTCCACCTATCACCAGCTTCCTCTGCTCCGCAGGTGACTTGTGTTGTTCACAGTGGCTCTTTATCCTCCTCCTAATTAGCCTCCCACCTCTGCCTAATGAGATCCATGCATTCCTTTAAGCTATCAGTTCCTGATGTTAAAAACAACCCACATACCTTATGCTGCATATCCATGCTGTTAAATACAGCGCAACAGGAAGCAGATAAGAGACTGAAAGTTTACCAAATGTTCAGCTATTGGCAACATTAGGGAATGGAATCTTTTCGTCTTTGCACCAATCACTGAGATGTTTGGAAACACTGCAATTGTCAATGCAAGTGTGTTGATAAGCGACATTGTATTCATAAGATAATTTGTCACAAAGAAACATTTCAAATGCTTCACACCGCGAACTGCTTGGTGGTTATGCGGCTTCTTATACACACAACAACATGTATTTATCTAACAACGTTAACAAAATTAACTGCCCCACAGCACTTCACAGGAGCATTATCAAATTAAATTATGAATCAAGCAGCCCTCGGAAATGCAGATGATCAAAAACTTAGTAAGGGAGGTTTTAAGGATCATCTTGGAGAAGGACCGAGGGTGGCATCTGTCCTGAGTGGGACAAGCCCAAGAAACAGCCATGAGGTGATTGATTGAGAGAGGAATGTTGCCAGAACAATACGAGAAACATCTCTTTAAATAACACAAGGAGTGAACTGCTAATAGAAGGTGCTTTGGTTCAATGGTCTGTCAAAAAGATGGCATCCTTCCAATGTGGACACACAAGAGACTGCAGATGCCGGAATCTGTAGCAACAAACAAGATGCTGGAGGAACTCAGTGAGTGAGGTGGCATCTGTACAGTCCAGATGAAGGGTCTCGACCTGAAAAGTTGATTGTCCATTTGACCTGCTGAGTTCCTCCAACATTTTGTTTGTTGCATCCTTCCAATCCCCCCTCAACACTGCGCTGGAGTCTCGGCCCCAGGCTGTGTGCTGAAAATGTCATCTGGTATTCAGAATCACAAAACCTTGGAGCTCAGCAGCCACTGGCCAAGTCAAGCACTATTGCAAACTGTCAGAGAGAAGAGAGAAAACTTTGGAAAACCAGGCCCTGAAAAGTGTCGTTGCTCTGATTTACAAGCAGCATGGACATTGCTCAGCTGCCTTCCCCAAGGTCTCCTGATTCCCAGGAGACTCAGGTATCTCCTGCTCCATTCTCACCCCATTCTTCTCTAAAGTAAATTACTTGCCTCGCAGTAAATTGGGCTAAAATTACTCCATGAGTTTTCTTTTCGATATACCCAACTACAAAATTGTTATGATGCTTGAGATAATAGATGCAGTGTTGATGTTTTCCCTGCCTGTGGCATTCAGAACCAGTGGTCACAGCCTCAAAATAGGAGGTCTGCCAATCAGGGCTGAAATAAGAAGTAATTTCCTCACCCAGAGGTGGTGAACCTTTGGAATGTTCTATTCGAGGGCTGTGGAGGCTCAGTCACTGAGTGTATTCAATATAGAGACTGATAGATTTCTAGATATTAAGAAAATAAAGAGGTATGGTGTTTGTACAAATAAGTGACACTGGTTTTGATCTTTATGAATGGCAGAGCAAGCACAAAGGGCTGAATAGCCTACTCCTGCTTCTGTTTTTTCCGTTAAAAATCTTTGGCTTATGATTAACCTCATGTGGCACTTTAACGCTCAAAGTCACTGCCTAGGTGGGGTTTTGGCTGCTGATACTGCTTTGGTCTTCAACCTTGGAGCTGTTTCTTTGCCAAGTCAATCACTGGTACAAAGATCAAGGCACTGCCATAGCTTAAAAAATTAACAGCAGAAGTTTATACAAACTCAGGGTTACTGGGCTAGAAATTCTCCTGTGTAGTATGATGCATCTGTCTGTCAGAATTTCTAGCACTGAACACAAACACAATACTCCCCAGTTTTTCAGGATGCCTGAAAACTGTGTGATTCAGAGGTGTATGTTGTTCTTCCATAAGTTTGCCTGTCACTTGCTGAAAGTTCTTTTGTGCATTTGTGGCCCGTGAATAGATCCTCTTCTACGTAAGATGTCCCCACTTTCCCCCCCCCCACCCCCATAACACCCGCCACTGGAGGTTTCCTTTGTGACCAGCTCCCCCATTTCATCCTTCCCCATTTCACCCTTGAACTTTAACCTGATCATTGCCTCTGCTGACTCCACACAGCCTACCCCAAAATCATGCACTCCTGGATGCCCCAAATCAACCCTTGAGGTCCATATTTTCCATTGCTCCCATGCCACCTGATGCTGTGACCCCCCTCTCTTCCAACCTGGGTCTCTCTTCACCAAAACCAAACAGCCCCAGCCCACAACCCATGACCTAGCACTTAGGTGATTTCCTCTGGAGCTGGTATAGGCCTTTGTGGTCATATTTATTGGGTATTGGGCCTGTTCTGTTGCACTCACCATCTTGGGCTTGTGCCAATAGAATTTCACAATGGGAGGTCTAGACAACAAAAATGCTTTGGCTTCCTGTTCCAATGATTAGATTAACACACTTTTCAAAGTCTGTAATAATCTCTGGCCTAATATTTATATATATATGAGTTTGTCATTCTGTTCCCTTGTCACTGAACTTGAGCCTATCACACCCCAATGTCTGAGGAGAGCCAGACTGCCTGTAACCTCAGAACCTGTCTAACCCTGAGCTAAGGGCTCTTTCCCACCATTAAGACCACCACCTCCTCCTCTGCAGCCATGCCCATCTCCACTCCATTGCTGCCTCGGTTCATCTGCTGCCAAAGCCCTCATCCCTGTTTTTGTTACCTCCAGATTCAGCCATTCCAGGCCAACCTCCTGCCGCCATCTGCCACAATGTGAGCTCATCCCAAAGTCTGTGCCTGTATCCAAGTTTGCACCGAGGTCTGTGTCTGTGTTGCCTCTATTTTTAACCCTCTCATCTCTGATTTCAGATCCCTCCGAGCTCTATCCCTGTAATCTCCTCCAGGTCCACAACTGGCATTCGTCGAGAGATGCCCTCTTTCCACCCTGTAGTGTCTTCACCCCAACATTGGCAGCCGTGCCTTCAGCAGTTTAAGATTCTGAAGTCCTCTCCCTGACCTTTTCCACCTCTCTACTCTTTCTACTCCTTTGAGGCACTTAAAATCAACCTAATTGGCCAAGCTTTTGGTCATATGTCCCAAGGTCTTTGATTTGGTTACACTTGTATGAAGTATTTTGGCATGTTGTGCAATGTTAAAAGTTCTACATTACTGCAAGTTCCTGAAGGGGTCTTGGATGAGATGTGCTGGAGAGATTCAATGCAGTTTTTATCGTCAAGATTGCAAAATTTCCCTAATTTGGCACTATTGACATTTAGACTTAACTAAGAATAATTTGGAAGTTGTAAGCTTGGCACACTGGAGCAATAGAAGCTCAGGCATGGTATTAGGAAAGGATGGAAGAGTCTTTAAATGAATATCTAGATCTGCTGTACCTGTCTTTGCAGTGAATGTGGATGCTTCTTGGAGCGAGGAGTAACCTACTCCTCAATATCTTGATAGAGACAGAAGAACGAGAAAGAGAACAAACCATTTCCTGCCAGTTTCAGGGAATTAACTCAACGACATGACCACTGACCTCAGGATATCCTAAAAACAACGTGCCATCAATTCACTGAGGAAGTGCTTATTGGAGCATTGGAATAATTCATAATGCACAAACATGACTTACTGTTCCTGTATCCCACCCTTCTAAAATGGCACTGCCACAGGAGAGATACTACACCACAGGGAAAAATTTAAATCAGCTTTTTAAAACAACTTTTATTTCATCTTCTAATGCCACCAAAAAAAAGATTAACTGATTGTTCGTTTCACTTACTGTTTGGTTAGCTTCTCTGATAACCTATATGACAAAAGTCATTGGAGAGTATTATGTTACATCTGAAGTACCGTACTTAAATGTTACATGCACCACTGGCATGGTCAGTATTTACTGTCTCTCCCTAAAACACTGCAGCTCATCCCAGCTCCCACCCTGAATTGGGAAGGGAGTTACAGGAATTATAGCAACAGTGAAGGAATTTTCAGGTATGTTCAGCTGAAGACACCATACAAAATGGAGGGGAACTTGTAGGTGAACCTGTTCCTACGCAACAGCTGCCTCTGTTCTACTGAAGAGTGGAGGTTGGGTGACTGGAAAGCGCCCTAGGAGATGTTAGGAAAGTGATACACGAGTTGGTGATAGTGATCCTATTTGGGTCTGCGGCTTGTATTGGTGATGAGCCGATGCTATGTTGGGAAGTCTGTGCTGTATTATAAGACAGATGTGGTTGATAGCCTGTTCTGCATACCGACAAGGCCCATACTCCGAGTTCATGCCTGGCCTGTAGTGTGACATCTGCATTGATATTTAGCCTATGTTGTGTTATGACTTCTATACTTTGTTGTGAGGCCTGAACATTTATAAAATTATTCATTTATTTTGCAAACTCCATTAAAATGACCTGTTTCTCATTTGCAGGCATGGATTGTTACAGGAAAGTCAGAGATTGGGGCAGCTATGTTATGTACAACAGGGCTCACTGGGACATTATCACACTGGTGAGAGTGTTCTAGGATATGCAGAGGATGAAACCAGCAGAAAATACAGAACAGGAAGGGTGAGTACAGCACAGTGAGGTTAGAGTTGGACCAGCACTTTTATTCACTGTGAGACTGAATATCACCAAACACACCTCACCTCAGAATTTCTCACTTTCATAGATTACTGCACATTCTTTAACTCCTAGAAGACAATAGATGTAACTAAATAGTTTAGAAGATGTGGCAGAATGTTATCATTCATCTTTTGATTCATCATCATTCAGCTCTTTGACCCCAATATTCCCCCCTTCTTAAGGCACTGTTTTGTGTTGGATGGAGTCCTGCTGGCTACTGGACACTCACTGAAGAGGGCATTCTTCATTTGTGAGCCAAGTTCTGGGATATTTGATCACTGTCCTGAAGAACCCTGAGGGATGTGATCCTGGTTGAATTGGGACCATGCACACCACTCAGGTTCCATTTGCTGGGTTCATGTAATTCTGGCATCTTTGTATATATTGTCCATTTCCATTGTCCACTGTAATGCTCATGCCTTCACTCTGGAACTGCCTCCCTAACCCTCTCTGCCTCTCTAATTACTTCTTTTTCTTTGGTCAACTGGCCTAATATCTCCATTTCTGCTAGGCATCACATTTTGTGTGCTATCTCACCTATGAAGCACCTTGAGGCATTTTATTGTATTAATAAGATGCGAGTTGTTCATGACCTCATGGGTAGGGTGAGCCCATTGTTTGGTGTGAAATGGGGAGGTGGGGGTTGGTGAGTTTACCTCTGCAGCACTCCTTTCCCAGGGATATCAGTAAAGTGACTTAGAAGTCCAGCCTCGAGGGATGTTGCAGGAATTCTGAGAGTTTCCCCTCCCCTTTGCCATTCCTTCCATCTACCACCCACTCATGAAAGCAGTATAAGTTGCTCTTTATAGTGTGATAGAGTCAAGGTGGGATACTGCACAGAAACAGGCCCTTCAACCCATCAAGCCCAACCATCCATTTACACTGATCCTACATTAATCCCATTTTATTCTCCCCCCGTTCTCATCAACGCCCCTCAGATTCTACCACTCACCTGCACACTAGAGGGCAGTTTACAGTAGGCAATTTACAGTGGCCAGTTAACCTACCAACCTACATGTCTTTGGGATGTGGGAGGAAACTAGAGCACCTGGGGGAAACCAATGCAAGGAGAACGTGTAAACTCCACACAGGCAGCACACAAAGTCAGGTTTGATCCCAGGTCCCTGGCGCTGTGAGGCAGCAGATCTACAGTCTGCCACTGGGCCACCCTAAGCATCAGGGAATATGCATGCATCCTATTTATTCCACTTTGATCTTTTGGTGGCCCCAGCGCCTCTCTCCGAGGGCCTCCGGCACGTATCTGGAGATAACAAGCCTCATCTTACACAATAAACTATCCTCCAAACATACCTCGAGCCTGTGAGATCAGTGAAATGGGAATGCATGGCAAAGGGAGCCGCCAGCTTTTCCATCATTGCTGTATTGGATGAACAAAGCTCTTCCACTGAGATCAATGTAAGGCAGAATCCAGCTCACAGCAGAATTCCTGCACTTTCTACTGGATTCATGATAGGCTGTCCACCAAGTAAATCATGACCATCTAGCTTTTATCTAATAATGAGGTATGTAAGCACAGGTAGATTGTACCAGAAACTCTGATACTTTCCTTTTCCTATCCCAATTAAAGTCAGCCACAGAGAACTACCATTGCCCATTAACTAACATGCCTTCAAACCATTGACCTTTCTTACCACATCACTTACTGTGTTCACCACTGGGCAGGCAGGAGATCGGGCCACATCTGAAATTCATTCCATTCCATTCCATTCATATCTGGGATTTCATCACCCACAGAATCTCACAACCTTCATACTTGATTGAAATCTAAAGGTCCCAAGGTGGGGATGCTGGAATGGATGGTGGTGCAATGGGAGGACTGCGATGCATTATTTTCTCAGTTAAGCCTTGAAGGCTGAGTGTTGCATAACTCAAGCAGTTATTCAAAGTATCCTTTCTCTGAGTGTCAGCAGTTTCTGTTTGACTCTCAGTTCTGACACCGGAGATGATGGGAAGCGTTTCTGAACATACCTGTACACTAAAGAACAATTTTGGATGGGTATCTTGCATTTCATTTTCATTACTTTCAGGTGAAATATATAATGAAGATATTGCTCTGAAATTGCCCATTTTAACTGACTGTCAAAAGTCAAAGCAACCCCCTCATCTGGTACTTGCTCAATGATTTCCTCAATGCAGTCCAGAGTTTTCAAATTCATTCCAAGAATGTTGAGATCACACATGCAGACAGGGATAGGACTGGGAGCGACTGTAACATCCCCCTCCCTCTCTCCTTCACCCACAGGAAGAATGCGCCCCTTAGTGAGTTGCCCAAGAATAGCAATAGCTACCCCAATGCAAGTTAGTGCCTTTGGTAGAGGAATAATGAAACACACAAAAGATCATTCTTCTGTTTTCTTCCCTATTTATTGTCCATGATCATTTTTGTTCAACATCAAAGATTCGGCAGGCAAATCTCGGTGTGGAGCAAAGAAGTGTGAGCTGGCTTTGTTTTTAATGGCACAGCAAATGCCACTCATCCAGCCTCTCATTTGTTGGAGCAGAGTTGGTGGGGGAGGACAGTGAACACTCTAGGTGGGAGAAGAGTGGTGTGTAGTGGTGAATGGGCAGAGTTGTACTCCGTCACTATGGGGGAGAGATGTGCACAGTTGATTGTGGTGGAACAATGCAGAGGGAGTCTGCTAATTGGATCTAACAGTAAGGTATTGTCAGGTTGGGGAGTGGATAAGTATTAGCCATGTGGGTTTTTCTAAACTGATTCTGCTAATTTTTTTAGAGATCCATATTGAGTGGTGTTGTCCATGGGCCTAATCTCCACACTTTAATATCGTGCACTTTTGCAAAGCCAAACTACTAGATATGTGGGTAGACAGATAGGCAATGAGAGCTGAGCAAGAGACTGCAGATGGAGATAAACAGGTAAATAGGGACAGAAGTAGACAGGTCTAGAGAGAGGTAGAGGGTGAACTTGATGATGTTTTAACATTTCCCACCAATCTGTCCAAAATTGACAACAGTTACTATATTTAATTGATAAGTAGAAGAAATGGATGTGAGCTCTCTCCAGTACACTGAGAGAGATCTGCGTTTTTGTAATGAGCAGTCCACTCGGTGGTTGGGGTTCAGTGCAGAGGTATGAACCCCCCACCCCCCCCAACCCAGTTCTCCTTTCCAGGGATCACACCTATTCTCCATATTCCTCCCTTGATCTATCTCAACAAACCAATTCTCCAGTTCCTGTCCTTCAGTGCTTTGTGGGACCTTGTTCTCTACAAGCTAGCTGACACCACAATCACTGTAGTTCAAGCTCAGAGTGCCAGGCAGCACAAGGACAAACATTTCTGAGCAATGCTCAATAAAATGCAATGTTTTTCCCTTATACTCAGGGACCAATGGATTCAGTGAAGGCCTTCGGTGGAAAAGATCTCTGCTTCCGTGAGGGCTACTCCTCCCATCCACAAGGAGCCAGCGAGGATGAACTGCCCAGGACAGCACGCTGCTCTCTCCAGACCTTCACTGGGATAGAGGTTACCAATGTATAGGGCAAGGTTGGACACTGGATATTGGAATCAACTGGAATACGTTCACCCACAGATCCAACCACACAAAAGTGAACCAGCTGCTCAGAAGAGGAATTTAGGACTTTCTGGCCAAGTGAACAGAGTTTTTTTTATATTTATGTTAAGTGGATTGGGTCATTGTTATTTCCAGTTGGTTGTGGATGGTTGCCATGCGGAAGCAGGTGAATGCTGATGGTTCGGTGGAAAACTGTCTCTTATTAACCAGCTCAAGCCCAAGCTATGGTTGACATTGTGCCCAAGCATCAGGCACTTTGGATCTATTCTGAATATAGCTTTTCAGCACTGCAGATCCTTATTGCAAGTGGATTTTGATTTAACTGAAGAGAATGGAAAGTCCATAGTGAACTTGCTCTAATGTAAGGTTTCTATCCTGTATCTTTTCACTTAAGTGGAGATAAGTTTAACAGTCCTCCTAATTGTGTTTCATAAAAAAAAGGGCTTACAAGTCCAGCTTTAAACCTGTAGTTCGCATATTAATGGGGGAATTTCAGCTTCAGAGGACAAGCATGGTGCTCTGCAAACTTTGTAACTGAACCAAACCACCAGCAGCAGTTTCATGTTCAGTGTTAATTGATCACAGTCTGCAAAAGGTTGTCCAAATGTTACAAGGGGAGGAAAGTCCAGGGAGTTTTACTTCAATGCAGTTCCTTGTTTATATAAAAAATTTTAATCATCAGATATTTACCCTATTTTGTTTATAAATGTCAGTGTTACTGATACTGTGGAGAACCTTGCTTACCCTTGTGTGGGAAGGGGGCTACAGTGAAAATATTGAACATGGAACCAAATAGGACTTTAACATAGCCTTGGCATTTCCAACCATTGGTAGAACTAGTTATTGTTTACCAAGAAGGACATGTCCCAATCAGGCTGTTGACTTGGAAAGTTGAAACCTTGAGTTGACGTTGTTAGACAGAACCTCCCCTGATGCTGTAAAGAAAACAGTGTAGAAACGAACCAAATGGACCTGGAAGATCCCAGGTTCAGTTCCAAGTATGTGCAGACTGGTTGCCATCAGACCATGTTACTCTTCCCTACAGTACCCATGGTGATTTAGTGGTTTCACATCACCACTACCCGCACCCCACCCCACCCTCCCCCACCAATGGTAGGTCCTTCAAGGTGTGGCCTTTGAGATTGTGGCTGAAGATGTCAATGTGATGAAAAGCAGACACTATTTCTGTGAGTTGTTTAAGTGTGTACTGGATGCTTTATTCCCAACACACTTATTGTGCTTTCTTTGTTGAAGGAGGTGATATATCCATAAAAAAATTGCTGATAAACATCAATGTCAGTCCTATAGAACAGTAGTTTGTATTTCCAATCTACTTACTGTATCTCTGACCTACCTGACCCTTTGACTTTGCTTGCTTTGGTTCTAGGAGAGTGGAACTAGTCTTCAGTTGACATGGAGTTCCAGGCAGATGTGAGTCATTCCATTTAAGGCTAGGAGTACAACAACTGTCTAAGTCAGATGTTTATGTTAAAATAAAAGCTGCCAGGCAGTTATAAAGCACAATAACTACTTTCAGAGAAGTTTGTGCAGGCAGGTTGCTCCAAGCTACTCAAGAGATAAGGTGAGCCAACAAGCCACAGAAGCAAAAGAGTAGGGCCAGATCAGCTGAAAAAGGAAAACTTGCAAAAAACATTCCTCAGATACTATATCTGTGTGTTTATTAAGGTGCGATGTCATCGGTACTAATACAGTTTGACAAACCAACTAACTGCTCTAAATCCCTCATGAATTGTAGAATCAAAGTGTATTTACGCTGCTTTTCTGATATATTTGAAAGCAGCCAGTCTGACACTACTCTCTTCTATAACAAGAACAAGACATGAACTGTTTTAACCTTTGGAGAATGTTAAAACTAATTGTACTGATTTTACTTTGTATTCTGTGAATATTTGTTGATAGAAAAAAGGCAATGCTTTTTTTAATTTTAAGTGTACTTACAGAGATTTTATATTATTTTTACTTGTTATATTATTTCAAATGCAACAGAAATCTAAGTTCCCAGTGTTGCCTCTTACACATTCCTTTTTTCCCAAATGCATTGCTGTTAATTATAATGGAAAGGATTTAGAATTCAAAGGGGCACCTAAAGACTCAATGAATCTCCCACAGAGACTGCTGGAAGGTACTATTCCTTCTCTTTATAAAAGTTTCTGTGTTTCAGTGTCTTCATGTGACTGGAATTGCCAACTCTGATTGGTCTTATTCCAGGAAGCACCATCACATGACTACCTCCCTCCATCACAGTCTCGACCATTGATCACTGATCAGTCTGTACATGCCCTCTCTTCCAAAGCCAATCAAGGAAGAGATTAATCTCTTCATTACCCCTTGGATGTTTAGCCAGTCAATCAAACAGACATTGTTCCTTATCCAAACATTTCTATAACTAGAAAGCAAACATCAAGGAATTTTTTTTTGAAAAGAAGTGTCTCTCTGATCTTGGGCCAGAACAATCCAAAGGGCCCTTCTGAAACCATGTGTTGAGTTGATAAAATAAGGGCGAGAACAGCTGTGTGGACTTTGAATGACTGGCACAGACACCATGTCTGCCTTCAAAAATGATGGGTTGAGTTTTCTGAGTGGGTGGAGAAGGGGAAGGGCACTGTACAATTGGCTTTACTGGTCAGCGTTACACCATTAAAACCAGCTGCCCACCAATGCTGCTGGCTGAGGAATGGAATCATGAGTTGCAAATATCAGCCGTGGGATATTTTACCTTAAAAGGAAGACGGTTCTAAAGATCCGCTTCAGTCTTGTTGGGTTAGATTACACAGGACTTAGTTAAACTTTTACTGTCCCATATTTGGTTTGTTATATTCCTGTACCCAGAGAATGGTGGGTACCTGGAATGCACTGTTGGAGGAAAGTGGTGGAGGCAGAGCCGCTAAGAGCATTTAAGAAGTGTCTAGACAAGCAGTTGAGTCCCTCGGCATTGAAGGCTACGGGCCAAGTGCTGGAACATGAGATTAATAAGGATGGGTAGAGAAACAAAGGACTGCAGATGCTGGAATCTAGATGAAGAAACAACAGAGATGCTGGAGGAAACTCAGCAAGCCTGCTGAGTTCCTCAGCATCTTGTTGCTTCTTCATTTTATAAGGATGGGTACCCACTGCTCAGCATGGACAAAACGATCGACCAATGGCCCGTTTCCATGCTGTATGACTCTAATGCCTATATTTGGCTTAATACACACTGCCACTCATCCCAGTGTTAATGAGGTCAAGGCTCTGTCCGAGGGTCCAAACTCACCAGAATAAACCTTTTATCACTACCGCAGCTTAATGTGGAATGTAAACCGGAAAAGAGTGATGGAAATAACTCATCAGGTCAGACAGCATCTCTGGAAGAGAAGCAAAGTTAATGTTTCTGGCTGAATACCCTCCATCAGAACTGGGAAGGAGAAGGTATAAGGCAGAACACTGTCTCTGTCAACTTGATGGAGTGACAATTAAGAGAGATGGAGAATTAATCCTACAACACTGAGATTCCCAGCCTCGCTGGTGCTGAGCACTGGAAACAGAGGGAGTAAGGCAAAGTGATACAGAAGGCTTGACCTCTTCAGGCAGTGCCTGAGGGAACAGGTTCACTCTGGTTACCATGACTGGTGATGTTGTGAGTGCATCCGAGCTGTTTCACTGATTCAGTTTGGGTTTTACTGAAAAACTGAACAGAACCACAAGCTGCAATCACCTAAACACTGGTAAAATTTCCACAAGCTGAAGTGATAAAAGTAAAATTATACTCCAGCAGATACAGTGAAGCTGTGGCCACAATCATAGATAGGGCCCTGGACAGCAATTCCTGAATCATGTGCAAAAACTCATAAGAAAGGAAGATGACTTTATTCATTTATGGTGATTGGCCCAGAGAGTCAGCTCCTGGTGGTACTGCCAAGGACATTTCTGATTTCACAAACACCTTCTTGTGCTCATTCACTAACAACTGCATGCAGGCACCAGAGAAATCATGAAAACTACAATAGGTGACTCAGCCCCTTGAACCTGCTCCATAGATTTTAGTAGATAACAGCTGATCAGTACCTCAAATCCCACCCTACCAGTCACGTCGTGGAGATGACCTTTGCCTGCCCCTGGATCATACTTTATCTGTTCCCAGAGAGTGTGATGAGCACAGGTCAGACCAATCGGTACCTGACCTACAGTACAGCTGATCAGAATGACTCTGCACAAATGCGATCAATGGTTTTACCTCTGATAGAGGATATTTTGTGAATGTGCATAATAATTCACATATAGAACAAAATAACATGCCGACAACACCACTCCCACCTCCACTACCAGGTCTTTTTAATAAAGGCAGCTGTGCAATACAGACCAGGGTACCGTGGGGACATTCCCAGTTGATTCTCATTGGTGGATCTCAGCTGACTGGGGAAGATGAGCAATTGCTTCATGTTGTCCTCTGCAGGAGATTGCTTGTGTCAGGATGTGAGCTGAGGACAAAACTGGGCACAGCTCTGCTCCACGGGGTGATTGACTAACCCACCCCATTCACTGCCTAAACTCACAAGTGTATGATAATAATATAATATTTATTAGTCACATGTACATGGAACATGTAGGTGTAGAATGGCCATGTGAATACCGGGTCAGAGGGCATCGGGTGCCCACAGAAACTGCACCCCAGCAACTGTGCCTGGCAAGAACCAGTGACATCAGAAGATAGAAGATGCTCACTGAGACTTTAAATTCACGAAGGGACTTTATAGTTAGATGTTGGAAGCTATTCTTTGGAATTCCCTATCCCAGACGGTTGTGAATGTTCAAGGCTGAGATCGGTAGATTTTAGGACACCAAGTGAATTGAGGGATATGGGGATGTTCTGAGGTGGCAGTGTTGAGGGTAGGCAATATCTCATTGACTGTTGGAGCCACTCAAAGAACTCCACTTCCTATTTTTTATGTTCTTAAACCGATGGAAAGATAAAGACAATATTCACCATCTCTTATTTCCTAAGGCTTTGCAGCAGGGGTGGAGCAATTCAAGGGAGCTGATGGCGGTGGTCTATTGCTGACATGTAAACGTCTTCTACCTAACTATTCTAATGTGCATTCATTACTTTAATATTTGCTATACTTCATGTAAATAAAAGATATATAAATACAAAGATAACAAGTTGTTCTGGTCTCATTAGTCTCTGTTTCAGCTCCGTCAGTAATCTGCAGCATGTGGCTTGGGGCAGTGACGAGCTCGTCTGGAGTGTTGGCATACGGCCCAGGCTTTCTCAGGCTTCATGTGCATTCTGGAGCCGAGCCTAAAGTCTAAACCCAGCCAGGCTCACCAACCGGTGGGCAGGAGGTTGCCATTGAGGTCCCAAAAGGGTCGGTGATGGAGGGGAATCAGTAGGGAAAGCTGGGAAAAGCCAGAGATTGTATGGTCATATAGCATTGAAACAGGCCCTTCCAATCGACTAATCCTACGCTCACCCCATTTTCTCCCCACTTTCCCATCAACTCCCAGTTTCTGCCATTCACCTACACATTAGGGGCAATTCACAGTAGCCAATTATCCTACCAACCCACATATCTTTGGGAGGAAACCGGAGTACCCGAAGGAAATTCATGCCGTAACAGGGTGAAAGTGAAAATTCCACATCGACGGCACCAGAGATCACTGGAACTGCGAGGCAGCAGCTCCACCAACTGCTCTACTCTACTGCTTTGAGAGGACCCAGGTAAATTTACACCAAGGTTTGAGTGATCCCAGTAAGTCCTGTTTTAAATGTTTAAGAGGCAGTTATGTGCCTGTGGAGCGATGTGCAGAAACGCAGTGTGTAACTGGGGTTGCTCGGTGCACCCATTGTTGTCAGGTCACTTTCTTAATACTTAAAATTTTGTTTTTTTAAGATGGAGATTGTAAGCCTACATGATGAGGATATAAAAAACAGAAACAAATAATGTTCAGGGTCCCCAAGCCAATACACCATTCAGGGAAAGCTGATTCTGCTCCACTCTGTAGCCTGGTCCTCCTATCCTCTGATCAATCTTGGCTTTCAATGTACTCAGTTACCAAGCCATTGGACCATTTAATTCAAGAGATTCACTACCCTCTGAATGAAGCAATTTCTCTGCATCTTCGTCCAAAATTGCCACCTTGTAATCTTGTATCTATACCTACTGGTACAAGACTCTCCATCCTAAGGGAAGAATCCCTCAGAATTTATCTTATCAACCCCTCTCAGAATCATCCACGTTTTAATGGGATTACTTCTCATTCTGCTAAACTCCAGTGAGTTAAGCCAATCTCACTCAATCCCCCTCAGCCCAGAAATCAATCACAGGAATTAATGCGGGACTCCCTTCAAGGCAAGTGTTTCTTTGCATCAACAGAGGGCCTCAAATGGCACACTGTACTTTCACCAAATGCCCGAACAATTGCAGCAAGGCTCCCTCACTCTTGTTCTCTAACTCTCTTCCAATGAAGGGTAACCTAATTGGCCAGCTTAATTGTCTGCTATGCCTGCATATTAACCTGATGTATTGTGTGACGTAGCACACTGAAATGCCTTGGCACACCAACATTTACAGTTTCCCAAGATTAAAAAAAATCTCCTTTCCTTGTGAATATAACCAATATGTGACTTATTATCACTGGTCCATCAGCTGTTATACACCATTTCTGGTTGGTCACCTCCAACCTATCACCTCATCTGCTGTGACCTCAGGGTTAGGCCCCAGCACCATATGAATCTGTGCCTCGACACCTCTTCGTTCAGCCCAATCTCCATCCATACACTGGACGTCTGTCATGTCTGCAGCTGCCTGAGAGGAAAGAACTGACAGGAGACTCAGAATGAAGGCAAAATGAATGGGACTGATATCATTTCATAAAGTTACTGCAAAGGTAGGTTTTATTAAACTGGTAAGTGTTGTAGTTTATAATCTGAATGCGAAACAGGTGAGTGTTTATATGTGAACACAAGAGGCTGCAGATGCTGGAATCTGGAGCAAAAAACAATCTGCTGGTGGAATTCAGAGGGTTGAGCAGCATCTGTGGGGTGGGGGGGGGGGGGGAATGGAATTGTTGACATTTTGGGTTGAGACCCTGCACCAGATCTGCATTGACTGACTTTCCCATGTACACTGACAGCACCCAGCTCCAACCATCTCTCCACTGGCTCTGTGTAATCAGACTGCTTGTCCAGACATCCAGCTATTTCCTCTGCAAACCTTTGGGAAACCTGAAGTCATCATCTTCCGCATTTACTATGAAGCCAATACTACTGATTGCATACTGTCCCCACCACAGCCAATCCTACATTTAACCTTACTCTTCGCAAACTTGACAACCCTGAGCTGACCTTCTGACGACAAGACCTATCATCTCTCACCGACCTCCACCATACCTCAACCCACCTGCTGATGAACACCTCATTCGTGACTTTATCATCCTGGTCAGCCTCCTGCTCTCCAAATTCTGTAGACATGTGCCTACCATTGCACCTAGGACCCAATGACCCTGAACTTGTTGACCCATGTTGGCTCTCTCTCCTCCATTTTAAATCCCAGCCTGGTCTCATCTCTTGCCTCAGTTCCTCCAGCAGCTTGTTTTCTCCTTCCTGAAATATTTTTCCTTCACTTGAAGTCCATTTTTAACCTGATTTTAGACATTTTTTTCTGCAGTATAACATTCTATCAATGTAAGTGTCTGTTTCTAATTTAGCCTTAGCTATGTCCTGAGTAAACTCTGTGGCTCAGAATTGTTGAATATTTCAGCCAAAGGCCCTTCTTGTGACAAACAATTTATGAGTAATTTAAAAGTAATTACCTTTGCTGTGAACTTAGATCTAATAACCAGAAAAGTGGGTAATACATTGATAATTGTTAAACATTAAGCCAACGGGAGGTCTACTTAATAATAGATATTGTCAAAGACTTAGATCTGGCCACTTAAGACAAATTATGTGAAGCAAGTAAATATATAACCAACTATACAGCAGGAAAAAACAGGGAAGAGAAATGCTGTAGGATGATCACCCCAGTTTAATTGTTTTGGGAGCTGCATATCCCTGTCTCCATGTCACCTTGTTGACCAATTGTATTTATAGTGTGCCTGACCTTTACAAATATGGAAGCTGCTCTTTCTTGCCCTGCAGTAAAACCACATGTGCACAGTGAAAAGAAATTGTCCTAGAAAAGGATATGTGGAACACTGCAACCTACTTTAAACCATTCTGAGAAACTGTCAACTTTTTTTCTCAACTTTAAGCCAATGTTCTGCTCATTTCCTAACTGAATACTCCTTAATCTACTCTATTAATCACCTCTTGGTAGCATATAAAAAAATCCTTTGATCCATGTACAGGTCCCTTGCTGTACTTTCCCTAAATAAGGTTGAGAGCTCTGGCTGAATGTACTCCTGAAGATTTCACGTCCAGCTACTCCAACTGCTCCACTCTCCACAGTTCACCATCAGTCACCCAAAATCTCCATCTTGCAACACACTGCCTTTCTATCCCAGCCGGAAAACAGAAAATAAAATTGTCCAAAGAATATGTTTCACAACACGTTTAATGCCCCTGTGAGTTTTCTCTCTTGGTCGCATCGTGGAGTGTTTGGGATGAAAATCTTAACTCATGGAGGGATGCGCCAAAGAGTCTCATCCTGTCCTGCAGAATTCCACAATTCTGAAATTTTAGGTAAGCAATATTCCTTCAAAATTCCCTCGGTATTGCTTCTCAAAGGTGGATTGTACCAGTCAGGAAATTAACAACTGGAGTTGAATCTAAAATAAAAACAGAAAATGCGGAAAGTACTCAGCAAGTCAGCCTGCATCTGTGAGAAGAGAAAGAGAGTTTAATCAGAACCGAAAAGGAGACAAAATAAGCTGTAATGCAGCAGAGGGGTGCGGGAGTGGGATTTTCATGAGATAAAACCGGGGTAACTATGGAAACAAGCTAAGTTTTTCGGGTCTGTGACTCTTTGAAGATTTTTTAATTATCATTTACAGTTCTTTTTCCAAATTTCCAGCACGACTTTCTCGTACAGTTCCACCATCAGCCACCAGAGGAGTGCAGAACACCGGATGAAGTAATCGCTCCCATTGGAATTGGGCGTGGCTTTAGGACCCAGCGGGAAGCATCGAGTTCTCCACTAGCACCCGATCACGGAGAAGTCGACGTCGTCGGGAGGTTGGATCGAAAACTCAAGAGACGGGAAATGGCTTCAGTCAGGTGAGTGGAAAATAACCTTTTCTCGCCAGGAGAAGGGTGAACAAACTTTGAGAGGAGTTTTTCAAAACTTTTCATGAAGTTTTCCCAACTTTTTAAACTAACTTGGACTGGGAAGGTTGCGGGGAGCAAGATTAATGGCAGAAATGTTTAATGAGCGATCCCCAGTTTCCCCTCTTCCCCCTCCGCTCTAGTGTTGTGGGTTGGCTCGGTAGCAGTCTGTAGAAATTCGGATCTTTTTCCATATAACTTTTTGTAATGGCTGCATTTTAAACAAAAGGCTCAAAAGTCGTTTTTAAAAAGGGCTCAAAAGTTTGATGTGGAGACGGGACGCGGACGCCGGCCTGGTTTGTGTGAGTGAGTGACTGGCTGTTGCATGGGCGAGCGGTCAGTCAGGGCAACAGTTTCCCCTCAACTGAGGGAGGCTCCGGCGGGGTTGGCAGGGGTGAGCGGCATCTCCCCGGCCTCTCCGCCGGGTTACACGGGAAGGCAGAACAGCAGGTCATGAAAGTGAACTGGAAATGCCGGAAATCGGAGAGGCGGGACATTCGGCCCATCAATGCTGTCACCTATGCGCCACTCGAGCCGCCTCCCACTTCTCTTCATTTTGTGAGTTTGACCTTCCCCTCGCATGTTTAGACAGCCTCTCCTCTGAGTTATTGCAGCTACTGACAGTGGGAGCGAGCTCCGCTTCCACACCGTTCTGGGTGAAGAAATTAGTTCCCTGTTGGGTTTCTTGGAGAGGGTATGATTTTCATGGCCTCTAATTACGCCATTCCTCGTACTAGATGTAGAGAGAACGTTTTCACTTCTCAAAACCCTTCAACTGTACCTGTAGCACTATACTCTGCATTCTGTTTTTTCCTTTTTGTACTACCTCGATGTACTCCTGTGTGGAATGATCTGTCTGGATGGCATACAAACAGAAGTTTTTCACTGTATATTGGTACATGTGACAATAATAAACCATTAATTAGGCCATCAAGAGAGAAGACCCAGTCTGTTCATCCATTGCTGGTTTGTGTACCCAACACATTTCTGGATTCCTTGTCTATCTACATGTTAGTGTCTTGTATCCTTTGGATAAGATGGTGACCAGAATTCTGTTGCAGTAATGTAAGTGTGATTATCGATTCAATATGGCTTCCTAGCTCTACAATTCATTTCTTTGAGAAATAAACCCTGGTGTTTGCTTGTTATCATGTTGCTAATCTATGGAGCAATTTTTAGTGATACAGGATTTTCCCCAAAATGGTCAACATTGCAAACGCTTGTGCTTCCTCGTTCCTCCATCTTCCTGTTTGAAGATCTGTAATATTGTCTTAACCCCAACCCAACCCCGCACTTGTTCTTTTGCTGAACTTCATTTATGTGGAACACTTCTTTCTTCTTCCCTCTTCTCTCACCCAGTGATTTTTTTTTTCACACCCCCCCCAAAGAAATTGTAGGTTTTTGAGCCCATACTTGATGTATCTTATTTCTCAGCCTTTGTGGGTATCTTGACTTTGCCCCTTCAATTATCTCTTCCAAGGAGCCAGCACAGGAGTGACAGGACAAATGTTTTTTTAAGCTGTAAGATTCTACCACGGGAGAGAGGGAAGGAAAGAATTCAAGCCCTGTTGGATTTGAATCTTAAGTACTAGGTGTTTTCTAAGTTCAGTATAGACTTTTGATTACTTTGGGGGTGGTGGTGTTTACTTAACCACCCTCCCCACTTGCATCTGTGTTGTAAAAAGAAATCTCTTCCAGTCTTTTAGTACTTTTGAAGGTTAGGCTTAACTTTTGGATGGTTGGGCTAAATCATTTCTGCTGAAATAAACACCAGTTCCAAATGTTTGCATCTGATTGTGAGAATCTTATTTATCCAGTTCTCCTGATCCATCAGCTTCTGAGGTCTGTCCCTTGTGCATGCAGATTGGCAAAATGCCTTCATATTTACTCTCAGTTCCCAACATGCATCTCCTTTTGTATTCATTAACAAGAGCCATTGTGGCCTTTGTGCTGAAAGTTATTTGATAAAGACTTCCGGTATTTTGACTCTTTGCAGATGAAGTAATATCCACATTGGAATGGTGGCGTCTTGAGAAGTGGTCATGTGACCCTGTCTGCTGCATACCTTCTAGTTGAGTGGATCTGGTAAAATTACTCTACTAGAAGTCAGCATAGGCTTGATGGGCTGATTGTCTTTCTGGGCGGTGGCAATTCTATAAGGTGGAAGTTGCAGGTTCAAAAGGTGTTGGTACAGTGCCTCTTGTAAACTGTATGCACTGCAGCTATGTTAAACCTGTGGTGGACAGGTTACCTGCATGGTGTTTGAGCTTGGGAGAATTTGGAGCAGCTTTCACCCAGGTAAGTGAAGAATATTCCTTTTCACTCTTGAGTTGTTTGTAGGTAGGGAAGAAGCTTTGGGTCAGCAGGGAGTGAAGACCCAGTCACTGACCTCTCTTGTAGCCACCATTTTTATTTGTTCTCCAGTGAAGCTTCTGACCATTATTCATCTCAGGAGTTACAAATGGAAGTAAACACAGTGTAATCAACAGCAGCCATTCCCATTTTTAAACTTAATAGGGAAGGAAGGTCTTTGATGGAGCCACCAAAGACGGTTGGGCCTGGGGACATTGTCCTGAGGAACTCCTGCAGCAAAGTCCAGGGTTGATATAATTGGCCTTCCACACTGCCTTCCTTTGTGTCATGGAGTCATAGCCTGGAAACAGGCCCTTTGGGACTTGTGTTTCCAGAACTCTGGTCACTTCTACCAATACTATCATGGTCATATGAATGTACTTTTCTTCTCAAGCAAGCTTCCCACCAACAGGGTAGATTGGTTGGACTCTTATCTCCTGTCATGCATTGTATTTCCATGTAACCACTTCACTTGTAGTGCAGAGGTTTTCAATCCTTTACTTTTAAATAGGAATGTAAAACTAGAGTAATATATTTAAAATTTTGGGGTTGTGGGTTTAAACCCTGATGTCGAGAGTTCATGTAATCCCGGCTAAGGAGAGCTGTGCACTTAAACACTAAACTGAAAGTGCTGCTTGCTTATTTGAGGAGGGAAGGGGGGTGATTTGAAAAATCCCATGATTCCATGGCAGATTTTTCCCAGTGTCCCAACCGACATTCCTCCCTTCACCAAAAAAAAATAGAAATTATAGTTTCTGCACTAAACTGGCAATCTGCAGAGTAGCAAACATTGATTTAATCACTGGAACTTTGCAATCCTTTAAACAAAGTTGATGCCATGTGACTTTGCAAGAAAGCTGACCCTAAAACAGGATCCCAGCCAGAATGGAAGGCAGGACAAGGAGAGAGAAACTTGCGGCTGCCCGAAGGCATAACTGCAAAAGGGTTTTTGAACCAGAAACATATTTTAATGAGAATCTAAAACACAGAGAAGTTTAGGGAATGAATTCCAGCTTGCTTCCAGCGGTGGGTCATTAAAAATTGGAGACGCCCAGAAGGCCAGAACAGGAGGAGCACTGAGATTTCAAAGGGTTGGGGGTGGTTACTGAATTAAGGGGGGAGTCGAAGCAGTGGTAGGGTTTGAAAACAAGGCTGGGAATTTTTAAATTCAGTGTTTTACCAGACTAGAAACCAGAGTAGGCCAAAAGGCACAGGAGCGATAGCTGAATGGGGAAAATCCTTCAATATGCAGATAACATCTCATTTAAGTATTACAGTTCTTTTGACGATGTTTACTGCAGAATTATGTAGAAGGGAAATGTTAATTGAATGTAGAATTTGGCAGTGTACAAAAGTATTCATTTTTATGTTTGCATGTGTAGAAAATCTGAAAGAAAAGCAAAAATGAATGAAAATACAATGCATCTATATTTAAGATCGTTACCATCTCCAAAAATGGTCAGTTTTTTGTTACTGTGTACTTGAGGTGGGTGCAAGTTAGGCACATGGGATGGTTTGGGTTGTAGGGTTGGCCAGGAGGAGTGCTTTAGATTGATAGACTGGAGGACACAGTGGGCTTGAGGTACAGCAGAGGAGCTGGGGTGGGGCAATATTGCTCAAGTGTTGGATTTGGTGATTAACAGAGCTTGAGCTGGGCTTGGTATCAGGGAGGACGCCAAATGTCTTAGTGTTGTGATTCAACCCTGACGCTGGCCAAGGAGGAGGCTGGGGCTGGATGATGAGTGAATCATGTTTGTGGTTGAGGGTGAGGAGCTTTGGTCTTTTGATTATTTCATTTGGAGGAGATTTCTCCTAAAATGTAGGATGTCAGACACAGAGTGAAAAATTAGAGGAACAGAAGGTGACAGGAAAAGTGTTAGTGAGCTAGAGGGCAGCAGCTAGTACAGCCCCAGAGATTCAAATTCAATCTTAACCTCAGCTGCTGTCTGTATGGAGTTTGCATGTTCTCTCTATGACTGCATGGGTTTCTCCCAGATGCTCTGGTTTCCTTCCACATCCCAGATATGTGTAAGTTGGTAGGTTAATTGACCACTGTAAATTGCCCCTAGTGTGGAGGGGAGTGGATGAGAATGTGGGGAGAATAAAAATGAGATTAATATAGGATTGGTATAGATGATCGGTACGAACATGGTGGGCCGAAGGGCCTGTTTTCCTGCTTTACTTCTCTGACTCTTTAACTGCAGGTGGATCAATGTTTCAATGATGCTGCCAAAGGTGGCTATAGATGGGAAATGGCCAAGTAGGGGTGATCTCCAGAAGCAATGTCCAGCTGCAGTTGGATAGATGAGTAGATGGAGACAAGTGCATTCCCAATCAGCTGGATGACCTAAGAAAGAGAGTGGCTAAGGATAATTTCCTCCATAGTATCAAAGGGTGTTGACAAATCAGGAAAGATGGAGGAGTCAACCAGAGCACAGTCTGTGGTTATAGTATGTGATTTTAATAAGACTTGTTAGAGTGGTTTGGAAACCTGACGAGGGATTTAAACATGGAGCTGAAGGGCAGATGAGCTTAGGTAAAGGATACAAAATAAAAATTGAAAATGCGGGGGTATTCGGCAGATCAGGCAACATTTGTGGAGAGAGAAATGGTTAACATTTCAGGTCAGTGATTTTTTTCATTAGATAATTCATTGACCTGCAACACTAAACTCTTTCTCCACTGCATTTTACAGCATCTTCCACTGTTCCACTTCTACTTTTGTTTGTTTTTTTTTGTTTTTGGATATAGGAGATGCAACTCTTGCAGTCATTTCCCCCGTCATCAGACTGTCAATGGTGACCAAGGAAGTGAGGGCTGTAATTAGTCATTACCGTTTTAGAGATTCTGCTGTTAATAAAATGGTTGCAACATTCACCTGCCTACTGATCAGCGCCTATTAGAGTGATTCATTGGCAGAGAACACTGGGTGGCTGAAATGTGATAAAACTCTATTTAAATGCAAATATTTTCTCAATTGATACTCGGTTGCAAGGAAAACCAGAGGCGGATGTGACTGGGGGCTTGCTGGTTCTTTTACTTTTATTTTGCTGCAGGTTCCAGCATCTGCAGTCTCGTGTGTCTGGTTTTTCTACTTTCTTTGTTCAAGACATTTGAGCCCATTTGAGACTGAGCATATTTTAAGGTGGCCAGGAGCCAATTTCGAATTGCCAGCTTATTACTAATTTTGTTTAAATTTTCATATTGTTGCTCCAGAAGGGGTTGATTTAATCGTTGGCAATGTCCCCTTCCGTTCCCTTTACTGTAGCACCATTGTTCTTTGAGCCTAGAGGTCAGCGATGCAGCTAATAGAGCCACTGCCTCACAGTGCCAGAAACCTGGGTTCCATTCTGACCTCGGGCATCTCAATGTGGAGTTTGCATGTTGTTCCTGTGACCATGTGAGTTTCCTCTGGGTGTACTTGTTTCCTCCCACATCCCATTGGTTAATTGGCCTTGCGTGTGGGGGGGGGGGTGGGAGAATGTGAGGGGAATAAACAGTGGGATTAATATAGGATTAGTGTAAATGGTTGATGTGGACTCGATGGGCCAAAGGGCCTGTTTCCATGCTGTATCTCTCTATGACTCCATAACTGAGAGTTGAGACTGTTTGACTGTAGGATGCCCTTGTTGTCCTCTGTATTCCAATGCACTTCCTGTCCAGCACAGTTTGTGCTTTGGAGTTTGGAGCATGTAACTTCGCTGGCTCAGGGGCCACTTTTAATTGTAGTGAGCCCACAGTTTCCCTGGCTAATATATCAGATGTATTCCCTTTTGAATCATTCATCCCTTGCTCACCTGCACTGTAACTGAAAACTAATTTGTCTTCTCCCTTTCCCACTTCTGATGAAGGTTCTTGGATCTCAAACAATAACTCTGTCTCCTTTTCCACAGATGCTGCCTGACCTGCTGAGTGTTTCCAGCATTTTTTGTATTTTATTTTGGTTACTATAGCACAGGTTGTGAGTAAACTTGCTGTCTTCTCCACATTTGCATCAGGGACCCAGAGGGCCAATAAAGATCAAATTCATTTAGTCTTGGACTTGATGTCTTTTAAAATAGACATTGGGATTCTGCAGAGTTAGGACATTAATCCAACAATATATTTGAGGTACTGTTGTCTTGGTCATTGACACCCCTATGTTACTGAAAACTTTTTTTAAAAACTGGCAATTTTGGACATCTGTAATAAAAATACATGAAGGGTCTTGGACCTAAAACATTATTTCTCCTTCCATGGATGTCCCTGAACTGCTGAGTGTTTCGACCACTCTGTTTATATTACCCCTTATCCTCCTTTTCTGTTTGCACGTGTTGCACTATATATCCCCAAAGAATTTAAACCCGTTAACAGTTTATACTTGCACGGCACCTTCAACGTACTAAAATGTCCCATGGTGCTTAGAATTAAATGAGCTGGAAAATTGGCATTGAAACAGAAAAGCATGTTGGCAGAGGTAACCAAGAGCTTGGTTGAAGATATAGGTCTCTAGGAACAACATGGTCTCTTGGGTGCCTTGTATGCTGTGAAGTTTTGTTAGAAAAGGTGCTTTTGCTACTGGGCTGCACGCTTTTCCTGGTTGAGTACAATCTTCACAGATTACTTGTGGGGTAATAGTGAAGGATATGCACCAATGAACCACTTTCCCTGCCACAACACTTCAATCATGGGTTGACACTTGTGCAAATGGTTTCCTAGTTTCTGCTCCAAAAGTTCACCCATTTGGAAAATGAATCAAGTTCCAAGTGAGGGAATGTAAGGTTTCACATTTGCCCTTGCTTTACTTCTGTCATTTAGCCAATGAGGTACTTCTGCTCGTCTTGCCTGAGAGTGAGACACTTCCTAGTAACCTGTGTCCTGAAGCCAAGGAATATTGGAATTGCTGCTCCGTTCTTTGAGCTTTTGTTATTTCTATAATTCATGTTTGCACTCTGCTCCCTGTGGTCACGTTGCTCAAACAATTCTGTTTTATCATTGGTCTAATCTCTGGTGGTGTAATATTACGTTAGTAACATCACGGAATTTTACACAACATATCAACAGATCAGCAGCCACTTTAGTGTTTTAGCTTATGTCTGAGCCGAGCTTGCCCATTCACTACTCAGTAACTAGTCTCCCTGCATCAGTGAACAATGACTCATCCCTGGTAAACTGCCTGTGCTCCCGAGCTTAATCTGATTGCCACGGTTTGGTGGAGGGAGTGTGGCTTTGAGCAAAGTTGAGCTCTCCATGTCTGAGCTATCGGAGGGAACTCATTCTGTGTTGTTTGTGAAGATCACTTGGGGTTGAGGATGATCTTTGCTGGTACAGTGGGGCAGCACATTGGCATACCAAGTAGAGTTGCTGCCTCACAGCTCCAGTGACACGGGTTCAGTCCTGATCTCTGCTGCTGTCTGTGTGGAGTTTGCACATTTTACCTGTGACCACATGGGTTTCTTCCAGGTCCCCCAGTTTCCTTAACTGGATCCCAAAAAGGTGTGGGTTTGTAAGCTAACTGGATGTTGTAAGTTGCTTCTTGTGTATAGACGAGTGGTATAATCTGGAGGGAGTTGATGGGAATGTGGGAAGGATAAAATGGTTTAGGGTAGGATTAGTGTGAAAATGGGAGCTTGATTGTCAGCACAGACTTGATGGGCCAAAGGGCCTTTTTCCATGATGTATCTCTCCATGACCCTGTGGTTTTGATTCATTTGCCCTTGGTTGATTGTGAAGTCCAATCCCAGAGCTGCAGACATGTTGATGGACATTGCAGCTGATGCTGGAAGACAGGGTAAAGCCATGGTTGCCATCAGACAGTCGTCTCTAGTTTCTCTGGTAACCAAGGTAGTTGCTTCTTCGTGAACCTCTGTCTTGGAGGCCAATGTCAGAACATCCTTCGAGAGGGTGAACCCTCGCAAGGCGTCAGGCCTCGACATTGTACCTGGCAGGGTACAGAAAATCTGTGCCAACTAACTGGCTGGACTGTTCAAGAACATCTTCAACCTCTCACTGCTACAGTTGAAGGATCCCACCTGCTTCAAAAGGGCATCAATCATACGAGTGCTCAAGAAGAGCAGGGTGAGCTGCTTCATCAACTATTGCCCGTAAGCACTCACATCTACTTTGATGAAGTGCTTTGAGAGGTTGGTCATGGCTAGAATTAACTCTTATCTGAGCAAGGACCTGGACCCACTGCAATTTGCCTTCTGCCACAACAGGTCTACAGCAGACACAATCTCAGTGGCTCTCCACTCGGCTTTGGAGCACCTAGACAACAGCAAAACATAGGTCAGGCTGCTGTTTATCGATTACAGCTCAGCATTCAACACCAACATCCCCTCAGTACTAATCAACAAGCTTCAAAACCTGGGCCTCTGTACCTCCCTCTGCAACAGGATTCTCGACTTCCTTATCTGACCACAGTCAGTGCAGATCGGTAGTAACGTCTCCTCCTCGCTGACAATCAATACAGGCATACCTCAAGGATGCATGCTTATCCACTGCTCTACTCTGTGTGCACACATGACTGTGTGGCTAGGCACAGCTCAAATGCCATCTATAAATTTGCCAATGACACCACTGTTGTCAGAATCTCAGATGGCAATGAGGAGACGTACAGGAGTGAGATCAGCAGGTTGAGTGGTGTCACAATAACAACATTTCACTCAACGTCAGCAATACCAAGGAATTGATCGTGGACTTCAGGAAGGGGAAGTCGGGAGAACACACACCAGTCCTCATTGAGGGGTCAGTGGTGGAAAGGATGAGCAGCTTCAAGTTCCTGGGCGTCGACACCTCAGAGGATCTACCTTGGGCCCAACACATTGATGCAATCGTAAAGCAGCGGCTCTACTTCATTAGGAGTTTGAGGGAACTTGGTATGTCACCAAAGATTCTTGCAAATTTCTATTGATGTACAGTGGAGAGCATTCTGACTGGTTGCATCACTGCCTGGTATGGAGGCTCCAACATGCAGGATCAAAAGATGCTGCAGAGGGTTGTAGATTCAGCCAGCTCCATCATGGGCACAACCCTCCCCACCCTCGGACATCTTCAGGAGGTGATGCCTCAAGAAGGCGGCATCCATCATTAAGGACCCTCACCATCCAGGACATGCCGTCTTCATTCTTCCCCTCTGTTGTCAGATTTCTGGTCCATGAACACTACCTCGTTATTCCTTTTTTGCATATTTATTTTTGTCACTTATAGTAATTTTTGTGTCTTTGTCTTGCACTGTACTGCTGCCGCAAACCAATAAATTTCATGACATGTCAGTGATAATAAATCTGATTCTGACACACCTTTGCCAGATTGTCTTGTCAAGGGTTACCATTCGCCCAGTGTGACATCCATGAAGTATCTCTTGATATTTGCCTTTTAAGTGTTTATTTTGGTCTCTTTATTTCCTTTCTCGATTGGTGTTAGGCACACAGCAATTGATTTGGTAGGCATATGTGCACAGCACCTGTTCCACCTCAGTTGATGCTGGATAATCAGTTTCTCGAGATGCTGGAATCCGTATGGGCACTGTCATTAGTGCAGTGATTGGTCTGATGCAGCTGTTGGCATTCCAGGTTTTTCAGGTATATTCTTACATCACTCAATCCTTGAAGAGAGTAGGATTGTCATCACTTTGTATACTAAAAGTCTGGTTATATAATCCAATGTTGTCAGTTTTGAGCACCCAGTGAGACTGCCTACCAAAGGCAAGGCAGTACAATGGATTATGGGCTGAATCTTGACATCAGTGTTTGCTCTTTGGGGATGATGGCTGCTAAGGTAAACAGTTCCATATTTTACAGTTCTTCAGTGTTGATATTTGCTGGGCTGAGGAGTGGGTGCAGCCTGACAGAACTTTTACTTTGGCAGTGTTAAGGCTGTTCTGAACTTGAAGCTCTTACAGGCTGATTTTTGGCCTTCCTTTGGGGGGTGTGGCCCCAGGACAACTACCTGCATATTGAAGTTTAATTATTGTCGAGCAAATTAACTTAGTTCTCATACAGAAGGAAGAGAAGTTGAAGTTGCTGTCAAAATGATATTGGATGCTAACACCCTGCAGTACTAGATCTTGGATTAACAATTTCAGGTTGAATTTCAGGAAGAAGGTTAGCTCATGTTACAACCCTGTTTTACAGTAGTGTAGAGATCCACTGCATGAGTGGAGTCATTTGAAATTTGTTTGGGCAGGCACACTTTGACATGATTTTCCATGATTGGAGGCTATAACAACTCCAGGTGTTGTTCAGGTCACTTCTGTGGATCCACTGGCTGTGAAAATAATATCAGTGGTGCCTTGTAGGATTTTGGGAGTACTTACTGTGATTCGGTAAGTGATAGGAGTAAGTGATTCAGTGTGATTTCTAGTGAGAATCTTCCCAGTGATGGTGAGGAAAACAATGTGACAACCATCTCCCCTTCTTTTAAAATGGTGACAGTGTTACATTGCACAAGACAGCAATGAGTTTAAGAACAGGCTAAGTAAATGTTGTTACTGGTTCAGCCTGTAAAGTGACTATACCCAAGAGGTTGTCCTGGTTCCATTGTCCTGCACTGTGCAAGAAAGATTGACTTGACTCCTTTGTGATTATACTCTGTGCCACTGGCTTGATTGTAGTTCCACTCCATGGACTTCGTCATCAAGGCTGTCAGTTGGAGGGCGGTTCATTCTTTCAGATAAGTACAGAACTGAGGCACTTCTGCCTACTCAGACAGAAGTGTAAAAATTCCATTGTGGACTTTGGATAAGAGCAGTGTTGTTTCATTTCAGCCCCTCTAAAGGTAGAGTCTTGGTGTCAATGTCTTTCTGCTGCTGCATTGTTCTCGTACTCATGTAAACATGCAACAGCCTCTATAACTCAACCACCTCTCCCACTGCCATCTGGGCAGAAGACGTCAGGTATCCAGTCTTTGATCAGCCATGGAACCTCCAGCCAAACACTGAGAAGGCAGTCATCATCTCTTGTCCTGTCCCACCTCTGTTCCCTGTTCCATATTGAACCAGATTATTTGCAACCTGTTTTCTACTCTGCATTGATCTGAACATCCGGAACCACCACCACCCACCCCCCCCCCCCCCCCCCCCACACACACACACACAATACCCATTCCATCAGACACCTGATTGCTCGTCATCACCTCGGCTCTGAGCCTCTTGTCCATGCCTTTGCCACTTCTTGACTCCACTATTGGATTGCTCTCCTTGCCAGTCTCCCAACATGCATTTCATCTCCTAAAATTCTTGTTTAAAATTCCCACACCAAGTCCTCTGCACCTTAATCCATGTAGATCTATGTTATATCCTAGTTCTCAGGCATTAAGCTTCTCCATCCTTATGGAGGATTTTAAGCGTCTTTTGAAATCACATCTGCACCTAAATCCCTTCCCTCGGTCTAAATCCTTCACGTCAGCCTTCAGCCCACTGTCAGCAGCCATGTCCTTGGACACTGAGCCTGCACTGAAATTGTTCCCTGTGCTATGCCTTCACCAGCTCCTCTTTACAATTGTCCTTGCATCTCACCTGTTCGATCAAAGGTACGTCACCCATCCTAACATCACAATATTGGCTTGTCATTTGGTTCGATCCACATGCACATTACAGATCTAAGTGAGTCATAGAGAGAGACCTCGCAGAAGCAGACTCTTTGGCCCACCGAGTCCGCACTGACTATTAACCACCAATTTCGACTACATTAATCCCTTTTTTTTCCTGTTTAATTCTCATCGACTCCCTTCCTCACGCCCAGATTCTACCACTCATTTACACACTGCGGTCCATTTACAGTGGCTAATTAACCTACCCATCTGTATGTCTTTGGAACATAGGAGGAACCCCCCCCCCCCCCCCCCACAGTCACGGAGAATGTGCAAACACCATGTATGCAGCACCTGAGATCAGGATTGAACCAGTGTCTCTGCCCAACAAATGCAACTCCTTGTCTAGAATTTATCTGTCAGTTCTCACAACTGAAATCAGATTAGCTAATCAGCTATCTCATTGCTATTTGTCACACCATGTTGCGCACCAATGAACTGTTATAATTATCTACAGAACAAAACCACAAATATTCAATCTGCAACAAAAATTTAAAATGCTGGAAACACTCAGCAGGTCAGGCAGCATCTGCGTAGAAAGCTATTAATTTTTCAGGTCAAAGACCCTTAATCAGAAATGGGGTAGAGAGAAAATGAGTTAGTTTTACATTGCTGAGAGGGGAAGGGAGTATATCTGACAGGGTGAGGTCAGTGTGGCCATGGCGATGCTTCTTAAAACCTTTTGGTTAATAAATGAGTGTAGTTAGAGAGGGAAAAACAAAAGGAGATGTAAAAGGGTAGCATGGTGGCAAAGTCTGCATGGAGTTTGCACTTTCTGTATGATCACGTGGATATCCTCTGGGGGCTGCAGTTTCTGCCCGCATCCCAAATCTGTGCAGGTTGGTGGGTTAATTTGCCTCTGGTGTATAGGTGAGTGGCAGAATCTGGAGGGAGTTGATGGGAATGTAGGGAGAATAAAATGGGCATAGTGTAAATGGGTGCTTGATGGTCGGTGTGGACCCATATCCATGCTCTATCTCTCTGAGACTCGAAGCAATGCAATGTGGCCAGACTTGCCATAGCGAACCGAAACCAAAAGAGTGCTAGAAATGTCCAGCAAATCAGACAGTATCTGCAGAGGAGGAAAAATATTAAGATTTTTTTTCTCTCTATAGATTCTCCCTGATCTGGTCACTTCTCTGAAGTAACTGACCAGTATTTCAAAATTTTGCATGCCCCTTTGCTTTCGATCTTTTCATCTGCCCTCCTCAATCTGTCAGCCAGGTTGTAAATAATGTATTACCATGGCAACCCTAGCCCCTCCACATTAAAGGTATTTCCTTCGTTTTATCATCCCACCCTCATCCTCTCTGCAATTTGAAACCAAACTTACTCACTTTCCCAGTTGCCATTTTCTCTTTCCACGAATGCTGCCTGACCTGCAAAGTCCTTTAGTTTTGACTGATAATTAATGGCTGTTAAGTGGTTTGGAGATGTGTGAAAGATGTAATGGAAATGCAGGTTGGTTCTTCAAAGTGGAGCCCCAGGTGTAATTAAATGCAAATACAAGATCTGCCAGCCGGTCTTTATTGCAGGGTTGTGTCACCATCATTTTACAAGTCTTAATCGCTTATTTTGCTTGAATATCGTGGTCTTTATGCTGGAAATGAGCTACTGGAGTAGGAAGGAGACTGTAGATTGTCTGTCCCCAGTCCTCAGTGGGAAGCCTTGAAAGACAGTACCTTCAAATCCTGCATTTTTTTTGTAGGGGCTTCAAAATGGCCATGTGGTCAAGGTGCAGTTGGTTTGTGAACAGCAGATCATTTATGAAATGGATGCATTTCAAAGGTAATTAGCCAGATGTTCCAATGATTGGCTGATTACAATAGTGAGTAACTGATTCATTCACATAAGCTGAGCAGGTCCAAAGATCAGTTCCTTGTCTTCGTTAAAATGGGTGGTTTCAATTATTGCTTTCAACTAAGTTAGGAGTGCATTGGTTAGCTCTTGGAAATCTGAGTTGGATAGCTGCCCCTGTATATTTGAAGACTGGATGAAACTTGGTTATGTAAGCTTCATGATTCACATTATTGTCATATACACTAGGGTGCAATGAAATTCCTTGCTCCAGTGAAGCTCACAGAGCAAACAGTATACATGGTGATAATAAATAGGACAATAAATAGAGCAATGAGCCAAAACAACAGAATGGTGCAAAAATAAATCATGCAATCTGAAATAATGCAAAAAGAAATGCTGAAGTGACAGTAATGGAATAACAGAGGTAGATTTGAGAGTCTGGGTATGTGGCAGCACCATCAGTAAGGGGATGTGAAAGAGGTGATTGGTTCAATTCAGTTGCCTTCCAATGCTTTCCAGACTGCAAAGTGGAGCATAGCTACTTGGCTCAGGACTGCTGGGTGTGCAAGGAACTTTGCAGCAGCTTGAACAATTGCAACAAAGTTGTCACTAGCTGTGTCCTGAATGTAATCGCATTCAACCCACTACACTTGCATCACTTCCTTTGCCTCACTTTTGTTTATGCTAAAACGGTCTACTGTGCATTTGCCTTTTGAATTAGTTCATTCTTTGATTTGGCACTGACCTGGTTTAATCTCCCAGTCTCTAATTTCCACCACTGTTGTGCTGTCAAACATATTCCCACCCCCGCCCCCCCAGCATTGCTACATTTGGGTCTTTCCCTGAAGTTCTTAGTCCGGCACTTGGGTGTTGCAATAGTATTAAATTCCTGAAACCATGTTTATTTAGGCTGTGGTACTTCATTGTGTGTTTGTTCTTTCTGTGCTTCAGCTAATTTTCAACAGCTTGGGCTTTGTCCCTTTTTTCTATCATTTTGTACATAGTGAATTGATCCAGTTTATCTGAGTGCTCTCAAGTCATTTTCTCTAACCGCTCTTCGTCATACCACGCTCCTCTTTAACATGGAAATTAACTTATTGGTGCTTTAGAAACCAGGCTCCCTTTAGATCCTGGCTCCTGCCTGAATCTGGGGCAGATGCAAAGAACTCTCCCCTACTAAATTTTGTGCATCTGTTTTATTTGCTTTATTTGAATGGCCCAGTCTTTGAATACAAGAGTGCAGTTAATATGGGGACTGTTCCTTTTGTGAGGTTGGCTTTATTGACAAGTGAAGTGAATGTTGTCCCGGAATGTTTAAACTTGTGGAAGGAGTGATAATTGAGAATTAAGTTTAATGCCTAATGTGGCCGTTATAAAATCGCAATCAACAGCTTCTGACCACACACATGTTGAAGTATTCATGCAATTAACTGATGAGAATTCCTCATTGAAGTTTCACCGTCTACTATGTTTCTGAAATCATTATTTCCTTGCATCATTCACAGTGGTCTGAGGTCACCAATGTACAGATGCACAAGTGCAATCTGCTCCCAGGAAACCTGATTTGAGGGAAGTTGATTTCTTGTCGCTGACCTGGTTCAGTAACAGCTGTGAACTGTATCTCTTGCAGTGGGTGCAGAAGGGGCTGTTGTCAGGGAAGTGAGGTCAGAGGATTTCCTCGGGAGTGCAACTCTCTTTGTACTCAGTAGCAAAACATCATTAACCTCGGAGGTGGGGTGTACTTCTGCTTGGTCTCCACAAAGAAAATGTTTCTGTCCAAATGGAATTTCCTGCTTTCAGGAGGTCTAATGCTTGTGCTTTGTTTTGCACTGTTCTCTGTGTGTGCAGGCATTACTGTGGAATGGCTGGCAATAAGCTGTTAGTTACTATACAAGAAAAGACACGAATGCCCAGCAGTTTGTAACGGTTCTAAAAACACTGAATGCTTGGTGCTCTCTGGCTGTTCACCATTGTACTGCCTTCAGTCCAACCTTGACTCTGTGTTCCATGTTGATCAGAGGTAAGGTAGCCAGTTGGGTCCCTGATGATATCCTTCAATGAGGGATTCAGTGTTTATGTGCAAGTTGACTGGAATGTAGAGTGTTTTGCATATTTTTGCACCTGCTCCTCACCATCCCTCACTTTGGTATCATTCCTCGAAGGTGAGTTGGAGCAGAACTGGTCACTGGTGCCATGCTGACATTCTAATGTTAACTGAAGGCCGTTGTCACCAGATCTCATCCTGGCCTGGTCCATTACTCTGTACTTGGACTGAGAGCCTTGACTGAGTTTGGTTTCCTCTCCACTCTCCTTGAAGCTCAGCTGCACTGATAACCATGCTGTTTTTCTTCTCTTTTTAGCATTGGTCATGCAGCACAAACTCTGGGCTGTTGGCCTGCACCGTTACAGAGTGGTACAGCACAGAAACAGGCCTTTCACCCACTGAGCCCACGTTGACCTACCATTGTCTGTTTACATTCATACCATTTCATTCTTTCCATGTTCCACCACACACTAGGGGCAATTTACAGTGGCCAATTAGTCATACAGCATAGAAACAGGCTCTTCATCCCACCGCATCCATGCTGACCCTTTTACCCATGTTACATGCCTGCATTAGGACTTCGCCTTGCCTATTGAAGTATCTGTCAATATGTCTCTTAAATGTGGTAGTTGTTAACCTACCAACCCCCACACCTTTGGGGTGTGGGAGGAAACTGGAGCAGCTGGAAGAAAGCCACATGGTCCCAGGAAGAACATGCAAATTTTGCATAATCCAGAGGTCAGGATTGAACCTTGGTTACTGGAGCTGTGAGGCAGCCACTCTATTAGCTGCACCACTGTGGTGCCTCTTGTTGTACTAGCCTCAACCTGTTTGCTTTCTCACTTTCTAACAGAGGGTTTAATTAGAAGAAGCATCCTTGGCTTTTCTTTGTAGAGAAATGTGCTTTCCCTTTTACGTGTGCTTCTTGAAATGTAAGCAGACAAAAAGCAGGAAAGGAATACTTCAACACAAAGGATGTAGATGTCTTGGTAACTTGTAACAGATGGAGTTTTGGGGTTTGCTGCACATCCTACCAATGTGCCATAGTCCCCAAGTCTCTGGACGTCATAACACTTAATAGTGTAAAACAGATTCTACCACTCACCTACCAACCCATGAGTCTTTGGGGTGTGGCAGATCAGAGCACCTGCAGGGAACCCACATGGAGAAGGTGCAGACTCCACACAGACAGCATCTTGAGGTAAGCATCGAACCTGGGTCGCTGGAGCTGTGAGGCACCAGCTCTGCTAGTGGTGGTGAGCTGGTGATTGGTATTTCCATGCTGCCTGTTTCCACAGTCTGAACCTTGAATTCAACACTGGTAGTTGAGCCTTAATGACATTAGGAGTGCTGTTGCCTGTCATGTCAGCCAGAAGCAAGACTTTGAGTTCTGTTCCCAGATATATTTGTTTTGGCATTGACTCTGTTCTGAAGACACTCTGGGAGTGATGGAACATTCTGAAACCAGTTAGCATTTGTCCTAATATGTTCGTCACGTACCATAGATCCTGCATGCAGTTGGGTAATTAAATTTGCAATTACTGAAATAGTTGCTGGACTTCATCAAAGTATCAGGATTGACCTGGAGAGAACCTGAGGTGGTTTTATTTTGTAATCCAGAGCCAAGTAGGAAGTGCTAACCACGAGGGTTTAAAATGGCATTAAATTGAATATGAGTAAACAAAAGTGGAGGGGTGGGGACCCCAAGTTTGCTGAAAAATTAAACAGTTCCATCGGAATTTGTGGGAAGAGCTGAAAGGCCTATTTTGGCTCCTTTCTGACACTGCTGTCACTTCAAGGCTTTAAACTAAAATATATGTAACAGGGCTCTCTCGTAAAGAAAAAGCTTTCTTCACAGGCTGATGCTTTGTGCTGCAATCTTTCAATATTTCCTTGATGGTTTATTTTCTCTTAAAACTGCTTTCATTCAAAAGTGCCCATGGCTGCCAATTGAAACAATTTGAATGAGACAAAAATCTAATCAATCACCAGTTGCAAACTACCTGTTATCCATTAGAGTATATGCACTGGAAAGTGTGGTGTACTGGGGGTATCTCCCTTCTGCCAATTGTTTGGAGGCAGAGGAGTAAGTCGGATATCAGTCAGTTTATGATTCATTGGCATTGTAAGCATGGAGGATGGAGTTCTAGCCATTTCAGCGAGTATTATTGTAACAGGCATGAGTCAGTGGATCAGCAGCGAACGTCACGTCCTCTGATGAATGCAGGTGTGAAATGGAAACTATTCCCCTCCAGAGCTAATGTTTTGAGTCCAATCTACTTCATTTTAAGGAGTTTGGTCCCCAATGTAGCTCCATTTTAACTTGCTCATTTTCCTCATTCCCTGGCCAGCATCTCCGCTTCATTTAATACCACCTCGAACAGGATAACCATCTTAATGCAAATTTACAGTTTTCAGTGATTGGCAGTACCTTTTGAGCAATAGGTCTGCTAAGTTAAAAAGAATGGGAATGAAAATAAGAAAGTCTGGGGTTCTTTGGAAGATTAGAGACTAAAGAGTTTTATGGATGGGGGAAGTCAGCATAGTGAAGAGTCTTCGGGACCAGTTTGCACTTTATAATGGAATACATTCTGCTAATTTGTGGGTGAAGACTTAATAGGCCAATGTTCTATAATATTTAATAGAAACTATAATACATTTTCAGCCCAACCTCTCTCGCATAGGAATTTACTGTGGTGCCAAATTGCTGTCTTCTGGCTTCTCTTTAAAAGGAACATTTTTGCAATGTACATGTGTGTACTTGTCAAAGGGTGGAGGCAAGAATGTTTAGGCTGTTACTTGTCACGGGTATTACACAATGTTATGTAAATGTCAGACACAGGTTCAGAGAGGTTATTTTAACATTTAATCTATCACCAAGGTGTTTCATTTGTTCTTGGGCTAGATTAAGTTGGAATGCATGCCTAAGAAGGACTGGGTAGCGTATTGCTTTGGCTATTGTTCCACAGATCTTGACCTTGCAACACCCGTAAGGGCATATTCACTTGGTTTCCTCCTCAATATTTCCTGGGTTATGCAGAATAACTGTAGACACTCATAAAGGGACAGGCACAATTTCCTGTCTCTGAAGTTGTGCATAAAGGTAGGTGTGACCAAGGGAGCATCTCGTTGTCTCCTAGGAAGATTCTTCTAATCTTTGAGTTAGTGAAATTTCCAAGGTTCACCTTCTTTCCACTGACCTTGTAAGGTTTCACCCCGTCACAGCCCGTATCCGGAGATTGTAGCTGCCGGGCATTGGTGATCGTGGTGCTCAGTTGCATTGTACCGTGTCCATCAAGCTACGGCCCTTTTGTGTGTTTTGCACTTGATTCCAATATAAGAATGCAATTTGATTTGTAAAGTCTGGGCCATTTTTAGAATGTAATATAAAATCAGATGCCTGGGAAATGTATCTAGTGCTACACCTGATTTGTCTTGAACTCGGAGGATGAGGATATTATGGAATGCATTCGTGAAACCCCAGCAAAATTATTTGTGAATATAGATATCCATGACTCCTGTCCACAGAGCAATCCATAAGAAAGATAATTATGCAACTGGATTGTATTTTTCACAGGCTCACATTATCACAAAGTACTTTTGGTATTGGTTGTCTGCTCTGATGATAAAATGAAGGTTAACTATTGGTCAGGAATTAATTCACTATAGAATGGTGGCAGAGGAGCTTGTGCATGCTCCTGAGACAACAGATGGGTCCTTGGTTTAAGGTCACATCCCCAACGCTGCAGCACTTTTATTTAGTATTTCGCTGGGATGTCAGCTAGATTTTTGTGCTCAAGTTTCTGGAATGGGGCTTAAATTCAGAACCTTCTGACTCATGGACAGGAATCCTACAAACTGAGCCGTAATGGGCACTGCTCCAGCCTTGCTTGTCTAGTCATGGGAAGACTTGAACTGGTTGCACAGAAACCATAATCAGCAATAACTGTTGTTATTCTGGGGTTTTAAGTTAAAAGAAAGAAGTTTAAAGAAATTGGGCTAGTTCAGTCTACCTGAATCCAACTGCCCCAGCACCCTGCATAAGACAGTATAACATAAAATTTTCGAGTTCATTCTTTTCCCAACAGCTCCCCACATCACTATGAAATGATTTAATACTCGTTCGAATTGGCTGACATTGGTTTACATTTTTTTCCTGGTCTTCATATCATTCTCATAACCACATTGCCTTTTGAAGAAGGGGAGGGTAGTCAGGGGTGGGGAAGGCGGATGAGGGAGGGAGGAGAGATCAAGTTTGCAGTCTGTGATGAGAATATTTTTTTAAAAACTTGAATGCTGCCAGACCAACTTTCTGCATGTAGCTGGGTGTTTCTTTAGAGCAAACACATTCCTCCAATGCATGATCAGATTAGCCTCGTTATCTGGTCTGCAGTTATTTGCCCAGACACGTGAAATTGCTGGAGGTGTAACTGTTTTCTCTTTAAAATCTAGCTCTCGTATTTGTGATCCATGGGAATTATATTTGTTCCCTGTTTTTTGTTCCTCAGCAGGAGAAGGAAGATGATTAAAAATCCAAAGTCTTTGAAAGAGACAAGGTTATGAATGCAATTTAAGATGCTGTATTTCTAAACCACTTTGTTTACGTGTGATTCAAATTAGTCCAAAAGGCCTGATGTCATTTTTTTTAAGATACATTTGCTGCTTCATCCCTGCTTTATCCTAAGTAAGGGGAAGAATTGCATAGAAGTTGTTTTAGATTGCTGGTGATTTAGTAGCAGTCTAGACAAGGAGCACGTATAACACTCCAACCACCCTTGTTTGATCTGTTTCTAACTGGCAGGATACTTCCCTTTTAAGTGTCCTTGGTTGGATTGGTCAAGGAAAGCAGAAGGCAGCAGCTGATACAGTTTTAAGGAAATAATGCCAACAAATTGGCCCCTTTTTTTTAATCAAACCTCACAAAAATGGCTGCAGTTCAATATCTATCTTTCTTTCCGTCTTCCCTCCCTTCCTGATGTATTACTGTGACTGTAGGAAAGCACAAAGCCAGTACAGGCGACCCCCACATTACCAGCGAATGTGCTGTAGAAAAGAAGGCTATGACGAGGCTTTGCATTACAGATATCTGCGCATGGGTCAAGAAATGTGAGCTGAAGAAAAATTGTCGATTTATTTACTTTTTTTTCCCACACACATTCCATGAGAGCAAACTTTATTCCGCATCTCAACTTTTCAAGCAGAAGTACTGAAAGCTTTTGCTGGAAAGCAGGGCACGTAGAACTGAAGCGGAGTTGTAAATTACCCAGCAAAACAATTGAAGGGATAAAATATGTGCTCATTTCGGATGAGCATTGTGGTGGATTCATAACCTCCTGTAGTTAATTACGGGTGCAGACAAAGCCCTGCACTGAAACCTCAACCAGATCCCCAGGCTTGAGTTGAGGAAAACTGAAGCAAAAGTAACTTAGTGTAACTACTTTTGCATTCTGGAACCTTCTGAAATACAGTAAGTATAGAGCTAGCTAAACAGGAAAGAAATGGGCGGATGTGATTAAACAGAACTGTAAGTTCAAATTCTCACGGTGGCTATTACAGAAGTTTTTTTCATGTAAATTTGCAACACAGGAACCCATTTGGCTATTCATGGAGATGCCAGTGATAGTAGATATAGCAGCTTGGGAAGATTTTGAATGTCCAGATCTAAAATCTATCTATTCACATCACACAATGCAAACCAAATCTCCTTGGCACTGCCCCACCAAAATGTTCAGGTCAGGTACATGACCAGTGGATGTAAAGCTCACTGTATCATATGCTTGAAACTCGTAATTGAAGAACGTGGGCAGGACTGCATGAGACTATCAGTAATAGTGTTTTGCTGTTTCATAGGAGCAGTAATAGAGCACTGAGACAATAATGGATTCTCTTGTGATTGAGCCTCACCCGTATCAGACCACAAATACATTTGTAGGATGTTTACAGCAAATTGATATGGTTTAATCTCTTCAGTCTTCCTGAGTTTAAGAGAGTGCTGATTGGGGTGATAACTGACAACTCCCTCTCACCACCCCACCATCTCTTCCTTCCCTCCCTCCCCGCCGCACCCTCCCAATTCGGCTGTGTTTCTGAGTCTGAAAGCATCGTTACTTTGAGCACATCACATCCTGTTGATCCACCAAAGGCATGGATCCTTCATTAACAGGAACGGTGGTATTAGTTTACTTGGCGAAGGGTAATAGCAGATTTGGCAGTCAGAAAGACTCTGCAAAATGGACACTTCTGTACATATCAGTGGATGCCTTTTCTTTCAGGTGGAAATAGTGAAATGGCTGCAAAGAGAGTGTTAGATGAACGTGAGTGGAAATAATAAAGATTAGCTGATCAAAACCTGTGTCACAGAATTCAATTATACACTCAACAGGAAGAGCGGGAAAAAGTGACCTTGCTCTTCTGGACACCACTGAATTCCTCAGATGGGTTGTAATGAATTCTCTTCCTCTCTCTTGTGAGTGAAGAAATGACCTCTGGGTTAGGAAAAGTTATTAAGCCAACTGTGAAGGAGATTAAGTTAGGTCAGCAGTCAATACGGCTGCCTGTTGATATTTCAATTGCATGTTATAGTACTGCATCTGCCCCGGTTTGTGCTGTAACTTGATATTGGCATCAAGGAAAGTGGGGAATTTGGATGGGATACTGAGTATTCTAGTCACATGTTGGAATTGGAGATGTGAGGAACGGTAGCGTAGCGGTTAGTGCGACGCTATTACAGCGCCAGCAATCGGGGTTCAATTCCCGTCGCTGTCTGTGAGGAGTTTGTATGTTCTCCCCGTGTCTGCGTGGGTTTCCTCCCACATTGCAAAACGATGTACGGGTAGGCTAATTTGGGTTTAAAATGGGCAGCGTGGACTCGTTGGGCCGGAAGGGCCTGTTACCACGCTGTAAATAAAATTTAAATTTAAATTGTACAAGCAGGGGGAGATGGAAGGTTTGTGTTAAGTGGCTCAAGTTTGGAAATGGGGGACATACTCACGGTTTGCTTTTTCACTTACCTGTCCTACAGAGGAGTTTTGCTGCTTCTGGTAGTAAGAACATCTGGTTCTTTCCTCTGGAGAGTCACCTCAATTGGAGGCAGTCCAGTAGTGTCACATTTCTTGTGTTATTTTTCATTTTGACCTGTAGGTTCCCTGTTCTTCCAGCTTGATAGTCCATTGGAGTGTACTTCTGAGTGATCGCAATAATCGCCTTGTGAACCAAAAAAAAGTACGAGGGGGAATCCCACAGTGATTGGCATCCTGTATTATAGTAGAACCTCCTTAAATGAAACTAAATAGTTATACTGTGGAATACACTGCCCAGTAGGGTGGTACATGCAGATTCAATGGAAATACCGTAAAGCAAAATGGATTTTTAAAAAAAAACAGGGCTAAGAGTGAGAAGCAGAGAACCAGGAAAAACTAGCTCTACCAAAAACAGGGCCAATGGCCACTTCTATATCATTCCAGTATTGTATTACATTTGGATACTTCAGTGTTGTACATGCTTCAGTTGTAAAAATAAAACTAAGTGCCATCCCATTGTGAATTTAAATGCCAGATTTTCAAACTGATCCCAGCAACTATTAGGATGGAATGTCCAGTCAGGTCTCATTACTTTGGGTGTGCGTGTGTATACTGAACAGCCAGCTTCCATAGACTGACTGAATCCAAACGTATCGTTGTTTGACACTGGATCTGGTACTTACAGTAGACATGTGCCTTCATAATCATCCATTATTAGCCACTGATTTTAGGATTACAGCAATTAATTTCTGCACAGTTGGTGTTGCCATACTTTTTTTGAATCTGCAGGCACCATCCTATTGGATAAAGTATTCCAGAGCATAACTAAATTCCATTTAAGAGGTTCTACAATGGATGGTATAGGATTCCAATCACTGGCATCCCCCTCCAATCTTTGGTACAACTGGAGTGGAGGCTGGGACTACACACCAGGGATGTGGGGGTGGGGTGGGGAGTGCGGAGGATTGTGGAGCTATGGGTCAGGCACAAGAGTGTTTCAAGATGTGGAAGAGATTTTAAGTTTGAAACTCAAAAAGAAAACTGTGGATACTGGAAATCTGAAATAAAAATGAAACGCTCAGCGGGTCAGACAGCATCTGTGAGAGGAGTCCTTTTTCTCCAGATGCTACCTGATCAAATCTTGAGCAGAAGTTTGTTTGCTTGTGTGCAAGTTAGCAAGAGTGGAGTAATGACTGAGAGTTGGTGCAAATCAGAAAGTGGTGCTGAGTTCTAGCTTATAAGACGAGAAAGTGTTGGGAAGATGAGAATCAGTGGGTTTTACTGAGGTACCAAGAAGAAAAAAGTGGCCTTGATGGATAAGATGTAAGGTTGAATTCTGCACTGTTTTGGTCGTGTCATTGGTGAGAGTGCACAGCTTTTGCTGTAAGGTTCAAAGTGCATTAAAACTCCGTTAATCCAGCATGCTCGGTACGTTGGTAGTGCTGGACTGGCCGATTTATTTTTCCAGATTATTAGATGTTATTCCAATTATTACTCCACACTCTTAATTTTTTAAAAAATTTGTTTCACAGTAGTATAATTTTTCCAGTGAATCTGAGTTTCAAGGGAGTGCAGAAAACAGGGCCTTGGTGTGTCGGGAGTGTGGCAACCCAGGCCCCACTGAGTTTAAAAGGAGCATGAGAATTGGCACCCAGTGAACCAGATGCCAAACCATTGGGATTTTTTGAATAATTGGATAGTGGATTATTGGAGTTTGTACTTAGTTGGAGGAAATTCTAACTACTGTATCATTTGGTAGTTGTAGTATTGAGAAAAGTGAGCAAAAGAGATGAGACTGGATGCCATCTGAGATGTATATGGACGCCTGTCTTGGTAGCAGTTGTGGTTGGGGTGTCAGCATATGGAAGGTGAAACAGAGGAGATGATGGACTGAGAACTGGCAGCAAATTGAGACTATGGTGGCTACACTCTAGCAGAACTGTAATTGTTTGGAGCCTGTCTCCTGGAGTTGGACAGTGAAGGAGGCGGTGGTAAAGTTACTGAGTTTTCAAGGCAAGCAAGAGTTAAAGTATAACATGGGTTTCATTCTGCAAACTAGTATCAGTGTGCTGGATCAGCTCAAGTATTAGCAGCAGGTGATCCCATGGATCGACTTAAGTTGCCTTAATTTTAACTGCTTGGAGGATAAGTAGTTCTGGGAGGCAAAAGGCTTTTTGCAAGAACCATTCGTTATGTTTGACCCATCTGAAAAGTGAAATAAAAGACTAATCCATATCTATTAATGATTGGATCAATGGAGATCTCTGCAGAGGTCACCAAGGTTATAAGGTTACGACTGTGAGGAGAGTCTCCTGAAATTCTTGCTGTTTTCATTCGGACGTCTGCGGCTAAGGGGAACCGATGGGTCATCAAGTTTGCTGAAATAATTAGATATAAAGTGAAGTGCCTCTACTGAGATAGCAAGACCGTAACAAATGTGCACTAAATTAAGATTTAAAACTTTAAAGGAATATTCAAAATATAATACATTTATGGGTTAGTTGAAATGCAGGATTCCCTGCCTCTTTTGAAGCAAACCCTGTAAATGAATACAAGTGTCGTAATGAAGTGCTGTACTGAACATTCGATATGGGAGCAGCAGTTCGGCTTTCTGAGCCTCCCCTACCATTCAGTAAGGTAGCGGCTGTTCATCAACTACCGTATTCCCATATTGGTTCTCAAGGTGCAGAATGGATTTAACAAGGTTGTGTATTAGCAGAATTAGTCTTTGGGTTAAATGGTTCGACCACTTCATTGGTTCCAAATTCCTTCCTTCCCAGACTGCTACTTCTACCCCTCTCTTCCTCTTTTGATCTTGCCTGCCTGAAGTGCTTTTGACTCTGCTTTTAATGTGTTCACCTCCTGTGAAGTGGCTCAAATGTTTTACTGTGTTAAAGGACCATATAAATTCAAATTATCCCTCATTTGGGAAAAGAGAGAGAAGTTTGAAACCTGGTCAGATGAGGAGACAGACAATGTGATAAAACTTCGTTTTATAAACACAGCTGTGCCTGTTGCTAAACTGCACTGAATAAAAATCATCTGCAGATTTAAAATCTCAGTTTGTTATCAATGCTGTGCTACTGCAAAATTTCACATAGGAAAAAAAATAGTTGGTTATCAAAAAAAATCTGGTGGATTTACACTCATCACCACAGTAATTCCCAGTACTTTCTTATTCTGGTTTTGGAGCAGAAATACTGCAGCCATACCATCACCATTTGTAGTTGTCAGTTTGGCTCATTTCTTCTCCTGTTCTCTTGCAAGTGAGAGGCCCACTCTGCCAACATGAACATGAAGAATGATGCCATGTAGAGTGTTGCATTCTGTCCTTTGCGTGAGGCACTAACATTAAAAAAAAATCTTACAAGGTCCCATGGAGCTTTGTGAAGAAAGGCAGGGAATCCTTCATGTCCCGACCAGCATTCGTTACTCCCTAAAGCAAATTAACTGGGTGGTTCATATTGCTTAGTGTTTTTTTCATTTGGAGAATCAGCCTTGCATTCCCTTCCAAACCTCCTGTGCCCTCTCCTCCTATTACAATCTCCTTTCGGTTGAGCATGTCTGATTGTCTGCCCTAAGCCAACCTTGACAATGTCACTTTTGCATTCTGTGATGTGCCTTGGACCTTTTTACTAAATTTAAAGATGTTCATAAATGCAAGTGAAAATTCGTTGTGTTTAGCTACATAATGAGATTGGGTTTCTCAAATAGTGAAATTGTTTTGACATTCTGTGATGGTGAATAATTGTATAATTGCAGCTTTATTTTCTGACATGTCTTTCCTTTTACAGGTTTTACTATGAGGTGTGGCATTGAGGTACATCTGTGGAAACAATTCACTTGCAGTGAAGTGCTAATCTTTTACCTTTGTTTACTGTTGGAATGAAGCACGTGCGGCCCAGGACAGGTTGAGATCATCAAGTACACGAGTGCCCATGGCCTCTGAAAATTCTGGTGGCATACAGTATGCTCTCACTGCCCTGGGAGTTGGTATGCTTGCACTGGGAATCCTCATGATGGTCTGGAGTGTTGTGCCAGGATTTGGTAAGGACCATGAAACTCAAGGTGGGAACAGCAGCTCACCAAATGCCGAAGAATCCAAGCACAAAGTGTCCCAGGTGTCCTACATATTGTGTGCTGGAGGGGTATTCCTGCTGCTGCTCTCAATCTGTCTGAGTGTTCGTGAAAAGAAGAGGAGAAGAACACAGGAGGAAGTGGTGAACGTGCAGTCAGAATCGTCCATATTACCAGAACGGTCAGTAGTCCACTGTTTGTTTTCTTCCATGTAGTCAGCAGCATCACGCTGTCCTTCTGCACCGTGTAGATCTAAAGATCCTGATCCTTGCTGTAGTCGTGTTATACATACAGTCCCAGTACTGTCCCCAGCAGGCTATAATGTGAACCAAAAGGATAACAATGGTTATTCTCACAGTGGGGCCATGCCCTCTTCCCATCTGCTCCAATGCCCATACAAGATGCTTCACTAGTGGTTGGTCAGTAATGATAAGGAGAAAAAATCTTTCCCTTCCCCTCTTTCCTTCCCACCTCCACCCCCCCGCCCCCCCCAAAAAAACCTTGTCTCATCAGTCCAGGGATAATTGGGCCAATTGTGGTTCTCCAAGTAGAACCCACAAACTCAGCACAGATTGTTAAAAGAAACCTGGTATCTTCTGATCTGTTCAAGGTGGCAGAGCAAGAAAAATACTTGCAAGGGCATTTGGCGAAGTGGGCTCTGAGAGCAAGGGAACCTGCAGATTGCCAGAGAGAAGAAACCAGGAAAGCAAGTGAGACTGGTTAAAAAGGTTGCATGGTGCTGGAAGTGAATGAAGTGATGCCAGTAAATGGTTTCCAAAACCCCCTGCCTCTCTGCAGTGCATGCATCAGTGTTAACCATTGCATCATAGGGAGATACAGCATGGAACCAGGCCCTTCTGTCCACTGAGTCCATGCCAATCACCCATTTACACTAATCTTGCGTTAATTCCATTTCTTTTATTCTCTCCTCATTCTCATTTCTGGACAACTGGAGGTTTGCTTCACTGCTCTGCATTGTTACGAACCAGCAACAAAAGAAACAGTCATGTATAAGTGTTTAAAAACTATTTTATTAATAACTACTTATGATAATAAGGAAAATTAAAGTAAAAATGTTAGATCTTAAACATTAACCCCAAAAACTCTAAACTCAAAGTGTGTGTGTGGCAAATTCCCAAACTCCAAGTCCAGGAATAGTTCTCAAAGTTCAGTTCAGGAAGCCATAAGGTGAAACGTGAGCAAAGGCTTCTTCAACAACCACCATTGACTGAAGACAAAACGTAGAGAGAAAATAGAGAGTAATTATGAAATCCAAATGTTCCACGATGGAACCCATACGACACCTCAGTGTCTACTCGGCAGTGACTACTCCACCGCTTCGCTCCGAAGTATCTGCCACCCCGAAAGGCATCTGAGACGTGGCCGTCCACACAAATACCTGTTTCCCTCTACAGGTTAACGACAAAGTGGACTCCACCAGGTTATTCCAAAAATCCATATGTGGATTGTAGTGACAGGCACAGTTATTGTTTTTCATCCGTCGATAGAGACTAGCGGGCTAGTGTCTCTCTCTCTCTCTCTCTCTCCTCTCTGACTGACTGCTCCAAGAATGTCATTATGTCCTTATCTTCTGTTGTCGTCAACATGCCCCCCCCCCCACACACACATACACACACACACACACACACACACACACACACACACACACACACACACACACACACACACACACACACACACACACACTACTCTAAAAGGGACATTCACCAATAGTAACCTAGTCCGTAACAGTGTGAAGTCTAGTTCCACCCATCAGGAAAGTGCCAACTCCGATACCATGTGCACAGGTTCAGTTCCTCTGGTGGGTTAAGGGAGAACATTGAGCAGGATTTCCAGCTCCTAGTCACCCATGTGGCTAGCTGCAATTTTACAGCACCCTTTTAATGAAGGAATGTTCTAAAGCCTTCCACAAGCAAGTACTTCCCAGTGGAAAGTTGAGAGACGAGACTCTGCAGATGCTGAAATCTGGAGGTCAGGCAGCACTCAGTCCTGATGAAGGGTCTCGACCCAAAACGTCGAATGTTTATTGCCCTCCATAGATGCTGCCTGACCTGCTGAGTTCCTCCAGCACTTCTTTGTGTGTGTTGCTCAAGTGAAAAGTGCTTGTGTAGAATCTAGATGGCTGCCATTGGGATCATTGCCATCTGTCTTCCTCCTCTTCCTACGCCCGTCCCAAGCAACAACGGGAGAAAATTGGTGCGGAAGTGATACCTCTGCTGGTAGGAGTCTGTGTCCCTTTGCACGCTTGCATATTTGCTGTTGAGAAGCTTTGCAGGATTTACCTTGAACTTTTGTTTTGAACATAAAAAAGATTATTCTTTAAAAGCACTACAAATTGACATCCAGTGTCAAAACTACAGCATCTAATACAAGGAAGAAAAACAATGCAGACACATTCTAACCACGTAACTACAGCAGATAACGCTAACTAAACCTACCGCAAAATGCACAACTTCAGATAAGAATACCATTAACACAGTCCACGGTACACACGATCCCCTGGGGGGCCCAATTCACTCAGGGTGCCCATGGATACCACGTGCTCCCTCTCCAAGGATACCTGCGTGCGGACGTAGGTCCGGAAGGGGGGCAGGCAGGCGGCCCGGCCGGAACCCTCGACCACCCGCTGCCTTGATCCGTGGATGGCCAGCTTGGCCAGGCCCAGGAGAAGACCGACCAGAAGACTTCTCCCGACTGATGGGTAGTTAGATCACACATTTAAAAAGTACCTCCAGCACAGTAATCCTTGCTCATATTCGACAACTGTCTTTGGCCAGATTCTGCATTGGAGGTGAACCTACACCTGATTTGTCACCTGGTGATTCTATCTCTCTCCGATCTGGTTTGATCTTGTATTTTCCCATTGTTGTTCGAGCCCTCAAGCAACTAATGAATCTTTGGGTTACTGTAGTCTGGCAGAGATTGGGCACTTGTAGAAGAAAAATTGGGTGAGAGATCAGGAAGCAGGATAGGGAGAAACGTTCAAGATAAGGGTATCCACACTTGTAATACAGTGTTCACACAACCATTCCTCCCCCTTGTTTAACTGCCCATCAGCCTTGCTGCAGGAATATGGTGAATCATCGATGGACAATTAGCAGCAAAGTGGGAAGAGTCTCTGTCAGCCAGACCTGAGCCATTAATTCCATGTCATTTGCTGCTGTGTGATGAGCAGCAAAGGGTTTACATAGAATGGAAAACCTAAGCCTGTACTCTGCAGGATACAAGGCTGGGTGTGAGCTGGAACCTTCAGTAACCCTGCTGACCAGAGTAGGTGTGCCACCTTGTGGAACTCTTCACAAGTGATCCTGTACTTATTTTTTCCCTCGTCTCCATTAACTGTGGGGCTGCATGCACACGCTCTCCAGGAAGGCGGCACATGATGAGGAACAGAGATTCTTAGATCTCTAGTCCAGATGCCTGTAAGTGCTGACCTAGTTAGGTGGGCAGATTAAGGGTGGAATCTGGAATTTACAAGTCAATACAACTCTGTTCCACACTAGAATGATGTAATCAGCTATTGGAAGTAGCTCTCAGATCTTTATCAACTTTTATTTCATATTATTTGGTTCCAATTCATTTTGTATCTTTAATCAACCAACACTGGTTTTGTTTTGAAGCTATTCCCTAACTCGGGCACATGCTCCAGGGTCTGACGCCATCAATGTTTCTGACGTCTAATTCTGCACTTTTGTAATCGAGCTTTCCATTAACTGCGCCCTTGAGATTTTACTTATTTTAAAATTTAAGCAATGCTACTTTCCATATTCAATTCCCAGTGTCTTTATTGCGGGTGATAGTTATTTCTAAAAGTTTTGCATTCATCTTTATGCAGATTAAATTATTTATTTCTTCAGGGTTATTGAGTGAAACATCAACTGTTTCTCTCTCCACATGTACTGTCTGACCCACTGAGTATTTCTGACATTTTTTGTTTCAGAATTGCAGCATCCACAGTTTTTCACTTCAATTAATTTGATTTGACTTGGTCAGAACTTTGAGGTGTTGCTCACTGTGATTTCACAACTACTGTCATTGTGCTGAATGCTAGCTCTTGTGTCTGGGTTTGAGCCCTGCTTCCACTGAGACTCTTAATCTATACTGATGCTGCATTGCCAGAGATGCCATTTTGAAGAACATTAAAGTGAGGTTGTATCAAAAACAGCTCTAAAAGATCTCCAGGTCATCATTTCAAAGTGCAGGAAGCTCTCCTGCATTTCATTATTTCCTCTTATATATTTGTCCCATTGCTGTTTGTGGAATCTTGCTGTTCACGTACCCTACTGTGAAACATTTCTTTTCTCCCCCCCCCCCCCCACCACATACAGAAGCTGTGAAATGAGGCCACTTACTTGCCTGCCCTCAAATATACCCCCACTTTGTGTTTCTGTCTGGTTTAATTTGACAATATTTCATGATTCAGAATCAAACTTTGGGAGTTAATTTGCTCAGAGCAAAATATGAAAATTGCTTTGGCTTTCTTTGTCCTTTTGCATTAAAATCCTCATCATCTGAGTTAATCTTAACCAGAAACCTGCCACAATTGCCCTCTGCGTAAGTGGACTGTTGAAGGCACAACTCGAGCTGTGCTCTCACCCCTGATCACTCTAATGACTTTATTAATATTAGATATTGATTTATTAGTCACATGTACATCGAAACACAGTGAAATGCGTCTTTTTGCATTACTGAGAAAGTGGTGGGGGCAGCCCGCAAGTGTCACCACGCTTCCGGTGCCAACATAGCATGCCCACAGCTCCTAACCCGTATGTCTTTGGAATGTGGGAGGAAACCAGAGCACCCGGAGGAAACCCACACAGACATAAGGAGAACATACAAACACATACAAACTCCTTACAGACAGCGGTGGGAATTGAACCTGGGTTGCTGATGCTGTAATAGCGTCACCGTAACCGCTACCCTACCGTGCCGCCCCTTGGTGGGATTTGGTGGTCCTACAGGGCATATTCTAGCCAATAGCTGCTTTACCACTGTGCCAATACTAGCTTTAAAACTATTCCACGTCACCTTCAGCAGAGGAAACTGGAACAAATGCAAGAGCATTATGTTGAAATGTGAGCTGCAGCTGTGTTTGTCTACATCGGTGCCAGTGTACAGCAGGTAGTGTCCACTCCAGTTGCATCCAACATTTATCCATGTGAGCCACTAAAGAAAGAGCCTAGGGGGGTATGGGATGGGTTGTGTATCACATTTAAATTAATTTGTATATCTCACATTAAAGATCTTGAGATCATATCTAGCTACATTTCACAACCACTTCCAAGTCCTCGTAGGTAAAGCAGCAAACTAAGAAATGGGCCAAGTCGCCCATGCCTGCAGTTTGGGTGATAACCTTGTATTTCTCTTTTAACAGAGGGGTAGATGACAACAACCGATTGGCTGTGCCCAGCTACGATGAAGTGATGCAAGGAGATGGTGTCCTCCCACAGGAGGGCTCTGGAACCAACCAAGCAGAGCAAAACATGGCCTCGCTTCCTTCCTATGAGTCGCTCGTTGAGGTTGGCCTGCCATCGTCTTCAAACGAGGTCTCGAACGCAGGGGCCATTGTGGAACAACCCAGTGATGAGAGGGCTACATCTCGTTTAGGGCGAAGATTCAGCTCAAAAAAGATTCGTCGGATCCTTTCCGACAAATCCCACCTCAAGAGGTTTAGACTCAACCTGAGCAATACGAACAATGCCGTGGTTAATCTGGAGCCCCTCACCCCTCCCCCACAGTACGAGGAAGGAATGGAGAAAAATTTTGAGAATATAAAGCCATCTTGATCTACTGATGTCAAGTCTACTGATGGAATAACTCTAAATATCAACTATGTCCCTTGAGAATCTGATGGATCCCATCTGTGTGCCTGTTTTACAAATGCAAAAAATTATGTACTGGGTGTCCTAGTTCCTAGATTCACTGCTGCTTAGTGTCTCAAAGTCCATCTACACATTTTTCACAGTGTCATTTGTACATTCAGCTGGGATCTAGAATTAATGGGTGGAAGAGCTGGATGACTTGCTCTGCACCCGCATTCCATCCCCAGATCACCTTTCCACCTTTGCTATTTGCATCTCATGACCTCCTGCATGGAGGCAGTTCAGCAGAGGTTTCTGATCCCATCTAATAACTGTTGGTTTCTCTCCAGTAGCAGACATCTGGTGGTGGTTGGCTTGTGTGGACTCGTTCCCAGTCCTTGCATTGAAATAGACTGCTGCCATTTGAACAGTGGACCCTTGGGTGAGGTATTGGAGTGTCCAGAGCCTCAACTCTTTGAAGGCTTGGGTTGGGGATGGAATTGATCTGTGCTGTCGTCCCAAGCCCTCCCATTACTCTGCTTGACATTAATTTTGAATGATTAGCCTCTTAATAGTATCAATCCAGAATCCTGTGAGGAAAGGAACTGCTATTTTAAAAAAAAACTACCCCTTTCTGAATTGTTTCTCTTCCATATAATGAGTTTGGTTCAAAACAGGTTGAAAGGATAACTTGTATATTAAGTAAGTTTCAGAATAGGACCAGAAGTCTTATAAATAATAAATAATATCTTAAACAGTGCCAGCAGTGATCTGCCCTCGAGCCTCGATTTAATGGAAAATTCCAGACTGCGTAATTTCAAAAGAAATGCATTCCTATTCTCTGGAGGAGAATTGATGTTTGATGCTTTTGTGGTTTGGGCACCAAGAGAACAGCCAAGCACCAACTGGCCTTGCTCACTGAGCAGCATCAGTGTTTCAGGATTCTGACAGCCAAATGCTAGAGAAGTGGGTTTTGTGATTCTGTAGTCAGTGGGGATATGACACAAAAGTGTCACAGTTGCTCAATGTAAAACCATTGATCACTGATTCTGACTTGGACGGTGAGCACTGAGCTCTGTCATCTTCAGAGAAAACTGGACCCAAATCCACCTGGAATGAGACGAAAGATCAATGACGTTTTGGAGCATTAACTGCTCTAAGTATTAGTGGGAGCCTTGGCTGAGATACAAACTTGCTGCTGCTCCATTCTCGTAAATGGAAATTCACTAACGAAGTCAGATTGCAAAGCATGGTCTCTGACCATGTTCGCAATGTGATGGGCTGGTCACTAATATGTAGAAAAAAATCTATTCCCTAAGAGCATCACCCCCCTCTCTTCCACAGTCATGCTTCCAGTCTTGTGTGATGAAAGCTCATTTAAAATTAGCAAAAGGCTGTATAGGGTAATTAACATTCAGTATTGGAGGCAATAGCAGGTTGGTTGTCCATTGTGCACCTCTTCGTATATTCCCCAAACACTGTGGATAGAAAATGGCACTGGTTGAATATTCAGGCAGTTTCACAATACAACATTTAGCTATGATGTCTGATGGCTACATGGATTGTTAAATGCTTCAGAGGAAATTAAAATCTTTTGATTATGTGCATTGTTAGCAGGAACAGTGCATGTTGACTGTGCCCCTTGTCTCACAGGAATCCTAAGCATTTTCAATATCCTACTCAATGACTGGGAACTGGTGGCCTCTTTTGGGGAGCTGTAAGAGGAATGGGAAACTGCCATTGTTGGACAGCAAGTTTTGGCCTTCAGTATTCTCACAGGGTTGATGTTGTGAACCTCTGATATCCGGGACTTGAAAGGGACAGATCTGGCTCCAGGAATAATCAGCCAGTAATTGCCAATGGAACACTTCTTCCTGGAACTGTTACTGCACATCCCTCGAAATGGGGAAAAGCACCAGGGAATTTTTTTTTAATTCCACTGTCCTTTATCTAATTTTTTTTTCTTTCTACTATCACAGTTTGAAGGGGGATAAGAATGATGGAAGTGACTACATTGCCATTTTAGAATAACTTCTCTTCCTAGTCATTCCCAAAGCACCCAACCACAGTCACATCACTACAGAGTACAGCACTCTGTCAGTCATCTCCCACACACAAGTTGCAAATAATTGTTGAAATTGGAGCTTTCAGCCAGTTTAACATTTAATATTGATGCACTTAAAGAAAAACCCACCTATGATGTTTCATTTTATGATTCACTTGCCCCCTCATGTTTCACTGTGTTACACTCCTGAAAATGGTTTCCACCAAACAAGTTTGCACGGACAGGATCTTGAACTGTCCCATATTTGTTTTAATCATTCAATGACAAAAGTTCCATGCACCACAACTGCGTTTTACTTGTTTTCTCTGATCCAATGACCTAGATTTCTCGTTCACATGTTAATTAAGGTTCACTGATCCAAGTCTCTGATCCTTGATGTTTGATACTCTTTGACTAGCAACTGCTAAGAATTCCATTTTTATGATTGGTATTTTTAATTCACTACTTAGTCCTGTTATATCTATAGTTCTGTAAAATAACACAAAGATTTCAAATTATTTTTAACATTCAGTATAATGCCTCCTGGGAAATTGGTGTCTTATTTTGAGAACTGGTTGAGTTGATGGAAGGGAATTGGGAGCATTGGCCGGCAAGCTTTGGCCATTGTTCTTGCAGGTGTGGCAGACTGTCTTTGACCATTTGGATCCTGAGTGCCTGCTCAATGTCATTTTAAAGGCCGTGTGCATGCTCCATATGTAATCAACTGGTGAATATCACTGGTGCACCTTCTGGGAAAATGAGACTATTGCTGTGGAGGGAGGACCTGCTGCAACTAGGGATAAGGGTAAGAGACAATGTTTCACCTTGGGATGTAGAAGAAAAGTCGTAGACTGAATAGTGGAGCAAGGTTTCTAGATTTTCTCCTCCTTGGAATATTCTCCTTGTCTCCAAATATACAAGTCATTCACATTTAAAGTTTACATACTACACAGTTGAGGAAAAATTCTTCATTTACATTAGTGACTGGAGCACTTTCCCTGTTCCAAAGTAATAAGTTGTTGCTTGTGTACTCTGCAACCTAAATCTTCCTTAACTGTTTTCTGATGTACTCCATCTTGTGCTAGCATGGCATTACTCTCCTGGTCTAAACTACAACTCTCATTTCCCACTAATATTCCTGGTGAAGTTCCACTGATGGGTGACAATCCATTCAATCCAACCCTCTGCAGGCAGTGTTCATAGGACTGTAAAGCCAGCCTCTGGAGGTTTATTGATGCCGGTTTAATTTGGAATGCTGTTTTGTACTGAACTCTTAACTGAGCATGGGTGAATTAAATTAATGTTTTAAAATGATTGCAGATGGGAAAAAGTTTCGGTTTTGTTTTAGTTTATTTATTCAGTAATAAAAAAATTGTATTGAAAATTCTGGTGTGTTAGAATTCTGAGATTCTGGACCTTGGTGTGGACTTGGTTCAATGTTGTTGGTGTTGCTGTTTCTGTTCCAAGGGAATGACTGCTATTTGGAATGGGAGGGGGTTTGATGTTTGATTCTGACGTGAATCTCTGAAGAGGACTGAAAACAGACTGCACAACCAGCTGTGATTTCTGGAGGAACTGCAATTCAGGTGACATAGTTTTTGTTGGGTGTGATCAATGTTGTTCAAAAGTTATTTTATTGCAAAATGGGCAGCGACCTGTTGTCAGAGTTCATGACAACACCAAACATTCCACACAGTTTCTTTACAGCTAGCAAACAATGATGGCTTTTATCTAATCACCCTAAAATTGAAGTGAAGTTCTACAGGAAAAACAATCCTCTAGAGGTTGTAATTTTCTTTATTTCATTACACCATGTAGTCTCTGAAAATGAGACTTGGCTAAAGTCCCTCCCTGATGCCAGTACACTGATGTATGATGGTTAAAGCTTACTACTGCAAGGAATTTAAATGGAGAATGAAGTAGGTTTGTCATTAAAGAAAGCCAAATGAATACTTCAGGTGCATCATAGTCCAATATCCAGACTGATGGGCCATCTTCTTGCATCTGACAAATCTTTAGCATAATATTTTTGCTTTGCAGTATTCCAGTTCTTGCTGTTTTCCTGAAGCCATGTACTTGATCAATGCCACATAATTACTAGTCATAGTTTCGGTGTGATACTACCTGTTGCCACTCGTTCCTGTCCTGGGATTCTACAAATGCAAACTAGGGGTTGGTGGTGGGGAGCAATGCAGGTGTGGTCAATGGTTATGAATTTCGTTAAACTAAAAACAAAGTTTCTGCCACTTTACTGCAGGATTTTTAGAGTAAATTTCCCTACATTTCAGGACAAGTGGCTGCAGTCGAGACCTTGCCCCACACATGTCCTTTAAATGTTCCCCTTCTCACCTTAAACCTATACCCTCCAATATTTGACATTTCCACCCCAGGGGAGAGAAAAGGACTCTGGTTATCTACCCTATCTATGCCTCTCATAATTTTGTGTACTCCTATCAGGTCAGCCTCTGATGCTCCAGAGTAAACAACCCAAGTTTGTCCAACCTCCCCTTATAGCTAATGCTAATCCAGGCAGCATCCTGGTGAACCTCTCCATCACATCCTTACTGTAAAGTGGCAACCAAAACTGCACACAGTTCTCCAGATGTGGCCTAACTGAAATGTTATACAGCTGCAACATGACTTCCTGACGTTTATATCAACTAAGGCCAGTATTCTGTATGCCACCTTTACCACCCTGTCTACTTGTGTTGCTACTTTCAGGAAGCTGTAGACTTGCATTCCTACTGTTTACAATATACAATTTATTATTTGAAGGCCTTTTATTCCTGCTGATTAGGACAGCATTGGTTTTAGTGAGGAGGGCCTGACCTTTTTATTGGCTATTCTGTAGACACCCAGCCTAGCAGCTGAGGGAGATGCAGCCCCTGGGGTGTCCTAGCCTCTTCCACCACAGGAGCATGCAAACTCTGCTGCAATGTTCTTCTTCTGTGGATGATGTGGGCCAGCGTGGAGCAAGGGCAGGTGAATGTGCCCAAGTAGAGATCTTGTATTCAGTGCTGAGGGAGACCAGGTGTTAGTTTCTTAAGAGGTGCCCTTGGGCAGATGGAATATGACTGCCTTCTGCCATAAGGGAGGGAATCTCCCAAGTCACCAGCAGGACTCGGGCATTGTCCTGCCACCTCCATTACATCCCGGAGAACCCCGAGGTACTCTGGTCAATCCATAGGAGCAGAATTTGGCCCATCCACTATGCTCCACCATTCAATCATGGCTGATTTTTTTTCCAACCTGATTCTCTCACCTTCTCCCCATAACCCTTAAACCCCTTACCAATCAAGAATCGATCAATATCTGCCTTAAATACACCCAATAACTTGGCCTCCACAACCTTCTGTGGCAACGAATTTCAGAGATTCACCACCCTCCGGCCGAAGAAATTCCTCCTCATCTCAGTTTTAAGGGGACGTCTCTTTATTTTGAGGCCGGGCCCTCGGATCCTAGACTCTCCTACTTATGGGGAACATCCTCCCCTCGCCCTGGCCTTTCGTTAATCGTCCAGCCAAGCTCCTTGAAGTGCTCGGAGAGAACGTTTCGCCAGCTTTCCCCCCCCCCCCCCCCCCCCCCCCCCCGTGGCAGGTCCTCCCACCAAAATCTGCAAATGGTGAAAAGTTGGCAAAATAGAAAAGATGGAGTTTTACTTTCAGGAAAACACGTCTAGCAACACAAAATTTCCACTTTAGCACTTCCAGAGAGCCCATTCAAAACCTAGCCGGGAACAAACTGGGCAGAGGTAATCCCTACACTAAATCCAGAGTCCGTAAAGCCTCCTGCAATGTTGGGACGTTCAAGAGTCGCTTTGTCTCCACCTTCCCTCTGCTTGCGCTTCTTCAGACCACATCAGCCCTCCCCATGGCTCCACCTCCACCCCATTTCTCCATCTACTCCCCCCTCCTCCTCCAGCCACCACCTCTCTTGTCACTCCAGCTCGGGGGCGGGACGGGGCGGGGCGGAGCCCTTGTTTCCATGGAGCTGGCTGTACACGGCCTCAACACACGGGCCGCGGGCGACTGGGTGGCTGAGCGGTGGGTGAGTCCCGGCCCGGGCTCGGTCACTCTCCGAGCGCGACAGGGATCGGCTCCGGGACACTTTCATTATTCCGGTCGGTGAAACTGTCCGCAATCACTTGTAAAGTGTGCTAGGTTGTGGGAGCAGGGTTTGGGTTGTGTGTTGGGGGGGGGGGGGGGGGGGGGGGAGATGGAGGATTGGGGCCATCAGTGGGCGCTGGGGGTTAAGATAGGGTTGGGGCACTGGTGGGGAGTGGGGTGGTTGTGTCGGGGGATGGTTGAGTTGGAGCTGGGTTTGGGTGGTTGGGGTGGCTGTGTAGGAAGTGGAGGTTTTGTTGTGTTGGGGGCTCACTGGTGGGAGACTGGGGATGGGTTGGGTCAGGGTGGAGGTTTGGTAGGGTTGGGGGCTCACTGGTGAAGGATGGGGTTGGGCCAGGGTGGAGGTTTGGTAGGGTTGGGGGCTCACTGGTGAAGGATGGGGTTGGGTCAGGGTGGAGGTTTGGTAGGGTTGGGGGTCACTGGTGAAGGATGGGGTTGGGTCAGGGTGGAGGTTTGGTAGGGTTGGGGGTCACTGGTGAAGGATGGGGTTGGGTCAGGTGGAGGTTTGGTAGGGTTTGGAGCATTGGTGGGAGACACGGTGTGGATGGATGGTGTGCTTGAGTTGGGATGCTGGTGAGTGTTGGGGTGTGGTTGTATCGGGGTGGTTGAGTTGGAGTGTTGCAGGGATGGGGTGTGATTGAGTTGGGAAGATGGTGGGGGCCGGGGGGGGGGGAATGAAATGTGGTTGGGTTGGGGCACTAGTGGGGGACAGGTGAAGGCATGTGGTGGGCAGCAATCTATTCCCCACCCCCCCCCCCCCCCCCCCCCACCTCAGAGTCCCACACTGTAGATCCTGAGAACATTTGGGCAGCATGATCTTCACCAGTCTACTTTGGCTGCTCTGGGCTGAAAAAGAGGGTTGGGAGTGGATGCGATACAGCCCACCCAACCCCACTATCCCCAACCACCCACCCGACTCTTTTGTGACTTCAGTAAGGACAGGATTGACTCGACTGTGACACCTTCCATGGTTGGATTTCCCACACAGACTGGAAAAAACAATAGATTGGAGTGCCAGTGTCTGACCTCATCCCAAAACCACTCATTGCTTTGGGGAGGGAGAAATACACTTTGAAAAATGATTATTGTTATTACTTTAATTGCTGTGCAAAATCAACTGTTGTAAACTGTGTGGACTATTTTATTTGCAGCCTTGTTGGTCTTCCGAAGGCACGTTTATTCCTTTGCCTGAGAGTCCTGAGGGATTTTTTGATTGGCCCAAAGCTCATCTGGAAACACATAAGGGTCACATTTTCAGGCAACTGTCATATAGGCTCTGCTGCTCCTACATCTACCACAGAACAGTATCCAGCTGCCTGCTTTGATCAAGCTGCTCCTACTATTGTCACATTTCCATACAATTTGTTCACAGATGACAGGAAACAGCATGAAAGGTTTTTTAAAAGGGTCTGGTGGGGTCCATGTACTGAAAGCTAAGACAACGTGCATCGGTCGACTCGAGGACTCTGACCTATGTTTGAAGGTGAGGGGTATTTGGCATGAATAAGCTGTGTGGTTCAGAGGGCTGACCACCTGAATAAAGTGGCCTTCAGTGCTTGGCTCCACTTTCAAAGTCCAGACAATACAAAGCTGCCTTGGTTAAACAGACCACATACTCTCAGCTGGCGCTCCAGTGCTGTGTAATTGTAGGTGTCTGTTGGAACAAACACAAACTCGCAATGCTGTTTGCAAGAGCTGGGAGTTTTACAATGTTGGTTGAAGCTCACTCCTCAACCCACATATTACATAGAAACATAAAAAACCTACAGCACAATACAGGCCCTTCGGCCCACAACGTTGTGCCTAATGTCCCTACCTTAGAAATTACTAGGCTTACCCATAGCCCTCTATTTTTCTAAGCTCCATGTACCTATCCAAAAGTCTCTTAAACACCCCTGTCGTATCCGCCTCCACCACCATTGCCAGCAGCCCATTCCACGCACTCACCACTCTCTGAGTAAAAAAACTTACCCTTGACATCTCCTCCGTACCTACTCCGCAGCACCTTAAACCTGTGTCCTCTTGTGGCAACCATTTCAGCCCTGGGAAAAAGCCTCTGACTATCCACACAATCAATGCCTCTCATCATCTTATACACCTCTATCAGGTCACCCCTCATCCTCCGTCGCTCCAAGGAGAAAAGGCCGAGTTCACTCAACCTGTTCTCATAAGGCATGCTCCCCAATCCAGACAACGTCCTTGTAAATCTCTTCTGCACCCTTTCTATGACTTCCACGTCCTTCCTGTAGTGAGGTGACCAGAACTGAGCACAGTACTCCAAGTGGGGTCTGACCAGGGTCCTATATAGCTGCAACATTACCTCTCGGCTCCTAAATTCAATTCCACCATTGATGAAATACAATACACCGTATGCCTTCTTAAGCACAGAGTCAACCTGTGCAGCTGCTTTGAGTGTCCTGTGGACTCGGACCCCAAGATCCCTCTGATCCTCCACACTGCCCAGAGTCTTACCATTAATAATATATTCTGCCATCATATTTGACCTACCAAAATAAACCACCTCACACTTATCTGGGTTGAACTCCATCTGCCACTTCTCAGTCCAGTTTTGCATCCATCTATGTCCTGCTGTAACCTCTGACTGCCCTCCATACTATCCACAACACCTCCAACCTTTGTGTCATCAGTAAACTTATGAACCCATCCCTCCACTTCCTCATCCGGGTCATTTATAAAAATCACGAAGAGTAGGGGTCCCAGAACAGATCCCTGAGGCACACCACTGGTCACTGACCTCCATGCAGAATACAACCCATCAACAACCATTCTTTGCCTTCTGTGGGCCAGCCAGTTCTGGATCCACAAAGCAATGTCCCCTTGGATCCCATGCTTCCTTACTTTCTCAATAAGCCTTGCATGGGGTACCTTATCAAATGCCTTGCTGATACCCATATACACTACATCTACTGCTCTTCCTTCACTAATGTGTTTAGTCACATCCTCAAAAAATTCAATCAGGCTCATAAGGCAGGACATGCCCTTGACAAAGCCATGCTGACTATTTCTAATCATTATTGTACCTCTCCAAATGTTCATAAATCCTGCCTCTCCATCAACTTACCAACCACTGAAGTAAGACTCACTGGTCTATAATTTCCTGGGCTATCTCTACTCCCTTTATTCAAGAAAGGAACAACATCCACAACCCTCCAATCCTCCGGAACCTCTCCCATCCCCATTGATGATGCAAAGATCAGCGCCAGAGGCTCAGCAATCTTCTCCCTCGCCTCCCACAGTAGCCTGGGGTACATCTCATCTGGTCTCGGTGACTTATCCAACTTGATGCTTTCCAAAAACTCCAGCACATCCTCTTTCTTAATATCTACATGCTCAAGCTTTTCAGTCTGCTGCAAGTCATCACTATAATCACCAAGATCCTTTTCCATAGTGAATACTGAAGTAAAGTATTCATTAAGTACCTCTGCTATTTCCTCCGGATCCATACACACTTTCCAACTGTTACACTTGATAAGTCTTATTCTTTCACATCTTATCTTCTTCACATACTTGTAGAATGCCTTGGGGTTTTCCTTAATCCTGCCCGCCAAGGCCTTCTCATGGCCCCTTCTGGCTCTCCTAATTTCCTTCTTAAGCTCCTTCCTGTTAGCCTTATAATCTTCCAGATCTCTAACATTTCCTAGCTCTCCGAACCTTTTGTAAGCTTTTCTTCTTGACTAGGTTTATTACAGCCTTTGTACACCATGGTTCCTGTACCCTATCATAACTTCCCTGTCTCGTTGGAACGTACCTATGCAGAACTCCACACAAATATCCCCTGAACGTTTGCCACATTTCATCCATACTTTTCCCTGAGAATGTCTGTTCCCAATTTAAGCTTCCAATTTCCTGCCTGAGAGCCTCATGATTTCCCTTACTCCAATTAAACGCTTTTCTAACTTGTCTGTTCCCCTTTCTCTCTCCAATGCTATTGCAAAGGAGATAGAATTATGATCACTGTCTCCAAAGTACTTCCCACTGGGAGATTTGACACTTGACCAGGTTCATTTCCCAATAGCAAATCAAGTACAGTTTCTCCTCTTGTAGACTTATCTACATATTGTGTGAAGAAACCTTCCTGAACACATCTAACAAACTCCACCCCATCTAAGCCCCTTGCTCTAGGGAGATGCCAATCAATATTTGGAAAATTAATATCTCCCAACTCTGTTATTATCACACCTTTCCAGGATCTGTTTCCCTATCTGCTCCTCGATATCCCTGTTACTATTGGGCAGCCGATTTAAAAAAAAACATCCAGTAAAGTTATTGACCCCTTCCTGTTCATAACCTCCACCCACAGAGACTCTGTAGACAATCCCCCCATGACGTCCACCTTTTCTGCAGCCGTAACACTATCTCTGATCAATAGTGCCACGCCCCTACCTCTTTTGCCTCCCTCCCTGTCCTTTCTGAAACATCTAAAACCCGCCACTTGAAGTAACCATTCCTGTCCCTGAGCCATCCAAGTCTCCGTAATGGCCACCACGTCATAGCTCCAAGTACTGATCCACACTCTAAGCTCATCTGCTTTGTTCACAATACTCCTTGCGTTAAAATAGACACATCTCAAACCGTCGGTCTGAGCGCGTCCCTTCTCTGTCACCTGCCTATCCTCCCTCTCGCACTGCCTACAAGCTTTCTCTATTTGAAAGCCAACCGCCTCTTCCCCACTCTCTTCAGTTTGGTTCCCACCCCCCAACAATTCTAGTTTAAATTCTCCCCAGTAGCCTTAGCAAACCTCCCCGCCAGGATATTGGTCCCCCTGGGATTCAAGTGCAACCTGTCCTTTTTGTACGGGTCACACTTGTTCCAAAAGAGGTCCCAATGATCCAGAAATCTGAATCCCTGCCCCCTGCTCCAATGCCTCAGCCACACATTTATCCTCCACCTCATTCTATTTCTATACTCACCGTCACGTGGCACAGGCAGTAATCCTGAGATTACTAGCTTTGCGGTCCTGTTCTTCAGCCTTCTGCCTAGCTCCCTAAACTCACTTTTCAGGACCTCATCCCTCTTTCTATTTATGTCATTGGTACCAACATGTACCACTACTTCTGGCTGCTTTCCCTCCTGCTCAAGAATGCTGTGGACCCAATCAGAGATATCCTGGACCCTGTCACCTGGGAGGCAACATACCATCTGGGATTCTCGCTCATGTCCACAGAATATTGTGTGCAAATCTGGTTGTCCCATTACAGGAAGGATGCGGAGACTTTGGAAAGGGTGCAGAAGAGGTTTACCAGGGTGCTCCCTAGATTAGAGGATATGAAGCTATGAGGAGAGATTGGACAATCTCAGGTTGTCTTCTCTGGAGCACCGGAGGCTGAGCAGAGACCTGAAAGAAGTTTATAAAATTATGAGAGGCATAGATAGGGTAGACAGAATCTTCTTCCAAGGGTAGGAATGTCAAATACTAGAGGAATTGCATTTAAAGTGAGAAGAGGAAAGTTTAAAGGAGATTTGCAGGGCAAGGTTTTTACAAAGAGAGTGGTAGGTATCTGGAACGGGCTGCCAGAAGTAGTGATGGAAGCAAATATGATGGTGGAGTTTAAGAAGCTTTTAGACAGATGAATATTGCAGGGAATGGAGGGATATGGATCGTGTGCAGGCGGAAGAGATTTAATGTAATTTGGCATCATGTTCAGTGGAGACATTGTGGGCTGAAGGGCCTGTTCCTGTGCTGTAATATTCTACGTTCACCCCTCCAAAAGCAAATTATCTGTCCGCCCCCCTCATTGGTATTTATGGGTGTTGCTCTGTACAGAGTGAGTGCCCATTTTCCAAGAAAACATCACATGGCCAATAGCTTGTCGAAAGTTAATTAGTACCATGTACCAACAATGTTGTACTTTCCTTTCTGCTTGACTGAGCAAAGTAATTAATTGCGTGTGAATCACTTTGCAATATTTTGTCAAGAAAGACACTATACAAATGCTCTTAAATTTTATCACTAAATCTTTCTGTTTCAGAATGGAGGAATTGAAGATCGCCACGCTCTGATTGAGCTGAGCGATTCCGAGAACTGTTTTGTTCTTCAGGACCTGAACTCCGTAAATGGAACGTTTGTTAACGACTGTCGTATCCAGAATGCAGCAGTTCGGCTGGCACCAGGGGATGTGCTACATTTTGGGTTTGGAGGGGACACTTACGAGCTGGTGGTAGAGACTATACCTTCGGTGAGTGAAATGTCCAGAAAGTGTCCATACAATGGTAGCATGAGCATCCTCTCGATGATGCTGAGGAATGTTGGAATGTCAGCCATGGTTTAGCGAACAGCATTTTTACCTCTTGGTCAGAAGGTTGTGAGTTCAAGCACACCAACAACCCTGGAAACAACAGGTCGGTCACTCTGTTATAGGAAAGATGTCATTAAACTAGAAAGAGTGCAGAAAAGATTTACCAGGATGGGGCCTGAGTTACAAGGGGAGGTTGCGCAGACTAGGACTGTATTCCCTGGAATGTAGGAGATTGAGGGGTGACCTGATAGAGGTTTATAAGATGATGAGGGGCATAGACAGGGTGAAAGCACATGGTCTTTTTCCCAGGGAGAGGGTGCTAAAAACAAGAGAGCATAGGTTTAAGATCAGAGGCTACAAATTTAAAATGGGCGTCAGGGGCCGCTTCTTCAGAGTGGTGTGTATTTGGAATGAGCTGCCAGAAATAATGGTTGAGGCGGCACATTAGCAACATTTAAAAGCCATCTAGATAAGTACATGGGTAGGAGAGGTTTCGAGGGCTACGGGCTAAATGCGGGCAGATGGGACCAGCTCACTAGGCAACACAGTCAGCATGTATGAGTTGGGCTGAAGGGCTTGATTCCATGCTGTATGACTCTACGACTCTGTAGGAGAAAAATCAGGGGTGAACAAGTGGCCATTATCAAGCTGGGCTTTTGAAAATAGACCGGCACCTCTCCCAGAGAGTTGTGGAGGCTGGTTCATTAAGAGTATTTAAGGTGGATGTAGATTATTCAGGGCTCCAAAGAACTGGAACAGAAGGGGAGTTGAGATCTAGGGCAGATCAACCGTGATCATGTTGAATGGCAGGGTAGGCTTTCAGGGCCAGGTGGTCTACTCATGCTCCTATTTTCTTGTGTCTGTCAGGTAAATGGCCATATGGTCATTTCCCCATTGAGAGGGGTGTGATACCTGGTGGAATAGATCACTGAAGTGAAGGCTGTCCGCTCATGGAGCCAGTGGGCCTACAATGTAATAATAGATAAGGATTCTTACTTGGCCCATCTTAGCTTATCATAGAACCGTGGAGGTTTATAGCCTTGCAACCCATTTTGCCTATGGTGACTACTTATTCAATCAAATCCAATTACACTGTCCTGACTCTCCCATTTTTTTTTGAAGATTTCCTTCAAGTTTTATCCTTTTTTTTTGTAAAAGATTAGTCTTTGCCTCAAGGACTCCCTGTGGCAAACCACTCCATCTTCTGCACAAAGTACCTTCCAATCTATGTTCTCCGTCTCTTCGTTACTCTTTTAAATTAATTAACCCTTGTCCTTGAGTCCCCAGCCAGAGGAAAGTCTTTCTTTATTCACACTCTGTTACCCATTCATATCTATAAAAAAATTCATTTACGTCTTCTCTCAGCCAACATTGCACAAATAGCAATGGTCCCAGTATATCGTTTCTCTTCTTAACTGTGGTTTCCCATCCCTATCTTTATATCAACAACATACAATGCTTTAACTGTGGCCAAAGCAATATACTGTACAACCTTGTTACTGCTTTTCTCTTGTACTCAATGAGCCAAAGTAAAAATTTCAAAATGCCATTGGCTTTTTAATGGCTTCAGTGACCTGCACTTGCCTTTTCAGAGATTTATGATTTGAACCTGAATGTCTTTGTTCCTCCTACTCTTCAATGATCCTATAACATCTTCTCTCAGACCCCTGACATTTAGCCAAGTCCTGTACAAGGATCAGAGTCCTGTGACTATCTTTTGCCTTGCCTGCAATATATTGTTATGCTGTGTGTCTCAGTGGCCTCACTTGTTCTCCAGGTATGTTCCCACAAGGACACTGTTCTCTGACTTGCATCCTACTCTTTTGCTTTCATAGTTAAATATCTTAAAACATTGTTAATTGCTGGTTGATATTGGTTGGGCATGTTGAGGCGAGAGTAGAAAAACCGATAAAGGTGCCACTGTTTCCTGTTGTTCTGACAAAATGTTTACAATTCCAATCATTGCTTCCATTTCTTCCTTCAGGTGTTGTGTCCTCTGGTGAGTCAGCGCTCAGCATGGCCCGGGCACCTCCAGCTCATCGAGGACACCAGGTCTTGCTCTCCCCCTGTCGTCGCTTCCCAGCTTCCAGCACTCTCTACCCTGAGTTCCGCAAGCGCCCCTGGTGGATCGATCCAAGGAGGCGGTGCAACTGTTCCTCACCCACCCCTGAGAAAGCGGGCAGCGAGTGCGGGCAGCAGACGGGTGACCACCAGCTATTCCGCTGACAGCAGCCCCCCTGGCATGACACGAGGTATTGCTAACTAAAAATGGCCCTGTGAGTAAATGCAATCACATCATGTCAACACCAACTGCAAACAAAGGGTACGTGGGCACTGCCCCACGGCTGCAGTTTAGCCCAGGGCTCGGTGCTGGACACACTTTTGAAACTGGATGCAAAAATGATCTAAGCCATGTACTAAAACTATGTCACAAGGGCTCAGGAGACAGCAGGTGTTGCTGAGCCTTGCAGGGACATAGTTTGGCTGTTGTAACACTAATCTCTGGGCTGTTCCAGAAACAACATTGTAATCACTCAAATTATCCAAAAGAGCTGATGAGCCTCCATTTAACTGGAGACTGTGCAAATGGGCCATCTGTTCACTTAATTAGCCTGAATGGAGCATTCTTGGGATGATACCAGAAGTTGTCCAGAGTTGTGAACTTTGTTTTTCAAGCAGTTGTAATGAGAGTGGTTTTTTTTGTGATTGAGGTTATTTCTCTATGGGGCAGTTTCAACGGGATCCTGTTCCCCAGTATATAATCGAAATGCTTTAAGTCACAGTCAGTATCAGCTGGAACCATCCTGTGCGAGGAATGTTTCTCTCCGTCAGCTAATTGTAAGCAAAAAATATAATGGATGTAAAAATAAGGCAGTGGTTGAAGAGCAGGGGTTCTGTCCGCAAACCCAGCCTTTTGTCTCTCCCTCAGCAAGTATACCCCAACACAGGCAGTTCAGTCGCTCACTCACTTTGCACTTGTGGGATCTGTCTGTGGCAGAAGGACTGTGGGATTTGCCTTTGCTGCACCGATTGTGCTTCATTAAAAGAAATGTGCAGAACAATTTAAGAGGATTCTTGAAAATGTAGGTATATGATCAGTGAAAAAAAAGTAACCCTAATTGTAAATACATAAGAGTCCTCAGCTCATCTCTCAGATTTATTGATATTAGAGCACACATAGCCATTCTACCCAACAAGAATTACCCAAGATCCTGCATATATTTAGGTACAGTATTTTGAACATAGTTGCAGTGTTACATATGGAAGTATTCCCCTAAATGTCCACAAGCTTTAATGAGGTGAATGAACATTTGTTGGTTGATATTGATCAAGGCAGAAGTGATTAAGAAAAAAAACACCATTCTTTGGTGCTCAGAAGCACAGAGCTGTAATCAAACATCCCATCCATTGAGTGGCACCACTCAGCATTCCCTGTGGCAGCCTTGATTATAGACTGTATATGATGGATTGAGGCTTGAATCATGGACATATTGTTTCCTCCTCATTGAACTCGCTTTTGGCTGGAACTTTCCATGTCCCTTTCTCTCCTCCCTTCTTGAACACGGTCAGTCACATTGTCCTGCATCTGGACCCCTCCCTCCTCTCCCTCTACTGTTGATGACCATTTGTCAAACACTTTCCTCCCCCCATCGGAAAATTTTCCCTTCCAACGGGCAACTTCCATAAATATTTTCAAAACCTTCCCCTGTGACCCTGCGCTCAGTATACTATCGTAACCTTTTCATTCTCCCTTTTCTCAAGTTCAGCAGTGAGCTTATCCCTTTCCTACCTTCCATGATGTGTTGTGAAAGGTATTTGTGCAAGTATTGTAAGGATGCTGTTGATGAGGATGTTGACGATGATGTTTTCACTCTTTTTGTACCAGGGGCCTGGACTAATACCCCAGGTCGGTCGATGGGGACTGGGCCTCCTATATCTGGCTCTCAGAGTCTGGAACTGCTCCTACAGGAGAAGGTGAGGTTTGTCTACCATTCCTGTAACATTAACTCTCTTTCTCTTCCCACAGATGCGGCCTGATCTGCTGAGGATCGCCAGCATTTTCTGTTTTTATTTTAGGTCACAAGTTAGAACAGTGTAGCACAGGAACAGGCCCTTCAGCCCACCATGTCTGTGCCGACCACGATGCCAATCCAAACTAATCCTACCTGCCTGCACGTGGTTAGCCCATCAATTTGAGTGCTGAAATTGACCGAACAACATCCAATTTAGTAATAATCTCTCCTTATGCATATCATGCAGGAGCAACAAACCCTGAGAATGCAAGATGAGATTAGCCGCCTGGCTGTTTTTGAAAGCAAATCCAAGCACAAAGACGGCATCATTGCCAAGCTACGTGACGAAGTTGCTGCCTTGAAGCACCAATTGACCCAAATGAATAATACTCAAGATGAACAAGAGATCACACAACACTTAGTCACACTAGGGTATGAGATTGAAGCCAAGAAGGAGGAGATTGAGATGCTGAAAGATAAGGTATGCCAATTTTGTTGTTTTCTGTGGTATTTGCAATAAAATAAATCCAAACCTGTGAGATATGAGTTTGCTGCAACCCAAAAATTTGTGTCTCAGTGACTTCAGCCTGCAGGGGTCAGTGTTGCCCAGGGTTTTGCCTTGATACAAAATTCAAATTTTCATTCGCCAGTAATCCTGGTTTTCTTTTAGTGATCAGAAGCAGCTTCTGGAAAAGATTTACAGCAAGTTACAAAATTAAATCCTCATTTTTCACCTGCAGAATCTCCTTATTTTTTACAGTCGCTTTATTTTACAGTTAGGATGTTAACAATTCACATCTGCAGGGTCCTGGATGTGGCGCTAGAGAATTTTATATGTGCACAAGCACGAGAAAACACACTTACACACACACACACACACACACACACACACACAATCAAGCAAATACATGTACAAACAGAAAATAGATGTATTTGTATGACAATGTTTATTATCATCCAATGACACATATTGGGCATCTAAGATGGGCACTGGATGACAGCTATCCTGGCTAATTTGTCCATCTCTAGTCCACTGATTCTGAGACTAATTTCATGAGCTGATGTCCACCCTGAGCCCAGCAATCCTAGCTACCTCCGAGGCTACATGGATAGTTGTGTGTTGATTTCAAACTGTGTGGTGTAAAGGTGCATGTTGACCATGGATGACTGTCCCTCTCTGTCACTTTCATTCAAGATTACTGAGCTTCAGAAGGGTTCCAGTGAAGTTATGCGGCATTCTCTGACTGAAAGAGATCTGGAGATTGCTAAACTCAAGAAGGAAGCTGAACAACTGAAGAAAGACAACAACATTATCACAGGTAGGAGAGCACGTTGCCCACCTGTTGGTAAATGCACTCATCCAGAGACAGGCAACCAATATACCAGCATAGAGACAAGCGGAGAAGGTGCTGGTTCAGTGACAGATGGGGAATGCGCCAGATTAGTGACAGGCAGGGAGTACACCTGGTCAAAAATGGGCAGGGGATACAGTGGCTCATTGACATGTAGGGAATTCACTGGGTCACAGACAGGCTGGATAGCGTGGTCCCACAATCAGCAATAGATAATGAGCAAGTAATATGTTTTTATTTTACGTATCTAAATTGGCCAGGATATTACACCACTGATCTTCTTAAATAGTGCCATGGATTTTTTTCCTACCTCTGCCTGAGAAAGCCTTGATTTAAAATCTAATCTAATCTAAACAAAGGCATCATTGAGACAGGTACGTGAACCGGTAGTGAATGGAGGGATATGGATCGTATGCAGGCGGATGGGATTAATTTAATTTGGCATCATGGTCAGCACAGATATTGTGGGCCATAGGGGCATTTTCTGTGAAATGTCAGCTTCCACAGTATCACGTGAAGTGTCAACTTATATCCTTCAGACTAATAGGCAAGGGGGACACTCACTGAGCCACAACTTGTACTGGGATTTCATTGTCAAGGGTTAATCTGTTTCACTGCTGGATTGTCCCTGGCAGAAACCTCACTGCTGTTTATCCCCTCAGGCTATTGAGTAAAAATTGCAGTTGGTCCCTATTGGTATCATCATGACCTGATGTTAAGAAAAGATCCAGCTCACTTTGGGCTTGAGCTTTTGTCACCTGTTGAATGAGGAGATAGAAAGAGTGTTGAGTGGGTAATTTTAACTGTCTAATGCCTGGTTTCCATGGGGAGGATTAGTTAACGTTGCCCTCCTTATGAAGGCTGGTAAATAATAGACCAAGTCAGTAATAAGCAGGTACGTCATCATACCCGTGACAAAGAGGCTGTATAGGATGCGTGGGAAAATCTTGCCTAAAATTGATCTGATGAATTTGGTGTTAATCTGGACAGGGCTGGTGACCAGCTTGCAACGTGAGGTCACAGCTAAGGAGCACCAACTGCTGAAGGTAAATGCAGAGGGAGAGAAATTGAGGAAAGTGATCCAAGAGAAGAGCAATCAGTTGGCAGCCATGTCGGCCAAGGTAAAGGGGAAGAACATCACCAACATTTCAACCCATGTGAAATCAAGGTAAAAGACAACCACGATGGACATAAGTGTCACAGGGACTGTGTGGCCTACTTACGTTCTTACGCAATACAAACCAGGGACACTGACACCGACCACAGTTCAGCTGTGGTCAGCTCCCTCATTGCAAAGTGGTGGATGAATGCAGACAGGGCTTGACCTCAGCCAAGTCAATGGGCAAATGGTTTAAGAGATCGGGAGTCCACCAACATGTGTTGGTGTTGGCCTGCATGTTCAGAGCATGTTTCTCTGGAGAATGTCAGGTTTTTTTTTATCAAAACCCTTTCAGTTCTATTGTGTCAAGCTCTTAAATTAAATTCCTTTTTGATTCAGTTTTCAAGAATGAGAGAAACCAATAATCACCAAGAGGAGCTGGTGGCCAAGGAGAAGGAACTGGTGACCCACAGGCATGTGAGTGAAGCTGGGAAGGTGCCTAATTAAAGTTGCTTAGTTTACTTAGTCTGTCCGATGTCTAATTCTTCTGCCAGTTTTGAAAATGCAAACTCACCTTATAACACACATGTCAAGTTCCTCTCTGTAGCATTTTAACACAGGCCAGAATTTGAGAGCATTGCCAAACATCATCTGTGGTTCCAATTTCTAATAACTGGATTTTATTCTACCAGAGCATTGAATGAGGCTTTATAGATGGTTTATTATGGGAAGAAACGTGAAGGGTCTGATTAATCTGCAGTTCTCCTCATGAGTTGCAAAGTTACAGGCGTTCAGATTGGTCAAGACGGTGTTTCCCGACACTGATGGAAATACATGATGGACCTTGCAGATCTTTGGGTGGCAAATCAGCAGATGATGTGGACTGAGTTATTTGCGAGACTGAGAATGAATTGAAGCTATTTTTAATCTAAATGGAATGCACTCCCGCCAGGAATGGCTAATCTTCAAGATAGCAGGAAAAATCACTGGTTAGGAATGGGATCAGTAGTTTAAAGTGAATATGCCAAAATGTGCGATTAGAATAAGTCAGGGATGGTAGTGAGAAAAATGTTGGCTGTGGGTTAGGAGTGGGCGAGGGGTTAGCAGGCTTGGATTGAGTGGTGGAGATATGGCAATGGGGTAAACATCCTGAGGTTTTTATACAGAACTTCCCATCAGGAAGTTAATGGGCAATGTATCCACCAGCGCAGACACTAAAAGTTTTTGGACAATAAGGGAGACAAGAGTTATGGGGTTAATGTTGGAAGTACCAAGATACATGATGGTTTTATAGAATGGCGGAGCAGGCGTGTGGGGCTGAATAGCCTTCTGCTTCTATCCCTAATGTTATTCTCGGGTAGATAATACACTGTCTGCAGGGTGAATGATTTGAACAGTTGAATAGCCGGTTCTCAACCTCTGATGTTCTGTGTAACACCAGGATATAACTGGCTGGGAGACAGTTTAAACTCTGTTTGCATTTGTGTCAGAGTGTGAAGCAGCTGGAGAGCCGATTGAGGGAGATGGAGTCAGAGATCGAGCAGCTTCGTAGTCAACAGGACAATATGAAGACAAGTGCATCTGAGGAGAGGCTGGTAAGCATCTTTCTCAAAGCCTCATGCTGGGTTACCTAATCCTAAACACAGGCTATTCAGCCCTTTGGACCCATGCCAGCTCCCAGCAGAGCAAGCCATCAGTCCCATTTACATTCACTTTTCTCCTGTCCTACAACTTAACCTCTTTCACGTGCTCATCAACTCACCTTTGGTTATTTTCTGCTTATTGACACGTGCAATTTACAGTAGCCAATTAATCTACCTGGGTGTCGTTAGGATATATGGGAGGAAACTGGAGCACCCAGTGGAAACCTATGCAGTCATTAGAAAGGACGTGCAGAATCCACACAGACAGCACCTAAGGTCAGGATCAAATCCAGGTCCCTGGACCTGTTTGATTTGAAGCAGCAACGCAGCAACACTACTCGCTGCAACATGGTCATGCATATAGTTCAACAGGCATCAGAATTCCAGGATTTGAGTGCGTAGTCTATGTGGATTATCCTCGTTCAGCCCGGAGGGAGTTCTGGATTGCCAGATTATGACATCTTTTGGATGAACTGTTAAGAGGAGACTCAGCTACCTTTTATGGTAGTTCAGGTGGACATAAAGCACACACACAGTATTTGAAGCTCTCTCAGGGTGTGGACCAATATTCCTCCCCTAATGACATCATCAAGGTCAGACTAACCAACACTCAGCAATGTCAATGCAGTCTTGATTTCCTTGAAATGTTTGTTGTATTTACTTAGAGAACAGAACACTTGCTTTCAAAGATAATTCATTACATGTGAGGTACTTTGCAAGACGTTTCTTTGAGAGACACTGTGCAAAAGCAACACTTTGTTTACATCTTCTGTTCTTGCTGCATCTTATTTTGAACTCACATTTTGTTTCAGGCCCAGGAGCAGCTCCAGGATGAGCTGGAGAGGACCAGGCTCCAGGTGCAGGAGATGGGCCGAAGGGAGCGGCTGGTGAGGGTGGACCTGGAGCAGACCCAGGCCAGGGTAGGAGAACAAGGAGAACACGTCCATGGAGACATTCAAGCTCAGATTCACAACTGAAACGCACAAAGCTTCTCCAGTAGCTGGAGAAGGCTGTGGTAGGAGTATCTTCAAGACCCTCACTGTAAGATTGGTCACTATCATCCAGAGCTAATGGGAACTGATGTTAACCAATCTGGCTTGGCAGTAGTTCTCGTCAGAAGAAGTACTGCATCCCATGTTGAGTGATTTGTTTGCTGTCAGATTTTTTAAGCCAGTGGTCCTGGCTGACTTTCCACCCTCTTTCAGCTGCAGCTCATTCAAAACTCTTGCTCTCCATTACTTAACCTGCTCCAAGTCCTGTTCCCCCTCACCCCTGTTCAGTGATCTGCCCTGGCTCCTGGTCCAACAATCGTTAATATTCCCATCTGTCCATGACCTTGTTCCTCCCTGTCTCTGCAACTTCCTCCAACCATACGAACAACAGCAGCATTTGCATTAATATAAATTGTAACTGATGATTGAAAGTTCGGATTGACACTCTTGAAATCTTACTGGACACTTCCCAGTGCAAGTCAAATATGTGTGGAATGATGTCATTCCCAGTACTATGTCCTTTTTAGAGTATTATCATGCAAATTAATTCACCTTGTCATGGAAGTGATTATCAGTGGTCACTTCTGAGAAAACTTTGTTTTCATATTGTAATCGGAATGCCACCTTCTAAAGTAAGTCCCAAACTTATCACCCGTCTCCCTGATAAATCCCACCTCTCCTGCACTTCCCCAGTCTCCTTCCTGGTTGCTGATCCAGCAAGACCCCAACCCATCAATCCTCTGGTCCTCTGGTCTCCTGAGACCATCAGTGAGGAGCCTAATTTCTACCCTGTCCCTGGCCCCGATCCCACACAATCCCCAACACATCACCAACCATGCATAAAATGCATTACTGCAAAGATTTCCTGGCTTTGGGAATGGGAACTGGATGTATGACAGTGCTGTCCTTTCACCCGGTGCCAACTCCACCTGTTATACTGGAGTCAACCCAAAATGAAATTGTGCTAGTGGAAGTAAACTAGTGACATTGAGTCAAGGTGAATTCTGATGATCCTGTCATTGCATGTCAGCTTTTTGCCAAAATCAAAATAAATTCAGTATCAAGCTGTTACATTGATGTGAAAGGGGGTGATTTTTCAACCTGATGTTTGAGAACTGAGATAGTCACAAGTGCTCTCTAGTCAGGAGTTTGTGAGTGCCTGAGTTTGGAAAGGTAAATAACAGATGGTCCATTCTGTTCTTGACAATGCAGGACATGGAAGGGTGGGGTTGTTGGTTGGTGGGTGGGAATCTCTCATCTGCCTACCATCATGTTCAGGCTGAAAGTTGGAGTGATTGACAAGTGATTGTCTTTTTTTATCTATGAACTTGAGGGCCTCTGAATCGATTTTTCAGCATGCCTCAAACTAAGTGAGAAGCACCACTGAACGACATGCACAGGAGCTTCATTTCAGTATTTACATTGCTTACCATGCTGGTGGTTACACAGCTCTTTTCATGTACTGCAGGCTGCGTCAAACATGCTCCACTCAGTGCTGCTGGTGATTTGTAAACAATTAACTTGCAAATTGAAAAGCGATTTATGTGGGTTAGGAAGAGCACTAGTACTCCAGAAACCTCCCCACCACCACCACCAACACCAAACTCAACCTTTATAAAGTTTGACCTTCTACAATCCATGAATTTAAGCCCTTCCCCCTCCCAATTCTAATCATGTCCTTTCCGCTGATGATTGGAACACTCCTGTGCTCTCAAGTTTCTGGCCCCTTACTTGATCACAGTTCTCCCATTGCCGAACCCAGGCCCCTCTTGGTCTCTGATTGCTTGCCCTCTCTGCCACTCCTCCCCCCAGATGCTGTGCTGAGCCCACACAACACATTTTCCTTTGTTTTGCGGTAACTAAGATCTTGGGCCCAGGATCCAAGCAGCCATTGATAGAGTGACTATAGTATATCTGTGCCAACACAGCACAATTTCTGGAACATTAAGCCTTTAACAGCGCAAGAAGCTTCTGACCATGATGCTCCTCCAATTCTGGCCTCTTGTGGATCCCTGATTTCTGTTGTTCCACCACTGTTGCCTGTGCTCTCACCCGTCTATATTGCAATCTGTAGAATTCACTTTCTAAGCTTCTCTGCCTCTCCTCTTTCCGTAAGATACTCCTTACAGTTTATATCCTTGACTAAGTTTACAGTCACCTGTTTTAATGTCTCTTTCCACGGCTAGTGTCTAATCTCTTCTGATAATACTCTAGTGAATGTTTTTACCATGCTAAGGATACTATGTAAATGCAGCTAGTGTTTTCAATTTTATATGCGTCATGACCCTAAACATATTCAGTGCTGTAGTGCTATACCAAGGTGCTACTGCAGTGTGACATTAATCGAGGCATTGCCTATCCTCATGGGTACATCCATAGAAAAATCTGCCTGTTTCTATCATGAGAGACAGATCTACCTGTGATATGGTGGTCTAGCTGGACCTCACCTGGTGGGAAGAAGTAATTGATTTGTCATTCTATGAATGATCTTGCCTGTCATTGATCAGTATGCTTAGACCTAGGTTGACTGAACAGTGTAACACAGTTACACAGATCATTGCCATTGAAAGAATTTACATTTATATCATGACTTCTTGTACTTGCAAGAGTGTCTTAAAGTACTTTACATCCACGTAATGACATTATATTTGTAAAGTGCTGTGTCTGTAGGTAAATGGGACAATACTGTACCCAGCTTGAACACACCAACAGCTCTCATGAGCACAGCTCTGATTATTTTGGTGTTGTGACCAGCACGTTGGTTGGGATACCAGGATAAAGGCATCCCAATCTTCATATATTACCATCTATCATTAATGTTCAAGTGATTCACCATTTCAGGAGGCCTTAGTCTGATGATACACCTGAGAGTTGGTAGCTCCAGTATTGCAGCATTCCATCAGCACCTCACTGGTCACGGTGCTATCAACTAAGCCAGAGTAACATTTGAAGCACATCCTTTCGCAAACTAGTGGTAGTAGTGAACTTAACAACACCTTCCAATGTCATCCTAAAGCATCCTGTTGTACTTGCGCAGCTGGAGCGATTCCGAAGTCGAATCTTGCAGACGACGTACTCTGCTCCAGGAGTTCAATCTCCTAAAGAGGCTGTTTCAGATCAGCAGGTGGGTCTTCAATATGGCAAAGTAGAGTTCTGATATTTGATGCAGTACAAGGACCAGAGGAAAGATCAAACCACACTGTGCATTATGATCCCAATCCTGTAATCTGCAATGCATTGGTGACTACTCTATTCATACTGAGAAGGTGCTAATATGTGCTGCAGTGTCTACTGTGCTGGTTGTTCCTTGTTTGCACTGAATGCTAGACTCAGCAACTCAAAGCTCCAACTCCATGCAGTACACAGAGATACCATGCTCCTTTGGGTTGTATTGCACAAAGCCAGCTGAATGGTGGTGTGAAATGATGATGCCATCAGCAGTCGTTACCCAGTGCCTGCAGTGGCATCTGGTGTTTGACATCTCTTCATTGGTACTGCACTTCCATCGGGTCAGTTTGTTAAGGGATAAGTAGCTGAAGCAGAAAGACTTAGAATGCCCCGGGCTTGATTGTTGCTCTGTGTGGTAGTTCCAGTAAGAGTGCTGTAATTATTCACTGATAAAAATGGAGAAATCGTTGAGGGCTCTGGTTCAGTGCTAACCCTCTTGCCTTTGAGCCAGAAGGTTGTGAGTTCAAATCTCACCTTAGAACCATGAGTGTATAATCAAGGGTGACACTGAAGTGCAGCACTGAGGGAGAGCTGCATGACCACAGGAGCTGGTTTCAGATGAGGCATTAAATCCAGACTTTATGTCCCTTCTGAGGTGGATTTAAGAGACCCCCATGGCACTACTGGAAGTGGAGTAAGCAGTTTACCTTGGTGTCCTGGACAATGGTTACCCCTCAACAAACATCACAAAAGCAAATTACCCGGTCACTGTAACATTGCATCAAACAGGCTTTAGTAGTTCAACTCTTTTTGAAGGGAGGGCCAGAAATAGATAATCTGAATCAATTCCAAGGACCATTTTCATGTAATGTTTTATTATGTTAACCACACATCTCCAAATTCTGATATTTACCATATTATGTTCCATGAAGACGCAAATCTAAAATTTATTAATTAGCTGGTTTATATTCAGATTGCTACCAAAGAACAACAAACCAACAACTATTTCCTCATCTAAAATGCAGTGGACACTAACAGGTTTTTATGTTTGACAGCATAATTTACTTAAAGTAATCTTTGAAGTTTTAACTCTTCTGGTGACACAGTTTGGGTTTTTGATGCTACCTACACGTCATTTATAGATTTTTAAATATTCACTGTTTTACACATTAAACATTCTTTTTAAAATGACATTGGTTACTTCCCTTTTTTTAAAACTTCCTATGTTTTTTTTCTCTTTACCTCATGTCCAAATTGCATTTGGCCACGTATCTATGTTTATTCTTTACCAAGTAATCATCCAGCTGTTTACTTGAATTTAATTTCCTACCATGGAAATTTGTTCTATTTATCTGCAATTATGAATTGGAAAAAGAACTGCATTCTCCAGTGGATGCAGAACTTCAACATTTACAAAGAAAAAAACGTTTCACTATTTCATTTCTTACTGTTAGAACCTGTACATGTTACCCATAGTAGAAAGTATTTACAGTTAGAATCATAGAGACACACAGCCTTTGGCTCAGCTGGTCCATGCCAACCAAGATGCCCATCTAAGCTAGTCCCATTTGCCTGTGTTTGGCCTGTATCTCTCCAGTTCCAGCTAAAGACTCTAGTTTTAATGACAAAAAAATTATGTCCATTATTTTGCAGTTCCTTTAGTAGTATTTCTGATGAAAACACTCTAGCAGAGAATTTTTTTTGGACTATCAAACATCTGACCACAGAAAAACCACCATCCTCTTCAAGAGTTTCCAAATCAATCTACTGAAAAAATAAAAAACTTGCCAAATTTCTATTTACCTAACATGTAAAACGCATATCCTTCCCACCTACCTTGTCAACTTAGAGGCACACTTACGAAAGCAAAACACTACTGATGCTGGAGATGTGAAATTCACAGAGAACAATTAACAGGCAACATCTGTGGAGGTAGGAGCAGAGCATTTCAATTCGATGACCCTCTGATGAAAGGTTCTCGACAAAACATACTAACTGTTTCTTTATCCATAAGTCTTGCCTGATGTTCATTGTGTTAACAGCCTTTTCTGTTTTTATTACAGGAAGGTTTGCTTATTGTAATCAACCTTATTTACAGATGAAAGGCTTATTTACAGGCTTCTGAAGAATTGGAGACCACCACAGGGCTGCTTATGGAGCTTAGCTAACTAACTAACCCAGTACAGGTGGTTGTGGTAGAAATGCTGTGGACCTCCTGAAAGAGAAAGAGAAAATGCTAGAAAAACTCAGCAGGTCAAAAAGCATCTGTGGAAAGAGAAACAGAGTCTCACATCAAAGACTATTCTTCAGTTCTGATGAAGGGTGTTCGACCTGAAACACTAACTGTTTCTCTTTCCATATGTGCTGCCTAACCTGCTGAGTCTTGCCAGCATTTTCTGTGTTATTTCAGACTTGCAGCATCTGCAGTTTTTTTTAATTTTCAGGAGTGAACTTCCTCCTTGTAGCACAGTAGGATTATTGGTTATTTGGCCCTAACTGCCATATTAGAGGCTCCAGGGAGAGCAAGAAAGAGCCAGCTGATGTGCATCCTTGGGCTATAGTGTTTCCTATGTAACATAAGTTACTCCATTCCAAAAGCACAGACAGGACATTGTCTGTAAAAGTGCTTTGGGTTGTTTTTAATTCATGGATGGAACTACGTAAATGCAAAGTCCTCTTTCTGAGCACTGCCATGGAAATCAAGGTTTTCAAGGAAATCATGGATGGTGAATAATAAAGACCATAATATTTGAATTAAAAATTCTCAAAGAAACTGAAATAAAAATATTTTATGGAATAGTATCTTTCTCGTGAGATAAGTAATCCTCAGGTCTACTCTACTTGGCTAATTTAAGGAATGGCAGCAGGCTTATTCAGTTACTGACCAGCTGATGCATAAAATAAGTTTAATCTTTGCTTTCCAAGTAGTCCTTAAGGGCTGCTTTTGGGTTTTTATTGGCTAAAACTAAAAAATTCAAAACCCATATCCAGCACATCCATTAGAGCGCACCAGAATGTCTAGACAACTATTTATTTCTTGATTCCAGTAACAGAAATTGTGCCAATAATTTGCTAAATGTTCCGAATTGCAGACACAGCAGTGCTGACCTGCTTTATACCAACATTCTCATCTTTCCTCTGCTGTGTTTCCCATGTCCTTGTTTTATGCTGCCAATATTTCAGACAGTATGTGATAATTAAGATATCACTCACCAGTGAAACTACATCGGAACAGGACACAGGTGCATCAGATAGAGTGGCCAAAAAATATCAAATGCAGGAAAACTAGCAAGAAAGGAAGATTGGAAGGATTGAGCTATAAAGTTCCAGAACTGTGAAGAAAATATGCTTCAGATTTAGCAAATAAATTTAGTATTGTAGTATAGGGTATGGTGGCCAAATACTCAGTGAATGAAAGCACTTGATATCAAGGGGGATCAAACCTTTCTCCTGAGAGTAGGTGCAAAGGATAGAGAAATAGCTGGGGTAAATTGGCTGAATTATCAGTGCACACAGAAGATCAAGACAGACCTTTCTGATGGACAACACCGCACATAACGTTGAAATGTCTTTCCTGTTTGTTGGATGCCATTTACATTCAGGATTTCCTTCATTTAAGTTTTACTTTCAGTTTTGATGCTGGTTTGAAAGTGGGAAGTATATTTTCTTGTCGTCACTTTAAAAACAAAAATCATTCTCCACTTTGCAATCATGCATTCTCCTTGTTTAAGAATACAATCTAATGATTGATTCCTGCTACTGTAGCCCAGACTGGCCCCATGAAGGGGCATGGGTTGAGGGAGGGGATAACTCTCCCTGGACCCCTTCATTACTTCAGTGGAGTCTCTGCCCATTTCCTATTCCATCCGTGTGAGATTGGAAATTAAATGTCTGGTGGGAGTGTGGACACAGACAATCATTTACTGATGCTGTGTATTTCCGTCACCTCTGGAATTGAAACCCACATTATAAATTCAGCTCAAGGATGCTCATTTTTCTTCTTCCTCCTCCTGAAAATGCCAATTTCTTCCAGCGAGTGGTTCTCTGGGCCGTAGATCTCCTCATTAACTCGAGAGCATGTGCATCCAGTGTCCCAGGCTCTGTTCCCAATGCACAGGCCAACACATCTGGTGGTCACTGGTTGGTAAATGTGAACAAGCCCACTGATGTCTCCCCTTAAGACCTTGCTGCTGTCCAGGATGTGGTGTTCCCACCCAATGCAAACTATGGCAGACAACGTCTTGCCTTGCCTCAGGAGCAGAATCAATGTGAACATTCGCCTTGTGCCTGGCACTTGTACTCTTGGATGATTATTGCCTCCTTCACTCTACTTCCCTAATGGATAGACCCTATCACCCTCCAATGAATCCTGTTATCCCTATTGCTTGTTGGCAGGTGATTGAGCAGATGAAGCAGATCATTGATGAGCGGGCGGAGTTCAAGGAGAAACTGCAGGACGAGATGGATTCGAAAGCGGTGGAAAAGGAGGAGAGGCTCAGCAAGGTGGAGGGACTGAGGAGAGCGCTGCAAGAGAGCGAGGTGACAGCAGTTCAAAGCAGTTGTGTCTGCTCCATGGTCATCCTGGAGCCAAATATTGACCGTCCATAGGGTCCAATTAACCAGGGACTTCAGGGTGGCAAATCCGCAACTCCCAACCTGAAAAAGCCTTGCCTTCCCAGCTGTAGGAACCATTGTAACAGTAGCATATCTTTAGTCATTCGTACCCCAAAGGTCCCCTGCAACATTTGAAGATTCTGTGCTGGGGTCACTCCACTGGATCTGATGCTCTCTGAATCCTGTTCTTGAACCCATTGTTCATGTTTGAGGCCATTCAGTGGGTATCAGGATAGTTCAACAGATTTAGCATTGCAGTCATGATCATTCATCACCTCTCAGCAAACGGCCTTTGAGCATGTTCCTGCATTCATCCAGATCATGACTGACCAATCTCAACTCCATCTGCCTGTCTTAGTTCTGCAAACTTAATACCTTAAACCAACATAAAACTAATTTCAGTTCAGAAAATGGCAGCTTTGTCCCTTCCCCTCTTCCTTGCCCCACACCCGCAGCCTCAATAGCTTTTGTAGAAGAGAATTTTCAGGTTTCCACCACTCTTTGTGTAAAAAAAGAAGTGACTACCTATGTCACGTCTGAGTGGTCCAAGTTTAAATTGATATTTATGCTTCCTCACAAGAAAAATTGGTTTCTCCCCATTTGCACTGCACGTACACTGGATGGGGAATAGTAAGAAGGATCCTGGTCAGTTTTCCATCTGCTCCTTTGCTCGATTTAGTTGCTCCGCAACTGGGCTAACCAAGCTCGGTGCCTGGGGTGCACCCAGGGACCTTCTGATCAGTGTTAAACTTCACCTACGGGTTAGCAGATAATAACAGAGTTACCAAATTCCCTTGAGCATTATTCAAGGGGTAGCCTCGTCTCAAATTGGGCTTGAACTCAGGTTTTAGCTACAGAGATTTTGTGATCCCACAGCCCAGAGATTGCTCACTGACAAACCTCCGTCATTGTTTTCTGGCCCGCATGTGGTGTTTATGTTTGTCTGGTCAATGGTAGCACAACATTGTTCCAACGAACAGCCTGAAACCACTGAGTACTGCCCTTGTCTTTCCTTGCACAGTTACACCTGAGAAGTTCAGGCGACAGATTGTTAAAGCTACATTTGTTGGAGTGACTGCAATATCTTAACCTGTGCTTGTGTTTATGATCACCAGGCTCGTCTGCGCACTGACTTTGGGAACCGTGTGAAGCAAGAGTTTGAGACGCTTCAAGCACTCTCTGTTGACCAGACTCTTCTGTGGGTCCAGAAAGCCGCCACTGGCATTTTAAGTAGCACGTTGTCATGGTTGCACCCATTAGAACAGAGCCTAATGGATGCTGGGATGGACGTATCAAGCTGTGAAGGAGGTGACATCATTCTCTAAGGCTGGAACTAGATGGTGGCTGGGTGACCTGAGGCATCAGACACTGGCACCTCAGCTCCGTCACCTAGAATTCAGGCCCAACTTCATTCCCAATAACATGCAGGGGTACTTACCCCACAACTACCTGTCATTCAGCATGGACTCACTTGGAGGAGGCTAGTGTTGGGAATGGGAACATGGCATGGTGATATAGAATAGATTGTCCTTCACTGATGATAGACTAAGACATTTTGCAGAGGGAAGGCGACCGTGCAATCATCCTGCTCTGTTGTAAATAACATTTCCACTTGATAGGACAGCCAGTGTAGTTAAAGGCAATAGTGAAGTGTTTAGAATGGGGCTGGAGCATTGGTATTGTAAGCACCTCTCATTTTGTTTCTCTTCAGGAATCAGTAGATGTGTCCAGTTGCTGCAGCAGAAACTTCACAAGGCAGAGGAGCAAACAAAGACATTGCAGGTATTATAGTCACTACATTCCATTAACATTGCACCTTTAATGTTCAAGAATATTTTGAAGTACTTTTCTGGAGCAAACAAAAATATTAATGATAAACCACATAAGGAAACGTTAGATGAAAATTTAAAAAACACAGATGCTCTAAATCTGAAATAAAAATAGATGAAGGTTGGAAAATACTTAACAGGTTGGACATATGTGGAAAGAGAAATAGATAACATTTTAGATTTGAGACCCAGATCTTTGTTGTAGGGAAACATTAGGGTAGGTAGTCCAATGCTTGGGCATAGAGGTTAGTTTTTAAGGAGTGAAGATACTCAGGGAATTACAGTCTCAGGCCTTAGAAACTGAAGGCTCAGTGGTCAATGATGGAGTGATTATATTCAAAGATGGATAAAAGACCAGAATTGGAGGGTTGCAGACATCTTAGAGTATGATAGGGCTGGAGAAAGTATCTGATATGGAAAGGGGTGAGACCATGGAGGGATTTGAAAACAAGGTTGAGAATTTAAAAATTGTTTAATGGGGATTCAATGTAGGTCAGCAAGTGCAGTCATGGGTGAACAGGACTTGGACTGAAGTAAGACAAGCAACGTCAGAGAAAAGACGGTATTAAAATAGTAAATACATCAGTCAACATCCGTTAGCGCACATACATGTGTGTACATACACGTCTGTATCTGCACATATGCGCACACATGTAATGCAAACACACATGCACATGGACACAAATGTACACAGACAACATGCATGTACAATGACACACATTTACCTTTCTTTCTTTGGTATGACATGTAAAGCCCTGTACTCAAGTGCCCAGCATCTCAAGTGAAGAAATGAGTGGTCCCCTGCAGAGGATCTTAGTGGGCAGGCTGTTATAGTGTGTTCCTTGGTTTTGATTCAAATTGGGTGCATGCACATTAATAACCGAGAGTCAACAACAATCACCACAAACAATCAAAAAACGTATCGACACCCAGACGTCTCCCAGGGGATCTAATACACATTCATCTCCCCGCCTACCTACCAACCAACCAACCAACCAACCTCCCTCCCTATCTCCCTCCTCTCCCTCTTCCCCCCCACCCCCACTCCCCTTTAGATATCAAGAGGTGTGAATCCGTTGTTACCTTTCACATCACGAGCTCCAGGAACATTTGCTGCACTGTATATGTTGCTTTAGCAGACAAATCCTGCCTCGGCACAGGCTGCCCATGGTGTCTGAGGCCTTTGTCTGTTATCTTTCCTCTGCTCCACACTACACGTGCATTTGCTCTTTGTGCTCTCAACAGATTAAATATTTTTCTCACAGTTGCTTTGTGTATTCGTGAAAGGCAGTAAGCCAACTTCTGTTGGTTGCTTCTGGGCCCTGTGTCATGAGGATTAATTCACTGCTGGAAGTAAAATTGCAGTCTGTCTGGGATTGGCAACACTGCCCGGAAGGTTTAACACAACACCTTGCATCTCCAATCACCCACCCCATCAAACACCTTTTGCTCCCAATCACCAATATCTTTTTAACCAGTGAATGAATTAAAATATAAAACAAAACACACAATGCTGTTTTTAATGCCCCAGGGAATATTCTCCCTGGTTGCTTGTAGCGGAGTCCCAGAGACTAATCTGTAACCCCTGATGATTCCAGCTCAAGTCTGAAGCATTGGCAACCCTATCCCTGAGTCTTGAACTATGCTGTCTAATGGGTTAATGTATCCCACAGGAACAGGTGGATCAGATGCAGAATTCCAGGGATTGTGAGAGACGGGAGCAGCTGAACGCTCTGCAGGCAGAGTGTAAGCAACAGATGGAGGAAGAGTTTAGACGTTGGCAGTCAGAGGTTCACGAGCAACACAGCCAGGTGAGGAATCCCCAGCCTGACTTTTATTGCCAGGGCTGGAGTGGGTTCACACATTTCCAAGGTTCAGCTTGCCCTGTTCTTTCCCATTTTGAACTTGACATTAAATCTACTATTGTAGAGATGGGAGATGGGCATCAAGGATTAATTAGTTGCTTGGAAATTCAATTGCATTATGCTGTTCTAAATTCAACCGGGCATTTTCTGGCGTGATTTATCCATATGCACCTGATACAATATCCGTCCATGGGATCATTCCTTTTGTAGCATTGCAAGGAAAATTAGACCGTGTTGTCCCACAAGTGACCGTCACAAAGACATAAGCGTTTGGAGGAGGCATAGGCCATCTGGTTTTTAAAGCTTTCTCTGCCACTCATCAATATCATGGTTAATTCTACTTCAACACCATTTTCCTGCACTATCTCCATATCTCGTGATTCCCTTAATATCCAGAATCTATTGATCTCTGTTTCGGATGTGCACATTGACTGAGCCTTCATAACCCTCTAGGATCCAATACCCTCTAAGTGAAGAAGTTTCTCCTCAGCTCAGTCCTAGATGACCTATCCCTCATCCTGAGATTGTGACCCCTGGTTCGAGATTCCTCAGCCAGGGGCTCACCCTCCCTGCATCCGCCCAGCCAAGCCCTTTAAGAGTTTTGTAAGTTTCAATGAGATCACCTCACATTCTTCTAAATTCTGGAGAATGCAGGCCTGGTCTACTCAATCTCTGCTCACACGGCAAACCTGCCATTTCCGGAACCAGTCTGGTGAATCTTCATTGCACTCCTTCTACAGCAGGTATACCCTTGCAATAAGCTGTTTTTAACTCTTGTACTCAAATCTTCTTATAATAAAGATGAACGTACTTTTTACCTTCCTAATTGCTCACTGAACCTCCATATTAGCATTCAGTGACTTGTGTGCAAGGTTACTAGGTCCCTTTGGACATTAACATTTCTCGGTCTCTCACCATTTTAAAAATACTCTGCCTTTCACTGTGCATCAAAGTGGATAATGTCACATCTTTTCATATAACATTGCGTTTGCCATGTTCTTGCCCACTCACATAGTTTGTCTATAATCCACTTGAAGCCTCATTACATCAACCACCTACTCACAATGCTATCTAATTTTCTGTCATCACCAAACTTGGAAATAGGACATTCCGTCCTCTCAGTCAGTTCTGATACCAGTTGTGAACAGCTGAGGCCCAAGAACCAGTTCCTGCACTGCTCTACTTGTCACGTCTCTGCTGACCTGAGAAAGACTTGATTATTCGCACTCTTTGCTTTCTGTCTGTTAATCAGCTCTCAGTCCATGCCAGTAGATTATCCTTAATTCCATGTGTTCTTCAACAATGACTTCCCTTTCATAAATCCATGACTCTGTTCCATCCTGGTCTTTTCTGGTGTTTTGTTATAAGATCCTTCATTATACACTTTGCCTACTACTGATGTTAGGTTAACGGGTCGGTTAAATGGTTGCTAACATGTTTCTACAACATTCATCCACCACATCCTTTGGATCCATTCTAAACCTATATGTATTACTCTATTTGCTAGCTCGGTCACCCTCACAGCTGAGCCTGACCCTCACCTGAATCATTTTTTAGACATTCCTGCCTTCGAGCAGGAGTTTGGTGGATGATCGTCAGGAGCAGGTACTCAAGATGTTCACAGAGGTGACTTACAGAGCAGATTGTACCAGAGATATTACATGGGGAAACTCAATCTGGATGTAAAATGCATGACAAATCCCTCAACCCACCACCCCCGCACCCACCTATGACAGGTTTAAAAGCTGCCTCTGTGTGTAGCCAGCTGTGAGAATGAGCCCAGACAGAGTAAAGTTATAGCGATACCTGTCTGCCATAGAGTCATAGATGTGGTGTAGAAACAGGCCCTTCAGCCCACTGAGTCCATGCCAACCATCAAACACCCATTGACACGAATCCTACATTAATCCCATTTTTATTCTCTCCGCATTCTCATCAACCCACCCCCCCCCACCCCCCCCCCACCACCCAGATTCTACCTCTCACTCATGTGCACACTAGCAATTTACAGCAGCCAATTAACCTACCAACCTGCACATCCTTGGGACGTGAAAGGAAACTGGAGCACCCAGAGGAAATCCACCTGGTCACAGGGAGAATACAAACTCCATGCAGGCAGCATCCGAGGTCAGGATTGTCACGTGAGGGGCAAAGTGGTAGACACAACCAAACAGGTGGAACATGCCCTGGGATGAAGCTTCTTTCACCGGTAGTATGAATACCCACAGAAGGGTGACTGCATGGTGGGCTAATGGACTGTCCTGTGTCCCACAGCAACTGGCTGAGGCACTGGCTCTGGAGAAGGAGAAGGGGATGGAAGCAGTGGAGGAGGAGAGGAGGAGGCATGGGGAAACCAAGCTTCATCTCCAAGAGCTGAACGAGGTGAGTGGTGACAAGCACAGGGAGGTGACTGAGAATAGTGCCGGCTGTGGACAGTGCATTTTGGAACCTGGCCAGCACTAGTGCATGGCAGCTGAGACTGCAGTCCAGCAGCAATGGATGGGTCAAGGGAGGATGTTTCTGCACCAGTGCATGGGGTGGGGAAGCCCATGACAGCAGTGGATGGGTGTGAGGGGACAGTGTGGGGGATATATTCATTTACAGGATGTTGATGTCACTGGCAAGGCCAGCATTTATTCTCCATCTCTAATTGCCCCTGAGGGCCTTTCCAAAAGCACTTAAAAGCCAATCACATTAATGGGTCAGGAGCTAGCACATAATCCAGATCAGGTAAAGGCAGCAGATTTCTTTCTCTGCAGGATATTAATGAACAAGCTGAGTTTTTACAACAGACTCACATTTTTGCGATCTGGCATTTAAAAAAATTCCAGGTTGATCTAATTTATTTTAAATTCCCCAGCATCTGTTGTGTAACTCAACCACAATGCTACCATACCCCAGAATAAGAGGATGGGGTATTTTAACAGCAGTGCATAGGGGAAAGGTTGGGTTCTTGATGCATAGGGGATTGTTGCTGGGTGATGCTTGGAGACCATCTGAATGCAGCTAATGCAGTCTTGCCCTCCTTGAGGTTGGTAATCCCACCTCACCTGTGTGTCTTTGTTCACAGAATGCAGTGGTGAAATGTCAGGAGGTAGAAACTCTGAACGTGCGGTTGGATAACACATCGCAAGCACTAGAGGAAGCAAGGAAGATGGAGGTACACTGTCATCTCATACGCATGCTGCTTTCGATTGAGAAGCATTCACAGAGTGATGTAAAGAAAAAGAACAACAACTTGTTTCCTGCAGCACCTTTTCCAATCTCAGGACATCCCAAAGCACTTGTCAAAAATACTTTGCTCGTAATATAGTCACTGTTGTAATTTGGCAACACCAGGTTCACAGATTCCTAGTAATCTTAATTAGGGACTAAATATCGATCAGGATTCTGAAAGAACTTCCTTGTTGTTGTTTGAAATAGTCCCATGGCACCTTTTAGCAGCACTTGATAGAGCAGGCAGGGCCTCAGTTTAACATTTCATCTAAAAGACAGCATCTCTGACAGTGTAGCACTCCACTTAGTGTTAGCCTGAATTTTTTGCTGCAGTCTCTAGGGACTAGTGACATCATGTATGATTGTGACAAAGGTAATCTATGTCTTACACTGGAATTTTGGAATTGGTTTATTATTTTCACTTGTACCGAGGTACAGTGAAAATCTTGTCTTGCAAACTGTTCATACAGATCAATTCATTGCACAGTGCATTGAGGTAGTACAAGGTAAAACAATACAGAATACAAAGTGTCACAGCTTCAGAGAAAGTGCAGTGCAGGTAGACAAGAAGGTGCAAGGTCATAATGAGGTAGATTGTGAGGTCAAGAGTCCATCTTATCGTACTAGGGAAGCATTCAGTAGTCTTACAACAGCGGGTTAGAAGCTGTCCTTGTGCCTGGTGGTATATGCTTTCAGGCTTTTGTACCTTCTGCCCAATGGGAGGGGGGAGAAGAGAGAATGTCCAGGGTGGAAGGGGTCTTTGATTATGCTGGCTGCTTCACTGAGGCAGCGAGGTATAGACAGAGTCCATGGAGAGGAGGCTGATTTCCGTGATGTGCTGATCTGTGTCCACAACTCTCTGCAGTTTCTTGCGGTCCTGGGCAGAGCAGTTGCCATACCAAGCCGTGGTGTATCCAGATAGGATGTTTTCCATGGTGCATTTATAAAAGTCTTGTCAATGTTCTTCAGCGGACTTTGACACAGTTAAGATAAGATAAGATATCTTTATTAATCACACGTACATCGAAACACAGTGAAATGCATCTTTGCATACAGTGTTCTGGGGCAGCCCACAAGTGTCGCCACGCTTCCGGCGCCAACATAGCCTGCCCAAACTTCCCAACCTGTATGTCTTTTTTGGAACGTGGGAGGAGACTGGAGCACATGGAGGAAACCCACGCAGACACATGGAGAACGTACAAACTCCTTACAGACAGTGGCGGGAATTGAACCCGGGTCACTGGCGCTGTAATAGCGTTACGCTAACCATTAACCTCCTTCAGCACCTCTCCAGCTTCATTCAACTGCGTCAGACTGCACGGCCCAATTCCATTCTTACCCATCCTGCTATAGCTGGTGGATTACTTATAATGACTTTCTTCCTGTTATCCTTTGACCATCTCCTACTTCTCATTTATCCACCCTCTGTTAAAGCTGAACTCCTCGAAAAATCCTCATGCAAAATATACAGATGTTGGAAATCTGAAATATAAGCAGAAAAGGCTGGAAGTATTCAACAGGTCAGGCTGCATCTGTGGAGAGAGAAATAGAGGTAAAACATTTCTTTATCTTTAACTTTTCCCAGTTCCTTTCATCAGAAATGGGGAAAGTTAGAGATGAAAGAAGTTTGAAGCTTAGAGTTACAGAGAGAACAAGAGGGAAGTTCCAAAGGGTGATGACCAAGACGGATTGAATGATACAAGCAGTGGTGGTGCTGGCTGAAAACGTGGTAAAAGCTAATGAATAAATATAAAGTGTTTGAGGGAGATGTCTTCCTCCTTCTTAGACAGTCCCTTGGCACTGACTTGCTTCCATTGTAGCTCTGTGGATCTTGAGACAGCAGACGAGACCCATATGGGACGCAAAGGTGAGGCTCAGTGTGGGTGCATGGGAGGTGATGCACTCCTTCCACTGTTGTCACTTGGCTTCCATGTACATCCAGCAAAGAGACTCGGGGTTCTCGGGGTTTTCCCAGATGCTTCTCCATTATGAGCAGTCATGGGCCAGGGATTCCCATGAATAGATGAAGGTTTGTTCCATGAAGGCTCTAAGAACATTCTTTTTTTGTAATCTTTAGATGTGATAGAGTTCAAAGTAGACTGTTTATTTTGGGAGTCTAGTGCTGGACATGTGAACAGTGAAGCCCACCCATCAGAGCCAGCTGACCATCATGAGAGTCTTGATACTGACCATGTTTGCCTGGGAGAAGATGTGATGTTGGTTTGCTTTCTCTGCCGAAGAATTTGGAAGACTTTGTGGAGACAGACTGATTGTACCTCTCCAATGTTTTGAGGTGTCTTCTGTAGATGATCCAGAATTCAGAACACACAGAGAGGGCAGGGATCACTGCTGCCTGTAAATGCTGGGTCTGAGGTCTTTGAACACTCTTTCCTCAGATACACACGGGGGGCAATGGAGAATTTCAATGCCAGTGTCTGGCATTGTTGAGGGATGGCTTCTGAGATATGGAAAGTGTTCCACATCCTGCAGTGTCCTGTCATGGACCTTTGCCATCAGATGAAGGTGAGGTGGGTGCTGTTGTGAGTGGGGATGAGTTGGTAGAACTTTGGTGTATGGCCCATTCTCTTTTACGCTCCAGTGAATAAGTCGACAATGATTTGGAGCTCAGCCTCCGAGCATTATCCATGTGCTGCAGCTTGATGACTAAGATTGGAGTGCCTTGGTTTAAGGGTGAAGGCAACATAAGTTGAACAGATCTCACTTGACCTCTGAATTAGCTCCACTCCAACAGGAAGCTGTTGGACGTGAGGTGCTGCAGTGAGGCAAGAAAGATTGACGAGAGGGTTGGAGCGATGATGCAGTCTTGCTTGATGCCAGGGGTAGGGTCTGCTGTGGATCCAGTGGTGGGAATCACAACTTGCCTGTCATATGTAGTGGGTGTAGAATCGAGATGAATTTCTGAGGGGAATCAGATTTGAGAAGGATTCTCCATGTTCCCTCCTGGTTGACAGTAATGTTGATATAAGTCAATGCATGTTGATTAAAGCTGTCCGCCTCTTGATGGACAATGCACTGACTCTGGGACTAGCTCTTTGGCCACCGGGAGGACACAGTGGAGAAAGGCCCTTTTCGATGACTTAATCTGTGGCAGACATCAGTGAATCACTGCAACCTGTATTTACTGGAAATGGATTTGTCTTCTTGAAAATGATTGCAATTACGGCACCTGCAGCATGTCCTCCTCATCCCCAACAAAGGAAATGAGGCTGTGAGTTTCTGTCAGAAGTTCTCCTCCACCATCTGCTCCAGAGGCCTTGTTCTTCAGTGGGCATATGGCTTTTACAAGTTTTTTTCAGTCTGGGGTAGTGGTGAGACTGGACTGAACACCACATCTGCTACTTCAGTGTAGATGTTGTGTATTTCACTGAAGTCTTGGGGTAATCCAGGTACTGTGGGGACTGTGTGGCTCCTGGAAGTGGGAGTGTGTTCTCTCACTGCCTGAGAAAAGTGTTGCCTGATTGACTGTGGATGTAGGTTTTCTTGCAGCAATGTTTCAGTTGCTGCTCGGGCCAGAATGATGGAGGTGACAGATGGTCAGTCCCACAGTCATTGGCACCTGTCACAGCACAGGTGATGAAAGCATCTTTGTGGTCTCTCACTCGGACATTAACATAACCTGCAAGGTGCCAGTGCCTGTTTTGAGGGAGTTGCCATGATGTTTTGTACTTCTCTTGGTGATGAGACAGGGTGTTGATAACAACAGGACCATATTCATCATGGTCATAAAGAGAACTCCACTGGAGTTAGCCTTCACTACTCTTTCCTTGCCAACCACATCTTTCCAGAGGTTTGCATTCTTTTGCACTCTGGCAAGTCATACAGGATGATCAGTGTGCTTTCCTCAGAAACTCGTGCCAGGAATTCCTCATCACCAGGGCCAAATTCCTGCTTCACCTTATCTGTAGCTTCCAAGGTTGGAGCATACAGTTGTAGTGTTTTGGTTCCAGATTAGAGTAAGCTGGAAGGTCATGAGAGATCCACTTATCCCACAGGGGAAGTCACTGAGACAGCAGACTAGGTCATTCTTGATAGTGAAACCCACTTGATGAAGATGGAGTTCTTCTTCCAGTCTGCCCTTCCTGAGAAAGGTTATTTTTGTTATTTCATCGTGCCTCATTCAGAGCGGTGACATCGGTGTCAAAATATTTGGGTTCCAAGCTATGATATGGTGCAACATTCAGGTCTGTCACTGTTGGAGCTCTCCAGGTTCTGAACTCCATACTGAAGATGCCTATGTGTCATATCTTCCAACATGGAGTGCTCATTGCATGGCCGTTACCACATGGTCTTCACAAGAGCAAAACTTTGCATTGACACACAGGTGCATCCAGGCAGACACAGCTTTGTGCACTGCCTCCTCCCACTCCCTCCCACACCCACCTTTCCCTGGATCACTCTCACCCTCAGTCTCCTCCACCTCCAGATTTCTCCTCCTCCCATTCCTCTCCTAATACTCCCCACACCTTCCCTCCATTTGTCCTCTTCATCTCTCTGATAACCATTCCCATTCAAACCCCTCTCTCCTCCTCTCCGTCTTCCATTTTCCAGGATCCCCTTCCATTCTCCCCCCATCCCATCTTTACCTCCGACAGCCCGTGCTTCCCAGTTCCCTTCCTCCCCCCTCTCTCCAACTCTGAGAAAAAACCTTGAGAAAGCTTTGTTGTCCATTTGCTGTCTGGAGTTAGCCATAGAGAGATACTGCATGGAAACAGGCCCTTCGGCCCACCGACTCTACACAGGTCATCATCCATCCATGAACACTAATCCTTAGTAATCCCATTTTTAAGTACTTGTTTTCTTTATTGAGATGAACAAAAGACCTCGTCCCTACCGGCTGTGCTTATCCAAGACCTACAGTTTATGAGGGACCCTTCCAAGGGCTGCCTTGAAAGCTTTGCTAACATTGCAGCCACTGGCCAATAGCGTCTGTGGCTGGCAGTGTGCTGCAGGTAGGCCCTTCACTGGGAAGCTTGAAGTAGAACGTGAATGAAAGAGGGCAGAGCAAATAAGGTAACTGCTGAAAGTATAGAATGCAAGGCTGATATGGCTGATTATCTGAATGTTGAGCTGATATTAAAGCTGTAATGAGCTGAGTCAAAGAAGAAATGCTGTTGAGCTTTGTTGGAACAGACTGCTGCTCAAGTTTTCCTGACCAGCTGAATATTTTGAGCATTTTCTGTTTTAGTATAGAAATATAAATAGTTGAGCATACAAACTACGGACTTAGTTTGAGAGCCCTACCTGCGACATTGCAGTTGACACCTACAATTGATGTTAAGATGTTAAGAATCTTCCCTTTGCATGAAGAATTATGAAGCAATGATGTGATGTGTAATTAGAAAAATGGGTCTTCGTGGAGCTAACTTGCCTTTTATTCCATATCTCTTTTGAGAAGTATCTTCCTTCCTTTAGCAAGCACACATCGAACTGCAGGTTGTTTGGCACTTCACGGCCTTGGATAGACAGATCTTGCAGTTCCTCATTGCCTCCATACAGAACTTCTGGAACCAAACATGAAGCCACACAGAGGGAGCATGTACCCAAAGATGCTGAATGTGGAGAGACACAAGGTTATAAACTGAAGGGAAATCAGGGTAGCAGTTGGAGAGATCACTGCGAACAGAACTTACCTGAAACCCCTCCACGTACTGGCCTTTCTCTTTTATTGCAGTCTGTTTTCCAAGCACTCTTTCTCTTTCTTCTAGTTATTTGGAATACCTTTATTGTCTCTTTACTGTGATTTTTCTTGTTTTCCTGAGGTTGGTCTGCGGGAGGAGCTGGCAGCCCAGAGGCGACATCAGAAAGCAGAGAGCCAGGAGCTCGGGAATCGAATTGAAGTTGAGAGACGAAATCACCAGAATGAGGTTGTGGAATTCAAGGAGCAGATCCGGCAACATTCTCGGACAATCGTGGCTCTGGAGGAGAGGCTGCACACTGTCACTAAACAGCAACAGGTGGCAGAAGAAGAAAGGGTGATACTGTCAGGCAAATTGAAAGGTATTCTGAACATACCATGAGTTAAACTATGGAGTAATTGCACCATTTTCATGGGATCCTGAGGGATAACTGGGCAGGATGAAGTTGCAAAAAGATAGATAAAGGTGCATTATAGAGAAGATCCCCTGGAGTAGATTATTTTATAATTATGTACAGGATGCAGTAGGGAAAACTGAAAGGTAGTTACAAAGTATAGATTTGAAGAACTGTGAGGGAAAGCGTCACATTGAGGAGAGTAAACTGGGAGATTATTGAGGGAATGTGGCAATGTAGAGAGGCAATTTTTTACAGGAACAAATGATACATGGAAATTTAAAACAAAATGCAGATGCTGGAAATGTGAAGTAATGCCAGAAAATGCTGGAAAGATTCAGCAGGTCAGGTAGCACCTGTGGAAAGAGGAACAGAGGTAATGTTTCAGGTTGAAGACCCTTTGTCAGAACTCGGAACTGGTGACTAATGTTCTTCATTAGAATGAAAAGATGGAAAAAATCGGTTCCCTCTGAGAAATATAATTTATTTGATCTTGAGTATGCTGTTAACATATTCCAGGAAGCACTTGAAAGAGAGCATAAAGTGAAGTGACCTGATGAGTTAATAGATTGAGTCAATAGGCATTGCACGATATTTAGTATAAGTTGATATCTTTAGAGAGGAAAAGAATAAATATACACAAAATGGCACAAATTTTGAAGGTGAAACAGATATCTTTAGCAGCTCAGTCTCACAATGTGGGAGGATGTTCGTAATTAGTGAGTGGGATAACAGGTTCAAGGAAACTGCTCCTCTTCAGTGTTACAATGGATTGGAGACTTGATACTTGCTCATTGCAGAGTGAGCTACAGCCTTCATAACCAGTGGTGAGAGTGTTACTTGATAAAAGGTAAATTCCATTAAAAGGCTGAAATGAAACTGGACAGCAGATGAAGCCTTTAAATTTCCTGCACGAATCACTATTAAACACTTGCAGCAATTTCTTTCCATATGTGTTGGTGATGAATACAGAAACTGCTGGGCAGAAGGCCAGCTGGTCCATCCAGTCTGCCCCAAGCTGACAACACTATGAATATACTTTCTCCACCCCATGTACAGAAGTAAAATGAAAGAAAATTCCTCTTGGACTCCCTCTCTCTCGGAGATCTCGCTAACCCCGTTTATGTTAACTGTCAATCCATCTGCTTCGATGTGCTGTGATCTCTGCCACAGGCAAGGACTGATCCAGCTTCATTCTTGGGGATTAGTACACACACTGCAGTTAATTCCTGTTAAATAAAGCACCTGCTTCTGGAGCTGGCACAGCCTACTCCCAAATGGAATACCCTGACCTGACGTGCAAATGATGTGGAGGTAGGGACAGTGAAGGCAAGTTTACACTGAGTCCACCACTGCCAGCTCAGGATATGTCTTTCTGTTTTCTTTCTGCAGACGCTAGGAAGGAGCTGGAAGAGGAGAAGAATCGGGCCCTGATGCAGCCTGTACAACCACCACCACCACCTGTGATAGCACCAACAGCAGCAGACATCCATGCCCAGGAACAGGTCTGCGCCTTACTCCAGTGAGTGCCTTACTGAGTCAAAGTGAACGAGATAAGTATTATCATCAGATCTATACCTGGGGGCAAAGTGCGGGCTTGTGGAGCTCACACTTTTTCTTACTCTTTTCAGCATTTAGCAGTTTAGATTAGATTAGTTTATTTTCATATACATCAGGGTGCAATGAAATTCCTTGTTGGCATGAGGCTTAGAGAGTAAACTATACATAGTAATCATAAATATGACGATGAGTGCTAAACAGCAGAATTGTGCAAAGAATGTGGTGCAATCTGAAGTAGTATAAAAAAACTGAAGTAACAAACATTAGTGGAATGACCCAGAGAGAGAGAGAGAATTAGGAGTCCAAGAACGTGGCAACACCACCGGGAAGGAGGTATGAAAGGGGTGATTGGTTCAGGAGTCTGATAGCAGTGGGGAAGAAGCTGTTCTTAAGTCTGTATGCTGTATGTCTGGGCTTTCAAGCTCCTATATCTTCTCCCAGAAGGTAGTAGAGAGAATTGGGAAAGACAAGGGTGACAGGTGTCCTTGATGATATTATTAGCCTTCCTGAAGCAACGCACCATGAAGATAGATTGGATGGTTTGCTATAGTTCTTTTTGCAATTGTGCCAGCAACAAATTGATAATTTATCAAGTTGGCCCACAGCTGATTTAAATAAGCTTCAGCTGGCTTTTTGTCCTGTTAGATTTGCAACTATTGATAGATCAATCAGTGTTTCACAAGTTCTCAGTGCTGGCTGCTGTTGTTGGGATAGGGTAGGGGATCCACTTCACTACATTGCATTGCATTCTGCCACAGGAGGGCAGTGCTGCAGTGTACAAATAGCTCACAGCTGTAAGTAGGCAGCAGAAGCAGTGATGGGGAAGAGAGGAGCATGGTCAAGCAGAAGAGAGGGCAGGGGAAAGGTTCGAAAGAGGCAGAGAAATACAAATAATGGACTGAGGCAGAGAAGGGAAAATAGGGAGGGGAGAGGAGGAAATTGGGAATTCTGGAAAGGAAGGCAAATTGCTGGGCTTGTGGAGAAGTCACCAAATCTGGAAAAATTCATCTCAATCTTTCTATAAATTAAAGACACCTCTTAAAATGGAAATATAACAGGAGGTGCAGAAAGTAGTCGGCAGATCAATTAACATTTGAAACATTAAAGGCAGGTTAACACCTCAGGTGAGGCTCAGCAACCTACCAGCAGGTTCAAGCCGGGCCAGTCTTATTTTAGGGCGTTTCAAAAGATGAAACAGTGTCAGTGTAGAGGAGCTTTACTCTGCATCTAACAATGCTGTGCGTTGTTTGAGTGGCAAGTCTTTTGGATGAAACATTTAACCAAGGCTCCAGGTGGGCTGGAAATATCCCTAAAGTAGAATTGGAGGATTATCCTACTCTTGTAGCCAATATTTTTCCCTCAAGCATCACAGGAGCAGATTATCTGGACGTTACCTCACCACTGTGTGTGGGAGCTTGCAGAGTGCGTTATTGGCTGCTGAATTTGCTCCATTAGAACAGTGGCCACACTTCAAAATGTGCTTCATTGGCTACAAAGAGATTTGGAACAGCCGTCAGGAAAGGTCTATACCTAGACAAGCCATAGATTCGTAGAGTTAGCACTGTCCATCAAGCACCCATTTTAACTAATCCTACACTAATCCCATTTTTTATTCTCCCCACATTCCCATCAATACCCCCTCCTCCTCCAATGTTCTATCACTTACCCCACAATAAGGGAGGTTGACAGTGGCCAAGCAACCTACCAACGTGCACATGTTTGGGATGTGGGAGGAAACCCACACGGTCACAGGGAGACCATGCAAACTCCACACAAACAGCACTAGAGGTCAAGATTGAACCCAGGTTGCTGGAGCTGTGGGGTAGCAGCTGTACTAGCGACACCTCCGTGCCACCCTGAGTCTTTAACAGGTTAATCAAGAAGGATCTTTGCTTCAGCTATAATCTGCACTGTATTTGATCGGGAAGAGCTAATGCCAATACTGGGTTCTCACTAAGGAAAGTGTACCATTCCAGCAATTAGTGTCTCATACCCCAGTGAGAAAAAGAGCCTGTTATTACATTGCAGTTCCTGCAGACCTCATTATCAGTGATGACCGCAGAAAGCTATTAACATGGGTCCCAAGCATTTTATTTGAATCCCTCCTGAAAAGCGGAAGGATAAACAATCTGCTAATTGGCCACTATTTGCACAATGATGCTGAGAATGTGTCACTGTAAATGTGTAAAGTGTTGGATTTTAATTTTGCTCTGCATATAACAGCAGGCAACCATGGGTGAATTTTGATTAATTCCTTTGGATAAACATGAGGCCAGAACAAAGGAAGGAAGCACAGATGATAAATTGTTCCTTCAAACATCCCCCTGAAGTTGTTTGTTGGTGAGCAAGGAGCTGCACTCTGAGGCTTTATGTGACTTGCATTTCTCGGCCCAGAGATGTTTCCTGTTCTGGAACTAGGCTTGGGATCAGTTTCTGTTAGCATGCACTGGTATTCTGGATGCATGTCCACCTCTGAGTTTCTGTAGTGTAGATGAATTTCAGGAATTAACTCATTTCCTCAATCAGTTGACTAATAGTGGAGCATGTAGTAGATGTATTCTGTATGTGATCATTCCAGGAATCTCCTCTGGATGACTTCCACAGGAACAAAAATTCATCTGTAGAGATTGGGTCATGAATGTGGTGTTTAGTATGAATATTTTTTATTCAGGCTCTCTCCAGACTGCTGTTGGTGCCTTTCTTGTTAATTCCTGAGTTGCTGGGATTCCATAATTGAATTTGTTGCCTTTCTCAATTTCTCAGCCCACTTACTGAGAGACAGCACAAGCATAAATCTAGAAGTTGTTTTACCCAATGGACCACCTTCTACAGGTGTAACAAGAGGTGCTGACCAAAGATCAATTTATAGTTGCCACATCCATTTCCTGTGGTTATTGAGATTTAATTTCAATTTCGATCTGTGCAAGTTGGCAGATTTTTTTCTGTACTATCTGCTCATTTCCTGTCTGGGTTTACTTTATGCAGAACCCTCTTAGTTGAGAGCAAGGAGAACCTAATTACAGAGTCCATTCCCAGGTTTTGGTGGTTAGTATTTGGTGCAAAATGACTAACTAATGACTAATAGGTTTGGTGTTGAAATTTCCAAGTTGTTGGTAGATGAGCAGATCAATGACTGTGCAGGTGTGTGCAGTGCTCAGTTCATACAAGTGTCACTCTCTCCATACAGGTGAGTGTAGTGCTCAGTACATACAAGTTTTTTTTGTGTCAAAAATAAACTTTATTCATAATTTAAAAAATATAAAAGTACAAAGGAATAAAAACAGAGCAAAAAACCTCCAACATTCTCAGTGTTATATGGGCAATATATTCAGTAGTATTAACACTTCTGTTTTAAACTAGAGCACCGTTGTCACTCATGTGGCCCCCTGGGGTGATGCACCCTTTCAAAGTTTGAGGGGCTTCCCCGCCCAGCTCAGTTCCTCCATACTCAGTAGTGGAAGGAGCCTAGACTGTGGTCCTTCCCCACAGAGCCTTTGTTTTGGCTGCATGAAGCTTCAGTGCGTCCCTCAGCGCATACTCCTGCAGCCTGGAATGTACCAGTTGGTAGTGTTCCCTTAGGGACATCTCACTGTGGTGGACCAACAAGTTCTGGCAGACCAAAGAGCATCTTTCATCAAGTTGATGATCTTCCAGCAGTACTTGATGTCTTTCTCAGTGTGTGACCCTGGGAACAGTTCATACAAGTGTCACTCACTGCGTACAGGTGGATGGATCACGTACTCCGTACAGATCCTCGCTTGATGCCTCCAGGAGAGTGGATCACTTGTTCTGTCCAAGTTGGTAGATTTCTCATTCTGAGTAGAGGAGTGTATCGTTTGGTTACTGCAGCTATCTGTACAGATGAGCGGAGCTCTTAGTCTGTGCTGCTTGTGATATTCTACAGAGCTGATGGTGTTCCTAGCTTAATAGATAAAGAAAATTGCCACTTCATGTCAGACTACATTACTGTGAAAGGGACTGGTGCTACCCGGAGACCAGCACCACCAGCAGTACATCAGAGGAATGCAGCATTTAGAAGATTAATTTCAAATTAGTGTTCAGCATTAGTGATGGTTCAGCATCATTTTATATGAATTCAGCATAGTTTTATCTTGCTCTCTGGATCAAATGTTGCCAATTATTTTTTTAATCTAATTTTTTGGCTTTTATGTCCCTCAGGAAAGAGTTAGCAGAGTCTGGGATGAAGATCCTGGCCCAGCAGGATGTTATCATGGGATTGAGAAGGGATCTGGCTGGTGCAAATGCCAAGATGTCAGACCTGGCAGGTAGGCTCCCTCCGCTGAGTGTTCATTCATGGGAGGATGTTTGGTATTGCCCCTCTCTCTTTAAAAGTGTCAAACAAACTTAAAGGATCAGTGGACCGTTCAGCCCTTCAAGCTGGCTGCCAGAGGTTCTGCAGGATGTTATAGCCTCACTAATTATGGGTTCTCACTCAGGCTTTAACCAATGCAAATCATGGTCGGTAACAAGCATCTCTAATAAGAGAGAGTGTAATCACTGCTTCCTGACAATCAGAGGTATTACCACAGCTGAACCCCCCACACATCAATGTCCTGGGGGTCACCACTGAATGGAAACTCTCAATAAACCACATACATGTCATGGGGAGACACAAGAGACTGCAGATGCTGGAATCTGGAGCAACAAACAATCTGCTGGAGGAACTCGGCGGGTTGAGCAGCATCTGTGGGGAGAAAGGATTGTCACCTTTGGGCCATACCATGGCTTCTGGAGCAGGTCAAAGGCTGGATATTCTACAGTAAGTGGTTTGCCACTTGATTCTTTTCAGCTTTAGAAACCACTACTCAGGGGTACGATGGAGTACTCTTCACTAGTTTTGATGGCTGCAGCTGTAATAACATTCAACAAGGGTGACAGCATCCAGGACAAAAGAGGGGAGATAACCTGATGCCTCCATGACCTGATGCTCATATCAGAGACAGTCTTGTCTTAACACATTATCTTAGTTCCTTAATCAGCAATGTCAAAGTCCTGGACACCCCTATGTACCAGCTGTGTGTGAGCATCTTCACAACAATGTCTGCAGCAATTCAAGAGGGCAACAAACCACCAACCTCTTGAGAAATTAGTGGTGGGCAATAGGTGCCGATGATCCAGAGATATGGGAATGAAGTTTAATCCATTTTATAGAGCACGACTTGAGAAAGAATTCTTCTTACAATCCTTCCCTCTCATTCTCTCTCCCACTCTCTTCTCCTCACACCAAACACACACACACACCAACACACACACACACCAAACACACACACACACACACACACCAAACACACACACACACACACCAAACACACACACACACACACACACACACACACACACACACACACACACACACACACACACACACACACACACACACACACCCCAAACACACACACACACACACACAGTCTGCACTTTATTTTTCATGCCTTTCCTTCAGTGCTTCCTCTTTTCTCTTGCTGTCTTTTTCACTCTCTCTCTTTTCCCAAACCTGCTATTCCCTTTGTTCTCTTTCCTACAAGCTGCTGACAGATTTAGCCGCCAATTTCCAGAATTTTTAGTCTGTTTCGGGATTTGTAGTAATATATAATCTAAATTCCACTTTGACTGTCAATAAACGTGTTTAAGAAAGGCTTAAATCCTTTATTAACAAATTCCATTTGTTCCCCATCCTCATTGGAGGTTCCAGTACTGATTTAATGCCTGAGCCTATCTCTACATCTTTGCTCTGTCTAAATTCATGTTCAATATGTGACGTGATTTACATTTTCAGAAGGTATAGAGCAAACACCAGAGTTGTACATTAATGTTGGGGCACAAATCAATCTGATCTTGAAGTATGAATCACTGTAAACATAGCCAGCAGCCAGATAAATGCTTTCAATGTTTCACATAAACTGGTTATAAAACTGCAGGAACACTGGATTATTTATGTTGATAAGTTTCTGCTGTTTCCCTTTTTTTTACATTCCCTCTAACACGGCCCCTGCCCACCCCAGGTAAAGGACGTTCACTCTCACCTGAATGGGATTGTCTGGACATTTGCATCCTGAAAGTACCAGTGGCAACAGCACACACAGCTGGAGCCAGTCTGAGCACAGTAAGATCCCATATTGTGAAAACAAGCAAATTGTCCCACATGGTGATGTTGGTTGAGGAATGAATTATTGGGTAAGATGTAGAACAGTACAACACAGGAACAGGCCATTCAGCCCACGATGTCGAGCCAAACTAATTAAGCTAATGACACCTAATCCCTCCTGTCTGCATGTGGTCCATATCCCTCCATTCTCTGCATATTCATGTTCCTATCTAAGAGCCTCTTAAACACCTCTATCGTATCTGCCTCCACCACCACCTCTGGCAATGCATTCCAGGTGCCCACCGCTCTCCATGTAACTAAACATGCCCCACACATCTCCTTTGAACTTTCTCTCTCTCACCTTAAGTGCACATCCTCTATTATTAGACATATCAACCCTGGGAAAAAGATACCGGCTGTCTACTCTATCTATGCCTCTCCTAATTTTCTAAACTTCTATCAGGTCTCCTCTCAGCCTCCGTCATTCCAGAGAAAACAACCCAAGTGTGTCCAGCCTCTCCTTATAGCACATAAGGCATGGGAGAAAAATTCCTTTCTTCCTGGAAATGGTGTCACTGGACCTTGTAAACTTGTGTGTGAAGGCTGACAGGGCCTTCCTTTAAACTGCACCTCCAGCTCTGCAGCACTCCCTCAGTGTTATACTGAAGAGTCAGTTTCTGGGGGCAGATTTGAGCTTATAACCAAGGCACAAAGGGGGCTGCCACTGATCCACAGTTGATAGTTGGTGAAGAATGCATCAATTTGCACTTTTTGTTCTCAGTTTTCCCTGAATGTGTACATTTGATTAAGATCAGACTGTTCATTAATTGCCCTCCCTGCACACAGGAGAGCTGAGTGAGAAACAGAAAGTGGAACTTGAGCAGAACCGTGTGCTGGTTCGCAGTCAGGCACTGGAACTGAACACTCTGCGGCAACAACTAGCCAAGATGTCCCAGCTGGTAGAGAAGAAGAATGAAAAATTCCAAAGCATAAACTCAGAGCTGAGGTATGTGAGCAACTAAATAGCCAAGGATGGAACTTGAGGTTTACTTGTTTGTCACAGGTGCCAGCTATGAGATCTGGAACACAGGCACACAGTGAAACATTGCACATCCAAGAATGAACGAACATGGCCACTTCTGCGTCTGGCTAGCATACTGAACAATCCATCTGGGAGTTGGTAAGGGCTGAAGTTAGTTTGTGTTCTGCAGGCTCAGTTACAGAGAGCACTCTCTGCTCCTGAACCACATGGCAACAAGGTTTGGTCTCCCATGAGTTGTTCTATCTGGGGCAACATTAGGAGGCACCATTGTTGGCTTTCATGTGGAGGGAAAGGAATCAGCCAGAATTTCCACTCCCTTTACAATGATCTCTCCCTGGTGACAGAAGAATCAAACTTTATTCCTATAGCATTGGATTGGAGGATTTAGTTATGGGGAGAGATTGAATAGGCTGAGCTTTTTTTCCCCTGAGTGAAGGAGGCTGAGGGGTGACCCTTTAGCGGTATATAAGATTATGAGAAGCATAGAAAGGGTAGATGGTCAAAAGATTTTTCCCATGGTAGGGGTATTAAAAACAGGAGGACATAAGTTTAAAGTAAGAGGAAGAAGTTTTAAAGGGGATCTGAGGGGTAAGTTTTTGACACAGCGAGGTTGATATCTGGAACGTGCTGCCAGAGGAGCTGGTGGAATCAGATACGATCACCATGTTTAAGAGGCATTTAGGCAGTCACTTAAATAGGCAAGGCCATAGAAGGATATGGTCTGAAAGTGGGCAAATGGGGTCACTATAGTTGGGCAACTGTGTTGTATGACTCAGCATTGGATGAGATGCTCAGTGATCAGCTAGCCCATACACAGCTATACCGTAGTAATGATCCGTTCTGTATGAGTATGACCCAGCTGAGTTTGGCTGTCTCAACGACACCAGATTTACCAGGACTATTTGATGCTGTCTTTGTGCCACAAGGCACCTTGTATGGTGCCTTTACTGGTGATGAGATGACCAAGGTTTCTCATCTTACATTGAAAGTGTATCTGGGAAAATTTGGCTGCTGTTTCTGGCTGGGTTGAGTGGGCAAAGAGATTTGGATCCAGCTGTCAGCAACAGAGCGTGGGAACTATACGAAGTGTGGAGAATGAATTGGTGAGAGAATTACATGTCATCTACTGACAACTTTACAAAAGGTACAGAGCTTACTTTAACATTCTTCACCCTAAACCCTTTTTATTAAATAGTTTTATGTAATATAATCATTTAGAGGATGGTAATAGCATTTTCTTTACGCATGCAAAACAGGTTTAATCAAGACTGCTAACATAAAGCTAATTTTCTATTCAGGAAGGTGGCAACTATTAGTAAAAAGCTAGGAAGAATATATAATAATAATCAATGACTGCAAAAATATGTATATTGTTTCAGTCAGTCCTGTTCAGCCCATCAAGCTTTTGTAAAAGCATTTCAATTAGTCCCGTTCTACTGCATTTTCCCCATTGCCCTGATTATTTCCCCCTTCAAGTACTTAATTAATTCCTTTCTGAAAGATGCAATCAATATTTGCTTTAGCCACCCACTCATAGTGAATGGCAGATTATAACTATTAGTTAAATGGTTAGACAGGAAAATAGGTTAATTAGTAGCAGAGTAATTCAATGTGCATTATGTGGTATTAACCTCCAATGCTCAGTAATCAGTTTATCGTCCAACTTTTCACGAGCATTGCCAAGGGTGATCTGCAAGTCTTTATTATTTCAGAATTTCACAGATAAGCAACAACTGGAAAAAGTCAACTTCATATTTCTCACAATTCAGTCATTTGGAAGGGAGGATCCTTCTGAGGTGCCTGTAATTATTTCTAATGTAATGATTTCGTGTAATTTTATGATTTTGTAATTCTGAAGTTCCTTTACACCATCTCCCATCATCCATTGGAGAGTGAATATGACACCATCTTCCCTCTTCCACTGAAGAGTGAATTTTGCGATGTCTCCCGTCATCTGTTGGAGAGGAAATGTTTACTATGTCCCAACATCCATCGCAGAGTGAATGTTACACGATGTCCCATCACCAGTTGAATGGGAACTGTTGCACTATTTGCCATCATACATTAGGTAATGAATACTGCACCATCCATCTTCCATCATCCTTTGTGTAATGACTATTAAACTATCTCATATCTTTCATTGGAGAGTGAGTGTTATATGATCTCCCATCATCCATTAGGTAATACATGTCACCCTATCTCCCAGTATCTACTTTTGAAGTTCACTTAAGTTGCTGCTAAATTTTATTTTTAAGAGCTCTTTATTTGGTTATAATGTTTAGAGCTTCTGTGGGTTTGAGAACAAATAATGGATGTAGGCTTAGGGTGACCAGACTGACGGGAGAAAGGACCCAACTAATACTCCCCATGGTGAGGATTGGTGGAAGTGGAGGCTGCAGCTGTATTGCAGGCAACCCCACATTGAACCAGTCAGCATTGCAACCCAGAAGTAACAGTTCTTCTGTGCTGTAACGTGCTCCCAGTTACATTACACTAAACACAATTTCTCAATATAATGAAAGCAATACACAAACTTTCATTATTCTCTGGTCACCGTAAGTGACCACCGAGCACGTGTGAAAAATTGGGACAAATAACATCCCAACAGGATCTTGATCAGGAGCAGGGGCAAAGGGGACTGAAGGGAGATGTAAATGTAGCATATAAAATTAAGAAGGACCTAGACAGGGTAGGCAACTTTGTGGGAAAGTAGTTAGTGTTGTTGTCTTACAATTCCAGGGATCTGGGTTTGATCCTGACCCCCAGAGTGAAAAAAATAATGCCAGTCAAAGAAAAATGAGGGTCTGAAGTTTGCACCTTCTTCCTGTGACTGCATAGGTTTCCATTGAGTACTCTGGTCTCCTCCCACATCCCCAAAGATGTGCTGATTGGTTGATTGGCTACTTGAAATTACCCCGCTCTGTAGATAAGTGGCAAAAAGAGTTAAAGAGGAGTTTGTGGACATATGAGAGAGAGCGACACAGTAGCACACAGGTAGAGCTGATGCCTCATAGCTTCAGTGCTCTGGGTTCAATCCTGGCTTCTGGTGCTGTCTGTGTGGAGTCTGCACGTTCTTCCGGAGACTGCATTCATTTCCCTCAGGTGCTCTTGTTTCCTCCCAAATGCCAAAGATGTGCTGGTTGTTAGCTGAATTGCCTCCTGTAAATTGCCCCTGGTGTAGTGTGGCTGGTAAAGAGACATGAGTAAGGGAATGCGATCCTTCTGAGAGGCAGCATGGACTCGGTGGGCCACATGGCCTCTTTCTCTGTCATAAGGAAATATGAGTGGGAAATGTGAGCAATGAGGTAGCAGGACTACCAGGGAGTAAGGAAAGGGAGAATGGGACTGATGGGATTGCTCTGCTCTGAGCTGGATTAGACCTAATGGGCCAAATGGCCTTCCCCTTTATTGTAATAAATAAGTAAACAGACAAGTCCTATTTTCTAGCAGTGGAGTCAATTGCTTGGGGTCATTGTTTTAAGTAATTAGAGGGAAGGTGAGGAAAAATAATTCTCTTAATGAGTGGTGGGGGTCTCAGGTTCTGGAGCAATAAACCAAACTGCTCGAGGCACTCAGCAGGTCAGGCAGCATCTGTGGAGGGAAATGGACAGTTGATGTTTTGGGTCGAGACCCTTCATCTGGACAGCATCTGCGGGCTCTTGTGTCTTAGGTTCTGAAATTCACTGCCCTTGACACGCTTAAAACCTACCTGGTTGAGCCGTTGAAGAGCTGTAAGCTGCACGGCTGTGGACAGAGAGCTGGGAAAGGAGATAAAGTTAAAGCCCATTTTTGGCAAGTATAAACGTGATGGGCTGAATGGCCCTTTCTGTGTCATAATTTTCTGTGATTCTGTGGACTTCATTTCTGAACAACTCTGATGTTATCGGGGTATCTGGTCACCCTTTGCAGGCTCATACATTACTATACAGAGAGGCTGGACAGGAGGAGACCCATATGGCTGCCTCACTGTGCAGTATAATTGCAGAGCTCACTACAGAGGCTTACAGAAACAGCCCACTGTACCAGGTCAGTTATCGCCTGATCTCCTGTGCAATTTCCTTATTTCTGAATGTTACAATCTCTCGTAGGGCCTGCAAGGAGAAGCTGGAACAGCAGAAAGCTGCAAAGAAGGAGAAGGAAATGCAGTGCAAGAAACTGCAACAAGAACTCAGTGAACGAGAAAACCAGCAACAACAGGGCGTTGTGCACACTGAGGTATATTGAGTTCACTGTAAACTAGTTGAGGAACCTTTCTTCTCCTCTGCATTATTTCAAACCAGTTATGATAAACAGGGCTTGAAGGACATCTGGACTGCATGAAGGGTCTCGACCCAAAACATAAACTGCCCATTTCCTTCCATTGATGCTGCCTGACCCCATGAGTTCCTACAGCATCTTGTTTGTTGCTATTTGTACTAATCCCACTTACAAGCACTTGGTTTGTAGCTTACCATGCCTGGAGATTCACGTGCTTGTCTAGATACTTCGTACCTGCCTCCACCACCTTCTTAGGCAGTGTGTTCCAGACTGCAGCCAAACTCTGGGTGAAAATATTCTTCCTCGGATCCCCTGTAAACCTCTTACTTCACACTTTTAAATCTGTGCCTTATGGTTTTAGTCACCTCTGCCATGGGGAAAAGGTTTTACCATATATATGGCTCTCATAATTGTGTGTTCCTCCATCAAATCCCCCCTCACTCTCCTCCAAAAAAACAAATCCAGCCTATCCAGTCTCTCCGCATAACAGAAACATGAAACATTCCACCCCAGAGTGCTGCAATGTCTAAAACTGACATCATATGTCCTGTTTACTTCTTTAGGTGGATGTTAAAGATATGACGGCAGTGTCCTGGCCAAAGGCTTGGAGGATGCCTGCTGTTTAATATTATAAAAATATTCAGTAGGGCAGACATAGAGAAAATATTCCCACTTATAGGATTTCCATTACAGGTCATCCCAACAGGTTCTGTTCGGGTTCTGTTCCTGTGAACTGTTCATAACCCAAACAGTCTGCAAGTCAGAATTGCAGCTGAGAACCAAGTTCCCACGTGGCAGGAGGTACCTGCAGCAGCTGGCAAATCCACCCCACCAGTCTCCCAAACGCTTGTTCGTATGCACGAGCTGTACATAAGTAGGGCGTTTGTAATCTGGGGAGAACATGTAATGGATGTTAGAAATACAAGAGCCGCTACTAATTCTTGTGCAGAAATCCATTGGTTTTCCTAGAAACGGGGCAATGGCTGTGAGGAAGGGAAAGAGGATAAAGTGCAGAGATTGTTCTGGACAAACAAGGGCAGCTGGTGGGTGAGACATTGCAGGTATTTGTAAGCTTCTAGAGCTGTGGGAAAGCAATTCACTTCTGCACCAAGACTGTTTGGGTGTCTCTTTCCCTTCACGTTGCCCAAATGCCTGGAAGGCCTATCCTTTGCTGTTGCGTAGCACTGACAGAGGTCAGATTCAAATGTGCACTGGTACTTGCTTTAGATTTTTATTTTTGATTCTTGTCAATGCCACTCCACTGAGAGATGCCAACAGACTAGGGTTCCTCCTACGACTCTGCTGTCTTTGCCACTTGTCAGCCTTGGCAGTGAGTGTTAGCAGACTGTAAAGGGCATTCTAATCAGTTGCCAACCTATCCTTACCTCGTACGACATGCAACCAACAGCTAGTGATTGGAAACCGCAACCCTGACTGACCTTACTTTTTCCCTCCGCTCTAGCAGCCTATAGCCACTGCCAGTTGCAGCAGTTATCTTGGGTGAATTCAGCTAATATTACACAGACTTGGCACCTTCCCAGATACATGGTTAGAATCATGATAGAAATGCTTTTATCCAACGCATTTATTCTTCTTTTTCAATTTTCTTTCTCATTAGTCTTCACCTCATCCCTGCTATAGTTCAGTCACAATCCCATGCATAGTATTGATTTCTCTTTGTGTTTCACCAGCTAGTGATCAATCCAGACTCTTGTTTTTTCAACTTCAGTCAGCCGGCTACATCTTCCTTTGTTGTAGAAAGCCACGACAGGGGCACATACTTTAGACCGTCAATTCATAATGATTCTGAGGTAGTGTTGCATTGCTGGAGGTGCCATACTTTGGATGAAATATTAAATAGAGTCCACATTTGTGATCATTAGTCACCTTAAGCATAAGCTCTGGCATCCTATTCAAATAGATTAATTGTTCATTTATCTTTATGTTATTTGGGGGACATTACCATGCACAAAATGGCTGCCCTGATATCTTTAAAACAAAGCAATTGTACTTGAAGGGGTTTAGTTATATATGAAGCAGCATCAGACGTCATAGAGTGATGTGATAACTTGCCTTACAAATAGATTTTTTTTTCTTTTTTGTATGTGGCAAGGCAGACTAGATAGACATGAATCCAACCACCTTTCTTTCTGTCCAATTACCTTCAGAAGAAATGCAAACCTACTCAAGAGAAGTTTATTGTATTGGTCATGTGGGTTGAATCTGAAGCATAATGATCAAAAGTAACAGTTTGAGCTTGACTTCAATAGGGAGAGAAATTCTACAGGCCAGTAATTCTTAGATGTTATATAGATTACATTCTTAAAGGCTTGGAGCACTCTCCATTGACTTCTTCCTGCTTCTGGATGCTGGAATCACTGACCTAAAATGATAGCTGAATGGTTCCTGTCTGAACCTTCCTCATGCAAACTGACAGCTGGGAACAAGCCACGTAGGAGAAGATTTTTACTCCTGTATGTTGGCCAAGGACTGTCTGCAGAATATCCAGGCAGTCTTCCACTCAAAGACCATGTGATGATTTACTTAATTATATCGAGCTAGTTCATCCATTTGTCCAAATAAAAATTGACATCTTAACCAACTAATTTGTCAGCAATTAAATCTGATAGTGAGATGCTTTAGTCCACAGAATCTAATTGTATTATGGGTTGGGAAGTTGGCAGGCACCAGTGAGATACGTTTCCCCCTGTCATGGATAAGCATAACAGTCACACGCAGGACTTGAACCGAAGCTCAGCTATTCAATGAACGATATTCCCCGTCAGTGTCACTGCAAGTGTTCCACCATGTTATCCCTTAAAGTGTCCCATGATAGGGGCTTCAAAATTCCTCATGCTTTCCTTCCTTTGGAATTTGGGAAGCTGTTTAATTCCAAGGTATTCTTCACCTAACCTCCTCATCTTGCATATATTTCCTATTTCCTCACAACATAGAATGAGGCCATTTGGCCCATCAAGTCTACATCAGCTCTCAGAGTATTCCCATCAGTCCTATTTCCCCACTTATTTCCCTGTAACTATTCCCAACTAGCATACTTAAGGGATAAAAATCTGCAGTCCTGACCCAGTCTTGTCCTACATCTCAGCTGCCTCCTCAGTTCAAGGATATACACTCCAGGACCTTCTCTGGTTTTATTTCCAAAGCCTAGACCCAGATGTGGATCGTCTCAGTTCCAGTTAATGGGGCTGTAGTTGGAATACTTGGCCCAAAGTGGTGGCAAGAAGTACATGGCCCATCACAGTGAGCAAGGTTTCCCTTACTCACACCTGAAGCAGAGGTTGAACCTTTTACCAATGCAAATGAGCAGAAAAATTCCTGTTGGAGGTTCCCTGTTCAAACTTGGTTTGCCCTGCAGACACCCATGCTATCAAATTAACCTGCCCTTGGGATCACCTGTAACATGGAAGACAACTAATTTCAGAAAATGGTGGAGAAGCTCTTGTTGTGAAGGGAACATGGTTAATAATTCAGGTCAATGACCTTTCATTGGAACTTGAAAAGGTTGGAGGACAACGGGGTTTAAGAAATACAGAGCCAGGGAAGGGGGAAGGAAGGAAAGGACAGAACTTTGGAAGATCTGTGACAGCCAGTAATGGATTAGTCCAAATTTCCCAATCGAACACTGCACCGGTGATCTTTATGGCCAATGTTCGGACCTATTCTCCTTATGGAGGAAAAGCTACAGTGAAATACAGAACATCAACAGAAATAAGGTAATCTAACTGCCACCGTTCAGTGGTGGAGCTCTCCCCAGAGATCATGCCTCTCTTATAGTGAACACATTCATAAAAAAATTATGAATTAATAGGATAAGCTCATGTGAAAGTTGATATTAAATTTGTCTGACTTAAAGCAGGAGCCATAAGACATAGTAATTTTGAAATGACCTTTGCATGACTAACCTTTAACTTGGTACATTGACACAGCTTGTGGTAATGAGCTGGTAGCATTTACAACCACATGAAAAATTATCCGCAGCTGTAATACTTTAATATTGGTTGGCACATTACTGGGTCGTCTAAATGCTGAGTCCTATCGGGTGTAGGAGTCATTTGTACTGTGTACAGCTTTAACACTAATATAAAGCACATTGCAGTGCAGATATATTTTATGAACAAAGAGATGTTTACGAGTTTTCCACCCTCATGGTAATTGGCTCCATTTATCTCAGAGCCGACCTCTAATTCATACATGAGCTACTGTTGAATCTTTACAGCAGATTGATTAATGTTTTGAGTCCAAATATATAAATCTTCTGCTTAAATATTCAGCTTATGAAAATCTCATTACTGCTCAGTGCACTGTCCAGAGCAAACCCAGCCATGTAGAGCTGGGAGAAGACCGACTTAATCTCCAATCTCAAGGGAGCTGGCAGAAAGCACTAATTGTGTTCAGTGGCCCTTGGCTAGGATGGGGAAAAACCCTATAGGGATCTTATCATATTATGTCCAAGAGACCCAAGTTGGAAAGTGCCAATGTATGTGTATCATCTCTGAAGCTCCCTAAGGTGATTCAGCCTGACAACGTTAGGGGTAACGGCTTGGTGGGTCAGCAGCAGCTGCAACCTCATCTCCCGGCACCCTCATGTTCAGATGGAGAAAGCAGCAAAATTATTAGAGAAGAGAGGATTTTATTAAAATGATGTTGTAGCTAACAAGTTATGTCTCCAGTGGGTTGGGGGTCTTGATATTCAGAAGACCATGCTGATGGTGACTCAGCTTAAAAAGCAGACCATTTACAACAGCTGAGGCAAAAGGCTCAACAGCAGCTACCACATCCCTTATATCATGTGGCAAAATGTGCCAAGGCATTCCACAGGAACACTTTAAAACAGAACTCAACAGCAGCCTGATCGTCTGATACAGAAACACAAAGAGTTGAACTTCATGTTGGCACATCTTGCAACAGCAGAGATAGTCAGGCGCTGTTCTTGAAGCAGACTGAGGATGCACCACGTTTCTTTCACTCATCCTGCGGATTCAGGTGTCACTAAAAGGGCAAATATCAATTGTCCATTCCTTGATCCCATTGTATGATGGTAGGAGCAAATTATATTGTGATGTGCAGGTTTTGGAACTTAGTGTGGCCTTGTAAATGTACCCACTGTGCACTGGGAATACTCCGAGAAAGAAGCCTTGCACAATGAATTTCAATATTTACTTTTACTGTTGCTGTCACACCAAAGACTTGAGTTGAGTTTCTCTCAGGCATATGTTCTATACCTGGTTTGTATCCAGTTTACGGTTGTCCAGGTATTGCAAGGAAGATTTGGTCCAGGTGTTTGGTCCGAAGATGGATGGTATAGTGGACAGTGAAGAAGGTTATCAAAATTTACAGAGGGATCTTGGTCAGCTAAGTAAGTGGGCAAAGGAATGGCAAATGGAGTTTAATTCAGATAAGTGTGAGGTGTTGCACTTTAGAAAGTCAAATCAAGGTAGGAATTTCACCATGAATGGTAGGACCATGAGGAGTGTTGTAGAACAGAGGAACCTTGGAGTTCAGGTACATGGTTCCCTGAAAGTGGAGTCACAGGTAGACAAGGTGGTGAAGAAGGCTTTTGGCACGCTGGCCTTCATCAGTCAGGGCATTGAGTATAGAAGTTGGGAGGTCATGGCCGCACTTGGAGTATGGTGTTCAGTTTTAGTCACCCTGCTAAAGGAAAGATGTTATTAACTGGAAAGAGTACAGAAAAGATTACCAGGATGTTGCCAGGACTTGAGGACACAGGTTTAAGGTGAAAGGGGAAAGATTTAATAGGAACTTGAGGGGCAACTTTTTTTACACAGAAGGTGGTATGAATGTGGAATGAACTGCCAGAGGAAGTGGTTGAGGCAGGTACAATAACAACTTTTAAAAGATAATTAGACAGGTACATGAATAGGAAAAGTTTATAAGGTTATGGGCCAAGTGCTGGCAAATGGGACTAGCTTGGATGAACATCTTGGTCAGCATGAACCAGTTTGGGCGAAGGGCCTATTTCTGTGCTGTATGACTCTATGACATTACTGGTTCTGAAGAGTCACAGATGATGTTGTTGTTGCTCCATTGAGATGGGGGTGTGATGGGGGATTCCCTTTTGATGTCTAGAAGGAATGATACCAGTGTTGGGAATAGGTCAACAGCCATTGACTTCAGTTCTCTGGTAGTGGTTCACATTGCCCTGTTGGTTGCATGTCTTGATTTGGCAACTGTCATTCTGTAGAGGAGGGTGACACTTTGCACCCATACTAGTTATTCCAGTGGTGTTTGCACCTGCATCTCTACCCTCTGTGATTTCTGAGGGATCCGCAGAAGGTAGCAACCTTCCTGTGGTGGTCCTATTCCATCACACACACCAGCATCCCCTCCATTGACTCTGTCTGCACTTCACACTACCTCAGGAAAGCAGCCAACATAATCCATTCTCTTCTCCCCTCTCCCATCGGGCAGAAGATACAAAAGCTTGAGAGCACATACCACTAGGCTCAAGGACAGCTTCTTTCCCACTCTTGAATGGACCTCTCATACGCTAAAAGGTGAACTCTTGATCTCCCGATCTACCTCGTCATGGCCCTTGCACTTTATTTGTCTACCTTCACTGCACTTTCTCTGTAACTGTAACACTATATTCTGTTTTCCTTTTTACTACCTCAATGTACTTATGTATGGAATGATCTGTCTGAATGGCAGGCTAACAAAAACTTTTCTCTGTATTTTGGTACATGTGACAATAATAAACCAACACCAAGTTTCTTGGAAAGTGCTATCTAACCACATTCCAGAAATCAGCAAAACTAATCAACAACCTACTTAGTTGCTCTGAGAAGCTCGTTGTTGTACAATTGTGTGGTTTGGTAGGATAGTTAAGGAGCAGCTAGAAGTCAGACATGTTGGTGAGGAATTGGAGTCACACATTGCCCAGATCAGTTAAAGAAGGCCAGTTTTGTTAGTTAATGGATATTAAGGGGCTCTGACCTGTCTTCCAGAGATTGGTTGATCTCTGAATTATTGTTAATTGTAGGCAGGACACAGTTTTGAATTCCATTGAGTAATTACAGGGCGGTATTGCCTGCACTGTCACTGACACAAAGGAAGTAAGGTTATAATGTGGAGAATCTTTGACCAGATATTCTTATGTATGCATGAAGGTGTTCTGGTATAAAGCAGATGCAGGATGGCAAGGATGCTTTACAGTGATAATCCACTACATGGAGTTTTACATACTTGCTGGGGAAGTGTGCCATGAAGCCTTCCTTGGTAGGTTGTGCTCCTTGTGAATGACTGACTGGATTTGAACTTGTGAGCAGGGTTGTTGGTGGGTGAAGGATGAGCTGAGAGTGGGGGGGTTGGATGGTGGGGAATGGGGTATTGATCAGCAACCCCAGCCTTTGAGTTTGAGGAGTGATCAGGAGCTTTGAATTGTAAGCAAGATTGTGGGGAGGCATAGGGGTGGTGATCAGAAGCCCAGCCTGGTGTGTGGGATGTGGGTAGGATGTTAGTGTCCAGGGGTTGGCTGGGGAGTCATTGGAAGCTCAAACTGGTGAGCAGGTTTGTGGTGGGAATGTTTCTAGGGTTGACAACCTTGTATTCCCCCCATAAAGGACAGCCTGTGGGTGTGACTACAACAAGCCCCATTGTATCCTAGGAGCAGCATAGGTTCAATGAGCAAGCTATTCTGGGCCATTGGGCCAAACTGAAATAGGGGACATTGTATGAAATTATGTACATGTCCCTGAAGTGTAACTGTTAAATTCCACAGGCAATAAATAAATAGAAGCCAAGTGTTTTTTTTCACAAAGCTAGCTGTTCACACTTTAATCTCAGAGGACAACCATTTCCCATTCCCCTCTTGTCTGGAAGCTGGACACATTTCCTCTCTGTCCACCCTCAGAACCACTGTCAGCTCTGTCTGGGAATCGCTGAAGTTCATGTGCAGGTGCCTGTATGTAACCAGATTAAATTCTGGGAGGGAGCCCTGAGAGAGCAGTGGTACTCAAACAATTTTCCAGGTCATCATGCCTGTAGCAGCTGTTGGAAAGAGCCCTTTGAAATTGAAGTTATTGGAAAAAATGGCCTGTCCTCATACCCGGGCCCATGTGCGTGAGCCAAGGTCTGTCCCAGGTGCTCGGTTACAGGCTGGTCCCAAGTGCTTGGTTACAGGCCAGATCCAGATGTGTGGGCTGAGGTCTGACCCTGGTGTGTGGGTAGATGCCAGTCCCAGGTGTGTGAACTCTGGTGCGGGGGTACAGACTGGTCCCAGGTGCTCAGGTCCAGTCCTGTTGCTGGTGTGTTGTTCACAGGCTGGTCCCAGATGTTCAAACCAGGACTTAACCTGATGTGTGGACCCAGAAGCACTGGCCCAGACCTGACCCTGGTGCATGGGTACAGGCCAGTCGCAGAACCACCAGATCTTTTGCCATGCACAGATCCAATCTGTTGCCTGGGGTGAGGGTCTAGTGGTCCAGTGCCCAGGTCTGTAATCAGAATAGAACAATTCTGATACTGTCTGGGTCAGATGCCAAGTGAGACCCAGACTCGGCATCCTGTGGGCTCTGGGACTGGGCAGGCAATGGGGGAGGTGGTTCTTACCACAGCCACAGCCTCCACAGTGTGGCTCCTGGGAAAACAGGCATCCTGTATCAATGTCACATGAGACAAAGAACGTTCCTTTCAGTTGTGGGAAGTCTATAAAATACACAATTTTGGGAAAATATGAATAAACAGCAGAAAACCTAGAAGGAATTGGTGAACATAAAAGAGATCAAAGTTATTATAGAAGTCACATATTTTTATTATTTATTATTTCTTTCATTGTCTGCTGATGAATCTCCAGGTGATCTTCATCTAAAATTCTGTTCCATGTCCTCCTTGCAAGAAGGCAGTGTTACATCTCTTGTACTTTTCCCCTGCTTGCTTGGATGTCTAAATTCTTTCTCTCTGGCGTAGGGTATATCAAATACGAGTTGTGCGTCAAATTGCTTTGTAACACAGGCACCCTGTGGAACCGCATCAGTGTGCGTGTGTGTGTGTTATACCATTACTAAATATAAACCAACAGCAGGATAATATCCCAGCTTTCCGTTAAAAGAGCAATTACCATCTAGTGGTGCTGGGTCAATGCATGTTCACTTAATGGCTTCCCTGACATAGATGTCAGTTCAATGGGAGCTGCTCTACGATTGGATGTAATTTGGTCAGATTACATCCTTGCCCCCCAAGAAGTAATGACTGTGCCTGAAATATATACAACTGTGAAGTAACAGACACCTCAGTATAGCAACAGGGTATTTATGTGGAGCATAGCTGAACTGTATCCTTTCACCATTTAACTTTACTTTAATCCTTTGAGGAGAGAGCTGGACATTTCCACCATTCGAATTGTGAAGAAGTATTTCCTGACATCACCCCTTGAACAATCCAGCTCCAATCTGAAGATTCCTGACCTCCTTTGCTCTGTACTTAGTGAGTTTATTTCAGTCACTAGTTGAGGGGGAGGTGTGCAGCAGCTTTGATCCCCTGTCCCAGATGGGCGGCAAAGTGGCACAGCTAGAAGAGCCACTGCCCCACAGCATCAGAGACCCAGGTTCAATCCTGACCTCGGGTGCTGTCTGTGTGGAGTTTGTACGTTCTCTCAATGACTGCATGAGTTTACTCCGGGTGTGGCGGTTTCCTCCCACATCCCAAAGAAATGGGGGTTGGTAGGTTAATTGGCCGCTGTAAATTGCCCCTAGTGTAGTTAAGTGGTAGAATCCGGGGGGAGTTGATGAGAATTTGAGGAAAATAAAGATGGGATTAATGTAGGATGAGTGTAAATGGGTGCTTGATGGTCGGAGTGGCCAAAGGGCCTGTTTATTTGTTGTATCTATGACTCTTTAAAGGAAGGAAAATCAGCCATAGCCCCGCTGGAGAACAGGGGTGTGTGGATGACAGGTGTGGGCAGAATCGAGCTCATCTGTTGCTGCTCAGTCACCTGTGATACCAGATGTCTGGGTCCTCCCTCAGAGGGCTATCACTGGGTAATGTGCCCAAAGTACCGACTGTAGAATGGGACAGTTGCAGGGAGACAGTCACTTCAGCTGAGGAGGAGAGGATTAAACTATAATGGGGAGAGGTGGGGGGGTGGGGAAGGATTATTTTCCCTCTATTTGTGAATCCTGTGCTTCTCAGGATGAGAAATCTGAATACTGGAAAATTCCCCATCTTTAATGCCCCATCTTTGTTGCCAAACTTTCTCTGTTCTGATACATTGTAGGTTCTGTGCAGAGTAATGATCCCTCTATATTGCTCTTGAAAATTTGCAGATCAGATTCACCACTGAACAGGGAATCAAGGGCTACTGGGAACTTGCTGGAAAGTGGGAGTGAAGTAGGAGATCAGCCATGATCTTAATGAACGGTGGAGCAGGCAGAAAAGGGCTGAATGGCCTCCTTCTGCTTCTGTTTCTTATGTTCTTACAGAATGATGCTTTCTCACTACACTTCAGAACCCCAGATGTGAAACAGCACAGGTTAGATGCAGAGTAACTATCTCCCTGTACCGCTTATCCAACATTCCAAGTTCAAAAATAGTACAAGGTAGATGCAGAGTAACATTCCCTCTGCAAAGCCCATCTAGCGCTCCAAGGTCAGGTATAGCATGTTTGGTGCAGGGTAGAGGTCCTTATGTTCTAACATCACCATTTGCCTCAGCCCTGACCAGAAGACTGTCCCACACTGTAGCAGTGTGATAGTCTTCCATTCACGGTCTCTCCAATGGTCTAACTGAGGTTATCATTTGAAGGTGATTTTGTACCATGGACCCTGTATAAACTGGATAGAGCCTGCATGAGATGTGTAAGAAGAGCAATAGAAAAAGGAAAGGACTCTTTGATTCAGTTCCAGGAATGGATAATAACTAAACAGCAATGATTGCAGAGACTAATCCCAACATATTTTTTCCCTCAGGCAGATCTTGATGAGCAAGTCAATTTCTACAAGGGTATAATAAAGACCTCAGCGAGTACGAGCATGGCCTGGTTGGATGATTTCCTTTTGTTGTAGTGATGATAATGTCTAGACTGATGCATACCAGAGAGCAGATCTGCATTTTAACAGCTTCTGAATCAGGAGCAATGTTAGAAGGCAGGACTTTTTGCTTGCAGTCATGGTCACGTCCTCTCTCATTGTTGAACGGTAACACAATGCAAGGGGTCGCCCAGAGCCCCTTGTAAATCTCGAGCAAATATTGCAGATGCTGGAAAATATAAATGAAAACAAAAATTCTGGGAATGCTCAACAGATCATGCAGCATTGATGGTCTGCTACTCATTCCAAAGGTGCCAGCTTACCTGCTGAGTGCCTCCAGCATTTCACATTTTCATCCCTCAGAAGACTTTCTGCTTTATCTTCAATGTGGCCGAGAGTACACTGTATCTATCGATCTCTCTGGCTTTGTCTCCCTCCTGGTCTGCTGCTGGTTCAGTAGTAGTAACCATTCTGGGTTGAAAGTGGAGGTAGAGCACACATGAACAATTATTACTGCATTGTTAGACCCTTGTTCAGTTAGGGCTTTGCAAGAATGGTGCCAGGATTATTCGCCTTGCCCTAATGTAAGCACAGATTCAGAAATGTAATGTCAGGCCTGCTGCAGGGTAAGATCCCATGGTCCCAAGATGAAGAAACTGAGTTCAGATCCTCTGAAACTTGAAGCCCTCCAGCAGTCTGATAAGATATTTATTAGTCACATGTACATCTAGACATACAGTGAAATGCATCTTTTGCGTAGAGTGTTCTGGGGGCAGCCCGCAAGTGTCGCCACGCTTCCGGTGCCAACATAGCATGCCCACAACTTCCTAACCTGTACATCTTTGGAATGTGGGAGGAAGCCGGAGCACCCGGAGGAAACCCACGCAGACACGGGGAGAACGTACAAACTTCTTCTCGACAGTGGCCAGAATTGAACCCGGGTTGCTGGCACTGTAGTAGTGTTACACTACACTATGGACTGACAGATCTTTCCTTCCACAACTATAAATTATGTTAATAATATCCCTTGGCCTCAGAGTTGTCAGTCTTTCCTCTCTTCTCTGACATGCAAGTTCAGCTGCTGTGTGGCCTCTTAACCCTCCAAAATTACTAGTGGGAGATTTGTACCCATCTCACTGGTAAACACCAAAAAATTGTCATGCAGTGTTCATGCCCTGTGTTCAGCTGTGAAGTCCTGCCCCTGCTTTGAGGAACCCACCAGTCCTGCATTGACTTAATCGGCAAGGCCTTGTATTGCACGATACATAAACAGAAGATTTTCCTATCACTGCGGGGCTTTTATCTCCAGTATCAAACTCAGAAACCCCTGTTGATCTATCTTTGTGGAGAACATTGTCATGACATCAGTTCCTGTCAAAGTTCTGTTATTGGTCTTGAATCTAATATTGGTTTGACCTTGCATGCACTTTCCTACCACTGTGGTTTAGCTGCAGAGTGTGCTGAACTGCAACCCTTGACTTCACACCAAGAAACTACACCCAGTAAGTACACGTAGTTCCTGCCCTCAACAGTTTATCCCTAGAATCTGCATTTACATAGAAACAGTACAGCACAGGAACAGGCCCTTTCGCCCACCATGTCTGCACCAACTATGATGCCAATCTAACTAATCCCATCTGCCTGCACATGGTCTATATCCCTCTATTCCCTGCCTGTTCACGTGTCTGTCTAAATGCCTCTTAAATGTTGCAATTGTATCTTCTTCGATCAACTCCCCCGGCACATGTTCCAGGCACCTACCAATCTCTGTTTAAAAAAAAACTTGCCTCAAAAGTCTCCTTTAAATTATCCCCCTCTTACATTAAGCCTGTGCCCTCTAATATTTGGCATTTCTACACTGGGAAAAAGACTCTACCCTATCTCCCTAAAAGACAATCTACCCTATCTGTGCCTTTCTTAACTTTAGATACTTCAATTGGGTCACCCCTCAACTTCCAACAGTCCAGAGAAAACAATGCAAGTTTGTCCAACCTCACCTTATGTCTAATATTCTCCAATCCAGGCAACATCCTGGTGAACTTCTTCTGCACCTTCTCCAAAGCCTCAATGTCCTTCCCGTAGTGTGACAAACAGAACTACACACAATACTCCAAATGTGGCCTAACTAAAGTTTCATACAGCTGCAACATGACTTCCCAACATTTATACTCAATGCCCCAACCAGTGAAGGCAAGCATACCGTATGCCTTCTTTACCACCCTTTCCACTTGTGTTGTCATTTTCAAGGAGCTATGGATTTGTACCCAAGACCCCTTTGTACGTCAGTGCTCCTAAGGCTCCTACCATTTTTTGTATACTTTCCTCTTGCATTTGACCTCCCTTAATTTCCTGAGGTTACTGTATTTGAGACATACCATGTGATAACTCACATGGGGAACATTTTGTTTGAACTGTGGAATCATAAGGATTTATGAGAGCGAAGGAGGCCATTTGGCCCATCATAGACTTAAGGCTAGTCCTACATCTCAGCTCTTGTTACTTAGCCCTGCACGTCGTGGGTCTTCAAATGCTCATCCGGGTACCTTTTAGCTATGGTGAGGGCTTCTACCTTTCAGGCAGTGAGTTCCAGACCAACTCGTTGAGTGAAATAATTTTTTTCTCAGCTCCCCTTTAATCCTTTCATTAACTTAAATCTATACCATATTTACTGATCTCTTTGCCATTTCTGTTCATTCTTTCTAGGCCCCTCATTACTTTTCACACCTCAGTTACACTCCCATGGTCTCCTTTGTTCCAAGAATATCTGCCACAGCCTAGGCAGTCTCTCCTCATACCTATAATTCTACAGCCCTGGCAGCAGACTTGTCAATCTGCTTGGCACCCTCTCTGTTCACTAGGCAGCCCACCTAAATCACCACCAAACAGACGAAAAAAGAAATTGTATTTATCCAATGCCTTTTACATCAACATGATACTCTGAACACACTTCATAGCCAATTTAAGTTCTCATTGCTGTTTGTGGGATCTCCCTACACTCAGAATGCCAACCACTTGTGTCTGCATAGAAATGTCACTTTGTGTCAGAAGCTCCCTGACATGTTTCTGAACCCGGATGGAACCTGCCCTGCTAGCTCTTATCTCTCCAGGCTTGGCTTGGCTCTTTTACTTTAAGCCTGCCTCTCACATTCTGGATCATATTTCACCCTGACTGGTCCTGCATTGGTAAATCTATCTAATTATTTCTCTCTGATAGAATCAGAACTGAGCAAATTGAAAAATCAGTTTGAAACATTAACAGGTAAACATTTTGGAAGATTGCACTGACCCCTTCGATGTGAGTGAAAGCACAACTTTTATGCAGCTGAGCATTTTGAACATTTTCATCCGTGTTTTCCTGCCTCTTGGTTTTCTCTTGTAATCTCCCGAGCCCCTTAACTGTCCAGTGTTGCTGGACTCCTTAAATTTTTGGCCATTTACACCTGCCAGTTTTTGTCACCACACCACCTTCATAGGCAGTTGTTATACCTTCTGAAATTGCCAAAGACCTCCACGTCTCAAGGACCCTACCTCTTTCTCCAACCTTTTTTGTGATTTGCTCTACAATCTCTTTGGGTGCCTCAATATCAGATTTTATCCCAATGGTCCGCCTTCCCTTGGGATTATTCGCTGTATAAAAGACACTATATAAATGCAGGTTGCGTTCAGGTTCCATGGAAATGTCCTGTGTGACTCAGCACCAGCTGCGGAGAAGGGAAAAAACTGGGAAAGGTTCTGGGGTGGTAAGAACAAATACTGCTTGTTTGATCCACTAAACAGCCAGAGCTGTTTCATTCATCACTTTCCCTGTGGAGCTGGTGGCAGGTATTCCATCACTGAAATGGAAGTGCCACCTCATGATATGTGACAGTGCAGGGGGAAAAATTCCTGCCGTGCTGAGCAAATTAATAACCTTCTGTAGAAGGGTGTCTGCTCAGTAGTGGCAGGCACACAGATGCAGTTTCTACATGGATCAGTATTCAGTAGAGTTCTGAGAGGACTGGAGGGCACAGCCTTTCCGTTCTGGATTAATGCACCCTGCTGAGTCCGAGGGTTGGAGGCATACTGCTGATGAACTGCTGGGATGCTGTGGCTCTGGCTGTACTCGAAATGGAGAGACAGAGATCCATCCTGCAGTGCCCTGGAGCATAGTGCTGTCCTCACCGATAAACTGGGCAATTCACTGGTTCAAGGGCTTGGTGGAATCTTTAATTGTATAGAAAAGGAAATTGACTCTCTCAAACCAGATATTATCAGACAGGAAAAGGGGTTTTTCCTTCTCGGTTAGATTCTAGCCTTGTGGCTGATAGGTTGGTTTAAGATTCACGCTGCATTGCACTGCTTTTTTTTCATCCTCCTTGCTTTTAGTGGTGTTCCTCCCTCCTTTCGCCTTTTGTCAACTGTTTTGTGATCTCACTAATTGCAAGACCTTTCTTTCTCCCCTTTTCAATTCGTAATCCACTGTGTAAAGGATTCGGCAAATTAAGCGACACAAAGGCCAGGAGAGCTGCTGTTTGAGCAGATAATGGTCCCTGGAGCTCGTGGGACGTGCTGAGAGTACGTTATTACCCAGGGCACTGCAGCAAGCACTCCGTAAAAGCACAAGCTATAAACCGAGGAAAAACTTACAGCTCCATTAACCCTAAATGTTGTGGTGAAATCATTGGCCTCTGAACATCAGAAATCACTGTGCCAATCAGATGACTTGAGATTCTGTGATGATCTACATTTGTAAATTATTTTTTTGAAGCGTGTTTCTTTCTGTCTTTCATTGCTCCCTGGAGTTCAGTTTCACAATCATCCTCCACTAACTCACCCGAATGCCAGTTGCTTGTGTGGTGAACCTTGGAAGTTCATAAATAGTATCTAACTAGTGATGAGTTCATCAACACACAGAGTTGGTTCCACATTTATTGCTGTGGGTGGGACAGCTTCTTTTGAAATTCTGGTGTCATAATTTAAGCACTGGGAAGGTTTCTTCATTTTATTACTTGTAAAGAAATTATGAACTTATCACTGAAATATCAGGGGCAGGAAACCATATTCCTTGCACGTTGTTCACAAATACGTTGTGTCCACCTCACTGGCTTTCCATGGCGTCTTGAGCAGTTCATTCAGAAGCTTTGTGTAGGCGTTCGTGGTGAATGCTGTAATTAATCTTTTCTGACCTGGGTGGCTCCGTTTCTGTGATCTTACAGAAACTAGTTTGTGGAGATGAGTCATAATAGATCTCATGGCACAACTAGAGATAAAAAGGTTTTGTATTGTCATTGGTGAGTCACCCTTTGCCAGCATGATATAGCCAAGTGCATCAGTTTGTTGTTCAGTAAAGCATGTTGCTTAGAAATTGGAACTTACTGGATCGTATAAAAAAAATGAAAATGGAAGATTGAGGTCCCTGAGGTTTGCACAAAGTCTGTAAATTTTCCTTTCCAGTCCTTCATGCTAATGCATGGAGGTGCTGGGACACCTGTGGTGCAGCCTAACAGGGTGTAATGCCCTACTGAATGCCAGTTTGGAGATTTTTATCCATGCGCACATGGCCGGCACCAGGCAACCATGTAGAAGCAGACCTTAATGGCCCCACAGTGCATCTGAGATCTGCTCCAGTATTACTTAAAGGGACCTACCAGTTCTGGAAATCCACCTCAGGCAGATCCTTGGCTGGTGAAAGTACTTTAAAAATATAGTGCTTTAGTTTAGATATAAAGTTAACCTTGTAGTTTTAAATTGCAGTGATAAAGAAGTGATAGCCTTAATCTCCCAGGAAATTATGAGACCCACATGCATTTGGATCCGTGGTCCAGTCTCCCAGCTAGAACTAGTTAACTGAAGTCTAGTTAGGGCATGGATGCTGTCTTTTGCCACCATGAATGTGACTCCCAAAGGCTATGTTGCATCCCCAGTGCCGGGGTTAAGGATATCTCCTCAAGCTAGAGAGAAACGGAGTGAGGGTGGAAAGATCCAGTTGATGTGGTCCATGACATAGATCAGACAAAGGAAGAGTTTCTGCTGAAAGAATATGAGCAGCCTTAAAAAGCAAACTACAGGAAAGGTGTTCTACTACCTGAGCTTTGTGTAAATTGGTGAAGAGTTAATAAGATCAGAGAATTAAATGTGTGCCTGAAAGACTGTGTAGCAGGAATGGATTTCAATTCATGGGGCACTGGTACTAGTACTGGGGAAATGGAGTAGTTCAATTGGGACAGGCTTCACTTTAATTGGGCTGTCCTTTACCTAATCAATAGTAGTTGGATGAGTTGTGGCGAGGAGTAATTTAATGAGCAAGGAGAGAGTGATAGTGCCGTGTTGCAAAATGGGTCATGATAACCATAATCTGTCAGGAAGGTGCAGAGCTCACAAACATCAGAGCATTCCTCCAATTAGACTCAGAATAGGGAAAATGATACAAAGAATAAAATGAAGGCTCTTTGTCTGAATGCAAATAGCAATCATAATGAGGCAGGTGCATTAATCACACAAATAGAAATAAATAAGTATGGTCTGAAAACCATTACAAAGACATAGTTGTAAAATGGCCAAGGTTAGGAATTAAATATTCTAAAATAGTTAATCTTTAGAAGAGATGGGCACCTTGGAAGAGGAGGAGGATAGCCCTAATATTAAAGAATGAGATTAAAGACAGGAAAGAGGAAGGATCCTAGCTCTGAAACTCACTTTGGATGGAGCTAAGAAAGAGCAAAGAGCAGAAAACATTGATGGGAGTTGCATGTAATCCCCAAACAGTAATGTAAAGCAGAGTATAAATCAGGTAATTAAATCATGTAATGAAAGTAATACAACAATGAAGGGGAACTCTAATCTACATATAGACTGGGCAAACCAAGCTAGCAGTAATAGTATGGTGGCTGAATTTATATATGCTTTTCTTGATAGTATGTTGAGGAACAGGCTATTTTAAATCTAGTATTGTGTAATGGGAAAGGGTTCATAGGTGATCTGGTAGTTAGGAGCCTTTGGGTAATGAGATGTGGAGTTATGTTTCCTCCAGGACCAGGTGTCACTGTGTCAAAATAAAGAGTCCGGCCTTCAGGACTGAGATAAGAAGAAATGTCTTCACACAAGAGGGTGGTGAATCTTTGAAATTTAATATCCGAGAGAACCATGGAAGTTCAATGGCTCAGTATGTTCAATATGTTTTCAGATCTTGATGGAAGCACAGATAATGAGTTAGTGGATGAAACTGGCGCTGAGGTAAACGATCAGCTTTGACCTTAGTGAATGGTGAGACAGACGAGGGGCTGAATGGCCTACTCCCGTTTCTATTCCTTATGTTCTCAATCAGCTCACTTCCAATCGGCCTCTACTCCTCCACCTGCCCGTCCTGGACCCCATGTCCAGCAATTGGCTGTAATCGTTCTCCCCATCATTGATCTCTGGCACTTCCCTGCCCCCAGCCCCATCCATCACCCTCTCTCCTCCACAGCCTGACATACCCAACCCCTGCCCAGAAGTTATTTGATCACCTTTCCTTGCTGCACAATTGCAGAGCATACGACGGAAAGCCCTTTGATTGTGCAAGGCCTTTTCACCTGTCGCTTACCTTTAAGTGAGTTTTCTAGTCAGTGAAAGGTTGGCTGAACTGCCATGAACATCGCAACTGACCACCTGCCTTTAAATTTCTAGAGAAAGGAGTTTACAGTTGCCTGTAGAAGTTGTATTTTGCCAATGGAAATTAGCTTTAAGCAGTTTTCCCAATAGAAGGAGAAATCTCGATATCTGCAATTCAGTTAGAGCTATCTGACCTCCCTCTGTCTGTACCACAATCATACGTTGCTCCCATCAACCTCCCAATCTTTTGCACAAATTACCCTCAAATGTGAAATAAATAAAATGCAGAAGGTCAATAAAAGTTAAATGAAAATCAAAAAACTTTAGATCTGGAAACCTGAAACAAAAATAAAAAGTTGTTGGAAACAATTAGCAGGTCAGGCAGCATCTGTGCAAATATGAAGGGTCTTTGACCAGAAAGGTTAACTCTGTTTCACTTTCCACAGCTGCTGCCTGATCTGCTGAGTGTTTCCAGTAATAATTAAATCCTGCTGTCAACTGGTGTACTTTCAAGTCTAATTCCTTTCCTTTGTGTTTACAGTGGGATTTCTCACAGTTCAGAGCACAAAATAAATTGTTGATTTCTCTGTTCAAATATCTAGTTGCAAGATAAGGTGAACTCTGACCTTACGATGGTTGCCGCACAGTGCAAAGGTCACCGGCATGAGGAGGTTATTCAGCGGCAGCGTGAAGCACTGGCTGAGTTACGAACCAGGATAAAGGCTCTGGAACAAGCTCACACTCCCAGTACGGATTTGTCAGCTTTTACTCAAGCTTTTTCGCTCACCAGAGCCCACCATAGATATCACCAAGGCAGTCGCCATTTATAGCAACCGAGTGGCTGTTGCTCGATGCCACAGATTAGCCATTCCCTTTTCTCCGGTTCCCCTGAATCGCTCATTATCTGCCTAGTCATAGGTGAGCCTGTTCGCAGACCTCTCTGTTGCCAGGATCTCCCATCCATCAATTTAAAAAAAATACATTGCAGGGCCAGCATTTTTGCACATCCATAATTGCCCTTGAGAAGATGTTGGGGACCCAACCCCTTGAACTTTCTGGTGAAGGTATTCCCATAGTGCTATTGGATAGGGATTTCCAGGAATTAATCCCAGCGGTGATGGAACGGCTATGACTTGGTGGGGGGAACCTTGGGGGTGGTGGTGTTTCCATGCTCCTGGTACCCTTGTCCTCCTTTACGGTGGAGGTAGAATCTTGTTGTCTGCTTCCTGCCTGAACTCAGTGCCACAAGTTAAAAATTTGCAACACACAGAACCCTTCACCTACAGGTGTCCCAAAGCTGATGAAGAACTTACTGAAGAAAGTCTTGTGATAAAGGTGACCTGGCAACAGAGTGGAATTTGCGCAGTATGTGACAAACGCAAGTTGCACACCAAACACGAGTTGCACGGTCGATGATAATCATGAGCTCCACATGTTAAACAAATGTTAGTCCACATCTCACTGCAGCAGGGCACCAGTTTCAGCGATCCCATCCCTAGTGATACCTGCCTCCCCTCCCCTCAACCATCTCTGAGGCCAACGGTATTTCTACAATGAAAAATCTAAATGCCACTAAAACCTGTCTCCCACGTGACATCTATTGAGCCCCAGAAGGACCCAACACCTCAGGGGAGAGAGAAATTAAGGGAAAAGTGAATTGGGAAGAGTTTGTATAGAAGAAGCTTTGTTCTATATCTAATTCATTTTTGTACCTGCCCTGAGACTGTTTGATAACTACAGCATAGAGGCAGGTTTAAGTTGCATCTTATCAATGCTGCCCTTTACACTGACTCCACCCTCACCTTGGAAGTGAAAAGAAAAGATGGGCATTAGTTAATTTCCCTTGGGTCACACCTTCGGAAGCACAAATCACTGCAGAAGCTCCAGCTCGAGCAGCCTGCTACTCTTCACTAACTCTTTCAAACAAGTTCTTGACACCTGACTCTGCTTCGTTTCTGAGCCCCTGGATGATTTACCCAGACCTCTGGGGCCTGTCAGTGCTGCCTTTGTAATAATAAACAGGCCATCATTTAGCAAGGTCCACATCAATCCAATCAACCTTAACCTCAACTGCTTACCACGGTTTCAAAGTAATCCTCAGCTGATGGCTGCCCCCTTTCTGGTCTGATTATAACTTCTCTCCCTCTTGGGGGAAGCTGCTGCTCCTGAGGGCCCTCGTAATGACTATTTCTTCTCCTCCTCATCTGAAGCTAGTTGCTGGTCTATATTTGCATAAACACTGCTGCCTTCCAGCGCCTCACTAAAAGTGGACCTTGTGTGAGCCTGAACCACAGCAATCAGCAGGTTGTTTGTACGTGGGGAACATGGTTGCTGACCTGTGTTTCCCTGCATGGTCATTTCCAATGTTATGACTGAAAACCCTGACCAATTACTTCATCCCTCTCTCCAAATCTATCCCACTCCCCATCAACAGCTCCAGCGATCCAGGTTCAATCCTGAACTCTGGTGCTGTCTGCGTGGAGTTTCCATGTTCTCCCTGTGACTGGGTAGGTCTCCTCCCGCATACCAAAGACATGCAGGTTGGTATGTTAATTCACCACTGTAAATTTCCTCTAATGTGTAGGTGAGTGGTAGAATCTAGTGGGGATTCGGTGGGAATGTGGGGAGAATACACAAATGAGTGCTTGATGGTTGGTGCAGACTCAGTTTACTGATGAGCCAATTCCCATTCTGTTTGACTCTATGAACTGCGTGAACCCTAGCATCCTCCATTATGGAAATGCTTTTGACTATCACAAGTTTATAGGGTGGTAAAGAAGGCATATGGCATGCTTGCATTTGTTAGTCGAGGCATTGAGTTCAAGCGTTAGGAAGTTATGTTCCAGCTGTATAAAACTCCGGTTAGGCCGCATCTGGAGTATTGCATTCAGTTCTGGTCGCCCCATCATAGGAAGGATGTGAAGGCTTTGAAGAGGGTGCAGAAGAGATTTACCAGGATGCTGCCTGGATTAGAGGGCATGTGCTCTAAAGAGAGGTTGGATAAACTTGGGTTGTTTTCTCTGGAGCAGCGGAGGCTGAGGGGAGACCTGATAGAGGTCTATAAATTATGAGAAGCCTAGATAGAGTAGACAGCCGGTACCTTTTTCCCAGGGTCAAAATGCCTAATAGTAGAGGGCATGCATTGAAGGTGAGAGGGGGAAAGTTCAAAGGAGATGTGTAGGGCAAGGTTTTTACACAGAGTGGTGCGTGCCTGGAATGTGCTGCCAGGAGTGGTGGTGGAGGCAATTGAGGTGTTTAAGAGGCTCTTAGATAGGCAGATGAATGTGCAGAGAATGGAGGGATTTAGGCATTGTGTAGGCAGAAGGGATTAGTTCAGTTGGGCATTTAATTATGAGTCTAATTAGTTTGGCACAAGATTGTGGGCTGAAGGGCCTGCTCCTGTGCTGTGTTGTTCTATGCTCTGTTGTCCCTGCTGAGTTTAGGTGCAGACCAGAGACCTTCCCTGCATGGTTTAGATATTCATGCTCTGATAAGCTCTTCTTTTATTGAGCCCACACCTCAACTGACCTGCTGAGAGCTTTCTGTTTTTAACTGTAGGTTTTAAGGAGTCTCTTAGAAGGGGAAAGAGAGGTGCAATGATGAACGGGCTTCGGGAGGAAAATCCAGACATTTGGGGGTGATTAAGATGCCAGAATTAGAAGAGCAGGAAAATCTCGAAGCATAAGAGGGTGGAGAGTACAGTGAAAGGGAGAGGCAAGACCATGGGAGGATTTAAAAGCCAGTGCAACAATTTTAAAAGAGTGTGTTGCCTAATCAGGAGCCAGTTGTAGATCAGCAAGCTGAGGTGCAGCGTGACTGATGGGAGCAGGTCATGCAAGCAGAGCTCTGGATCACCTCGAGTTCACGGAGAATAGAATGAGGAAAATCAGTCAAACTCAGAAATGCATTGGAATGGTCAAATTAAGGCGTGGATGAGAGTCTGTTCTTTCAATAGGTTGAGGTAAGTACATGTCTCCGCCTGTGTTAGTATGTACCGCCGTCTCTCTTACATTCAGAGACCAGAATCTCCTTATTTTGTTTTAAATCATCTTTCCATAATATGGAGAAATCAGAGCTGTGATATCTCTCTCTCTTTCATTCTCTATGTATCTCTCTCATTCTCTGCTGGTTTCTCTTATACATTTCCACATGGCCTTGCCTCTGTACCAACCCTGTCTTGCTCTCACCTTATAGTTTCTCTCCCTCTACCCATGCTCTTCCTTTCTGCTTCTTGTTTTCCCAACATGGCCATTTTAAAGGAGAGTTTTTGTTCTGCATTCCGACCACGAGCATTACTAGCTTCCTTTCTCTGCTTGGAAGCACTTGAATTGAAAGATTAAGAAAAGCCTGGTAGCTCATGCATACCAGCGAGGATGCCAGGAGATTTGCTTGAACTCTAAACCTGACATTCAGTTTCATTGCAGGAGTTGTAGTGGGAGGAGGGGAAATTAAAAATAGCAGTGATAGTCTTGTTTTAGATTTCATTTGCTAATATCTTGTGCTCATGGCACTGACAGGAACCAGCCAGGAAGAAGCCTTACAGCACTTGATGATTCTGAAGAAGGAGCTGACGGACTTGCAGATCCAGCGAATGCTCAGCAATAACGAATCCCCTGGCAGCTCCTTGCAAAGTAATGATGAAGCTAAAATGGTAATGCTTGCAAATGTTTGCAGTTTACTGCATTGATTGATTGATTGCTGCTGAGTTCTCTGGTGTGGCAAGCTCTTCATTCAAAGACCCCATTAACTTTGCATCATAAGTACAGTCATTTACTTAAGTAATGGATTTTTCTTACAGATATGTTAAATTGTACCAGAGCTGCAATAGGGAATTCACGTCATAGTGCGTGATTAGATGAATTCTAGCACTGTAAAAAAAATCAAACTCTGCTTCAGATAGTAGTTCAACCACATCTTGTTCTATATCTGAACCAATATCCCGTCTTTCTCTTTTATGACACCTGTAAACACCACCCCCTTCACCACTACTAATTCAAATGAAACCGAAATCACAGCAGTATTAATTTTATGATCCCCAGCGCAGGTCTTGCGCCTTTCTCTGCTGACTGTGTTAATGAGAGTGAGTGTTCCAAAAACTCCACTCCCATCAGCTAAGTGGCTATTCCTCATGTGCAGCTTGACGTTGAGTGTCAGCAGGCTGTTCAGTAATGGAGCACAGCGAAGCACATTTTTTCCCCATCCGAAGTCTGTTTCCTGATCTCTCGTGGAGAGCACTTGAGTGCTGGAGTCCTGGCAGATTTTGTTTCCACTTTGCTGAGTCAGGGCTCCCCGTGCGAGAACATCCCACGTGCCAGACACAGTAAGCACTCTGTTGTGGGTGGCTAATTTCCACCACGACAATGTGCTTCCTTGCAAAGCCTTCCACAGATGTTGGAGCGAGGTAGTCGGATTGTCTATTGGGCTCGTAAACAGGTTATTGTCAGTGGACAGCGTAGGAGAACAGAAAGGAGGCAGGAGACTGCAGATGCTGGAATCTGGAGCAACAAATAAGCAGGTGGAGGAACTCAGCAGGAGCAGGCAGCATCTGTGGAGAGAAATGGACAGTCGACTGAAGAGGGATTGATTGGCTGATGAGGTCAGGAGGGGGAGGGAAGGGTAGAAATCAGTTACCTGGATGCACCTGTCACCAGCCCTTGCCCCATGCCTCCCCCTCACCAGTTTATGCTGGCTGTCTCACCTTTAGTCCATCAGTCCAGATGAAGGGTCTCGACCCAAAACGTCGACTGTCCGTTTCCCTGTACAGATGCTGTCTGACCCACTGAGTTCCTCCAGGAGCTCAATTTTTGCCAGAACAAAAGAAACACTCATGCATTTGCTGGAAGGGATCAAAGGATGGGGAGATCAATTTGATATAATGGGTACCCAAAAGGAGGCACCTATACAACACTCTGTGCAATGCACTCTGCTGCACCATTCCAGATAGGAAAGACCATGTAACACTGTTCAATACATACTGTACATGCCCCTCTGTGTAACACCACTCTCTCTATAAAACTCCCCTGTATACTACACAGGTCACTATGCAAAGCTCCCTTGTGCAACACCACTCACTACTGACAGCTACTCTTGTGCAATGCATTGTTCACTATGTACAGTGCCTCGATACAACATAGTGCTCATTTTATACATCTCACCTATGCAACACTCTGCTCACTTTTACAGTTCTCCCACTGCCCACTATATACAGTTCCAGTGTGCAACGCTCTGCTCACTATTTGCAGTTACCCCTGTACAACAGACCACTGACTATATAACTTTTCTTCTGCAACATACTGCTCACTATTACAGCTGCCCCTATACAACACGCTGCTCACCATTACAGCTGCCCCTATCCAACACACTGCTCACCATTACAGCTGCCCCTATCCGACACACTGCTCACCATTACAGCTGCCCCTATCCGACACACTGCTCACCATTACAGCTGCCCCTATCCGACACACTGCTCACCATTACAGCTGCCCCTATCCGACATACTGCTCACTATTACAGCTGCTCCTATCCGACACACTGCTCACTATTACAGCTGCCCCTATCCGACACACTGCTCACCATTACAGCTGCCCCTATCCGACATACTGCTCACTATTACAGCTGCTCCTATCCGACACACTGCTCACTATTACAGCTGCCGCTATCCATCACACTGCTCACTATTACAGCTGCCGCTATCCAACACACTGCTCACGATATACTGTTCCCCCGTACAACATTCTGTTCCATACTCGCTGCTCCTCTTTGCAATAGAGCTGAGTACACACAACTCCCTCTGTGCAGCACACTGCTCACTTTATTCAACTCCTTCCTACCATGCAATACATCATGCACTACCTACAGCTCTCCATTTACCACACATTTATTACCAAATACAACTGCCTGTGTGTAGCATTGATCACTATACAGCTCCCCCTGTGCAGTAGACAGTCAGTACATAAAACACTCCCTGTATCACACACATGAGTCACTACACAGAACTGCTTCAACCAATATCATCAGAACCATTAGTATTTATTAATGGTGCCATGTATAAAATAGCTATCCGATATTCGACATAATAACAATCTCTGCACATTATTCATCTCTTATGAAACACTTTTGAACATTTCTGAAAAGCACAATTTTTTAAAAAAGTCTTTCTTTTAAATAAATCCAGGAGCTTGCTCTGATTACTCTTCTCCACCCCTTCCTTCACCTCTTCACAACAGGCAACTTCTCCATTTTATATTTTCTCTTGCAAATGTCGAACGTTACTGATGTTGGATTGTCTTCATCCCTCCCACCTTGGTGCCTGTTTTGGTATTCACTGCATAACCACAAGGGGGCATGATTTACAAGGTGATGTCAAAGCAGCTAATAGGGAATTAGAGCTTCAGCAACATTAAACATTCAGATAGATAATATAATTTACAGGGGTGCATTTTACTTTGGATAGATATAATAAATTGCAGGCAAATAAAAACACAGCGAAAATATAAAGTTGGCTTTACACCTGATTAATCAGAACCAGTGGAGCTCATCTATATTGACTGTAAGTGGGATTAAAAAGTAAAGGGATTACCAGAATGTCAAAGTTAATACATTTAACAGGTACTTATTTCTACACAAATAGAGTCTATTCCCAGTTAATTAGCTATCTACCCTAGTGATAATGTGACTGGCCAGATTTAAATTTGCGGTGTAAATATCCTGGGGATTATATCCTGGTAGTTTGCATCTTGTGGTTCTTGTGAAGAAGGCACAAGATGCAAACTGCAACTATATGATCCCCAGGATACTTACACTGGTACAGAGGAGCAGGGTTTACAGAATAAATGGCTGACCCGTTATTTTGGGACTGTGACATTGGTTCTTGATAACCCAGCTGAGGGAAGCAACAGCCCTGCATCTGGCCTGCCAAGCTCTAGAATTGTGTCTGTTTCAATGAGATCACTTCTAAACTCTAGCCTAATTAAGATCTTCTCAAAGGGCAAACACCCCATCCCAGGCCTCAGTCTGGTGCTCCTCTGCTGTGCTCCATCCGTCCTTAACTACAACCTTCCATTGGTAGGAAGACTAGACCTGTGCATTATTGTAGTCCAAGAGCAGTCTCACCAGGTCCCTATATAACTGAGTATTCTTGTACTCAAATTCTCTTTGCAGTAAAGGCCAACGAACCATTTACCTGCTTGCTGTACCTACAAGTTAACTTTCAGTGACTCATGTCCCACTGGGCTTGAAGCTCCAAAGTGAAGTGCTCCTTAGGGGTCTAGCATCACTTATAACGTTTCCCCATGTGGTTTTACATTTACTTCTGGTACTGTGCACTTTCAGTGGCATTGCACAACACAAATCAGATTTATTCAGCACAGAAAGGAGCCATTTGACCTAGTTAGTCCATGCCTGTCAGTGGAAGCAATCCATTCAGCCCCATTCCCCACTTTCCCCATAGCTCTGACATTCTCTTTTGAAAGTGGCAACTCAGTGCTTCCCTGCCTCTCTACAGTGTAAGATTCCTTGCTGCATGAAGAAATTTGTCATCCTGAATCTTTTCCCGATCATCTTAAATCTGCATCCTATGGTTTACTACCTTCTGCCATAAGAAGCACTTTCTCTTTATTCACTTTTCCAAGATCCTTAATGAGTTTGAAGCTACAAAATCATCTGGCAACCTTCTCCGCTCGGGGGAGAACAACCCAGCTTCTCCAGCCCATCCATGGAAATGAAGTCCTTCATCCCTGGACAAGATTCATGGTCTCCGCTCAATAAAAGATAGTTTACACCACCTCAGAACCTCCTAAAATGGGGTTCATTTGAGGTGTGATCGCAGTTGAAAAGTCAGAGGTGTGGCTGCACAGCAAAATCCCACACGTAACAATGTTTCAAAAGCCTGGCCACCTGTTTTTCTGAGGTTCACCACATCTGACAGCACACCATCACTGTGGCAGTGAAGTAACTTTGTACTCCAGTCTCAAGCTCATAACCCCCCGATTCAGAGACAAATTCGCTACTCCCAAGCCTTGGCCCATTAAGCGCACAGCATATTTTTTTTGAGAAATTCAATCCCCTTACGCTATACTCAGGTCACCCGTGTAACTTTATTTTTTGCTTATAACATCAGTATAAAACAGTCAGGCTGGCTGGTTTGTTCCTGTGCTGCAGGTGGTATGCAGTTCTCTGTAAAACTCACGTGTGTTCTCATTCCTCTATCCATTGTAGAAGCAACACGGTAACTCTTTTGCCCTTTCTGATGCTTCCATCGAGAGGACAGCATTGTTGGAAACGTCTGAGGCTCTGGACCTTAGCGAGAGGACGGTATGTAGATATTTGTGTTATGCTGTTTCAAGAAGCTACACCATCTTCAAATGAAGTACTTTTTGTTGCATTCTGTGGGTCGGTGAATTGTATTATAAGATTGGTTCTGAGCTACTCACAAACCCTCAGTGTGGTCATCCTCCATCTTTACAGCACACCCTGATTCTGAAGTGCTATATCCTGTGGTTGTATTCGATTGAGATGACGTTACATTTGAAGGCATCAGACCAAAAAGGGGTATTTAACATTGGCTCCTCAGAGTTTATCGGTGACCATGCTTGCACTTCCTGTAGTAACTGTATGTGTTGTGTGGATCCAGTGCCATTCCCACCATTTCTCAAGTATTAGAGGAGCTCCCAGCTTTTTGGGACAATTCTGTGACAATATTATCAGTGAATATCCCACACAAAAGGAAGAGACATGAAGACACAATGCACCTTTCATTATTTTAGAACCAATGAGGTGTTTTTAAAATGCAGATAGTTCATTGATAAACAGTAATGTGATAATGACCAGATAATCTGGTTTTTTTTGTGATCCTGATGAGGCATAACTATTGGCTTAAACACCAAGGATAACTCCTCTATTTCTCTTTGAAATGGTGCTGTGGAATCTTTTGCTTCCACTTAAGAAGATAAAATTACCAAGTGGCAGCATCTCCTCTGAAGTGCACTGGAGCGTCAGTCTGGTCCAGCAGCTGGAGTAGAAGTTGAGCCCACAACCTCTTACTGAACCACAGCTGACATTTTGTACTATTTGCTTTTACAAGAAATATGGAAGTGACATTAAGTCGTTCTTGTTTTAAAAATTAGTATCAGCTTTAATGAGACATGGGAGTTCATTAATGTTCTTTCTGAACATTATAACAGTAACCACCTCCTTCAGCAGATTATTAATATACAATCTCCATCACCCTCACAATCCATTGTAGACTCTCTCCTGAAGATCTATAATCTGAGGAAAAGATTCCTTAGACTCCTGTGTTCACAATGAAAATCGAACAAAAGTACAAAGTATCTCTCCAAACCTCTCACCTTCACTGTCACCCCAGGCCAGTTGCTTTCCATGATCTAAGCCTTGCACGAATTATTGACAGGTTCCTTGGAATATGTAAGCGTAAAGCCTTGAGATTGAGGTGGGCCCATCTTTGCCTCAACAGGGAGGAGTTGTACTCCAATAGAGTAGAAGATAGCAACAGCGGCAAACATCTTGGGACCCCTGGGCCTGTTTTAAATTTATGTTGGATCTGGTTTCAACTTTGATGCCTGCAACTTGATATCCCTACCAATCAAAAGGTCCTTCATCTCAGTCTGGAACATTTCACTTGTTGCAACACCTACATCTTTTTGGAGGAGGGAATTTGAGATTGCCACTATCCTTTTCATATAAAGACCTTCATAATTTTGCTTCTGAATTATCTAGCCCGTACTTGGTGGCCTCTTGTTCTGGATTCTTCTATAAATTCCTCCTGACAGATATAACAGCTCAATGACATTACCCTTCAACCTTCAAAACACAGGCACAAAAATCAAGTTTGTGCAACCTCTACTTACAATTTAATCCATTCAGCTCACCAGTCATTCTGGTGAATCAGTATCCAACAGAATCTTATCAAACCCTGTTTGACCGACCCCCACAAGATCAAGGCCAACACTCCCCAAGCCTTTTCGATTGCTTCTTAAACCTCATCACTAGCTTTCCATGTAGTTGGACACTCAGCCTCCAGCTGAAGCATTTCTCAGCTTTTCCCTTTCCCACCTGCAGTACCTCGATCTGGTGAAGGCTCTTTCATGCCTCCTCAACGTGAAGGAGCTGTCAGGCTCACTGTCACTGAAGCATGTTCCGCAGGACGAGAGGGAGAAGCTTGGGAAAGCCCGGCAGAGGGATGTGGAGCTGCTGAACGGCCGCATCAATCAGCTGAAGACTCAGTTGGCGAGGAAAGACGAACTGTTGGGAAGTTACGAGAAAGACCTGGAACAACTCAGGTAGGTAGAAAAGCCCGACGTGTTCTTCCTTCCCTGCTTCAACAACTTTGTATTTGCTTGGCATAATCTGACAAACTCCTCATATTTATATTTAACTTGGGCCTGATAGTTGTACATTTTTTGTTAATTCAGTGACATCTGTAGTGTCAATCCTACCTAGACTTCCAAGGTCAGTATCTGCAGTCTCTTGTGTCTCTAGAATTCCTAGGTATCTTTCATCTCCAGCTTTCAGGGAGTCACTGTTTTTTCTTCCTCTTTGCTGTACCGTGCAATGGCCGATCACTGCCACTGAGCTGCCCGAAAACCAAATTTGTCCACATGACTATAATTCCTGTGACGACTTCAACACTTTCCCGTTCAGTATCATCAACTGATGTAACCTCATTATGCTGAGTTCCAGAGTCAAAGTCAGGTAGTTACATGAGAAACGGTGGTCACAGCACTAAGTCCATTCAGGTACCCTCACCATCCTGCTGACCTCTCCCCTCCCCACCTCACTGACATAACTCACCCAGCAGGGAGTCGATGCCCTCTGTCCACAGCTGGTTTCCCATTAATTTCGAGTGTTTACACTGAATCACCACAACATTCAGTTTAACCATCACCCTTCATGTGGAACTTTGTCAATGTGCCTGGAGAGGTCATTTCAACCACTAAGGTGGGTGGAATGGTGGGCAGGGAGAGGGGTGGTCAAAAATGGAAACCCCTCCCCCAAAGCACGCACGCACGCCCACACGCACGCACGCACGCATGCACGCACGCACACACACACACACACACACACACACACACACACACACACACGGGTCTAATTACTCACTTGGCAGATTGGTACTTTTGATATTTAAATGAGACTCAGTGTTTCAGACTTTCAGACTAAGAGTGGGTTGATTTAATATCCCTGCTAACAGGTTTGCTGTGAAACTTGGCAGCATAAAAGGTGGGAATTGTCAGATCCAGGAGAGAACTGATTTTCCAGGACATCAGCAGTGTTTCCCCAATGAATCATTCTGCCCACCAACCTCCCCCCACCCCTCGCCCAACTCACAAGAAAAAGTGCCCTGAAAGGCCTCCCTGGCTTTGGTCTCTGCTACTTACTCCAACCTCAACCCTTACGCACACCTCTCCTCCTCTCTGTGATCCCTCCTGTCCCCTACAGTCCTCCCCCTCTCTGTGATCTCTCCTCAGCCCACGTTCTGCAACCCCCCCTCTGCACGTGCACTCCTCCACACCACACCACACCCCCTCCCCCCTCAGCAGCCTTTTGTCCCTTCCCATTAAGTTCACAGTACGTTCATACACTTTGCATTTCCGGCCTTCCTACCCCAGGACATCACCCTCCCTGCCCCTTCTATTTCCCAGCCTCCCAGTAAGCGTCAGGACTTGCATCTGTCATTGGGACCTGAGCTCATCTCTGGTTTAAGGTTTAAGGTATTCTTTGATGCCTGGCTGTGGTCTGTGGTCCTTCTGCACTGGGCTCCTTGCTCCTACCATCCCGGTGCCTGCACTACTTGCCATCCCAGTGCCCGCACTACCTGCCATGCACCATTTTTGTGCTGATAGCATAAAGAAAGCAGAGACTTCCATTAACCACTTTAAAGGGCTCAGGTCAACACATAGTAGATTATAGACAATCAGATTCTTCTGAAATAAAACAGAAAATGAGGGGGGGTGGGGGTACTCAGCGTCTGTGGAGAGAGAAACACAGTTAGAATTTCAGGTCGAGGACCTTTCATCAGACTGCTTCTGAAGAGTAGTCATCGTTGTAGCCAGGAAATGAGGGGAGGGTTGGTGGCAGAGTTCCAGATCACATTCCACCCCTATTCAACTGGAAAAATGGAAAAATCAGCAGAAGGGAGAAGGGAGGGTCAAAAAATCTCAGACTTGTGATTTAGGCTCTAACAGTGGAGGATTCTGGTGACTATCAAACCTGCAAGAAGCAAGGAGCAGAGAGACTGAAAGTTATTTTCTAAAGGGTAGGATTCCTTGAATCAGGTATCAAGAATTAGTTCTGAGACAGCTTGGAGTCTGGGTTGATGGAAAGAATTGAAGGAATAATGGATTTTAATACGAATACGATCAAATACTGCCTTATTGACAGCAGTGCGGGAATTATTTTTGCCGCCATCAATGACAAGTAATACCTCTACCTGACACTGTGTTTTGATTTAATATCAGGGTGAATGGATGAATTTGTGCTGTGATTATAGCTATCATCTTCATGCTTTTGAAGCAACATGTCTTCGTGTCAGCTCCGGTAGCTGTATCACTTAATCTACCTGCTTCAGGACGTGGAACAGCATACTCAAGAGGGTTTTATTGATTCTCAAGCCACAAATGCAGTACCATCAGAATAGACCAGTGTAGAGTTGTCTTTAAGTGTTCATAGAAATGTTAGCTCCCCTGTAGAATGAAGGATGAAAATTGAGCTGGTGGTGACACAAAATAGATAGAATTGCAATTACCAAACATCATACATCGTGCACAATATTTGGTGCTGGACAGATCAATGGATCTGAATATATGACAGAGCTTTTGTCTCCATGTATTTAATCTGCAATGGAGGTGAATATACAACAGTGAGCCCTGCAGACCAGGCTGATCTCAGTCAGCCCTGAGGTAGACCATTGCAAGATCAGAAGTAACAGCAGTAGGCTCTTCAGCCCTTCATGTGTGCTTGACAATATATGTCAAGGATTTGCTGATGTCACACCAGTACTCCACTACTCTACAGACCACTGATTCATTATAGCCCCTTGGTCCTCCAGTCCAAAGAATCACTGGTACCTACCGCACCGTACTTTGAAAAAAGAAATTTGCTTGGACTGCACACCGCTCTGCCAGCAACCCGGCACAAACCCTTGTCCTTCCGGCTGCTGTTTTTCAGTTTCTCGTGAGCCTATCTCATACATCTTTCCTTATCAGTATCATGGTTCTCCTTTGCAGAATTCTGATATTGTCCAATCCTCAGGCTCTTAATTTTTGGGAATATTATCAACCTTCTCCTTTGATCTAGTAGTACCTTGATAGCCGTGGCTGGACCATTTTTCTGTTCTTTTTTGGCATACTTGTAAACTATATACTAATTCTTTAGAAGCTAGCCATTGCTTGTTCACTGTCATGCACTTTAATAGAGCTTCCCAATCTACTGTAGCCAACTCACACCTAATATCTTCATAGTTTGCTTTATTAAGATTTAAGATCCTAGCTACAGACTGAACTAATCACTTTTAATTTTATACATAACTACCATATTGTGATCTCTGTTCCTTAGAGACCCCTTATCTACCAGGGCATCAGTCAACCCTTCCTCATTGCACAACAGTAGAACAACCTGTTCCATCAATGAGTCCTCAACTTGCTGACCTAGAAAACCATCTCTTACACACTCCATGAATTCATCCTCAACACTACTCGTAATAAATTAGTTTGCTTAATCTATACATAGATTAAAGATCCCCATGATGATTGCATTACCCTTGTCATATGCACCTCAAATTCTCTTGACTTTTCCTATATCCAGAGGTGTATAGGGGAGCCAAAACAGTATCACTACTGTTTGGGCACCTCTATACAACTCCGGCTCATGTTTTCTGCCCCTTGCTGTTTCTCAGCTCCAGTAAAACTGATTTTAATTTGTGATTTCCTAAACTAAGGTCCTTCCTGTCTTCTGCCTTTATCCCGTTCTTTAACTTTGCTGCCTTTTCCATTTTGCCGATAAGTGATAGCCTACGATGATTTTCTGCCTGGTCTCTGGGTAAGGGTAACCAGAACTGCTGCCCCTTTTCATCCCCAGAAGGCAGATGAGAATAGGATTAGGCTCACAGGTGATGCTCTGTGAGTTATAAGGATCACCAATACTCATTGTCTTGGCTCAGGCATGTGAAAAGAGCAGTTTGGTGAGGGAGTAGAGCTTGTGATCTCTTGTCTCAGCGGGCAATCTAGCCCTAATGCCAGAGGTTGTGGGTTCAACCCCCACTCCAGAGGCCAAACCCAGGTTGACCTTGCTCTCTGATACTGGGGAGTGTGCTGGTATCTGAGAAGTTCTGTTCGCGAAAAAAAAATCCAATCAAGGTGTTGAAAACAGTCTGTCATAGAGTCACACAGCACAGAAACACACCCTTCAACTCGCTGAGTCCACACCAACCATTTACACTAATCCCACACTGAACCCATTTTATGCTCCCCACATTCCCATCACCTCCCTCCAGACTCTACCACTCACCACAGTACCTGAGGCGATTTACAGTGGCCAATTAATCTACAACCTGTGTGTCTTCGGGATGTGGGAGGAAACTGGAGCACCTGGAGGCAGCCCACATGGTCACAGGGAGAACATGCAAACTCCATACAGATAGCATTAAGGGTGAGGATCGAACCTGAGTCACTGGTGATGTGAGGCAGGAGCTCCACTTGCCACACTACTGTACTACTCCTAAAATTCCAGTGTATTTGGGTGACTTTAAATTCCTCGAGCTTCAGTCTTGTAGTCAAGGATACCTCCTCAAGTCCTCAGTAGCTCAATCATCTGTCCAGCCTGTGATGCTTTATACAAAGAAAACATCTTACGTAAGTCATGGGCAAACTATTGGAGAGGATTCTTAGGGACAAGATTTATGAGCATTTGGAGAAGCATAGTCTTATTTAGGGATAGTCTACATGGCTTTGTGAAGGACAGGTCACACCTCATGAGCCTTATAGAGTTTTTTGAGGAAGTGACAAGACAAATCGATGAGGGTAGTGCGGTGGATGCAGGATATATGGATCTTAGCAAAGCATTTGACAAGGTTCCCCATGGTAGGCTCATCTGGAAAGTCATGAGGTATGGGATCCATGGAAAATTGGCTGTGTGTGAGATCAGATTTCTATTTGTTACCATTTTAAATTGATCTAAGTTGGCCTCCCTTGGTTCACTGGTGAATTTTGCCGGATTACTCCTGGGAGTTTTCCTCATTAAAGGCTGTTTGCAAGTTGTTGCTGACCTCCTGCAACATTTTACCGTTGATCTTACCACAGGCATCTTTTTATTCTGGTCACCAATCATGGCCTTTACCAGGGTCCCCAGCACTGAGCTTGACCGGCCTGTTTTGTCACAGTCAGGCCCCATTTCCCAAATTAATAAGTTCCATCCTCCTTCTCTTCCTGCTGAATCCTGGTGGGTTAAAAGCCAACCCACTGCTAATTTCCAAACTCTTCACAACTTCTGGATGGGGTGAATTGGGTTGGACCCTCACTGTTGCTCCCCAGGTCTGAAGGAAGGGCTAGCAGTGGCAACAACCTTTAGAACAGTACCAAATTCCAATCCTTTACATTTCTCTCCTGTAGACGCTCACAGATCGCTCTACACAAAAAACAGGCTGACGTGGAGAGCTTACAGGGGCGGTTGCAGAGCCAGATTGAGGAGAACAGCCTGATACGAGAGTCCATGGAACGAATGCAGTTGCATTTTGACCAGGAGAAGAGGCTGAACAAAGCCACCAAGCAGCGTAAGGTAAGAGGGTGCAAAGTGGCCACCGGCCTGTCTATAGAGCAAGTTCGTGAAGCGGTGATCGATCTGATGTTGAGGAGTGCAGCTGACGATTTTGGGGAAGAGATTTGTCTTTGTGTAAATGCACAACAGGTTGGTTGGCATTAGCCAGAGAAAAGACAAGTTAGTGCTTCCTGCATCCATATTGTCAGATGACATAGAAGGAGCCATTTCAGCCCATGGAGTCTATGCCAGCTCACAGAGCAATCCCATTCCCTTACTGATCTTCACTGTAACCTATCCTCCTCACATTCCCATCAACTCCACCCAGATTCTACCACTCACCTACACACTAGGGGCAATTTACAGCGGCCAATTAGCCTACCAACCCGCATGACTTTGGGATGTGGGAGAAAACTGGAGCACCAGGTGGAAACCCACACAGTCACTGGGAGAACATGCAAACTCCACAGAACTGCACTCAAGGTCGGGATGGGAAGTCAATCAGGTTAGGATATATTACGGTAAGTGATAAAGCGCTAAGGAATGTTGATGGACAGAGGGAGCTTGGGGTTCAAGTCCACAGTTCCCTGAAAGTGGCTGCAGAGGTAGATAGGGCAGTGGAAAAGGCATATGCCGTGCTTGCCTTCATAAGTCAAGGCATAGATTGTAAAAGTTGGGACATTACATTGCAACTTTACAAACAGTGGTTAGACCACACTTGAATTATTGTGTGCAGTTCCAGTCAGCACACTATGGAATAATGTGGTTGCGCTGGAGAGACTGCAAGGAGATTCATGAGGATGTTGCCTGGATTGAAGGACTTTAATTATAGGGAGAAATTGGATAGGCTTGGCTTGTTTTCCCTAGAGCAAAGGAGACTGAGAGATGACCTACTGGAGGTATACAAAATTAAGATAAGATACGATAAGATATTTTTGTTAGTCACATGTACAGTACATCGAAACACACAGTGAAATGCATCTTTTGTGTAGATGTTCTGGGGGCAGACCACAAGCGTCGCCACGCTTCCGGCGCCAACGTAGCATGTCCACAACTTCCTAACTCGTATGTCTTTGGAATGTGGGAGGAAACTGGAGCACCCGGAGGAAACCCACGCAGACACGGGGAGAACGTACAAACTCCTTACAGACAGTGGCCGTAATTGAACCCTGATCGCTGGCACAGTAATAGCGTTACGCTGACCGCTACACTACTGTAAGAGCCATAGATCGGGTGGATAGTTCGAATCTTTTCCCCATGGAAAGGTGTATCAAAAACAAGAGGGCATAGGTTTAAGGTGAGAGGAAGGAGTTTTAAATGGGATTTGAGAGGAAAATTGTTTATGCAGAAAGTGGTTGATATCTTGCTGCCAGAGGAGGTGGTGGAGTCAGATGCAATTATTACTTTTAAGAGACATTTAGACAGGCAGTTAAATAGGCAAGGCATGGAAGGATTCAGACCTAATGCAGGAAAATGGGATGAGTGAAGAAGGCAAAGAGGTCAGCACGGATTTGATGGAATGAAGGGCCTGCTTCTGTATGACTCCTGCGTGATTGAACCCTGCGTCGCTGGAGCTGCTGGGGTGAGTGGGGTAGATGTGGAGAGAGGGATGAAGTACTTGGTCAGGGTTTTCAGTCATAACATTGGAAATGACCATGCAGGGAAAGTCAGGTCAGCAGCCATGTCCCCCACGTACAAACAACCTGCTCATCGCTGTGGTCCAGGCTCACATAAGAATAACACCCACTTTTAGTGAGGTGCTCGAGATGAGGAGAAGAAGCAGACAGTCACTATGAGGGGCCTTTGGAAGCGGCAGATTCCACCAAGAGGCAGAGAAGTTACAATCAGACCAGAAACAGACCAAGAACCCAGGTTGCTGGAGCTATGAGGCAGCAATTCTACTCAATGCACCATTGGCTACGTCGGAGCTCAGGTTTCTCTCTTCTCTGTTCCTCGCCATCACTCTGCTTCCTCACTGAGTCTAATTTTTAAATCCTTGGGATCTGAGAATGAACTGAGCACCTGGTGACTTTGATCCCTAGGGCACAGAGAACCCTTCTTTCCATGGTTTTGCCTCTCTTGAAGGTTTCTAGTGGTTGGGTTCCACAGATGGCTGCCTTCTGCCCTACAGTGTAACCATTCAGAAGTATTTCACTGGCTATATGATGCTCTGGGATGTCCTGAGTTTTCTGATGGTGCTATGTAAATGCAAAGTCTTTTACTATGCCCATGAGACTTTCTAGTTTGTGTGAGCCTGCACTGCCAGTTTAGAGGGACTTCACTCATGGGTGAGATAATCACTCACTTTAATCCTGTACTTAAATGAGCTCCATCATGGTTTCCTCTTTCACCCAGGAATACCAATTGAAGCTCCCTCACTGATGCCAGTACCAGTTGGTTCACCCAGGATCAGGGGTCAAACCAGTGTCGTGGCAGCTGGTGTTAAGGCTGATATTTGCAGAAAATGATTCAACTCAGAGTTCTACCTGTAGGTTATCATGTTTATTGCACTGTGACTGTCTAACATCTCTCCCTACATCCACCAGAGATCCCAAAGTTTGCTTAGGGGAGCAGATCAATTCTTTAACCTCTGCCAAAAACTGAGATTTTATTTCACAATTGCCAAAATTAAATCAGACTAACAGTCTCAGGAGGCCCATCACAGAACTTTCCCATTAAAATAACTGCGGCTGATTGATCTCTGATACTGAAGGGCTTTTGACTTCAGTGCAGTATCTGAACTCTGACCTTGAGATTCCCAAAAGAGAAGTTTCGGAACTGGAATTGATTTGAAGTAAATGTGGTCTGTGCAATGATTCACAGTTCTTTAGCCAGCTGAGAATTTCCAATCCATTGAGAGCAGACCAATAATTCACCACAAACCAAGCTAGTGGATCCATCACGCTGTTCCCCTCACTGGATTAAGCCCAGTCTCTGTACCTAACATGCTAGAAATACATTGTTGGACGAGGGTTGGCACTAAGTGTGGGATCTCCCAGTGCAGACCGCTACCAACACACACAGCAACTCACGAGTTAAAGATCATCACTTGCCAGGATTTTCCCAATGAGGTCAGGACTCAGTGTAATCCACACCCCGCCCTTTTCCAAAGCCATTACACTGTAGGATTCCTATCAGAAGGGCCCAAGGAATTTGGTCCCGATAATGGTTCCATTAACAACTTGCACTTATATAGCAATTTATTGGAGTCTCAAGGCATTTCACAGGTGAACTATCACATGAAGTTTGACATCAATCCACAAAATGGAATATTTGATCTGGTGACCAAAAGCTGAGTCATCAATTGGAGAGGTTTTAAGGAGAGGTGAGCAATACAGAAACAGAGAGATCTAGGGAGGGAAAGTTCAGAGTTTGGAGTGCAGTCAGCTGAAGCCCGTGCACCAAGATTAAAGCCAGGGGTCCCGCAAAATCCTGTACAGGAGGAACACTGTTATCCCGGAGAGTTGTTGAGCTGGAGAAGATTATCAAGACGGGAATGAGGCCACGAAAGGATCCGAACATAGGATGAGAATTTAAAACATGAGGTGCTGCCGTACAGAATACAGGGATGAATAAGTTAGGATACCGAATTTTGGATAAGCTCAAACTTGGAAAGAGAAAAAGAAAAGTTCATATATTGTCAGAGCAGAGTCTGGATTCACTGCCGTTTCTGAAGGGGCAAAATCCGTGGTACCTTTTTGCCAAAATACTCTTCAAAGGGCCTGATTTGCTGTGTCATTCCAGCAATACCTGTTCATATTTCAGTTTCCAGCATCTGCAGTACTTCGCCTTTGCTTTTTTCATTCTCTGCGCTACAGACTAATTGGTTATGTATCTTCCAGCACAACTTGTTATTTCAGGTTTCCAACATCAGAGGCTTCTTTTAGACTGACTTTCACCTGTTGCAAGCAGTTGGGCTGACTTAACCGCACGAACAGGCTCACAGCATGGAACCATGCCTCATTTGATATTAAATTGTCAGAGGTTTCTATTTGGAAAGTGTGATTGTATATTTAATCCATTTTCCTCAGCATATGGAGAATTAAAAGTAAACCAACCGTTCATACCTTCTGCACTGATTAACGTGCTTGGATAACTCCTACTGTTCTGATTTTGACCAGTACATGAGATGTAGCGTTTTTTTAGTCCAAGTTACATTAAATTCCCGTCAGAATTATTTGAGCAACACATCTGATCTGCTGAGTTAATATAACAGCAGCACAGGCAAGGATTCAGCACAGATGTGGGAGACGGTGTGCTAGTAAATTAAGCACAAACAGAATCCACAGCAAGTGAAAACAAAATCCCCATACAGACTAGAGAGATTTGTTTTAACCATCTCACTAGCAAGAGCTTCACAGCTTCCCCAGTGGCTGCAAACTTGAAGGCAGCTGCAATGAGCAATAAGCCCTGGCTTTGCCAGCACACTAACATGCCATAGATGAATAAATGGAAAAGAATCCCCCTCTTCAGAAACGGTGCTTGAAAACTGAGCCTAACACCATCCCCTTGAACAACAGTTGGCCTTATCCTGAAGTTGCTTGCTCTTCGCAGTGGTTCTCTGAGGAGAGATAGTGCCCAGTGAGGTCTCAACCACTGACCAGGAGGTCAATCCATTATCTCATTTTGGACAAAGGTTATGGTACACTGAATCATGGAGTCATAGAACAGTGCAGCAGTCATTTGACCCATTGAGTCTGCACAACTCGTAAGGATATTCCAGTTAATCCTGCTGTCCCTACTCTACCCTAGATCACTGCAACATTATCTCTGATGGGTTTTTATTTAGTTTCCTATTGAAAGCTACCTATGAATCAGTGTTCACCAGCTGATTCCATATCCTAACGTCGCATTGTATAAAAAGCTGTCCTTCATCTTGTCTCTTGTTCTTTAGCCACTCATCTTAGATCTTTGCCTTCTGGTAAACAACCTCTCAAATATTGGAAATAGGCCCTCTTTATTCACTCTGTTCAGACCTTTTGTGATTTTAAACACATCCATCAAATCCTCTCGTAGTTTTTTCTGTACCTTCTCCAAATCCTTTAAGTACTTTTTAAGATTAGGTGCTCACAGATGGACCAGAGTTATGTTCTGTAAGTGTTGAGTGTAACTCCTTAGCTTTTGTACTCCAGCACTCTGTTTATTACAGCTGACATTAGATAGATAGAAGCCAATTGGCTGGCCATAGTGTGAAGATAAAATGACACGCAGGCACAAAACACCCACAGTCAAATCCACTGACACTTTCAGTGTCCTGGATCATTCATGAAATACGATCTTTGGAAAAGGTAGCAGGAGTTGTTCAGATCCCATCAAACCTTGTCCACACAAGTACCAAGACATTCAGTAGAGAAAATGGTAATTAATTTTGATTAAATTCTTTAGTGGTCCAGGAAGTGAGGTTGCTTCACTCACTTGTTTTCAGAATCAGGTTTATTATCACTGACGTATGTCGTGAAATTTGTTGTTTTGCAGCAGCAGTAGAGTACAAGACATAAAGACATGAAAATTACTATAAGTTACAAAAAATAAATAAATAGTGCGAAAGAGGAATAACAAGGTAGTGTTCATGGATCATTCAGAAATCTGATGGCGGAGGGGAAGAAGCTGTTCCTGAAACGTTAAATATGGGTCTTCAGGCTCCCATACCTCCTCCCCGATGGTAGTGACATGAAGAGGGCATGTCCCGAGTGGTGACGGTCCTTATGATGGATGCCGCCTTCTTAAGGCACCACCTCTTGAAGACGTCCTCAATGGCGGGAAGGGTTGTGCCCATGATGGATCTGGCTGAGTCTGCCATCCTCTGCAGCCTCTTTGGAGCCTCCATACCAGGCAGTGATGCAACCAGTCAGAATGCTCTCCACTGTACATCTGGAGAAATTTGAAAGAGTCTTTGGTGACATCGCAAATCTCCTCAAGATCTGAATGAAGTAGAGCCGCTGGGGTGCTTTCTTCATGATTGCATCAATGTGTTGCGTCCAAGATAGATCCTCTGAGACGTTGATGCCCAGGAACTTGAAGCTGCTCACCCTTTCCACCGCTGACCCTTCAATGAAGATTTTAAGGAAAATAGAGGCTTTAAGCATAAATATAAAGAAGTATTGTATCAGCAAGGTCCTCATCCCAGAGTAACACAATATTCCTGATATTCACATCACTGCAGCAAGTTGTTTCATTCACATCCACTCTGCTACCAAAATCTTTGAAGTTGGTCTGATCATTTTTTGTATGAATAGGGAGATGCCTCTTTTAGAGGAGTTATTACCAACCCCTCGTTAACACATTATCCCTGTATTTGGAGTTTTGCAGCACTGAAGATCATGGTTGTGGCTACAGTAGACAACTCTCTACTGTTAGCAAACACTGTCACACTGTTGTTCATTAGAAGCCGTGGCAAGTGTTCCACTCCCATTCAACACACGGGAATCTGTGAATTATTATTGTGTTGGGGTGCATCCTACACTTCTCTGCAGAGCTGGGAACAATAATTTTTGCAAAGCTCTCCCCCTCACTGAGGGCCGTGTTTCTCATTGGGGTCAGGTTACAAGGCAGCTTGCATGTATGGACGTTCTTCACACAAGTTGGTGAGTGTTAATCTCCTATTCAACTATACAGAGAATCACGGTTGATCGTTTCTCCCTGCCTGTCATGCACACGTGGTTGCTTTCCAGGAGGAACTACAGGATGGTGGTCAGGAAGGACCTGCATCCATGGATGCCTTTTCTTCTCTCCTTAGCACTGGTCAATCTTGCATCCTGTGTTAGCCACATCAGCTGGCTCAGCATAGAATGCAGCAACTTCTCAGTCTGAACTAAGAGAAGAAAATGCTGAAGATATTCAGTAGGTCAGGCAGCATCTGTGAAGAGAGGAACAGAGTTAACGTTTCGGGTCAATGGTCTTCTTTCAGAAGTGATGCCAGGCATCAACCTGAAACATTAGATAGAATTTGGGAGGAGCCCTGATGATGGATTTCTTTTCTTCCCAGTAGCCTTATGTAAACTGTGCCTCAGAAGGTAGCTTCTCACCCTTGGGTCAATACTGATGAAAGGTCATCGACCTGAAACATTAACCATTTCTCCCTCCACAAATGCTGCTTGACCTTCTATTTCCAGCCTTTTCTGGTTTTTCATATTTCCAGCATCTACTGTTTTTTTTATTATGTTTCAAACTTGTCAGTTTCTTTGGCTCAGGACAAGCTGCACAGTGCAGAGGCTGGCACTGAGCTCTCTTTATACAATACATCCAGTTGTTGTCACTACAGCCAATGCCCTTGAGAGTCCACTGATATCTCAGATGTACTGAAATTACACAGAAATTTCACAGGCGCAAAATAAGAACCCTCTTCCATCAATAATTCAATCATTAAGTACAATAAACAAATCAATACTAAACTATTAAGAACAAAAGAGTATTGGCTTTGATTTCTGATGTCTGGGGAATCAAAGCAAAAGGAGAGGCTCAGATTAGCCCATATGTCAAAGAACACTTGCTATATTATGGTGTCTTTTGTGTCCCTTTCAGGAAGTCTCAATGCAATTGGCAGCCAGTGATGTAGTTTTGAAGAGCAGTCATTGTAATACAGGAAATGTGAAAGCCAATTTGTGCGTGGCAAACTCTCACAAACAACAAATAATCAATAATTTAGTAATGCTAATTCAGCGATGAATGTTGGTCAGGACAGCAGTCAAAACTCTCCTGTTTCTTTTTAAAGTGTGGCTGGGATCCTTTACTTCCATCTGCAAGCAGATTGGGCCTTTGTTTTACTTCTCATTCCCAATGACAGCATCTTCAACAGTGCAGCAGTCCCTCAGTACTGCATTGCAGTGTCAGCCTATTTCTTTGTGGTCAAGTCTCTGATACTACAACTTTCTGACTCAGAGACAAGAAGCAATGAAGCCACAACTGACATAAGGCTCTAGAGAGGAATGGAAATCAGACAGGGTTCCTTCCGATGTCTGCCCAGAAATCTTTGTTAGGAACTGTCCATGTGCAGATGAAAAACAAGGGCAGAATTAGACTGAAGTACAATCATACAATTAATGGATACACGTGTGTGTATGTTCATCTCGACATGCAGGGACATGGGTACACACACACACACACCCATATAGATCATCAGACTATGGACAGGAATACTCGTGTGTGTGTTTTTTATATACACACACACACACACACACACACACACACACACACACACACGCAACACACAGTAATACTCTCAAGTAAACTTAAATACCAGAAGTCCTGTTGGATTCCAAGGTGGGTTTTATAGCACATTCTCCCCAAAGCACCTCAATATATTGTTGGATTTTAGATGTAGGAGTTTAGTTTCCGTTACCGCAGGAGTGTAAAACCCATCGAGATAGATGTTGAATCTGTCTTCAAAACTGTCCAACCTCCAGATCAAATTAATCACCTTGAGTTGACTTTTACTTAGCCAAAGTCCAGTGATATCTTTAGACATTCTTGCTGTACTAAAGATGTTAACTAACACACACTGTTTCCACAAATTCTGCTGGTTTAGGGAACTGCAATCAGGCTCCAAAGATGGTGCAAGGAACAATAGGGCACACTATAAAAGCTTTTAATAATTAAAATATTAAAGTTACCATAAAACTGAGCACTTGCACCTACATAGTGGTTGTGAATGACCTTAAAGTTATTTTGCTCTTTAAAATCAACCACAATCAGAGGTGCTAGAGTAGACACCCCAATGTGCAGTCCATGCTTTCGTGACTATCCATTTTTGGTTGAATTAATAAAACTTCACCAGATTGCCGTGCTTAAGTAAATCAAGGAATGTTTTTTAACCCACTTAAAATAAATAGTTATGTCCTTAGATGCTGTTTGATTGCACTGGTTCATAAAAGATTTATATTTGGTGATTAAAAATGTGGTTTATCAGAAACAGAAATGTAAAAATATTTCGATGTAGAAACTGCCCAGGTTTTGGAATGTAGTCTGTGCCTGAATCACAGGCAATGCTGAAAGTCAAAACTCTGCCCCACTGAGTATTCCTTCTGTTTAACGCAGCCTATCCATATAGAACAGTTGGAGAGACAAAGAACAAAGTCTCCATCTCATAGCTGTGTGAAGGAGGATATTCATGGTAAGGTAAGAGATTGGGCCTCCACAGACAGACAGTGCTCACGTCTGCACTTGTTGCTGAGGTGGTCATTTTTACCAAATCTTCTCAATGAGAAACCAATGGGATTGGATCCATGAATGAAAGGGCATGGCATCAAACTAAATGCTGTTTCCCACCAAGTGATGTAGAATTATAATTACTCTGAAAGTCAACTGTAAAGATTGGTAACAGTTAAATAAGATGCATTTACAGATATAAGAGTTAGGCTGTGCAGTATATTTGAAGTTCTCAGTGTAAAAAGTAACCCCTCACTATCTCCTGAACACCTACAAGACTTTGCGATCTCTGTGCTCCAATTCTGGCCACTTATATATGTTCAGTTTTAATAGTTCCATCAGTGCCTTCAGCTGATTGTGTCTGGAAACAATGAAATTCCCTCCCTAAATTTTTCTGCCGATTTTTTTTTTAATTCTTCTGTTTTGAACTTGCTGTATTGACTGCTTTTTTGGTCACCTGTCCTGATATCTGTTTAAAGGAGCCTTACTATAAACCTGTGGAAGTGACTGGGGACATGTTAAAGGCAACATATGAATGCATGTTGTGGCTGAGAAATATTGATCCCTGTAACCTGACTGGTTAATAGTTTTTGTTAATACTTTAAACCATTTCTAGGGATATTTGCAAATCCCTGTCCCTTTACAGAATCACATGGAACCCACCTCTCTCATTCCATCCAGGAATAGGCAGACAATACCATTCCTTCTGTTTCTCCTCTTTCCAAGCAAGACTCCCTAAAATGTGATCGAGAGAAGAAGTTACTTTCTCTCTCTCTGGAAAAAGATCTGAGATCCCTGTTGTATCCCAGTTGTATCTTCCCATTACTGTCAGTTAATCCATTGCCAGCCCCCTTCCCAGTTGGTAGGGCTCAGTTCCACACTGCATGATACATCCTTCCGTTTGTCAAGTGGGGTGCTCATTTCTGTCCTCTCTCATGCTTTGTTTGTGCTTTGGCTCCAGGCCGAGGCTCGAAAGAAAATGATGGAGGAGAAGCTGAAGAGGAAGGATTATGAGATTGAAGTTCTGAAGAGAGAGCTGAGGAAGCAAGGCCAGGACCTGTGTGACACGACGACACAGCTCGTCAACCTCCAGAACTCTCTGGTATGCAGGTTCCATGCACAAATTTACTGTGAGCCAGCTCATGTGTAAACTGCATATAGTGTTTCACAATTTATATGTTCATTACAAAACCCTGGAATCTGCCAGGACTGAGAGGATCGAAGCCTCTACTCCTTGCTGAATGCTAGGGGGTCCTTTGTAAAGTGATTCTGGAGTAGCCTTTATAAAGCAACTGAGGCTAAACAGATATATTTTAGGAGCAATGTGGAGGAAGCTATAGTTTCAACTTTATGATGCTTTGGACATCCTTGGAGTGGTTGATATTGGCACTGAGATGGGAGGTTCCATTCCCCTTGCCTTGACCAGCTTATCATTTATGATTTTAAAAAATGATGCATTCAGCACTCATAACATCTTCAAGGCTAATAACCTGGTGGTGTGACTAGGCCAAGTGTTGTGAACCACAGTCAGTACAGCAGAAGGCATTGGCTGGGAGGGATTAACATGACTAAGGGACTGAATAAACAAGTTCACTGGAAGTGACAGGATAATTTGAGCACTTTGATCATATCTCAAATGACGTTAATCCAGCTCCCACCGTGCTCCTAGGCTCATTGCCAGCTCTCTATGTTACTGACTGCATCTCTATTGATATTAGTCCACCTTTCTTTGCTGTAACTTTATCAAACTGGTCCTCTTGATCGTGCAATCAGCATGTCGTTAAATAGCTAGCAGAAGAAAATTAAATAATTACAAAAAAAGGTTAATCCTAATTACTTGGTAACATCCTTAATGGGAATCTTCAGTCTGGGAGTCCTTCGGCTGGGATTTGGGATCATACCGTTAGAATCAATTACAGTGGGAGGGTGATGTCAGCCATTTTGTGAGAGTGGGTGTTAAAGGGAGCACTGTTTGGGAACAGAGTTAACACCAGTCCTAGCATGATCTGCAAAAAAAACTGCAACCGCTATTGTGAGTAGCTGCAGAGTCAGGTGCCTATTTCAGTATAAGGCCTTTGATGGAATGTTTTCTCAGTATAAGACAAACACAATACAATTCTACTCCAGAGAGTTGTTGAGGTCCAGATGATGAGGGTATTTAAAGAGGAAACAGATAAATTTTTAAAAGATCACGGAATTGAGGGCTGTGGGGACAGGGCACAGAAGAGGAGATTAGGCCTGGGACAGATCAGCCGTGACCATATAGAATGGCAGGGCAGGCTTGAGGGACAAGTAGCCTACTCCTGCTCCTATTTTCTTACATGGAATTGAATCCTTTACATCAAGCAAGTTTATCTTCTAGTAAACCTTCACAAGCACCTCCCAATGCTTGAGGAATATCCATTAGCGGGAGGAGAAATGCAGACAGGTAAAGGCCACAGCCTCAGAAACTGGTTATGAATTCAACCTCCAACTGGCCCTTTCACATATATTAAACAATTGAGATTTTCTCTCCTTTACCGAAGGCTCAGACTCTCACTGGGATTCAGGGTCTGCAGGCACCAAACCCCCTCTGGTGCCTCACCCTATATGTGTGGACGGTGAGTAATGGGGGAAGCTCACCCTGGAGGAATGCAGGGGGCAAAACCTTTCTTGATCCAGGGGTCCAGAACATAGAAACATGGGAGAGTGAAAGTTAAACTGAACAATGTCTAATGTCTTTGACAATATGCCAATTCAGAAAGGAATGCAAAAATGCAGTTAGATAAGCAGCTGTGGGAGTTCACGTCTTAGTGCAATAATCTTTCTTGGAATGAACACCATCTCCCAGCCTGCGATTGCTGATGTTTCTGTGTGCACAGTAGAGAAAGAACATTGTTTTAGAAATTTCAGTATCCCATAAAGTCTGACAGGAAGCAACAAGATTAGATCAAAAAACTGTAGTGACATAAAATACAACCAGGGAGGGATGACTGGTTATTAAATTCAGTGGAGAAGCTGTATTTCTGCAGACAAAATGACTACGTGTGGACCAAGGGATGTGGTAGGTTGAATCAACATTCTGCTTCGGTTTATTTCTTGCCTCAGGTAGAAGGCCGCTGCAATTCCTGGTATGGTTTGCGTTGCACTGTGAACATACCAGTTCGGGGATATTCAAAGCAAGACACCAGATGAAGACAGGAAATGGCTCTCCAACCCACCCAGTTGTGAGCCCTTGTACAACACAGTGCAGGCACCCTCCACTCTCTAGGAACCTTGTAATCTCCCAGGAGAGGCAAGATAACAAAAAAAAAACCCAGGCCAATTAGCAGGAGAATGTTGTGGAAAATTCTGTTCCAAACCCCTTAAGAAATTAAAACTTCAAGAGATCAAGGCTATCTCTAGTCCTGCCAGAACAGGGCCAGCTCTTGTTTGAAGGTCATCGGGGATCACAGTTCTCTGCATGAGCCAGTTGTCTGTTCCCAGGTCCAACATCCTGAGAAAAGACCAGCCCAACACACAACCCAACTGGTTAACTCCATCCTCCCTAATCTATTTATTTGAAATAACTAGAACACGGACACACACATTCTGGTTGCATCATTATGTTATAAGCAATCAAGCCACCCTGAAGCCAACATTTGTCCTGAGTATAGAGGTCCATTTTGTTGATCCTATCTTCAGAACTAACGTGTTTTAAACTAGCATTCGATTTTGTGGCCCTCCCCTCCACCCTTTTTGAATCCTTAATATTCCTTGTCATATGATATTCCCATCGTCATCTTGTACACAATGTTTTCTTGTAGTGAATTGTCCTTGGAAAAGTCATGAGGCCTCGCTCAGCTTTAGCTGTACCATTACAGCTGTGGGCATGGACCACATAGACTGAAGCACCTACTATGACTTGTGGCTTTAATTCTTCCCTTGGAGAGTTGCTTGGGTTTACCATTTGATCTGTACATATACATTGCCCTACATTTTCAATTGGTAATCATCATTTTACAGAAGTGGACCAAGTCCCCGACCTTATCTAGATCACCTTGTTATCCCTCTTGTCCAGTCATAACTCTTGCACATTTTGACGAACTGCAAACTTGTGGATTGTTCTCCTCAAGCATACATTTATATTATGGATGAAAATGGTAAATAGCAAAAGTCCTAACAGTGATTCATGTGGGATATTACCAAGCTAATCCAAATCTATTAACAACACCGCGCTGCCCATTCATAACCCAGTGCAGCAGAGAATAGTTGGTGAAGGCACCATCTATTGTTCAGACCAAAAGGGATTTATGTTCATTCTGGAGCTGAGGTGTCACCTTATCTCAGGCAATGGTAGAGGTTCTTTTGCTACCTTCACTTACTTCTGGCAACATCATCCTAGGTTCCCACTCAAAATCGCTTTCTGGTAACCTCTATCCCACCACCTCCCAGACCACTCAGTCACTGCAGGGGCTTGTTGCTGTATATGGACATCAGGAGAGAACAGAACCAGAGTCAGACAGCCCACCAACACCCCAGGTCTGGGCTCAGACAATTGCCTCTCTAAATGAAGTGTTGAAGGCCTACTGCATTCCCAAACCAAATCCAGTGAGAGGCATCGCCTTCAGGAGACGAGGAAGGAGTAGAACATCATTTTAATTATCAACCTGCTGGAAGAACTCAGCAGGTCGAGCAGCATCTGTGGGAGGAATGGAATTGTTGACGTGTTGGGTCAAAACCCTGCATCAGTCTTGATGCGTCGACAATGCCTTTCCTCCCACAGATGCTGCTTGACCTGCCGAGTTCTTCTGGCAGATTGTTTGTTGCCACAGACTCCAGCATCTGCAGTCTCTTGTGTCATCATTTTAATTATATTAGAACAGAGTACATTATATTTTGGATGAGTTGTGAATTTACCTGTAGCTGGCACTGATCTCTAGGAGCCTTAGCACATATCTTATGATTCTAACCATTAAAACCTGGACCCTGGTCCTGTTTGTACAGTCCTGCTCTGTCAATACTTTCTAACATGAAGTTTGATCCAATGGTTTTCTTTCCCAGGAGATGAAACAGAGGAAACTCCAAGAGGAGTGAGAAACAGATCAATCCAAGATATACTGAAGCCTTCACACACTCTCACAGTGCACCCTGGGCTGGTTTATTGCTAGAAAATTTATTTTTAGAGAGACCAATATCTCTGCTATTTCTCTAACTTGATTTGTCAAGTGTTAATATTGCATCTTGTGAATTCTGTATTTATGCAAACCTTTCATGGTCTCAACTGAAGTATTTGTTGAAATATAGTCACTGTTGTAACATAAACACTTTTATATGGTTTACACCTAATTGAACGTCACCAGTTTCACATCATTGATAATTTAATCTTGTTTCATTGACTGAATTCTCAGCAGTACACTGTGTTCCACTAAACTGTAAAGGAGCAAAGATCTAATCCTGATTACCCTCGGAGTGCTGGAAACATGAGTCCTTCCCTTTTCGTCAAGAGTCCCCCAGCATGTAGTGCAAGTGAATGGGAATTCACTGATCCTCTGACTGGTTCTCTCCTTCCACGCAGCCCAAGTATAAATGTGCCAGATACATTGCAGCCAGTCTTGCCTTCCATTGACAATCAGTATTTTGGGAACCAGGAAGAACAAAGGCACTGTGTGCTCCTTTATAGGTCGGCAGACTAAGGTTGGGAATGAAATATCTGCAACAATTGGATGGACTGGTGTGGGTGTTTGTCTTTCCAAGCTAAATTTATCAAGTTTCTGGCTCCAGGCAATCAACATCCAAGCTTGTGTGGAATGACGTTTCAAATTGAAAGTGCAAATTTCCGAATATGTGACCAGAGCGCATTTAGGTTTGATGAACCAAACTTATAATCAGGGACCTGGGCTGCATGCAACATGTTGACAGTCAGAGACCAAACCTGTTCCTGAGGCCAAATATCCCTGCTTTGTTGGATTGCCTATTTGCATGCAAACCAGTTGTTTGGTGAATGTGGCATTGTTCCTGGTTCTGCCTTGGAGCAACAGTCCATGTTGGGAGGACTTCTTGTTTTCTCACCTCCCCTCCTTTACTCCAACTGCAAACATTGCCATGGAGATGGGAGAGTAGGAGGCAGGCACACAGAATGATGGGATGGGATGTCTCTGGGCACCAGGTTGTTTCAGGAACAAATTCAACCAAGCCTCAGACCAAAAGGGGAAAAAATAATACTTAGCACAAACAATATTGTTTGGCAATATTTTAAATCAAGAAATGAGAAACTATTTACGATCTGTAATTGAAAATCAGGGTCTGAAGTTTCCCCCAAATTTCAGCCTTGAAGTTTAAAGTGACCAAGTATCCTGGGATTTGTTAGGGAGAAGTTATCAGATTGGTTATACTCGTGACATTAACTGCAGTCACAGAGACTTCCTCTGCTGGGAGATTTCATGAAACTTTAACCATGTTGCAAGCAGAACTGTGGAGAAATTTCATGGAAGTATTCAGAATGCATATAGTACAAAACACAGGCAGTTCTTCCAATCAAATAATAAGAGCAAGAGACATCCTAATTCCTGGCTGAAGCTTTGCCAAGGGTTAGGGGATAAAACCCTCATTCATAACAGCTCCCATTCCTCATAGAGAAAGTGCTACAATGAGTTTGTAATCCCCTTTCAGAGAATTCAGCTTCCAGATCATACTGAGTTCACCAACACATGTATGAGTTCACTCTCCCTCCTACAGAGTGCTCACTGCCCCTCCCACAATGTGCTCACTCTCCCTCATGTGACATACACACTCTTCTCCTCCTGGTGAGTTTGCCATCTCTCCCCTGGTTAGGTCACTCTCCCTCCTGTCGTGCATTCACTATCATTGCCATGGTGAGTCCATTCTGCCTCATGTGTTTACTTTTCCCACCACAGTGAATTCACCATCCCTTCCATGGTGACCTCCATATCTCTGTTGTAGTGGGTTCACCATCACTCCCATCGTTAGGTTGTTAGACCACCTGTCTTGAGTTCCCCTACCATGGTGAGTTCACTGTCGCACCTGTAGTCAGTTCATATTTCCTCCCACAGCGGGTTCACTCATCCTCCTGCAGTGAGCCCACCCTTTCTCCTGTCCTGATTTCACTACTCCTGTGTGGAGATCATTCCCTCTGGTGGTGGATTTCTGGTGAGGAAGTAAATGCACTTTTCTCAGAGAGACTGTCCAGGTTGAGACAGAGGACAATTCTCACATACAGGGACAATTGCAAAGAACGTCATGGCCAGTGAAGTCCTTTTGTGCAGAAAAATGCAATGGACAACCTGCGCGATTCAAGATCCTGCTAACAACGAATGAGAGGAATGGCTGGAGACCTTGAACTGTTGGGACACAATATGTGTGACAGCAAAGAGAATTAAACCACTTCAGAGCACTGCGGATGTTAAGGGGGGAATTCTGCCTGTTGAATCCCTGAACTTAGATGAATCAACTTCAGTCAGTGCTGAAATGCTTCAGGATACAGGTCACATCCCATTTGTTCTTCATTCCGTTTCACCAGACTATCAGTCTCAGTATCTCCCTCCCACTGCAACCACAACAAATGTAAGATTTGCCATTGCTTCAAATAAACCCTTGGCTAACCTGGGCTCAGTAATATGATAATACCGCTTATCCTCAATTGATCAATGGCCGAATTTGGTCAATAGAGGAAAATATTTGAAGATCAAAACCTCAGATCTAGCACAAAGCTCATGATCTACCAGGTAGCAGAGATCCCTGCTCTCCCTTCTGCTCCAGAGATCTGGGCTGCCTACAGCAGACACCTCAAGACACTGGAGAAACACCATCAATGCACTCTCCACAAAATCTTCCAGGTTCATTAGAAGGATAAGCAAACTGACATCCTATCCCAGGCCAACATTCCCACCAGTGATGCCTCAGTTCCACTCAGATGGTTACATTGAGCAGGACACATCGTTCACATGTCTGACAGCGGACTCCTGAAAGGACACTCTGTTCTGAACTCTGACATGAGACAGAGGAAAAGATTCAAGGATGTGCTCAAAGTTTCTTTGAAGAAGTGCAACATCCCCTTGATTCCTGGGAATCTTTGGCCCATGATAATTCAAAGTGGAGAAGGAGGATTCAGAGCGGGAAGCGGCAGCAGCGGGAAGAGATCGGAGAGTCACCTGACCTGGTGAGTTTTTGTTTCTCTCGCCATTTTGCTTGGAGCTTTTACCCGTAAATAGGGAGGTAGTGTCCAGCGGGGCGGCCATCTCTGGAGTGGCTATCGTTGAAGTGGTCTTGAGTTAGAGTGGGAATTTAGAGGCTTTGACTCAAGAGGCTTCGACTCAAGAGGCTTCGACAAGAAGAGACTGAGGCAAAAGAGCAGAGTCCGGAGTTCGAGCAAGATTTGGAGCGGGACCTTTGCAAAGAGCAGCAAATAAAGGGAAGGCAGCTATAAGTGGAGTGGCCATTGTGTCAGTGGGCCAGTGTTAGAGTGAGGAGCTGAGGCTTTGTTTCAAGAGGCTTAAGGGAGAAGATGCGAAGGTAAGTGTCTGGTAAGTTCCTTTCTTTGATTTGGTGTTCCCTTTAGCGCCAGGCCAGAGTAGTGAGAATGGTCCAGGGTCAATGGTGTGTTCAGCTTGTGAGATGTGGGAGTTCTGGGAGATATCCAGTCTCCCTGATAACTACATCTGCACGGGGTGCATCCAGCTGCAGCTCCTTATAGACCATGTTAGGGAACTGGACTTGCAGCTGGATGACCTTCGGCTCTTACGGGATGCCAAGGAGTACACAGACAAGTGCTGCAGGGAGGCAGTCACTCCGAAGCTGCAGGAGGCAGGTAGCTGGGTGACTGTCAGAAGGATGGAGAAAGGCAGGTATTGCAGAGTACCCCTGTGGCCGTTCCCCTCAATAACAGGTACACCGCATTGGATACTGTTGTGGGGGGGGAGGTGGGAACCTACCAGAGGAAAGCTGCAGTGACCAGGTCTCTGGCCTGAGCCTGGTCGTGTGGTGCAGAAGGGAAGGGGGGAGAAGAGGAGAGCGTTAGTGATAGGACATTCCATAGTAAGGGGGGTACACAGGAGATTCTGTGGACATGTAAGAAACTCCCAGATGGTATGTTGCCTCCCCGGTGCCAGGGTCAGGGACGTCTTGGATCGGGTGCACAGCTTTCTGAAGGGGGAGGGCGAACAGCCAGAGGTTGTGGTAGATATTGGTACCAATGACATAGGTAGGAAAAGAGATGAGGTCCTGAAGAGGGAATATAGGGAGTTAAGTAGGGAAGCTGAAAAGTAGGACCTCAAGGGTAGTAATCTCTGGATTGCTGCCTGTGCCAAGTGCCAGTGAGGGTAAGGATAGGATGATTTGACAAATGAACGTGTGGCTGAGAAATTGGTGCAGGGGACAGGGTTTCAGATTTGTTGAGCATTGGGGTCTCTTCTGGGGAAGGTACAACCTGTACAAAAGGGACGGGTTACACCTGAACTGGAGGCGGACCAATGTTCTTGCGGGCAGGTTTGCTAGAACTGTTGGGGAGGGTTTAAACTAGTTTGGCAAGGGGATGGGAACCAGAATGATAGGTCAGAGGTTGGTTCATTTAGTGTACAAGTAGATGCAGAGCGTAGAAAGACTGTGAGGAAGGATAGGCAGTTGAAAGGGCAAAACTGCAGTCAGTTAGATGGGCTAAAGTGTGTCTACTTTAATTTGAAAAGTATCAGGAACAAGGCTGATGAACTTAGGGCATGGGTAAGCATGTGAAACTAGGCCGTGGTGGCCATTACAGAGACTTGGCTGTCACAAGGGCAGGAATGGCTGCTGGATATTTCGGGGTTTAGATGTTTCAAAAGGGACAGGGACGGAGGACAGGGGGAGTGGCTTTGCTGATCAGAGACAGTGTCACAGCTGTAGAAAGGGAGGATGTCCTAGAGGAATCGTCCACTGAGTCAGTGTGGGTGGAAGTCAGAAACAGGAAGGGAGCGATCACTCTATTGAGAGTATTCTACAGACCCCCCAGTAGTAGCAGGGTCACTGAGGAGCAGATCGGGAGGCAGATTTTGGAGAGGTGCAAAAATAACAGGGTTGTTGTCATGGGTGATTTCAACTTCCCTAATATTGATTGGCACCTCTAATGTTGATTGATATTAATATTGATTCCCTAATATTGATTGACACCCTAAAGGGGACAGATGGGATGGAGTTTGTTCGGTGCGTACAGGAAGGATTCCTGACACAGTATGTGGACAGGCCAACTAGAGGAGAGGCCATTCTGGACCTGGTACTAGGCAATGAGCCTGATCAGGTTTCAGATCTCTCGGTGGGAGAGCATTTTGGAGATAGTGACCATAACTCCTTGACACTTACCATAGCCTTGGAGAGGGATAGGAGCAGACAATACGGGAAAGTATTTAACTGGGGGAGGGGGAATTATGATGCTATTAGGCAGGAACTTGGGGGTGTAAATTGGGAACGGATGTGCTTGGGGAAGTGCACAGCAGAAATATGGAGGTTGTTTAAGGAATACTTGCATGGGGCTCTGGATAGGTTTGTCCCATTGATGCAGGGTAAGGATGGTGGAGTGAAGGAACCATGGTTGACACGAGATGTAGAATGTCTTGTCAAGAGGAAGAAAGCAGCTTACCCAAGGTTTAGAAAGCATGGATCAGACAGGGCCTTGGAGAGTTACAAGGTAGCCAGGAGGGAGCTTAAGAAGGGACTTAGGAGAGCTAGAAGGGGGAATGAGAAGTCCTTGGCGAGTAGGATCAAGGAAAACCCCAAGATGTTCTACATCTATGTGAAGAATAAGAGGATGACTGGAGTGAGGGTAGGACCGATAAGGGATGAAAGAGGAAACGTGCCTGGAGTCGGAAGAGGTAGGGAGGTCCTTAATGAATACTTTGCTTAAGTATCCACCAGAGAGAGAGACCTTGACGTTTGTGAGGATGGCATACGACAGGCTGATATGCTGGGGCTTGTTGACGTGAGGAAAGCCGATATGCTGAAACTTTTGAAAAACATTAGGATAGATAGGTCACCAGGGCCAAATGGGATATATCCAAGGTTATTACGGGAAGTGAGGGAAGAGATTGCTCTGCCTTTGATGACGATCTTTGACGATGTGACAAAGCACATTGATTAAGGTAGAGCAGTGGATGTGGCGTACGTGGATTTTAGTAAGGCGTTTAATAAGGTTCCTCATGGAAGGCTTATTCAGAAAGTCAGGAAGCATGGGATCCAGGGAAACTTTGCTGTGTGGATTCAGAATTGGCTCACCCATAGAAGACAGAGGGTGGTGGTAGATGGAGCGTATTCTGCCTGGAGGTTGGTGACCAGTGGTGTTCCGCAGGGATCTGTTCTGGGACCCCTGCTCTTTGTGATTTTTATAAATGACTTGGATGAGGATGTGGAAGGGTGGGTTAGTAAGTTTGCTGATGATACAAAGGTTGGCAGTGTTGTGGATAGTGTAGAAGGTTGCTGTAGATTACAACAGGATATTGGTAGAATGCAGAGCTGGGCTGAGAGGTGGCAGATGGAGTTCAACCCGGATAAGTGTGAAGTGATACACTTCAGGAGATTGAATCTGAAGGCAGAATACAAGTTTAATGGCAGGACTCTTAGAGGGATCTTGGGGTCCACGTCCATAGATCCCTCAAGGTTGCCATGCAGGTCAATAGGGTGTTAAGAAGGCATATGGAGTGTTGGCCTTCATTAGTCGGAGTATTGAGTTCAAGAGCCCTGAGGTGATGTTGCAGCTCTGTAGAACTCTGGTCAGACCACACTTGGAGTATTGTGTTCAGTTCTGGTGCCTCATTATAGGAAGGATGTGGAAGCTTTAGAGAGGGTGCGGAGGAGATTTACCAGGATGTTGCCTGGATTGGAGAGCATGTCTTATGAGGAAAGGTTGAGTGAGTTAGGGCTTTTCTCTTTGGAGAGAAGGAGGATGAGACTTGATAGAGGTGTACAAGATGATAAGAGGCATAGATCAAGTGGACAGTCAGAGACTTTTTCCCCAGTGCAACAATGGTTAACATGATGGGACATAATTTTAAGGTGATTGGAAGAAGCTATAAGGGGGATGTCGGGGTAAGTTTTTTACACAGAGAGTGGTGGGTGCGTGAAACGCACTGCTGGCAGAGGTTGTGGGGGCAGATACATTAGGGACATTTAAGGGACTCTTAGATAGATATATGAATGTTAGAGAAATGGGGGATGATGTGGGGGGGAGGGGTTAGAGCAGGATAAAATGTCGGCACAACATTTTGGGCCGAAGGGCCTGTACTGTGCTGTCATGTTCTATGTTCTATGTATTAACAGCCTTGAGGCCATGCATCAGGAACACACACACACACACACACACACACACACACACACACACACACACACACCCCACCTCCCACCCCACCCCACCCCAACTCCTGCCCCATCTGTGCAGGAGTTTGTAGTTTCCACATTGTGCTCATCAGTCACCTCAAGTGTGTTCAAGACTGGAGGAGAAGCCTGTCAAACAATTCTAAGGGACTGTCTAAGAAGGAGAATATATTAATGGCATTTCTCACACATTTTTAACAGTATATTTTCAAAAAAATTCTCAGATCCACATTAGTAATAACAATTGTCTTCATCAATAGTACAATGTGAGTAATGGAAAGGCTGTTAGGTATCATTTATGGAAATATATGTTTGTGCACGTGTGTGTGTCTATGTGTGTGTTAGTGGGTGTGTTCATTTATGTTTGGATGTGTGTGTGTGTGTGTGTGTGTATATGCTGCCTGCTTCTACTATGGTTGCTGAAGCTTTTAAGTTCTACGAACATCAACTGTACAATGGAAAAGGAAAGACCAAGGGCTCGGAGAGAGAACATGTGAAAGAGCCTGTGCGTTAGGTTAGTGTTAGTTCCCTTTGACTGAAGACAACACCAATTCATTTTGAAACCAACTAAATGGAAGAAAGTGGAAGAGTTTGATATTTGCGTTGGAGGTGGGAGGGGTATGGGCCAGCCCAAAACCGGTGGTGACACCTCTGCAAAGGTCAGAGATCTGAAAGGCCTCATTCACGTAAAGGCTCTTGGATTCTGATCTTATACTCAACAAGATATGAGTATGTTAGCATAGTAATTGGTATTGGATTAGCGCACAGATGCTGGGACCATTGATCTTAGGGACACAAGTTTGAATCCCCAAAAAAGTAGCTGGAGAATTTAAGTTCAAATAATTAAATAAAGATCTGATTTTTTTTAAAGAAAAAGCTATTACTAATAGTGGTAACCAGGAAACTACTGGAATGTCACACAAATACATCTGGTTAACTGCCATTCTTTGGGTAAAGGGATCTCTCATCTGACCCACTCTGACCAAGAGAAGTCTTCGGAACCACCAATGTGGTTGACTTTTAACTACCTCCTCAGTTCAGGGATAATTAGGCTTGGACAATAAATCTATCATTGTCAGTGACATCTGCATCTCATGAAATGAATAAATAGAACAAAAATTTTCAACCTAACTGGGAATTGGAAGTTGGTCATTGTAGGCTAGAATTGGGAATCTGTTGGAAAAATCCCCAACAGTCAGTGTGAGAAGGTGTACCAGGACAGTACATCCACTATGGAGGGAGTGGTGTCTCCTCTGGTTCACCATCAGGGAGCAGTGGAAATTCCCTCACCTCACAACTGTGGAGGACGGAGGAATGGCCCAAGGACTCTGGAAGGGAAGCCCTCCTGTTCCTCCTGACCCATAAGGAGTTCTAAGAGGAGGGCATCATCAAAACTTCCCTTAACGTCTTCTGGTGAGCTGCTGCCTCACAGCTGAAGTGACCTGGATTCCATCCTGACCACCAGCGCTCACTGTGTGGAGGTTGCATGTTCTCCCTGTGACCACATGGGTTTCCCCCAGGGTGCTTCGGTTTGCTCCCACACTACAAAGACGTGCGGGTTGGTAGGTGAATTGGCCACTGTAAATTGCCCCTAGTGTGTGGGTGAGCGGTAGAATCTGGAGTGAAATTGGTGGGAATGAGGGCAGAATAAAATGGGGTCAGGGTAAGTCTAATGTAAATGGGTGCTTGATGGTCATTGTGGATTTGATGGGCCAGAGGGTTTATTACTGTGTTGTTTGACTCTATGACTGCTGAGTGGGTTCCTCCCAAAGTGGTTTTGCTAATGAACAAAGGACAGTGTATCATTGCCTGGTTTGGCATAGGTAATACATGGCAGCTCCAAATGTCATAGAGTTTTAGATCACAGAAACAGGCTCTTCAGCCCCTGTGTCCATGCCAGCCATCAGGTTCCCATCTCCACTAATTCCATTTTCCACCACTCAGCCCATAGCCTCTTCTGCTCTGGTGTTTGCTCACCTAATTATCTCTCAAATGTTGTGCAAACACCTGCCTCCCCTCAGGCAGTGCGTTCCAGATTTCAACCTTCCTCTGGGTGAAAAAGTTCTACCTCAAATCCCCTCTAAATCTCCTACTCCTGACTTTAACCCTCTGCCCTCTGATCAGAGGCACCTCTGCTGAGGGAAAAAATTTATCACCGTCTACCCTTTCCATTTTATTCATAATTTTATTTAGAACAGTACAGCACAATACAGGCCCTCATCCTTTACCTCAGCTAGTTCCTCCCTTAACCTTCTCCACTTCCAAGAAAGCATACCCAGTTTATCTAATCTCTCCTCATAGCTGAAACGTCCCATCCCTAGGCAACATCCTGGTGAATTCCATTTGCAGCCTCTCCAATGCAATCACATCCTCATTGGTTTGTGATTTCCATGTCTCATGTTGCCATTCTCCTTCCTTCACCCGAAAACTTGTTGAAGACCTGAAACCCTGCCATTAATATTATGATGAGTTAGAGGCATAATTTCAATTTTCAAAGTGTTTATCCCTCGCCTATCTCCTTCCTGCCTATTATGAAAGGAAAGGGTTAAAACCGAAGCCAGACTGTCCTTCCGCATTCTACTTAAAAAGAAAAACGGAAATAGGGTGAACTTTGAAAATAAAACCTCTTCAAGGAAAATAAGGGGAAGGAAAGAGGGAAATAAGTAAAGGGTGAAGTGAATGCCGAATGAAGTGAACAGAACAAGGAGTGGAGAGACACTGGGTTGAGCTCAGTATTTCAAAGTGTGATTAAAAGTTTAGCAAATCCTACTGTAAGTGGAACAGCAATTAAATATGTCTAATTGACCTCAGAATATAGTCAGGAGAAATTTTAATTGACCTCAGAACACATCTATTTAAAGCAGTTGGTCTTTAAGTAGGCCAGCCTCATTGCACCCAGCCCTCCTTTAATACTAACATATTATACGTGAATCAAGAGGTCGATGCAGACCTTATAAAACAGTATATCCTCTGACTGCAATGTCAGAGGATGGGCGGGGATTTGGGTGGTTTGCTAGGACTCCGTTAGACTCTGTAAATAGGTAAAAACCTTAAGCAAAACTGGAAGAAAGGAAGTGCCCGAAATAAGAGGACAAGTTTGAAATCATCTACAAAAGGAAAGGCAGATTAACATTTCATAAACCTCATCCTTTGATAATATATTTGAGGCAAATGAACACAGTCCTGCTGAAAGTACAGGATCAACAGATGAAGTGAAAGGTCTAATAACGGACACATGGAAATAAAAACCGAGAAGGCTGGAGATACTCATCAGGTCAGGCAGCATCTGTGGAGAGAGAAACGGAGTTAATCACATCAGTGATCTTACATCAGAATTAGGAAAAATTAGGAAACAAGCATGTCTTAAGTTGCAGACGAGGCAGAGGGCTGGAAAGAACAGAGTGTGTGATAGAGAGGAGACCGAGAGAGACTGAATGACACACGTCGTGGTGGGGGTGACTGAGAGAGGGTGTTGAAAGCTTGTTAATCACAGCTGATCTGCCAGGAGATGAATGAGAACAGAGATAGACAGAAAAAGCTCTTTGGGAATTCCGCAAATGCTGGCTGACCTGCTGAGCATTCGGATTTCTAGCATTTGCAACGTGTTGTATCTCACAGTTCCAGTATTGTTCTTTCTCCTCTCAGACCAGGTGAATGAGAACAGATGAGCTGCTGGGGTGAGAACAGATGAGCTGCTGGGATGAGAACAGATGAGCTGCTGGGGTGAGGTCATGGGGGTTGGGGTAATGTAAAAACAAGGATGAGAATCTTAAAGCAGAGCTGTTGGTAGATTAGCATCCAGTGTAGGTCACCGAGCTCAGGGGTGATGGGTGAATAGCACTTGATCCATGTTAGGACACACAGGCAGCAGATTTTGTTTGACATCACGCTGACAGAGTGAATGAGGGAGGCTAACTCAGAGTGAATTAGAATAGTCAATTTAAGTGATAATAAAGACATGAGTAAGAGTTTCTGTAAAAAAAAAATGACCAGTGGCATGGAACATTTAACAAGTGTTACAGAGACATTTCCATTACTGGTGTGAAGATGTAGTCTGACAGATAAATGACATAATACCTACCTCCATCTGTCTCAGCTATCTCCTGCTGAAGCCCTTACTTCTGGCATTTATTATCTCCAGACTCAACCATTCCTATGCTGTCCCCATAGACCTTTTACACATCACAAAATTCAACCCAATCAGAACTCTGCAAACTGTATCCAGCACCGAGCCCACTGGCCCTTCACCCAGACCTTATTGATCCCAGTCCACCACTACCTTGCCCCTCTGTACTTTTATAATTCTCCTGAACTCTTCTGCTCCAGCTCCTATGCAGCTGCAAACCCCACTCACGCCAGTGTCCATGGCCAGGCCTTCTCTTACGCTGAAGCCCCTCCTTCAGCCTTTCCGTCTCCTCTTTCTTTAAGACGCCCCCTTAAAACCCACCTCTGACCAGGCTTTTGTTCATCTCATCTCACTGATGCTCAGTATTGACTCTTGCCTGCTTCTGTATTTTGCCAAAGTTCTATTGGGAACCGAAGAGTTGTGAAGGAAGTGCAGATTATGGAACTGATGTTTCAGTGCTGACAAGGGGTCCTCACTCAGAACGTTAACATGACTTTTCTCTTTCCAGATGTTGCTAGGCCTGATCTGCTTTCATAAATTATAGATTTCAAGCAGTCAAGTTTCTTTTCATCTGAACCCCATGTAGCAGACATTCAGTCACCACTTTGAAGATTGCTTTTCCCTGCTTCTGTTCTATTGATATTTCTGCTTTCGAAGAGCTGAACAGCAGAAAATAAAAGAGAATGATTATTTAAAAAATAATATCCCTTGATTCTCCAATGCCCATGCTTTCTCCAGAAGGCTCATTCAAGTGGAATAATAGAGCTAAACTCCCTCAACATTCACTCAGATGTGATTACATGTCTATGTTGCTGCCTCTCATAGAGTCAGAAAGAGATACAGCACAGAAACAGGCCCTTCAGCCCACAGAGTCCCTGCCAACTATGAACCACCCATTTACACAGTCCTATATTAACTCCATTTATTGTATTCACCCCACATTCTCATCAACTCCCCCCCCACCCCCCGATTATACCACTCCACACTGGGGCAATTTACAGTGTCCAACTAACCTACCAACTGGCACATTTTTGGGATGTGGGAGAAAACTGGAGCACCCAGAGGAAACCCATGTGGTCACAGGGAGAACATACAAACTCCACACAGACAGCACCAGAGGTCAGGATTGAACCCGGGTCTCCTGCACTGCTAGGAGGCAGCTCTGTTGGCTGTGCCACTGTGCCACCCTGTCTGAGGTTCCCTGGGTTTCTCCTCTTCAGTGTGTTATGTCCACTTTGCCCATTAAAACACCATCCACCCTCAGACATAATAATAAAAAAAGATTTGCACTTATATTTTTACTGCCAATGAAGTACTTTGGAAGTGTTACTCATTGTTGAAACATTAGGGAATTGTGCAGAGCAATCTCAGAGAGGACTCACTCCACCATCCTGCTGAAGTCACAAGATTAAATAACCTTTAGGTATTGCTCATGAACACCTGATTACAGACGGCCAGGTTACTGAACCATTTGGCCACACTGGCAGCATGAAGCTGATTTTCAGGTCTGTAATACCTTACCCCTTTGTGCTAAATTGATACTTGAATTTTGACCACTTTTCTGCACAGAAACAGATTTCTGAGGTGTTTGGGAAGATCTGATGGGGATGAGAGGGGTTTTTCTGGAAATCTGGCCTGGAATGATGCCCTTTCTACATCCCATAGTGTAGATGTAACATTGTCGTGTCTGTTAAGTGGCCCCTTTTCAGTCTGATGTAACAGGTACAGTAGCCAGGCTTTGCTGCCTTGAGCCTCCATCCCAGGTCTATCAAGGAGCAACGATACCCCAGATGTCAGAAGGCCTCCTGTACCTTTCACCCAAAGTTCAATCTTTGTACATAAGCCACAACACTCAGCGTCAGGCAGGCTCTCCTATGACAGAGTACATCACAGCGGAGCCTGAACTATGTGCACTTCCCAGCTAGAATTTCCCAGAGAATGACAGGGAACAAAAACATTCATTTTGTTTTCCTTTTTTTGCGTACATTCCAACCAAGTAAACAGCCCTGAGACGTGTGGTGGATCACCAGCGATCACCAAGGAGCCACTGCACATGGACCTATGTCACATATGAAGAATTACCACCTTCTCACCTTCTTCCACTAAAACTACTCTGGTGGAATTCAAACTTGCTCAAAAAAACTGCCGTGTCATTTTATCGGCATTTCCAAATCCCCTCTAAGTCTCGCCCCACCCCCATCTCTCTCACTCTCTCTCTCTCTCTCTCTCTCACGCACACACACACACACACACACACACACACACACACACACACACACACACACACACACACACACACACACACACACACACATATTTTTAAATTTATATGTTTTGCACCAGTTTTAAAGGTTAGCTCAGACAGACATCTTGGTCGGCATGGACAAGTTGGGCCTGTTTCCATGTTGTACATTATGACTCTATCACTGGATTAGGTTTAACTTTGCTGGTTTCCCATTATAACTTTCTTTCCATCAGGCAGCCAGCCCATTATCCTTTCCAACACTTTTGCCTCGGTGGAATGATGCTGGTTGTAGGTGGCCCTCTCTCCAGGTTCCATCCTTTGCTGTCTGCCATTAGTGCAAGACCACTATCGTGTAACACATTGTGCAACAACTCTCAGCCATAATGCTGAGAGCCCATCTCTTCAGACCTGAGAAAACTGGAAAATGTTTCAGCCTTTGCCTTGATTCACGGGGTGGGGGGGGGGGGGGGGGGGGGGGGGGGGAGGGGGGAGAAGGTCAAGGTGCGAGTTAAGGGTTAAGGGCTGCTTTGTTTCTCAAGGAAATCTGTAAAACAAAATCCTTGATGAGTCAATATCCACAAAACATGAATCAGAAAAGTACATGCAAATTATCCAGTTTTGGTTTCAGAGACAAATGGATCCTTCACACAAAATTTTGACCCACTTGCTCCAACAACCTAAGAAGAACCGTGATCTTTCTGTAACCCTCCACCAGGATTTTAGCTAGTGCAAAGATTTGGTTGGCCAGGTGTGTTTTCAACAGCGGAAATTTTAATTAATGTGAGTAAAATGATGAGGGCTCTAAGTAAATAGGGATGCCAGCATATTTATGCGGAACGTATGTTTAAACTGAGATGTTGTTGAGATAAACTGTTTTCCTGAGAGATTTTTAATTAGATATACCTGTCACTTGCAGGTTGTTCCTGTTGTGTTTTATATGCTACAGTTTCTCGTACTTATGTAGTAAAAGCATAACAGAACAGTTCAGGTGTTTAATATAAGCTTCACTTCTATTGGTGCAAGGTAAAACTCCCTCTTCACTGCCACTGTGACAAAATAAAGTCACAGCCAGAATTTGATATATTGGTAAGCAAGGCTGTTGCTGAGACCTTGTGTCTGTTACAAAGCAGGTTTTACATTATTTGAATTCAATAGGATACTATTCTGGAATTAATTTTAATAAGTATATCATTCTGTTCTGTAAAACTGTCCCATACTTTCCAGTAACCCTGAAGTTTAATGGTTTGTCACTGTAAGTTCCTGGACTTTAGGCTGAACTCAGCTTTTCAGGAAGTGATACAATTTTCTCTCAGTAGTTTTTTTGAACATGGGCTATCAGAAGAATCTAGAGTAAGCTCTCTTGATCGACCTTATATGGGCAATGAGCTGGCTGAGCAAGAGCGAGGCAGATCAAATGGTCTTTTATCATCAGGTCTGAGTCATCAAGCTGTTGAGGAAAGGCAGATTTAGACCTTGCTTCAGCATTAACAGAGGACACACACAGTCACCCACAGCATCAGGAGTTTTTAAAAAAATCTGTACAGAGGGTGGTTTCCAGTGAGGGTACTTAATCACTGTTTATCTCCAATTTAGAGCACACAAGGGTCTTGTACACAGTTTTGTAACAATTCTGCTCCACGTTATAAAAAGCCCTGAAGAAAGTGCAAAAAAGATTGGACAAGGGGAATACCAAAAGTGTGAGGGTGTAACTATTAGAGAAAGCTGAATAAACTGGAGGAGGGGCTGAGGTGTAACATGATAAGAAGTGTTTAAAATAGTGAAGGACTTTGATATCATAGTCCAGCAGTACACAAGGTTTTTGTGGGGAGGGCCACAGCGGCAATCCGAATCCTTCTGCGGAAGTCCCGACCTTCCTTGTTGCTGTCATCCTGACTGTGGAGTGGTTGGACCAGTCATGGATTACGGTGGTGGAGTGCTGAATTACTGCAGTTTCCCAACAATTATGCAGAGAGATCTGCCTGCTGAACCCGTGCCAGGTCAGACTGGCACAGGTCCAGTAACTCCATTCATTCCAATGGAATGAGGCTTGGAGTTAATTTTAGACAATTAACTATTTTTTCAATTAATTGAGTTAATGTAATTAAATTGTGAATTTAAAATTATTTTGTGATTGTGTTTTCATCATTATTATTGTTAAAATATTTCATTTTAAATGTTTATTTTTAGTAGCATTTTGAATTGTTTATAGTTTTTTATTTCTATTAATGTTTGTGAATGTCAAAGGTCTTCCATGTTTTTGACAGTTTTGACAACTGCTAAATCTGGGGATGGGGCTTAGCAGACTGTCAAAGCATTTCTGAGGTCAAAGTTTCTCGCATGATGGGAAGACGCTGGACTCCACAAGCTCTTGCTGATAGGAGATGGCTTCAGGGACCAAGTTGCCGCTGCAGGTACATATGGGTAGAGGAGCACGGAACAGGGGCAGTTCACCACTCATTTGGGGGGGCAGGCCAGAGTGTATGTTGTTCACAGCGATAGACACATCGAGGCATTACTTGTAGGGGAATCGAATTCTATTAGCTTTCTAGAAGGAAGTCACTAAGGATATGTCTTTACCATAAAGTAGAGAGGATGTGCAACTCTCTAACATATGAAGTTATTAGGGTGAATAGTAAAGATGCCAAATTAAGGGGTGGACATAGAGGAGAAATGTAAGGCCATAAGGCAAGGTGCAAAAAGACTCAGGTGGAGCATAAAACACTGGCAAATGGCCTGTTTCTGTGCTCTAAGTACTTTTAAAGAAGATATCTTTACTAGTCACATGTACATTGAAACACACAGTGAAATGCACCTCTGCGTAGAGTGTTCTGGGGGCAGCCCGCAAGTGTCGCCATGCTTCCAACGCCAACATAGCATGCCCACAACTTCCTAATGAGCATACTTTCAAAGAATATTGCACAAGGTACATTCAAAAAGATTATGTAATTTTAATCTTACAGACCGGGAAACAAACTGGCCACTCTCCTGTTTCAGGCTGCTATATCTTAGCGTACAAAAAAGGAAGGAGCTGTGTTTCATCCTTCAGGAAATGTATTTATTTTCTTCAAGCCATTAGTGCACATGTCTGTGAAGACAGCCCTCGGGGAGATCAATGAACTGGTGCCTGCCAAAGGTCAAAACAGTGATACAAGATAAGCACCAGCTGGCTTGGTGAACAAAAAAGTATCAACTATTCATATATATTCAATATTTATTCAGTTTTATATATACTACATAAATTATATGCATTTATACATTCTCCCCCAACCAACAAATTCAACATTATTAAATAAAATCTTTCTGAAGATCTCCTCTCTCTGGAAGAGGGTCCAACCTCCACTTGAGACATTACAGGACCCTTTGCTGTTCATCATCAGAACATTGGCCCTTTATTCCTTCATCAGTTGTCGCCTCTGGAACCAGAAGACCACTGAGACCATTTTCCTTTCCATGGTATTCCCCAGCTATACAATAGTATATTTATATGTTCTCAAGGTCAAGGCCCATCTTTGGGCTTTTGGAGAAACCATCTGAAACACTGGCTTCATTTCATGGAAATGATGTGGAAATCAAGGATTTATGATTTGTGTAAATGGTAAAATGATGTCCATAAATGTACTTATAGACTCACTGCATTCCAACTTGCTTTCTCCAACCGAGTGTACTTGTCTCTGCTCCCACCAGTGTTCGGAACTAAACCCTTTTGTCTTTTCAGAACCATCTTCCATTTGATGAGCAGGCACAGCACCAACATTGCATTGTAGATTCACTTTGTTTGTAGGGTAGCAGGCCAGCACATCAGCAGACTATAACAGTTCTTTGGAATGCACAAAAGCCTTTGCTTGAGCTTCAGTCCATCTCCACATCACATGCTTTTGGAGTAATGGAGAAAGGGCATTGCTGGATCTATTATAATTTAACAAACCCAGATAACCAGTTCCTTAGCATCAGTCTTCACTAGCTACAAAGCAGCCACTGTTTTGTTGGGTGTCCTTAATTAATTTAATCAACTGAATCAATCTTAAATCTTTGCATCACCTTGCCTGGTTTTGGGTTAAAATGATCCTTCAACAAACCCACCAATTAATTTTTTATTACCAGGTTTCTCAAGGCTCAGGTTTCACATTAAACCCGAGGCTCCCTCAGGTTGGGGCTCCCACCGCACTAATTAGGATGGACCTCTGTTTATCCTCATCAATGATGTTTTTTGCAGCCAAGAAATATGACAGTACTCACAATATTCCTCCCACATTTAGTTTGCAAGTCAAATATTGCAATCAAGCCTGTTGTTGTGGCCATTTTCCTTTCTGCATAATTTTCCATTTTTAATGCAGAAGTTTGTTAGACTTTTCTTCTCTCCCATTGTTTATAGTAAAAAGAGTTTATCTTTGGTCCCACTGACTTTGGGAACAATTTTCCTAATTGCCAAAAAGTTATATCTTAACATGCAAGAATTACATTGCATTAACATGCATTGTGTATAATTTATGTTTTTCTTATGTATGATGCTATGTGCCCATGACACTGCTGCAAGTAAGTTTTCAAATGCCCCTCTGCATACATGTGCATATGACAATAAATTTGACTTTGAAGAAAGGCAGAGGCTTTATTTTCTTTAAGCCTGTTAAGTGCACATGGCTACAAACGCAGCCCTCATCAGAGGTTAATCAAAATGGCATCTGCCAAAGATCAAAACAATGATGTAAGATGAGCTTCCAAAAGCATAATGACCACAGCTGGCTTGAAGGTGAGCAACCATCAACTATATACATTCAGTTTTATATATATACTGCACAGGATCATCTAACATTGCTCTGCATTGAAGCAATACAGAGTAAATTTGAACAGTGTGCAACATCTATGTACAAACTGATCCCACAGTCTTTGAGGCCAGCAGAGAGACCCGGAAACTGTGCCATGGCTTCCTGACTGGGCACTAATGAAGGTGTCGCTCTAATTTAAACAGGTGTGCAAATTGTCTCTGCCAAAGGAGAAGATTTTGAGCTGGAGTACAGTTCCAAGGGGAATGGACACCATCTTCAATCTTACCCCAGAGCCATCTCTGGCATGTAAAACCTGCACTGGCTGGTGTATACAGACTCTCACCAAAGACACATTTGCGTTTTTCAGCACATGCCAGTGCTCCAGAGGAAGTGTCATTCTGGGCGGTCTTTTCCCTGTTCGCCATATATCCAAGAGGCCAGCCAGAGTATCCCCACTGCCAGTTCAACCAACTGCAGCAAATTAGGTTTTCTGGTATACAAGGCTCAGCATGTTACATTTTAGGAACCAAGTTAAAGAGCAGAACTCCCTTACAGTCAAGTAAAGCAACAGTTAACTTTATCATTTAGCAAACTGCAGGACAAATGATTCACTATCCTGTGGTAAAAAGATTTGCAAAGTAGTTTATTTTTATCTAAAAATTGTGACCCAGGCAGAAAACTTCATTGCTTACTGATTTGGTGTTTGTCAGTGTGCAGCTATATTTAGACAGCGGATGTAAAACTCCAGGACCTCAAGGATGCAAATGCAATTAGGTTTTCTTATTAAGGTGGCACTGGAAAAGTTTCCTGTTAGACAGTGGGTAGGTGCCCTGCCTGTCAGCGGGAGGGTGCTCTATCACAGACAAAAGAGATTAAAAAAATAGAAGCAGGATTAGGACAGTCGACCTTGGTGCCTGTCCGTTATTCAATAAGATCATGGCCGATATTTACGTCACCATCACCAGATGAATGGTCTCAACCCGAAACGTTGACTATTTCCCTCCACAGATGCTGCTCGACCCGCCGAGTTCCTCCAGTGGTTTGTTTATTGCTCCAGATTCCAGCATCTGCAGTCTCTTGTGTCTTCTGTAAGTGTTCTGTTTACTTTAATGAGACTGCCTCTCATTCTTCCAAAATCTAGTGAGTATAGACCCAGACTGTTTAATTTCTCCTCATAGGATAATCTTCCCTTCCCACCCATACACAATATTCCAGGGGTGGTCTCAGTAGAGCCCCACGTAATTCCAGATTTCTCTTCTCTTGTATACTCAATCCTCTTGCAATAAAGACCAACACATTGTTTTTGTAACTGCTTGCAGTACCTTCATGTTAACTTCCACTGACCCCTGTACAAGGACACCCAGATCCCTCTGAACACCAACTTTCAATCTCCTACCATTTAAAAATACTTATTTTCTAACTCTGTTTTTACAAAAGTGGGCTTCATATTCCCCATATTATATTCCATCTGCCATGCTTTCGTCCATTAGCTCAACTGTATCTGCTGAAGTGTCTCTGCACCCTCCTCATAACTCACACCTCCACTCAGCTTTGTATCAACAGCAAACCTGAATATATCACACTTGCTTCCCTGATCCAAATCATTGATGAACAATTCGGGTTCCAGCAGTGATCCCTGTGGCACCCCTTCTATCACAAACTTCCGACCAACTGTCTGCTTTCTATCCATCAATCGATCTGCGATCCACACTCACACAGTCCCACTTTGCTTAACAACTTTTTATATGAAACATTATTGAAATCCTGAAACTCTAATTAAACTTGTTCCCTTTGACTTATTCTACTAGTTACTAAAAAAACTCCAGAAAATGTATCAAATGTAATTCCCTTTCCTTAAATGCATGATGACCCAGTCCCACTTTCTTATAGCTGCTTACCACTTCCTTAAAAATGTCCTTCCTACTGATGTCAAGCTAACTGGTCTGGAGGTTTTTTAGTGTCATAATATTTTTAGTCTTAGTTAAAAGGGACCCACAAAAGCTAACGTTTTTACATTGAAATGTTTACAGCCTATTTTATTTTTCTCACCAGATTACTCATATGTACACAAGAATAATCTTGTGAGAAACACAAAACAGATGATAAAGGTTAATACTTCCCCGTTCCTTGGTCCTCCTTTCTGCATTCAGAAATTTCCCAATCCTCAGGCTTGCTGCTCTTTTGGCAGCATTATAAGCCTTTTCCTTTGATCTAACACTATGTTTAACTTCTGTTAGCTACAACAGGGCCACTTTTCCTGTTGAGTTGTTGTGTCTTTAAAGAATATCTATTTGTTGCAAATGTCGTATTCATTCTTTAAATGTTAAACATTACTTGTTTACTGTCATAACTTTTAATGTAGTTTCCTAATCAACAATAGGCAAGTCACACCTCCTGTCCTACTTGGTGCACACATATACTGTCCTACTTTGCTCTGTTTAAATCTAAGATCCTGGCTTCAGATTGAGATAAATTGCTTTCACTTTGCATCAAGTTCTACCATATTATGATCATTCTTCCTTATAGAACCCTGAACTATCGGCTTAACCTGTTCGTTTTCTCTCTCTCACTCACACACACACACACACACACACACACACACACACACACACACACACACACACACACACACACACACACACACACATATAATGTTGAGTGAACCAGCAAGAGAGTGTACTGTGTGTCCGTGGGACGGAACCCTGTCAGAAAGTAGAAGAATCAGAATCAGGTTTATTATCACTGACATATGTCATGACATTTGTTGTTTTGTGGCAGAGAGTGGAAGAGTGATTTGTCAGGCAGTGGGAGAGTGAGCCAGAGTGAGTACCCTGCCAGGTAGTGGGACTTGCTCCTATCAGACTGTTTGGGGAGTATCTTCAGACAGTGCGAGTGCCTTGTCAGAAGTAGGAGAGTGTTCTTTGGCCTTGTCAGAAGTAGGAGAGTGTTCTTTGGCCTTGTTTGCAAAGAGTTTGGAGTTTCAAAATAGGGAAGTATTGCTACAATTGCACAGAGTATCAGTGAGGCCACAAGCAGAGCACTGTGCACAGTTTTGGTTCCCCTATTTAAGAAAGGATATGCTAACATTGAAAGCAGTCCAAGAGGGATTCAGTGACCAAATTCCTAGGATGTGTGGGTTGTCTTAACACCAGCAGCTAAAGAAATTCAATCTGTATTTGTTGCAGTTTGGAAGAATGAGGATGATTTTCCCAAAACATATAGAATCCTAAGAGGGCATCAGAGGGTAGATGTTGAGATGTTTCCACCAGTGGGACATTGTTACAGGATAACAGGGTGTTCATTTAAAGCCAAGGTCTGTAGGAATTTCTTCTTGCAGAGGATGGGTTTCTGCCTCAGGGGGGCTGTGGAGGTTAGATCATCAGAGGTATTTAAAGAGAAGGAAGATACATTTTGGAAAGGTCAGGGAGTTGAGGGCTATGGGGAACCAGCACAGGAGGTGAGGACTGGGGCAGATCAGCCATGAACATAGTAGGGCAGGGTTGAGGGGCCGAGTGGCCTCCTCCTGCTCCTATTTTCATGTGTTCTTGTGCGTTCTGTCGGGCAATGGGAGGGAGGTCACCCAGGCTGTGTGAGGGAGACCTGTCGGGCAGTGGGAAAACGTGCTGATGGACAACAGGAGGGTAGTTAGAGAGGGGAAGGGAATGGAGAAAGCTGCTGGGGAAGTTTTGGCGCTGGAGGTCGGATTTATAATGAGAGACGGGGGGGGGGGCGGGTGGGAGGCGTTTTAGGAAACAGAGCCACTCGGAGAGATTTATCGAAGTGAAAGGGGAACACTTGTGAATTGGCCGGCAGAGTCCCTGAGACCAGTGCGAGGTCAGCTCCCAGCAGCCGTGCTGTGCGGGGAAGCAGGCACATTTGGGGGTTGTTCTTTTCAAGGAGGCAGCGATTAATTCATTAATTCACTAACGACAGGGGGACACGGTCACTCGGGGGGCAGACATCCACGTCCAACCGGTCACCCAGCTCCGACGGCCAGCGAGGGGATGAAGCCGGGCGACGAGGCAGCAGAGCCCAGCACAGTCAGTTCAATAGCTTGTGTTCCGTGGGACAGCTCCGTCCCCCATCCTTCGCCTTCACCCGATTCTCTGCACTTCAAGAGGACCACATGCGTTAGGCGTCGCCTGGAGGTGCCTTTGTTTGATGTAGAACAAGGCCGGGCCCTCCCGCTGATGGGATTCTTGTTCCTGATGAGATGCAGACTCTCGACTCCTCGGTACCAGTCCTCCCGGCTCTGTGCTCGGTTTGGCAGTGATGTTATTTTAATCTCTGTTTAATTCTTCGGCTGCTCGTTCAGACCCTTCCCAATTTCAAAATAATGTGCCCTGGACTATCTCTTCTACCCGAGTGCCCCACTTTGAGATTAGGTGTTTGTGTCGGGGACTACAGTGTGTGTGTGTGTGTGTGTGTGTGTGTGTGTGTGTGTGTGTGTGTGTGTGTGTGTGTGTGTGTGTGAGTGAGTGAGTAATCAGGCGAGAGCTCACCTCTCTCCCAGTGTGATCTCCCAGCTGCGGAAGGTGGTCGATTTGAGACACCAGAGACGACAGATGTTGGAATCTGGAGCAACAGACAATCTGCTGGAGGGACTCGGAGGGTCGAGCAGCTTCTGTGGGGGGTGGGGGGTGGGGGGGAAAGGAACTGTAGACGTTTCAGGTGGAAACTCTGCATCAGGACTGAGAGTGGAGAGGGGAGATGGTGGGTATAAAGAGGAGAGGGTGTGTGTGCAACAGGGGTCAGAGATGGACCGACGGGAGGGGGGTGAAGGAGGAACCAGGTAGGGGAGGGGAAGAGGTGGAGTTAGGTAAAGATTGACTAAAAGAAATGAGGTTAACGTGACTGCGGGAGTCCGTCCCAGCACCCCGCTCCCCCCCCCCCCCCGCCCCCCAAGCGAAAGCAGAAATTGTCCCAGTTCTGAGACACGCTGTGATTGATTCCGCGGCTCGATGGCTGCGCTTTGAACGCACTGAAGTGATGACATTTCCCCGGAGTCAAACAGAGGAGCTACTTTGAGAGAGCACCGTGCCTGCTGCCTTGAAGTGAAATATAGGTCATGTCGCCAAACAGCAGGTGGACCGGACTTGTGTTGACGTGGAGAGCTACCCCTGACAGAGGACGTACTCAATGACTAACACAGCGTTTCTGCAGGTCATTTTCCTACAGCGAATATTTCCAAGTCTGAATATAACCAAATAATCTGGGTTTTTTTTTAAACTTGAGAGTTGGCCGGTTAATATTTAATGGGGATTTTTTTTCTTTGTTAAATCTTGTTTTGCATCACTTGGTGCAGCTTTCAGTTTTAAGGAGTAGGACACAGGAAGAAGTGTTTATTTATATTGACACAGGAGACCATTCGGCCCTTCGAGTCTATGCCTGCTGTCAGAGCATTTCCATCAATCTCATTCTCCCCCTCCTATTGCCCTGTAACTCCTTCCCTCTTACATGCCCATTAACAGTCCACCAATTCTCCCACCAAGAACCTGCACTGGGGGTTATTTACAGTGGCCAACTATGCTGACACGAGAGGAAATCGGAGCAGACGTGAACATGTGGAAACCCCACACAGTCCCAGTGCGAACGTGCAAACCCCACACAGACAGTACTGGAGGTCAGGATCGGACCCGTGTTGTTGTAGCCACGAGAGCGATGCACGACCTGTGGCACGACCGGTGCCAGGGCTCGTTGCCTGGAGCTGAACAACTAAAGACAGGTGAAGTGTGTGTGTGTGTGTGTGTGGGGTGGGGGGGGGGGGGGGGCTTTACCTTCCAGTGCAACAGAAACTCCAGGAGAGACACCGACACGTGATGCCAAGTTCTCCTGGAGAATGCATCCCGGCATCTGGAAGCTTCTCACCTCAAAACCAAAAACCCTGGAGGGGACCCTGGGGAAATGCTAAAATGGTGCTTCTCTGAGATTAGGGCTGAGATGCAGGGTTGGACCAATGCAAAGGGAGCTTTTATGCCATCTTGAACTGTACCCGCCCTGGGGTAGATCAGAAGCTTTACCTCTGCATCTCACCTCTGCTATCCCTGACCTGGAATTCACCATGGTGTGCTACAGAGGGAGTGACATTGACAAGACAATGCCGACCCAGGATTCCTCAAAACAAAAATGTCCCATTGTCCCGTACAAACAGCTCTCATTCACAAGCTGAAAGAACATAACACACAAGAACACAAGAAAATAGGAGCAGGAGTAAGTCACCAAGCACCTCGAGCCTGCCCTGCCATGCAATATGACTGGGCAGCTACATTGATTGTGGCTGAAATATGCTGGCCAGTTCCCTTTAACCCTCATTTCCTTGATCTTTCAATCTCCACCTTAAATATATCCAATGATCTGGTTCCACCACCCCCGGGAGAGAGGTCCACTACCCTCTGAGAGAAGAAATTCCTACACACCTCAGTTTTAAATGACCGGCTCCTTATCCAGTTAAAGCACACTCACAAAGTTCACATTAATGTGGGAGCTGAGTCACCCAGCTCAGAGTAATGTTTTCCTTTCCTCTACAACAAAGTGTATTTATGTATACAATGGTGAGTCAAGTGGCAGAAAGGAGTTAGAAGTAGGCAACATTTATGTCCAAACTGGGTGCTGTGAACAATGATGATTGACTGCTCTTCAGTGGCTGGGAAGACACCTCCTCATTTGCTTCTCTCCTTCCATTGCTACAGCAACATCCCCATCACAAGCCTCCACGTGCTTTGGAGGAATTAGATATTAGCGATGATTAACATTTATAATAATGTTTGACAAATGGTTTTATGGTCTGGTGAAAGAATTAGAGACCACACTTCAGTGCACATTACTTTGAAATGAGCACATCCAGTGTTGTAGGAACACGGAGTCAACATATGTTATTTAACTCTCACGAGGAAATGGGAATTTCTGTATATGTTGATCTTCAATGGACCTATAGCTGTACCTCATAAACAACCAAAGATCTAAGTGTTCTCAGGAGTTACGCAGCCTCACAAAGCCTCAATATGATGAGTAGGAGTCTGTCTAGGCCCCAGGTTACATTCTTCCACAAGGCCCTGATCTTCTTGTCTAATCCTCCAACGGCATTCCTGAGGTTCTGATCTCCCTCCTGACTTCACTCACCTGCACTTTCATTATAATAAAGTTCAGACCCAAAATCCAGATCTCTTTAGGCCTCACTATTCATGTGTGATGACACCCAAAAGTGAACTAAACCCCTGTGTTTCATGAGAAGTTTGGTCAATGAATGGTTGGAGTCGCTTGGAGTTCTGCTGTGTTAGCACAATATGAGCTACTTAAAACCAGCTAATGTTGATATTAAGTTCAGTGAATAAGGGATGTCAATCAAAAGCCTGTCCTTAACATGTGTGAATCTTCTACCTTTGCCCCCTCATCCCTTCGACTAATAGTTTTTTGGATATTTAGGGAATTAAGGCATATGGGATTAGTGCAAGAAAGTGGTGCTGAGGTAAAACATCAAGTGTGATCTCACTAAATGGCAGAACAAATGGAGCAACTTCTGCCGACATTTCTTATGTTCTCTCCAATATTCCTGTCTTGTGTAGGGGTAATTTTAATTCCACACTATTATATAAAATAGTCTGCTGTATATAGAATTGGCTCTCCTGTGCTCACTAACCTACACTAGCAGCCGGTCAAGCAACAGCTCAGTGTTAAAGTTCTCACCTTTCTTTTCAAATCCCTACATGGTTCTGACCTCCCTTTTCTCTGTAATCTCCAACTATTTTACAACCATCTAAGATACCTGACTTCTTGATAATTCCCGAATATAATCTCACCACCACCGGTTGTCGTACCTCCAGGTGCCAGGGCCCTCAGGTTTGGAATCCCAACTCTCTCCATCCCTCTTCCCTCCTTTAAGACACTCCTTAAAATCTGCTCAGACCAGGTGCTTAGACCTGTGTTCTCTCTTATCACAGACATTTACACATGGAAAGGAACTATTTAGGTTAAGCCCACATTCCAGCTTCTGGTCCATATCCCTCGATATTGCAGTTGTTCAAGTGCTCCTCAGAGAACTTTATAAATATGGTAATGGTTTCTTGTTCGACCACCCCTACAGTGTGTTCTAGATCTCCACTATTCTTTGAGTGAAAACTTTTGTCTTCAACTCCCCTTTAATCCTTCCACCAATTAGCCTACAACTATATCCCTACTTACCGACCTCTTTGCTAAGGCCCTCATAATTTTGTGCACCTCAGCCACATCTTCCCTCAGTCTCCTCTGTTTCAAAGAAAACAGCTCCAGCTGAGACAATCTGTCCTCATAATTAAAAATTTCTAGTCCTGGCAACAGCTTTGTAAATTTCCTCTGCACTACCTCAGGTACTGTCATATCAATCTTGTAGTGTCATGGCCAAAATCGTACATAATATTTGAGCTAGACCAGTGCTTGAGACAAGCCAAGCATGACCTTGGATTCTGTGCCTCAGCCAATAAAGGCAAGTAGCGCATTTGCCTTCTCTCTGCTCTGGGGACATGCACTATTAGATTTTCTGCACTTCTCATATCCTACCATTTATGATGTATTCCCTTCCCTTGTTTGCCCTCCTGAAATTACATGACTTAACACTTCTCCAGATTGCATTCCATTTCATGTTCACCTAACCAGCCCCCTGGCTCCTTTATGCAGCCTCCAACTTTATTCCTCATAATCAACTACATTGCCAACTTTGAAGTCATCCGCAAACTTCTTAATCAGGGCTCTTGCATTTGTCTCAACTGTTGCTAAATATATCAAAAGGCTCAGCTCTGTGCCCCGCCGAGCAACTCTGCACCCAATGTTCAATGTTTGATCACGCCTGAGTGAAGTCTTTCGAGTGTTTGCAATCAAGATATTCGTTCCAATGACTTCCATTGATTCGAATGGAAGGAAAGTATCAGGTGTGGCGCACTAAGGGCAGCCAATTCTGCCTGGCTCACACTGTGGCCCAGGGTGATAATTACCCCACGCATTCCACTCCTTACGGCAACCAACCTGGCTGGCGCCCAGGAACAGCGTCTGACTGCTGTTGGCCCGATTTTGTTTCCAGTGTATCCATGGGGCGGGACCCCGGAGGGATTGAACGCCGGTGGGCGTGGCGCTGGCGAGGGGAGAGGGCGGGGCTTCCTCCGACAGGCGGTGCCTGAAGGGGGCGGGGCTTAAGCAGTGGACGGAGCTGGTTGGCGGGGGTGGGGAAGGGGGCGGAGCTGGTTGGCCGGGGTGGGGAAGGGGGCGAGTCGGAGCTATAGGAATGGGTGGGGCTTCCACCGGCAGGAGCTGTCGGAAGGGGGCGGGGCTTAAGCAGCGGGCGGAGCTGGTTGGCCAGGGTGGGGAAGGGGGCGGAGCTGGTTGGCGGGGGTGGGGAATGGGGCGGGGCTTAAGCAGCGGGCGGAGCTGGTTGGCCGGGGTGGGGAAGGGGGCGGAGCTGGTTGGCGGGGGTGGGGAATGGGGCGGGGCTTAAGCAGCGGGCGGAGCTGGTTGGCCGGGGTGGGGAAGGGGGCGGGACGGGAGCGGGGCGGAGCCGCAGTCCGGCTCGGGCGGGCAGTGTGCGCGGAGCTGCCGTGATCGCCGGGATGGCCACGGACGAGCTGGCCTCGAAGCTGCAGCGGCGCCTGGACATCGAGGACGGGCCGGGGGAGGCGGAGCCCGGGCCGGAGCAGGTGACGGCGGCGGCAGCGGCGGAGGAGAAGCCGCCCACCGCGGCGGCGGACAATGAGCTGTCGGCCAAGCTGGCCCGCCGCGGGGAGCTGAACGAGGGGTCGGCGGAGCCGCAGCAGCGCAGCCTCCGGGTCTTCAACCCGTACACCGAGTTCAAGGAGTTCTCCCGCAAGCAGATCCGAGACATGGAGGGCATGTTCCGGCGGTGAGTGAGCGGGGAGCGAGGGCGACCGGGCGCTGGGGTGGGGCATCTCCCGGGTTGGGAGCGAGGGTCCCGGGGGTTCCCCGCTCCGGGTCCCTCTGTGTAGGGGAATCCCGTCCCTAATTACAGCCATTGATCTGAAGATCCCCCCCCCCCCATTCCCTACATATCGCTATGTCTGGGGGTTTTCCCCGCCTAATTCCATGTGGATCTCGGTTTACTGAAGTTCATTGTGTTTACCTGTAAATACTGATTACCCAGCGCCCATCCCTGATAAATACTGGCTCAGTGCAAGCGAGCTCCGACCCCAATAACATGCACACGTTCTGTGGCGCCCACACTTGGGACTTTAACACCCCTGAATTTCAACACAATAATTCCTGCCATAAACTTTGCCTGCCCCGGCTCCTGCAGCGTTAACTTGCGAATGGTGCCCTCGCTACTAAAGATTAGGACTTTATTTGTGTTAGTAAATCATTAATCATACAAATCTGCCTTGGTCAAAAACCTCTCCGATCCCTTCAAAGGATCGACCCATCAAGTGTTGGGGGGTCCATGTTTGAAAACTTGCGCCGCTGTTGGGTCTGAGTACTCAACAGGTCCTCCGACTTTAATTCTTGAAGGGGGAAAAAAAAGTCATTTTGACAGCTGCCTTCTGTTAAAGAACAGCAGATCGGCTCTTTATGACTGTGGGTTAGACAGTGTTGCTGACAGTAAAATTTCAGTAATAGATGTGTAAAAGTATTTTCCAGTCCTAGAAAATAAGGGAACAGTTCCAAATTATGGTACAATTTAGCCTAAACTGTAATTTGTGCTGACGCCATGAGAGATTTCCTTTTGCAACATCTACTTCTGTAGACGTCTCCACTTTCTCTCCGTTTGGACCATGAACAGCACTTCACATCGTGATTCACGATTGTTCCCCTGCAAACTTGGGTCGTGTCTGGATCAGGTATTTTAAACTCCAGGGTGATATAGCACTAGTTATAAGGAGCGGGTACAACCGCTGCAATGAAAAAAAAGTTTAAAACCAGCCTTGGTTTAGTGGTAGTGCTCTTGCCTGTAAACTAGAAGGTTGTGGTTTGAGGTTGAGGAAGTAGTGGAGGCTGACAATTCAGTACAGTACCGGGCGAGTACCACATTGACAGATGAGGAATTAAACCAAATTCCCCATCAGCTTATTCACGTGGATGATCAAGATGCACCTTTTTTTTGGGGGGTGGGGCTGGAATGGGGAAGTGTTTGCCTTGTAGTCTAGTCGCTAGTTAATGCTGAGGTAAGTGCAGTAATGTAGTGGTGGATAGTCTGATATGCGTCAGATCTAAACTACAGAGTATTGTCAGGGTGTGCAGTTTATGAGACTAGATTAAGCAGGGGGAGAAGCAGTCTTTCAAGTGTTTGAAGTGCTGATTGTGATGTGTTAAAGCTGCAGCTTTAAAAGCTCCAAGCTGCCCTGTGGTTGTGAGAAACTAATTATTGAGCAGCGTGAGTTAAACAAATCAGGCTGTGAAATGGCCGTCTGTAAAAGTCCTCCCTGTCCTCCACTATTCATCAGGGAGGTTAATTCTCAGAATATGCATTTTGTAAAACTGGGTGGGGGGGGGGGGGTTGAGGTTTTGATGTACCTGGTTTTGCACAGAATGCAGTGACGACTTTAGACATGTCGGAGTGCATGCATCAGCCTGTCTTCTTGGAGCTCCATCTGATGCAGCTTCAAACACTTGCACAATGTACTAGGATGGTGGAGGGAAGGGCCCAGACTGCAGTAAGGGAGAGTCGGTGCGTTCCACAATCTACGTTTGTGTTGAGGTTCAGGTTTCATGGAAAATTAAATCCATACAACCATTTCCAACCAAATTTAAAAGGTAAAAAAGATATTGTGGAGCAAATGGTGGTGGTCTGAGAGAGAAGATGTGGAGTCCAGAACTAACACAGACCAAGGAAGGACAGGTGCAGGGTAAAGAGACAATGGTATGCGGTGAGAAGAGCTTGGCTGAAGGCAGTGTGGTGGGGCTGCCGGCACTGGACAGGGATGTTGTTCAGGAGGGAGTACTTTGGAGGGAAGCCATAGGGAAGGTTGTGCATTGGGTGTGCCCACGATGTTTGAAGCTCCACTTTAACTGTAACGTGCTGCATCCACCTTTCTGTTGATCCTGAGATTGGCTTGAATTATTCTCCACAAGCAAACAGAAATCCAGGTCACTGCTGATGACGATTCAACTTCATTTTGTGTGGGTCTTGGGTAAAGCATTGTAAAGGTCACTCCAGTGATATTAAACCAAACAGTAATGCTGGAATAAAAACAGAAAACCCTAGAAATACTCAGCAGGTCTGACTATCTGTGGAGAGAGAAACAGAGTTAACATTTCGGGTAGTTGTAGAGGTTTGACCAACTCGTAGAGTCATACAGCACAGAAACAGGCCTTTCTGCCCATCCTGTCCATGCCAACTATCAAGTACCCATCCCCTTTACCAGCACTTAGTCCGAGCCCCCTTTGCCTTGACCGTTCAAGTGCTCGTCTGGGTACTACTTAAATGTTATGAGAGTCTCTGCCTCCTGCACCCTATCGCACAGGGCCTTTCAAACTCCAACCACCCTCTGGGTGAAAATATTCTTCCTTCTGTCCCCTCTGGACTTCTTACCCCTGATCTACAACCAGAGGACATAGGTTTAAGGTACCTACCTCATGGTGAAAAGTTTACCACTGTGTACACTGAGTATGTCCCTCATAATTTTGTACGCCTCCATCAGGTCCCCCTCAGCCTCCTCTGCTTTAAGGAAAACAAACCCAGCCTAACCAGTCCTTCCTCATAACCGAGACACTTAATTCCAGACAACATCCTGGTGAACCTTGCTTTGCACGCTCTCCAAAGCAATCGTATCCTTTCTGTACTGTGGTCATCAAAACTGCACACAGCATTCCAGGTTTGGTCTCACCACTTTAACTCTTACAGTTACGTTCTTCAGGGGTAAACATTTCTGTAAGCTTTGCAGTTAACCTTTGGCTTGGCAGGAACACGTTCACTTGGGCACCCATGGATCCCACACCACAGTGCGATTCTGCACAGTCAGAAGTATTTGAATTCAGTTTTCTAAATAGAGAGAAACAAACAATATGCTGCTTGAACTCGGGGTCAAACAGCATCTGTGGGGGGGGGGGGGGGGGGAGGAATTGTCGATGTTTCAATCCGAAATGTTCACAACTTCTCTGCCACCCCCCCCCCACCCCCCCCACAAAACAGGTGCTTCTTGATCGGCTGAGTTCCTCCAGCAGATTCTTTGTTGCTCCAGATTCCAGCATCTGCGGTCTCTTGTGTCTTCTAAATAGGGATTTGCTTCTTAAAAATGGATCATTGGCCCAGCAAATGCCTCTCTTTAGCTCCACATGACCCACATCTCTCCCGTTCTCATCTCATTCTGTCAATGTCTCCCTCCATTTGTTTCTCCCTCATGTATTTATCTTATTTCTCCTGATGTGTTCTTGTTCTTTGCAATAACTACTCCACGTGATCATGAGTTCCACATTCCCTGGGTGCAGAAGTTCCGTCTGAATTTCCTGTTATTTTTTTAGTGGCTGTTTTAAACCAACCCCTTGGTCTGGTCACACCCACAAGTAAAGTCATCTCTACGTCTATTCCAACAGATTCATAGTTTTAAAGTTCTCTATTTGGTCTCCTTGGGATCTTCTGCTTTATACAGTAAAGATTATTTTTGCTGAGTATGTAATGATTTCAAAGACAGCGATGGCTGGCGGAGTGAGCAGAGTTCAGTACCCAGTTAAGGCTCAGGTTAAGACTATACCTCAACCTGTGTGTTTGAGCAGCTCTCAGCATTTCTGCCCGGGGAGTCGCACAGTAGGGAATGTTTAACATTTCCCACACTGTAATATGGAGATCAGCTCAAAGTGCATGCTGATTTGCAGCTGCTGCACACTGAAACCATTCAGCAGCCTGTGTAAAATCCCTGGAAATCTTAAATTCTAACCTCCCACTGCCTGGTATTAACCCAGCCCAACTTAGAAGGAAGTGGACTGGGTCAGGCAAGTGTTTACTACCTGATTAAATCGCCCCCTCTCCTGGGTGACACGGAACAAATAAGTGAACCAAGTCTCGAGACTGGTACTGCATGTCTCACTATTGACAGTTTCCTGTAGACAGTGTGCAGTGTACTTGTTCATTCACTTGTAGTTTGTCTTTTTGAGGGTTTACAGGCAATCAACTTTCTTTGAACAGTACACTCTTCTAAAAATTCTCGTTCTCTGCCAGTTTCTTTGTGACAGGTGTGGGGGTTCCCTGGGTAATTCTGCAGCTCCCTGCCCACCTTAGTGCCAAAGAATGAAATATTCAACTGCAGAAGGCATCATTGTGTCTGACACTGCCGTCTTCTGGTCTCTGCATGTACACACTGGGTAGATGAGGGGAGCAAGGTGCAGTGGTAATACCATCACCTCCCTCAGTTCTTCCAAGTCCAGAGGCTTGTTGTAGAAAACAGAAGTAAGACTTGGTGTCTGCAGCTCAGTAATGTGCTCTGTTGTGGAAGTCTGCAGTCTCCCTAGTCTGACTGATTTTGGACATAGGCAGTCTGTGATAATGACATGAAACATAAGGATTGCAGGAATTGCCCCACAGAGCTAGAAGTGCAGAAGCCAGGATGGTGTGTATTGGCAGACTTTTACAGGATAATGATTCCATTCCATACCAGGGAGCACACCCATCTACAGAGCCACTGGGACCTAAATCATGTTTCGTTGTGTTTCATAGCTGGTGCCAGTCTGTGTTCATGGCATATTGGCATATGATTCACAAACCTTAATTCCTTTCCTTGAATTGAAGGTGAAATCCTCTGAATCTCTATTCACTGTCCCTGAAGAGTGTCTCTGTGATGTGAATGGAGCCCATGTCGTAACTGGTCAAATATTTGCAAAGATGCTGTCGGGTATTGTCATACTTTTCAAGTCACCTTTGATCTTCCTGGGAGTGTAGACCTGCAGCAATAGAATTGATATAGCACAGGACTGGGCCATTTAGTGCAGTGTCTCCAGTGTTTATCCTCCATTTAAACTATATCTCACTATATTAACTGTCTCTACAGGGGTGCTTTCCATTCCTTTCTCAGTAGAGCTGCTTCCTTGGAGCTCCAGAGACATGGGTTTAATCCTGACCTCCAGTACTGTCTCTCTGGAGTTCGCACGTTCTCCCTGTGACCACATGGCTTCCCTGGAGTGCTCTGGTTTCCTCCCACAACCCAATGCCATGCAGTTTGGTAGGTTACATGGCCACTATATATTGCCCTTATTGTGTAAGTGATTGGTAGAATCTGGGGGCAGTCAGTGGGAATGTGGGAGGAATAAAATGGGATTAGTGTAAATATGTGCTTAATGGTTGATACAGACTCAGTGGACCAGTGGGTCTGTGGTTTAACTCTATGGTCTCAAGCACACCAGCGGTTCCTCATACTAGCCACTGTCTGGGTGGAGATGTTCCTTCTGAATTCCCCATTGGATTTATTAGGGATGGTGCGTCATTCAATTTAGACTCTCATACAAGTGAGAACATCACCATACACAAAAAGTGCTGGAGGAACTCAGCAGGTCAGGCAGCATCCATGGAGGGAAATAAACACTCGACATTCCAGGCTGAGACCCTTCATCAGGACTGGAAAGGAAGAGGACAGAAGCCAGAATAAGATGATGAGGGGAAGGCAGCACCACTATATCTACCCAACAAAGCACGGTTATAGCTTTAAAGACACCTTTTCCAGTAAATCTCTTCTGCAGCTTTTCCAAAGCTTCTGTATCTTTCTTTATGTGGGGATCAGAATTCTGCACCATACTGGTATATACACTATGTAGCTTTTATCATACAATTTCCACAAACAGCCATGCCTCAAACTTGTCAACACTCTCAAAAGAATGAATGGATGCTTGAGTGAGGTGCCAAGGTGAATCACATCCTGACAAACTGTCTCCTTTGGTAGAGAACCCAAAAAAGATGCTTTAAAAGTAATCTCTGGTAATATTTGTTAGATGGTTTCATTGAATGATGTTGATGTATCTCCTGATCAGTTTTACCTGGTAAAACTTGTTAATGGGAATATTTCTGTTGTCTTTTCTCTTGGACAAAGATGAACGAGTTAAATGTCTGTGAGTGAGAGGGAGCGAGCATGTGGTTCCGAGTGGGAGGAGTTGCACTTTTAGTTCTGTTGGTGAGGGGTGAATGTTTCGGGGTGGGGGGGGGAGAAGAACGACAGCCGGAAGTTAATCCATGTGGGAATCTGTAACAGAAATGTTAAGATCTTGCAGCCGAGAGTTTCAGGAATTTGCCAGAGGGAAGTTAAAGAACAGCAGCTCATACCTGTATCTGGATTATTTCCATTTCTGTTTACGAGTGGGAATAGGAATGCATCGATTAACTGTTGTTCAGGAGTGACCCTCTCAACTGAGCTGGGACCAGTGTCTCGGTGGCAGCTTAACGAGCAGTGTGTGGAGACTTATTTGGCAGGAAGGAGCCGAGAGGAGAAGGTGCACAGTACTGGGTGGGGGAAATTTGCAGACTGATTACAAAAAGGTGCAAAATACTGTGATAGGGACAATAGCAAAAGGAAAAAAGAGCAAAAATTCCTGGAATGTAACTATTGTTCTTGAGTGGAGTTTTTCCAGTCTGATGAAAGAGGATATAGAGCTGGATCTTGTTTTGGGGAGTGACGTGGGACATTTGGGAGTAGGGGAGCATTTGCAGAATGGAGATCATATGTCATCAGATTTAGGGTAGGTGTAAGAAATGGCCAAGTACATTCTTGGGTCAAAATACAACTGGGGGAGGGGAATTTTGGGGAATTGGCCCAAAAAGATTGGAATAACAATATGAGTAGTGAACAGTTATTGAATAATGAGAGTCCTTTAAGAGGAGGCGAGCTGGATACAGAGTTGACACTTTCAGACGACAGACAGGAAGAAAATTCAAAACCAGAACTCCCTTAATGACTAAAGATTTTAGAGTTTAAAATGAGATTGAAAAACAAGATGTGACAAATATAAGAGCGGAACAAGGTTGAATATTGGAAGTACAAGATGCTTAGGAAAGGGGAATGAGAAGACAGAGTAGATTAGTGGTCAACATAAAAAGGGAACTGGAAAACCTTTAGTAAGCATTACAATTGTAAAATGAAAGTCAAAGGATGGGTGTGGCTGATTGGGGTGCAAAAGGCAATCGTCATCACTGAGGCAGAGAGTATGGCTGAACTACTAAACCATAAAAGAAAGTGAATGCAATAAATGCATTGGTAATGGAGCAGGCAGTCATGGTTTTGAAGAGAGTAGCTCCTCTTCCATTATTTTATTTTTAAAGTTTGGAAAAGTAGAAAAGTCTACAGGTCCTAATGGAAACTCGAGGGAAGGTATGGTTTTGATATTGTAGCTGTGTTCTTCCAATATAAGATATTAGGATATTTATTTATTAGTCACATGTCCATCGAAACACACAGTGAAATGCATCTTTTTGCATTACTGAGAATGTGCTGGGGGCAGCCTGCAAGTGTCACCACTCTTCCGGTGCCAACATAGCATGCCCAGAGCCACTGACCTGTACGTCTTTGGAACGTGGGAGGAAACCGGAGTACCCGGAGGAAACCCATGCAGACACGGGGAGAATGTACAAACTCCTTACAGACAGTGGCGGGAATTGAACCCCGCTCGCTGGCACTGTAATAGCGTCACACTAACCGCTACACTACTGTGCGCCTCCAGTCCTCCATTGTTAGCAATATGATGCTGGAGCATTGCACATGCTGTAGCTTTGTTTACAAGGAAGGTGGACGTCTCCAGAACTGCAGCCCAATGTTGGTGCTGGGGAAACTGAGACAGTAATCTAGACTGAATTCATTGGAATTTGTAAAAATCTGGGTTAATGAATGAAAGGTAACTGGGCTTGTTAAAGCTTAATCATGTTTGACATTCTTGAAATCTTTGAAATAATAGAGATGAGGACTATGCCGCTCATATAGTGTATGCTGACCTCTAATAGGTATTGGACAGAACACCATGTAATGGAATTGTTTCAGTAATTAAAGTCCTTGGGAATAAAAATATGGGTATGAAATTGATTAATGGACAGGAAGTGGAGATTATGTTGCAAAAACGAGTATTTGTTTTTGGACTGAATTTGCTGACGAATCTGTTGGTAACAACCTTAAAATACTTATTGTCGTTTTCTATACCAATGACGCATGAACTGAACAATTGTGGACCAACTTGTTTAAAATTTTATTCACATACATTAAGTTTGAAAGGCTGAGAGCAGAAATGAGTGTGTGGGCTGCTTTGCTGCATCTAGGCATGGATATAACCCAGTCATTAAAATGAACGTCATAAACCAAACAGCATTTCCCTTTAGACAGTGAGTGAGGCCCTCGGAGGAGGACTTTGACCAAGTGTAGTTCACCTGCACCTACCACAATAATTCAAAGGGCTGCATTGGTTCCCAGCAAAGCATCCTGTTTCTGTGGCTGCGAGTGAGGGATCTATAGAAGGCACAGAAAAAGTTAATGGGAATATTTTGGGGGGGGGGGGGGTGGTGAAGGAAAGAGTCCTAACAGTGGATTCCATGTTGTGGCACTGTGACATGTTTCATCACCAGCAGAGCACTATAGCGAGTTGCTGGATTATGGAACGTCTATCAATTGTTTTGAGCAATTGCCTCACCTTCTGGAAATCGGCTATGATGCTTCTACACCATATTTTTGTTTCTCCTCCTCCCGGAAAGCAGCAACTCCTGTAGGAAGAGCACAGCAGGCTCGGCCCAAATGGTGAGAGCCAGCCAGCTCATCCACCACAGGGGCACTGCAGTAAAATCTCGTTGTTCCCTCTTGATCCCTGACTTTACCTTTCATTCTCGCTCTCAGCTCTCCAGTCTTTCTTTCACAATTTCACTCTCCGTGACTGTTTCTCCCCCACTGGGGGCCTGGGGTGGAAGTTTGCCCTTTTGCCCCCTCCCCCTAACACAGCCGTGCTGAAGTCGGTGAAGGTTTCTCTGCCTCCTCCATCGACTCATAATCTCAACGTGATCATTCAGGCTGTCAACCGGTAAAACGCTAACGAACTGTAACAGGAATGCCTCGTAGTCAGAATATCTTCGCAGCCTTGGGGTGGAGCAGGTATCAGTCAGGCTCTCTTCTGCATTTAATAATTTGACCTCTGCAGTGTGTCTGATGCAGAGACCTGTCCCTGGTTAATATGGAATCATACAGCAGAGAAAATGGTTCTCCCGGCCCACCTCGTCCATGCCGATCATGATGCCTATCACATTTGCCCCCAGTAGGCCTGTATCCCTTTACACCTTCCCGATCCAAGTATCTGTCCAAATACCTGTTAAATGTTGTAATCGCTCTACCACCTCCTCTGGCAGCTCGTTCCAGATAACTGTCACCCTCTGTGTTGGGGGGAACAACTTACCCCTCAGATTGCCTTTAAATTTTTCCCTTCTCATTCTTAACCTTATGCACTCTAGTTCTAGATGCCCCTGGGAAAAAGACTCAGGTTATCTATCCTACCTATGCTCCTCATAATTTTATAAATCTCCAGGGTGTCACCCCTTAACCTCCTCCATTTCGGTGAGAATAAACCCAGCCTATTCAATCTCTCCTTATAACTATAGCTCTCCATTCCAGGCAAAATCCTGGTGATTCTCTTCTGCACTCTCTCTATTGTTACCATCTCCTTCCTATAGTGTGGAAGCCAGAACCATACATGATATTCCAAGCGTGGTGTTCACAGCTAAGGCTGTTTTACTGCATTAGCTTATCTATTATCTGGAGGGATAGAAGTACTCATTGCCTCATTTGAGTAGGTAACAGGCTGATTATCCCTGCACCTTGTACGTGACTATACAGAGGTGAGCACCTCTCTCTCCCTACCCTGGTGGGTGAGGGTGGTACTGATCTATCTGCCACGTTAGTGTTTATCAGTCATGTTGCTGTTGGGATGGGGTCACAATCAGCAAGGTATGGTAGTGGTCGCCTGCTGTTGGTTACTGTCAGTGAATCCCTTGCTGAAATGTGCATACACATGCCAAGGAACGGTAACGGGTCATTTTTGGACGTGGAATGGCTGACCAGAAAGAGTGGGGAAGCAGAACCCAGAAACGCTAGATCCACAGCTGCAGCGGATAGCCACTAGGCTGAGGTATTGTCTGGAGGCTGTGGGTCTGTGCCATCAGCGAGGATCAGTGCTGTCAAACAAAATAGGGAGGAAACTGGCAGATGAAGGCAGCTGCTGTGACAAGCTCAACATCAAGTGCCAAACTGAGCCCAGAGCCACTTGGGCAGGTTAACTGTTCTTCCTGGCAATCACCGATCTCATCCTCTCCCAGCTAACATTCTATACCTTTGTGCAGAGATTCTGACGTGATATTTTCCTTAAAGCAACAGCATCATCGTGCACTGTTTGGAATTTCTGGCATGTGAGATTTCTCTTCTCTTTCTGCCGTACGTGTCTCAGCAGGACATATAAATGTTTTGCAATGATTTCATCTCCCTTCAGCCTGGTTACTGGCAGGAGGCATTGGTGAATTAATGATGTTGTTTAGATTTTCACAGTATCTCAAGTGGCAGTGCACTTGGCCATAGTGTCCTGGGAGGTGGAGAGGGAGGTCATTGGTTGGCAAGTGTAAGAAATGTGGAAGGCTTGTTTTTAGCAATGAGATTTTGGGGACGGCTGAAGCCTTTTCATTCACAAATCCACCTCGTAACTAAGACTGCATATTTCCACTGCTAACACAGTACGGCTCTGTCCCCACCACTGCCCCCAACCACAGGAAACATCAGTGTGAGAAGGAAAGCACGTGATGTACACAATTTTTAAAGAGAGCGATGCAGTGAGATTCAGTCAGCAATCTAATCCAACTACCAACGGTCCAAAGTTCGAGAGGATGCAGGTGTCTTGATCTAACAAACAAAATGCCAGAGAAACTCCGTAGGTCAGGCAGCATCTGTGGAGGGAAATGGACAGTTGATGCTTCAGGTTGAGACCTGAGTTCCTCCTCATTGTTGCTCCAGATTCCAGAATCCTGCTGAGTGTTTCTAACACTTTCTGTTTCTACTATCAGGTCTGCACCTCCACCTTTCTTCACCCCTCCCACTCTTTCTCTCTCCCCCCACCCCCCCCCACCCCACTCTCTCCCAGTGCTGTGCTGTGGTGATGGTCTTCACTGATTCAGCAACTGCCCCAGCTCCCTCCTTCCCTCCCCTGTTATTAGCTGTTCATCCAAAGCCTCTGTGCTCATAATCGTAATTCCAGCTATCCAGGCCTTGCTGTTGGTGTGTGGAGAGAGGGGCACTGCTCAGTAACCTTGCCTACAACCTCCTTTTGTCTCCAGGGATCTTGATCTTGCACTTTCCCTGGCATTAGCTCTGGGCCCTCATCCCCCAGCCAATAGTATTGCCATGAATTTGACTGGCATCTCAGAGTTGGGAGCTTTTTGTTAGTGAAGGGCAACAGTGACAGTCTGGGATGGGAGTGCCCTCTGCTGCTGAGTTAGGGGCTCTCAATCTGGACCAGTGCGTTCAAGTTTCCTTCCACATTCCAAAGACATACGGGTAGGTTAATATGGGCTTAAAATGGGTGGCGTGGACTCATTGGGCTGGAAGGGCCTGCTACCACACTGTAAATAAAAAAAGGTCTGAAAAGGAATCATGAGCCAGTTCAAACCAGTTCAGAGCATCCTCAGCCATTGTGGTCCTGAATCCAAGAATTGTTCCTTTGGCCTGGAGTCCGTAACTTTCAACCCTGATCTACCATGTTAGACTCAACACAGGCAGTCCCCTACCCTCTGGGCAACAGGCTGGCTTTCCTCAATTGGAGCATTGTGGAGCAGAAGATTTGAGTGAATGTACCTCCTGGTCTGGAAGACTGAGCCCCTTGTCCACTCTAGGTGGGGAGGTGGGTGGGGGGGGGGGGGGGGGGGGGGGAGTTGTGATCCATTCCTATCAGGACCTGGGTTATTGTTCCCAGGAATGGTAGGCATGGCAGCTATTGCTATGGAGAGACTGGCCACAGGGCCAGGCTTTTCATGCAGCGCCAGGAAAGAGTTAAAATTCTGTTGAATTTTGACGTTAGAAAAGCTGGAGGAAATTGATGCAACAAGAAAAGAGAAACGTTGCTGGGTTCACACTTCAAGGTTCCTCTTCTGCTGCTGAACGGATGCACGTTACTTAGCAATATCACTGGTTAGTTTTTGTGATGGCTGGGATTAGTTGGTTGACTGGTCACTGGGATTTGCATGGTTGGCCTGGTTCTTTGTTAACCAAACTTGTGCTTCTCCCCAGATTTCTCCTTCAGTGGGGGTGGTCGTATGAATGGCGCTGTTCTATCGGTATCCTCGACATAACTAGAGAGAGCCAGCAGGCTATCGCACTTAAGGGGCATCGTACTGGGAGTTTTCTTCCTTTCTCTCTCTCTTCCTGCCCAGCATTGAATGAGGGGTGGGTTCCACTGCAGCTGCCTGTTTTCCAGGATCAACCATGTTGTTTCTGTGCTGGGAAACTGAGAGGTGGTTTGTCCCAGTTCTGCTTCCTCCCACAGTGGAACGTCATTTACATTCTAGGTACACCCGTGAAGATTAGCTGTGAGGTGAGAAGGCAAATGAATACTGGTGAGATCATGGCCCCACTGGAACCCACAGCCTGGGGAGATTGGGAGGTAAAGGGAAGCTGTCTGGTCAGTGCTGGAAGGCTGCGATGTGCCCAGGCAGTAGATGAGGTGCTGTCGCTCGACCTCGTGTTGGGCCTTGTTGTGCCAATGCAGGAGGCCACAGACAGACAAGTCAACGAAGGAGTCGGATGGAGGATTATGGTCTCAGACATCACCTGCGGACTTGACGCAGGTGCTCCACCAAGTGGTCAGCCAATCTGTGCTTGGTTTCTCCGATGTGGAAGAGACCACATTGTGAGCACTGATTGGAGGAAGGGCAAGGGAGTCGCTGCGTCACCTGCCAGGACTGTATCGACCTCTGGATGACAAGTGGTGAAAGGACGGATATTGAATCCATTCTGATGAAGGACTTCTGACCTGAAACCTTAATCCTGTTTCTCTTTCCACAGGTGCTGTCTGACCTGCTGAGTGTTTCTACTATCAGGTCTGCACCTCCGCCTTTCTTCACCACTCCCACTCTTTCTCTCTCCCCCCCCCCCCCCCCCCCCACTCTCTCCCAGTGCTGTGCTGTGGTGATGGTCTTCACTGATTCAGCAACCGCCCCAGCTCCCTCCTTCCCTCCCCTGTTATTAGCTGTTCATCCAAAGCCTCTGTGCTCGTAATCATAATTCCAGCTATCCAGGCCTTGCTGTTGGTGTGTGGAGAGAGGGGCACTGCTCAGTAACCGTGCCCACAACCTGCCTGGTCATCCTGGGGACCATCAGCACCCATTTCTGCCCCTGCCCCATCCTGAGACGACATCTGAGTCCATGATGGAACATTACAACATTGTGGTGGGGAGGAGATGGGTGACTTCTACGTCTAAGTCTCTCTCTAACTGACCTTCCTTACTCACTCTACTCCCCACCTTTCTTGCTCTAGATCTCCTCATGCTTCTCCCCCCCAGCCCCTCCCTTTGTCTGTCCCTAAACTTTGCTAATCTCTTGCTTGCCCCTCCTTTTCTCTTGTTCTCTCTTCCCCCGACTTCATCTGTCTCTGACCGATCTTCCTTTCCCTGCTGAGAGAGAGTGAAGTTCTGATCTTTCTCAAAGTACATCAGCCTCTCCCACCCTGCCATCCCAAGGGGGGAGTCTGGGCCGCCTTCCCATTCTGCTCCTTCACTTTATGTAAAACTCCAAAGGACGAGAAATGACTCTGAATTTCAGCTCCCCCCCCACTGGAGTTTGACAAACCTGCTCATTGTGAACACAGTTTGTTCAGACCCACACTTTGTACAAACTGCAGTACAGTGCACACGTGTCTTGAAGGGCTGTATTTTGTGGAATTTGTTGTTTGGTTTGGGGTTGTGCAGAGATTAGCTGTGGTGTGCCTGTGTGTGCACTGGAATGTGCTGTGAGTGGAATGGTCCTGAGACGTGCACGTGGGAATCTGATGGAAGGGGTATGGTCTCACGCGGTAGGGTGTGTGTACACACGTTTGTGCTATGCAATGGATCACTGGGGGAAGGCTCCTGTGCAATGCCACCCCCTAACTTGGCAAGCAGTATGCAAGAGGGTATAGCCTCTAGGTATTGTTTTGTACTATATAATACTAACAATTATTGGTTATAAGTCATGATGCCTGGAATTATTTGTACGGGCAGTAACTATAAACACATTTTTCCATGAAATCTTCTACAAAGTTAAGTACCTTGTGTCTTTTCCAAAAAAAAATTAAATGTGTGTGTGTTCAGGATTTATGGAGGGAGTGTGGGTGAATGGGTCAGGCTGGAATATTCTAACAGAGCTGGCAGTGACTTGATGGGCTGAATAGCCTTTTTTCTTTGCTGCAACCTTTAAGTTACTTTGTGTGTTTTTGTGGAGGATGGTGTAAGCATGTCAGTGCTTGTATGTGCATTGACATTTCCCTGCTGAAGATTTTCAGCAGCTGAATAACGTAAACCAAAGGGCCACAGGCTTAAGCCCTTATCTGTCCTCAACCAGCTGGGCTGGAAGAAGCCACACGAGTGCCTGGCTGGTGGCCTCCACGGCCCCATCCAGGGCTCTGACTGGAAAATGTAACTGCATCTGTAGCCCCACAAGAGGAATGGGTTGAGTGTGATCCCTCCCTCTGGAGTAGCACTTGCTGTCAGGAATCAGGTAGTTGAGGAAGTCTCAGCCAGTGGTTGTAGCTAAACCCCAGGAAGGAATCTATACTGGTGGCTGAAGTGGGAGATAAACCTGGTTGTCACACTCGCCTCCCATCTCTCAAGATAAGATATCTTTATTAGTCACATGTACATCGAAACAACACAACGAAATGCATCTTTTGCGTAGTGTGTTCTGGGGGCAGCCCGCAAGTGTCTCCACGCTTCCGACGCCAACATAGCATGCCCACAACTTCCTAACCTGTACGTCTTTGGAATGTGGGAGGAAACCGGAGCACCCGGAGGAAACCCACGCAGACATGGGGAGAACGTACAAACTCCTTACAGACAGCAGCCGGAATTGAATCTGGGTCACTGGCACTGTAATAGCGTTACGCTAACCGCTACACTACTGTGCCTGCTGCACAACCCTGACAGTTAAAGATTTTTCATTTATATAGCACCTGTCACCAACATGGAACAACCCAAAACATCTTAGAGACAGTGAAGTAATTTTGTAACATGGCTACTCTTGAAACGAATTGAGCAGCCAGTTTTTGCACAGCAGCATCATACATGAGTATAGACAGAGTCAATGTGCACAGTCTTTTCCCCAGGATTGGGGAATCGAGAACTAAGGGACAAAGGTTTAAGGTGAGGGGGAGATATTTAATAGGAACCTGAGGGGAAACTTTTTCCATCCAGAGGGTGGTCAGTAGATGAATGAGCTGCCAGGGAAGTGGTTGAGGTAAGTACATAGACATTTAAAAGGTACTTGGACAGATACATGGATAGGAAAGGGTTAGAGGGATATGGGCTAAATACTAGGAAATGGGATGAGCTCAGATGGGAATCTTGGTTGGCACGGACCAGTTGGGCTGAAGGGACCATTTCTGTGCTGTATGACTCTAAGCAATGTCAGCCTACTCTTTAATGGAAAAACGATGGAAGGTGTGGTTGACAGTACCATCAGTCAGTGCTTGGTCTCCAATAACCTGCTCACTGATAAACAGTTTGGATTTCACTGGGATCACTTGGCTCCAGACCTTATCACAGCTTTGCTCTGAAAAGTTGAATTCTGGTGGTAACTCCCCTGATAGGAAGGCAGCATTTGACTGAGTGTGGCATCAAGGAGTCCTGGTAACACTGAAGTCAGTGGCATCAGGGGAATACACACCAATTGCTGTAGGTGTACTGTGCACAAAGGAAGATGTTGTTGGAGTTCAGTCATCCCAGCCCCAGGACATCACTGCAAGAGTTTGTCAGCACAGTGTCCCGTCCATCTTCAGCTGCTTCGTCAATAACCTTCCTTCCATCTGTGGGGATTTTCACTGATGCACAATGTTCAGTTTCAATTCCAACAGTCCATGCCTAGGCAATAGTCAGGCATGGGCTGATAAATGGCAAGCAATGTTTGTGCTACAGAAGTGCCAGACAAATAGCTATCAACAAGAGAGAATATACCTACCTACCTTTGACATTCAATGGAATTACCATCCCCAGGCTCCCCACCATCATCATCCTGGGGCTTCACCAGATATGCACTGGACCAGCAACATAAAAGCTATGTTACAAGAATAGGTCAGACCCTTGGCAACTAGTGATGAGTGACTTATCCCCTGACACCCTAAAGCCTTTTCACCATCTACCAGATGCAAGAGGAGCTGGATGGAATATCTTCCACTTGCCTGGGTGAGTGCTGCAGCAACACTCGACAAACTCATTGCCATCCAGGGCAAAGCAGCCTGTCTGATTGGCACTGCATCCATTCTATTCATTCATTCCCCCCATTAACACAGAGTGAACAGTACGAACTGCTGTTACTCACCCCAGGCCACCCCTAAAGCACCTCCCAAACCGGTGACTTCTACTGCCAAGAAGGATGGGGACAGACAATGCAATCGGAGCACCACCATCTAGATGTTGTCCTCCAGGTAACACACTGTGCTGGTTTGGAGATATTGCCAGTCCTTTGTTGTCATTGGGTCTAAATCCGATTGCATTGTCTGTCCCCATCCTTCTTGGCAGTAGAAGTCACAGGTTTGGGAGGTGCTTTAGGGGTGGCCTGGGTGAGTAACAGCAGTTTGTACTGTTCACTCTGTGTTAATGGGGGGAATGAATGAATAGAATGGATGCAGTGCCAATCAGACAGGCTACTTTCCCCTGGATGGCAATGAGTTTGTCGAATGTTGTCCAGCAGCACTGCAGGAAATACCTTCATAAGCACTGCAGCAGTTCCAGAAAATAGCTCATCACCACCTTCTCAAGGGCAATTAAGAATGGGCAATAAATGCTGGCTTTGCTACTGAAGCCCAGACATTAGAAAACAAATATTGACAGCTCAGGCAGCATCCATGCAAAGAACAGAGTTATCATTTCAGATCATATTTATTCATTGAGCATTTTCTGCTTAATTTCAGATTTCCAAGTGCCACAGTCTTTCACATTGTAATGTGACAGTAACCTTTTTGTTTTCTGCGTTGCCAGTTGGGAATGTATATTGGGCAGGGCACTGGGGCGTGGCTTCTGTATTCCAGGAATGGCTATCAAATCCAGGAAATTTACTCCGGCCTCTGCTGATACTTCAAGGCCAACCCCATCCTCGCTCTGTTCACCCCTCCCTCTGCCCCTTCCTCCCCAGTCCTGTGCTGACCCCACATCTCCGCCCTGACCACCTGCTGACTGTTTGTGACCTGGTTTGTCTGTAACCTCCACAGGTACGATGCTGGGAAGGACGGTTTCATCGACCTGATGGAGTTGAAACTGATGATGGAGAAGCTTGAGGCTCCTCAGACACATCTTGGGTTGAAGAACATGATCAAGGAGGTTGATGAGGACTTTGACGGAAAGCTCAGCTTCCGGGAGGTAATGTGTTGTGGGAGCTGCAGAGTTCAGACAGTTCGACCTGCACAGCCGAGTGTGCAAGAGGCAAATAAAATCAAATGTAAATTACTGAATGTGTTGGCACCCTCAGGCAAGTGGTAGTGTTAGTGTGCACTGACCGATGGGTCCACTTCAGCCAGACCCTGGGTTAGAAGTTTTGTAGTATCCAAGTGTTGGTTACTGGAATAGTTGGTGTCACTTGGATGGTTATTGCTTTAATTGGTGTGTGGTATCCTTGTCCAGGTTCCTAGATTGGTTGGTGTTCAGTTTACCGGCCCCAGTTACTGAGTAGGTTGGTTGTGAGATGTTCTCGGCTCCAGCTACTTGATTAGTTGGTCAATAGTGTCCCAGCTTTGGTTGCTGAATTCATTGCTGTAAGGTGTACCTACCCTCAAGTACTTCACTAATTGGTCTCCATATTCCAGTCCCGGCTGTTGGTTTAGTTGGTGTGCTGTTGAACAACACCACATTTTAACAGCGATGTTGAGCCTGAGACAGAGGGATTCCAACAGATGGCTGCTGTTTGCAAGACTGGATCAGAAAGGATGGGGTTTTTGGGATGGTGCCATGATTGTGGATGTATCTTGTGCATTTTATTTCTCTCATAGAGGATCACCAGCTCTGAGAATTTTCCCTCATTCCTTCATTTAATGTGGACATTGCCACCAAGACTGACCATTGTTTGTCCTGGTGCATTCTGGGGAGGTGGGTGGGGAGTGATGAAGATGCTTCCGTTTAATGGTCAGGTCAAAGTCCTGTAACTCTCTAACTGTTAATCACTGGAGCAGCCAGTTCAATAAGCTCTTCATGAATTTGGACTGTGGCTTAAATTGAAAGCTTTCAAATATTGGTTTGATGCATGTTAACACTGTTATTACAAAGAAACTCTTCATCCCTCCCTCCTTGTTTGTGTGCACGAGCAATCAAGCAGTTGGCAAAGAGCCCTCGCTGGGTTTGCTGAGCTCACCTGGGACTTGATTGGGGCTCCCGAGTGACTTCTGTGTCTGCTGATTCAGCAGATAAGGGAAAATAGATTCGCATTCTCAGCCTGTGTAATGAATGCAACTGCCTTTTGAATAAGGCAAGAAGTGGCTGAGGAGGTACTATATGAATTCAACATCAACTGGAGAGGGTTGGGGGAAAGAACTCTCAGAAGTAGCAGAGAAATTCTGGAGCCTGAGGAAGGGTTGTGGATTCTATGCTGCTCTCACCCTCTGCTGGTCACTTTGAATGCTGCATCCCATTTGAGCTGAAGCAATGTGGTTATCAGCATTTTTAAAAATTATCCATTAATTTGAATTAAACACTAATAAATGAAAACAGAAACTGAACAACTTTGATGTTGAACCACTTTGAATTGAGGGCAAGCTACTCATCTGGTAAACTGGGGATTGGTTCAAGAAGATGTTCTCATCAGAATCCTAGCTGGAGACAGTAGATTGTAACATGATGTTGAGGGAGTAGCATCTATAGGATTGAAGAAAGCTGATGTGTTGGCCAGTTAGCTGCTGACTTCCCCTGTCTATGTCACTCAGATCTCTAATACACACTAAACTGGGGTTCCTCCTTGTGGACCATATTATTGTCACTTTGCTTTGTGTCCATTCATATCTAATAGCAGATCTCATCCCTTACACCATTTCCCCTCTCTTGCCCTTCAGTTCTTGCTAATTTTCCGTAAGGCGGCTGCAGGAGAGTTGGCTGAAGACAGTGGTTTGCATGCTCTTGCCCAGTTGTCTGAAATCGATGTCGCAACAGAGGGTGTGAAAGGGGCCAGAACCTTCTTTGAAGCCAAAGTAAGTGTCACTTGCAACTTGATTTTCTGTATTGATTATTGACTCGTGTTCTGCCTGCGCTGGTTTCACTCAGTTTGTTTCTGGGCTTGCATTAAATCACACAGTGACTACAGTGTAGGACTAGGTCATTGTTCTCTCCAGGTTGTGCTGATGCTTATGGCGCCACACAATAATCCTTCCTTGTATTTCTCCTACTTTAAAAATGTCATTGCTTTTCACCTCAATCACTGGACATGGTTAGAATGTGGAACGCGTTACCACTCTAGGTAAGGAGGCTTCCCCTGCATTCCTTTTTGGATTTATTAGTGATAATTTTCCATTATGATCTGTAAAGTCCATGAAGAATTTGAATCATCAAGCTTCTCTGTTATGGAACAGCTGATTGACACTGACTCAATCTTGGAGAAAAGACCTCCTGAGCCAAAGAGGGAAAATGGAATTTTCCCTCTTTGAGAGGCTGTAGTGAGGGACAGTCACTGTAGATCACTGATCTACATCATCAGCATAATCAAAGACCCCACCCACCCAGGTCATTCTCTCTTCTCTCCTCTTCCATCAGGTAGAAGGTACAGGAGCCTGAGGGCACGTACCACCAGACTTAAGGACAGCTTCTATCCCACTGTGATAAGACTATTGAACGGTTCCCTTATACAATGAGATGGACTATGACCTTCCTTGTGCCTTATTGCACTGCACTTTCTCTGTAGCTGTGACACTTTGTACTGTTATTGTTTTTTTTAACCTGTACTACATCAATGCACTCTGTACTAACTTGATGTAACTGCACTGTGTAATGAATTGACCTGTAAGATCGGTTTGTAAGACAAGTTTTTCACTGTACCTCAGTACAAGTGACAATAATAAACCAATACCAATCCTGAACGAGATTGGTAGTCATTAACATTGATACCAGGGCTTTGAGTTTACTGTTTTGATAATAACATGTGTTATCTCTGCAGCTTCAGGCAATCAATGATGCAAACAGATTTGAGCAGGAGATCAAGGAGGAGCAGGAGGAAAAGAAGAAACAGGCAGAGGAGAAGAAACAGAAGAGAGCAGCCTTCAAGGAGCTGCAGTCAGCATTCAAGTAAAGTCAGCCTTCTGCCTAAACTGCTTGGCCCCTGGGTGCAGGAGGTCTGAGGATCTGGCTTATCATCTTGGCCCAGGTGAAGGACTGCCTTTCATTTTAAAGAATAGGTTGGGTAAGGGGAGGGGTGAGGATGGGATACACCTGAGATAATGCTGCCCACACTGTCCAGTTTGGATAGGTGGAACTGCCTCTTTCACTTCCAGGCATGTCCTCAGCCTGTGATTTCAACACCAGACTTTGCCTCTTGTGACAATAGAAGCCTTTGGGAATGAGCAGGGTAGGTGAGGGAGGAGATGGTTGATGTTGTTCATGCATTTTGTTTCTTTTATATATATATTATATTTCATTATTTGAGATCTTGTCCCATTGCTTTTATTCCTGGTCCATGGCTCTGAAAGCAAAGTTCCTATGATGGGGCTACGGCAGGGTATGGGGGAATGGAACACCTGTGGATGAAGCTTCTGGTGCACAGTTGGCATTTTAAGAGGGACCTTGGCCTTATTGGGGTGTGGCAGTTTGTCCAACAGAGACCCTTTTCCTTCGATAGCTGGACAAAGCAGTCAGACTGAGTCCAGTTCACACCGTAAGCTGAAGTGCCATCTAAAGTGGTAGGGAGGGAAGTTCCCACTGTCTCTTTTCTGACAACGTGGACATTGTAAAGGAAAAAGCTCAATTGGAATTGTTGCCTCCTCCCAGAATGGAATTTCCTCAATTAGCACATGGTTGTTTGTTACTTTAAAGTCGTGGCCATGAGTTTAAGGCTGTGTTTAATTGAGCACCTCATGCAAAACAAATAGGTGGGTAGGAAAAGAAGGCAAGTATAAACAATTGGTAGCATTCAGCTTTTTGAAGAGTCTTTTTTAAATGATGACTTTTTTTTAAAACATCCATTCAAAGATGTACTATTGGAACAGCACAAGGGTTTCTTCCTCCTCAGTCAACTGGGGCAGCCTTTTTTCTGTTGTGCTTTAAGATGGCATTCCCTTTATCCCCGATTTTCATTCTGTCCAATAGGTTGAATATCCTGCTATTTTTGCGCCAAGCTCCCCTGTGAATATTTCTTGTGCTTGCTCCTAACGTGAATGTCTTAATTGCATCTGTGTTCTACTATCTTCTGTGCACACTTGATGCAATACATTCCTGCCCTAATAATCTCAGAGCAAGTAGCTGTCGTACTTTAAATTGTCCATACCAACATTTTCTGACATCTAATAGTCAGAAATTGGTAGCATATTTACACATTAAATGATCTTGTTTACTGTAGAGTTAGATAACATTGATTGAACATATCATTCTTCGGTTCCAGCAAGTTTGTGAAGGCCAATTCACTTGTGCTGACCTGCACAAGATGCTTTATAGCCACCTCGGCTGGACTGCCCAAGTGACATAGCCATACTCTACTTCCTTCAGACTCCCAACTGTGGGAGAGGTGCCATAAGCAGTTAATCAACCCATGTGTCTGACTGTATTTACAATTATTCCAGAGTTACAGCCCTGCAGATATCTTTCCCTTGAGGAGGAGAAGGTGGGCAAACCTTAATGCAAGGATTAGTTGTGTGCATCTTCCCATGTATATTGTACAGATGTTCTCAGCTGCTGGGCAGGGGCTTGCATTTCATTGGGGGGGAAGCAGTGGGTGAAGATTTCTACACTATGGTTCTGAGTTATAACTGACCCCCTAAAATAGATTTGTATTGCAATACACTGTTAGTCAGGGCAGCTTGTCGTCTGTATCAAGTCTTCCTTCAAGTTCTGAGCAACATTGGAACCATTTCAGTTCTTCCACTACCCTCATCCATGCAGCATGCAAAATCTGATCTGTTTTGAGAACTGAGCGAACACAGTGTTAAAGTGTCATCAAGCTTTCAGGCTTCTTTTCCTGATGACCTCCCTGTGCTCTAGCAGCTGGACCAAGAAGAAGGAACAGTGCTCAGTATTGGGTTCCCAACTACCTGCCTTCAACTTGTGAGCAGCAGCTCCCATCAAGTTGTTTATTGAATTAGAAAGAGGCCCATTGGCTGTACACACAGTCCCTTGAGAGGGTGCAATCCAGTTGTTGTTGTGAATCACAAAGGTGTTCCAATCAATTTGTTGCAAAACTCCTGCAAGTGTTAAAAAAACAATAGAAGTGCCTTTTATGAAGAAATGTATGCTTATGTATGAAGAAATGGGCCAGGAAAGTTTGCAAAAAAAAACATCGCAAAGAGGGTAAATAGTCTCAAATTAAACTCTGAACTGACCAACTGACCAAGAAATATTCAAGTAGTGATCGAGACTGCTGCCAGAAAAACATTTACTGTTCAATATTCCCAGTTACCTCCAGCCTGGAATTCAGAATACTGAGCACCCAATGAATGGAATATCCTTGAAACAACTCATTGCAAACCTCTGTTTGCTCAGGGCACATTTTTGAAATACTTTGTTTGTGAACCAGCTCAGGGAAGCTGTCACCCACGTACCAGGGAAGCATATGAAACAAAATGGATACAGATGCTGGCAATCTGAAGCAAAACTTCTGGACCTTTGTAGTAGGTTCAAGAGCTTCTGCAATAAGTAATAACATTTGGGTATAACCCTTTGTCAGAACAAGGTTTACACTCAAAATATTAAACAATGGTGCTCCCTGGCCATCTGGTTTGTTCCCTAGTCTACAACTGGCTGATGTCACTTGCACTGTTGGTGGTGATACTGTCTTGGTTACAGTACCACTGGCCAGGAGAAGAATATCAAGGTTCTTGCTCCTGAACATTAGCCAATAATCCTTGCTGCACATGAGTTCAACTATGATTCTTCCATTGTTTAGCTGAGTAGTGGAAGAGGGGTGTATTGTGACCCCTGGGTGTTAGGGCTGTTGGTTCAACAGCATGAACTAATGGTTATAACGCCCATCTCTGTGGGGGCTTAAACAATTGGGACTGGTTTACAACCCACAGTGTTTTATTTAAACAGCTCTCACATTCCATTGCATGGCTAATCTTGGGCTGAATGCATCTTTTCCCTGTCTGTTGATTGTGTTGTTAAAACTGTTGTGTCAAACACTGTTGTGCCAAATACTTGTTCCTGTGATGTCTGTTCTAGTTTTGAAGGCACTGAATTAGCTATGCATCCACTGTTGAGGATGTCAGCTTTAGGCTGGAGTCATAGGTGAGGGATTTGTTTAGCTTGGACTTTACATAATGCTGAGGCCATTATTTGGTACATTGTGTATACTGAAAAATAACCTATTTTCTATAACTGATGTTGCTGTCTGAAGCTTCAATTGAGGAAATAAGTTGTGCGAAAGAAATTATTTTTGATTTTCTTACAAAAAATAAATCTAATTATACGTATGTTCTAATAAATGCATCTTAAATTTTGATGTCTCTTTCCATTCTTTGTTTGGACCTGTTAAAGGTACAGAGTGTAAAGGGAACAATGAGGTGATGTCACTTTCCACTGATGGTAAAGGGTTGCATGTTGAAAACAATGGTGTATATTCAGGCTGACTAACTGGAACCAAACTAGCCACTGCTTGGAACGTGCTCATTGACCAGTTCGCCACTTGTCTTTCACCCCAACACTGACAACTTTGATGTTGTCGCAGGTTTATGGTACAAAGCCATCTAGTTTGCATTGGGCATTGCCATGCAACTATTAATCTTTCTAACTCTGTGCTAATTCAACACCTTCCTGAATGCAATAAATATTAAGGCTCCTGTGCACCACTGCATTCACATCCTTCCAGATCAAGTATAGTAAAGACAAGGTGCTGAATGAAGCTTCACCTATTGTTACGTGAGCTTTACCTCCTTAGGTTAAAATTTTCCATTGAACCATGAATGAGAAAGCTGGAAGTATCAGAGGAGGATATCCCACATTTTCTCCAGCATGTGCTTCTCTCATTCAGGATTGTACCATTAATGCAATTACAAAAGAAAAATTTAGGAAGGTTAGATGCTCTGCAGAGCATCTAAAAGTTCCCTCTCAAAAAAATAGTTAAAGGACAAGTCAAGGGTATGTGAAACGCATGAACTCTTACCTGGTTAACTTAGAGTGTCTGGGAGCCAGTGTGAAGGAAGGTTCCAGTTGAGGCCAACTGCAGGAGTTGCTGCTATTTAGCTGGGTAGCCCTGCTCCATTCCTGCACCAGCCATTCATTCTACTGGAGATGCACAAGATGCCTTTGGTTGAGGACAGTTGCGATACCAGTTGCATGTTGAATCAATGCCCAGAGCAACATGAATAGTGATCATTCATTTGAGGCAAGGTGGCCAAATGGAAGCTGATCGCTGAAAAGTACCTACATCAAAGAACTGAAGTGACAACAGCAGCAAAGTTAATGTCTCATAGATAAAGGAATTTTAGGAACAGAAGGTCATTCAGTTCAACAGGACTTTTGGAAACCAAACCTACGTTCCACATTCCAACAGATGAGAACAAGTGAATTTTGGGGTAAGGAATGAATAGGGATCAGGGTGCCTCCTTCTCATTGTGTTTTTTTAAACAAGGGATAACAATAAGGAATAAATAATTCTCACCTTATCTTTGTCTGCTGGATTATAGACTTGCAGTATACATTGTGCAACTTCCCAAAGAGGAGACTGAGTAATGAGCAAAGTACTTTTCCACATACATCTATAACCAAACCAGAATTTAAGGATGTATTAATGTTGGTGTCTTAAAATACTACATTAAATCTTAAATGGAAGGTATTACACCAATTGGAATTTTCCTACACAAATTCCCATAGAAGAGATGTACATTCCTCAGGAGTCATCAAGTTACATAGCACAGAAAAAGACCCTTCATGCTACCAAATCCTCACCGATCCACAAGGACCCATTTACACGAATCCTGGTATTTCATTCCGTCCTCCCAGCATGTTCCAAAGCCTTTAATTTTTTAAAAAATCAATTACTTTGGAACAGTGTGAGTATTTTTATACATGTAGCAAGACTTCACATAGCAAATGATAAAAAAACATTTAATTTATGGGGACATTTGTGAGGGGGGTTATTGACTTGGATGGTAAGACATTTTCCTAATCAGATAATGTGATGAAATATTTCACATCTGCCAAGCTGAGAGAAGAATCTTTCAATATTGCATCTAAAAAGATTGAACTTCTGATCTCCTCCCTCAGTGTCTCACTGCCACTGGCCTACAATAATGAAACACAGTAATGTTGTTCTGCCTGCAGACTTACTTGAACCTTCCCCCATGGCCTCCACCAGACAGGATAATATAGTTTGAATGCACGTGCAGAAATTTGGGGGAAAGAGGCGAGGGAGAGAACTTTTATGGGGGACACTGCTAAGCTTAAAAATGATTCATAAAGATAATGTGATTCAAGGAGTAGTGTACTTCAAGCCAAGCCTGAGATTAAAAGACTAGTAGGAGACCGGGAAGGTGGTGATCAGAAATTCCAAGGAAGGAAACAGGAGGCATTTGGGGAGGCTGGATTCCAGAGGCTAGGATAATGAATGGCAGGCTAAAAGATCTGTTACATCGCTGTACAATTCTAATCACTTAATTCAGATGAATATGATTTCCTACAGAAGGTATCACAGGTTGTGGTTTGAGATTACATGGGATCAGAAAGGTTTTAATCCATCATCGATTACCAACCGACAGCTGAGGCTGATGTATCTCCTTACATTGTGATATCATCCTGGTAAATCTTCTCTTCAGCCTCCCCAGTTCCTCTGTCATTTTTTTGATAAGGCACTAGAGCTACACTCAGTACAGTTTTAGCATAACTTCTCATATTTTAAAATTTCCTTACAACATAGAAAAGCAGCTATTCTGCCCAAGCTGTCTATGCCAACACTCAGAGCAATCCCATTCCCCACCCATTTCCTTGCAATCTATTCTGTTGAATTGGGGGAGTTGTGCAACAATCACCCATATTTACAGTGGCTTATTAATCTAAAACCAGCATGTCTCAGAGAGGTGGGAGGAAACCCATGCATTCATAGGCAGAATATACACAGACAGCACCAGAGTGTCAGAATCAACCAACTACATACTGTGCTGCTGCCTTTCCCCACATTTCTGTTGTATTCCCCTAGAAAAAAAAATGCTGGTACTTGTTTTCTCCCCCCCCCCCCCCCCCCCCCCCCCCCCCCCCCCCCCCCCAGGGGTGGTGGTGAGGGGAAGCTAACTAAAAACTATGACACATGCCTTAATATTGGTGTATTTGTGCTCTAAGATCCCGTTGTTTCTCTATCCCACTGTGCTGCACCATTCATGTGATAAATAGACCTTTTTATTCTTCCTACCAAAACGTTGCACCTTGCACGTATTTAGAACTTTGCTTCCCAATTCTGCAAGTTTTTTTTTTAAAAGTGTCCACCGGTAATTTGTCTAGTCCTATTCAGCACTGACTAACCTTCTCCAATATTATCTGAATTCCATTCTTAAAACATCTTTCCACACCACCAACTGTTCAAACTGCCCTACTGCATGTCTCAGCATTATTTTACCTGGAATTTTCTTGCCAAATCCATTTTCCTTGGAACATCAATTCTCACCCTCAAAATCCTTAACCTAATCAACCGATTCTTAACTCACACTTGCCTTACTCCAGTTCATTAATGCAAGCCTCTAGTAATATTATCACTCACTGTGTCCAGGGCATATTTATACATTTGAAGACTTCGAAAGGAGGCCCTTTCAGCCCACCAGAGCACTGCTGGTTCCTAGGGGAGCAATCCAATTAGTGTAGGTTAATGGCAAAAGTCATTTGGAGACAGTGGAATGGGACTAAGGAGCAATTCACAGCAACCAACTAACCTGCCAGCACATCTTTAAGATGTGGGAGGAGACCTGGAGGAAATGCAAGCAGTTACAGAGAGAACATGCAAACTCTGCACAGATGGCAGCCAACGTGAGGATCAAACCAATCTGGAAGGCAGCAGTACTAACTGATGAATCACCATGCCAGACTAGTTGTTATTAACTGAGTTAAAAAGGTTGGGGGGTGGGGAAGGAAAGAGGAGGGGGAAGAGGAGAAGACAGGAGCAGAGAGGGGGCTGGGGAGGATGCAGGGATGGAGGGGGTAAAGGGGAGGGGGGATAGGGAAGTTTAAAGAGGGAGGGGGAGAGGGGATTCATCTTCAAATTCCTCAGGATTTCCAATCTCATGATATAACCTCTTCACCAGCACCTTGTTTGCATACCAGTCTGTTAAAACTGCCATACGAGCTTGCTACAGCATTTGTACACTTGAAGATTTGAGCTTTGATATCACCCAGCCACTGGTTTCCAATTTATCTCATCTTTTCTCCTTTTATTTTTGATCCTTGATGATACTCTGAGCATTGGCTATTTGCTAACATTTCTCAATAAACATGCTAGTGTTGTAGCTTGTTGAGACAGGCTTTGCAAAGACAATTTCTTTTTTGTCCTTGGCCTTTCTTGTTTCAATCCCCTTTATTGTGGGGTCCAGCACAACTGTGGGAGATGCTCAAGTTAGGAGGATTCCATAACAAAATCTGAATCGGGGATATTTTCCTTAAAGGGCAACAAAACAGTTCTTAAATGTGTTATCGGACATCTCAATTTCACTTACCACAGTGCAGCTGGATTAACTTTTACTTTTGTCTTAATGAATTATATTTACAACATACTTTTTATAGTCATTCAGCAGAAGAATCCTGGAGTGCCAACATAAACCAGAGTTTGTAAAAGTGACATGATCACAAAAATCTTGTATCCATCTCAACAGAATCAATTAATGCAGCAAAGATAATCAAAATTCATAATCTTACTAGGAACAATCTGTTCGGAGAACTCAGCAGGTCAAGCAGCATCTGTGGGACAGGACAGGACTGATGCAGGGTTTTGAACCGAAACATCGACAATTCCTTCTCCCCCCTACCCCCACAGATGTTGCTTGACCCACTGATTTCTTCCAGCAGATGGTTTGTTGCTCCAGATTCCAGCATCTGCAGTCTCTGGTGTCTTCATGATTTTACTAAATGCTCATCAATTTTCTATCCGTGCATTCAAGCATTCAATTCACCAAGGTTGAAAGGAAGTAACTAAAATGCTTGGCTCTATTATTCCAGGAGATCATAAAGATAGAGGTTTGATTTGGGCTGTGAATAACCATTGGCTTACTTTATCTGCCTTTCTAAAGTACTGACATGGACTCCAGAATCATGGTAGTCATTTACTACCCCCATTTTAAAAGGAATTCATCCAGACCCATTAAAAACCTGAAATTCTGCCTAACCTTCCTCGCTGGACTAATGAAAAAGAAACTGCCTTTGCTGCTCTTTACACTGTATCTGCTCTCCTCTTCCCACCCCCTCCACCAGAGTCCTCAAATCCTGTGGCCATCAAGGAGTTGTGGGTGTACATACCCATACCTGGGAAATTCCCCACACCAGCATTTTCCCTTCTTGCCCTTACCCAACCTTCCCATTCCCCTCCCTCAATTTCCATCTTACTGCAATATAGAGCCTAAAGCTGAACAAAGTATAACACAACTCATTAGATTTGTCATGCACAGAGTAATATAAGAAATAACCTGTAATAATAAAGCACCATTCACAACACCCCAAAATCATTCATGTGATTTAAGCATGGCACTATTGTAATCCAATTGTTCCAACACAGCAAGATCTCACAAATGGATAATTCATTGGCCGAACATTGTCATCACCAGCCAGGGTGAAGTGATTGGGTATTTACTGTGAAAAGACTTGTTCTTCAGGCTGCTGCCTGTGAAACCAGTCACATACCTTGCTCCTCCATCCCCGCAGAGCAACAATTGACAATTTTATTACGGTAGCCAAGTTGGCAGAGTACAACTGGTTGAATAAACTGGGTCTATTGTCAATCTGCTGACTGGTATATGTGGCTTCTTCCCATTGCCACAGTTCCCCTGTCACCATTATAAATATTTGTGGCTTACCTTTTCCAACATTATCACCCTACAACCTACCCCCCCCCCCCCCCCAAACACCCACACACCAACCTCCCCCCCCCACCCCCAAACATCAGCTCCCACAGGACAGACATCCACTACATCTGTGTTATCTTTTTTGCCTCCCATCAGGGCAGAATACACATGCTTTTTGCATTCTTTCTAGGCTCCTTAGTTATTGGGTTATTTAATACAACATATTGGGGTAGTAACAGTGTGTTCTGGACTACCTATATAATCAGGTTCGTGAGCACTGAAAGTTATTACAATTCCCTGCAGGTGCACACTATCATTGTGCCAACCCTTGTTCTGAAGTACAAGGGTGAGTTATTTCCTGGTTGCAATACCATAAACACCACAAGGTGGCAAACAACAATAGCTCAAAATATATGTTTCAGTTCAAGGCAGATCTTCAAACAGGTTTTTATCCCCAAGTTTCCCTGGGATTTTTAAGTCAATTCGTTTGGAAAATTGGGCTTTACCTTTTCCATTTGAAAATAATGGGAACATTTTCAATATTACAACAAAATATAGTAGCTTTCTACAATTGTAGAAGAATGAACAGCAAATCTGCAGTTATGACATGAACAGAACTCACAATAATGAGCAAAAGAAAACTTCAGATACTTACATTGCACTTTTGAGCCCAACGATATTTGAGAAGCAGCTGCAGTGTCTTGAAAGCAGAGGCTGAAATCTAGTCATGAAAATAACTCTTCAGTGTACTTGGCTATTGTTAATGCACAGAAAACATACTTTTACCACTGAACAAGAAATAGTTGAGAAAACTTTGTATAACTTGGTGCTCCCTGACCCACAGCACAGGCACGAGCTTGAGGGCATGCTGTATTGGCGCCAGAAGCGTGGCGACACTTGTGGGCTGCCCCCAGAACATTCTACACAAAGATGCATTTCACTGTGTGTTTTGATGTACATGACTAATAAAGATAAAGATCTTATGGAGGTGAAATGATTTCAGGTCAATCCACAGCTAGAGGCAGTAAAGGCACTGAGGGAAGCACTAGGTTTAAGAGATAGTGAACAGAACAGGGTTCCTGCTCGTGAACATGCTTCAATGACCCCTGTAGGAAAATCCTAGAGAGTGAGAGCGAGAGATCAGTAAGGAGAGTTCAGCCACCCATAAAATAGCCAACTGGTACTCAACAACCTGGCTGATACAGATTAACCAAACTTTGAAAGGTGACCTTCCAATTAGAAGAAATAATTTAAAGGTAACACTTCTCAAACTGGAAGGGAGGAGAAAGTAGGAGAAGTGGGGCAGGGAAGTGACTGTTAAAAAAAATGGAATGGATACAACAGCAGGCAGCGAGTGGGAAAATACACGAGTGGATAGAGTGAATAAACTTGCAGAATATATTGGCTTTGAGGAACTGTACTTACAGCCAGGTATGGAACACGGAGAAGGTAGCGAAAAGAACCAACGTTTGTTTGGTTGACGGCTTCCAGGAGGATAAGAAGCATTACTAATTCAGCAACTAAATCAGTCTGGAGCAAGCACTTGCAAACCCTATGATGACTGTTCAGTTGGAATATTTATAAGACAGGAAAACTGGGATTATTCTGGTTGGGAAAATTATCAAAAGATCTGATAAGTTTTCAGTAACTAAAACGATTAATAAACGATTAATTGAGGCAGGACTATTTAATAGAAAAGCTCACTGACTAATCAGAACATGTTACCAGTTTAGAGTGACTTAAATATTGACGCATAGATTGGACAAATATTGCAATGCGATAACAGGAAGACTACACTGAAATCAACCAAATGGGGCAGGTGTATTTTGCATCATCTTGTTTTTAAAATGTTGGAGTTTAGTTTCAGAGGGAACAACTAGGCATTCTGTACTAAAAATGTTATTGTATTTTGATTACTTTTATTATTTAACAGTAAAATCCATTTAAGCTGTTTGTTGTCTAGTTTGAGTTGGTAATGAGTTAGTTCCCCCCTCCCCCAATCAAATTTTCAGTTACGTGCTCGTCACTAGCAAGGCCAGAATTTATTGCTTCTCTATAATAGCCTGAGAAGCTAATAGGTGAGCCACCTTGTTGAACCACTGCAGCCTTTCTTGAAGGTTTTTCTATAAAGTTATAGGGTAGGGAGTTCCACGATTTGGACTGAACAGTGATGAAGGAAAATCAATGTATTTCCACATCAGGACCATGTGCTCCTTAGAGGGGACATGCAGATAGTTGCACTCCCATGTATCTGTTTAATAGGAGAAATCACTGGTTTAAGTGAGCAAGTAACTCCACTGCATCTTATGGATGGTGTACTCTGCAACTGCATTGCACCAGTACTGGAAGAAACAAATATTTAGGGTGTGGTTAGGCTGCCAACAAAGCAGGCCGCTTTTGCCCTGTGCTGTTGAATTTTTGAAGTGGTTTTGGAGCTGCACCCATTCTGGGAATTGGAGAATTTTCCAAAATATTCCTGATTTGTGCCTATAGATAGTGGAAAGGTCTTGGGGTGTCAATTGAGCAAGTCATTTGCCACAGCATACCAAACCCCTGGGTAATTGACCTGTGACAACCAGGACCATTTTCCTTTAATGCCAGGTAGGAATCCAGCCACAAATGTTTTCCCTTTGACTTCAGTTTTACCAGGGTATCTTGATGCCATATCCAGTCAAATGCTGCCTTGATGTCAAGGGCATTCCCTCTCACCTCATCTCTAGAATCCATCTAGAGGTCTGGAGTCAGATGTTCCTGGCAAAACCTATACTGGGCATTGGTGAATAAGTCATCAGTGACGAAGTGCCGATGACAGCTTCCATCATGTTGTTGATGATTGAAAGTAGACGAATTGTGTGGTAAATTGTCAGATTAGATTTGTTCTACTTTTTGTGAACAGGGCAATTTTCCACATTGCTGCGTAGATACCAGTGTTGTAACTGTGCTGGAACAGCTTGGCTCCAAGCACAGCTAGTTCCGGAGTGCAGGCCCCATAGCTTTTGCTTCATCCAGTGTTCTCACCAGTTTCTTGACATTGCATGGAATGAATCAAATTGGATTAAGACGTGCTTCTGTGATGGTGGGGGTTTCAGGAGGAAGCAAAAGTGGATTAATTTGGCACTTTAGGTTGAACGTAGTTGCAAATGCTTCAGCCTTTTCTTTAAATCACATGCTGGGCCTTGCCATCATTAAGGAGGTTTAGTCTTGGAGACATCTCCTCCCATTTGCTGTATAATTGTCCGTCATCATTCACGGCTAGAAGTTGTAGGACTGCAAATCTTGATGTGCATATTGCAGTGAACATTCTCCTGACTTCATGATGGAAGGAAAGTCATCGATGAAACAGCTGACAATAGTCAGCCCTCAGACACTGCATTGATGAAATCCTCCAGTGATGTCTTGGAGCTGGAATGACTAGTCTCCAACAACCATGTTTCTTTGTGAAAGGTACAACCAACCGCTGGAATGCTTTCCCTTTGATACCCATTGACTTCAGTTTGACCAGGGCTCCTGAGTCAAATGCTGCCTGGATGGTCAGGGCAGTTACTCTCAATTCGCCTTTGGAATTCAGTTTCATTTATGTTTAAACTGAGGCTATAGGGTCTGGATCCAAGAAGTTGGGGCTTTTCTTGGAGCTACTTCCTCCTAATTGCCCACCACTCTTCATGTGAGCAGTCTAAAACAGTTTTGATCTGATCTGTTGGATGTGAAATCACTTAACTGCTTAAGCAAGCACATAGTTCACCAGGTACTGCTATCATGGCATCTGTGAGCAACTCACTGGAGAAGTGCTACTTGATAGCAATGTTGACGATACCTTCTAATACATTGCCGATCATTGAGAGTAGACTGGTATATCAGTAATTTATCAGATTGGATTTATCTTGCTGTTTGTGAACAAAATATCCCTGATCTGAAGGTAGGTTATGGATGACATGTTAATTTTGTTTCATCCTTCAGAGATATAATCTGCTGGGCATTTCTGGCACCTATTTTTATTTCCATTTTCCAAGATCTACAGATTTGCTTTTGCATAACCTTTAACATGACTCTTTATTCACTTCCTTGACAACTGGATTTAGCAGGTTGAGCAAGCTACTTGGCATACTGCTCTGATTATTAATTTTAGATTTTGGCAGGCTTGATGTTTCCAGAAGGTGCTTGCAGTGGTTTTAGTCCACTGTCAGAGTTAGCTGGCTTAGTGTGGACCTTTTTGATTGGTTTACATAGAGTCACGGAGCACGGAAACAGGCCCATTGGCTCAACTCATCCATGCCGACCAAGATGCCCATCTAAGCTAGACCCATATCCCTCTAAACCTTTCCTATCCAAATGTCTTTTAAATGTTATTATACCTGTCTCAACCACTTCCTCTGGCAGCTTATTCCATACAGGTACCACCCTCTGTGTGGGGGATAAAAAACTTGCCCCTCAGGTTCCTATTAAATCTTTCCCCTCTCAACTTAAACCTATGCCATCAAGTTCTTGATTCCCAACTCTGGGAAAAAGACTGTATGCACTGACCCTATTTATGCCTCTCAGGATTTTATACGACACTATAAGATCACTCCTCAGTGTCCCAAGCTTCAATGAATGAAGCCCTAGCCCATCCAACCTCTCCCTATAATCCAGTCCCGAGTCCTGGCGACATCCACATAAATCTCCTCTGCACTCTTTGCAGCTTAATGGCATCTTTTCTAAAGCAGAGTGACTAAAACTGAACACAATACTCCAAATGCAGCCTTGCCAACATCTTGTACAACTGCAACATAAATCCCAATTTCTATACTCAGTGCACTGACTGATGTATGCTAGCATGGCAAAAGCCTTCTTCACCACACTGTCTACCTATGACACCATTTTCAGGGAACTATGTACTTGTATTCTTAGGTCGCTCTGTACCACAACACTCACCAGGGCTCTACCTGTTCACTGTGAAAGTCATGTAGGGAGATCAAAGTGTTAGATAATGGATCCATGAATCACAAAATATAGTCAGGCACACTCGTTTTGCTCACCTTACTTCACAAAAACCTATAATACTTAGAACATTCAACTGCTATCAATTCCTAGGTTTGGTGAGTCCTACCTTATGTGGAAGTTAATTTCAGTTGTTGATTCCTACTTGTGTGGAGAAATTCTTGACATCCATTCTAAATTGGATTACGTCCTTGGTCTGATGTCACAATAGAATTTTAAGTAGGAATTCAATTCTGAGGTAAAATTAAAGATGCACAAGAAACAGGAATTCTTGGTCATTGCAATATGTAAGGCAAAAGGTTTCAAAATGTACACTGATTGCAAGGCAACAAGTGCTAGATAATTAAACAATGTAGAATTGGGACAAATCAAACATTCCTCATCAAGTATATTGGACAAGACTGCAGGACTACAGAGAAGTAGCTCATTGGTACATTACACTTTAGCTAGCTTTTATGTGCCTCATTAAAGACTGAGTAAATGAAAAGCTTAGTATGTAACAGGGCTGGGTGAGGGGACTAATATTGTAGGGATGAACTCTAATAGCCCTCTCAGTTTAGGGAATGCAACTAAAAGTTTTAGAGCTTAAGGATATATGATAGTATTTTCAAAACAACAGTTCTACTTCGTTTATTCGTTGTCCTTTACATACCTGTTTTTGTAGGTGGTGGTGTAGGAATTCTCTGCCTCGTGAATGTAGAAGAGCATTTCTGTAAAACTGGAAATTCAGATGTTTGACAGAACAAGGTTGCATGAAATGGCTTCTGGATGGTACATGTGTAAATGGCTGTCCCAAGATGATGGAAGGTCAGATCTAATTTGGAGGTGACAAAACAAATTGAAGAAGGTAGAACAGTGGATGTGGTGTATGTGGATTTTAGTAAGGTGTCTGACAAGGTTCCCCATGGTAGTCTCATCCAGAAAATCATGAGGCGTGGGATCCATGGAAACTTGGCTGCGTGGATTTGGAATTGGCTTGCCCACAGAAGGCAGAGGGTGGTAGTAGATGGGAACGTATTCTGCCTGGAGGACAACGACCAGTGGTGTTCCGCAGGGATCTGTTCTGGGACCCCTGCTCTTTGTGATTTTTATAAATGACTTGGGTGAGGAAGTGGAGGGGAGAGTTAGTAAGTTTGCAGACGACATGAAGGTCAGAAGTGTTGTGACTAGTGTAGAAGTTTGTCGTAGGTCACAACAGGATACAGACAGGATGCAGAGTTGGGTGGAAAAGTGGCAGATGCAGTTCAAACTGGAAAAATGTGAAGTGATACACGTTAGAAGATCGAACTTGAAGGTGGAATACAGGATTCTTAGCAGTGTGGAGGAACAAAGGGATCTTGGGGTCCAAGTCCATAGATCCCTCAAAGTTGATAGGATGGTTAAGGCGGCCTGTGGTGTGTTGGCCTTCATTCGTCAGGGAATTGAGTTCAAGAGCTGCGAGGTAAATGTTGCAGCTCTATAAAACTCTGGTTAGATCACACTTAGAGTACTGTGTTCAGTTCTGGTTGCCTCATTGTAGGAAAGATGTGGAAGCTTTAGAGAAGTTGCAGAGGAGATTTACCAGGATGCTGCCTGGATTAGAGAACATGTCTTAGGAGGAAAGATTGAGCGAGCTAGGACTTTTCTCTTTAGAGCGACAGAGGAGAGGAGACTTGATAAAGGTGTATAAGATTGAGAGGGATAGAGTGGACAGCCAGCACTTTTTTTCCAGGGCAGCAATGGCCAATACCAGAGGACATCCATTTAAGGTGAGTGGAGGAAAGTTTAGGGGAGATGTCATAAGTAGGTTTTTGTACACAGAGACTGGCGAGCACCTGGAATGCACTGCCAGGGGTAGTGGTAGAGGCTGATACAATAGGGATATTTAAAAGATTCTTAGGTGGGTACAGGGATATAAGAAAAATGGAGGGTTATCGGCTGTGCAGGAGGGAAGGGTTAGATTAATCATGGTTTATATAGGTCAGCGCAATATCATGGGCTGAAGGTCCCATACTGTGCTGTACTGTTCTATGTTCCAAGGTAGTTTTTCCTGGTACAACCACCAGTGTGAAATTTGAATTTATCCAGCAGAGCATCTTGGAAGCATGCATAGCGCCTCTGCAAATTTAGACTTGGTATCTGAAGTTAACTTCACCATCCAAGGAAGAGTCAAGCAACCAGTTCATCCATTTCAATTCATATGGTTGGGATTCCAGAGAATCTTCATTGCTACCACTGCAACTTTAAATATAAACTTCAAGTATCAAATGACAAGATAATGCTGTTAATGTTATCAATGAATGTAATCCTAAATTAATCTTTACCAACTTCCAACTACTTCAACTGTAAAATTAGAATCAGCAGTTAGAACTAAGATGACTTGACATTAAAGTATCTGTAACATTTGTGTTGATTCTAGCGATCTAACTTCAGTTACTGATTACCTGATATTAGTTCATGATTAATAAATAAACATTAGTTCATGAACTTCTTGTTTGAGCTCTTCAATACCAATACCCTCAAGTAGAGTGGAATTGAAATGCTCTCACCAAATCCCCATTCTCGTTCAGTCCGATGAGCCCACCTTCTCCAGGTAATTGCCAAACACACATTTTTCATGAATGAACTCCATTTGAGTTTTAACTCCCAAATTTGTCTGCAAATACTCATTTTCCATCCAGAAGTTATTTGAATACAATTGAGGAGTGAGATTTCTGTGTAGGGGTGGGTTGACTGATCACGACTGATATTTGTCCCTGCTTTGGTAATGCCAGCAAAGTCATATACTGCACGAGAATGCTAGAAAATAAACTAGATGTGGTAAATTATATATCTGTAAGTGTAAAAATCTAAATAAAATTCCAAGGCCCATTAATTCATGCCATCACCTTTTTTGGTTTTCTGATCCTTACTTTTCCTTATGGTAGGGTTTTGAATCGACGAATAACGAGGCAGGTACTGAGGCACTTAAAAGTTGGACAAACTTGAGGTTGAAAGGAACACAAGAATACAGTGAAAATGTTGACGCAGAATATGTAGGCATAATACTGGCAGAGACTGTTTCGATCAAATGGTGTGTTTTTATGCAAAGTTTTCCTCAAAGATTTTTTTTAACACAGGATTACAGTAAAGATATATATGCCCGTCTGCTTTAGTTGCAAGTCTAGAATCTAGAGATGTGCAACTAAAGCAGATGGACAAATGTATATTGTGTCATTGTACATAATCCCAAATTAAATTTGCACAGAAATAAAGGCCAATTGCTTCCCATCTTAAACTCAGAATCAGGTTTGTCATCACTGACACGTCATGAAATGTGTTGTTTTGCGGCAGCAGTACAGTGCAAGACAAAGACATAAAAAATTACTATAAAAGTTACAAAAATAAATAAATAGTGCAAAAAAAGGAATAATGAGGTAGTATTCATGGACTGTTCAGAAATCTGATGGCGGAGGGGAAGAAGCTGTTCCTGAAACGTTGAGTGTGGGTCTTCAGGCTCCTATACCTCCTCCCTGATGGTAGTAACGTGAAGAGGGCATGTCCAGGATGGTGAGGGTCTTTAATGATGGATGCTGCCATCTTAAGGCTCTGCCTCGAAGATGTCCTCAATGGCGGGCGGGCGGGGGGTTGTTGTGCCCAAGATGGAGCTGGCTGAGTCTACAACCCTCTACAGCCTCTTTCAATCCTGCACATTGGAGCCTCCATACCAGGCGGTGATGCAACCAGTCAGAATGCTCTCCACCGTACATCTGTAGAAGTTTGCAAGAGTCTTGGTGACATAGCAAATCTCCTCAAACTCCTAATGAAGTAGAGCCGCTGGCATGCCTTCTTCCTGATTGCATTATTGTGATGGGCCCAAAATAGATCCTCTGAGATGTTGACATCCAGGAACTTGAAGCTGCTCACCTTTTCCACCACTGACCCCTCAATGAAGACTGGTGTCCTGAAGTTATTCAGTGTCCTGAATTATTTCCTTGGTCTTGCTGACGTTGAGTGCAAGGTTGTTGTTGCGACACCACTCAACCAACCGATCTCACTCCTGTACACCTCCTCATTGCCATCTGAGATTCTGCCAACAGTGGTTTCAACGGTGAATTTATAGATGGCTTTTGAGCTGTGACTAGCCACACAGTCATGAGTGTAGAGTAGAGCAGAGCAGTGGGCTAAGCACGCATCCTTGAGGTGCATCTGTGTTGACTGTCAGCAAGGAGGAGATGTTACTACCGATCTGCACTGACTGTGGTCTCTGCATTCTCTGGAAAACTTGCATCCTAAGGTGTGAGGAGAAGTAACTGGTTTCGTTACAGCTTGCTTGTTGAAGGTCAGTGTCTCATCAGCCCTCCTCTTGGCTGGAAACCAATGGGCTTGATGGAATTAAAAAGATTCGAATAAAAGACCTAGCAGCTAGTCACTTCTTTGTAGTCTGAAAGAAAGCTCACATGAGAAGAAGTCTGCCGACCCAGGAAAGGCACAGGATGCTTCAATTATTGATTGTTGTTGAGAAGGTAGAGTTTAAACAGAATGAAAACTGCTTTGACTGTTACGTTGCACATTTCTTTTCTGTCAATGTAATAAAGGAGCTTAAAAAGAGCCACCTTAGTTTCAAATGTTTCAATCAGCCTTTAACAGTATTGGAGAAGTGTATGTTAGAAAGGCATGATATCCAGTCCAGATCATAAGGAGTCTGTCCCCATCGTTACACTACCTAGTACAGTTAGTGAACGTACAGCACTTTATAATACAAAAACATCATGGTCACTTTACTGGAGCAGCCGGTGTACTTGACTTCCTACTTCAAAACATCCACTGGCTCCGCTCTTCCAAAACAAGATTTGGCAGTGAAGGCAAAAGAACTACAGTGTGTTACAATATCACTGAATTCATCCATGGAATAATTGATTACCATGCAAGTTATGTAGACCACAATTTTATACAAAACACTTTTTAAAAAATATTTCCTGCTCCTGTTTTTAGATAAGTAGTAACATTTTTACCTGTCTCCAGAGGAACGCATTCAAGTTCTCAGAAACCATGTATTACATGATATAGGTCTATAATTCCTGAAAATTAAATGTAGAGAAACAACAGTTCCAATCCACTTGTCTCAAAGCTTTATCCATCATCCCTTACAAAAGTGGTTTCAAACATTCATAAATCACCTTTTTAAAATTTTTTAACTACCACCTTCATTGTTCTGCGAGGCAGATTTGGGCTACATATTTACCATCTTCCGTAATAGTTATATTTTTGTACAAAGACAACTGATATACATTGTCACACATTTGCACCACAGGGTATAGCAGTCAGTGGGAGGGCTTGCATTACATTTGATAATTGAGAACAGCTCCCAATAGCTCCTTTGCCTGTGTGAAACTGAGCCACATAGACCAGGAAAGCCACAAGTTTCCTTTGACTTTCCTGGTCCACAACTAGCTTAGTGGTTATTCATCTTTAATCCTCTGTTCTTCAGATAGCAAGAGGCTCCCGTGCTTTTGAAAGCATCACCGCTTTTGGTGAATAGCATGATGATGGACAACTCACTTCAAGCTACACTGCTCTCCCTATGTCTACTGTTCTATGCTTTCTATCCTTGGAATGAAGGTTTTCTTTTTTTTAAAAAAACACATATGATGTCCAATTTAGGGCTGTTCTAGGTGGTGGCTCTGGTGGCATCTGTTACACATACAAAGCATCTCCACTTCCTCCTGTCCATTGTTTGGTCACTGGGCTTTTACCTTCGTCCTTTCCTGCATCACGTTGTTGGAGAGTCCCTTTGTCCAGAAAATTCCAAGGATCTTCCTCAGACAATTGCTTTGGAAAGCAACTAGATTGCGAGTTATTCCGATGAGGACAATGGTTGGACAATGTGTAGCAGTAGTAAAGCTGACAAGCATTCTCACTCCCGATCACTTGCCTGTCACCCCTGCTGGAAAGTGAGTGTTCAGATTTAGATAAGAACACAACTGGGGTGAGTTGAGATTCCCACATGATTAGATTTTAGGTCTTTGTCTTATCTCATTTATAAAACAGAAGACTACTTGAAGTTATTGATACAGACCTCTTGGATGATGCCACATCCATCAGAGGACAAGTGTCCTATGTCCAGCTGGATACCTTCAATGCTCTCTCTGTTCTTTACTATGATATCTCCTCTCAGAGGTGACAAAACTCAGGGCTGATTGTAACTCAAACTGTGCTTGAAACACAGAAGACACTAATTTCTACACACACACACACAATCAGGAACTGGAAATTAAAAATGATCTGTATGAACATTTTCCTTTAACCATGTTTCTATACTGAAATGATAAGCTACTTCTCTGAGCTGGCTTGTAACAAATAGTCTTAACAGTTGACCCTTCCTTCCTCTGGTCGTGCCAGAGCCCTTGTTATCCAATAACTCCGCGTGGAAAAGAACATTAAGGAATATAGATTAGGAACTGGCTTATGCTTCCCACAGATATTCTGCCAGATGTCCTCTGTCAAGTCTCATGGATGGAATACCAGTTGCTGTGAAATGTAGAATTCAACATTATCCCCTGGAGCATTTTCATGTGAAGTATCATGAAACCAGAGTAAGCACTTCGTAAGTGAGTATACTTTTGTTCCAGTCCCAAATCCAAACTAGCACATTTACTTCCTTTGATCATCTGCCACTCTATTCAATGCAACTTTAGTGGGAGTTGCTGAAACCCACATACAAATACACACAACATGGACACGCATTAGTGGATTGTCTGAAGTTTGTGTAGCAGTGAGCCCTTTACACAAACGCAAATGCAGAATCTTGGTGTTAGTGACTCCTGCATACATGCACACACAGCCTTTACAGCAGCAAGTCATACACAGATAAATGGCACCTTGGCAACTATTCGCATTGGATAAATAGTTATGAAGCCACATAAACATTCATTTGGGCTAGTCTTCTTCCATTACAGACAAAATGATGAACGTTGTCCTTCATAAAAGCTGAGCCAAGTTTGAGTTCTACAAGTTCATTTTTATTTGTACAAGGTCTTGCACTGCCAGAAACCCTACTGCATCCACCTCCACTAATGCTTCCTCTGCCCGGCTATGTGTTGCATTCAAGGCCATCATCCTTATTTTCCATATACTTTTTAAAAAAAATATATACTCACCCCATTTTTGGAAATCACCAGCTACATACCCTTGAGTGTGTACTCAGTTCCTCAAATTCCCCCTCCGCAACACTCCTGCAATGATAGATCAATGTTTCACAGCCTTGTAGCTTGCCTAATCTCTTAAAAATATTTCACCTTCAAAACCTTCTGAAGATCAATAATTCCCCTTACGTTAATTTTCCTGTGCAAAATTTGTTTCTTATGTCAAGAGCCACATTTAAATACAAGCTTATCTATGCACAGCTGTCAGTCTGAAATTCTTGTAAAAATCAATGTTACACAAAGTATTAGATGTACACACAGACCCACAGTTAGTTTTGCGCACACTCGCAGTCTCTGCTATTGCAAGTTTGATTATAACATCTCATTAAAAGAGAAGCCCTTAACACATAACTGAAGCTACAGCATTTATTATAAGTGCCATCCATGCATATCACGACTGGCAGCAACAACTAATGACATTTGGTAGTATTTTACAGCAGTAAACTGATACAAAGGATAGTTGTGCATTTTTCTTTCAGCTAGGATTAATAAAACGTGCAGTAACAAAAAAATACAAACACTGAAACACTGACTGTAGAACAGCAGTACAGAGAAGAGCTGGTGCTGCACAAAATGATAATGATTTCATCATTATATACATCATAGATATGTACACATCACCCTTGGAATGCACAATATCAAAATACTCTGTATTCCTTTATAGAATAAAACCCTGGTCTCTGCCATGTCCCCCTTCCCACCCCAAAAAATAAAAGGACAATTTCAAAGACAAATATTTACAATTAAGCACATGAACACCACAACACTTTTTTTATTCATTTTTGTTTTAATGTGCCACAAAAGCCAACATTGCTTTTGTGATGCTGGAAAGAGGTCGATTCTCCTCCTGCCTGTAGCCTATATTCCAAAACTGCCAAAGTGTCCTCTTTACTGCAAATACATAGGGAGCTCTCACATAAGACAATGGCAGTGCATACAAGGGGAGATAAGCCAACTCCAAAAGAGGTTCAGACTCCTGTTCCAAGAAAACCTCATGAAGAAAACAGTTTCTGTCCAAGTCTTTAATGTGTAATTATCAGCAAATTCAAATTCTAATTGATTTAAAAAAAAATCATTTGGTTTCTGCAAGAAATCTGTCCATGCTGCCAGAGACAGCTACAAAGTTAAAAATAAAATACATTTACAACAGTCAAAAATGAAAAAAATCCTCAGAGGGATTATGACCCTCTGTCGTCACAACAGCTACCACTGCTGGGTTCCAGCACACTGCAAGTTGACTTCAAACTCTGAATGATGTGTTTTCAACAAGAGAGGTGTCAGAGGACAATTTTTTTCAAAAACCCATTTAAATGTACAACAGAATACAAACAAAAAATATTCATCAGGATTTTTGGAACAGAGGAATCCAACCTTGCTTATACCTTCTGAATGTTTCAACTCAAGTGCAAAGTAGGGGATGAGAAGAATGGGGTTTGCCTTACTTGGAATAAGATCCCTGCTTTTATCCACAGCACTGTAAATGAATAATCTACTTTTGAATTCACACAGCAAACGTCCCTTTACCAACTACCACCTTCCCTCCACAAGTGCCCCCCCCCCAACATACTACTAGTTGAAGCTGTGCTCAACATCAGCAGCAGTCACTAATGTAGTGATTCTGCCAACTGTTAATGGTAATTATCACAAACACTTTCTTTTAAAATTTACTTCATTCTTCTGTGAAAGTGAATATTTGGAGTCTCCCTTTCCACTCCTGCATTCAAGACCTGTTTTTAAATGCTTTTCATACAGACTGGCTCTCCCAAGTCATATATATGTTTAGCAACACTCAGTCTGAGAAAAGTTACTATATTTAAATTTATTCTCCCTCTTGCTTTCCTCAAGGCCTCATTTGCCTTGCCAATTGCTCTGTTACGGCCTGAAATCAAACCCAAAATGTTTTTGTTTTTTCCTCATTCTCCCTCCCTTCTGACCTCACTGCTTGTCAAACCACCGGTTGCCTGAGGAATGGCTGCAATCACCCAACCAAGACAAGCGAGTCCGAGTGACAGGACTCAGAAGCTTGCTGCTAGATAAACAAGCCCACATCCTTGCCTTTGACACAATTGCTGTCCTCTAACCATAGTGGAGCATTCTTTCCTCACTCCTTATCAAGGGAAGACTGATTCTACATTGACAGTCAATTAAACTTTTTAAAAAGGGTATAGGCTAACCTACATACTATATATCTGTTTCAATTTCAATGATTACTAATGTTTTATTAAAAATAGAATGCACCTTTTAAAGGTGGTCAGTAATATTTATAATCCTACATACTGTATTACAAAGTAGGCTGCCCTTTATGGCAGGCCCGTCAAATAGTGCAGCATTAAAATTTCTCTGATGTGCTGCCGCCTTCTGCTACTTAGATGATTCCGTAAATATATTTCTGAAACTATTTGCATTTTTTTCTCTTTTAAAACAGCAAGAACGTAACACTACATGCATAAAAAAATTTCCTAACAGCGCAGACTGCAAAACAAATTGATTATTTTCCAGGGGGATCTATAATGTATGTAGAGAGGGTTTATTTAGCCCTTTACTTTGTAACTCAAGCACACTGATCGAGGGATTAATCAATTCTTTCTTGCAACAGACTTTTAAACTACTAGATCTTGATTACTTCTACAACTTTAATTTTTTTTAAAAATAGTGGATGTACTAAACAATCCAGCAGTATTCAGGTAAGCTGGCGTCTTCCTCATAAAAGCTAAATTTCAAAAATATATATATTTTAAAAAAACATTCACAACATATTGGTCATTTTAATGCAATTTCATTTAAAAATGACTCAAACTAACTGGGGTTTTAAAGTACGCCAACATTTGTAAACAATGGGAGTCCAGCCAATGGCATGACTCTTACAATTAGATATCAGGCACTACCCAATGTCTTGATGGTTTCTCTTGTCTCCCAAAAGCGGGTAAAGCACATCCAATGGGTCAAAACCCCTACCTGCTTTGCAGGTCCCGGGTGACTGATGTGGAGATAAATGAAATTAGAAGAAGGAAAAAAAAATAAGCCATTCAACACATCAATTCCTCTCAGAGATGGGCTCTTGAAGCTTCTCGTCATTGATTCTGTAATTTCATCTAAAATCCAAATAGGATTAGTTGAGATAATTTGCCCAGACAACTGGCAGCTTCTATATAAAAAAAAATTAACTTCTTTAAAAAAAACTGTTCCAATATGCAGGAATGAGGGAGCTCAGGAGCAAGACACAACAGTATTTTTTCCAATTTTAAGTGTATACTTTAGTGGAGTTATGAGAGTTTACATTAGCTCTACTCTGTTCTCCGAGTACAGATTTGACATTCAGAATTTTACTAAAGAAAGCCACAATTTCCTTCATAAAAGCTACGTTTTCAGAAGCTACAAAACTGATTACATTACAAAATGGTTCCAGAGGAAGGGGAGAGAACAGTCGATTAAGAGAGTGTAGAAGGCAGTGCTGAGATGGAGAGCTGCACCATGGAAATGGAAAGAAATAAATTGCTTCAGGCATGCACAAGAGAAAAGAAGTTTACCAGTCAAGATTCAGATTTGTAAAAAGCAGCAAACAGTAAGGAGAGGGAACCAATACGAACCAATTGTCTAAAATCTGACCAGGAAACAAATCATTAATTAGTTTCAGTTCCAGGCAGATTTCCTCAAAATAGCACAGGGGTATTGCTGAGGCAATTTTTATTCCAAGTAAACTAACTTGTCCTGGAAATTTTACTGATCTTGCCTTCAGCCATGAGAGAAATAGCAGTTGAAAAAATATCTTGCACAATCCACCCATCCAAATACAAGTCACCAGACCCAGTGTCAGCCAAGACCTGAAAACAACCTGCCACAATCCAGTACTTCAATTCACAGGAGCAGGCAAGATGACTCTAACATTATTTTCTAAAACTCCTTCAAATTCACAGACATAAACATTAAGAACTTTTCAAAATTGTAAGTATCTACTCTGAATGAACAATTAACTTTAAGCATGTACACTGTAAACAGGGCTTTATTTAAATGGGCTAAAATTTCATTAAAAAACCGAAAACAAACGTTAAAAATCTGACTTGTGCCTGCCCTGTCATGCAAAACATTATCTACCAAGATCAAATGCAAAATCTTAAAAGTCAAATTTCTGATTTACATTGCATACAAAATAGTCAAATATCTTGTTCAGGGGTTAAGATCTTGACAATTAAGAAAAGTGCCTCAGTTATTCAATAACATACTAACACATCCCTCCAAGGGCTGAATTTGACGTCTACTTTCTTGCAAAATGGGCTGTGATATACATCTTGTCACCAGGTGGTGCCATTGCTTACTCCTGCATTGTATTTTGGGTAGATTGATAGCACTATTATAAAAACCTATCATCAAAATTTTGGCTTATCAAACACAATAGCAATTAATAAATTCTGTGAAAAGTTGCACAAATGCTCCAATTTGATTTATTTACAAATCAGGACACAGCTTGGAATCTTTGGCAAAGGATTTTGTTTGATCGCTGTTAAAATAAAACTTTCTTGAAGATGCCATTCAAGCTCTAGTCCTACTCAATCGGTCAAAGTACAGCGATAACTTTTCTGCTAATCTCCTTGTGCTGCGAAGTATCATCTTTAAGAAAAATAATTATGTTAGTAGCTGAAACTTGACATATTAGGACAAAAATCAAGCAGCAGAAGGGTTGGATGCAGGTTCCATGTAATATATTTTTATACCACAAATTTAGCTTACTTATTAGCAAGAATGGGAGATTTTTTTTTATTGTTCTTTGTAATGCAAACATTCACATCAATCTTTTCCCTCCTCCCAAAACCTTCATTAACTTTAAATACAAAAAGTGCACCAGCTGAGTCCTCCACTTCAGTGTATCTTGCCACAGCACAGCAAGCTTTATACAATTTCGTTATTCTGGCAACATTTTGTTTTGTTTTAATCCTTTAATGGAAACTCAGTAACTTTACCCTTTAAGCTAAAGTGCTAAACACTATCTGGGGCTTAAATGTACATTTAAAAAAAAGGATATTTCGTTGTAGTTGTGCTTAAGAAATGGCCAGTTTTAATACTACACATTTCCACCACTACCATGCCTCCAAACCACCCCCCCCCCTCCAGTTTTTGCTGATCTCTGTGGGGACAGCAGGTGATGTGTACGTGTGCATGTGGTGGTAAGAGGAGGAAGGGTCTGAAAAAAAAATCTAGGGTTTCTGCTCCTGATCACTATCCAGTAGTGTATCCACTATTCTTTAAGCAAAGTAGAGGTGCATGTGAAGACATTGAGGGAGAACATAATGACACCCACAGCAATAACAATTGCTAGTTATCAACATCTTGACCGCAGGGTCCAATTAGAGAGATACCAGAGGGCTTCTTGTGGCAGTGAAACTGTGCTTTCATAAAAATCGCAATTTCGCTGAAGAGCTCAGCCACACAACTCAAGAGAAACAAATGAGCACTGTTTGTGCTTAAGGAAATGTATTTATTTCACATCTCCAGTTAATACTCAAACTGCTTGGGTTTACCTCATTAAGTACCAATATAAAAGTGAAGTTAAAAAGCAGAAAATGTTTCAACTGCATTGCAAAGGCCCACATGAAACAAAGAGGTTAAGTGAGCCCTACAATTAGAATGAAATTGCTTGATCAAGAAATTAATGATGGATTGCAAATGGAACGTTAACCTACTTCTTTAAGTAGAAATGCTGCACATTTCTAGCATTTGAGTTTCCCCTTTTTCTTCTGCTTATTCAGTAGTCATGTGCGAAAAGGCAAAACATTTTAGCAATAATTGCTGAATCCTGATTATATAAGTAATAACACACAAACCTTGACCTGTACAACCTACAAGTCCATGAACAGTAAGCTTTTGTTAGCTTGCATTGAAGTGGTTTAAGTCTTCTTTGACTGAGTTAAAGCAGGTTATACTTCCCATTTGTATTACCCATTGCCAAAGAGTACAATGCAAACGTCCAGAGCAGAGAACCAGTAAGAAAATTTAAAAAATAAAAATTCCATGGCTGACCTTTGAGTTGTATGTTGATGCTTCTCTCTTCAACAGGACCCTACCCCAAATCAGCCCCCAACTCCCACTATTTTGCGACTGGAACAGGATTATAAGAACGGAGATGAAAACCAGCAGGAAAATACTGAAGTTGAAGCAAGAGCCAAAAAGACTTGCTAAGAGAATCGTCCTGCACTGCTGACAAGTCAGAAATTTTCCAATACAGCCAAAAGAAAGATAGAAAACTAAAATGAAGAGCTTAAGATTGCAGAGATTACAACTAAGTACAAATAAAGAACAGCACTCTTGCAGCTCACCTGGCTTGTGCAGAAGTAACTGCACTGTTTATAGAGTAGGAAAATTCAACTAAAAATGGTGCTTTCATCACAATCATTTTAAACTCAAAATGCTTTGAACCAATTTTTTGCAACCTGTCTTCCAAGAAGTCATAGCACTTCTAAAGAGGATAAAAAAATATTGAAGGCAGAATTAATGACCTTAAATCCCTGCTCTATGGTACACATCAGGATTCATACCATTCCTCATCTTGAATCAGGGCAGAAAATTGCTAAGTTCAATGCTCCAGTGAGCGAAGTCACTGTATTGGTATTCATGAACTATACACAGCCTCCATCTCAAGTCTAATACATCTACAAAGATTTAGTAAATCAAGCTTTTGCAGTAGGTAAACCTCTGCCATTAGATAGCCATAATTTCCCAGCAGCCTCTAATGACAAATTTGGGGCAACAGTGTGCCTGTCTATTGACATCTTTTACTCCTGGATCACCACGCTCACAAAATATAATAAAACACACTTAGTCACTGGCTTAAAAATGGGCACTGAATCCCTCAACTGCAAATGAGACGATAGGAAAGTAAGAGAAGCTGGAAGGCAAAAGAAAACCATGCACTAGCAAAAACAAATGTTCTGCTAGGAAGCACATATTCCATAAGTTATTACTGCCCTAATCTTGATACAGGCATGGATTTGACTTGAATCACAATTGAAAGTGTAAACCAAGAAAGGCTGTGCATCCATATATCAGTATTGCAGTCTGAAAGCACTATTTGATGGTGTAATGATTTTTTATATATATATAAAAGGGGGATGGAAATAATCAAGTAGGCACGGCTCCAGAAAGTGCATATATAAAAGCTCCAATTCATTAAAATCAAAAAAGTGAAAAAGGATGCAACACAAGTATTAAAAGCAGAATGGGATTCCTATAATGAAATTCTCATTTATCCACCACTGAACATGCAAAGCTGACAAATGCAATATCGGTTAACATACTTCCCCTGCAGCACCCCTCAAAGGGATACGATGCACTGCAGCCTTTTCCACCTTGGCCAGAGGAAAGAGGAAGGCAGTAACCAGTTTAGCTACTACTATGATCATATAACTTTTGGTAAAGCAAAAAGGGATGGTTAACATTTCATAAGATCGCACCATGCATGTGCTCTGTAGTCTGTGCTTCACTCCTTTGCATTTTAGTATGTGTGCGACTTGGAGACCACAAACTCGCCAGAAGTTGCTGAACATTCATCTCAGGATACTTCACTGGATTATAGCCACTACCAGTCAAAGAGAGGGACGGACTCCTTTGCCATCACAAAACGACATTTATCGCTGGGATTCTGACTAAAACCACATCAACACTTGGCACATAGTACCTGCAAACCCGAGTTTTGTGCTACCTTTGTGGTGAGATGTAGTAGCTTTATTAATAAGCATCCAGGTGGGACTTCAGGGGAGAATCCCAACAGTTCAGACTTGGAAGCTGGTGTTATGTGCACAAAAGCTGGGGATTCAAAGATAATGCAAGCCAAAGCAATGCAATCTTTGGAGCATTAGAACACTTTCCCCAGTTACCCTAGTATTGTCTTCAATACTAATCCTGGTACAGCAACTGGATTTTCAACAAAAATTGAGAGGTTTTTCTGCAGCACCATATTTAGACAAAATTCTCTGAAAAGAAACTCATTTTGTAAAAGATTTCCCTCCCAGCTACTGACCATACCCCTGGCTTCTCCTTGGAGAGACCATCTAGAAGCCAGCTTTCTGATCCCCTATCCATGTACGTTTCTTCCTATTGGAGTGTTTCCTCCAAATAAAACCACGCACAGGAGAGAAACTGCACTGAATGTACCATCCTTGCAGAACCTTAGATCATATCCGAGCCACATCATTCAGATGAGCAGTGCTCAGACACCAACCCTTAACACATCCCTTTGATTTAAAAAAAAATCTGTTCAGAGTTAGAAAAAGCTTCATTGCTTGTTACCGCTGCTCCACCGCTGAGGGGCCAACAGCTATCTCCACATTTCGGTAGTGACTGCAAGCAGAGGGCATGTTTCCCACCCACCCCCCTCAAAAAAAAGTACAGCTCTCTTGCAGAGTGGTGGTGGGGCCGTGTCCAGGCAGCAGTCCAGCGATTGTGGCCAGCAATGGCCGACACAAATAAGCAAGAAGCTAAAAGAACATCCGAGTCACATTGACAGGCTTGTCCTTAGAAAGAAAAATTAGACAATGGAATCCCAGTCGAAATCATCCTGGATATCGTCTGCAGGGTTGTGATGTTGGGACATCGGTCTGTGCATTGGAAAGCTGGAAGGCGACATCATGTGTTGCTGGTTCATTCCTGCATGGTGCCCTGCTGAGCAAAAACACAGTAAAAGTTTAATACACAAACAAAAGGAAGGACTGAGTTTTGTGTTTGTGTAACATCAGCTATTTAACATTTTCAAATTATATTGCAGATGCTGTAAATTTGAATGTCTTTACCCAGCTAGAGTTACACAGCAAGAGGTACAACAGTTTGCAGCAGGTAAAGGAACCCTTCAAATCCTACCCATCACAGATTTCAACAGCAAGTCTACTCACACCATACATTAATTCACTTAAATCTATTACCTATCATAAGTCACAAATCTGGTTTGCCATTAGATATTTTGCACAAACTTCATCTTGCACATCCAAGGTAGCTGTGACTAAGGAAAAGCTCATCGAGCTGAAAATGAGTAGTTCAAACTCAATTCCTGGTGTCATTAAAAATCTTAGTGGCATAATGCCCAAGTTAGCTATAACTACTCTTGCATTATTCATCAAGTTCTGCTTGACCTTGTAGCTCGAGTTTTTGGGAGGGATGTGTCAGGTACATTCTTACAACAAACCATGCTCATAGTCTAGTATTAGCAGCTCACTATGCTTGAAGACTCTACACTGTGATTATACTCAGCCCATTAAAAGAAACTGTCAGAGCAAGCAACTTACTTTAGATTTTATTTCTTATTTTATATAGAAAAACAAAATCCCTCCTCCTATATGCAAGATTTAGGAAGCTGAAGTTGCACAAGACCCTTGAGGAATAAAAAGGAAGCAGGAAAGAACTTAAAGAAGTAGGAAGGCTAAAAGGTGACACGTCCTTGGCATGTAGGATTAAGGAGAACCCCAAGGCATTTTATACAAATATTAGGAGCAAGGAGGTAGCTAGCGAAAGGGTCAGTCCACTCAAGGACAAAAGGAGGGAATTTGTGTGTGGAGCTAGAGGAAGTGAGTGAGGTCCTTACCCAGTACTTTGCATCTGTATTCACCAAGGACATGGATGATGGCGAGGATCAGGGAGGGGTATGCTGATATTCTAGGGCATGTTGATATTAGGAAGGTGGTGCTGTCAGATTGCTTAGGACCTGATGTTATGAACCCCAGGATACTGGGGGAGGGAGGGTAAGAGATTGCTGGGGCTTTAACTGAGATCTTTGTATCCTCTTTAGCCATGGGCAAGATCCCAGAAGACTGGAGAATAGCCAATGTCGTTCTTTTGTTTAAGAAAGGCAACGGGGATGAGCCACAAAATGACAAGCCAGTGAGGTACATCAGTGGTACGGAAATTAGCAGAGACGATTCTTAGGAACAGGACTTGTTCATATTTAGAAAAGCATGTACCTGTGCTGCACTTTTCTGTGTTTTAACTGTAAGGAAACTGCAGATACAGGAAAAACAAAATGCTGGAAATACTCAGATCAGGCAGCATCTATAGAGAGAGAAACAGTTAAACCCTCAGGTTAACAACCCTTCACGGACCTGAAAGTTTTACTGTTTCGTTCTCTAGAGATGCTGCCTGACCTGCTAAGTATTTCCAACATCATTTTTATTTCTTTCTCATGGAATTTATTTCTTCTCCCTCCTGAGAGGAATTCCATAGGAGAAAACTGCCTCATTCAATGCCCACATGATCAAAGTGCTGGCAAGCTATCTTACTGCAGTAAGCATCACACAGGGACTTTGCAGCAAGATTGCGAATACCGACCAAGATAAAACATTAGCTCTTATATCAAGGATACTAATCATATCCCATCTGTCCCACCTTTGATTAAGCAACTCAACAAAGAATAGTGACTTAACATAGAAGCCTTCTCCTTTAGAATTTTCAATTCTAATCATTATCCAGTGACCTGTGCTTTGGCTTATGTTTGAACTATCCATCACTCTAGCCCAGCTCATTGGAACAGGCAACACAGTAGGATTCTGACTTTGTATTCTAGGCCAGAAAGTACAAGGAAGTTGTACTGCATCTGTTTTTGAGATTGCATACACAATGAATATGTGGCTTGGAAGAATCAATATCATTGGATATGCTCTACCTGAAAGTCTGACCAATTGGTGAAATGAGCACCGAGTGTGATTATGAAATTAAATTTAGGAACTGGGAAATATCATTGTGCCCAAAAGAATAGATTTTATTTGTCCATCTGTCTTCTCACATCTCCCAATCCCTTGAATTGCATACAAATAGTCTTGAATCCATTTCTAGTATCCACTGTAACATCTTCCTGGGGAATTTGCTTACAACTATTAAAGTATGAAAAACATTCACCAGTTCTCTTAATCTAAACATATTATAAAATACATGTCCCTTAGTATTTTAGCATTTCACCACAATGTATAACTGTGGAAAAATTGGACTTTTTTTAAACTCATAGAATTTTGTATCATAGGATATCATTTAACCTGTTGTGCACATGCGGGATCTCAGAGTTGTCCAGTTTGTCCTCTTGCCAAAATTGTTCTCCTCCACCCCAAAAATTCATCCATTTAAAAAGCTACTATAGATTTCCACAATTACTTTGATCAGACATATGAAAGTTCAGTCTCTCAAAGCTTCCTAGCTTCCGTGCACTTTTAAAAACTTCAGAAAAATACCCTGCTAAAAGCTAAAGTTTCATAACTGCAGATATCAAGATAGTCTTTTAAATTATCACCCTGAACTTGCATGGAACATTTTCTCCACTGCAAGTGAAAATATCACATTACACAGGAGGCTCCTGAAAGGCTAGAAAGAGAAAATGATTAAAGCATGCAATGGAATTTTAAGAAAATGTTTTCTTCCCGTATCACTGGTGTAAAGGTTAAATCATCATAATCCTTTTTATTTGTTCACAGGATCCTGACATCCCTAGTCAGGCCAGCACTTACTACTTGTCCCTAGCTGCTCTTGAGAAAATGGTAGTGAGTCACTATCTTGAATTTGAAAAAGAAGAATTCCCACAGTAGTCAGGCAGGGAGTTTCAGATTTGGACCTAGCAACAATGTAGGAACAGTTGTACATTTTAATGTCAGGTTGGTGTGTGATTTAGGACCTTTAGGTGGTGGAATGGAAGATGCTGTGAAAGAAGTTTGGCAAGCAGCTGCAGTCCCTATGAAAGGATGGCAGAACGTGCACCAGTTGTGGAAGGAGTGATTGGTTAAGATGGTGGACGGGGTGCCAGCCAGTGGGCAGTTGTGTCTTGGATTGAGTCAAGCTTCAAGTGTTGTTGGAGTTGCACTCATCCAGGCAGATGGAAATTATTCCATCACATTACTTGTACCTTCCAGAGGACATCTTCAAGAGCAGTGCCTCAAGATGGTGGAATCCATCATTAAGGACCCTCACCATCTGGGTGATGCCCTCTTCTTGTTACTACCATTGGGGAGGAGGTACAGGACCCTGAAGACCCACACTCAATGATTTAGGAACAGCTTCTTCCCTTCTGTCATCAGATTTCTGAATGGTCTATGAACATTACCTCATTATTCCTTTTTATTTACACTATTTTTGTAATTTATAGATGTTTATGTCTTTGCACTGTACTGCTGCTGCAAAACAACAAATTTCACATCATATGTCAGTGATAATAAATTTGATTCTGATTCAGATGATGAAAGGCTTTGTGCAGAAGAGTCAGATCATCAACCTACAATGTGACTATAGCCTGCATAAGCTAGATGATTTCCAATGAAGTGAGCTAAAAATCGGAGGAAATACCAAAAAGACGTTAAGCAGTTGTAGGTGAGATTACTCCTCACTGCTGCTCATAGAACAGCACTGGCTGAAGCAGGGAATAACAAAGCCCTGATCTTGAAATTCCACAGCACAGGTAAGCAGAAAGTCAGAGAGAGATGTCTATTTCAAAGGCAACAAATTTAGAATTAAAAGTTCAAGTGGGTCATTTTCACTGATGCCCTGCATCCTGTCATCCCCTTCCAATATCAATGGACCCAAGATCAGCATAACAGTAGATTCCTCCTTCCGAACATTAGTCTAGGTTTTGGCTGCTGAGTTAAAACCAAAGCTCACCCAACCGAGAAAGTACAATGGAAGACAATAATATTATCAGGTCAGCCAGGATTACAACATTTTGGCTTTTTGGCCCATTGCATCCATGCCAGCTACTTGACCTAATCCTACTATACAGCATTTGATCTTTGGCCCTGTTGGTCACTACTCTTCAAGTAAGTGTTCTACCTCTATTATCCTTTCAGGCTGTGAGTTTTAGACCCCACCTGCCCCCCACCCTCATCACCCTCTGGATGAAAAAATATTTCTTCATCTCCCCTCTAATCCTACCAATGATTCTAAATCCATGCCCCCTACTTGGAACACTTAGCAATTAGATCCTGCCTATTTATGCTTTCTTGGCCCCTCAATTTTATACACTTCAGATAATTCTCCGTTCAACCTCCTGTGTTCCAAAGAAAACTCCTTGACCTTTACCATAGCCTTGGAGAGGGATAGGAGCAGACAGTATGGGAAAGTATTTAACTGGTGGAGGGGGAATTATGATGCTATTAGGCAGGAACTTGGGAGCGTAAATTGGGAACAGATGTTCTTGGGGAAGTGCACAGCCGAAATGTGGAGGTTGTTTAAGGAATACTTGCATGGGGCTCTGGATAAGTTTGTCTCATTGAGGCAGGGTAAGGATGGTAGAGTGAAGGAACCGTGGTTGACAGCAGATGTAGAATATCTTGTCAAGAGGAAGAAAGAAGCTTACCCAAGGTTTAGAAAGCATGGATCAGACAGGGCTCTGGAGAGTTACAAGGTAGCCAGGAGGGAGCTTAAGAATGGACTTAGGAGAGCTAGAAGGGGGCATAAGAAGTCCTTAGTAAGTAGGATCAAGGAAAACCCAAAGGCGTTCTACACGTATGTGAAGAGTAAGAGAATGACTAGAGTGAGGGTTGGACCGATCAGGGATAAAAGAGGAAACATGTGCCTGGAGTCAGAAGAGGTAGGGAGGTCCTTAATGAATACTTTGCTTCGGTATTCACCAGAGAGAGAGACCTTGACATTTGAGAGGATGGCATATGTCAGACTGATATGCTAGGACATGTCGATGTGAGGAAGGAGGATGTGCTGGAACTTTTGATAAGTCACTGGGGCCGGATGGGATATATCCAAGGTTATTACGGGAAGCTAGGGAAGAGATTGCTGTACCTTTGGTGACAATCTTTGCATCCTCACTGGCCACAGGAGTAGTGCCAGATAATTGGAGGGTGGCAAATGTTGTTCCTTTGTTTAAGGGAGTAGGGATAACCCTGGGAATTACAGACAAGTGAGTCTTACTTCAGTGGTGGGCAAATTACTGGAGAAGATTCTCAGAGACAGGATATATGGGCATTTAGAGAAGCACAGGCTGATTAGGGACAGTCAACATGGCTGTGTGACTTTGAGGATGTGACAAAACACATTGATGAAGGTAGAGCAGTGGATGTGGTGTACATGGACTGTAGTAAGGTGTTTGATAAGGTTCCTCATGGAAGGCTTATCCAGAAAGTCAGGAGGCTTGGGATCCAGGGAAACTTTGCTGTGTGGATTCAGAATTGGCTTGCCCATAGAAGACAGAGGGTGGTGGTAGATGGAGCGTATTCTGCCTGGTCGGTGACCAGTGGTGTTCCACAGGGATCTGTTCTGGGACAGCTGCTCTTTATGATTTTTATAAATGACTTGGATGAGGATGTGGAAGGGTGGGTTAGTAAGTTTGCTGATGATACAAAGGCTGGCAGTGTTGTGGATAGTGTAGAAGGTTGCTGTAGATTACAACAAGATCTTGATAGAATGCAGAGCTGGGCTGAGAAGTGGCAGATGGTGTTCAACCTGGATAAGTGTGAAGTGATACACTTCGGGAGATTGAATTTGAAGGCAGAATACAAGGTTAATGGCAGGACTCTTTACAGTGTGGAGGAACAGAGGGATCTTGGGGTCCACGTCCATAGATCCCTCAAGGTTGCCACGCAGGTCGATAGGGTTGTTAAGAAGGCGTATGGTGCATTGGCCTTCATTAGTCGGAGTATTAAGTTCAAGAGCTGTGAGGTGATGTTGCAGCTCTATAGAACTCTGGTCAAACCACACTTGGAGTATTGTGTTCAGTTCTGGTTGCCTCATTATAGGAAGGATGTGGAAGCTTTGGAGAAGTTGCAGAGGAGATTTACCAGGATGTTGCCTGGATTGGAGAGCATGTCTTATGAGGATAGGTTGAGCGAGCTAGGGCTTTTCTCTTTGGAGAGGAGGAGGATGAGAGGTGACTTGATGGAGGAGTACAAGATGATAAGAGGCATAGAACGAGTGGACAGTCAGAGACTTTTTCCCAGTGCAACAATGGCTAACACGAGGGGACATAATTTTAAGGTGATTGGAGGAAGGTATAAGGGGGATGTCAGGGCTAAGTTTTTTTTTAAAAGCACAGTTGTGGGTGCGTGGAACACACTGTCGGCAGAGATTGTGGGGGCAGATACATTAGGGACATTTAAGAGACTCTTAGATAGACACATGCATGATAGAAAAATAGGGGGCTATGTGGGAGGGAAGGGTTAGATAGATCTTAGAGCAGGATAAAATGTCGGCACAACATTGTGGGCCAAAGGGCCTGTACTGTGCTGTAGTGTTCAATGTTCTATGTTTTAAAACAATTTTAGTCTATTCAACCTTTTTAGATCTGACAACATCCTTATAAATCTCCTTACAACCTCTCCTGTGCAATCATATCTTTCCTGTGTCAGAGCTGAATATATTCATTCTGCAGCTTAAGCATTGTACCCAACTCCAGCACATTATTCCTATTCTTATTTTCTGCATTTCAAGGTTCCTCTTTCTCCATGTTCCTCAATATCTACAGTTTACTACAAGTTCACTTGCCTTGTTATAGCTCTCAAAATTACTTCACACTCCTCTGGATTGAATTATATATGGTATATTTCTGCCCAAATGGCCAGACCATCCATATCTTCTTGAAGATGGAAGAATTCCTCCTCTTCTAAAAGCCACACAACCAATTTTGTACCATCTGTAAGCTTTTCTAATGTCCCTTCATTTCTGTCTAAATCATTTAAAAAATTTAACAATCAGCAAATTCTGCGCTTCATAGAATTCCACTGGTAACAAACTGCCAGTCATAAAAAACAAGCAATCATTATCCTCTGCTTCCTGCCACCAAGCCGATTTTGAATCCAATTTGCCACCGTACCTTGGATCACAGGATTCTGTTTTAACCAGCCTGCCTTAAAGGACTTGTCAAAAGCTTTGCTGAAATTCAGACAACATCAAACAAAATCCTTTTATTGATCTTCTTTGTTACTTCCTCAAAAAATTCAAGCACGTTAGTTGGATATGACTTTCCCCTGACTAATCCAGTCCTGAGATTAATCTAAGCGAAAGCTTATACTGTCCCTCAAATGATTACAAAAACTTCTCCACTACTGAAGTTAAGCCATTTGGCCTCTAATTACTCCGTTTATCCTTTCCTTTTTTTTTTAAGTATGGTACATTACAGTCCTCTCCTTATCGGCAGAGATGATTGAAAAATTATGGTCAAAGATTGCAATTTTCTCCCATGTTTCTCTTAACAGTTCGGGACACATTTAATTTGGGCCACTAATTTACCCATTTTCAAAGATGATAATCTCAATACTACTACTTTTACAATGCTTTTCTTGTACAATATTTCATGTTATATAATATTTAACTATAACATTGGATTCATTCTCTTTTATAAGAGACAGATGGAAAACATTAAACATAAACCCTACCTCAACACGCAGGTTATGCCTTTGGCTCCTGATTCCTTAGAATCTGCTACTCTTCCCTTTGTCATCCTCTTGCTTTTCGTGAACACATTAAACATCTGTTTTCTTAGATTTTATTCGCCAGTACTACGTCATGCCTCTATTTACTTCCTTACTTCTCTCTCAACTTCACTCCTGACTTTCTATATTCTTCTAATGTGGCAAGTTCTCTAAATATGATATGACATGACCTTCCCTTTTTTACCTTATCCAACCTTGCTGCACCCCTTTCCTTGTTACCCAAGGGACTCTAGATTCAGTAGTACTGCACAATAGTACTGCCCTTCTTTACCCCAAATTTTTTGCTCCAGACACTTAGCAACAAGTAATGGGTTCCAGTCCACTTTTGCTAAATCACTTCTCAGTCTAGCAAAATTGGCAAGACCCCAAGTTAGAACTTTTACTCCTATTTTATCTTTGTCCCTTCAAATAACTATGCTAAATCTAGCTGAATTATCACTAACATAAAAATGCTCTCCCTTCTGGCCAGCCTTATTCCTTAAATCTCAAAGCAGAATTTCACCACTCCACTCAACTTTGATGGGCTTGCTACATATTGGCTAAGAAAATTTTTCCTGAATTTAGGAATTCTTTGCCTGCTATATTTTTTTTAAATTATAAAACACCAACTATCTCAATTTAATACTTGCTTAACTAAAATCTACACTTCACCTCCCATTAGCACTTTACCATTTTGGCACACTTTTACACATTTGCGTTTGCCTGCAAATTTGCTTAATCAACTCCCCTTGAACAGTTTGGAGGTCTATAATATAATACTAACAGTGTGACTGCCCTTTTGCTGTTTTTCATTTTCATCCACTTCGTTTAGCTTTATTTGATGATCTTTCTAACACACCACCCCTCTTCTTAGCAATGATCATTTCTTGAACAAATATTGCCATTCCTTCTTTACTTTTGAAAAGCCCCTAATCAGAATAGGTTGCTATTTCTGCCCCTCTTTAAATCAAGTTTCTGTAACAGTTGCACCATCATATTTTCACATTTCAGTGTTTTCAACTAATTTGCTCACAGACTCCTCACATTTACATGAGGCTCTTCTGTCAATTTTACATGCTTTATTTGTCCTGCCTTCCAAAATCTCTCATTTACTTTTTTACCTTACATTTTCAGATCTGTAAACTCATTAAAACCTGCCTCAACAGCACAAGCAGATCTGCCTCTGAGGATATTGGTTCTTGCTGTGTTGAGGAGCAACCAAACTGACCTACACAGTTCCAACACTCCCCAGAATTTGCCATAAGGTCCCAAAAATCCGAAGCCTTCAATCGTGCACATTCACCTTTGCCGCACATTCACCTTTGCCGCACATTCACATGTACTATTCTCTTCTTTCTTTACTCAGTGGTGAGAAGCACAAAGAGTAATCAGGAGATTATAACTTTTGAGATCCTGCTTCTCAATCTCTTTCCCAACTCTAAAAACTCTGCTTGCAGGATCTCATTCCATTTTTGACCTTCATCATTGGTACCTACATGGATCACAACCTTTTGTTGTCCACAAATCATCTCCAGAATTACCTGCAGTCTCTCTGTGATGTCCTTGAAGCTGGCACATATCCTCCTTGAATCACTCCTGCAACCACAGAAACAACTACAGAATTTCCAATAATTATGGCTCTCTTGAATTTTCTCCTCCCTCCCTGAACAGCTGAGCCACACACGGTGCTGTGGTCTTCGTTCTGTCTGTATTCCCCAAGGGAATCCTCTCCAACATCAACTTCCATATTGAACGCTGGTTGGAGTGCAAACTGCCTGGGAGACCTTATGAAAAAATTGCTTGTGTTTAATGCCTTTCTAGCAGTGATCCAGTTTCCTTGCACCTGCATTCACATGAGCTGTGAGAAAACCACCTACAAAACACTCAACTTCATGGACTATAATGATGTAATCTGCTGCTCAAGCCCCAAAGCCATAAATCTGGTCTTCTCACATAGTGTGGGATGTGCATTCCACAGATCTGAGGTTTCCCAATGCTCAATATTACATAAACAGGTAAATAAAAGACTTAAAATATGTTATTATTTTCTTTTTTTACTTACCCCAATTGAATTTAATTCCCCATTTCTACGTTTAAACCAAATGCTTGTTACAACTCAATAATTTTGTCTCCTATGCCTCTTAAAATGTTATTTAAATGCAAATCTTTCTAGCCCTCATACAAGAATTAAATTTCATTCAATCTTTGGAGCAGGGTCTTTAAACAATACATTTTCTAGCACTTCTACTACAAAAAATTCAATGAACAAAATCTGACACTGAGCTAAATTAAAACAAGGATTATTAGAACAGGAAACGTCACAAGTTTCAGGAACATCTCAAATGAGGAAAGAACAGAGGGACAGAGATTTAGTGAGGAACTCCAAAGCTCAGGCCCTGGCAGGTAAAGGAGGGCTGCTATACATAAACTGACTCAGTTTGAGGACCACCAAGAGACCAGTATGAGAGGGAGTTATAGGGAGAGAGAAATGGGCAAGGCCATAGAGTACCTGAAGATAATGATGTAGATTTTAAAATCAAGGTGTTGCTTATACAAAAAACAATGTAGGTCAGCAAGATGATGGGTGACTAGAACAGGGTGTTAATCAGAACACATCACGAAAATGCAACACAAAATTAAAACAAATTTTCTGATAACACATGGATGTGTTAGAATCATAAGAGTACTACAGCACAGAAACAGGCCCTTTGACCCATCGAGTCCATGCCAACCTGATCTTCTTCCTAGTCCCATTGACCTGCACCCAGAACATATCCCTCCAAACCCCTCCCATCCATGTACCTATCCAAACTTCTCTTAAATGTTACAATTGAACCCGCATCTACCACTTCCACTGGCAGCTCATTCCACACTCACACCACCCTGAGTGAAGAAGTTTCCCCTCAGATTCCCCTTAAATATTTCACCTTTCACCCTAAGCCTACGACCTCTAGTTCTAGTCTCACCCAACCCGAGGGGAAAAAGCCTGCATGCAGTAGAGGGGTGGCATGGTAGCGTAACGGTTAGCATAACGCTATTACAGCGCCAGTGACCCGGGTTCAATTCCGGCCGCTGTCTGTAAGGAGTTTGTATGTTCTCCATGTGTCTGCGTGGGTTTCCTCAGGGTGCTCCCGTTGCATTCCACATTCCAAAGACGTATGGGTTAAGAGCTGTGGGCATGCTATGTTGGCGTCAGAAGTGTATAAGATCTCCCCTCATTCTCCTGCACTCCAGAGAATAAAGTCCTAACCTATTCAACCTTTCCCTGTAACTCAGGTCCTCAAGTCCCGGTAACATCCTTGTAAATTTTCTCTGCACTCTTTCAAGCTTATTGATATCTTTCCTGTAGGTAAGTGACCAGAACTGCACACAATACTCTGTATCCAGCTTCAAAGTCTTGTACAAATTCAGCATACCATCCCAACTCCCATACTCAATGCCCTGATTTATGAAGGCCAATGTGCCAAAAGCTCTCTTTACAACCCTATCAACCTGTGACCCACTTTCAAGGAATTACTGACCTGTATTCCCAGGGTCCTTTTGTTCTACCGCACACCTCAGAGCCCTACCATTCACCGTGCAAGTCTTACCCTGGTTTGTCCTCCCAAAGTGCAACACCTCACACTTGTCTGCATTAAATTCCATTTGTCATTTTTCAGCCCATTATCCAAGCTGGTCAAGATCACGCTGCAAGCTTTGATAGCTTTCCTCACTGTCCACTATGCCCCCAATCTTGGTGTCATCTGCAAATTTGCTGATCCAGTTTACCACATTATCATCTAAACCATTAACATAGATGATAAACAACAGACCCAGCACCGATCACTGTGGCACACAACTAGTCACAGGCCTCCAGTCAGAGAGACAACTATCTATTACCACTCTCTGGCTTCTCCCGCTAAGCCAATGTTGAATCCAATTGGTTACTTCATCCTGAATGCCAAGCAACTTATCCTTCTGGACCAGCCTCCCATGCAGGACTTTGTCAAAGGCCTTAGCTGAAGTCCATACAGACAATATCCACCATTTTTCCTTCATCGACCTTCTTGGTAACTTTCTCGAAAAGCTCGAAGATTTGTTAAACATAACCTACCACGCACAAAGCCATGTTGACTATCCCTAATCAGGCCCTGTCTATCCAAACACATATATCCTGTGCCTTAGAATACCTTCCAATAATTTACCCACGACTGACGTCAGGCTCACCAGCCTATAATTTCCCAGTTTATTCTTAGAGCCTTTCTTGAACAATGAACAACATTAGCTGTCCTCCATTCCTCCGGCACCTCACCCATGGCTAAGGACATTTTAAATATCTCTGCCAGGGCCCCTGCAATTTCTGCACCAGCCTCCCACAAGGTCTGAGGGAATATCTTGTCAGGCCCTGGAATATTTATCCACCTTCATTCGCCTTAAAACAGCCAGCACCTCCTTTTCCATAATCTGGATAAGGTCCATGACCTCACTACTCTTTTGCCTCAGTTCTATAGTCTCTGTGTCTGTCTCCAGTGTAAATATGGATGCAAGAAATTAATTTAAGATCTCTCCCATCTCTTTTGGCTTCATGCATAGATGACCACACTGATCTTCAAGAGGACCAGTTTTGTCCCTTGCTACTCTATTGCTCTTAATATAGCTATAGTTATTGTTTTTACCCTGTACTACCTCAATGCACTGTGTAATGAATTGATCTGTATGAACCGTATGCAAGACAAGTTTTTTTTTACTGTACCTTGGTACACAAGATCACAAGACAAAGGAACAGAAGCAGGCCATTCGGCCCATCGAGTCTGCTCCATGAACTAACCTAATACTATTCCTATCTAGCCCCAATTTCCAGACGTATCCCCACATCCCTTGATACCTTGACTAATTAGATACCTATCTCCCCCTTAAATGCCTCCAATGATCGGGCTTCCACAGCCATACATGGCAAAGAATTCCATAATTTCACTACCCACTGGCTAAAGAAACTTCTCCTCGTCTCTGTTTTAAACCGGTACCCTCTAATTCTAAGATTGTGCCCTCTGGTCCTGGACTCACCCACCAAGGGAAACAGCTTAGCCACATCTACTCTGTCCAGTCCTTTCAACATTTTAAATGTTTCTATGAGGTCCCCTCTCATTCCTGTACTCCAGTGAGTATAGTTCAAGAGCCGACAAACACTCATCATATGTAAGCCCTTTCGTTCCGGGAATCATCCTCGTAAATCTTTTCTGAACCCTCTCCAACATCAGTACCTCCTTCCTAAGATATGGGGCCCAAAACTGCACACAGGGCCCTGTAGAGCCACTTCCCTCCTTTTATACACTATACCTCTCAAAATGAATGCCAACATAGCACTCGCTTTCCTTACCGCCGATCTGACCTGGTGGTTAACCCTTAGGGTATCCTGCACGAGTACCCCCCCCGAGTCCCTTTGTACTTCTATACTTTGAATTTTCTCTCCTTCTAGATAATAATCTGCCCGTTTATTTCTTTTTCCAAAGTGTGCAATGGCACATTTCTCAACATTGAATCTCATCTGCCATTTCTTTGCCCATTCCCCTAAACTATCTAAGCCTCTCTGCAACCTTCCTGTTTCTTCAATACTCCCTACTCCTCCAACTATCTTGGTGTTATCTTCAAACTTAGCCACAAAACCATTTACTCCATCATCCAAATCATTAATGTACAAAGTAAAAAGAAGCGGCCCCAACACCGACCCCTGCGGAACAGCACTAGTAACCGGTAGCCAACCAGAACAAGATCCTTCTATTCCCACCCTTTGCTTTCTGCCTACCAATGCTCCATCCATTCTAATATCCTTCCTGTAATTCTATGGGCTCTCATCTTAGTAATCAGCCTCTTGTGTGGCACCTTGTCGAAGGCCTTTTGAAAGTCTAAATACACAACATCCACAGCCTCTCCCTTATCCACCCTACCTGAGATTTCCTCAAAAAACTCCAATAGATTGGTCAAGCAGGATCTTCCCTTCACGAAACCATGCTGGCTTGGACCTATCTTGCCTTGCACCTCTAGGTATTCCATAACCTCATCCTTGAGGATAGATTCCAATATCTTTCCCACCACCGATGTCAGACTAATAGGTCTGTAATTTCCTTTATGCTGCCTCCCACCTTTCTTATACAGCAGAACTACATTTGCCACCCTCCAGTCCTCCGGAACCATGCCGGAGTCTATTGATTCCTGGAAAGTTATCACCAATGCCTCCGCAATCTCTAAAGCCACCTCCTTCAGAACCAGGGATGCACCTCATCCAGTCCAGGAGACTTTTCTGTCTTTAGTCCATTTAGCTTCCCTAGCACCCTCTCTCTGGTAGCCTTAACTGAACTCAGTTCCATCCCTTGAGACCCCTGACTATCCGGTATATTGCTGATGTCCTCCACAGTGAAGACCAATGCAAAATACTTATTTAGTTCCTCTGCCATCTGTTATCCATTATAATCTCTCCTGCACAGTTTTCGATTGGTCCTATATCAACCCATGTCTCTCTTTTAACTCTTCATATATTTAAAAAAACTCTTAGTATCCTTTTGAATGTTATCTGCCAACTTCCTTTCATAATTCATCTTTTCTTTCTTAATGACCTTCTTAGTTTCTTTCTGCAGGTTTTTAAAAAGTTTCCCAGTCTTCTGTTTTCCCACTAATTTTTGCTTCCTTGTATGCCCTCTCTTTTGCTCTTATTTTAGCCTTCACCTCTCTCGTTATCCACATTTGTGCCTTTTTTCCATTCAAAGCCGCCTTTTTTCTTGGAATACATCTATCCTGCATTTTCCTTATTTCTTGCAGAAATTCTATCCATTTCTGCTCTGCCGTCCCTCCAACTAGCTTACTCTTCCAATCAATTTGGGCCAACTCCTCTCTCATGCCACAAGATCACAAGACAAGGGAGTAGAAGTAGGCCATTCGGCCCATCGAGTCTGCTCCAAGGAAAAGGGAAAAAAGAAAAAGAAATGAGAAATGGGTGGGGAGGAAAAAAAAACTATTCTAATCCCAATTTCTGGCCTTATCCCCATATCCCTTGATACCCCGACTATTTAGATATCTATCTATCTCTTCCTTAAACGCCTCCAATGATCTGGCCTCCACTGCTGTACCTGGTAAGGAATTCCACAAATTAACCACCCTCTGGCTAAAGAAATTTCTCCTCATCTGTTTTGAAACTGTACCCTCTAATTCTAAGATTGTGCCCTCTGGTCCTGGACTCACCCACCAAGGGAAACAGTCTAGCCACATCTACTCTGTCCAGTCCTTTCAACGTTTTAAATGTCTCTGAGGTCCCCTCTCATTCTTCTGTACTCCAGTGAGTACAGTTCAAGAGCCAACAAACGCTCATCATACGCAAGCCCTTTCATTCCGGGAATCATCCTCTTAAATCTCCTCTGAACCCTCTCCAACATCAGCACATCCTTCCTAAGATATGGGGCCCAAAACTGTGCACAGTATTCCAAATGAGGCCTCACTAGTGCCCCGTAGAGCTTCATCAACACTTCCTTACTTTTATACACTATACCTCTCGAAATGAATGCCAACATAGCACTCACTTTCTTTACCACCGATCCGACCTGGTTAACCTTTAAGGTATCCTGCACGAGTACCCCCAAGTCCCTTTGTACTTCTGTACTTTGAATTTTCTCTCCTTCTAGATAATAATCTGCCCGTTTATTTCTGTTTCTAAAGTGTACAACTGCACATTTCTCAACATTGAATCTCATCTGCCATTTCCTTGCCCATTCTCCTAGACTTTCCAGGTCTCTCTGCAACCTTCCTGTCTCCTCAATACTCCCTACTCCTCCACCTATCTTGGTGTCATCCGCAAACTTAGCCACAAAACCATTTACTCCATCATCCAAATCATTAATGTACAAGGTAAAAAGAAGCAGCCCCAACACCGACCCCTGCGGAACACCACTAGTAACCGGTAGCCAACCAGAACAAGATCCTTTTATTCCCACCCTTTGCATCCTGCCAACCAGCCAATGCTCCACCCATTCTGTTATCCTACCTGTAATTCCATGACCTCTCATCTTATTAATCAGTCTCTTATGCGGCACCTTGTCGAAGGCCTTTTGAAATTCTAAATACACAACATCTACCGCCTCTCCCTTATCCACCCTACCTGTGATTTCTTCAAAAAAACTCCAATAGGTTGGTCAGGCAGGATCTTCCCTTCACAAAACCATGTCGGCTAGGACCTATCTTGCCTTGCACCTCTAGGTATTCCATAACCCCATCCTTGAGGATCGATTCCAATAACTTTCCCACCACTGACGTCAGACTAATAGGTCTGTAATTTCCTTTATGCTGCCTCCCACCTTTCTTATACAGCGGAAATATATGCCACTGTAATTTCCTTTGTCCCACTGAAATATTGATACACCTGCTATCAGCTTCTCCTTCTCAAATTTGAAACTGGACTCAATCATATTGTGATCGCTAGTTCCTAATGGTTCCTTTACCTTTAGTTCCATAATCACCTCCGGTTCGTTACACAGCACCCAATCCAAAACAGCCGATCCCCTGGTGGGCTCATCAACAAGTTGCTCCAAAAAGCCATGCCTTAGACACTCCACAAACTCGCTCTCCTGAGATCCACTGCCTTGCTGGCTTTCCCAATCTACCTTCATGTTAAAATCCCCCATAATTATCCTAATGTTGTCTCTCTGACATGCTTTTTCTATTTCTAAAAGTAACTTATAGTCCACATCTTGGCTGCTGTTAGGGGGCCTATATATAACCTGCTATTATTGTCCTTTTACCCTTGCTATTTCTTAGCTCCACCCATAAGGATTCCACTTCTTCTGACCCAATGTTCTTCCTTTATTGATTTTATATCACTACTAACCATCAGGGCCACACCACTCCCTCTGTCTACCCTCATACACACTGTGTACCCCAGGATATTCAGTTCCCAATCACATCCGTCATAAAGCCATGACTCGGTAATTGCCACAATAATTATTATTGTCACTCGGTGAGTGACAATAATAAACCAATACCAATAGAAACCCTTGGGATTCTCTTTCATTTTGTCTGCCAAAGCAACCTCGTGACCTCTTTTGCCCTCCTGATTTCTCTCAAGTGTTCTCTTGCATTTCTTATACTCCTCAAGCACCTCATTTGATCCTGACTGCCTATATTTGGTATGTGCCACCTTTTTCTTTACCAGGGCCTAAATATCTCTCGATAACCAAGGTGCCCTAAACCTGCTAGCCTTGCCTTTTATTCTAAGAGGAACATAGATTCCGTACTCAGTATTTCACTTTTGAAAGCCTCCCACTTACTAAGCATTTCTTTGCCAGAAAACAGCCTATCCCAATCCACGCCTGGCAGATCCTTTCTGATGCCATCAAAATTAGCTTTACTGCAATTTACAGTCACAACCCAAGGACAGTCCTATACCTCATGTGTAGACAAAGGCTATACCCAAACCCTGCATGGCACTCTTCTGAAGAAACTACTCCCATGTGGATGACAAGGCTGGGGTTCCAAGAATGGCATTTGGATCTTGCACACCTGATTTGCCAGTGTTTAAATCAAGAAATAATGGGAATTCTTTCATTCGCTAGGAAATCGATTTGCACTCTTCACTCTTGAAATGTCACTTCCAGACAGTGTTCCACAGAAAGGTCAGTGCCTTCTAAGAATTATAAACTGCAGAACTGTTGCTCTACATTACCTTGTACAATGCAAAACATGCAAACTGCACAAGGTAAAGCACTTTACTCCAGCCCCAACAATCCAATTAAAAAAAAGTCTCCTTTGTTTATGAATACACTGGTTGTAAATACATTAAATCCTTGGATGAAAATCCCCATTTGAAAAATACCCTTCAATGGTAAAACAGATCTGCACGCCCAAAGCTGAGACCTGAGCTGGTTCCGAGCTCAGTTTAGAAAGTCAAATTTTGCTCAAAGGAGAGAAAGGAGAGGTTGGGGAGGAAACTGGTTTCATGTTCAAATAAACTGTTCAATTAAATTTTTGGGGAATTATTAAAAATTGTAGGTTGTTAGGGGTGCTTTAAATAGGTATTCATGTGGTGGAAAGATTTAAATCAATTCACACGGACATTGTGCCTTCACTTAGAAAGGCACAGATTAATCAAGTATAGTCAGCATGGATTTGTTGAGAGAGTAACTTGAATAATTTTCTTTTTGAGGTTAAGAGGAGGGCCTATTTAATGTAAGCTAGCAGGTCAAGCATCATCTGTGTAAAGAGAAACAGAAGTTAACATTTCTGGTCAACCCCCTAAACTTTTCACAGATGCTGCCTGACCTGGTGAGTGTGTCCAGCATTTTCCAGTTTTGGTCCAGATTTCCACCTGCAGTGTTTTTTTCCATTGACTTTCATTTGATGTAGTCTATACCAATTATTGCGAGGTTTTGACAATGTTTTACATGGCAGTCTAGTCAACAAAGTAAAACTTCATGGAATCCCAACGAGAGTAGCAAATTAGATCCAAAGATATTTCAGTGGCCAAAGGGAAAGAAGTCATAGTTGAGCTCAGTTCAACCAAGCTCATTTCTGGGTCTCATATTTATAACAACATCAATGATTTGGACAAATAGGGGCATTATAGAGAGGTTTGTAGATGATAGAAAAATTGGCCATGTGGTTCACAGGGAAGAGAAAGCTTTATACTGCAGGATGATACAGATAGTCAGGTCAGTTGGACAGAAAAGTGGCAAGTGGAATTTAATCCAGAGAGCACAAAGTATTCCATTTGGTAAGGTGCAAAAGGCAAGGAAATACAAAATAGGACCTGGAAAAGCAAACATTAGGGATAGACAGCATGGCTTTGTGCAGGGGAGGTCATGTCTTACAAATTTGATTGTTTTTTTGAGAAGGTGACGAAGACAATCAGCAAGGGTAGGACAGTAGATGTTGTATACATGGACTTTAGTAAAGCTTTTGACGAGGTCCCTCGTGATAGGCTGATCTAGATTAAGGCACATGGAATCTATGGAGACTTGGTAGATTGGGTTCAGAGTTGGCTTGGCCAAAGAAGATAGAGGGTAGTGGTGGAAGGGCATGGAGGTCTGTGACCATAACTTAGATGGAAATGTATGTGGGCTGATTAGTAAGTTTGTAGACCTCACAAAAACTGGTGGTGTAAACTCCATGGCAAATGGAGTTTAATCCTGACAAGTGTGAGGTGTTGCACTTTTGGAGGTCAAATACAAGTATACAGTAAATGGCAAGACTCTTTGGAGTATTAATGTACAGAGGCATCTTGGGGTGCAAATCCATTGTAACCTAAAGGTGGCAACAAAAGTAGATAGGGTGGTAAAGAAGGTGTATGGCAGACTGGCCTTAAATCGGTCGGGGTGTCAATTATAAAGGTTGGTAAGTCATGTCACAGCTGTATAAAGCTTTGGTTAGGCCATATTTGGAGTAGTGTGTGTATACACTATAGGAAGGATGTGGAGTCATTGGAGGAGAGGGTGCAGAAGAGGTTCACCTGGATGTTGTCTGGATTGGAGTGTATTAGCCACAAGGAGAATGGACAAACTTGGATTGTTTTCTCTGGAAAGTCAGAGGCTGAGGGGCAACCTGATTTAAGTATATAAAATTATGAGAAGCATAGATAGGTAGGGTGAATAGTCAGAGGAAAGATTGAATAAGTTGATGATGCTTTCCTTGGAACAGAGATGGAGGGGAGATTTAAGTGTGATGTATAGAATAAAAGGGGCCGAGATGGGGCCCAGGGTAAAATGTCAAATACTACAGTGCATAATCTTAAAGTGAGGGGGGGAATGTATAAAGGACATCTTTTATTAAAAACACAGAGTGGTAGGTGCCTGCAATGTGTTGCCAGGGAAGTGGTGGAAGCAAACAGCAACATTTAAGAGACATTTAGATAGACACATGAACAGGCAGGGAATGAAGGGATGTAGACCATGTCCAGGCAGATGGGATTAATTAGGATTGGCATTATAGTCAGCACAGACACTGTGGGCCAAATGGCCTATTTCTTTGTTGTACTGTTCTATGTTCTATGAAAGGATATTGTCAGGCGTGTAGTGATGGAGTGTATTCCTATAGATCTTTAAAAAAAAGATATCAATAGGTTATTATGAGAACATACCGGATGTTTTCCTTTATTTGCCAAGGCACAGATTATAGGGGCAAGAAAGTTAAGCTAGAATTTGTATTTACATCCAGCTGGGCCATAGTTCATGTACGGTGTACAATTCTGGTCACACAGATGTGAGATGAGAGTATGCAGAGATTTAAGAGGATGTTTAAATGTGAGGAAAGATTGAATAAATTGATGATGTTTTCCTTGGAATAGAGATGGAGGGGAGACTTAAGTGTTTACTCTATAAAGGGGGCCTAGATGGAATAATAAGGAAGGATATTTTCCTTAACTGAGTGGTCAAAAATCAAGGGGCGTAGGATAAACTTAATTTGTTTGGGGAAACAAGTTCAAATATTTTCGATCAGCTTTGGGTTCTGGAACTCAATTCTTGAAAAGGGTACATAAGCAGAAATCCTTAACACATTTTAAAAGTCCTTGGATGTACACTTGAAGGGCTGTGACCTGCAGGACTACGGACCTAGTGTTGGAAGGCAGCATTAGCTTGTTTCTGACTTGCACTAAGAAAATTGTCTTCTGTGTTATTAAATTTTCTGTGATCCTATGATCTGACTGCAAACTTGAGGAGATTACAAATGTCAAAGTTCAGTAGCTGGGGATCTGTTACTAACAATTCAGGAGTGCTCTTATTGGGGGGGGGGGGGGGGGGGGGAGAAGGAGAGGGAAACTGGGACATATGCCTTTTAGATGGTTCCTTTTCATATCCTCAGGATGCTACACAATACAATCAATTGGGAAGTACTTTGGAACTTGAAATAACAATCTTCCGCCCTGGAAGTAAAAGCTGCATCAACAGTCACATCAACATGGCATTAACAAATTGATCAAAGAGAAAAATGATCTCATATTTTCAAAAGTGCCTCCCATATTTAAGGATGCAAAAACCAAATCAACTGCAAATCCATTTCCATTTCTAACCATTTTGTCTTCAATAGACACATGCAAGTAAGATGCACCCAGGATCCCAGACATGCATACAACATGCAGGTCAAAAGGGAAGAGAAAGAAGGGAGGAAAACAGTAAGGTAGTTATCCCAGGGATAAGCAGTTAATATGGGGCAATTACCTGTCATGGCTGGTCCTGGGGTACTGAGAGGTGGGAGATGGGGGTACCCAGGGGGCCCCATCATTGAAGCAGGAAGGTTTTGTCTGGAGTCAATGTACAAGCTTCCTGTGTGAGAAAGTGGTGCAGCAGTGAGAAATCACCACTTTAGTGGAAATAAATACACCAACAGTCTGAAACAACCAGATCCAGCATCAATGTCAGATCCAAATGAATATATACAAGGCCTGATCCCTAAAAGAAGAGCAATATAAGGAAGCAGAGAACTGAAGACATAGGTGCCATTTCTAAACAACTACATCATTTAAATTAAAACTTCTACTCTGTTAAACATGTTAGATAGTGACTACATTTTTTTTTCTTGCTGGCTGCTTTTTTGGGGGAGACTAATTTAAACTCTTTAGTGCTCAATTAAATCCATCTGATTTTCCCCCCCAATATTACACAAAATTTGAAGATGAAAAATATTAGTTTAATGTCCCATTGAAGTATCAGATTAATCCCAGAACTTTTTTTGCTCATTTCTATCATCTGAGTTGATTTTAAATTTGGAATAAGAAATAAACCAAAAATACACAAGGAAGGTACTGCACTTTCATCTTTGGACCTGGGTTTGAATGTGATCTTACCAGTAGATCAACACCCTGAAGCTGAAAGCAGTCTTTGCGAAATGAGTTTAAGGCTGATTCAACTCAGTTCCAAGAGCCAAAACTTTACTCAAACACTTGGAACTATGCCTCTCAAATTGCAAAGATTGCAGACATCACAAACCAAAGATCGTTACAGAGATGAAGGCAAGCTCCTCAGGGTGAATAAAGCTTTACTCTGCTCTTAATCTGTTGGTATACCCAAGTGTGGAACCAAAAACAAAGCAAGCATTCCATATCCTAAGCAGCAAAGCCACTTTTCAATTTAAATCAAAATTTTCTTTACAAGATCAAAGAAATATTCTTCACCAATTCTAATGGAGGATTGTACTTCCACATATTTAAAAATATTTTTCTGAACCATTATTTTCTTGTCACCAAATTTGGGAATAAGGTGATTTAATCTTTTCCCTAATAGATCTGTGGGTCCAGCTACGGAAGGCTGGTAAGACCACACCAGATTATTGTCCACAGGCTAAGAAAGGATATCCTTGCAACAGAGAGTGCAGCAAAGATTCACCAGACTGAATCCTGGGAAGGCAGATTTGCTTCATGGAAAGATTAAGCAGACCAAGCCTAGACCCTCTGGAGTTAATTCTAATTAGAGGTGACTCATTGAAACATACAAAATTCTTAAGGGACTTGAAAGATACAGTTGATGATTCCCCTGGCTGAGGTGTTAAGAACCAGGGGTCACTGTCTCAAAATAAGGGGTTGGTCATTCTGAACAGAGTTAAGAAATTTCTTCCCTGGAAAGCAGTGAATCTTTGGAATTCTCTACCCAATAGGGCTGAAGAGGCTCGGTTGCTGAGTATGTTCAAGATGTTGACTGATATATTTTTATATATTAGGTGAATCAAGTGATATACATTTTTGCAGAAAAATGGCATTGAGGTTAAAGATCAGCCATGATATTGAATAGCGTCTTCCACTCCTGTTTCTTGTGTTTATGTTTTAATGCTATTTCTTGTTCGCTCTGCCATGTAAAAAGCCAATAATGAGATAATGGATGAAACCACTTAATAAATTGAACATATTCCAAAAACAAGGGACTGTTGAGAAAGTAATTTTGTTTTTTTGGGGGGGGGGGGGGGGGGGGGTGCTCATCCCAATTAAGAAACACCACAAAATGTTAAATTCCACATCTGTCCATCAATGCACACAGTACTGTACACAGACACTTACTGTAGTTTTAAAGAAGTAGTTGTTTAAACATTAGCTGTTAAGCTCATGGCAATTTTGCTTCTCAGACCTAATTAAGAAACCATCATTAATGGAGCGGGTGCATTTTTTGGTTCTGAAATAACAGAAGTTTTGTTTCAGAAATGTAGATGATGGGCTGAGTGAAGACGAGTGTGGAGTAGAGCTGCAGGTAGTGCAGCTGTTTCACAGCTTCAGCAACCTATGTTCAATTCTAACCTCCCGTGTTGTGTTAAATTTTTCCACGTTCTCCATCACTGCACAGGTTTCACCCAGGTCATCCCACATCCCAAAAATGTGCTGATTATTTGAGTAATTTACAGTAACCAATTGGCCTTACTGTGTTGGAGGAGGGGGGGTGTGACAGGAGAGTCAGAAGGGATGTTAATGGTCATGTGCAAGAGAACAGATTACAAGGAAGTGAAGGGGTGGGGGGGGGGGGGGGGGGGAATGCAATTGATGAAATTGCTTTGCGAGCCAGCACAGATTCAAAAAGGCAGAATGGTCTTCTGCTTTCATAATGGTCTTCTGAAATATAAAAAAGTTTAAAAAAAAATCAAGTGTGATATTCAGCACATAATCTTGTCCGAGCAATTACATTATAGCCAAGTCTGAAGTGATGACCAACATTTCCCTACAGGGAAAGAAAACTTTTCAGGACACAAATCCACACATCTTGTAGATGATTAGATCTCAAATCAAGCCAAATGTTTCTTGCGTGCAGGCGCGCAGCAACAGAAATGAACCACCTTGTTCATTCATGTGTGTGGGACAGTTATTGATTCAACTAAACCACATCCACACCCAATACTGTCCTCACCATCTCTACATTCTCGACAGCCCGAAGTGTTACCGCAGTCAATGGCTGAGCGAGGTTTCTTTAACATCACAAAAGAATTTCATTTCTATAACTGCAGTATGCTGAGGGCAATTATAGCATCCTACCATTGGCTAAAACCACCACAGGGAATTCACCTGGGAACTTTCTACTCTACATGACACAGGTACTTAACAAAATGAGCCATTACTAACTTAAAAATGCTGGAATTGAACTCCATTTATGCAGCGGATCTTTTGGCCTTTATTAGTGGACAGATTAACCATAACTGCGTTGTCATTAATTTTGAGGGTTTAGAACAGCATAGGAAATAATAGCCATGAGATATGGCTACAAATAGTTAATAGAGAAAAGAGGAAAAACAGCTGCAGCCTGCAATCGAAAGCTGTCAGGAGTAAACAGAAAGCAGAAAAGCTGTCAAATATAATTAGAAAGCAATGGACTGTGGAGTGGGAAAGCCACAAAACAGCTGCAAATGAAAGAATTTAATCTAGTGTAGGACAGATGAACTGTAAAAGGGACAACAAAATGGCCAACGATAGGAAGCAAAACTAACAGTGGGAAATTGGAAGAACCTGCAAGAATTAAAAGAATGTTGGTAAACTGAAGCACAGAGAGCAGAGAAGCTGTTAAAAATTAAAATAGAAACAGTTAATTTCAAAAGACAGGTACAATCAGTAGCTGCTAAACTTGGATAGCAGAATGCTGTAAACATAAATTGTAGGTTAGGAGTTAGAGAATAAGGGAGAGTGTCAGCAGGTTCAGCTGAATTGCAAAGCGTGTTGTTAACAAGTAATGCAATGTGCAGCACAGTTTGGATTTCTATTTTGTTGCTTCACTAAAACTGTAAACACAAAGCATTAGAAACTAGTCTGAAAATCTGGTTATTGTAAGTTTGCTTCAGTTTCCCCACACCCTCTTTTCATTCACTTCAAGAGCTGAATGGAAGCATCTTACTCAAATTGTCAAAGCCTGCCAAGGGCATAGTGTTTCAACCGATAGCCCTGCCAATTTGGTTTCAAGGACGCAGTATATTTTGCAATCAGTTTTGCAATGAGGGATATTCAGAGGCAGATAAAACCAAACTCCTTTCCTTTGCACAACAATGATGGCTGCTTCCCCTGTCCTTCCAAAATAACTAAAACATAAGAAGTAAACATAAATTTAAAACAAAAATAGCCTGCTTCGCATTTTTCTGCTGGGGTGAACTCTGAACAACAATTTACTGAATTGCCATGGCCTAACAAACAAAAGATTAACCATCTTTAAAGCTTCACCATGTGAAAACCTTATTGATTAATTAAAAGCTGTAACTAGCTCTACATTTTGGAGTCTATACCTGTACTGATGTGCTGGTTTGGTTTCTGCGTATGCATTGTGCTGTGACAAACGGAGGGCTGCATGTTCCCTTGTGACTGGATCAGACCAGTTTGTGTGAAGAACTGGTTTAGGGAAGAGCACAAGTCCGCAAACTGAACAGGATCGAGTGACCAGTTATTGAGATCCGCCTGTTTCATACTCTCCATCAGACCTGCGGATAAAAGGCACGACAGAGCGTTAAGGAGAAAATCCAGGGAAACAAGAGGCTAAAGAACCAATGGGTCCACAGCCTGATAGGCAAAGCAGGTATCTTAAAAAAAACTATAGCAACATAAACAAAAGGTTTAACAAAACCAAAAAATAATTAATAAAATGAAAAAAGCTCATCCCTAATTCAGTTTACACACATTGAGGAAGAAGACTATCAGCCAAATTTGTGTGCACAGGATCAGGTTGGTTTTTGGAAGTGTGGTTGTCTTGACAAGCAGAATAAGTCACTAATTTCAGAACCTGAGTGAGACCAGAATCAAATGCATACTTGCAAGAGATTATACTCATGAATGAGACTTTACCACAACACATTTCTGCCCTGTAGCTCATTGATATTGTACTCAAATTTTATAAAGGATATTATAGCAGAAACAGCCATTCTTTAACCACCCACAGCAAAAAGAATGCGTCCTAAATACAAAGTGCCTAATTATAACATTGTGTAGGTCTAAGATGTTTTACAGACCTTCTGGGTTTCATTTACTTTTAAATTGCCAGGTCTTCATTTTGATATTTCTGCTTACAGGAAGAACTTACACCTTGGACAGCTCCAATGAGCCCATGGTTAGTGAGCACAGCTCCACATTACCAATAACTTACCTTGGAACTGGGAAAGATCCACATCAGACCAGTTGAAACTGCTAGCAATGCGGAAACTCTCCTTCAGAGTGTCCAGATTCATGCACCAATCAGAAGGAATGCCTATAACAGCCATAAATCCATCAACAAAGAGCATTAGAACAATTAGTAAAGGGAAACTGACAAATATGATTAGTTGCATTGCTCTGAAAATCTAAGCCATTCTATCTCTATTAATGCAGTATTAGCTTTACATAATTGGTTGACTGACATAGGGCAGATTTGAGCACAAACGTAATCTGGATTTTTTCCTATCAAATACCAACAAAACAGATGGTCAATATACTTTTTTTTTTGTGAGACTACATGCAAATTGACTGCTGAACAACAATTGCTGTATTTTAAAAGCAACTTCCTCATTATACCCTTTGGGACATTGAGGATTTCACTATACAAATTAAAGTTGTTTGTTTCCTTCCATTGACCAGTAAGGATATTTTTACTCACTCACTAGTGGAGCTCTTCAAAAACAGTCAAAAGAAAAGTGACTCAAGTAAAAATTTACAGTGTTCAACTTCAGATAAATTACAACCAAGTTATAATCAAGATTTTCAAGTTCCGGGCTTGAATCACAGGACTATTTCAGCCCTAAATGTTACCAAAGATGGGAGTGAGATTCAAGTTAAAAAACTTGTATAACTATCATTTACTCAGGAAAATGTTCATCCCAGATGTGCATATGATCTAGTTAAATCACTGAAATCAGATCATCTTGTAAAGGTTCAGGCTGTTCAATGACCAATTAGTTGATGTATGGCATAAAATGGCTACATGCAGGGAACAATTTGATTTTGATCAAAGTTATCAATTATTTCAAGAGAAACTATAGTACTCAACACATGAAAGTAGCTCCACTTAATGCATCATAATGGAAAGACAGTCACAGAACATTGAAACAAAGCCTTTATCCCATCACATGTACATTGATCATCAACTACCTATAAATACTAATCCCATTTACGAGAAGTTAGTCCATAGCTTCTTTGCTTTGGCAATTCAGGTACTCCTCCAGATACTACTTAATTCGAGAATACCTGCCTTCACCATCTACTCAAGCAGTCATTACAGATTTCAACCACCCTCTGGGTGAAATAATTCTTCCTCGGACATCCTTTAAACTTCTAATACCTTACCTAAACTTATCCCCTCTACTTTTAGACACCTCAGATACGACTCAATGTACTTTATTTAACCATAAATTTCAGAGCTTCTAGGAGTCAATATAGTCAACTGCAAAATTTTAAAAGTTTAACTCAATGATTTTCCAAAGGTAAAACACTGTTTCAAAGATTTACTGCTAGTACAGCAGGTAGCTCATAGCTCCAGCAACCCAGGTTGAATTCTGACCTCTAGTCCTGTCTGTGTGGTATTTGCAAGTTCTCCCTGCGATTGTGTGGGTTTCCTCCCAAATCCCAAAGACGTCTGGGTTGATAAATTAATGGTAATTTGCCCCTAGTGTATAGGTTAGTGAATGGGAATGAGGGGAGAATAAAAATGGGATTATTGCACAAGCGTAAATGGGAGTTCGAAGGGTCTTTTTCCATGCTATATGACTATCAGAACCATCTGATGACAATAGCCTGTAACTCTATGGCAATTTACATAAGAACATTGAATAGATAATGTTGACAGCAATTTACAATGAGTAAACATTGATCAGAACAATGAGTAAATATTGCTGTGACCAAATTAGAGTTCAAATACAAAGACGGAACATGGATAGAATGCTTAGCAAATAATCAAGTCTCAGTTGTTAAGTGCTTTCAACCCACAAGGTTAACCGTTTACATTTCCAGAATTTCTCTTTTCATTTCAAGTACATAAATGTATTCTTTTTGTCCTATTCTATAGACTTGAAAGCAGCTTTAGTCTAAAACTGCTTTATTTGCAAGATAATTTGTAGTGAGTTATCCAGTGTATCCTACATGCATTACCAAATCCAAAACTATATTAAAACCACTTGGGCACCTTTTGCCAACATCCCAAAGGATATCACATTTGAACATTTACTTCCTGATGTGTGGTCAATGCATTCTTCAGATAATGTGCAAGCAACACTGGCATTAACTTCCATAAATACCAAAATGGGATAAACAACTACTTAAATTGTTTTTATTTAGTAATATTGGTTATAAGAACTTTGGCCACAGAATAACAGAAACACCTGCACTTATTCCATGGAGTGCCATGCGATTTTTAAAAATCTACCCTGAGAGAAAAAATGAAGCTTCTTAACATTTTATCAGAAACACCACAATTCAACACAAATTTATGTTGGACTGAAATGATAGCCCAAATTCTGCCCTGGAATCGAACTTCAATCCACAGCCTTCAGAAACAGAAGTATTACTTCTACGTCAGCTGACATACTCTTCAGCCTAGTAGCTGCAATATATACAGAATTTCAGAAATATCCATTAATAAGGTCAACCCTTCATATATCACTCCAGCACTGATATTTAGCCAGTCTTGTCAAAAGCCATTTTACCTCAGTATAATATGGAAAATAAATTTACATCAAGGTCACTAGACTTTATCATCCATTAAATCTGCAATGTTGATAATCCTAACCTTAAATTGTTTCATTTCTCCCAAACCAGTGACAAATAACCAGTAATTCACTCAAATACTATACAGCATAAAAAGCACTTAAGACAGTCTCAAGCTTGAAATGCAAGAATATAGAATTGCAAAAGTGGGTGTTTTAGTTGATGCGCATAAACTTTATACGCTGATTATGGTGTAACAAAGCCAGTGTCAGCACAATACTTAACATGATAGAAGTATACAGTCACTTAATAACTGCAAGACAACTGGAGTGCAAAAGGTAAGGAATCCTTGCTGCTACTGTGCTGTGTTTTAATGGGATCACACGAAATAATCTGCCTCGGAACATAAGAGATTTCAAAAGAAGGCCCAGTGGCATTGAACGATACCTTGCGAGGAGAGACTGAGTTGAATGTTTAATGGTCAGAGAATTAAACAGCTATCATGGAATAGAAGATGGCTTAAGCCTTAACAGATTTGTAGGTTGCCATATGCAAAGATGGTTAAGATCTATGAAGTTCCAAGAACATTAAGAAAATATAAGGAGATTTATAATGACTTAATTGAAGGAGTGAATCTTCAGAATTCAATTATCACATGATTCTGAATCAGGAATAGTTCTGAGAAGACATTAGTTCAATTAAGATTCTGAAATAAACACAACTGAAAGCTAGAACCAGACTAGCAGGAGGCAAGGGACAGTACCTCTTTGTAACATTCCCTCAGCTTTATGAAGTGACACTATTACATTGGAGTTAGCTCACTTTAATAAGACCCAAGGTCTCAGAGGCCAAATATATTGGAAGCAATGATCAATGACCAACTGGTTGTAGTAAGATAAGAGACAATGAGCCCATTTTAAGATATCTCCAATGTCATCTCAGGGCCTCAATGGCAGCCAAAAGAGCTGGATGCTACTATATTAACAAGAGATAACTAGAGGCAGATCTACATGGAAAATGAGATCCCTGTATGAACTATCAGGAGCAATCAATTTCATGCTCCTCTATCTGATTGGCTCGCTATCAGTAACTAGGACTCTATACGACTGAGATGGAAAATGGAGGTGATACTGCGGTAACCAATGTGGTACAGTCTCATTGGAGGAGAACAAAAGGAAAAGGGAGAGTTCCTGAAATCAGGATTAAATTCCTTACTGAACCCTGGAACCACTCAAGCATCTAGAATCATAGAGACATCCTAGAACCAACACTTACAAGGAGAAACGGAGTCTGGGACTCAATGCAAAAGGGAAGCAACAATCCTGATTGAGGCTGCTCATGCCATGTCTTGACAGGTAGTATGGTACATTAAGTGAGTGCTTGCACTTTGTCTTTGGAAGTAAGAGTTTGAAAGAAGCCAAGAATGTCTAAAAATCAGTTGTGTAACTCTAATAAGTAGTAATTCTGAACAACAGCAAACCCCATACTCAGATATTAGAAGATTGAAAAGTCATGCAATTGAAGTGCACAAGATTCTGAGAGTGATTGACTGGTGAATGTTGAGAGGCTGATTCCTCTGGTTGGTGAGTCTGAATATAAGGGGCAGTGTTCCAGGATAAGAGGTAGTCATTCAGCATCAATGAGGAACATTTCTGTACTCAGAGGGTTGTAAATCTCTGGAATCCTCTTAAGACTGCTGCAAATACTCAATTGCTGCGCTTAACCAAGACTGAAGGCGATAGATATTTAACAAAGAAATCAGGGATGTGATAATTGGAATGGAATGGAAAGTAGTCTTAAAGCAGAGCACCAGTGATGATCTTACTGAACAGCGCTGCATGCTTATTGACCTACTTCTGCTCTCATTTCAAATACTAGGAAACATAGTGATTTGCTTGGTTAATACTTCTAACAAAACTTCTGTAGAGATATAGACTAAAGTATTTGATATTAGGGGCCTTCTTTACCTAACATCTTCAGCAGGTGTACCTAACTGCATTAAGACCTAAAGTAATATTCACTAAATTGTCCCCAGAAACATCAATGACTGAGTGAGGTCAGTGAACAGAACCAAAACTACAAGTGCAAAGCTTCCGTATTAGTTCTGGATACAAAAGCACAACAGTAAAGAATGTCACTTGCCTGCTGACTAATCATACCTCAGTCAATGGTACATCACTAAATGTAATGGTCTGATTAACAATGATACCAATGCCAGTTTTCACACCAATTCAATTAAATATTAAGCTCCTGATTGACTCTGTGATCAAAGGTGTAAGCACATACGACAATGAACCATAAAGAACAGAAAGATTACAGGTTTCATTCATCCCTCTCCCCGCTTCCCTCCACCCCCCCCCCCCCCACTCCACCTCTGACACACCACACCCCCTTCCTATTTGTGTTGAGTTTGATATAGACAATAGGATGCCAGAAAATTAGGATCAGCACCCACAAGGGATAGACAAATTTTAGATGTCACCTTTCGAGTCCCTTTCAGGATGCCCCAGAGCAGTTTAAAACCAAAGTAGAAACTTTGGAGTTTCATCATTGTTGTCAGAAACACAACAGCCAATTAGTCCACAGAAAACTTGCTCAAACAGAAATGCAGCAATAACCACAAACTTTTTAAAAAAACAATGCTGAAGGAATAAATATCAGCCAGAACACCAAAGAAACAACCATATTTTTTCAAAATGAGGCATTGTGTAATATTTTTACATTCACTTAAGGGAGTAGATGGAGCCTTAGTTAAAGTTTTCTGAAAGATGACGTGTCCAACTATACTGCAATGGAGCATTAGCCTGTCTTCCGAATATCTCGAGAATGGGACTAAATACAGGTTTACTGAAGGTAAAAAAAAAGCTATCAAATGAGACACATTCTAGCTAGATTTTAGTAGTGGGATGGTGGATAAAGCAAACGACAAAAGATTAAGAGAAAGATGGAGGGGGAATAAAGTACTAAGGATTTCACAAAAATTGCATGTGCTCGTTTGGCAAGAATGATTAGGCTTAGTTTATTCTTCTCTGGGAAGTCTTCCTGAGCAACTGCATTTTTAATGTTTTTTTTGTTCTAGGAGGAGCAGGCAGAAGTTTGGGAAGATTTCTAATGCTTGCCCATTCTTTACTCTGCATCCCAAAAGACAAGATTATTCTGAAATTACAGTGCAAAGTTGAGAAAAGTAGACTCACCAATATTACAGGCCATGTGTTGCTGCTGTTGATGATGGTGGTGGTGCTGCTGATGATGTTGCTGGTTTGGCTGATGCTGTGGATGTTGATGCTGATGGTGTTGGTGATGAGCGTGTTGTGGGTGGATCTGATGTTGCGGCAGTTGCACCTGTGGCCCTCCCCCACCACCTCCAAGGCTGCTTGCATGGCTGTTGGACAGGCTGTTCTGTCCACTATGCGGATGGGTGCTGACAGTACTGTTGGGAGAATGCTGGTAGGAACAAGATGTATGGGTTGGCTGTGAAGTCTCTGAAGGCAGGTTGATCATCCCTAAAAAAAAAGGTTTGATATAGTAGTAATATATTTGTGTATTAAAAATCATTTTGTATTAACAATAAAAGAATCTTCCCCATTTTGTTGCACTCATAAGCAACTAATCACTAATATATTCAGACAAATAGCCAAGATCCATCATATGACATTCTAAGATGAAAAAAGATAAGCTGTAATCCAGATTCGTATTTTAAATGTGCTCCCGTTAGATGGAAGACTAGCATTCACAATGTTCACCAGATTAAGGTCCTGGGAATCAATGATTTAGAGTTGCGAAACGTATAGGATGATGAATATGCAGTTTAGGAGAAAAAGGAAAGGATAATTTGCATGAACACAGTATTCTAGCAAATAACTGATTTCAATTTATAAGAAAAAAAATTAGATACTTGCAGTATAGCCAAAGTCACAATTGATCCTCTCCAAAACACATTTGTGTCTGCAGTTCCCCACACAGTGAACTCCTGATTTCAATCACATCACCATGGCCAGTTGCCAAGTGCAAGTACTTCCTCCCGGAAGAAAAATGTGCCGAAGAACTAGTTCCACTGAATAGTTCTATTAATAGCATCCTGTCTTGTATATGCAATATTAACAGTTACCCGACTCTCAATGGCATTCTTTTCCTTGCTTTGTAGGAAGGGAAATAAAGGAAGAATTGAATCAGGTTTTGACAGCTGTGGCGAATCCCAGAAATATACTAAGCTGATTTTCCAACGATATCAGGTAAATGTGTGACAAGACACAAACAGATCCCATAGACCACACCCCATTGGAATGAATGAGAGGCCCTGAACTTGGATACAATTTTTAACAAACCCAAGTATGCCCTCCCAATGCCAAACCACATTCCAGATCATTCAGGATGGAACAGTAACCATCTCTCTTCCAAGTACTTTTAAAGATGTTCTAATAACAGCAAAAATATCCAAAATAACATTTTAACACCAAAAATGATTTCAATAAATCATATTAGAGTTAAAGGGTTTTCAACTGTTGATGTCACCAGAACTGGACATAGAGAAAACCCTCAAAGCAATGAAAATGGTATGAAGTTTTAATAGAGAACACGTGAAACATGCGTGACAGAATCCATACTCACCCTGCTGGCTGAGAGACTGCTCAAAGACTGATTTGTAAAGGCTACGGAAGGAGGCACTCAGATCTTCAAAGTTGTATTCTGAGAAGGGTGGTTTAGTGTCCCTCTCGGGCATACTGTATTGTTGTTGCTGTTGTTGTTGCTGTTGTGGTGTTAGACTCTGGGAGACTGAATCTGCTCGACTTGTCACCTGTACAAATGGATAAAAACAGCTCTTCAATGCAGAGACTAGGAAGTAGTATACCAATTACAAGCTTTCATTCTGCACAACTGCAAATAGGAACAAGGTGGGAGGGATGGTGGGTAGCTGAGAAATTAAGTAGATCTTGCAGAAGACCTAAACATAGGACATATTCCAGCATCAAGGAGTATTTACTCACATTACAAGCCACTTCATAAACAAAACTGCACAACTGGTTATGCCAGTAACCTGAAGGAAAAATGACGGCTTACTGTTTGTGAAGGTACTTTTAAAATTTAGTTTTGATAAGGGTCCCATGAATGATGTTAAACCATTCTTCCCATCCAGAAATAACCCAATTGGTCTGCAATGCTTCAGGGTGTCTAGCATTCATGCTTATCATTATGGATTTAATTACACCACATAAAATTTATTTAAAATGTTAAAAGTTTATTATTTTAGTTCCTTTTATAAATGAAGGCATTCCTCTTTCATTTGAAACTGAATTTCAAGGCATTGTAAACTTCTGAAAATCTTAAAATTCTGTGACATTTGCAGGACAAAAACATGTCATTTGCTCCAACTAACCTGCGCAGGCATTATTGTTCTACCCAAATCTCACCATATTATACTTATCGTATCATCATACTATTTCTTTCATTTTACTTTGCATTTTAGGAAAAGCTTCAATGCTATTTGCCTCAAGCATTGCATGTGGTAGCAAGTTCCACACATATATTCATATTCTAGGTATCAGATTGCATTAATCTACTTCATGTTTAGAATACAACAGTAGTTATATTATTCCAATTTATTTTCCACAGTTTGGACCTGATAGGTGCAACAGAATACTCTAGGTACACAAGTATAATCAAAGGATAACATGCAACAGCTATTTAAAACAAAAGGTTATTCAAGAAAACAAGCTTGCCTGTGCATAATTGTGGACAGAGCCGACATTATTCAGGTTGACAGACGCTAAACTCGTGTCAGACAGGCTGTTGTTAAGGCTGCTGCGAGGGCTATCACTTCCATCTTGATCCGTATTATATAGTGTTACCTGCATAACCAAAGAATGCAATAATGTTTAATGGGCCAAATATCTCTCCATTCATTTTCAATCTACTAGGTTAGAGACTCAAACAAAATACTAATACCTTGGGTATATTCTAAAATTCTTAAAACCCACTTCAGTACCAGGAACTCAACAAATCTATTTCAGCATAAATAAAGGTGTTGCTCCAGTTTAGCTAGTGCCTGAATACAACCACAAGAAATATTTCAGACTGCATTCCCCCTGTTCAAGGAACAATGCAGCACAAAATGAAGTGCACCATCAATGAACAAACATTTCAAAGCACAATCAGAGTAGTTCTTCTGCAATAATACCAATTCAAAATTTCCTTTAAATTCATAAAAACACTGATGTAGAAGCCACTTCAACATATTCCAGAAATCAGCAAGGTCATGACTGCTCCTGTACCTCAAAACAATTTCTTGACACTTCCAAAGATTCCAGATTTCTTCATCTCTTTCCTAAACTGTTGACTCCCTATTGAGACATGAATCCAGGTTCTAGTCTATCCATAAAAATAAAAAACTGCAGATGCTGGAAATCCAAATTAAAAACAGAAAATGGTGGAAACACACAGATTAGGCAGCATCCATTGAAAGTGAAACAGAGTTAATAATTCAGATCAGACCAAACATTAACCACTTTTCTTTCACAGATACTGGTTGATCTGCTGAATGCTTCCTTTTCTGTTTTTGTTCCAGTCTGTCCAGCCTGAAATTGCTTATTTGCATCTATCCTTGTCAATCTCTCTCTCTCAAAACCTTAGTGATGTAAAGAGCTCATCTCTTAGTCTTCTCAACAGCAATGAGTATAGGTCAATCTTAATCTCCTTATTCCAATAAACTGAGTGATTCAAAACAGCACCAATCCCAAGACAAATGCACCCTTCCTTAAAGGAGGAATTAAATATCACACAACATTCCTATGTGATCTCACCAAAGCCTGTACAATTTCAGCAAAATTTCCTTACTTTTTTTTTTAAATTTTAGATTCCTAACAGTAAAGTTCAATTGCTACTGGCTTCTCTAACTGCTTGCTAACTGTGCATGTTAGCTTCTTGCATTTCGTGTACTAGCATCCCAAGATCCCTAGGTTCATCAACATGCACCAGTTTCTCCCCATGAGAGAAACAATACTTTTAATCCTTCCTATCAAATCCATAAACACTTCCACTAAGGATAAGGGATTAGGGGCAAGGATAAGGGAATAGGGGTATGGGAACATGGGTCTAAATCCAGGAACACCCGAGTGCCTTTCCCTCTTCCTTCTTTAAGTATAGTATTATACTTGCTTGGGCTGTTAGAGAATCTAACAAATCATGAAAAATCTGCAGCCCCCTTAATTTCTCCAGTACTTAAGTTTTACACTGACAACAACATCTCTAAGGCAATGACCACCTATATTATTACTTCTTCTGCCTTGATGTTATCCCATCTTCATTTTTGCATTGGTGAAGAAGCTCTTGCGATCTTTGTTTTTCAAGTTTCTTGTTAGTTCATCATATCTCATCTTCTTGGCCTGTTCTTATATTCTGTAGATTTACTGCCCTTGGCAAAACTACAAGTCTCTTTCTTTAACCTATTATGCTCTCCTTTAAGTGAGAGAGAGAGAGGCATTATTTTCCCATTAGTAATTTTTTTCATTTTCCAACAGAAAGCACATGAGAATCATGAAATATTACTTTAAATATGTGCTATGATTTATCTAATGGAACCTTTTACTTTCCCAATCCACTTTAGTTAATTTCTCCCCTGCTCTTATGTTATTGGCTTTATTTTTCATGCCTCATTTCTGGAAATAACTGCATCCTTCTCAAATTGAATATAAAATTCTACCTTACTGCCAATACTTCTCTGCAGGAACCCTTACTATAAGATTACTTATTAACCATGACAAAATATTCAAGGCAGGATCTAACCTCAAATAATAAGAGCAGTCACTGGGATATCATCCTAACATAATAGCTCAAGGTACTCCCTCCAGAAACAACTCATTTTGAAAGAAGGAAACACAAGTTATTACACTGCATTGTACTGTTCGAGCAAATACAGAACGAACAACGTGCACCTATAACTTTAATGAAATCTTTGTAATTATACAAGATTACTAACGCACTGGCTCTTTTGTGCAAATCAGAAAGTGTGGGTTTAAGCCCACTACAAGATTTAAACCAAATAAAGTGTCAAGATTCAAAGCCAACTGCATGCTAGGGAATCTATACATGCTAGTTGCTGCACAAGAGTAATACCTAAGGGTAAGGTTGCATCACTGTACATTTTAGTTTAACTAAGGGTTAATTCTCTTGATAAATACACATCTAAGAATAAGACTCTCTCATCACCAACTGACACCTACTCATAAACTAAGTGAACAGTGCTCGCTCTTTTACTCTTACACAAAGAAATATTCATTCTAAGAGGTGAAGTATCACCACCAGGAAAATACCAGTAATCTCACTGTAGATAAGTTATCTTATTGGGTTATTTTTAGAATGGGAATTCCCACTTCAGTTAATTGAATGCAGTCTCACTGCCACATTCTTGAAAGGAGTAGCAGGATTTTGTTTTAACACCAAGTAGGGTATTGTTCACATTTAACCTCTGTGGAACAAAAATGTTGCGTCAGCTTTCTCTCTCAATTATTTTGCTGCCTTTGTACAAGAATTGCTTTTGGTAATAACACCAAATCTAGATTATTCCTCCTTCTAACAAGCCAGTATGTAAAAGACACTGTGTAGTGCTAAACTACAGATATTTTTAGCTGTCAATATGTGCTGATTTAGCCGATCTTCACTGGAACACCCACTGGGTTATTAAATCAGACCTCAGCTTTTTCCTCCTCTACTTCTACACTACAGAAGTAAACAATATTCTCTTAGCTTCTAACTCTGAGGCAAAACTTGTTGATGGCCTTCAGACAAGAATTGGACAACTCAGTTTTCTCTTCTACGTTTACACAGGCTGCAGAACTTCAATGTCTGTCTCACACATGAATTACGGCTGTTTGGTTAAGGTACTCAAGGGCTACAATCACCGATGGAAAGTTTAACACAACAAGAGTTACCTTCCATTGAAAAGATTACAGTGTAATCTTGCTTTAAAAAATTAAATTATCAATGTGCATTTTGCATATGTTTTCTTAAATTTATATTGCAAATGAAGAAACTGAATCATTGTGATGTAAATTTAATTAGAAATTCTGACTTAAAATATTTTGAATAAAATATGCCAGTCAAATTAACGGTCTGAGTGTTAATCTGCATGGTAACATAGAATATGGCCCTCAAGTTACAAATTGGTGATTCATTAATCACCTGTGTGATTACTTTGGGACACAGATCCAGATTTTTTTTATATATAACCTGCCTTCTGAAGATACCAATACCTGTTTTTGCAGTTAATCTGCTCAGGAAGCCAATCTCCATACAAATTTAGGTAAGAAGAGTGCATTCCTATTCAGCAAGTAAAATGCATCAGAACCAAACCCAATTCCATCTTCACATAATGCCTACATGGACTTACTCTGCAGTAGCAATAACTGAAGAACTCAAAGTGCTCAATGTTCTTGTTTAGTACAGCTCAGCAACTAAACTTCTGGTGTATTTAGGCTCCAGAGGAGCTTCTCTATTTAACAATACTTAACTTTCCCAATTTTGAAATTTTGACAACCAGCAGGGGCCATTGGCACTCATCCAAAAGAAACTGGTCAATTACCTTGCACCTATGTCCCTGTTTACTGGCCTTTCCACCAAAGAAAAAAAATGCCAGTCCTATCTAACACATCCATTATAAAGCACTCTCATAAATTTATACACAGCCAATCAAGCTTTCCCTCAGCCTTCTGTCCTAAAGAAAACAAAGCCAGACAAAGTCTTGCTACACCTTCAAATCTCTAGAACTTCTAGAATAGGTTCCCTCCACACTACTCATTACACCATCTTTTATTTTGCATGTCCTTGCCTTGTTTCCCTGCTGCAAATGCACAATTCTGTAAGATTTTGCCTGTTGCAGAGCAAAGCAGTGCAACACCAATAATGTCAGCAATTTTACTGCATTAAAGCTGAGGTTACAAATCCCTTAGAACTGATCAGGCAGCAGTTAAAGATATAAAAATCAATACATATATTACCACCTAAACACTGGACGGCAAGTCCAACAGATTTAGTGGAGCTGTCATCTCTGCTTGATCTTTTCCTGTCTTCTCCTTTCTTTCCACATGCCTTAAAATCGCCACTTTGTAGTCATGCTCTGACATGCCTTTCTGCACATATGCAGATTTTATATTTTACCCCATTCCCAGGTTCTCCTATTCTTGGTGCCTAACTGTTTCAATGTAGTTGAGCCATTTACTGTAGTGCAATAGTCAGCCAAAGACGTGACTTGGTAATAGGATGATACATCTGACGATATTAGCCAATCTTACTTTTGGGGTTCTGTAGATTTACCTTGCTGTAATTTCACATTTTAATGCTTGCGATGCCCAAGATAACTTGTAATATTTGATCAAGTATGCCTGTATACAGACTCAAATACCACTTCTCTGGCAATCCTTAGGGATTGTGGATGACCACCTTCATTTCTGTTGGTTCTGAGGTGACTGATAAGACCAATATGAGACCCATTGATTCCGCCATCAATATCAATAGGTGCTTGACTAGAGTTGATGGGTATCTTTTTGTGGGGGGGTGGGGGTGGGCGTTCATGGCATTTCCTCTGCCACTTACATTGGGTTTCTCTGTGCTTCTAATATATGCACTCAAAATTCTCAATAGTATCCCAAATACTGCTTCTCTTTGATGCATAGTAATAGGTCAGAGTTTCCCAGGAGTTTGTGGGAACATTGCAATCTTTTGCAAAGTATTTTAATACTTTACATCTGGTAATCTCTTGCTGTGACAGAGCTTGGAATTGAATGTTTGTATCAGTAATTGGACATGCAAACATCATGACCTGCCCAGATTCAACCATGTAATCAAATAAGATGAATAGAAAAGATGGAATCAGAAATACAGCACACTAGGTAACCATTCCATCCACCATGTCCATTCTGACTAAAAAATACATTTTATAGTAATTCAATTCTTTTTAAAACTCTTGGCTCATAGCCCTGCAGGCAAGTGCTCATCCAAGTACCTGGTATCCATCTACAGTATCTAGACCCCACAATTATGGAATAATGCCTTTTTTATCCTCTACTCCCACATTATCCTTCTACCAAGTAACTTTAATCTAAAAAGATGATTTGGTCAAACCATCATGATAAACAGCCTATTTCTTTAATCACTTTCTGCTCATTCAATTAGTTCATCAACTTCTTTCCAATTTCTATATCTTTATTTCTCATTATACACGACAAACTTGTGCATCACCTGCAAACTTCCTACTCATGATCCTGCACCCAAATCTACATTAGTGATATAGAAAAGCAAAAACCCAGAGCCTAGCATTATGCCCTGCAGATCCCTGCCAGAAACAGCCCTCCTGTTGTCAATAACCTTTTCCTACAACTGAGTCAAATTTGATCCAGCTTGACACTCGTTTGCATTCTAAGGACTCTTACTTTTAAGACCAATCTGCTTTGGCATTTTTTGTCATTTCTAAATTACAGGTTCAAACTGCCATTTCATTTTAGAGAAAAATTAAAACAGATAAATTGACTTTCTGTTACAAATTTTAACAGTGTGCAAAGATCAAGTTTGTGCTATGTTGGCAGTGTTCTTCCAAATTAGGATGAAATGGCAAACTAAGTGACTATGTTTTATCCAAAGAATAAAACATTATACATTACAACTTCTTAAAGATTTAAATGTCATCTCTAGCATAGAAAAATAGTAGGCCATTCTGCCCTTTAATCATGCCTGATCCATTATCTCATTACCTTTTCCTGCTCTCACCCCATACCCTTTGATAGTTTCCAGACACATAAGATATTGCCTTCAAAATATATTAAGTGACTTGGACTCCACAGGATTCAAATGGTAAAGATTTCCACAAGTCCCCCACCCTTTCCACAAGTTCACTGGAAATTTCTATTGTTGCTGTGATTAAATATTTAAGCAAAAGATACTAGCAATAAGTAGTACAATTTTTTTTTAAAAAGGCAGTACTTTGTTAGTCACAGTGTTGATTGCCAGGGTTGGAGAGGCACTTCCAGAGATGATGCAGTCCATTCCTAAAGGCTCTGAGTCCAAACTGTAGGGTGTTGATGCCTGTAATGGAGACCGCATAGGAAAGGGACACAGAAGTTAGCTGCAAGGTACACAGTATAAAAGTTGCCACCCACCATGTTATACTACAATATGGACAGATTTGATTTGTATCAAGAGTATCAAAGTGTTTCTAATCTGTCTGAAAACTTAAAAATGGAACTAGAGCAACATGCCAAGATCAGAAATAACTACTGAATTGCGCACAACAATTTTAATCCTCTTCCTGCAATTGGTGATTCTTGAGTTATAGCTTTGTTTGAAATGATATATGACCTTTCTTGGATGGCAAGACTAGTCAATACATTTCAAGCCACCTGATCATGTAATGCATCACCAATAAATCACACCATGCCTCACCACCCATTCATATATCTGCTCTCCACATCAGATGTCACAAGACAGCTATTAGAAGTGGAAATATTAATTTTGTTTGGAGCCCTAAAATTGGGGAGTGACTTCCTCCCATATGCACTTTCCCAAATTAATTCCCAATTCCCATCAAATAGTTCAGTGTTAACTTTAATTATACCCTCAGGCAAGTCCAAATGGATTAAGGCCTGGAACTTTCTTACTTATTAGGGCACAGGATGCGCACAGAGACACAAGCGACTGCAGATGCTGCAATCTAGAACAACAATCTACTGGAGGAACTCAGCGGGTCAAGTAGCATCTGTGGAAGGAAACTAAATATTGATGTTTCAGGTCGAAACCCTGCATCAGGACTGAGTGGAGAGGCGAGATGGCCATGATAAAGAGGGGAAGAGGTGAGACAGGAGCTCGAGGTGATTGGCAGACTGAGGAGAGGTGCAAGATGGCAGGCAGATTGTGCCATGTAGGGGAGGGGAGCAGGGGTGGAGTTGGGAGACAGTAGCAGGTGAAGGACAGGCAGAGGCAGGGACACAGACACAGAGTTAGATGGAGCAAGGTGGGGAGAGGGGATTGTGAAAATTGGACACAGCTGGAGGGAGATGAGCAGGAACACAAAAGGGCCACCAATGGTGGACTCTGATAAGTAAAGGAGAAGAGAATGGGAACAATTAGGGGAGAGGTAAATGGCAGATGGAACCAGAACCAGATAGGGGAGGTAGGGTGGGGGGGAACCTGTGGGTGAACTGGGTGGTGTGTAGTGGGTGGATGGAACCAGGACGGCGGGGGTGTTGTCGAAGATAGGTGATGAGGCTTGGGGGAAAACAAAAATGAGAAGACCAAAAGAGGATCTGAAGGGGAGGGGTGGGGTGGGGTGGGAGAGGAGAAGAGAACAACCCACCTGAGGGGAGGGTTAGCTAAAATTGGAAAACTCAATTGTAACTGCCCCTAACCATCTGGTTCTGGTACAAGTTCCAGTATAGTAACAAGCAACTATTCCAGTACAATAACAAACTCCATAACAAAAAATATATATGATCATGCAACAAGCCTCTTGAACCTTAGGTGGCCATACCACACCAATCAAATCTAGCCCGAGATCCTTCTAAATAGTGGGCTAAAGCTTCAACACAGACCAGATTCCCTTAAATGCCACCATTACATAGTCTTCGGCATAATGCTGGTGAGAGCTTTCAAGTTATCTATACAACCACAATAGGGGGGAAAAAAAATCATCCAGTATTTCATCTGAGATTTATATTGAAGACAAAATCAGGCTCCACTAAAATACTCCATATTGGGCAAAAATAGCAAGAAATCTAGCTGTGGTGCATCTCAATCTCCCCTTAGGTCAGGTAAACTCAAGAAAAACAAGCATTATGGATGTAGAACCAAAAGGGCAGCCATTGGAACAGAATGCTAGAAGTCAGTTAATACAAAATATATTTCACTAAGTGAGATGTATATGAACTTGAATTTCTGAACATTTGAGCGACCAGCTGAATAGGAACAACCTAGTCCTGTTTCCACAAATATTAATTCCACATTTCACAATGTTTCCTCCATTTATTCTATATTAAAAGGCCACAACAGTTAAGATTGCCTGTAATTAAACAACTTTACAAAGAATTTGCAGTCAAAATCCAAGATGGCAACAGAGATTTTGCAGTTCATATGTTTCTATTCCCATTTCAGCAATACTTTTAGTCATCATCCTTCATTCTAATCATAATTTCACTAGGTAAACCTAATATCTAGACTTACCCTTTCTCCTGATCGCGGCCTCTTCTTTGGCCGAGTAGGCAGTGTGTCCTCCTTTGGATTAGTGTCAATAGCCCAGTATGAACCCTAAAGACAGACCAGCACAAAGTTGGAATCAGCCACTATTCTCAAGAAATTGATGTGCTCTGTGATAGGTACATGCATCTTCAACCATTGGCATATATTCTTGCCTAAAATACAATGAATATTTTTTGTTTCCCTATTAGTGGGTCATTTTGCTTGACAAATTAAATTCTAACTGCTCTTATGCATTTCAAGTCTGATCAGCTATAATGTGTCTTCACTTTGTATTTTACATTATTTACAACCAGAGGAGAGCCTATGGCAGTCAACTGCTGCCAACCATCCAGAAAAACAAATCTCTTACTGCTATTCAAATTTAAACTTTTCTAAATTCTTTCTGCACTGAACCAGTTAACAAGTGTTAATACAGTATCCACATGTAACAGATTTATCATTCACATCCTTATGGCTGTCGTCTGGAAGATTGCATGATGTTATGATTTCACTTTTATAAAAAGCAGTAAAGCCAACTGTGGATACACATGTTCAACTCCATTGGTTACACTCCAGTGTAAGAGGTCTACCTAAAGTGAAGTGCTGAAGACCTAAACTTGAAACTATAAATCTGCCAATAGAGGAAGACTGCTTGCTTTTCTAAATAGACCAACCTACTCTCTACAGTAACCATATTTCTGAATCACGTGGCTGATCAGACATGTATGCAAGGTGGAAGGAAGCATTTTGGAAACTACACGACCCAGTAACAAACTATTTCACAAATAAGTGCAAAATCATGATTATCATTCTCTTTTAGGATCTTGTTGATTAATTAGTATTAGGCATGTATATTTAACCTATATTACTAGATCTTCTTGCAGAGGCATTTAATGGAATCAGAACTCATCCCAACTATTTCCCCAGCAATTAGTAGATGTAGATAAGTATTAGTCTTACGTTTGAGTCAATATTTTTTGTTAATTTTGGAGAGAGGATTTCTGGTGAATTTGATCCATGTTATTTACAACTGAACATTCAGAAATATTAAATCCTGTTACTAAAATAGCTATCTTTCACATTGTGGAGCTATTTAATCAATGGGTACAGCAATCGTCTAAGTACTGTCTCCAATTGAAAGTATTAGCATTGACAATTGGCCTCAATGCTCCTACACTGAGCTGGAACGCAGTCAGACTGATGATTGGGTGTACATTTAATTTAGTCTTATTTGACTTGAGTGATTGCACATGGGTAAATCAAAAGCAAGCATATTGCCAAGTTCTGCAACAAAGAGGGCCCAATTCAATTACAAATCTTTTAAATCAAAGAACTTTTGTGGAAAAGAATTTAAAGTTATGAATTTCTATTCAGTTAAGTAGTAACATTTTGTTTGATAATTAACCTGACATTCTCTGACCTGATATTGCTACACAGTGGGCAGATAACAAGGTTGCAAAAGCACCAGAGAGATGAATTATTTGAAATAAAAACAGAAAATGTTGGAAACACTCATCAGGACAGGCTGTGGTCACCAAACTACATTGGATCACATTATTTTATTCAAATTCCTCCATATCCTCTGCCACCATCCTTTTTCCAGGCCCCTCCCCCCATATCCTCTCTAAGCCCCTATTGGTTTAGGATCCTCAGAACTGGCTCCTCCATTACTGATTCTTATCCTTCTCCAATTTCATTCAATCCCAACATGGCAGCTGTTCTTCCATATGCCCAAACCATTAGCTTAGAATTTCCTCTCAAACCCTCTCCTCCCATCTCTCTCTCATCTTTGAGGATACTACCCAATCCCAATACATATTCAGCCAAACTATTACTTATTCTAGCATCACCTTATACGTTTTGGATCAACTTTTGCTTGACCAAATACTTGAAAAGTGTCACAAGATAAAAGGAACCAAGTAACTGCAACTTATTTTGCAGTGGATTTACAAGTTCACACATCCAATTCTGTTCCATTTGGAAGATGAGAACAGAAATATGTAACCTTGCAAATTAGGCCAAGAATTTTTAAGATAGTTTACTTAACTACATAGTAACAGAAATTAAAATTTTACTCTACATACTGAACAACTCCATAACCACTGTCCTTTTAGCGGCAATCTTGCTTTTAACAAGGAAAAAATATTTTAAGTGCCCCATCCCAATCCTATCAAGCCTAGCATAAGCTGACTCAGCTGAAGGAAATGTTTTGAGAAATTTGCTTGTTAAAAGTGAGCAAAAGAATAAGTGTCAAGACACCTTACTCTGTATTGTTTTACCTTGTATTACCTCAATGCACTGTGTAACAAATTGATCTGTATGAACGTTGTGCAAGACAAGTTTTTCACTGTACCTCGGTACAAGTGACAATAATAAACCAATTCCACCTGTTGTAGAGTCCTACCACCCAAATAACGAACATTCCATGATCAGTTCTGTTTCACTTGATTACCATAACTAACATATTAGTAAGAACTGAAATCAGCTGAAGGAGGAATATTTGCTGCACAGTTTTCTTTAAATTCAAAACTATGCTTGTTTAACTTTCATACTACACTGGTTTGAGAGCACCATGTCACAGCATAGAGGAAATAGCCGCAAACCTACCTTGCCAGGGTCATCTTTGGACCGAGGCACTTTCAGGAAACATTTATTTAATGATAAGTTGTGTCGAATGGAATTCTGCAAGAAAATACAAAGAGGTTATTAAAAGGATCAAAAGTCAACTGATGTAATAAAAGCACAATTAACACAATAGTAAATTCAATTTTTTGACCAGCAGGACACCAGTGAAGGAGTTACCATTTATTGGCAGTTTCAGACTGGCTTGTTTTTTCCCCCCTCAATAGATTAAAAATTTCATAAATTATTATTCCATAGAAGCTCAAGACAAACATATATATTCCATCTAAACCCAAAAATATTTGCACTAAACCTCAGTTTAACTTTTAAAACAAATACTTTATTTAAATGCATGCATAAAGTGCAAAAAGGGTATAAGGGGATGAAAACGGGGAAAATCTTGAAAGCAATAATAACAGGAATTGAACAGCCCAGGAAATCAACATTTGCAGGCTAGGACTAACCAGATCAACTATGGGCAGACAATATCGCAGCTGTTACTGAGATGAGGCCTAAATAGTACGAATGGCAGCTCAACAGGATTTTTGGATTACAGGATTTTTGGCTAAGGTAGAGGGGTGGGTTAAAACAAAAAGGAGAGGTGGGGCAACTTCATCTCTAAGAAGGATTGTAAACCAAGACCAGGTGGGTTGAACTGAAAAACAAAAAAAAAGGAACAATCACACTGCTAGGAGACAGAAGAGCAAATACAAAGGAAAATTTACAAGTTATAAAAACAACAGGACAGCAGTAACTACCTTAATATTACGTGGGATAAATTTAGTATGAAAGGAATACAGATAATACACTTTTTTTTAAAAAATGCATTCAGAAGAACTCAGTCAGTAGGGGCAAGCCCAATAGAGAAAACATTTAATTTTAGGGGATGAACCCAGACAAGTAAAAGATTCTGCAGGAGAGCACAATTCAGGTATGAATTCAGCATGGAATAGACCTAATAAGATGAAATCAAGAAGTTTAGATCTTTCAAAGAAGACATATCATCAGATGCAGGTAAACGCAAGACAGTAGGGGGATAAAAAAGGAGCATTACACATTCAATACTGAATTAACAGTTTCAAGTAACCACTTTTTACTTCCTCTCCACAGATATAGTTGTACTTTTCTGCATCAATTTTTATATCAAAGACAATCTCCATTCTCTCCACTCTCCCTTTTAGCAACTTAAAACTATTCAAGTTCTGAAGAGCCCAAGACCTGAAATATCAGCTCTGCTGCTCTCCCCACACATGCTACTTGACCTGCTGAGTACTTCCAATTTTTTTTTCTGCTTTTGTTTCAGAGCTCAAAATCTGCAGGTTTTTTTTGCTCCAACTGGAGAGTAGGATTAGGCAGGAGTCTTTTATGGCAGGCATGACATATCCAATGACTTTCCTCTGTGCTTTAAATTTTTATTCCATGATCAAACAGGACTTCCATTAATCGCAAAGTCATACAGTATCAGTGTAATGTTGATAAATAGGTAACTAGTGGAAAGTTGCAACCGGCCACATTGCCTTAAAGTACATGTAAGCTTCCTTTGAGGCCAGTCAGTATCAGAGGGGAATTAATGTCAACTTTTCAGGAGAATTAGGTCAATAATGATCAGCCTTTCTGAAAAAAAAGCCCACATTCGGTAAAATACACACCCCTGCATAAATGTTCATCGTAGTCAGCTCATTTTAAGGACCAAGGGCTTTCCCAGGTTCTGCACCCATTTTTACTTTTCTGTCTTTTCTGATTAAATTCCATCAACATCACGAGAGTCATGTAATATTTGATGCACCCCCAGATATGGGGGGTGGGGGAAGGAGGAGTTTGGTGCAAGGGAGGGTCAGGTACTCAGGTTGAAACCCACTCATTTCAGTCAAACTAGTATATTAAGATTATAATGCAAGAGTACCATATTAGGGTTTGCTTAAATAATCTATTACTGCCCTGTTTTACCTCAGCACAATCTTCCTATAACCCCATACTCAATTCCCATAATACCCAAAAATTGAATGACTCTGCCTTGAACACACTCAGCAACTGAGCCTCCACGGCCCTATTGGGTAGAGAATTCTAAAGATTTGGGTAAGAAATTCCTTTCCATCCCTGTCCTGAATGGCTCAACCCATTTTTTGAGACTGTGCCTGCTGGTTCTATACACCCTAGCCAGGAGAAATATCAACCCTGAATTTACCCTGTCAAACACCTAAACAGTCTACGTGTTTACAAGATCAATTTTCATTCTTTTAAAGTCTAGATAAAATAGGTACAGCCTGCTTAATCTCACCCCATATGGTAAACCCATCATCCCAGTAATCAATTTGGCAAGTCTTCATATCCCTCTCTTATTCTTCCTTAGGTAGGGAGACCATATCTGTACATAATATTCCAGGTGTGGCCTTACAAATGGCTTATATAATTAGAGTAAGCCATTTCTAATCATTCTCAAAACCTTTTGCACAAAAGGTTTGCCATTCAAACTAGTCACTATACCTGCCCGTTGGCTTCCAGTGATTCATATACAAGGTCACTTTAATCCCTCTGGGGCAGAGGTAAAACAGGACAGTAATAGATTAAACAACCCTAATTCAGTACTCTTGCATCTAATATTGTTAGTGCATTCGTTTGACTGAAATCAGTGGGTTTCAACCCAAGTGCCTGACTCTTCCTCACACTAGCATATTTCAATCTTTCATCATTAAAAAATTATTTTTCTACCAACGTGGATGACCTCACATTTTTGCACATTATATTCCACCTGCTACATCATTGCCCATTTACCTAACCAGTCTAGAGCCTCCTGAAGCCTCTCAGCATCCTCCTCAGAGCCCACACTGCCACCCAGCATTGCATCTTCAGCAAACGTGGACATTTTACCCATGTTCTCCCTATCCAAATCACACCAATAATCACAGCTTTTCAACTTGAAAATGACCCATTCATTCCCTCTCTCCATTTCTGTCCATTAATCTATCCCAAATCCATGCCAGCAGATTATACTCAACACCATGTACTCTAATTCTGTTTAATAATTTTGTGTGGTACCTTAATGAAGGCTTTCTGAAAATCCAAATACATCACATCAACATTAACTGTTTATCTCACTATTGATGCTGCTTCACCTGATCTGATTGTTTTGCAGTAATTTCTACTTTCAGATGCTGGGCATCAGAACAAAATTTTGGTTTTGTTACATGATATCAAGTTAGATTCACGGAGGTTCTAAGAGGCAAAACTGTACCTTAGCTCATTGAAATTATAGATCCCTTACCCAGCAGTGCTGACCACAATAAAAGAATCACTTGGTTGCTTAACCGATGACCAATTTTTTTTTCTATGTACCTTGCAGTCTCTTATTCAACTGATCACCCTTTATGAGGGGTTCTGACCATATCTGTGCTGGAAGTTACGCACCACAATTAGCATGATAAACAAGGCTGTCCAACAACTGTGGGCCAAATAGGTTACACCCTTTTTCTGTACCTCTACTTTTACCAAACAACTTGCAGAATGGAGCAATTTTAATTATGAAACCCAGATGAAGGTGCAAGATACCACAGAGGCCGAGAAAGGTAGGTGTACTACTAATGTAATGTAATTTAGATGACCAGCAAATTTGGTTTCCAAGTCAATGTGAGTACGTGATTGTACTTCTGGATTAAAGATTGCAACAATACTTCAAGTGTACTGATAAATGCATCATTCAATATGCAGGAACTTCTTTCAGTGGCATAAATACTTTTATTTTATACCAAAATTTCTTCTCTGTACCACTGCACATGGTTGAGACAGAATTTGGATGAAATAGTGACAGGATTCAATCTTTTCTCATAATGAAACTGAAGACATTGGATCCATGTCAGCTCCCAGGGAGTATTCCCACAAGTCCCACTCCCCCTTTATTTCTCTGTACCCCTGAAATTCATTCCCATCAACTCCCCTTTGACCTATACTACAGAGAAATTTAGAGCAGCCAATTTCTTTATTATGTAGTAAGAAACCAGAGCACCAAGAGGAAACCCACGCAGTTAGTGAATGTACAAATTTCACATACAAAGCACCCAAGGTCACGACTGAATCTGGCCCCATGGAGCAGTGAGCCTGCAGTATTAAATGTTGCCCCACTATACTACCCTTTAACTCATTTCTCTAATTCCTCCCTTTAACTTATTTGTATAAAGCCTGGTATTTTCCTTTGCAAGATCAAAGTGACATAATCACCATAGTAATGTATAGAACTGATCGACAGACAAGCATAAGCATTATGAAAGTAATTACATAGACTCATGATAATAAAGTTGTTACGCAAGTTACACTGACGCACAAGAAATGCTTAATTTCAGTGCAAAGGTCAGTCTCCTTCAGGTGAGTCATTAGAGAACTATTTGGTACGTGGAAAGTAATACGATCCAAGGCAGGTAATTCAATACTGGTATAGTCAGGGATTCAGCTGATATGCCCAAGACACAAGGTTTATACTATTGCACCATATTTTCAAAGAAATCAGGATACATTGTTAAGGTATTCCCTTAACAAATCCCTCACCATCACAAACTGGTGAGTTTGTGCACAAAATGACAATGCCACAGATCAGCAATATCCTAGATTTATGATGATTCTAATCAGAACAACTGAATCTCAGTGCCACTAGATTAGGTCAGAGTCACCAAAGTCACATCTTGGAAATGTAAATCACTGGACAAGGTCAGAATGATGACATGTTGCAAGTAGTCCCTCAGCTTTTACCTGGACATAAAATGAGGAATGGCCATCTGAATTAGTCACCAGGAGGTAATTGACACCCATGGAATTGTACCTCTGCAGCAGTCAATGTCTTAAGAGGTGTGTAAATAAGCCCAAAGAGTGGTTATGTTATTAAGGGAGATACAACTTGGGGAAATGACAAATCATCAGAATGTGCGTCCCTTACATTGTTCATCAAGTCATTGATTGACGTCTGTTGCTGATTGCCACATGCAAAATAATTTTCTCATGGTTACTTCTGACCATCATGAACCATATACTATATGTGGGGGCTTTCCATACATTTCACTTGTGTGCATTTTTTGTTACAATATCAGGAAAACATAATGGTTTAAAAAAGAGTGGGGCGACAAGACTTTTGAGCAAGAAGAAATGTTGCTTTGAAAACACCCAATTATAAGGAGCACTTAATGCCAAATGCCTATAAAACCACAAATTTAAAAAGAAACAGCTAGAAGAACTCAGTGGGTCAAGAAGCATCTGTGGAGGGAAAGGGATGTTTTGGGTCAATGTTCCAGCTTGTCTATGTATTCCATACATTATGGTGATCATGTCACTTTAACCTTGTAAAGGAAAATACCAGGTATCATACAGGTTAGTTAAAGGGAGGAATTAGACAAATGAATTAAAAGGGCAGCAGAGTGGCGCAGCACTTAATGCTGGAGGCTCACAGCTCCACTGACTCAGATTCAGTCATGACCTTGAGTGCTGTCTGTGGCGTTTGCAAATTTACTTACTGCATGGGTTTCCTCCAAGTCCACTGGCTCCTTCCCACATCCTACAGAAATGCAGACTTCTATACTCTGGCTATCTTTCCTCTACACAATCCTGATGCAGGGTCTCAACCCAGAATGTCAACCATCCCTTTGCCTCCATGGATGGTGCTCAACCTGTTGAGTTTTTCCAGCAGTTTATTTTTTGCTCCAGATACCAGCATCTGCAGTCTCAGGTCTCCAAATCACAAGAGTTGCTGCATGCACTCCTTTGCAATTCACCACATAAACATAGCATGGATTCTCCCCACAACCATTCCAATTTTCTTCACACATTAAAAAGGACTGGCCACCTCAATGAAAGAATTTACATTTTGTTCCCCATCACATCCCCAGCCCAACATATAACATTTCACAACCAATAAATTTCCTCAGAATTGTAGTCACCACAATTATGGTGATAAACACAACAGTCAAATACACACAGAGAGCAAATGGGATGAATGACCCGCTAAGTGGCTTTGGTTGTTCTGGTTAATGGAGCAATGTTGCCCAGAAAATCTCCTCATTAGTCATTAGACACAAGCCTCACCATTTTATATCGAGCTGAAGCAAATGGAGACTTTTCTTTTTGATAAGAATTAAAGCCACCACCTCCGCTACCAGTTAAAGTGATATTTTAAAATGTACATATGCTCAAATTCCAAAATAGCAGTTGGCCACAATCACGCTTAGGAGAATTTCCAATTGAGGGAAGCTAACATCTTTTGTATGAACAACATTAATGACACCTATCACACCACAGGAAAGTAATTATTACTTTGTTATTTTCCTATGTGGCAGTCAAGCCTTAATCTTTTTTCTATAAGCACTTCACTTTCCACTTCTCTTGTAGTTACTGACTCATGCAATTGCAAAAGATAACATCCAACAGCTGAGTAAGAGACCAAACCGCAAATGGGCTTGGAAAGTTGTTATCAGACCTGGCCTGGTCCTTTCAACTCCTCCTTGTCACATGTTCACGCATCAACCCACACTTTTTCCACTTTTCAGACAAAATACATCTTCCATGTACTATAAATGTGCAACCATTAGTTTTATAAAAGGTATAAAATTAAATAAATTGTCATTAGATGACATGTGGCCAATTCCCAATACAGATTCCTATTCTCACACCATGAGGTTGCAACTACAACATTTTATTGGCTCAAAACTAAATTGAAATACTAATGCAGCCCAAAGTGATCCTGTGGGAAGTTGTTATTGGAAATTTAGGGTCAGAAGCAAGCTTTCAAGCACCTTAGTCCTGTTCTGCTATTCAGCTCCATGTACCCTCCAATTCCCCATACATGTAAATGCCGTTGGTTAACAAAAATCTCAAATTTAAAATTAACCTGCATCATGTCATTTATGGAACAGATTTCCAAATTTACGCCATTTTGCGTGCAGAAATGTTTCCTAGCTTCCACCTGACTAATTTTTAGATTCTCTAGCAACAAACACCCAAGATGCTAGATAATACCATTTAAAAAAACATACCTTGAAGGTAGATGAATTTTCTTCATTCCAAATTTCCCAACCATCTTAGAATCTACCTAAATATAGATAATCATGGAATAACCCCTGTAGAGGACCCATAATGCCTGGTGTCAGAACCAAACTAAAGTTATCACTGTATTGTACTTAACCTAGGCTCAGTATAAATGAAATTAAGTTTACTTAAAAAGGCTCCAAATATGGCTAAATTACTTTTTCCCCTGCATCTGGTGACATAACGGCGAAGGGGGCGTGAGCAAGCTGTGGAGGCCTCTATGTTCATTTAGCATTTTGCAAATGGCAATCAGAGATCTAATGGGGAACAACTTTGATGAACCTAATTTGCATGCTCATAAAATAGAGGATGAAAGCCAATAACTATATACCCATATGGTTAGAACTGCAATCCATAAACATTTTTCATTTTACAATAGCCCTACTGGATGCAAGTCTCTTGCCAAATAGTTGCCATTTTTCAATAACCAGGAATAATGCCAAGTCCAGCTATTTGAAACAAAGCCTCCTATCTCTGCTTACTATAGCATTTGCAAAGTAAGAGATCAAAATCACTTAATTTTCTGTATGGACCTTGTGAACTATACATGGGACTGGAGAAGAGAAGAAAAGAACAGACCAAAACCCTTAGCTGGAAAGAGATTAACACAGACTCCATAAGGAGATAGCTTCAAACTAAAACAGGAAGCTGTTAGTTGGTTAAAATGTTCAACCAAAACATCTTTATTACTCTCACACTGGTGTAAAGGATCCCTTGGAGTCAAAGAGGAGGGGATTTCTCTCACTGCTTCATCATAATGTAAGCCTCAATCCTGATAATCCAGGGAGGCAAATGGGTGCAAGATTTTAAAAAATGTATTTTGCAATTCTTCTTCTTGGCCTCAGGATTGAAGAGGACCTGCTTCCACTCTGGTTTTGCAAGTCTGAGGTAACCAATGAGGCCACTTTGAGTGGTCATAGGCCAGGGGTTCCCAGGAGTCAGCAAGGATATTACACTTTTCTCTTAAAAGGAGGCTTTGTGCACGTCCTTGAATCTTTTCTTCTGACTGCTTGATAATCATTCTATTCCAAGCGCCATCCTTGGAAGAGAACATCTCAGTATTCTGCAGGCATGCAAAAAAAACTGTGGCCTGCCCAATGCAGATGACTGAGTGTAATTAGGCCCTCAAGACTGGGGATGTTGGCCTGGGAAGGAATGCTGACATTGATTTGCTTATCCTCCCAGTGGATTTGGAGGATTTTGTGGAGACAGCGGTAGTGCTAGCTTTTCCAGTGTTTTGATATGCTTGCTGTAGGGAGTCCAGATCTAAAAAGCATAGGAGGACAGGGATCACTAATGTGATGAGCTTTGAGACCTCAATGGCAATGGTGAATTTCACAATCTGCCTTCAGTATTGGTTCCTGAGATACGGCTCACATTTGCCAGGGTCTCACTGGAATCTTTATTGGCAGAGGTCGGTGTCAAAGAGTGGGGAGGTTTGTGGAGGACCTGTGCCTTGCAGATGTTGAGTGCAAGGTCTATCCTTGCTTTTTCTTCACTGAGACAAGAGACTGCAGATGGCGGAATCTGGACCAACAAACAATTTACCAACCTACCAGCCTCCACATCCAGTGCATCATTCTTTGTCATTTCTGCCACTACAATAAGATCCTACCATTAGCCACATCATCTCCTCCTCACCCCTTTTCTGCAGAGACCATGCCCTCCATGACTCCCTGGTCAACTCATCCCTCCTCACTCACCCCTCCCCCTAACCCATGGCACTTTCCCCTGTACGTGCAAGAGATACAAACATTGTTGTCGCCACCATCCACAAGATTAAATAGCCCTTCCAGGCAAGGCAAAAATTCACATGAACTTCCTCCAACTTCATCTACTGCTCCCTATGTGGCTGCCCCCACATCAGCAAGACCAAGTGCAGACTAGGCGACTAATTTGCAGAGCACAATAGCCACCTTGAGCTCCCAATTGCACTTCAATTCCCCTTCCCACTCCCACACTGACCTGTCCATCCTCAGCCTTCTCCACTGCCAGGGCGAGGCCCAACACAAACCACAACACTTCATATTCCACCTAGGTCGTCTACAACCCAATGGTACGAATATTGAATTTTCCAATTTCCGGTGCATCACTTGCCCCCATCCCCCAACTACCTTACTCTGGTCCTCCAATTTTTGACCCCTTTCCCAAACATGGCCCCCCACTCCAGCCCGCCATCACACATTTTCTTCGCCCTCCCAGCACCTACTACCCACACATTTCATCCACCACCCCCCTCCCCAAAATCTGGTTCTGATTCCATCTGCCCTTCACTTCTTCCCCTATGGTGCCCATTATCACCTTCCTTACTTGTCAGATTCCAGCACTTGTAGCCCTTTATGTTCCTGCTCATCACCCTCCTAGCTGCTTCCACCTTCACCTGCCCCATCTCTCTTTTTTTTGTCTGCCTTCATTTGCCTCAGTCTCCCAACTTATCTCTCTCCTATCTGACTCAATCTGCCTGTCATCATTCACCCCTCCTCAGTCCACAACTGACATCTGGCCTCTGTCTCACCACTCCTTGTCCTTTTTATACAAGCTACCTTCCCTCTCTACACTTAGTCCCAATGCAGGGTTTTGGCCCAAAATGCTGGCAATTCCTCTCCCCCCACAGATGCTACGTGACCTCCTGAGTTCCTCCAGCAGATTGTCTGCTGCTCTTTTCTTCACTAAACAAGTTGATGATGGCTTGGACCAGCCTCCAAATGGACACAAATGTAAATATTGCCTACATATTGTAACTCAACAACAGAGGTTGAGGCAACCTTGATTTTGGATAGTTGCCACAGATTGAACAGTTTTCGATCAGTTCTGAAAATTAGCTCCACTCCCACAGGAAGTTTGTTGGAGGCAACCTGCCACATTGCAGTGTGACAGTTGAAACAATTATTGTAGTATTGACACTGCCTTGATTGACAATAGTCTTCACTGAAATTTGCTCTGTTGCAGACCCAACGGCTTGCATGCCATCTAAAAGCAAATTTAAGATGGAGATGAATCTCTGGACAGGCAAGTTTGAGGAGAATGCTCCAGTCATTCCCAATTAATGGAGTCAAAAGCTTTAGTGGGCTCAAACAAAAAGTCAGGATTAGTGGTTGGTACTGCTCCCTGCATTTCTCTTGGAAGAAATTACTTTGCAATTAATCTTTTCAAAATAAATTTTAAAACATGAATTTCTCTTCATTCATGAATTTCTCATCAGCAGAATAGAACTACAATTATTTTTGAGAACAAAATCACAAGTGAAATAGGTGCCTGAAGACTATGCTCAAGATCAAAGATCAAGATCAACCTCTGTTGAACCACAGACAAACTTTCCCAGTCAAGTGTAATTTTCAATCCATTTCTTGATTACATTTCCTTTTTTACTTAATTTCTTTGACCAAACTTTTGGTCACCTTCAAGATATATCTTTCTTTGCTTCCATGCATTTTTTCGTTCTAAATGCATTCCCTCTAAGTGTGTGGTGACTTTTGAAACACAAGTACTATAAAAAAAAATCAAACTGCTGTTAATTCTACTGTATCTGAAATTAAGGCAATTTTTTTCATTAAATTTTTAATTGCGAGCATACATCTGCATAATCACAAGTAAGCTGGACTTCAAATCATTCTCACAATTTAACACATTCCTTTTTGAGTGGGGGAGAAGATGCTCACCTCAAAATGTGATCATTTACAGGACTACTGTTACACTGAAACTCTCCAGTATCTAGCAAATGTCACAAACCAGCCCAGATATCAAGGTGGCAAGTAGCAGGCCAGCCAACTGAGAAGGGAGCACAACAAAGCCAATTCCTTTCCATAAGTTGTGTTTGTTCATTTTCTACCTGTGTAGCAAAAAGTGGCAGGCTCCATGCAAGTTCTTTCTTTCCCTCCAACTTAGTGTAACATTTAGAATTCTAACAGATAGTGCCCTCGGCCATCAGAATAGCTATTTGTGGGATCCCTTAATATTATTGCTGAGCTGAATGTCCAAGTCAGAAGCATCTTTTCCCCCCCAGACAGTTCCCAGGCCATGTAACATTCTTGTCAGAAACTTACCTTCCAACCACTGCCAGCTTCTCTGTAATAGGGAAAGTTGTCACAGATCCACTGATAGATCTCACTGAGTGTCATCTTCTTTTTTGGGGAGCTGTTGATAGCAAATGTAATGAGACTGGCATAGCTGTATGGTGGTTTGCCATCTTTGTTTTGTGCATCCTGGTCCAGGGTAGTGTTTGGGTCCAGAAGGGAGCTCTTCTTTGTAACCGCGCCACCAGCCACATTCTGAGCAGCATCAGCTTTCTGAATGGCTGCCCTCATCGTCAGCTGTGGCAGCCAATCCATGGACGTCAGGCTGCTCTCCAGCTCTGACGTCATTGTGCTGAACGTCTTCTCCACCAGCTCCCAAATGAGTTTGTAATCCACACAATAGAGCTTCCTCTTCCAACACAGAAGCCACACTGCCGATAATTCCTGGACTCTCAATCCACCGCAGACAGAAGGAAAGTTGTCTTATTCTAGAAGAATAAAAGAGAAGGTTATAATTCAGTTTAAGAAATGTGTTGTAGAACAATTCACTTCAATAAAATCAATTTTGGCTTTGCATTAAATTTAATGCAGCTGGAAACCATTTCATTAGTCTTTCCCCACCATAAAAAAAATCTTGGCTGGAGGTGCAAAATCTACTTTTAACTGTTGTTGAACTTAATCTGTTTGTACCATATGTAATAGAGAAATATTCACTGAAGTTTTCATCTGATTCCCAATTTTGTGACATTAACTTTTTCTAAACCCATCCTGCTAAAAGCCAAGTAGCAGTATTTCAGCCTATCTGCACGTCCGAAGCACAAATGTTGAATGAAATTTTAAATTATAAAAAATGTATTTTTCATAGGTCAGCTAGTCACCCAATTCATTTTCACTGAGGTTTTTCCCCTCCTGGCTGGTGAGACTTGGTCAACTGTAACCTTACAAGTGATGATGCATTATTGATCACAATGGTTATCCATGCAACAAAACCCTTTCTCCCACTACTGATCCTGGTCTTTTATCTTCTACACACTCACTCTGGGCACACGGAAACAAAGAAAATTGGAGGAGGCCGTTCATCCCTTCGAGCCTCCATCGCCATTCAGTGCAATCATAACTGAACACCCTAATTCAGTACCTTCTTCCTGCTTTTTTCCATATCCCTTGATCTCTATAGCCTTAAGAACTATATATTTAATGACTTGGCTTCAAATGCCTTCATAATCAACAGCATGCTTACTTTCATCAACTGGTGTACAGTCACCCAAGTCTCTCTGCAGCTCCATCTTTCCTAAACTTTCACTATTCAGATAGTAATCTGCCTTCCTGGTTTTGCCACCAAAGTGGATAATCACACATTTATCCACACTATACTGCAACTGCCATGCATTTGCCCACTCAATCTATCCAATCGTACTGGAGTCTCTTGGCATCATCCTCACAGCTCAAAATGCATCCAACTTTGTGGCATCTATAAACTTAGAGATATTAAATTTAATTGCCTCATCCAAATCAATAACATCATGAATAGGTGTGATCCAAGCAATGAAACCTGCAATACCTTGCTAATCATTACCTGCCGCTCTGAAAAGAGCCCATTTATTTCACTCTTTGATTCCTGCCTGCCAACCTGTTCTCTATCCATATCAAGACCTTACTCCAACCCTATGTGCTTTAATTTTGCACATTGATCTGTTATGTGCCCAAAACCTTCTGAAAGTTTAAATACACTAGATCTATTGATTCTCACCCCATCCACTTTACTAGTTACATCCTCAAAAAATTCAAGTTTGTGCAGCATTTCTTTTTTGCAAATCCATGTTGACTTTGACTGACCCTGTCACTATCTTCCAAATGTTCTGTTATTACATCTTTTACAACGGACTCTTAATATTTTCCCCACTTACAGATATCAGGCTAACCAGACTATAATTCTATTTTCTCCCTCCTTTTGTTTTTAAGTATAATAGTGGGGTTACATTGACTATCCTCAAAATGGTACATAAAATGTTGGAAAATGACCACCAATGCATCCACTGTTTCTATAGCCACTTCCTTAATACTCTGGAAACTATCAGGCCCTAGGAATTTATCAGCCTTCCATTCCATCAGTTTCCCTACTAATACTGATTAACTTCAGTTTCTCACTAGACCCTACTTTCCCTAACATTTCTGGGAGGTCATTTGCGTCTTCCTTTTAAGTAAGAACCAAAGTATTTGCTCAGTCTACTATTTCTCTGCTCCTCTTTATAAATTGCTCTGTCTCTGTCTGTGTGGGGCCTACATTTGACAAAGAGATACAGCATGGAAACAGGCCTTTTGTCCCAGTGAGTCCCCACGAACTGTCAAGCACTGATTTTTTTTTGTATATATACACTAATCCAACCCCAAGCATTTTATTCTCCCCATATTTCCATCAACTCATCCCAGATTCTACTTACACACTAGGAGCAATTTACCATGACCAATTAAGCTTGCAACCTGCACATCTTTGGGATGTGGGAGGAAATCAGAGCACCCAAGGAAAACCCACATGGTCACAGAGAGAATGTACAAGCTCCACAAGATACCGGAGATAAGGATCACTGGAGCAGAAGGCAGGAGCTTTAAGAGCTGCACCACTGTTCACTAATTTTTTCTCTTCACCTAGCTATAGAAGCTTTATTTAACAGTCAGTTTTTACATTCCCTATAAGCTTACATTTGTTCTATTTTCTCTCTCCCCCGCCCCCCTTAATTTATCCATTGGTCCTCCTTTGCTGAATTTAAAACTGTTCCAAGTCCGTGGGTTTGCTGCTTTTTCAAGCTAATTTATGCCTCCCTTCCTTGAATCTGATATCATCACTAATTTACCTTGTTTGACATGGTTGAACCAACCTGCCTACTTTCTGTCCCAGATAGAAATGAACAATTGTTGTACTTATCCACATGCTCCTTAAATGTTTGCCATTGCCAATCCATCATCAACCCCATGAGTAATAGTCCCCAGTCTAACATAGCCAACCCGTGCCTCATGCCATCATAGTTTCCTTTGTTTAGATTCAGGAGCCTAGTCTCATCGACCATGTCTCTCTTTATCTTATATGAAAAATTCTATCATTAAGTGGTTTCTCATCCCCAAAGGTCCTTCCACAACAATTGCAAATTCCTTCTCTTTACACAGTGCCCATTCTAGTATGGCCTGCTTTTTAGTTGGTTCCTCAACATATTGGTCCAGAAAGCCATCCATATGGATTCCAGGAATTTTTCCTTCAATAGTACTGTTACTAATTTGGTTAGCCCAATCTGTGTACAAATTAAATTCACCCTTGATTATAGTTATACCCTTGATGCACATGGCTCTAAAATCCTGTTTAACATCAACTGTCTGGAGGTGAGTATACCACTTTCACTAACATTTTCTGCTCCTTAGTATTGGGATCAAGTCGTCAGCCATCAGAGGGAAAGAAAAATGGCAGGCCTGCAGAAGATTCAGTCTGTCAGACCATCTTGTCAATGAAGGATACTTGCTGCTCCCAGGGCTGGATTGGAGCCACACCTTCCCCAGCCCAGGCAAGGCAGACAGTGATGCAACCCCGCTGTCTGGGTCATTGGTTCCACATGTTGCCCTGCTCAATTCCTGGCCCTCACTCACGAATGATAGCTGATGGCAGAGGAAAGATGGCAACTGGTTCTCAACTGTAGCTACAGAACAGTAACGACGCACAGGTTACAAAATGTTTATGTAGTTTCAGGTGTCCATCCCATCCACATCCCCAGAAATGAATAAGCCTAGTAATTTTATCGAACTGCCACAATGATTAGAAACTGATTATCACTTTCCTGGAATTTTGCCTGGTTTGCAGACAGCTCAGCTGAAACTTTTTTTTGGAAGGGCTTTTTGCAAATGTGACAGTCATATACATAGCGACAACTGAATAGAGAATCTTGGAATTATGATCTGCAGGAAAAGCAGCTGTTCCAGTAGAAGTGTATTTTTTAATCCCCTCTTCCTCTACACACTACCAGTTACCCGCAGCCCCCCCCCCCCACAAGAATTAACTCTCAAGTGGTATGGTATTTTTGCTTTTCACAATTTTAATAATTCAGTCAAGATTTCCCCTTATAAAAATCAACACCTGTTCTGCTAATGACCACACTGATTTTATTTTTTAAGCAGTGGATGAATGAATGAAGTTTTACATGCAGATAAATTATGTTACAGGTAAGCTCATGTATGAAATGACCCATCTGGAAGCTTTTCACTGTATCACAGTACATGTGATAATAATAAACCAATTACCAAGCAGAAAAGGCAGGGAGGAAGCACAAAAGAGTAGAAATAGTCAACAAAATATTGTCAGAACAACAAAGATGAAATACAAAGACATGGAGATTAAGAGACAAGTAACAATGTCAGTTTGCACATACCTGTAGTATTACACAAAAAAATTAAATTAAAAAGTCATCCAACCAATGTTTTGAGGGAGGTAACCAAGGCAAGGTAAGGGATACTATTGTGAGGAAGTTTGCGAGAGGGTATAAATAGCTCAGCAGGAAGGTCTAGAGAAAGTGCTCCAAAAACTGGGATGGAAACACAGTTTTCTACCTCTGTAGGAATAGGGAATTAATTGAAAAGTTAGTGTTCCATCGTGTAACTACTCTAACATTGAGAAGTTTGCAGAGGCAGAGACAACCAAGTCACAAATGAGTATGCAAATGAAGATAATAGAACATAGAACAATTACAGCACAATTCAGGCCCTTTGGCCCACAAAGCTGTGCCGAACATGTCCCTACCCTAGAATAATAATTCTGAACATAATCATCTGAGAAACCAACCAAAATCGATAAGGATGTGGATGACAAAGGAATTGGATTTAAGGTGGATAGGATGCAAAGACAGTTTCAGATAAGACAAAAGACCAGAAAGGAGTAGAAGAATTCAACTCTGAAGGTGATAAAGACATTCACATGGAAGTAAAGGGACAGGTAATAAGATGGTTTTTTTTAAATCCATGGGCAACATTATGCTTCACTGACTCAGAGGTCAATGTGCCATGCAATATTTTAAATGAGTTGATTTCATTTTCCCACCCAATTAATTATAACCAGTGGAGCAAGCTCTACCATTAATTGCTATTGCTCCCACACCCCCCAACAGATGAATACCTTTGCACACTCAATAAGCCAAATGTTTCCAAGGAGGGAAAGTTAGGTTTAACCAGGCAAAACATGCAACCTACTCAGTGTTGAGTCATTTCTGACATCCTCTTTGATGCCTTCATGTGCAAAATGTCATCAAGATGGAACAGCACACAACAAAATACCAATGTACCTGACATCACACTACACTTCATACACACCCAAATCTGAAGGGGATCCTTTTAAAAATGTTCACATGGCACCAAAGCCTTGCAACTCTACACCCATAAACTTTTAAAAGGGCAAGTACTTCATCCATCAACATAATTTAAGAATCTCCTGTTTTTTGGTCTTCAATTTTAGATGAGGCTTCATGTAGCAACGAGGCTATAAACAGGTAGAGGTGACATAGTTGGGCTATTCCATCAATTAAACTTCATTATCACACTGAACTGACAGATTTTATGCATGTAATTGATCTGCAGGCATCCCCCATTCACTGCAATTCTCTCTGGGAGAAATTAAAATGCCAATGATCAGGCATCCCATTTTTCAGAAATCCTGATGGTTTGGCATGTCATTCATTAGTCTGGCATGAGAGTCAGTGGTGCAGAGTGCAAGAGGCAAATGGCCAGAGCCAGAGGTTTAGGGTGTAACCAGGTTCCAACCAAAACAGAAGTCAAGGTCTAGAACACCAGGAGTTAGAAACATGGGTAGGTTTGCTGCCAGAGTTGGAGTCTGAAAAGGTTGTACATCTCCCACTGCATTTAAAATCACTGGGTTCACTGGAAAATTTAGTATGCTACATATTTAAATGACAGTGATATGTTTAGGCTCAACCGGAGTAATATCTAATAGCCTGGAATTTCTACTAGTCTGGTACCAAAGTCTCAAGGGTGCCAGATCATCAGAGTTTTACTTGTAACCCTAACTTTTGTTTGGAGAAATTGCTGTAGTTTCTGGTACCTCTACTCCTTAAATAGATTCTGTTTGCTGAGTAAATTGACTTTGCTGTACAATAGAGACCATTTGCTAAGAGTCATTTGTTCCATCCTACTTCCAGTTCAATAGTCAGTACGGCATTGTAGATCAACATTAAAATTCTTTCAATGATTTTTAAGTGCTGGAGTTGGGTGCAGAGTTGACGAGCAGGCAGATTTAGTTTTTGTCAATGTAGAGCATGCTGGTCCTGGGAACAGAACATTTGACATCTCAAACATTTGTCAATTTCCAGACCAATCACATCAGCCAATTTGCAGTGTAGAATCATGCTTCAAAAAATTCAATTCAGATAGTTCTCCAATCCAATTTCAAGGATTAATATAGAACAGGGAGATGTTTTTCAATTAATCCAAACTGTAGTTGAACCTCATCACAGAAACAGATGCCCAACATCTAAGAGATTAGGCTACCCATTTTCCCCCAATGTAAAAAGAAATAATTTCAATAAAGGTTACTGATTAAGAGTTAATAAATTACTTGCACAATTTTAAGATAGAAATATGGTAATAGAAATGCAATTATGAAGATGCAAGCAAAGCAGTTCCCCAATATATTCCACAGAAATGGGAGTCCTCAATGGATTAAGAACATAAGGAAATAGGAGTAGACCACTCTGCCCCTTAAGCTTGCCCTGCCATTCAATATGATCACAGGTGATTGCCTCAGGCCTCATCTCCTCAAGCTCTCAAAAATTTACTTTCTCTTTATAAATAACCATCCCCCAAATGATGCAGCCTCCACAAACCTTTGGGGTTGCTGCATGTGATAGGACAATCCTCCCCACCCAAGAATTAATCTGGTGAATCTCTTTTGGACTACCAATACATCCTCTTACATGAAAAGACCAAAATTGTGCATTTTTTCCAGGTGTTACCTCACTAGTACCCTTTTGCTAAATTCCAACTCACAGAACAATTTGAAATGTGGCAAAATAAAAGACAGACGATGTAGGTTTTCTTGGCCACAACAGAATTCAATTAGTCAGTTTTGAAAGGACTTTCACCTGCTCCATTCACCCAGGTCCTGCAGATGCTCCAAGCCTGTAGCTCCAAAACCAGATTGTCTGATAAGAGATTCTCTAACAGCCAGGCAGGCCAATTGTGGTATGTCAATTTAGGTAGGCTTTTTCCACATTATTTTTATTTTGTTGGCTTCAGCAAGAATAATTTCAGGACTTCCTAGACAGCAAGTGGTTCCACCAGCCAAGAGAAAGCAGAACACAAAGAGTGAACTACGTTTCTACACAAATAGGCCATATGGGTAAGCATCCCACCTTCAGCACATCAAGATTCTAGAGGATTTAATATTAAGATGCTTGGGTTATAAAGATTTATCACTTAAAGCCTTTCCAGGCATAACAATGGATTTTGGGAGTTAAACATACAGTATTAAAAACCATTGGATACTATCTTAATTAACGTGAAGCCAAGTACATTTCCCCATATTGGCAAATTATTAATTATTCTTAAGATTATAAAGAAATGAAACAAGAGTGCCTAGAATTTCATTACACTCCACTGGATTTGCATAGCTTTTTCAGCAGTCCTTGCAGCCAAGTGCAAGTCTTCCAAAGATTAGGATTTCAATATCCAAATGTGACTGTAGCTTCACTCACAAAACACAAAAAGGTAGGATGGTTAGTCGTTTGAGAGGCAGATGACATTGCAACTAGAACTACATTTACTTTGTTCAAGTGTCACCATATCAAATATTATAACCAGGGTCTATCTGGATGGAGTACCATACAAAAACATAAAGAGTAGGCCAACTGGCCTTTTGAGCCTACTTTGCCATTCATCAAGATCATGGCTGATATTCTACCTCACATTATACTCCTTATTATCCAGTCATTTATCAATCAATGCTTTGATTGAGCTTCAACAGCCCTTTAGGATAGAGAATTCCAAAGATTCACCACACTGCCTGAAGATATTTCACCTCATCTCAACCGTATATAGCTTATCCTTTAGGCTGAGACTGTGAACCCTGGTCAAAGATTCCTCATCCAAAGGAAATATCTTCCACGCATTCAGCCTGTTAAGCCCTGTAAGAATTTTGTAAGTTTCAAGGAGATCTCTTCAGCACTAAAGAATTTAGGCCTTCTCTATTCATACAGCAAACTCACCAACCCTGGAACCAGTCTACTGAATCTTTAGTGAAGATTTCCCTCTAAGGCAAGCAAATCGCATTTTTAAAAAAAAAACTGTGCACTCTATTCCGGGTACACTGAGGCCCTATGTAACTGCACACAAGATGCTTTAAAGCTCCTGTACTCAGACTCTCATAATAAAAGCTGACATACTATTTGCTTTCCTAATCAACTGCTGCATCTCCAGGTTGGCTTTGTGACTAGTGTACAAGGACACCAGAGTTCCTTTAATCATCAATGATGCCTAATCTCTGACCATTTAGTAAAAACACTATGCTTTTCTGCACCAAAATGGATAAGTTCATATACTTTATATGACATTTTCCATGTTCTTGGCCTCACTCAGCTTATCTACATCCCCTCTTTACATCCTCCTCTCTACGCATGCTCCCACCTAGTTTTTGAATCCTCACCAATCTTAGCCAATTGATATGGACACCACCCCCACCCCCCCATTCAAATACTGATAGTTGTGAAACCACACTAGTCACAGCCTGCCAGAAAACAATCCACAATCTCACCTTATTTTCTATCCAAATAACTATTCTCAATCCACCAATATATTACCCCCTCCAATTCTGTGTGTTCCAACCTCGATCAACATCCTAGGTTGGGACTTCTGAAGTGGTATTCTGAACAAGGTAAAATACAGGTGATAGGAAAACAAGCCCATAAACAATAATTACAAGAATCAATAACTTGAATACAAACAGGGTGTTTGCATTCAGTTGAGTAAATCAATATTCATGACCATATTTAACATGCTGTCCTTGCAATAGTTACATTTTTCATTTTAAGGATTGGATCTTTGTTGTTGGTGAGCGGAGCTACAGTTGGATCCAGCAATAGATCATTTCCAAGCACTGGGTTGGTTTTCTTGATACACATGTAGGACAAAGAATCAAGTAAAAATACTAAAATCAGTTGAGTGTTCAATGGATTTGAATGTCTGATAAACTAAGCAGGATATTAAAAAGCAAACAATGCTCCCTCACTACAGAACACCCACAACACAATGTCAGAAAAATAGCTTAAGGAGAGAAAGGAACCTGTGTAAGAAGTTGTGTATAAAGGAGTGACTGCAGAGGGTGAGACGTAGATTAAAGCAAGAAAGCGCACTATGGCAGAAATATATTTTTTAGTTCTATTCTTGCAATTCTTGAAGATTTCAAGGCTGGCATATTAGGATGGACTTATTCCAAAGACTTCTGCTTTTAGCTCATTCACACTAGAGTTATTACAGTATATTAACTAGTTAATTGAATATTTTTGACGGAGGTTAAAAAGATCAAATATCCTCCACCCTCAAGCGGGAACAAGTTGTTATTGGTGTAAATTTCTAGGTCAAGTAGTGGACATCAGCTCTTTATTAAGTTAACCAAAACATAACTAAATGATACCCTGTGTAGATCAATATGATTTGGAAATGCAAAAATCTGCCTTATTCACACATTTACAATCACAACAGTCAAAGCTTAAATGTTAACTTGGATCCAGTAGCCATTAAGAATAGGCTTGCATCTTCCTATTAACATAGTGATTCATACAAGCAGCAATTTTTTCTCTTCCTAGACCAAACCACAGACCACCTACAGTCAAGGGAACAGAAAAATATCTAACCACTGAATTTCCAGTATCCCCAATCCATACAGTGCAGTATGGAATCCACTTCCAAAATAACCCATATGTTAAAATTGTAACTTGTGGATCCTAATAATATCAAATTTATAATTCTAACACATTAATTATGATTTATGAAAGTTCTATTGAACAGTTGTTTCATTACATTAGAGGTGCTATATAAACAGTGGTGGTTTTGCAGGGAAAGGAGAACACTGCAAAGTGCTTTACAAACTACTTTTGAAGTTGGAACACAGGCAATATAAAGATTATATAACAATATAGAATAGACTCAGAGCCAAAATTTTAAAACTTTTCTTAAATTTTCAAACGATGTTCATGTTAAGTGATCAGCAACCAAATCTAAAGACAACAGAGCTACATCACAACATGAAGGTACAACTTACAGAAATTGGTTCTCTCAATATTAGCAGATTTTGGAGGGAGGTCAAACTATTTTCATGACCAATTCTATAATTCATAACATCTCAAGTCTGATACACAGATACTTCAAATTTACTAAATCAGCTGCTCATTATTGAACTGTAGTCCTAGAACTGTCAAGTCCAGCATCCTTCCCACCACCACCACCATTTTTCTGGCTTTGGGCATCACTGCCAAGGCCAGCATTTATTGCCCATCCTGAATTCCCCTGAGAAAGTGGTGTTGAGCCACCTCCTTGAACTGTTGCAGTTTCTCCCATGGTGCTGATGAAGATGTAACTCTAGAATTTAGACCCAGCAGCAATGAAGGAATGGCAATATATTTTCCAAGTCAAGAAGGTGTGCAACTAGGAGGGGAACATGGTGTGGCCATGCACCTGAAGCCCTTGTCTTCCTTGGTGTTACAGGGAAACGTCAGAGTAGCCTGAGCAAGCTAATGGAACACACTACAGCCACTGCGCATCATTGGTGGAGGGAATGAATGCTTAGGCTTGTGGACAGGATACACATCAAGAAAATTTGCCCTGGATGGTGTTGAGCTTCTTAGTTATTATCAGTCTCATCCAGGCAAGTGGAGAGGATTCCATCACACTAACTTGTGCCTTTCAGAGTAAATGGCAAACTGCTGATGCTGGAAATCTGAACTGAAAATAGAAAATGCAGGAAAAGGTGAGGCAGCAAATGTGGAAAGAAACAATTAAATGTTGCAGGTTTGGGATCCTTCATCAGAACCAAGAGAATTTACTCTCTGTAGCAGCGAAGGTGGAGGAGGGCAATGAGTGGAACAAGGGGAATTTCTCTGACAGGGTGAAAAGAAAAGCAGTAAAGCTCCTTTATACAATTTAATAAAATTACTAACACATTACAGAGATAGTGCGGACTACTGGGATACGCCCAGCAGACCAGACTATACAAATGAAAGAAAAAGGAAAAAGCGATAACAGGCAAAAATCACAACCCTGATACAGACAGAAAGAGCAAGCTGTCTCAAGTTGAAGAAATTGATATTGAGCCCTGCAGGCTGCAACATGCCCAAAAGAGAGATGAAGTGTTGTTCCTTGAACTTACGTTGGCCCTTGTTGTAACAGTGCAGGAAGCCATAAACAGAAGTCAGCGTAGGAATGAGATGGTGAATTGAAGTGGCAGACTATCAGAAGCTCAGGGTCACTCCTGAGGACTGAGCGCAGGTGTTGCGCAAAGCAAACATCAAACCTACATTTAGTTCCTCCAAAGCAGAGGAGGCGACATTGAGAAAACCAAATGCAGCACACTAGATTGGAAGAATGCAAGTGAATATTACTTGAAAGGCTGTTTGGGCCGTTAGATGATAAGGGAAGAGGTGAAAGGACAGGTACTGCACCTTCTGCACTTGCATGGGCAAATGCACATTATGGACAACAGCCTCCCCTCCTTGGAATCTGTCTTTACCTCTTGCTGTCTTGGTGAAGCAACCAGCATAATCAAAGACCCCACTCACCCGGGACATTCTCTCTTCTCTCCTCTTCCATCGGGTAGAAGATACAGGAGCCTGAAGGCACGTACCACCAGACTCAAGGACAGCTTCTACCCCACTGTGATAAGACTATTGAACGGTTCCCTTATACAATGAGATGGACTATGACCTCACGATCTACCTTGCTGTGACCATGCACCTTATTGCACTGCACTCTCTCTGTAGCTGTGACACTTTACTCTGTACTGTTATTGTTTTTACCTGTACTACATCAATGCACTCTGTACTGACTCAATGTAACTGCACTGTGTAATGAAGTGACCTGTACGATCGGTTTGTAAGACAAGCTTTTCACTGTACCTCGGTACAAGTGACAATAATAAACCAATACCAAATGCCATACGATGGGGAGGGTTAGTTGGGGACAGAAGAACAGACCAGAGAATCACAAAGGGAGTGGTTCCTTCTAAATGCTGAAAGGGGAGAGAAGGGGAATGTGTCTAGCGAAGGATGATCAGTTGAATGCAAAGGCTGATGGCATGGAAAGGACAGACCAGGGAAACACTTCTGCTCTCACCCCTTCTGGATGGAGGAAGTAGTATGGGAAATAGATGAGATGCACTCAAGGGCTCTGACAGAGAAGAAACCATGGTTTGCAATGGAGATGGAGGAAATGAGAGAATGGAGTCCTTATAGGAGGCAGAATGGGAAAAAGTCTAGCAAAATGTGGTAGTCTGTGGACTTGTAGTGGATGATAGTAGCATTGATGGGTGATGGGCATTGAAGTTCCCCATCCAGAGTACAATTTGTGCCTTTGACATTTTCAGCATTACTTACAAGTGTTGTTCAATAAGGAAGAACACTAACTAATCAACTAAAGCAAGATGATAGATGATCAGGAGCAGATTTCCTTGCCTGTGTTGGCCTGATGCCAACAGATTTCATGAGGTGTGGAATCAATGTTGAGGACTCCAAGAGCTATTTCTTCCTACCTGTAACCCAGGATGGATCTGCCCTGTGTGGGACAAGACATACTTAGCAATTGTAATAGTGAATTCCAGCTCATTGAATGCATGATTCTGAGAGTGCGACAACGTCAATCAAAAGCCTGACTGGTATGTGGACAGCTCTCCCAATATTTGATACCAGCCCCCTCATGTCTGCAAGGACAACAGAGCTGGCAGCAACTTTGCCCTACACAAATTAGGTACCTAGGTTAATGTCAAGTGGTTCACCCAGTTTCCTTCTCTGTTTAAATGTTGTGGTACAATCAAGTGGCTTGCTATGCCATTTCATAAATTTAAGTGTCAACCATGAATTGGGTCTAGACTCACGAAGGCCAGACCAGATAGGGATGCCAGATTTCTTGTCCAGAAAAACATTACTAAATCAGCTAAGTTTTACAACAATCCACTATTCTTTGTGGTCATCATTAAGACTAATTGTTACTATTCCAAAATCCAGATTAATTGAAGTCATATTCTACAGTTCTAATGGTGGGATTTGAACAGTGGTCCCTGGATTGTTAGTCCAGGCATCTGGATTACCAGTGCGATAATTTAATCACTGCACTGCTGTCTTTCACCAAACGGAAACATTAACTGTTTCTCATTCTACAGATGCTGTCTGACCTGCTTAATATTCCAAGCATTTTGTCATTCATTTCATCCCAGCACAAAACAGACATGAGCTCTCAGCACAAAACTGCTGCAAATCAGAAAAGGTCATACCAGTATAGTAGGGAACATTGATCTGTATGGAAAAAGGAACAAATCCGCTTGGCATGTATCAGCCTTAGAGAAGGCAACTTCCAGCATCTACAGATTTTGCTTTTCCAACTCTGCTTTGTATACCATTTATGTGCATCCTAAAGAATTTTCAAAACACCTTACACAGTGGCACAAACTCAGCAAAAATCACAGCCAATATGCAAAAAGCAGAACCCCACAAACAGAAAATGAGTTGAATTCTTTTGTTTTATTTTGGTGGTGGTCAAGGAAGTATTTCAGACCACATTTTTTATTGAATGGATCGTTTGCATTAATTTAAGCAGACACAACATTCCCTAGTTGGTTTGATATGTCATTCAAAATCTGTCACCAGTACTAATCCAACATCTTTCAGTACTGAAAGGCAAGAGTGAATCACACGGACTTGCTCAACAAGCAGCTTGATACCATTCTTTTGGCAGAGAAGCAAGTGTGTTGCTAGCAGAAGGTACAAGAAGAGCCTGACTTTCCACTTAGCCAAGTTGTAATTCAAAGTTTTTGGGGCAAGAAATTGCATTGGAACACATGGTTTCAACTTATTTTCTAGCTATAAATCAGGATACAATTTTGTGCAAGGATTTCAAGTAAAAATAGGCATCTGGGGGGATGGGGGGGGGGGGGGGGGGCGGGGTGGGGACGGCATGGTTTTTCACGGACTGCCACAGTTCACACACTGCAGTCATAACACTATTTCTAATGTCCAAAATGAAAGTATTCAGTTCTCTAATGTCATGTTGATGAGAATGAAATGTACGTTTTTTTTGGAACAACAAGTTCTCCTTGCCTCATTCCATCAACAAATTCTCCCTCTTAAAAAGAAGTCCTAAAGCAAATTGCAAACGTAAATTACGATTCCACAAGGGTCAAGTAGCAACTGTGGAGGCAAAAGGTGTATGCCAACATTTTGGGCTGAGACCTTCTATCAGTTATAAAATGAGGCCCTGTTCAAGCTTCAGTGGAACAGTGCAGGATGGCAAAGACAAAAGGTCAGAGTGGGAGCGGAATGGAGAACTAAGACAATAGATAACCAAAATCAAGCTTGTGGTTTGAAAAGAGGAGATCTGCAAGAGGTTTTTCGATCTACAGGAGACCACATCATGAGCACTGAATGAATTGAAAGTAAATTGCAAGATTCACTTGGAAGGAGTATATGGGTCCCAGAACATCCAGAAGGGAAGTGGTAAAGGGGCACGTGTTGCATCTTCTGTGGTTGCACAAGAAAAAGTAGGTACTGAGAAAAATGGAAGAGTGCACTGGAGCAGTACAGAGGGAAATGACCTCACTGGAATGCTAAAAGGGGAGGGGAAACAAGATGTGTCTGACAGTGGCATTATGTTGGAGACACCATGTTTTTGGTGCTTGATGCTTTAGGATTTAACACTGTTAGAATTAAAAGAGGGAAGCTAGAGAAAATTCTTTTAGATTTTGGGGCACATCTTCCAAAGGCCTGTCAACAGTAACTCCCATGACCACCAATATTTTCTTACTGGAAGACAAGTTAATGGAGCAGTACTGGCTAACCAGCCGGCACTTAGATGTCTTTATATGAACTGCTAAACAGTGGTTGGTACAATACTGCTACAAATTTGGGATGAAGCACAAAAACTATAGCACAAATGTTCTCAACTATTTAAGACCAGGCTTTCATTTGTTTTGTAAACTCCAACCATTAAGTTTTATAATGTTGATCACAAATGAGGTTTTCTTATCCCTTTCAAAAGGACTTCAAATCATAATGGCATAGGAGAGAAAATTTAAACTGATGTGTCTCATCTTGCTCTCAAAAGCACAAAACAATCTTAGTGCACTGACGAGTACCCAAGGAGTCAGCATCTTGTGCTTTGTAGTAATAGTCAGCAGCAGTACATGAAAGTCCTTGGTAACTTCCCACTGAAATTGGCTGCCTACCAAAAAAGTAACAAAGATTTTGACTTGAAGTCTGGTTTTGACGGTGAACTGTGCCATTCTGCACCCCTCCACTTCCCTCATGTGAGTTGTACAGCATGGCAGCAAGAACTGAAGAAACTAATTATCCAAGAGCTGACAAGCTTGGAGATGGGAACTTGTCACAATCATTCAGTATCAGATTTATTTTCACTGACTTGTATGACACGAAATTTGTTGTCTTGCAACAGCAGTACAGTGCAAAGACATAAAATTACTATAAATTGCATAAATAAATAGTGCAAAAAAAGAATAACGAATAATGTTCATGGGCCTTTCAGAAATCTGATGGTGGAAGGGAAGAAGCTGTTTGTGAATTGTTGAGTGTGGGTCTTCAAGCTCCTGCACCTCCTCCCCAGTGGTAGTAACGAGAAGAGGGCATGTCCCAAATGGCGAGGGCCCTTAATGATGGATGCACCTTAATTGAGGCACCGCTTCTTGAAGCTGTCCTCGATGGTGGGGAGGGTTATGCCCGTGATGGAGCTGACTGAGTCTCCAACCTCTGCAGCCTCTTGTGATCCTGTGCATTAGAGCCTCTGTATCAGGCAGTGGTGCAGCCAGTCAGAACGCTCTCCATCATACACATATAGAAATTTGCTAGATTCTTTGGTGACATACCAAATCTCCTCAAACTCCTAATGAGGTAGAACTGCTGGCGTGCCTCATGATTGCATCAAGGTGTTGGGCTCAGAACAGACCCCCAAAATTTTGATGCCCAGGAACTTGAAGCTACTCACCCTTTCCATTGCAGACCCCTCAATGAGGACTGGTGTGTGTTCTCCCAACTTCCCCTTCCTAAAGTCCACAATCAATTCCTTGGTCTTGCTGACATTGCGTGCAAGGTTGTTGTTGCAACACCACTCAACCAGCCGATCTAGCTTACTCCCATACACCTCATCACTATCTGAGGTTCTACCAACAACAGCGATGCAAATTTATAGATGGCGTTTGAGCTGTGCTTAGCCACACAGTCATGAGTGTAGAGAGGGTAGAGCAGTAGGCTAAGCATGCATCCTTGAGGTGCACCTGTATTGATTGTCAGCGAGGAGAAGAGGTTATTGCCGATCCGCACGGACTGTGGTCTCGTGATAAAGGAAGATAGGTAGGTGGCTGGCTATGCCCCTGAACTTACAAGGGTAACAGGCACCATGCTGAGACTTGCTGATCAGCGAGAGGAATTGGTGAGGCAACCTCCTTCCATTGGCAGATTATAACAGGAGTATGCTGAAAGAAACTTATGTTCTTCCAATGGTGTGCCACTTGCAAATTCAGGCAGGCCCAGTCATCAAAAAAAAATTCTATTCAATGCCAGAGTGCTTTACTACAGAGAGCATTCAGGCAAAGCTGAATCTACTTTTAAAGGAAAGTTCAGTGACTGCAGATATAAGTTGCAGACCATATGATGTGGTGAGATTAGTGTCAGTTTATTCCAACACAAAGCAGTCATAATTGATATGGTTAAACTCTTCAGTGCAAACACATTAATAGTTCTAGCAGATTCCAGAATATTTTGTTTCTCCCCTTTTCTGAAAGCACAAACTATAACTTAAATGTCTAAACACCACTGCAGATAGCCTGCCTGTTGAGCTAATGACTAGAATTACATTTAGGTCCAATCTGATTTAACAGTTTCCTTTATAGGAAGGTTCATTGGTAATCATCTACATCTCCCCTAATTGCAGGGATACTGAATCAAAGTGCAGGTTCAACAGAGATTCAATATAGCTCAAGAATTGAACTCTCTCATGGTTCAAGCTAAGCACAGATATTTCATACAGTTCATGTTAAAGACTAATTAATAAAATCCTTTGAAACATTCCTTAATTAGTGCCATAAGGAATGTGGATTTCACACTATTAACAAGAGGGCAAACGAAAGGATTTTTTAAAACTATTTTTATGGAGTTATTTTGGGGTGTTTTTTCTTCTCACATTCATTATGTTATAGGCCAGTTGTGAAACAGTCAAGGTGGTTAATGCACTGTTTGCTCCCAAAGAATGTAATCAATATCCAGTTCACCCAGAGACACCTGACATGATTTTCCTTCTCTACCACACTGGACAATGCCACGGCTTTGCTAAGAGCAACTCGAATCAGGAAATGACTAAAATTAGACTTGATTATGCAGTTTCCACTGTGGCATTTCAACTTCCTGATGTTAGTGAACTCTATAAAATACTTTCATACAGCACAGGAGCACACATCAAATCACTGTTTCAATATCAAATATGCTGTGGTAAAGGTCTACAGTTTCAGTGCAAATCCCCCAGCTACTGATATTTAAACTTTTAATGCAAAAGGAGAACAGAATCCTGATTTGACTGCGGCTAGCCACAATGCTGAAGCTGGAGTGTCGACAAAACCTAAATTTCCTTTACTGCAACAGTGATTAGACTTTAAAAAACTTACTTCACTGGCTGCAATAATATTTTGGACATCCAGATGTCATGAAAGGTATTAAATAAATACAAGTCCCTCCTCTTATTAAGATAGGTGCACTTGACAACTATTATTGGCCTCAACTGAAAATCACTACTCTATGCAGTTTCATAAAAATGCAGCTCGATAAATAAATAAATACAAACATTTATCATCAGCTGGACATGACATTGTTTTGCCAACCATCAAAGAACAGCACCTGAAAAGGCAAATCCTCCATGCTACCTGTATTATCAAAATAAAGAAATACAATTTTATAGAAACCACTAACATTAGAGCACCGAAGGATCTGATTACGCCAGCACTTGATTCCACCCACCCTGACCTTTTCCAATATGCACATTTGCCATATAGCATGGTAATATTGGGGATATAGCACCCAAGAGTAAGAACAGAGCCAAAAAGAAATCACAAGTTCTACAATTTATTCAAGACAGTGTCTCAGTTACAAACAAGATGCTGGAGGGGCTCTGTGGGCCAGGCAGCATCTAAGGGAGGAAATGAACCAAAATGTTGACTGTCCATTTCCCTCCACAGGTGCTGCCTGACTCACTAAGCTCCTCCAGCACCTTGTTTGTTGCTCCAGATTCCAGCATCTGCAGTCTCATGTCTCCAAAGTGTCTCAGCAGCTGAAAATCCATTTTAATGCTGCAGAAAGCATATTCACATTTTCCCTGTTCAACAAGCTAAATGGAATGGTCAATTTCCAATTTGTATTAAACTTTTTCCAAAGCAGAGATTTTAGCTCCTCATACAAAAAGGCATAGGTGATAATTCATTTGATAACATCCAACACCTTAAACTAACAAAGAAATCAATGTAGACAAGAATGGAGGCTGTAAAGATTATCAAACAAACTTAGGTGCCACCAGTGACCTGGGTTCAATTCCTACTGCTGCCTGTAAGGAGTTTGTACGTTCTCCCCATGGCTGTGTGGGTTTTCTCCAGGTGCTCCTGTTTCCTCCCACATTCCAAAGCCATACAGGTTAGGAGCTGTGGGCATGCTACGTTGGTGCCAGAAAGTGGCGACACTTGCGGGCTGCCCCCAGCACATTCTTAGCAACGCAAAAAGACATATTTCACTGTGTGTTTCAATGTACACGTGACTAATAAATAAATATCTTATAAGGGACAGTAATAACCACTTTCCAGGCATAGTTTCAAGAATCCAATGCTGAACTGAATGTAAACTTGGATTTGTTAAATTCAGCCACTATTATTCATGGTGACCAAATTTAACAAAACTGACATGCTTAAATTGGAATTTCTACTGGGCTTGAGGCTGGTGCAAAAGAAACTGGTGACTCAAAAACACCTACTGAGCCAATATAAATGCAACTTAAATATAAAATCAACAGACTATACATACTTAGTGGGTAAATTAGTGTAACAATTGTTTTGACAGGGATGAGGATGACAGTGAGCTACTGGCCTTTTTACTTCTTGAACCAAGGTTCAAAAACAGCTTGGTTAAGATGGCAAAAGACACGATTAGATCCTATCCCAAGAAGATCCAATGTGGAAAGTGTTTGGACATTTCAAGATAGGTCTTGGTAGGTAATAGCTCTTACTATGAAACTCCCTCTAATGTGGGAAGGAAATCAATCTGGTAAACCTGTGAACTGCATGCTCTTGAGGCAAGGGCACTGAAGGATCACTATCAAATATTGGGAAATTAAAGCCCTGGAACTAGCTGCCTACATTGCCTATGAATAACAGACCTTGCAAACAATAAAAGTGCAAAGCTTAGTCTACAAAAATCAGTTCCATCTAGAAATGTGAATTTCATAGAATCAACATCAGAAGTTGCCACCCACTATCCAAACTGGAAGACCAAAGTAAAACTAGCTCTTAAAGGACTTTTACAGAGCAGCTGTGCTTTAGCTTTATCTGGGAATTGTATGTCAGTGGCTGTCAATTATCATATGAAAGGATTAACAAAAATACTCAGTTAAAACCAACAACTTATCCTAAAAAGTACATTTATAGTGTTTTCTGTATCTATTAGCACTAATAGTACCTCATTTTGAAATCTATTCAGATGCTTCTCCAAACCATCACATACCAATCTGCATACAGATCTCCTCTGCATCAGACAGAAGAGTAGGAAATCATAACAAGTTTTCAAATAAAAGCAATGCAAAAAATATTCAATATGAAGTTAATACAAATGCAACACTAACCTTACGTGACAATACAACACCACAGCGCAAGGCTTATCTGATGCTTCAGAAGACTGTACTTGAACAGGTAATTAACAGTCACAGTCATAAATGTAACATCAGAATTGTACCTCCATGTGGGCCACACAAAAATATGCCCACATTCTTGCATAAAGACCAAGCAGAGTATGGGAGGGATGTTTTAGGACCAGAGAGGATTTAGTTAGAGACCTCGAAAGGAGACGTCATTATCCTTTAGTCTTGCTATACATTAATAGATTACAGAAACCAGAAACAACTCCCACAAGGCTCAGCAGTTTAACATATCAACAGATGAATTCTGCAGGCCAGGTAGCAGGATGATTAATACATGGCAGGATGCCACACCTACACAGTAACCAGCTTCATACAAATGTATTTGTGGACATTAAACTTCTCTTCCAATAGAATGGACTACCTACACCATTTTAAATCTCAGTTGAATGGTTCAATACTCAAATGTCAAAACTTAAATAAGAGTGGTAATTTGGGCAAGATAGCCAAGACATCAATTGGACGCTTAGCACCATAAAGGAGTCAAGACCTTTTGCAGAAAAGCAGGAAAGTGGGAGAGTAAAAGAAATGATTTGTATGTAATCATTTTATAGTTGATGTCCTCCAAGTCAAAGTTCATTTAGCAGAGCAAGAAACAAATTTATATTGATAAAGCCATTTTATCATATCAAACCACTGAAATTTAATGACTTTTGTAGACAAATGTGCTAGATATATAGTGTACAGCGTTTCCACAAACAGCAATAACTTGAATTTCTATTTTCAGTTCTACTGGTTGAAGTAAGAATGCTATAGAGAGAACTTCATACTCTTCTTAAAGTGGCTATTTATAAGTCTATCTGGACAATTAGATGACTTCAGTTTAAAAACATCTAAAGGAAATTCTTCAGACAATCTAGCACTAATCACTACTGCAGTTTACTCCATTACACAGCCACCAACGTAAGTTCAAGAACCTGACCCGTGGACAAGCTTCAGATCTCATCTATGCAGTCAATGAGACTACCCATTTCCATCCCTAACATTGCCCAGCTCTGCATTTTCAGCTCCTCTGTTGCTGAAACCCTCACGGAGACTATCATCACCCTGAAGTTTTAGTATTCAGAGAGAAATCTGCAAGCCTCCTCTATTCCATTTTCCATATTTTAAATTCATTCAAAATTCAGCCACTCATGTTCAAAATTCTATCAATCCACTTTCACCTATCACTGTTCAATGACAAGATCTCTATTTTAAAATCCTCAAATTCTTACATTGTATTGCCACTCCGTGCAACCACAAGATATCTGAACTGCCTCAAATCTAATCTGGGATTGCCCAAGTGGTTATTAAGGTGTTCCACCACTGGCTGCTATATCTTCACATTCTAAGCTGAAATTCCCTTCCAAAACTCTCCACTCCTTTTTCATCCTTTGAAATAGTCCCTAATTTTGCCCTGATAAATTCTTGTCTTGATGTTAAATTTTGTTTTATAATGGTCCCATGAAGTACCTGGGCCATACTGCTACGTTAAAGGCTAAATTTAAATACAAGTTATTGTTGAATCCATGAACCAAATAACAGGCAAGAATAACTATTGACTTAGTTAAGCTGACACTGGTTATAAAAATTAATTTAAAAGTACACTTACACCAGCATGTGACTAATAAAGATCTTATCTTATGCTTTACTCCTCAAATATACCTTTCAAAACGGATCAGTAACCAAGATATAACCATTAGAAATTTATCCCACAGTTCAGAGCATCAAAAAAAAACCCAAGCTTAGAACACCCACAACTAAAGATTCTCATTTTTCACAACTCAAAATTACATGATATCAAAACTTTGCTTTATTCCAATGACAGTAACAGTGGTGTTGCCTGTAATGTCAAAAAGACCAAGAGCATTTTTCTGGGGGCAATACTTGTGTCTTGAGGCATCAACTGCAAATTAATTTAATCAAATGGAGATGAATTGTCAATTACAACAGCTACTTTTCAGAGACTGATAAAACCTGTCAACTGTAATGCCTGGCAATCATTACCATGGATGATGTAAAGATGCCAACACAGAGAATACTGAGCATTGGTTTGCAAAGAGCACAAAACAAGGCTGACAACATTCAATTCCAAACAAAAATCACTACCCTTGGAAATTTAACAGAACTCTTGTCAATAAGTTGCCTCAACAAGTTTGAGGACTCCCTTAAGGCACTGACTCGTAAATCAGAACCTAGTGTGACCTGAATCATGTAGACCAGGAAGCTATCAGTGTGATTAGCTGAATTAATTGGTATGGGAAACTATAATTAACTACACCTAAGTAAAGGAAGAACAGAAAGCCAGGGTTCCTACTTGGTATTCTGGCTGGAAATTGAACAGGTAAAAATTAACCTTACTCTCTCTACAATGTCTGATAGCAAGCTCAGAAAAGTCATTGCTTAGACTCACACACGTACACAATGGTTTTGTGGCTGAAGATAGGAAAAGGAGCACCTTCAAGATAGGAAAGAGAAAGGCAAGATGGGGAAGGGGTGTGGGAATTATCTCCTCAAAGTGATCTTATATTCCAGTTTCTTCTTTGGCAAAGCAGTCTACCGACTTTTAGCAAAATACATCCAAGTTGTCCGTGCGGCAGCAACTCACAGCCTGTTAAGAGAAGTCTGGGTATAAATATTTGAGACACTGCAGGATAAATATGATGCTACATTATCAAGGGTGTTATAGAATAGTCACATTTACTTTTATTCAGACAGCAGGAGACAATAATAATTTTACTTGCTGGCAGCAAATCTCTTCTCCAGCAGCAAAACTGGTTTGTCTGCAATACAAATTAAGTAGATTAACAAAACACTGAATAGTGGATTTCGAGACGTTGAGCTGGAACATGTCAGTTAATCAACTGGTATGTCCAGAACAAGGAGGGGGGGAATTAAGTGGGCTTAAAGACCACTCACATACAGAGAGACATCCAAGCACATAGATGAAACAGTATTCACTTATCAAGTGGCAGTAAATAGACCAAGGAAGACTTTTGAAAATGAGATAGAGATACACAAAAGCATAGACACTTATGGAGGGATTTGAGTGGATCAGTTTTGTGGAACAGGGGCAGCAACTCACATACCCATAGTGCAGCAATAAGAACAGGGAAAGGAAATCATATGGTTTAAACGAACAGAAAGTGTGTGCAACAACATAACTCAGATAAAAATCTATACAACTTTTCTTCAATGACATTATACAATTAAGGATTAGAACCAGTGAACTTTGGGAAAGTGATGGGATTGTAAGCTTTACTGCAGGCGGGGAAGTGAGCTACTCCATTACAGATGCTTTGTTGGTTGTGGAAGCTCAAAATAGTAAACTACATCCCATTATAGAGACCAAAAATATGTGACTTCTAAAAGCACTATAGTTTTGGCAAAGAGAAAACACTTTTCTCTCTCTCCCTCTGATCTTACTGAGTTATTGGAAGTTCAATCAAGTTATGACTTACAGCAGTTTTCTTAAATTGTTCAAAAACTTCGAGAGATTTAAATATGAAAAATTTCAACCAAGTTAATATTTAAAGATATCAGCAAAGGAGATCTGTGATGCAATGGATTAAACTGAATTTTCACTCCTGGATCCAAATCCAGCCCAGACTGAAGGAATGAGATTCTGAGTAGTGAGGATACAACCTTTTTGATTATAGGCAATTTCAATTTAATTTTAAAGAAGCTTAAGCCAACACAAAACCCATATAATTTGGCTCAAAATGGCAGCCTCACAAGAGATGCAATATGTGGCAAATGAAAAAAAACCACACATATTCTTCAGGAACTGGGACTAAGGCATGCTATTGGGCAGGGTAGAACTTCACTATATTAAAACAAAAAATGCTGTACCCAATAAGTCAGCTACTATGGAGGGACAAATGCATTAACATTTCAGTGACATGGAAAGTCAGCTTAACACATTAACTATTTTTCTCTGCAGATGCTACCTCACCCAAGTGCTTCTCATGTTGCTTTAATTTCATATTTTCAGTTTCATGCATTTTACTTTTGTATCAGTGTTGAACTTGCATTAACTCTTACTATAACAGATCTGGATCATTTTAATGCCAATCACCAAGAGGCAAAATTAAAAACCCCTTTGGATCTGTGTCTTCAATAACCAAAACCTCAAAGATTACAGTTCACAATCCTCTCGATTTCAAAAAGCAAGGTCGAACAAGAGGAAGCATGAAGCAGAGTTATATGTAGGTCTCCACCAAACTTGTAAATTTTGGAGTTCTAGTCGTACGTATCACTAGAATCTATGTTAGGAGACAAAACTATACCTAGAAAATTCATCTGATCATAAAGTCCGAAACACCCAAAAAATTGCTGCTTTGCAGTATGTTGAAATTCATTTTATGCATACCTTATTTGTATCATCACTAAAAAGAAATTATCCATCAAGAAATCAGATGTTGACTTGCTATTTTATTTCTATAGGGAACACCCCTCCCCATTTCTCATCTCCTTTCTATGCCTGATTAGTAATATTTACAGAAGGAAGTGAACAGCACACACATGTAAACAGATTGTCCAAAGTTGTCGGGAAAGACCTAGAGATAATTCTGTCAAAAGATGGCTCTCTGCCTACACTTCGATTATGAACTGACTTAAATGCCCACCACCACCCCACTCTCAAAACGAAATTGTGCTGGAGGGAAGGGTGACATTAGAATCTTTATTAAAAAAGATCTAGCATTTTCATATTGGCTTTAAGACATTTCAACATATTTCCACAGCCATCAAAGCACTTCCTAGCTACTGCTGTGGTGTACCAAATATAGCAAGCAATTTGTATCTCAGTGAAAGTGCATCACTGATAGTGCAGAATTTTCTCATACTGTACTGCTATCAGCCTGAATGACATCCTCAGATCTCAAAAACACAGTCTGAGTACATGACTAGTTAACTCAAAAAGTGCAAATGACATACCAAAACTGACATCCGATATACTGAATGGTGTCCCTGATTCATTACATGTCATTCTGGCTAAGGTTGTGCAGGTACAAATTTCTCCATTAGCCTGATCCCTCTTCTGGAAAGTATTTCAGGTGTAAGATGCTTTCGGTTTTAGAAGACCTCCAAACTGAGGCTTTTGCGACATTTAATATTTTCAATGGCTAAATTTCATATGAAATGCATTTTGTTCTCAAAATGCTTCAATGCCTGCATAGGATATACGTCAATTTCCATGCATATGGAAAAATCCAACTCAAAACAAAGTTTTCACCAATTTGCTATTGATGATTCAGGGGACTGCAAGAAAAAATATGGATCCTTTCCTCCTCCTCACACCAATTAATCATTTATTTTTCATAAGCCATGATAATATGCAAATTGTGGAGATACACATGATCTCGAGGAGAAGACAGTGCTGATGTGGAGATGAGTATACAAATTTGAGCTTCAAATTTGGGAGGTGCATCTTATTTCTTTAAAGAAGCATTCAGCATGCCATCAACTATTCTTCGCAGAAGAACTACAAAACTTACCAACTTTCGGACACCAACCATTTCTACGTGCCTGGTTGGGTACACCCAAAGTTCGGGTGGCCCTCATCCTGGTTGCTCAAACTCTTTCAGCCATCTTCAGTCTGACAAAAGTATTGCTCCACATTTTTTGCTCAAGTTTGCTTTTTGTTTTATATCTTCAAGGTAACTGCAAAAGCTAACTCTCTCAGCTTCTGGACAAAAGCACCACCTGGGATAGCAAAACCCCTACATGAAGCCTTGTACTGAAAAATATTCCCAGGGTGGCAGTCACTTTCTAGAATTAGCCACCACATCCCAAGGGTGGGCACATAAATTAAACCAGCCAAGTCAGGCTGACCACAATCACTGCTCTCCCACTAAACATTCATGCAAATGTCAAAAACAGCACGAGGTAGAGGACTTAATGCCTTCATCAGAGAATAGTCTTAGAACTCAAGGTCAGGGCACAGTATAACCCATCTATGCGAGGCTCAAGAGCACTTCTGGCATCAATGGAGTCACAAAGGTCTATAGCTTCTTACAATAAAATAAATTGGGTAGAGAACGGTTTTGAACCTGAGCATGTAATAATGACACTTGGTGTCCACATACTTTGGATCCACACACCACCTGATACAGCCACACACGAAGGTGGTCATCAGGATGAGGGCAACATTGGGTACACTTTTACCCCCCATTCTCTAGGGACAGTAACCTGTCAGACTCGCTCCATCTTGGACCCACAGATAAACTGGAAGATGTCCCAGGTTATTATCGAGGCAGAGGAGCAGGGAACAGGCCACACCCATGCCAAGTACAACAGCCCCGAGAGCATATCGCAGCTGATAAGCAAGTTCTTCCCAGTTATTGACAGAGAATGTCATTTCCACATACTGAATTTTTGTTTTACCTATTCAATGCACTCCAGCCAATTCTTGTCACATGCTTCAGCCCCTCTGGACCAGATCCCCAGCACCTTCAGATAATCAGACCTCACGGTGAAGGGGACATTGGATGGGTGGGGCCAGTTACCAAAAGCATGGCCTCACTCTCCCTGTGGTTGACTCTAGTTCCCGACGCCAACTCAAACTGGTCACAGATGTCGATTAATCTGCGAACTGACCTGTATGTAAGACATGATATTCCTCAGTAGCGCAAAGCTCTCAGAGATTTTCCTGCCTGGTACAACACAGGTTTGGTCTGGGCGGATCATCTGTCCCACAGCAGACTTGACCCGGCTGGCAATGGCCTTGGGCAGGATCTTATCGTCCACATTCAATAGTGAAATAGGTCTCCAATTCCTAGTGTCCTCCCTCTTCCCCTTCTGCTTGTTGATGAGGGTAATGACATCCTTCCTCGTGGAGTCTGACATGCTACCTGCCCAAAGCATAGTGTTATACACTTCCAGCAGGTCCAGGCTCATCCAGACCCACAGAGCTGGGTATGACTCTGCCAGTAAGCCATCACTTCCACGAATTTTATTCGTGCCAAGAGAATGGATGGAGCCAATTAGCTCCTCCAGGATTAGTGGCTGATCCAGACTCTCCCACTTACTGTCATCCAGCACCTCTGTGATGGAGGACAGGAAGTTCAGGGAGGCTGTTGTGTCTGTGGCCTTTCTGTTATACATATTGGCATAGAAGGATCTACAGATCCTCAATATGTCCATCTATGAGCATGCTACTGAGCCATTCTTTTCCTTAAGGCTGTGGATCACAGAGCTCCCTGTGAACCTTTTGGAAGGAGAAGCAGAAGCAAGTCTCATCCTGCTCCACAAAGACCCCCTAACCGCACAACGTCCCAGTCAGCTGGACATTGCTGCACTCTGTCCTTTGTGGAAGAGTACTTCCAAGTAAGCATCTTTAACCACAAGTCCATCAGGCAATGGTCAGCGTGGAATGTACTGCAGACACTGCGGGACAGGGACACTATAGATTCTGTGGGTTTGTTCCCTGAGCAAATGGTCCAAACCATATGGCAGAATGCATCATCGCCAGATCTGACCAACAAGCGCCAAGACCTCACTTGCCTGATGAGAGGTGCTCTCCCAGTTAGAGCTTTCTCTACAGACGACATATCACACCCAAGGTATGCTGCCCTCGGGACAGCAGCAGTGGGGAAATAATGGTCACCCACCTCTTCGAAAATTGTGGATTTGCTACGAGGGTGTGGAGACTGATCCGAGGGTCCCTGTCCTGGTTCATCCCCAGCAGATGCGTAACAGAGGACTCTCTGATCCTCAGGTTGTTCCCAGGTACACACACTGAGATAGACATCAACTGCTGCTGGAAGGTCATCAACGGTGAAGGACACCCTTTGGACTGCCCAAAACTTGGTCTTCCAGCACAGTGAGATGTCTGTAAGGCAGACTGGCTCAGCTGTTGCTGACAACTATAGTGTTACTCATGGTCAGGAATTACATGATCCACTCAGCTAAAACTCTGACATTCTGACAGTAACAATGCTTGAATGCAATTTAACTATGGTAACTGACCACCATCTGAATACCTTAAACTACCTCAGGAATATCACAAACTTTTTTTTTGTATGGCACAGTGCAACCTCCCAGACATTCCATTATTTTTTTTAAACTGGAAACAAAAAAATGCTGCTGGTGCCTAGATAAGTGGCAGAATCTGGAGATGTTATGAGAATGTGGGGAGGTAAAATAGGTTAGAATAGGGTTGGTGCAAATTTGGTGGGCAAAAGGGCCAGTTTCCATGCTGCAGCTCTTTATGGCTCTAAGTGAGTTCAGTTTTGGTTTGGTCATAACACGGAGTCAAAAGCTTGTGGGCTTTCCCTCCAGTGGGGGAGGGGAGGATGGGAACCTGGCCTGTTGGCACAATGATGTGTAGAATTAGAGTGGAATGTATATGCTCACAAACTAGTAAACTGTTGGGTTTGGGTTGGGTACCAACTGCCTTACAGAGACATGGGGCAGTGGGGGGGGGGGGGGGCAATGAACAGTAAGTTTGCTTGTGAAAGATAGAAGTGGAGGAGAAACAATAGTTAGGTTGAAAAAAAACTAAGTATTCCACCATAGGTCAGGTCCAGACATGCTGGAATCAGGTCAGGCTCAAGCTGGATTATAATTTCATGCAAAAATGCATTCCCTACATTATTACAATGATTCCACTTCAAAAATATTTAAATTGATTATGAATTCGTTCAGTAAATCATGAGGTCATAAAAGTTCTCATTTCAAAGCTCTCTTTAGGTCTACATACCAGACCTTTTATCACAGTATTATTGTAAAGAAGCTTGCAAAAGATTCACTGGACTATTTTTCAAGTTGATTACCACAGCTAACAGATGCTTACGCCCACCGTCCCACAACACAAATGCCACTTAGACTGAGAGTCAGTCCCCACAACCACCACCACCCCCACCACTTCCGTGCTTTTCCAGCCCCACTACAATGCGCTTAAACCAAGACCTGCAATCACTTGATAATCACAATGTTAAGTGAAAATAAACAAAGTTAACACCTACAGCTATATCAAGCATTACTATTATCTGCTTGTTATGGGGAGAGTGATTCATGACAAGGATACTGCGTATAGGATCTTGGATTTTTATAAATTGTGACTTCCTTGCTCTTATATTGCTTCAATGAACATTTATTATAAAATGTGGTTCAGTCACAACTGAAGCAGTGTTTGAGTTCTAGGTGCCACACTCACTTTGGGATGTGAAGGCTTAGGAGAGAATGTGGAAGAAATTTACCACAATTATTCCAGGAATAAAAATGGAATAATAGATTATTTAGTTATGTGGGAAAGCTTGGGTTGTGCTCTTTGGAATAGAGGTGCCTACGAAGAGATCTGATAAAAAAATATGAAAAGCTTGGACGGAGAGAAACATTCCAATTGGCAAAAAGCACATTGAATGAAGGTGACTGACAGAAGAACTAAAAGTAACAAAAATAAACTTTTTTTTAAAAATAAAAGAGCATCTGGTTAGAGAATATACTGCCAGGGATAACAGGGGAGACAGATCCAATTGCAGTATTCAAAAGGGAGCTAGATAAGTCACTGAAGGGAAAGATTTGCATGGCTATAAGGAGAGGACAGGGGAGTGGGACTAGCTTGATTGCACTTCCATAGATCCAGTACAAAAAAACCATGTAGTAAACATTCTATTTGAAAACTTTTTGATTGATTTATCAAATATAGAATAAATGAAGACCAGAAATTAACCCTCAGGTACGACTACCAGTCATAGACCATTCTAACTTCTAAGATCTCACTGCAACTCCTGCTGTGTTCTGGTTGCAACTTAGAACATCTGCCAAACATCTAATAAATGCTTTGTTAAAAGAACAATTGACCTTCAGTGAAGTGAATGAGAAACAAGCATTGGAAACACTACACTGGCAGTAGGGTGAGCAGGTAGTTCTATCACTTTAGTATAATGATAAACTGCATTGAAACATTGGTAATGGAATAAAAATCAAAATATTTTGGGCAATTAATGGGCCTGTTTAAATAGGGTCAAAGTGATTTCAGTTAAACGTTAATTAATGAATAAACAATTTGAATACTGTCGGCATTATTTGACAGTGGCTAACAATCCACATCAAAACACAGAAGAGCCAGAATATTAGTAAGGTTCCTCACATAAACTATAACAGGTGCTGTTGGCCCAGAGATGGTCATGCATTCTGTACTTGTATTATATGTTCCTGCCTTAATTTTAAAACAATTTACCAACCAAGTCCAGGCAAAAAAGTTATGATTCTATTGACATTGTTATTTATAATATCAAATTCAATACTGTAAATCCCATACTGCTAATACAAAACCCACCAATGGCAATACTATGCATCTAGCAAACTGCATATTGGGTCAGGGATGTAAACCTATATCCAACTGAACATTCAGGTATACAAATCTGTCCAATATCTCAATATTCAAAGCAAACAATTATGTGAAACATGTAGCAAGCTTTAAATATCCAGAGATCAACAAAAACCTTTTTCTATACACCAAATCACCTGACATTTTGAAAACTAAGAGTGTAGATTAGTCATTTATCACACTTTGTGCACACTACAATGGATAGGTAAGCACAAGCTTCCTTCTGAGTATCCGTGTCCTGCACAAAGCTCCCAAGCAACCTGTAATAACAGAATTCACAAATGCAGTTATTTATGCCAAAAGAAACCTGCATACTTTGGCAGTCAAATCCTGAACAGAAACAGGAAGCCAAAGAAAAATCCAGCCAATTTATTGAAAGGATTAAAATTTACATTTAATTGAAACTATTTGAGTAGAAAACAACATAGATTGACTGGCTAATAGGAAACAGAGCATGCATAAAAATAGGCCTTTTCCTGGTTAGCAACATGTAACATGGGATGCACCTCAATAACATCAGCAGTGGTGCTTCAACTTTTTACAATTTCTGTAAATGACAGATGAGGGCACCAAGGTTTGCTAAATCTGCTGATGATACAAACTGTGTATGGTATTGAAATCTTTATTTAAGAAAGGATGTTAATGCATTGGATGAGGTTCACCGAAGATTTATTAATACCTAAAACAGGAAGATTGTCTTATGAGGAAAGGTTGTACAAGCTAGGCCTATATCTGCTGGAGTTTAGAAGAGTGAGAGCGACATGATTCAAAAATACAAGATCCCGATGATAGGGTGTTGACAGATAATATGTGGAAAAGACGTTTCTGCTGGCGGGAGAACTCTCACACCAGGGATCACTTTAAAGAGTTATCAATTTAAGGTGGCTATTAAGTAAAATATTTTTTTCAAGAGATCACAAGTCTTTGGAATACTCTTCCCTGAAGCAGAGCCTTTGAATATTTTTAGGCTGATGGCAGATATAGATAGTTGATAGGCAGGAAGGTGGAAGGTTACTGCTGATACAGGCAGCCCCCAGTTTACAACAGGGTTCTGTTCCTGAGAACTGTTTGTAACCTGAAATGTTCGCAAGTCAGAAATGAACAAAAATATTGTGTGGGAGAGGATCACAGAAACAGCTGTGATGAGACAGCCAGCAGGCATGGGAAGAGCTGCTGCCAACTGGTGAGTCTGCTCAGCACTCCCAGCTCTGCCCAACTCAACCCAGGCCCCAAAAGGATTGCTCCATTCCTACCCAGCAGAAGATCCTTGTAGCCCTACAGCAGCCGGCAAATAGATCCCCATCCACCCTACCAGTTTCACAAATGGTTGATCATATGTATGGTATGTCCACAAGTCGAGCATCCGTGACCTAGGGAGGACCTGTAGACCAGAACACAGATTTGAGGCTACAATCAGATCATCCATGATTTTGTTGAATGGAGGTGTAAGCTTCAGTGTTCACATAAACAGCTGATTTATTTGTCACTAAATTCTGACTTTGTGTTAGTTACTTTGCTTTATTTGTATTACTGAATAAGTCAAATTAATCGGACAAAAAAAAACTTGTCCATCAATACACTGCAGGCTGCCAACAATGGAAACCAGGAAGGTTTACAGGAAAACTAACTGCAGCAGAAACACTCAGTTTTAAATTCATGAGTCAGACATTTCATCAGCATTGCAAAAATATTGCCAAATGTCACTTGCTGCACCTTTAAGTCAATAAAACATATTATTGTCTTCTCTCGAAGGACAAAGTATATTTTACTTCATGTAAGCAGACACTATTTCTACTAAAAGATAAGGTACTTCAAGTTAGTTAAGATTAATTTACTTCAACCAGTGTCGCATAAATTATCAAAACTAACATTTTTAGGAATTCTACAAGAGGATGATGATGACAGCTTTTGGTGATAAGGTAGTTATAAATTTAGATGAACTATGGTGACATTACAGCTTTATTATGGATACTTACAGACTATTTAGGAGTGATTAGGAGAGGCTGAAAGAAAACCTAGGTTTTGCTCTTGATCAAAAAAGTAACTGCAAATTTTGCCTGAGGACGGACTTGTGTGTGAAAACCTCAATGCTCAAACTGACTATTCTAGGTGGAAACACAAAAAGTAGCACTTTGCATAAAACAGAGTTACTAGTACTAATGGAACCATATCCAAAACTAAGAAATGAAAAAAAATTGAGCAGATCAATGATGTGCCAGACAACATCATACCGCTAGCCCAGAGAATGGGGCATAAAATTGCCCACAATAAGCTCTAAAGGAAACAGGCCAAGATAGAAAAGATTAGCGTCTCACTTGACTTTTTTCCCCCTAGAGCACAGCATTTGCTTCATTTTGGTTATGGTTTTATCTGGAAAGGTCTGTATTGTGCAGTGAATACAAGAAGATATATTTGGAAGAGAAATAAATATGAAAAGATTATGTCAAATGTGCTATTTTCTTTTCCCATTTTACCAGATCCTAGTAACAGTCACAGAACTATACTCTGCGGCAACATAATCTAATAATAAAACTGACTTTATTTAGATAAATGCTTTTATTTTTGGCTAATAGAATGAATTGGTACTATTCTGCTGACTCCAAATTTTGTAAACTATTTGGTACTTTCAGCCCCCGCTAGTCATTACATTTCATAGGTTTTACATATTGCCCAGTTTATGGTTTGCTAATTATGGTTATAATTGTAGCCTGTGACTCTGAGACACAAGACCTTCATTCCAAAGCAGACAGTTTTCTACTCAAAACTTGTGGCATTCTGGTCAACTAACAGGGAATTGAGGCAAAACACAAAGCAAGATGTTAGACAACCACCACAATCCAGAAACCATATTTGAAAAATAAATTTTGCTATCCCATTAATGCAGAATTCTATCTTCCATTCTCTCCTTGGCTGCCATTCATTATCAATTAACAACTCTTTCAAATCAATGCCAAGGCATAGTCAAAAGATTATATTAACAAGTAAGGGCCAACAAAATTTACAAAATTGTTTGGTGAAAAAGTAGTTGAAGAAATGTGGTCCTGGGACTACAACCTTCTACATATTCCAGGCAATTTGACCAATGGCTCTGTGTCTGCCCTAACGAATGAAAAATGGTCATTTAGTCAAGTTACAGAAAGCTGCCATCATCTGTGAAGAATCTCTGAAAGCATGGGAGGCAGCAACATCTCAACTATTTTGTGTTATATGAGGATTTGAAGGCCATTGCATTTTTCTAACTTTGTGCAGTCAATAATCAATTTAAACTAACCAAGTCCTTGGCACATAATAAAAGAAAGAAACAATGCAAAACCTAAAATTCAGAAAGGAATAGAAAATGTAAAGCATCACATAATTAACACAAATTATATGCCATTGCATATCCAATTACCACATCTCCACAGCAAGACTCTGGAAATCACAGAGCATTTCCCATCAGTAACCACCTCTCAATGAAGGCATATATCAATGATGAAATTCACCATTGCTTTTGGTGTATCAGCACAGCCTTTGGTCACTCAAGGAAAAATAGAACATAGCACTTTACAGCACAGGAAGAGGCCCTTACAGCAAGGAATTACCAGGTAAACAGAGCAAAAACAAAAAATTCTAGGATGCTCTCAAAGCCTCACCACCATTCTTAGGAACCCATGACCCACAACCATTCAAAATGAAGAAGGACTATTCAGGATGGCACTGAGACTTCTAGTTCATTCAATGAGAACACAAAGAATCCCTATGTAAACAGCTAAAAATGCAAACCATCTTTGAAATTATCCACCCTCCCTCAATTCTTGACCCACCTGTGGCAGAGATTGCAATTCCCATATTGGCATCAACCACCCAAGGACCCAAAGAAGTGGAAGCAAATCATCCTCAATCCCAAGGGATTGCCTATGAAGAATTATTAATGATTTAATATTGTCAGTGGAGCCATTTGCCTTTTGCTTCAAACATTTCTCCAATTTAAAAACCTGTTCCCTATAGTAGACGCATTGTAAAGAAGAAAATCTGTGAAATGAAGCATGTAAAAACATATTTGATGAATAAATATTGGCTAGCTTTACCCAGCTGTTGGCAGTCTGAGTTAGACTTTTGTGGTTTTGATTCTCACAACATAAAGATATAATTTAAGGGATCATTCCACCCTTTATTGTGAGGGCTACAAAGAACTTCAACACATGTCAAAGAAAAAGAAACAGGAGGAGGTCATTCAAATTTTCAAACCCAATTTACAAGATAGGTACATTGGTAACACAACAGTTAAGATATCAGACTAATAATCCAGAGCCTCTACCAATAACAAAGATAGGAGTTCAAATCCCATTTTGGCAGCTGTGGAATTTAAATTTAGTTAATAATCTGAAATTTTAAAAAAGCCTACATCACCTCAAAACTACCAAATTATCACAAAAATCCACCTGATATATTAATACCTTGCTGCTCTGGTCTATATTGTAATTCTGGACTCACCAGTTTGGTTGACGCTCAAATGCCCTCAGAAATAATCTTGCAAATTGGGCGGTTCAGCGACAATTTAAGATAATACACGTTAGCCTCACCAGTAAAACCTATTCCTGAAAACCGAATATTAAAAAATTGCAACTCAATTTCTGTTATCTGCCCCATCTATCTCTCTTTATATTTGCACCAATAAAATTATTAATCTACGTAAATTTCTACTGATCCAGTTTTCAATGCAGTAGTCATTGGTGGGATTGGCGAGATTGTGGAGGGAAGAAGGAATGGACAGAAAGGAAAGGTTGCGAGAGTCCAAGTTTATATTACCCTTTGTGCAAAAAAGGTGCTTGATGATTCCACTTCTGGATGAAGCAGGTTTAATTTGAAGATGGTGCACCTTTCCTCCCCTGGCAAAAGACCAGACCAAGCCCACTAGCCATCTTAAACACCTTGTTTGATCACGCTTCAACCATCTAAATTTAAGGGACTAAGCCTAAATTGTGTTTGCAATCTTTTACAATTTTTTTTTAAATGCCCAGCATCATCTGGTACCCATCACACCACCCTCTTGTGTCCAAAATTAAATAGCCTCTGTGATACAGTATTTGGAACCAAAATACTCCAAAAGTGGTAGTAACCAAGATGCTGTATTAACTGAAGCATGGCTTCACCTTTTGTGCTATAACCTTCCAAAGTAAAGATAAAGTATTGTGACATACAACTGAAGAAGAAAATGAAAAGAAAAATGCATCTGAATATCAAATGAAGAACAGACACTCTCTAAAATAAAATGCTGTCAAACAGTATTCCTATTCATATTTCCTCTCTCTTCCAAAAAAAACACTGCTCTGGTGACTTGGAATATTGAACAGTGTCTTTGACCAGAGACTTGTGCTTTCATTCTGCAGATATGATGACTATAGCTTTTTTTTCTTAAGATGTCAGACAGGAGTGCAACATCTTTCAACTTATAATATCAACCAAAAGATTATTGAAATTCTGACCAAATTTTCTTTCTGCCAAGCATCTACATGCAGCAGCCACCCTATTAAAAATTACCTAGTTGTTGAGCTTTTACGTACAATCCTTGATAGTGGAAGTCAACAACAAAATTGAGCAAGGGGAAAACCAGGAAGTATGACCAATTCCTCACTTAGCACACAACATCCACAAATATAAACACAAACGGGAACTCTGAAACTGCCCTGAACAAGGGTAGTGAAGATAACCCTATCAAATCTATCACTGTAGCCAAACAGGGACTGGGAATCGATCTTTGGGCTTTTCTGATCTATGTATCAGTTGCTTAAAAATCCAAGATGTGTTTCTTTCCAACAGCATACAAAATGTACTTTCATCCCATCCATTTGTATCGAACATAGAACATTAAAATCGAAGGCTAGGGGCTACTGTATAACAAGTTTAATCAGCTGAGTAGGCATCAGGGAGCCTAAGAACCAAATTTCCCATGTTAATACAAACTCACACATGGCTTTCATCACAAATCTTTAAAGAATACATGAAGACTTTATTAAGTTACAACCATTCAACTACTCATCCTGGAGTCACATACCGTACATATTACGCAGCTATCCTGAACATATTTAGCAGTACATATGATTTAAAATAAAACAAGCTGGCTGGTATTCTGCATTATTCCTAATATATAAAAATAAACAGTAACCTTTGAATTCTATATATAAAGTGTAAAACTGATCTAACAAAAGCTCAAGGATTTTACTGGATACCCAAGTAACATTCAACAGGCTGGTCTGAGATTTTATCAATCTGTATTTATTAACCCAAGTCAGGGAATTGGGTTAATAAATGCAGATTGATAAAACTAACAGCCTCATCTAGGTGGAAATAGGAGTTCTTGAATGAAAGAATTGAAAAAAGACCATCTGGAAGTGAATGTGCCAGATGCCTGATAAGCAAAACAACGCTTATCTGTGACACCTGCAAATGGTCAAAGATCCACCAAGGCTCACTCACAAATGGCCACCTTGGTGAAAATGAGGACGAGAGCAGTTAATTCCTATGAAAATAGACCCCAGCATGAATCAGCTCCTTCAAAAGAGTTAGGAAAAATCTCATTAATAGTTATAATGTCTATTATTTCAAAATCAACAGCAGCAACAATCAAGATAATTTGATATTAGGGGCACAGGCAAGAATCCACAAGGCGGTTCAAGATGAATAAAGTATTTCTTCCACATGGGTATTGGTAAACTGCACCACCTTCACAAAGAGTTAACACAATCACTCAAGAACGAGCTGTGCAGTAAAAATTCCATTGATTTCCAGCAACCTGAATTAAAAGTCCACGTACATCTTCCTAGGAAGAATTTTTTTTCCTGATTATCAACATATTAATGCCTGTATTTATTTGGAATTAAGCATTGATACCTGATGCCTATAAACAAGCAAGAAATCCAAGTGTTAGACGTGAAAGGACATCTGGTTTAGTTGAGACCAACGAAGGAAAAACAGAAGCATTTATCCAAACTATCCTCGTAGTGAACTATGAACTACGGTCTATGCAACCAGACAAACTGCCTGACATTTAAATACCTAATTTTCCATTGTCCAGACTAGCACTTATACTTCAACTCTGCTTAAGCACCTAGGTTTAAATTTTGAATGTGTGTACAATTGGCAAATCATTTCTCTTTCCAAACTAATTAACATAAAAACTACCATTCTCACTATGTAGTGCCAATACAATATGAATCAATTGTCATGTACAGCTAACAGTGCACGATTTCCTTCAGCAACGAGACAAGACGGGAATAAAAGTGAAAGAGGAAAAGTGACGTTAAAACAAGACAATAGCCATTACAACAATAATCTGAAGGTCATTAGCATTGTGCACAAATCCTGCATTCCAGTTTCAGCAAGATTTTTTAGAAATTTAAATTGCCACTTGAGTTTTTTTTCAGGAATGTAATCAGAATAGCTTCTGAGAACATTTTGGGGACAGAAGTGAGGGAGTGAATATAAAGAATCAGGTTTGAGAAGTTGTAAACACCACAACTTTATTTTTTCTTAAAAAGAAATGACCCTCTATTTAAGAATAGACAGTACATATATTAAGGTACATTTTCAGTCTTAATAACTAACATTGCTTACAAACTATCATGGTTATCAGAAACTTATCTACAGGTACATCAAGAACGTTTGAAATTTGTAACTGTAGTACAGAGTTCTGACAAGGATCAGTTGGCAAATGAAATTAAATCATTCTATGGAAAAAGAGCACATCAAGATACTCTGGATAGTGACATGATCATGGCACCATCACCTTAAACAGATTACCCATCTTGGACATTCAAGTTTAAAATTGAACATGTCCCTGTTCAAGGCTGTATGGAACTAAATCTTAGCCAACCCAGACCATTTGGAGAACCACTGTGGCTTCAAGCATTTAGTCCTTAAATCTCCCCTTCTGTAAGTAAGTGTATAATTCTAATTCCCTCTCCTAATGACCAGTAACTCTGCCTCTCAGCCCCTCCCCTGTGGAGGAGTGGGGATGGGGAAAGTCAAAACAAATTCTTGAACTGCTATTCATAGCTGCTTCTGATTAGACTAAAGAAATTCTGTGCAAGATTGCCCATCGAGAAAAAAAACAGGAGCAGTTTTTAAAAAGCAAGCATTGAGATAACAGGCATCCTTACAGATACTGTTAAATAGTAAGAGAATCCATATCATCGGATTTTACTATGCTAAAAGCCATTTTAGCACAAGAATGGAAAATCACAAACATTAAAATAAGCCCATTATGTAAAGACCTCTGATTAGATCCAAAAGACAGCCTCTACCCAGGGATACAATCACCTAAGTGTAGGATAGAAATTTAAGGGTAGATTTAATCAGAATTTAATATATTAAGGATTGATAGAAGGAAACTATGTTATTGGCTGGTTGGAAAAACCAACACTACTAGTCACAAGCTAAAAAGTAGAGCAAGATTTTTTGCAAGTGAAATTTGGATACACATACAGAATGATAAAAGTCTGGAAAACTATATTGAATGCTGATTGATAGATGGATTCTTAGTCAAAAGATAGAGGCATAAAAGGATAAAGACACGTAACAGACTTCAGTCACAATCGGCCAGAACCTCAAATGGTGAAATGAGCTTGAGGGCTACATGGCCTATGTCTGTTCTTGATTTCCTGATGAGTTATGGGCAAGGTATTAAATGCTTGGGACTGCCAGGGTATAGTAGCACAGTGGTTAAGTTCAGATGCACAGACTCTTAATCTGGATCATGAGTGCAACCAGGAAAAATTGAAGTTCAGTTACTGCAATAAATCATGAATAAAAAGGACACAGCAATAATGACACCCAGGAAACTACCAGATTGACAAAATGATCTCGAGGAAAGAAATCTGTGTTTGTCTCCCAATCTTAACTGCAACTCCAACTGAACTAGAAAGCCACTCAGTTCTGGGGCAATTAGGAATGGATACTAAATGCTGCCCAGCATCCATAAGCAACAGCACATTCTATGAATGCTAAAAATGTTTTCAATGCTTCAGATAAATCGTTAAATAATCTGTGTTCTTTGGAGTAAAGGCATTAAAAACGCATTTGTAGAAATTACTGTTAAATAATTTATAATATTCACTGCAGCACTTTGGGCTGCTCTGATGGTCCACCTCATAAAGACAGTCCTTTACAAACATACCAGAAAAATCCAAGGCCTAATTCTGGTCTACCAGGACAACAGTAACAGCACTAAAATTGACAAGCAAAATTTAGGTCAGGGAGCTGTTGCTTAATGGTGAATACATAAATGTTAAGTAAATGCAGACTACTCAAACTTCCTGGAAAAATAGTTTGCACACAAGATATTCCAAGGAATCCATACAAATGCATGGAGGTGTGATCACTGTCCCATATTCAATGAACTTTGCCACACTTCCTAACATGCAACAAGTTAATAAATCCTAGATATGAGCTACTAACATAGCACCTCAACGTGCTGTATAATTCAATCCCCCAAATTTGTACCCCCTTGCATCTCCATTACTTTAAATTTTAGAAGAAGCCTACAACTGTTTTTTGGTTTGCCATTGTTTCCCAGACTAACATATTTTGCATCCATTAACTCCTGGGCAGAATTCATATTAATATATAGAACCACTCCAGAGCAGCATCTTAGTTACCACCCAAATTTTTCCATCTGATATTCGTGGAACCATGAACATTGCCTACTGGTGGCACAATTCACAAGGACAGACAGCACTACAGCATACTCAAGCATACTACAGCACTGAAAAGTAATCAATATTAATTTTAGCACATAATTTTGCTGGATAATTGCAATATGCCAATGTAGAGTTATACTCCAATGTTATCAAGGTTGGTCCCAAATCTCAACTGCATATTTAAAATTTCAGTCAAAGGATCAGGTAACATTCCTGTTCTATTAACTAGAAGAGTGTCAAATGTGGATATCCTTTATTATAAAAGTATTACAGATATAATAACTTGACTTCCCAAGTCAACTGCTCACTTTTCTTAGTGTCCAGCACAGTAACATTTATCAACACCCTTAAACTACTGAGAAATCCACTAAGTTGATCGTCTTGCTCTCACATGGAAGGAACTTCCTCCATAGGGCAATCCAATTACAGGAATCCTAAGAATGTAGATCCAGCTGAGCAAAAGTCTAAGACTCATGCTTGTTCTGAGGTAATAATGTAATAAACAGGGCTACATGGGCATGACCTGGAAAATTGCCAGTTCTTAATGATAAGGCCATTGCTAACTCCAGGACCATGGGTGATCCAGCTGGTAAATCAACAAAAGAAAATCCAAGTCAAAGGAGGCTATTTAGCCCATCAGATTTGTACCAACTGAAATAGAAATAGCTACCCAGCTATTCCCACCTTCTAGCTCTTTCATCTGTAACCCAGGTGATGGCTCTCTGAGTACACATTTGAATATTTATTTGTAAACGTGGTAAGGTTCTGCTTCCACCACCTTTCAAGCAGCGAGTTCTAGACCTCTAAGTCAAAACGTTTTTCCTAATGCTCCCTAGTTTATTTTTAATCTCAGCTAAGGGAAATAGGTCCTTCTTGTTAATTCTATCTAGGATTTTCACAATTTTATACACCTCAATTAAGCCTTCCCTCAATCTCCTGTGTTCCAGAGAAGACTACCCCACCCTAGCCTATCTCTCCACATAGGTAAGCCTTTCCAGTCCTGGCCCCATCCTCTTAAATCTCCCCTACACCCTCACCTACGCAATCAGATTTTTCCTATATTGTAGTTCCCACTGCTTTAAAAGGAATTTACCACCATGTAGTGACTCCAGTCCACTATTGCGATATTACTTCTCAGCCTGGTAAAATTTATTTTCTATCTTAACATCCACACCATTAATTCCATATCCCCTTGCTTTGTTGCACCTTCCCCAAATGCATTTTGCATGAAATTCTATTTGCCACTTTTCTGCCCATCTGACAAAGTCATCTCTGCCCTTCAAGTCAAAAGTTTTCAACACCAATCAAACAGAATTTTGTTGGATCATCTACAAACTTTTATCATGCTCCCTACATTCAAGTTTTAATCATTAATATTTACAACAAACTGCATGGAATGATGTATTAAGCCTTATGGAACTCAACCAGTAACAGCACTCCAGATAAAAACATTCAATCACTACTCTCTGCTTCTTGTCACTGAGCCAATTCAGGATCCAATTTGCCACTCCCCACTGGACACCATGTGTCCTTTCTTTAATGACCACTCCACCACATGGGACCTTTTCAAAAGCCTTACTATAATCAATGTATACAACACCAAATGTACTGCCCTCATTATTCCTCCTTGTCACCTCCTCATAAAGCTCAATCAAATTAATCATGCATTTCTTAACAAATCCAGGCCTACTGATCTGGACTAATTTGAGCTCACTGAATTTATATAGACCCTCAGAATAGATTCCAATAATTTGCCCGATGAAGTTAAACAAGTTGACCTGTAATTGGTCAGTTTACTGCTTCCCTCCTTTTCATACAACAATTGCAATCCTCCAATCCTCCAGCATTATTCCTGTAAACAGGGACAACTGAGAATTGATGGTCAGAGTCTGTGCAATTTCCTTCCTTGCTTCTTTTACAAGCATGGTATAGATATCTAGGTGCGACAAGTTATCCACTTTCAGGAGGTGTTAGATCCCTTATCAATTCCTCTTTTACTATGTGCATCACATTTTACACTTCCTCCTTAAGTGCAACATTAGTATCATCCTCTTTGGTAGACAGCTGCAAGGTATTCATGAAGAATCTATGCATATCCTCTGTCTCCACAAATAGGTCCTATTTTCTTCAGTTATCCTCTTGCACTTCATTTATAATATCTCTCAATTTTACCTGCAGTTTTTTTTCGTACAGCACTCTTTGCTTTCTTAGTTTTACTTTTAATTTTACTCCTACACTTTGTACATTCTTCTTGGATTTTGAAGTTCTTGGCATCTTATAAGAGATTCTCTTTTTTGCCTTATCCTACTCTCTGACTGACTGGGTCCATAATCAGGGGCCTCAAAATTAGGCAGTCCTGCCAAAATTTATTCTGAACCTCGCGGATCTCTTTCTTGAATGCCTTCCATTGCTACAAAATTAATTTACCACCAAGTAGCTGGCTCCATTCCACTTTTGCTAAATCACTTGTCAGCCTAGTAAAACTTGTTTTATTTTCAAAAAATTTTGCTATTTTATCTGTCTTTTTCCATAACTATGCTAACCCTAACCGAATGAAGGCCCGTCCCACTGATACTCCGCCAAGGACACTCCCAACAGTGAGAATACCCTTTTTTCTTTAGTGCAACCATATAGCCCCTTAACATATCATTCCTTCTCAGAGCCGTGATTGTTTCTTGAACCAATATTGTCTACCAGCCCCACCTTTTTTATTTGCCCTATCACCAGAAAACCAAGAACATTAAACAGCCATTCCTGCCCCTTTCAGATGAGTTTTCTGTAATAACCATGTTATACTTCCACATGTTGATCAGTGACTTCAGTTCACCTATCTTGTGCATTTATTGCATTTAGATATATACCATTAAGCACAGGCTGACTTTTCTTTCGATTATTTTTCAACCTTTCCTTGCCCTACCTTCCAAACTTCACTCATGTTCTGCCTTCCATTTACAGATCTGCTTTCTCTCTCTGAATCCTCCAAGGATACTGGCCTTGGTCTTGTTAAAGTGCAACCTGATTGTGCTGTACCCAATATCCTGTGTACAAGACTGGCAGAGATCAACTCAATTCTGAATACCAATCATTAGACCAGTTCCAATCTGCATCACCATAATAACTTGCTGTTGCTGCTTTAAGATTAGAAATTAAACAAGTGAAAAGTAAAGTCTGTTTTTTTCCCAGCTCATGGATGGCATTATGTATATTTAGATGGGAAGGCATATTATAATCCAACGAAAAAGTAAAGAGAACTCCCATTAACCTTTTGACTTGGCTTGTACAACCAAATCCCATCAATTTGAATGCTGGCTGAATGCCCAAATTTTAACTGCTATTTATTCATTTCAGTTTTTACTGAATTTAAATGAGAACAAATTTGTACCAAATCACAAAGTGTAGCAATTCTCAATATGCTTAAAAAAAGTAAAATTATAAAAATACCCAATAAAGTCACTCACAGGAATATCCAGGAATTGTGGTGGAAAAGAGTTAGGTTCCTTGAAGTAAATCCTTCAGAACAAATTGAGAAAGATGCCATTTCATGCACATTTACAATAGAAACAAGCATTTGGAACCCACAATCTTCTTTAAACCATTTGCTGAACACCGATAGTACAGCTGAGCTAGTAAAGTAACATACAAGCAAACCACACAAACCAGAAGATCACAGATTTAATTACTCATGTTGAGGTAGCTAATCTCAGTTTGGGCAAACAGTACTGCTATTGGTTTTGGCAGCTCCAGATTGCAAAATGGGAGGAAACAATCAGGTTCCCACACCGAATTACTTTCCAGATAATGCACCTGTGAACGTATCCTTGGACAAATCCTGGGCTGATCCATCACCAGCCCCCAAAGACTCCATTCACTCCTACAAAGGAGTGGCTGTGGGAGAAGGACACAATGGATCCTGAGGAATACTTTCATGAGCAGACTACCAAAGCCATACGACAAAATGCCTCATTACCAAATCTCATCAAGCACCAAGATCTCAGTTAGCTTACAGTGGCAGGGGTAAGAGTCTCACTCCCAACACACACTGCCCTTGAAATGGCTGCAATGTAAATAAGACGATCGTCCACCTCTTTGTGGCCTGTGTTTGCGCTAAGGAGGCCTGTCAAAGAATGCAAGCTTCCTTGTGAAGGTTTGTCCTGGACAGCTGTGAAACAGGGGACTCCCTGATCTACAGGCTGTTCACTGGGATGCATACTGATGCAAACATCAACTTTTGCTGCAAGTGAAAGATGCACTTTGGTCTGCCCAAAATTTGTCGGTCTTACACCGCCATACAATGTCCGTAAGTGAATGCTGCTGACTGGCACATTCCAGACTCCAGAACACATTGAAGCTCAGTGCAGCCAACATAAAGGCTTTATAGGAAGGACTGCAATCCAAGGCCTGCTGCCATTAGATACTGAAGCTGGGTCCTGTGTAACAGACTCTCAAACATTCCATGAGTGCATTGTTCAAACAGGCCACACGAGTGGCACTGGTGCTTAGTAAACAGAGTGTACTGATTTGACACCACAGTGAATGCATTGACTTGACGACACTACGAGCATTAAAAACATATACTGATTGTATTGTATTTCCTGTATATTTTTATTAATAATGTTTGTTTTTTAAATGAAACAATGAAGCCTACGCAGAAAGGTTCTTTTTGGTGCAGCCACTACAAAGGCCTAGTGGGGAAGGATGCCTATCTGGGGTCCTGCTGCCACTGGACATTGAGGGGCTAGACTTTGTACAACAGCCTGTCAAACACTGCATGGGTGCAGCAAGGAGGAAACATGAATGGCATTGACCTGATAGTACAACTAATGTTGAGAAAGACATGTTCTGAGTGTAATTACTGGATATACTATGAATAAAATGTATTTTTGAAAATAAAAAACCTGCTCCATCAGTCTTAGAATTCTAAGACAGCAGAATTATTACAATTATTTTAAAAATTGTGAATGTCATTTCTAATTCGGTTTGAGCACCCATGTACAACATCATGCACTTAACAAAATAAAACATATCAAGGCACTTCAACAGAGCACAAATTTGATACCAAACCACAGGGATAGGTGACCAGAAATTTGGTCAAAGAGAGATTTTAAAGAACACCATAAAGGAGGAGAGAAAGGTAAATGCAAAGTTCAAACTGGAAACTCAAGGGCTCAGTGCCTAAGCAGCCGAAGGATTAAGCATCAATGCACTGAAAAATCAGGGATGTGCTGGAGTCCAGAAATTAAGACAGGTAGGGCTGGAGGAGGTAACAGAGTTATGGAGAAATAAAGTGATGGAGGTTTTGAAAACAAGGATTACAATTTTAAAATAAAGATGTTGCTGGACCGGAAGTCGGTGCAGATTACTGGGCATAGGAAAAGAGCCCACAATGTACGAAGATAAGTGACCAATCAGCAACTCTCCAGCTTTTAAATAGAAAAATTACTTCAGAGAAATGTTCCACAAATGTTTTAAATATAAAAACCCAGCAAGCAACTATCACTGTTACAAGCACTAAGAGTTATTCAAACACTTCATTTTTCCTGTTTCATTTTCCACATCTAATAAACTTGAACACCTGTAATGATTTTAGATATGGTATATACTTTACATCAGTATAGTTGCTGACATCACCCCGATCAACAACTCATAAGATGCCCCAAAGCTCATCCAAATGAGAGAACGAGACTGAATCTGAAAAGAAATGCCCTGTTAACTGTTGGCGCCGGAAGCATGGCGACACTTGCGGGCTGCCCCCAGAACGTTACGCAAAAAGATGTATTTCACTGTGTGTTTCGATGTACATGTGACTAATAAAGATGTCTTACTTGGAAACTCAAAAAAAAAGTCAAGAAGGTAAAGGGGAAAACATTACATTTATTTCACTTAAGTACTTAGACTTAAAGAAATATTTGCCAAACCAAAGGCTATCCTGGGACTAACAACTCATTCATAAAAGACCATGGTACTACTTGGGAACATACTGACAGAGGTATTTGAAAAATGAATAAAAACCTGAAGGTTCCTTAAATGTAGCACACCGAGGATACAGTATTGTGACACTGAGGGAATACGTTCACTAACAACTGTTAAAAAAGCTCTGACCATAGGACAAAGGCGCAGAAGTCTTTATCAAAGTAGGTCACGTAGTGATAGCTAAACAGGTCTAATTGTCCTCTCAGTCCTTCCAGGGGTAGGAAAGTAAAGCACCAAAAGTTTGGTTCTGAATTCACCAGCAGGGTACAATAAATAAGACAAGTGAGATTTTCCAGAAAAGACAACTTGTGTTTTATTTTGGGGACGATAGGACTAATTATTTAATTACTGAAAATCTTACTGTTTATATACTACATACTTTTAGTTGCAAATAAAATTCTCTTTCTTCCTCTGTCCTTCAAATTTTTGATTATCAACCATATTCCATACAAAATAGTCCACGGAATTTTACAGAATATTTAAGCCATCCTGGTTCAAACTTAATGTTTAAGACAAAATACTGAAGAAATAAGTGTATTTGATTTAAAGTACTCCTTTAAGACGATCTAAATAGCTAGTGGAATAAAAGCAAAGGTCAAGGCAGTATAACTTCAAAAGGCCATATATTCAATTGTCAGGCTTTGCATATTAACTGATCCAATATGGAGGGAATAGATTTCAATGAAAACAAATAGCACAGGAATCCAACTCCTGATAACCACCTGGTGAATTTTTCAGGCATCCACGTATACGTACATCAATGCCAGGGCTGGTTTCAGTCAAACAGACTAATTTCAGATAGAAAATCATTTCCAAGGAGTAACCAACATAATTTGCAAAATATTAAATGAAAGATGGACAAACAGAAAGAATGAGCAAAAACAAATAAAACCAAGTCCATTTAAAATAGTACTAAAATCATAAAGTTGTATCTCAAAATCTCCAAAAGTTTGCAGGCAATTGGTTCTCAGGCCTGTCTCAGTGACAGTGAGACAGCTGCCAATGAGCCTGAAAACTGAACAGGCTGAGCCAATCTGTCTGCTGTCTTAACAAAAATTAACAACAGTTCTGTACATTGGGAAATCATGTCAGAGCATAACCCAAAAAAAATCACACCTTGGGATTATTTATGTAATCATTTGCAAATTACAAATTTTTCAACCCAGTTGAAGGATTTAATTCTCCCAAAGCCAAGATACACCACCACTATTAAGAACAGGAGTGAAAATATTTGCAATTAAATCACTACAGAATTCACACATACTCCTTGATGTAATATCACAACCTAATTTAGTACTACCATACAACCAAAACAACAGTAGTAAAGTGAAAAAACTGCCCATAGAAAGCTTTCTCTCATCTAAAGTAGCAAAGAGATACCATTAAATCATAGACAGTGGGCAAAGCAAATTTGACATGTACCGTGCAAAGATGATGCTAACTATTGACAGAAAAATACTAGGTTCAATAGAGTATTGGTAAAAAATGAAAAGACAGACAACTGCTTTTAACACAAACAATTTCACATTATGCAATACTTTAGTTCATCACAACCTGATCTTTCACACCACGACAAATGACAAGCCTTGTACTTCACCTCACAGCTCAACACCCAATCTTCATACATCCTAAACTGTAAAGGGCAAAATGCAGGATCGTACTAATCGGTATTTTCAACAACCCAAGAATGCAGTGTGAATATTTTATTAACAAAATCCAAGAGTGTGCGCTAGATTATCCACAATCAGATATTATATAAAAAACAAAGTCCATTAATTTTGCACATGCAAAAACAAAAGCAGGATTTTAAAAAAGATCCAATGAAACTCCACCATTTCAAGTCTTAAAATCAAGCAGAGTAAACAAAATGCCTTGAATATTTTCCCCCTCCTCATTACGATGCCCAATAATTAAAATAACTGTGGCGGCCCATGCCCTGCTGCCCCAGTGTCACTCATGCCCAGTCTATCCCGGGCCTGCGATACCCGCTTCACGACCAGGCCCGGGATGCTGCCTCCATTCCAGGCCACAGCAAGAAGTCTGCTCCCCTAACGTGGGCCTCAGTGTCTATTTTCGGCCTCGGTATCGATCAATGGTTACGGCCAGGACTGAGATGAGCTGGCTCGGATTCTGCTCCCCACCCCCTCCCTCCTCTACCCCCCCCCTCACCACTCCCCACCCCCACCCCCTGGCGGGTGCCCCCTCTGAGGCTCGAGTCGGGCGCCACTCAAGACTCTTGTCCCCAGCCGGACTCACCCTCTGCGACTCGCTTCCCTGAGAAAGGCGCCCCGCTCCCAGAGCTGGGGGTGTTGGCCGCTGGCAGTCTTTACTCCCGCTCCCACACCCGTTCCCAGTCCCGGTCCGTGTCAGCTCCAGGCTCGGCCTACACCCGGAACTATTTCCAGTGCGGGGACTTGCCACTCCATGTAGCGCTCCGCCGGCCGGGCCGCAGCACCGGCCAGGCATGCAGCGACAACTCCGAATGCCGGAAAGAAGAGCGGGCGAACCCTGCTGTCACTCCTCCTCATCCAATGTATGGTTCACGTCCGGCTGACTGTAAACACTGATGAGGAAGGGCAGAAGTTTTGTACTGTCAGTGAGGAGATGATGTTTTTAATACTGGGTGTATAAGAAAAAAAAGAGGAAGATTGTTCGCCTCAAATTGTTATTGTTTGTAAAATCGATGTTGTTTTAAAATACCGTTGTATTCCTCATGCACAAAATTACTTGCATAACATTCTATTTTCGTTAAATATTCCCTCCCCCCCCCCCCCATTGATCACCATGTTCACATTATAACAGTGACTTTAGTTCAGTGGTACTCTGTCGTCGTAAAATGCTTGGGCTTTGTGTGAAAAATACGGAATGCACACAGGTATTAAACATATATAAATACATTACAATTTAATATATTAAAAATAAGTAGATTTTCAGTATCTTGGTGCCTGCACCCTCACAGTATTGAGAATGACGGGGGTGAGGGGCAGTTGGTCAGGTGCACAAATGAAAGGATTCAGAAATTCGTGCAAATGAAAGGATTCAGAAAGAAGTTACCAAAGATGCGCTCAGGGAGAGGAACACAATTTATTTTTATACAAATAATCCAATAAATAAAGTTTCAATACCTGCTCCAGATTGATAAAGTCCTTTAGTTATATTCCTTTTTATTGGTTCTCTTATTCTCAAGAGTCTTTGCCATTGCTGGAACGGAGATGGAGCATTCATTGCGAGCATGTCAGGTGAATGCCCAGTCTTGCTGTCAATCAGAGAATTTCTCTCTGCAGCTCCAGAATGTTGTGATTCACTATAGACGTAGCCTCATGTTGCTACTATATTGTATTGAAATGCACAAGATGCTTGCAGGAAATCATACATGTGCGTTCAGACCTCTGCCATCTAACCGAGCTTCTTAACTCAGCTCACCATGATATCCAAATATATATATATTTGGATATGTTTATGTATTTAAGCAAAAGGCTTCTCAAGGAAGTAGAATACTGATTGCAAACATTGGTATAGATTCACATGAAGGGAAAAAGTAAACATCGATATCTTTTCCTTTTAAATGTTGTATTTTTTATGTAATATAGGTTTTAAAAAGTGTTAAATCTTCATGTTATTGAGAAAACAAGATGGCAGCTAAAACATATCCCCCATATACTTGAAAAATTATTGCTTTCCTTTGTTATTCAACAGTTGATGGCTTTGGCTCCTATTTGTTAATTGGTCAGTTCTATTTTGTTTTCTTCTCTTCTGTTACTTCCAAGCTGCTATATAAAAATAATAATTGATCCAATCAGTATGGTACACGGTGGTTTGTGGATTCTGGTCAGATGGAAGACATGGATTACAAGAAAATGCTGAACATTTATATTTTATTATATCTGTTCTTCTGTCCTTGTGGACTGCATGAATATGTAGTACAAAGCCTCATGGGCCGCAAATGAAAAACTTACATCAATGGTATCATGAATTTAGAAATCTTAGACTTCTAGTACCTGGGGAACATGGTGTTTGATCAATAATTTGGCACCTATCTGCCAACAGTTCTAAAAATAATCTTTTCCAAATCACCGCTCATGTAAAATGACAAAATATCTGTTCTTTGATCCTATGGGGCAAGACTAGGCTGCAGTTTTAGAACCATATATTGAAGGGTTTTTGATTTACTTACCCATAAAAAGGAATTGAAACCGTTATGTGAACTGTCAGCCCTCAGAGCAGTTGATATTCATTCACCATTCACACCCCAACAGGCCAATCGTAGCACACAATAAAGAATGAATAATCAAATAATTTGAGTGCTTACTACTAAATTAATCATGGGAATAGCTAGCACCAAAGAACCTTTACTATATGAACTGATATCCCATAAATTCATGCTTCTTATCACTGCTTGCATTGGTTCTGTCAAACAGACAGGCATTTCAATATTAAATGAGATATCCAGAATGGTGATATGGTTACCATTGGCTAATAAAATCTCAAAAAGACTGATGCAATTTGTTTTTAATGCATTTTAAGGGTATATATTTTGTGGTGATGATTTTAGATTATTGATTGAGAAACGTGTAATCAATGCACCTTGCTTATTAATTTTTCAATCTTCTGATAAAGCCATAAGGATTTTGAAATTCACTTTTGGGAGCTGATGTCATGGTAGATAGAAAGATGTCCTACAATTAAGGGCTGTATGGTATTGCAGGCTCTGGATGCAGATGAATAATTTCATTGTGAATTCCAGATGACTGTTCCAACACTGAATTGAATCCTGCTGTAAAACTGGGTGATGTAACCACTCTTGTAGATCAACTCTAATGTTTGTTTCATTATCAACAAACAAAGCTTGAGTAATGAGCTAACTTCCCATTGGTCACCCAAACTGGGATAAAAATAATAATGGGAAATAATAAAATTATGAATATAATAAAATAAAATATGCTGGAAACACAAAGCAGGTACTTAACCCTGTAAAGGAATCTTAGAGGTTAATGTGTGGACTGTATTCCAGAATATATTTATTCCTACGGATAATGTACCCTTACAATTTTTTTCAAATGTCATCAAACAGTAAGGGCATTTCCACCATTTTGATCATTCTCGTTGTACAAGGAGAAGTTGGAAAAAAGATAAGTATTAGTTGAATGTTCACATCAATATAGTTGTCCTCTAGTATATTCTAGAAAGTACAGAGCAAGGTTTTGTTTTAAATCTTCATGCAATTTAACTCACGGCAAAGGAAAGAAACCATTCAATATTGATTGAAAAAATATCTTGTAAAAATATTGTATCTGACTGACCAGTTGTAATCAAATGATCAAAGCTGTTGGCTAATCTCAAGCACTCTCATTGACAAAGATTACCATGCAAATTTTCAACCTATGTGATATTGTAGAGCAATCTCACTGGATAACAGTGATCACATGATTGTTTTTTTAAAAATTTGAGCCACTTGATAACAGGTTCTTTGGCTGCAGTAACGTGCATTATTAATCATATTGCTCCAGTGCTCTGTTACTGAAATATAAAACAATGCCCATAAAGATAACCCATATCAGTTTAAGAATTTATCATTTTTCTGTTTTTAACGTCAAGGTTTATTGGTTCTCTGTAACAATGTGACTGTTGCTATGGTAATCAATGTTCACTGGTTTTTGAGAACTGTGATCGGGACTCTAATATACAGAACCATTTGAGCATCTGGGTAGATGAGGAAATTTCTAATGGTAATTTTCTTGGAGTTTAGCAGATAATCCAGATAAATATTCTAGGATCTTTAGGGTAGGAGTTGGCCAGCCAGTCCTTTGACCTGTTCTGCCACTCACTTGGATCTGGCACTCAAGACCATTTCTCGCTTTTCCTCCACATCTTGGTCAAACTTTGTGTGATAACATTTTTGTAAAAAACATTGGAGCAATTTAGAATAATAAAGGCCCTTTATAATTGCAAACTCTCACTACTGCTCACTCCAATAGTCCCAGCATTCACAGCCTTTTGAAGGACAGTCAAAAACTTCTACAACCCTTCATGTGTTCAGATTGTTGCCTTCTTCTGCTTCTGAATAGCTGATCTCTCCTTGGAAGATTATACCTGATCGATTTTGATTCCTCCACCATAGTGTAGTTTATATTGTCTGTGTATATACCTTTAGGAACTACGTAGCATGACTTTGATATAGTGTAGTATTAGCCTTTGTTGTTAGCTGAGTGTTGATTGTCTTCATTAAAGGATGTTTGTTAGTAACTTTATCTGTTACTTCCCTTAACAAACAGCAATATATAACAGCCTGTGGGCACTCCACAAGGTTACACATTTTCTTGTATCAAGCCTATCAAATCATTATAACATCTTAAATATCATAATCAGATCATGCCTCAGTCATCCATACCTTCAAGGGAATAAAAGTCAGATTTATGCAATTGTTCTTGTAATTTAACCCTCATAGTGCCAATATCATTGCTGGACTGAATAAAGGCAATTGAAAACTTGACCACTACAAGACAATGTTTTTCTGGTAACCTCACCAACATCATCCATCAATAAAACATCAAAAATTAGTCATAATAACCAATTAGTCATAAATTGTTTTGCTATGAACATATGAGCACTTTGATTATACTTCAAAAATAACCCATTGCAACTTTAGTTGCTGTCTAATCACAAGATGGGTCACACATCTTTAAACTGTTTTAAATTGTTAGTTGTTCTGTAACATTAGTTCATATATAGGTCCATCTCAAATGAGAGAAGTGTTCCAAATGTAGTTCAAAGGGAAGATAGAGAACAGGAAATTTTGGACAGGAGCCTGTAGGTATCACGAAATTACTATTTTAAATTCATACATTCTGTTCTCATTTTTATGACCTTCTATTTTAGTTTCACGTGTCCATTTTCTTAAAGGAAACTTCCTGGTCACATTTGGTGCACTGTAATTACAGCCTGCAGTTGATGGTGATAGTTCAGCATCTCCATTGTGGGAGAATGTAATTGCAACGTGAGTGACAATTTCCAAAAAAACCGTGCAAATAGGAATACTGCAGTCGTTGCAAAGACTCCGTCATGATCTTGTAATGTGAAGTGATAATTTAGAAGTCTCAAAATGGCATCCATGAAATCCTGTGGGCCAAGTTCATCATCAGAGTGGTACATCACTGCAATCTGTAATGCCAAAACAATTTGCTCATTCCATGACCTTAATCAAGATAAAAGTCCAAACCTGGTTCAGTATGGCATAGGAGCACTGAAGGACCACACTGAGTGAAGCTACCATAAAAGGACTTACTGCAAACATCCAAAAAAACATCCAAAATGGGTGGTGTGGTAGTGCAGTAATTAGCACTGCATTATCACAGGTCCAATGTCTTGGGTTCCATCCTGACTTCCGATGCTGTGTGGAGTTTGCAAATTCTCCCCATGACCACAAAAGTTTCCCTCAGGTACTCTGGTTTCCACCCGTATCTCAAAGATGTGCTGGTTGGTAGGTTATTTGGCTATTGTAGATTGCCTCCAGTGTGGTGAGTGGCAGGAAAATCAAGTGGGGGGAATTGAGGAGGGTACGAGCAAGAACAAGTTAGCAGGAAATAATTGGGGGAATGGCATTGATGAGATTGCTCTGAGAGCAGCCATCAACATAACTGTGTGAATGGCCTCCCATATCAAGAGAAATAGAAGGTTAGGGACAGACCTACCCACTTCCACAACCAAAAGGTCAAATTAAAGTTTGCAGTTGATCACATCCAGTCAGGAATGATGAACAACCAGACAACTAACTGGAGGAGCAAAGTCCATGAATATCCCCATCATGAGAGAAGTGTTGAACATTTCTCTCATGATGGGAATGTTCATATGACTTAAAGAGAAGTTAGAGAACAGGGACATTTTGGACAGGAACATGTAGGCATCATGAATTGCTATCTTAAACTCATACATTCTGTTCATATGAATGCAATACACAATACTTTCACTTCCACCATTATAGGTGAAAATGTCCAACAAGTTCAGTTGATTCCACTTAATGTTTATAAGCCTCCTAATGAGCCACTTATTGCCTCTTAATAGAGTTCAATTAACACAGAAAAGGCTTTGGTGCAGTCAAAATCCTGTTGAGAACCTCTGCACCAGAGCTTGTCATCCACTAGCCAATTTATTCTACTAAAGCTAGATCATGGATTTTCAACAATGCAGAAAATTATGCTATCCATAGACTGGCTAGTTATTGTCTTAACAGCTTCTTCCAAGCACTGGTAAAGTGACGGAAGGAGCCATCAGTAGTGTCATCGTGTAACAGTGACTCACCATTAAACCGTTCACCAAATCTGTCTGGGTCCTTACCACATGTCATCACAATGTTAACTTGGAGATTAATGCATAAACTGAGTGACAAGAATAAGATAAGAGTAAAGATAAGGTAAGAATAATGACAAGAAGGTAAGAGTAGCTGCCTTAGATATCAAGGTCATATGCATTCAAGAATGCAACTGGGAGCACTGTCTATACAATGAACCTACTATAGTAAACGACCAAAATAGCCTTTGAAAAATATCACATTTATATACCACAGTTCACAAATTCAGGATAGCCCAATGTAAGAAATATTCCAGTTAGTTTGCACATCAATGCAAGATCTCAAAAGCAGCATTGTTAAAATGACCAAAAATCTGTTTTTAGATTGAGCAAGGAACTTAGGAGAATTCCCTGCCTTTCTTCAAAATAGTGCCATGCACTTGAGAAGGCAAAGCGGGCATTAGTAAAATATCTCATCTGAACTCAGCTGTGCCATATGCCTTCTGCATTCAAGTCTGTGGACTGTGATTTGAACCTACAAACCCACAGCTTACTTCACATATGCTTAGGGCTTGAATGTTTGGTTTAACCCACTGAAAAAAAATGTAAAAACCCCGAATGCCTGCTTGGAAGAATCAGTTCTTTTCACCAATAAAACTCTATGGTAGCAATAAATATCAACCGTGCAAAATTTACATCTCACCTATGGAATGTTGTACCTGGCTATCAATCTACTGACCTGTCATACAATAGCATGGAGAGTAAAACAACTTACTGATCAGTCCCATTTTTTTATGAAATGGGCTGTTCAGTGTGGCCTGAAGGTGGTGAAGCAAGCCAGAAGGGTAAAAGTATGGATGGAAATGGGAAAGGAAGCAAAAGTTCTGCATTAATCTGTAACGGAATTCGAACATTATATTGTGGCAATAATTAAGGAAAGATCTGAACTATTTGGTAAAAAATGCAGAGCTTCTGTTTCTGTGGTTACAGTGATACTGGATGTCAGAGCACCTGTACAATGCATCATAGAGAAAATTTAAAAAGTCCTTTCTCAATTTCTCAAGTGATGCTGATGAGATTAACACTAACTGTAACAAAAATAATAAGAAGGCATGAAAAAGAGGAGGATGTCAACCATGAATTTGTTCAGAAAATCTGGAAGTACACTGAATCAAGTGGGTGCATCCCTGGGTGAAATGCTTTGCAAAAGTCTCCTTGCAGTGAGAACCCTACCACATGCAGTTCAACTCTAGAGCAAGTACTTGCCAGAGGTTTTTCAAAATGATCTGCGTCAAATTTCCAGCACATTGAGTAAAAAAAACATTATCCTTGAAAACCCTGAGATACATGGAGATCTAGCTGTAAATATCCTGTTCATCTTCTGTGATGGTGAGATTGATAGTGGGAGGAATACTCTAACAACTAATGTGAAAAACACATAGTTTGCAACTTCCTTTCTTTAGCAACATTGCTCAGAATAATTCTCAACATATTCAGCACATTGAGCTTAAACAAACTGAAGACATTCAAAAGATGTTGCATTCATTGACCTAAACTCTAATAAATTTAACCAGTTTTGCCAACCAAAGAAAGCACCACTAAACTGAACAAAAAAATCTGAAAAACTCAAGCGCTTCACATATTTTTAGAATTAGCCTCCTTTTCTCTTGCCAATTTTTTCTTTTCCCTTGTCGCCGTTCTAGGCATAGATGAGTCTTCGCCAGCTTGAGTAGAGAATTCAAAAGGTTCACTACTCAATTAGTGAATAAATTGCTTCTCATCTCTGTACTGAAAGGCCTTGCTTTGAGACTGACTCCTGATCCTGGACACCCCAGCCAAGGGAAACATCAGCCCTTTATAGGAAAGGAAGGCTCCAAGAACAGAATGTTTAATAAATGAAAAGGAAATGAGAGAGCATCGGCACAGGACAGTGAAGGGGAAATTGGCAAGCGAAGTGTGACAGACTGGGGTAGAAAATGTAAACAAAAGTACAGAGCAAATCCAGAGTTGGTAAAAACTGTATTAAAAAAATCAAAGCTTAATAGTCTTTATTTGATTGCACACAGCATTTGCATGAGTTGACAGCACAGATGGCATCATATGAGTATGATCTAATTGCTATTACGGAGACATCATTGCAGGATGACTAGGAGTGGGTGCTCAATATTCCAGGTTATACAATGTTCCAAAAGAACAGTCCAAATGGAAAATGCGGCAGGATAGCGTTGTTAATCAAGGAAGGTATCAGAGTGGTGTTGAGTTGTGATATAGAGGTAGTTGATACTAATATAGAATTAGTTTGGGTTGAAATCACGAATAGCAGGGAATGAAGACACAGATGGGAGTAGTCTATAGGCCCCCCAAAATGTTACCTCTTGATAGGGCAGAGCATAAGTGAGGAAATATCCAGGGCCTGTTTGAAGGGAACTGCAATTGTTATGGGAGATTTTAATCTACATATTGACTGAACGAACCAAACTGGCAAGGGTACCGTAGAAGAAGAATTTTTGGAGTGTGTCAGGGATTGCTTCTTAGGTTACAGAACCTACTGTTTTAGATTTGCTCCTGATAAATAAGGAAGGATTAATAAGAGATCTTGCAGTTAAAGATCCCCTAGCAGGTAGTGACCACAATATGATAGAATTCCAGATGCAGTATGAAGGTGAACACCACAAGACCAAAACAACTGTCTTCAACTTAAATAAGGGCAGTTATAATGGTATGAAAATGAATTTATCTGAAGTGCACTGGGAAAATAAGCTAAGAGACAGGTCAGTACTTCAACAGTGGGAGATATTCAAACAGCTGGTCCATAACACTCAGAATATCACAATTAGAAAGAAAAATTTTAGGAGAAAGAAGCACAATCTGTGATTAAGAAAGGAGGTCAGAGATAATATTGAAAAGTAGGGCATACAAAGCAGCAAGCTTCTGGTAGGCCAGAGAACTGGAAAGCTGTTAGGATCCAGCAGTGAAGGACTAAAAAGCTCATAAGAAGGAAGGAAATTGATTTTGAGAGAAAATTTGTGAGTAATATCAAAACAAACAATAAGAGATTCTATGGATAGATAAAGAGGAAGAAGGCAGCTAAGGTAGGCGAGGGACCTATAGTGAACAAGACTGGTGAATTAATAACAAGAAACAAAGAAAAGGCAGATATGTTAAAAAAAATTTTTTGCATCAGTCCTCATCTTGGTGGATACTGCAAGTATCCCTAAGATTTTTAAAGGAAGGAAGTGGCTGCTGAGATAGTGGACCCATTGATTGAAATTTTTCAAAACGTGGTAAATTCTAGGAGGGTATCAGAAGATTGGAAAGCAGTCAATGTGATGCCTACCTTCAAAAAGGAAGGAAGAGAGAAGGCAGGGAACTATAGGCCAGTTAGTTTAACATCTATTGTTGGCAAGATGCCAGAGTCAATAATCAAAAAAAGGAAATAACTAATCATTGAGGAAAGATAAAGATAATCAAAACTAGACAACATTGGTTTTATGAAAGGTAAATCATGTTTGACAAATTTGCTCAAATTCTTTGAAGATGTGACAGGTACAGTTGATAGAGGGGAACCTGTAGATGCAGTGTATTTAGATTTCCAAATGGTATTTGACAGAGTGCCACTTAAGAGCATGATGCATAAATTAAGAGCCCAGTGTATTAGAGGAATTGTGTTTGCATAGATTGAAAACTGGCTGTCATATAGAACACAGCAAGTTGAAATAAATGAGTCCTTTTCAGGCTGGTGGCATGCAGTCAGTGGAATACCCCAGAGATCGGTTCTTGGCCCTCAGTTGTGCTCTATTTATATTAATAACCTGGAGGAGGGAATGAAATGTAAGGCTTCCAAGTTTGCCAATGAAAGGAAAATAGGTAAAGGGAATGTTGTGATGAGTTCATTGTGATTCTGCAACAGGATACAGATAGATTGAATAATTGAGCAAAAACCTGGCACATGGAATTTAATGTGGGGAAGTGTGAAGTCATGCATTTTGGTAAGAGGAATCAAAAGGTGGACTATTATCAAAATGCACTGAGACAGCAAATGAGTGAAGTTCAGAGGGATCCAAGTGTTCCAGCACACGAATCACAAAAAAGTTAGCAGTCAGGTCCAACAAGTAGTTAAGAGAGCATATGGCATTTTGGCCTTTATTGTGAAGGGGTTGGTATTTAATAATAAGGCGGTTTTGTTACAGCTGTACAGTGTTGATGAGGCCACACCTGGAGTACTGTGCATATACTTTGAAGGCAGTCCAAAGGAGATTCATCAGACTAATTCTTGGGATGAGGGGTTTGAAAAATCAAGAGAGGCTGGATAGTATTCCTTGGAGTTTAGGAGAACAAGGGGTGACCTTATTCAAACATATAAGATCTAAAGGGGTTTGGCAAGATAGATGATGAGATGTTTTCAAGAATGCTGAAGTCATGAACAAGGGTCATAGCTACAAAATAAGTGGCCAGTCATTTAAAATTGAGGTGTGTAGAAATTTCTTTTCTCAGAGGGTAGTAAATCTCCAGAATTCTCTGCCCTGGGAGTGGTGGAGGCCAAATCATTACATATATTTAAGGTGTAGATAGATAAATATTTGAAAGATTGAGGATTATGGTGAACTGACACAGAAGAGGAGATGAGACCAGCATAGATCAGTCATAATCTTATTGAATGGCAGGGCAGGCCTGAGGGCCTGGTGGCCTAATCCTGTTTTTTTTTTGTGTTCTTGTGTTCTGTATGTACCTTGTCAATCCCTGAAGAACTTTGTACATTTCAGTGAGATCACCTCCCAATTTTCTAAACTCAAGAGAAGTATTGGCCCAATCTGCTTAATCACTCTTCATACAACAAACCCGCCATCCAAGGATTCAGTCTGGTGAACGTTCACTGCATTCTCTCTCTCATTTATCTTTTCTCAGATAGAGAACTGAACACAATTTTTCCAGATGCAGTTTCACCGAGACGCTATACAACTGGATCAGGATGCCTCTACTGTATTCTTCTAAAGGCCAACATATTATTTGCTTTTATAATTGCTTGCTGTATCTGCATGTTAATTTTCAATGAATCATGTACAGACACCCAGATTCCTCTGAAAGCCAACACCTTTCAATCTCTCGCCGTTGAAAAAATACTACACGTTTTCCACACTATATTCCATCTGCCGTGTATTAACCTATCTATATTTCCTTGAAGCTTCTTTGTGTCCCACCTCTCAACTTACATTGCTATCCAACTTTATATTGCTGCAGACTTGGGTATATTACCTTTATCCCCTCATGCAAACCACTGATATGAACTATGACATCTGGTGCCCCTGCATTAATCCCTGGGGCACCAAACTAATTACTGCCTCCCAAACCAAAAATGACTTGTTTATTCCTATCCTCTGTTTTCTGTTCATGAACCAATCCTCAATCCACACTGGCACATTACTCCCAACACCATGCATTCTGACCTTATTTAATAATCTCTTCTGTAGTATCTTATAAAAAGCCTTCTAAAAGTCCAAATACACCACATTCACTGGTTCCTCTTGTGTATTCTGTTAGTTACAACAACTTCTCTTTCATAAATCCGAGTTGACTCTGTCCAATCTTACTATTTTTTCTCTGTGGCTTATTACCATTTCCTTAATAATAAATTCCATGATTTTTACTATTACTGATGTTTGGCTAGCTGGTCTGTTGTTCCCCATTTACTTCCTCCCTCCTTTTTTCTAGAAAAGAAGTATGGGAGCACTTGCTAATTTGCAATCTATGGGAGTTGTTCTGGAATCTATGGATTACAACCATGAATCCACTACCTCCAAATTTAATAGTGCAGGTCACGAGATTCTGGGGATTTTGTGCCTTTCAAACCCATTAATTTCTCCAGTACTAATTTTTCACTATAGATAATGTCTTTGATCTCCTAATTCACCCCAGACTGGTAGCTTTCAGAGTTTTCTTGCATGATTACAAGCTCAACATATTTGTTTAATGTTTCTGCCATTTTCTTAATCTCATGTTTCAGTCTGCAAGGAGCTCACATTAACTGTAGCTAACTTTGTCTTCCTTTTACATGTCTATAGAAGCTCTTACCATCTGATTTATGCTTTCCATAAGATTACTTTTTGCACTCTACCTACCCTTTCCTCATCAGTTTTTGTTTTCACTTGCCTTACAGAGTCCATGAATATCCAGCTGACATCGTTAAACTTTAAAAATCTCTGATTTAATACTGAATGGGGCAGGGGTCTCTCCAAACATAAAAATGCAACCATGGGGAAAATACAGCACAAGTCAATGGATGGATGTCATAATAAAACCATATTTCCAGTTTTGCCACTAAGTCGCAAAGGAGTTATTCAAGTCTTTGAAGCAGAGCCTTGTATTAAAAGATTAAATTATATGGAAACAACTGAGAAAGCACTACCTCAAGCGGTAATAATAGAAGGTTGCACAGAGCACAAAGTGGCAAAAATTTGGGAATGATGCCAGAAAACTTTTCCCAATACAAAGCATAATTAACATGTGGAATGGACTTTGGTATTTTTTTCATTGTTTTAAATTACAGCTTGCACCAATTTGGTGCTTTTCATAAATCTCAAGATATCCCATTATGCTTTAAGGCCAATGATGAAGTGTACTCCCTGTGGTAATGTGGGGATACATGGAGGGATAATGAGACACATAATCAGAAGATCTGTTTGGAGTTGGTTTAGGAATAAATGTTGGCTAGGGTACTGGAAGGACTCCTTTGCTTTTTCTTTAGAATAGTATAATTGGGTCTCTCATGTACACTTGAAAGGGTTACTAGAGCTTTGGAATATTGCCTTCACTGAAATATTTCACCTTTGACTGTGCAGTACTTCCTCAGCATCACATCAGAGTATAGATCCAGATTATATTGTAAAGAATAGAACCTATATCCTCCTAATTCTGAGATAAAAATGGTATCAATGAACTAAAGATGACATTAAAAGGCAGCTGGTTGCAATAATGGAAAGCATGCAGGGATGTTTGTGCTATATTGTGCTTTTGACACTTACAATATCCATTATTTGACTGCCAGTTCGACCAACTCAAAACGTCTTTCTGGTAAATTCTTTCTTGCAACTTAGTCCCACCAGATGGCAGCATAAATCCAGCACCAACGCCTAAGTATTGAAGAATCAGAGTCAATATATTAAATGGGCAGACAATCGATAGTTCTAGTGTCATATGTATCAGAAAATTGCCAAAGACAAACAGATGCCCATTTCTTCAGATTTTTTTCCTGTAGATTCTACTGAAAGTAAGAAAAGGGTGTATTGCCTTCTTCTTTTTGTGGAATAACATTTTAGTGGACAGGCATGTTTTAAGTCTGTGTGTAATTATTCTTACACCATGGATTGTGCACCCAGATTGTATGTCCAAAGCTGATTTGCAAAAGGATTTACTCTCTCTGGCAATTATTAGCAGCTGAATCCACTTTATTATATATATTTACATTAATCCAGTAAGATAATTACTGCATGATTTCATTGGATTTTACAGACCTGGGAAAAAAGTATTCTTCATCCATCTGGAGCTCAAAAAGCAAAACATACAGTTTACTGTCCATATTTCTGACTTTTGTTGTCAGGTGCATACACAACTCCCTGTTAAGATGTCTGTTGGGATTATCCTTGATTATCTCCTTTTTTCAGTTAATTCCAAACTGTCGTGGTGCTTTGTGTGAATGATCTGTCCCTTAATCTTTTTCATTTGCATGTTATCCACTGCCCTCTTCTTTTTATTCTTGGCATCCTCTGTAAACATACTCTGTATAATACTCAACATGTTGATACATTTAAGTATTCTGAATAACTTTCACAGATCCTTTCTCATCCTATTTCATTCTTCTGTTTAATGTAAACAAACTCAGCTTTGTAACTTAATGCTCAGTTGGAAATAATCTGTCAGTATTATTATGCCATGGAGGACTGGTGTCCTTGTCTGAAAGTCATAAGTGTTGGTTACTGACTTAATGGTAAATTCTGTTCTTTAGGATACCAAGGTAGTGCAACCAACTTTTTAGATTGTATCTATCCCATTAGAATTTTGCATGTTTCAGTGGGGTCACCACTCGTTCTTCTAAAGTGTATCATCATTGTCTTCTTAACTTCTCCTCACAGGACAAACCTGCCCTCCCAGGGATCAATCTGATGAACCTTTGTTCCACTCCATCCATTGCAAGTAAATCCTTCATCAGGTAGGGAAACCAGACCTGTACACAACATTATAGGTCCAGTCTCACACAGGCTCTATACAATTACAATTAGACGCCTTTACTCTTGAACTCAAATCCTCTTGCAATAAAGTTTAACATATTCCTTCCTTATTGCTTGCTGTACCTTAACTTTCAATAATTTGTGTACAAGGATGTTCAGGTCCATCCAAACAACAATACCATGGGGGGGGGGTGAAGGGGGGTAGGGGCATAGTAGTACAATGGTTAGCACTGCTGCCTCACAGTTCCAGGGACCTAGATTCAATCCTGACCTCAGGTGCCATTTACACATTCTCCCTGTGACCACATGGGTTTCCCTCAGGCACTTCGGTTTCCTCTCATTTGCCAAGGATAGCTGGTTGGTAGGTTAGTTAATTGGCAACTATAAATTGGCCCTGGTGTAGATGGGTGGCAACAAAATCGGGAGAAGGGGAGTTGATGAGGATCTAAGAGGAAAAAAAATGGAATTTGTGTAGATGGGTGCTTGATGGTTGGTGTGGACCTGGTGTGCCGAAGGGCCAGTTTCTGTGCTGTATAACTCTTTAACTTTTAAGACGAGTTTCTTGCCATTTAAAAAATACTCCATTTAAATTGTATTTTTCTAACAAAATGAATAACCTCACATTTTCCATGTTATAGTCCATCTGCCATATCCTCACCATAGCCTGTCTATATTTCCTTGACGCCTCTCTGTCTCCTCTTCAAAGCCCACAATTCACCCTTGCTTTGTGCCGTCAGCAAACTTGGATATGTTATACTTGATGCCCTTATCCAAATCATTGATATAGATTGTAAACCACTGGAGTCCCAGCACCAATCCCTACGCCATCCCACTAGTTACACTTTTGCTTAATAACCTCGTGTGACATCTTATTGAAGGCCTTCTGAATGTTCAAATTCTCCACAGCCACTGGTTCCCCTATTCTGCCAGTTGCAATCTCAAAAATCTTGAACAGGTTTGACAAACATGATTTTCTTTTCCTAAATCCTTATTAATTCTGGCCAATCCTCGGCTACCACCTCCTTAATAACAGATCCTTCCATTTTGCCTGCTACTGATCGGCAATACATCTGTGACCAATTCAGTGTATTATTGAGGAAATCTAGGCTTTCCCAGTCAAGAAGAGGGCCAGAGGATTTAACCCTTCATGAAATGAATCACTTCAGTTTGTAAATTTTTATTAAACACCTTATTTGACAAGGTAGATAAGGAGTTGCAGCTTCAACTAACATATGAGCTTTTAACAAAACAAGCACACAAGGCAAAAGATAGAGTTGTGATGAGAAAACATTTTTTATGTAGTGAGTTTTGAATAGAATGCAATGCCTTAAAAGAGATGGAAGCAGATTTACTAACTTCCAAAAGCCAATTGGATAAATACTTGATGGATAAAAATTCCCAGGGTGATGGGAAAAAAGCTGATGATTGGCACTAAGAGCTGACACAAGCACAATGGGCTGAATGTCTTCTTTCAGACTTGTAGAAGACTCAATGATTCCTCATGTGACCATTCTAACTCTACCTCAGCTAATTATGGTTGGAAATGCCTTACATATGCTCTCACAGTATTGGTACAGGTATATCATTTATTCATATATACTTAACAAACATAGTTACCACCATTCTGTTATCAAGGGAGTAAAATACTCAAAGTGTGTTTTAAATAAAACTCTGCTTTTTCTTCTTGTTATTTTATCAATAAAAGCACAAAACCATTAAAGTTTATCTGTACACTCCAAGTGAGTCTGAGTATTGAGGTCACATGTTCCGAAACTGTCATATATCCTCTCAAAGATATTGGAGAATAACTGGTAACTTAAACTAACAAGACAAGGGTACTCATAAAGTACTAACATTGTGCAAAGGAGCATCTCTTACTGTCGCTTTATCTAAAGAGGCAAACAAGTTCTTAAAACCACAAAGGAAAACAGACTTTCTGGCAGCCTTTACTCTGAAACAATCTGTGTCTTAGAGAATAATTGATCTCATGCTGCGATTTTTAAAGTGCTACCAAACTGGAATACTGATGTTACAGTATCCATTACTTATTTTTAGCTTATTAATCAAAAATGCAATTAAAAATACATGAGTTTTCAATTACTAACATGTGGCTAATGCACTAGACAATGTTAGTTCTGCTCACATTTTGGAAACATGTAGCTCTGGATTGGTGACTTCAGGACCCACTGCTCAGTACAACCCCACTTGTACGTGTGAGTCAACACACATTGTATGTGTATTAACTCACAGATACAATGACAATACAAATCTGTGACAAATGCGATACACAGGGATCAGTGCTTGGGCCCCATGTTGCAAAATCTGCAGTTTGGTTGAGGAACAAAATGCCACGATGAAACAAAATTAGTTGGGATAATAGGAAGAAAGATGAAAGAAGTGTTCAAGGGGTATATTCAAGATAAGTAACATGGCAGGTGGAATTTAATATGGAAAAATGTGAGATCATTTCACTTTGGTGCACAAAACAGAAAAGTAGGGTCATTTTAAATGATGAAATATTGGAAAATGTTAATATTCAAAAGGAACTGGGCATCTTTGTACGCAAAATCACTGAAAACAAAGATGCAAGCGCAGTAAGCGATTAGGAAGACAAATGGCAAATGACATATTGGCTTTTAGTTTAAGAGGATCAGTACAGGAGTAAAGATGTTTTACTGCAATTACACAGGTGCTTGGTAAGACGATGTCTGGAATACTGCGTACAGTTTTGGTCTGCTTACCTAAAATAGGATATAGTTGTCACAGAGAAGTGCAACAAGTATTCACTAGAGTGGTTCCTGGGATGATGGGTTTGTAGTATGAGGAGAGTTTGTGGTAATGGACCCAGCATATTGATACAATCACAAAGAAGGCACACTGGTGCTTTTACTTTCTTAGAAGCTTAAGGAGATTTGGCATGCCACTAAATACTCTAACATACTTCTACAGATACACTGTTGAAAGTATCCCGACTGGTTGCATCATGGCATGCTATGGCAATTCCGACACACAGAAATGCAAGAGGCTGCAGTGAATCGAGGACACAGCCCGGTCCATCATGAGCATCAAGAGGTCAACCTCTTGTATGGTTCAGTGAACGGGCTGACAATGACTTGGAGCTCAGCCTCTGAATGTGTGAAAATGCGAGCATCCGCTGTGTTCTGGAACTCAACGGAGGTTAGGATGACCTAGGTTCAGCAGTGGAGTATATATATTTGGATAGTTTCCCATCACTCCTATAGAATTGCTCTACTTCAGTTGTTGGAGATGAGATGCAGCAAGAGAGATTGAAAAAAGTGTTGGGGCAATGGTGCTTTGCTTAACACTTTCATTGAGTACAACTGGACCAGTTGTCTACAGAGTAGGATTAGTGTAAATGGGTGCTTGGTGACTGGTGTAGACTCGAGGGCCAAAGGGCCTGTTTCTGTGGTGTATCTTTCTCTATATTTTCAGTTCTTTCTGCAAAGTTCAGAGGAAGATGCTGTCCTACAATTCCTGCTTTCAGTCTTCACCATTCCTCCCCTTTTTGTTGTCTGCTCTGATTCCATTTTCTCCAATTCTTTTGATGGGTCATTGACTTGAAATAATAACTGGCTTTCTCTCTAACATATGCTGCAGGACCTGATGAGCATTTCCAGCTGCTTTTGTTTTTATTACCCTTTTTTTCGCTTTACCACCTACACCCCCTGTGCCCCCTACCTCCTGCAGCAGAAAAATAAGCATGTTAAATACTCAGAACTGATCTAATCCACAAGCCAGTGCCTCCTGATTCCTGAGACTTACATTGCGGAAGTTAAAGCAAATTCCAAATCAAAACCTCACTAGGTTGGAATGATGGTGAAACCGATGTCCATTGTAGTGTGCTGGGGTACGGAGTGGAGCCAGTTGGTCCTGAACTGTCTCCCACCGCCCAGGATGCCTCTACCATTACAGTCATCGTTAGACCCCATTCGGAATTCTGGATCCTCCGATCTCAGCAGGTACGTTGATCTCTGACCCATGAAATGGCCCCATCTATTAGTTGATGCTCAGCACCGCACTGTGCAATGCATTACTTGCATCCTTCCATCTGTTGAAGATGGCACTGTAATGGTCATCATGGGACATGACTCCCAATTTGTTTGGACTTGGTCTAAAGTCCTGAGACCTCAATTTCTCTGTGCCGCACAGTCTATCCCCAGCCAAGGCTCACAACTCATTCTTGATCATCTCCTTTATGTGTGTTTTTTTTTCTTTTAATGGATAGAAGTTATGAGGGATGTCAGAGTCCTCAGTCACCTTGACAGCATACGAAGCAGTCCTGTTCCCCGCTTACTGAGTCAGACACAGTGAGGAGTCTGCAGATTGGCCATGATGGGTGATTTCCCGCAGGCTACGGGCCACGAGCACCTCACCTTAAAAACTGGGTCAAAGCAATACCCATTCACTGTGTAAGGCACTATCTTCTGGGACTTTTGTGGAACCACCTCAAGTGGGAGATGCCACAGGCCATGGTCAGAGGCAATGGAGTATCATTTCAGGGCTGGGTCATGAAAGAAGTGTGGACCATCTTCTGGACAGGACATGTTCTATGCCACGCACATGCTTTAGACAGCTGGAGAAGGTAGTGAAATAAAAGCATAAGATGCTAGAAGCACTCAGCAGATTGGTGGAAAGATGCAGAGATAATGTTTCTGGCCAAAGACCTAAAAGATTAGTTTTAATGGGTATAGAGGAGAGAAGATAACATAGTGGAAGAACACAAAAAAAACTCCCTGAAATATTGGAGAACCAATGGTACTGTGTAAGTGAGGAAATACAAGAAATAAGTATTAGCAAAGATATATTACAAGATAAGTTAACGAGCTTGAAAATTGATAAATCCCAACTAGCTATATCCCTCCAGAGTTTGCAAGAGGTGGCTAAAGAGATAGTGGGGATACTCCTCTTTTGAACTATTGATTCTGGAATGATTCCTGCAGATTGGAGGGTAGCAAATGTGACCCCACTATTTAAGAAAGGACAGAGAGGAAGAAAAACAGGGAACTGCCAAACTATTAGCCCGGCATTGATAGGATTTTATAGTAAAAAATATATCAAGAAAATAATATATTTGAGCGGGGTCAACATGGGTTTATGAAAGGGAAATTATGTTTGATTAATCTATTGGAATTTTTTGAAATGTATCCAGTGGAGTAGATGATGGGAGTTATGTGGATGTGATATACTTCAATTTTCATCAGTCTTTCAATAAAGTCCCACATAGAAGTTTGGTGAATAGGATTAGAGAGAATGGAATTGGGGGCAATGTACTAGTGTGGACTGAGAGTTGATTACCACAAAGAAAACAAAGAGTAGAAATAGAAATTTCTTTTTCGGGTTTGCACTGTGTGGCCAGCAGTGCATCACAGGGATCTGTGCTTGGGCCTCACTATTCACAATTTATGTTGATGCGTTGACTGAGGGGGCCCAATGTAATAGAACCATACAGCACAAAACAGGCCATTCGGCCCACCATGTTGTGCCGTCCATCAAACCACCTTCACACTACCTAACCCCTTCCTCCCGCATACCCCTCCATCTCACATTCCTCCATATGCCTATCCAACAAGCTCTTGAACCTGTCCAATGTATCTGCCTCCACCACCACCCCAGGCAGTGTATTCCATGCACCAACCACTCTCTGGGTGAAAAACCTCCCCCTGACATCTCCCCTGAACCTCCCACCCATAACCTTAAAGCCATGCCCTCTCGTCGAGCATTGGTGCCCTGGGAAGGAGGCGCTGACTGTCTACTCTATCTATTCCTCTCAATATTTTATATACCTCTATCATGTCTCCTCTCATCCTCCTCCTTTCCAGTGAATAAAGCCCTAGCACTTTAAGCCTCTCCTCATATTCAACACTCTCTAATCCAGGCAACATCCTGGTAAATCTCCTCTGCACCCTCTCCAACGCCTCCACATCCTTCCTATAATGAGACGACCAGAACTGAACACAGTACTCTAAGTGTGGCCTAACTAGAGTTTTGTAAAGCTGCATCATCACCTCGCGGCTCTTAAACTCAATCCCGCGATTTATGAAAGCCAACATCCTATTGGCCTTCTTAACTGCTCTTTCCACTTGTGAGGCAACTTTCAATGAACTGTGAATATGAACCCCCAGATCTTTCTGCTCCTCTACACTGCCAAGTACTTTGCCATTTACCCAGTACTCTGCCATTTACCCAGTACTCTGCCCTGGAGTTTGTCTTTCCAAACTGTACCACCTCACACTTCTCCGGATTGAACTCCGGATAGTTCCAAGTTTGGTGATGTCAGGAAAGTAAGTGAAAATGTGAATAGGGTCATAGAGTTATACAGCACAGGCCCTTCAGCCCAACTCATCCATGCCGACCAAGTTGTCTACCTGAGCTAGTCTCATTTGTCTGTGTTTGACCCATATCCCTCTAAACCTTTCCTATCCATTTACATGTCTAAAATGTCTTTTAAACATTGTAACTGTACCCGCCTCTACAACTTCCTCTGACAGCTCGTTCCATATATCCACCACCCGCTGTGTGATAAGGATGCAAAGAGGCTTCAAGGGAATATAGGCAAGCTTAGTGAAGAGTCAACAACATGGCAAGTGGAGTACATTGTAGACAAATGTGAGGTTAAACACTGGCAGAGGAAACAGAAATGCTAAGTACTTTTAAAATAAGTAAAGTTGATGCTTAAAGGAACCAGGATGTCCATGTACATAAATCACTGAAAAATCAAACCGACAGGTGCAGAAGATAATTAGGAAGGTAGATGGTATGTTGGTCTTTATTGCAAGAGGATTTGAATACAAAAATAAATATGTCTTATCACAATTATATAGGATCTTGGTGAGATTCACCTGGAGTGTCGTGTACAATTTTGAGTTCTTATCTAAGAAATTATATACTTTCTGTAGAGGGAGTGTAGTGAAGATTTATCAGACTTATTCCAGGATAGCAGGTCTGACATAAGAGATTATGTCAGGGTTTGGAAAAATGAGAGGTGACGTCTTTGAAATGTTTAAGATTCATTGGGGGCTTGGCAATGTGGATGCAAAGAAGATGTTTCTCCTGGCCAAGGAGATAAGAACTAAGGTAATGTTCTCAAAATAAGGGCTCAGTCATTTAGAACTGAAATGAGGAGAAATTTCTTGATTCAAAGGGCAGGGGATCTTCAGAACTCTCTTACCCAGAAGGCTGTACAGGCGCAATTATTGATTGTATTCAAAGCAGAGGTTGATAGATTTCTGAATATTAAAGGAATTAAGAGATAGGGAAACAGGGCTGGAAAATGTTGTGTGAAGTAGAAAGATCAGCCATGATCTTGTAGAATGGTGTAGCTGGTTTGAGGGGTCAAATAGCCCATTCCTGCTTTTATTTCTTATTTTCTTATGCTTGTGCTGGAATGGAAGATAGCAGAAAGTGAATGAGAATAGAGAAGATTGTGCAAGGCCAAAGTTGATGTTCATGGGACAAATAAGGAAATAAAAGACTGGTCTAGAAGAGGTGTAAATGGTACGTAAATCATTATCTGGAATTGGTAAGCCTGGTCCAGAAGGATGAGGTCTTGTTCTTCAAGCATGTGGAGATCCACTGAACCAGTGTAGAAAGCTGAAGACAGATCAATATGGCTGAATCCCCGCAAGCCACGCAGTGTATCCACAGCTACATGAAAACATAATAAGAATAAAACTGGATGTGTAACCAAACAATCTGCTGGAGGAACTCGGTGGGTCGAGCAGCATCTGTGGGGGTGAATGGATGGATGGTTATCTTGTCACTGGATTCAAGCTCCCAGCTCAATCAACCCTGCAGAGTTCTTCTGGAGATGCACCCGAACAGAGAGAGTCATCCCAAAGACTAAACAAGCAACTGCAAGACATTGTCATATTCAGATTCATACCTTACAGGCAACGTGTTAGACTCCGCTATCACTGGATCTGTAAAAGATGGTAAGAGAATCAATGCAAAGTATAAAGTTATTAGACATGCAGCTCACCTCACTACCTACTGCATCTTTCCATTATATTATTAGTAGGGATGACTGCTACACAGTGTGGGGAGCTAAGCTATCCTGGCAAATCTACACTGAGCATCCGTGAGCAGATTACTGGTGAGTTACCATCACCGAGATACAGTGAAAAGCTTTTGTTGGCATGCCATCCAGACAGATCATTCTATACATAAGTACATTGAGATAGTACGAAAGGAAAACAATAACAGAGAAAAAAAAACAGAATGCAGAATATAGTGTTACAGTTACAGAGAAAGTGCAATGCAGGTAGACAAATAAAGTGCAAAGGCCATGATGAGGTAAATTAAGAGATCAGGATTTCAGTTTTATCATATAAGAGGTCTGTTCAAGAGTCTTATAACTGCAGGGACTGATAACTGTTTTATAACTGCTTTATAACAGTTTTGGACTGAGGCCAGTGCTGTAACTGTGCTAGAACCGTTTGGCTAGAGGGGGACCTCTGGAGTGCAGGTCCTCAATACTAAAGCTGGGAGTTATCCGGTTCCATGGTTTTTGTTGCATTCAATGCTCTCAGCACTTTATATCATATGAGTGAATCGAACTGACTGGAGTATTCTGTGACAGTGCAAACCTCAGGAGGAAGCAGAGATAGATCACCCTCTATGCATTTCTGGCTACAGAAGGTTGCAAATGCCACAGTTTTGTCATTGACACTTCAATGCTGGTTTTGCCATGATTTAACTCCATGAGGACAGGGCTTTCTTGCATCCTTTTCCTCACTGTTAGCTGTTTAACTGTCTGCTACCATTCAAAACTGGATATGACTGGACTGCAGAGCACTGATCTGATCTTTCAGTTGTAGATTGCTTAACTCTGGCTTAGCTGTTTAGCAAGCATCATGTCCTGTGTTGCAGCTTCTTTATGTTGGCGCCACACAGTTATGCATGCCTGCACTTCTTATGGACCTAGCATTAATCCCTGGCTTGATAATAGTGGCAGAGCAAGAATTTGCCTGCCATTGAGTTACAGATAATGCTTGAATACGTTTTGCTGATGATCCACAATGCCTCATGGATTCCTAGTTTTGAACTACCAGATCTGTTCTGTGCCTATCCCATTTAGGATCAGGGTTAAGCCACACATTATGGAGGGTGTCCTTGATGTAAAGATGGGACTTTCTCACAAAGGCTATCCAGTGGTCATTCCTATCAATGCTTTAATGGACAGATGCATCAGTCACAGGTAGTTTAAAGAGGATAAGGTTAAGCAGCTGGGTATGAGCTACTCCTGTTTATGATAATTGAAGACTTGCACCCAGAGTAGATTCTGTGCTACTCCTACCCTCAGTGCTTGTTTTGAGTATTGCTCAACATAGAGCAGTACCGTTTCATCAACTGAGAGAGGACAAAAGGCAGTAATCAGGAGAGTTTCCTGACCCATGCTCAACTTCATGTCATGTGATTTCATGGAGTTTGGAGACAACGTTGATTCCAGTTTGTATTAGAACAGGCCAGCATTTTTCTCTCCTCTGTCCTCACTCCTTCTACTCACACCTCCTTCAGGAAGATCCCCTACAACCACCAAGCCGTCATTCTTTCTCAGCCAGCAACAACACTGTTTGCATCATTAGAGTCATACAGCATGAAAACAGACCCTTCAGCCCAACTGTTCCATGCCGACCAAGATTCCCATCTAAGCTAGTTCCATTTACCCATGTTTGGTCTATATCCTTCTACACCTTTCCTATCCATGTACCTGTCCAGGTACCTTTTAAATATTGTTAATATATCTGCCTCAACCACTTCCTCTGGCAGCTCATTTCCAGATATGGACCACCCTCTGGGTGAAAAAGTTTCCCCTCAGGTTCCTATTAATTCTCTGCTCTCACCTTAAACCTGTGCCCTCTAGTTCTTGATTCCCCAACCCTGGGAAAAACACTGTCAATGGTTCTTAATCCATATGCCATTATGGGTCACACTTGTTGCTCTCATATTATTATATCTGCTGCATCCACACAGTTTACTACCTTTATGTTATGTTAGTAACCCAATACAAATTAATATTCTATCTTTTTAGGGAAAAAATTGGAACAGGAAACAGGTGGGGAAATAAATTGTTGTTGACCCTATCTATGCCCCTCATGATTTTATACACCTTTATAAGATCACCCTTGTTCTCCTATACTCCAATGAAAGAAGTCTCAAGCTGCTCAGCCTCTCTTCATAACTCAGTCCCTCTAATCTCGGCAACATCCTCATAAATCTCCTCTGCACTCTTTCCAGATTAATGGCATCTTTCCTATAGCACAATGACAAATACTAAACACAATATTCCAAATGTGGCCTCACCAATGTCTTGTACAATTGCAACATAACATCCCAACTCCTATATGCAATGCCCTGATTGATGAAGGCCAGCATGCCAAAAGCCTTCTTCACCACTGTGTCGACCTGCGATGCCACTTACAGGGAACCATATACTTGAGTCACCATTGGGCTCCATCCTATCACAGATAGTTCATTTCTTTTCTTCATTCCTATTAATTACCTTCTCTATTACCTACTCTTTAACTTCTTCAAATTATCATTGGAAAGTCATGGACCTGAAACATTAACTCCGCTTAACTCTGCACAGATGCTGCCCGACTCGCTGATTATTTCCAACATTTCTGTTTGCATTTAAAATTCTTATCCTGTTTAAATCCGTTCACAGCTTGGTCCGTTTTTTCTTTTCTGTAACTTCCTCTAGCCTTGCAACATCATCTTTGATCAGCGTTTTCAGTTTTGACAAAAGACCTGAAACGTTAACTCCGTTTCTCTTTCCGCGCTGCGAACCTGCTGAGTGTTTCCAGCAATTTCTGTTTTATTGTACTGTTCCTCTGGCCTTCCGCTTCTGGACTTGCTTTGCACACTTCTCCTTTCCGGCAACTGCAATGATTTGTTCAGTTAACTATGTTTTAATCCCTAGAATTTCTTCTTCTATGTTCTCTGCCTCCCTCTCTTAAAACACTTAAAATCTGAGATGAAAACAGAAATTGCAGGGGATCCTCAGCAGGTCAAACAGCACATGTAGAGACGGAAACGGTTAACGTTTCAGGTCGATATCCCTTCATCAGAATGCTTCTTTCTGCATTCAACTTTTTTTTAAAGCTACCTTTTATTGTCATCCATGCTAATATCTCCTTTGGCTGGGTCACAGTCACGCAACGCATTACATTGTTTTGCTTGAACAACAAACGACTACTTGTTTCAACATTTTGTGAAGAGGGATTCAGATCAACTGAGTTTTTTAAAAAATTGCATGGTTCGTACAGGTAAAAAGAACGATAATTTCCCCACGTTGCCATGTTTTAATGATGCAGATCGTACGAAGCACAAATCGCATCAACCACCAGAAAGCAATGTCACGTTTAAAAATTGCTGTAAAGTTTCTATCGGGAGAATTCGCTTGCAACAAAAATAATGCATTTGCAAAGTATTTGCAAATTGTCTTGAGACCACATTGTTCTTCTGGCAATATTTTGCCTAACAACACGCATCTTCCGTGTCTCTGGTTACAACGGGTTCTGTCCAGTTCCCACGACCAGACGCTACATCCACTGTCTCCATACCAAACACACATGCGAAATCCCTACTTTGGAGCAAGGACTACTTTTCTCGTTCTGGAGGAGCGCATACCCGAGACGTCCCCGCCCACAGAAGAAGCTGCAAAACACGCGAATTGTCACCCAGACGTGTCAGCGTCGATCAGGTGCCAGCAGTGAGTTGCAGATCCAGTTTAATTTTTTTAAACAGGGAGAGATGCATCAAAATAGATTATTCTTTTGTAGAAATTGACAGTGCATTAGATGACGGGTGAGAGGTCCACACTCCAGTACCCCGGGTATGCAGACGCAGATGCCAATGCATGAAGGGAGGGGCGCACGTTCACGAAGTGCAGAGAAACATAGGGGTCGGTTTTTTAAGGTGGGGGGGGTGAGGAAGAAAGAGAACGAAGGGAGGTTTTGATTGACGGGCGCAGGCCTGGAGTGCGCGTGCGCGGGGCAGCCGCGGGCGAGAATTCTCACGCGCGCGGGTGTCCAACACGTTGGGGGGTCACGCGCGCTCCGGTCGACCAGCGCGCGCGCTCGCGGAGGTGATTCCGCCCCGCCGGCTGTTCGCGCGCCTCGAACCGGAGGGGGGGAGGGAGGGGGGAGCTGGGGGGGGGGGAGAGAAGAGAGAAAAAAACTCCACAGGGATGCTGGGCGCCTGCGCACTGGACGGCCGTTTCGCCTCCTGACCCACTTCCCCGCCCCCTCTCTCCCCCCCCCCCCCCTTCCCTTCCCTTCCCTTCCCCTCCCCGCCACCAAACCCTGGCCGCGCCGTCGCGCCCCGCCTCCCCTCCACGGGTCGCCTCACTAACTCACAACAAAACCGAGAGGCAGGCGCCTGGCGCGGTCCCTGCGCACACACACACACACTCCGCGATTACCGAGCGACCGAGGAGCCACTCGCACGCCGGGAGAGGGAAAGTCGCCTCAACAATTGCCGAACAAAGGAAATAACCGTTATCCGTCCCGTTAAAGGGCATCGAAGGAGGGAGGGGACAACCCTTCCCTTCTGGCGGTTCGAGATTTTTCTCTTTAATGTAATTGTGTGAGGGGAGAGAGTGAGTAGAAGCCGTGTCCTTTTCTTCCCCGTAACCTCCACCTTTACCTCCCCTTCCCCTCGTCAGCTATCGATCACCCACCGGTTAAGCCGCGGGTCGGGACTGACACCTACTCCCGGTTTAACGACAGCGTGTGTTTTTCTCTCTCCCTCTTCCCCCCCCCCCCCCTTCCCTTCCCCTTTCCCCTTTCACAGGCTGTCTTGCTCGCCCTGGGCGACTGAGGAGGATCGGAGCCCGCGGGCGGAGAAGTGGCGCCCGCCCCTCCGTCCCTCCATCCCAGACCGCTGCCTCAGGCTGGCTCCGCTCCTCATCAATCACCGCCTCCCGCTCCCCGACCACCGTTCTCTCTGGTGATTATTGGGCTGACCGTTTTGTTGTGCGAATCATGTCCGCCCGCGTCTGGTTCGTGACAGATCGCAGGATCCTGCAGGATTACCCTCAGCAGGAGATCGAACGCGCACTCCGGCAGAAATGTGCCGAGGAGGAGGTCGAGTTTCGCATGGTCTTGATGGACGAGATCGTCATCACCATCGAGCAGGGAGCTTTGGGTATGTAATATCATCAGTGTGTACCCATTTCAAGATAATTGATCACTTGCGTTCATTTGTTACATTCTCCGAAATTTTGATCCTTGTTATTTTTATCTGTATCCACATTACTGTCCAGTATGAACAGGCTTCTTTCCCCATTTCAATTCATTGCTTTCCAAATATGCTGACACCTTTAGCAGATCAGTTTTCTCCTTTCTCTCGTTACTGGTCTCACGTATTTTGCACAATTAAACGTGGTTGAAGTAAAAACAGAAAATGCTGGAAATGCCTGCCAGACAGCAGCTTGGGGGTGGGGGGGGGGGTGAGAGAGAGTTGACATTTCGGGCTTGTGACTTTCATCAAAACTGGAAAGATAGTTACATTTAATAAGCTTTAAAATGCAGATGAAAATAGGGTGGAAGAAGAGAGAATAAATGAGAAAAGAAGTGATAATGTATGGCAAACCGGGACCGTATTATAATGGACAAATAAAAGTATAATAGGTGTCCAAAAAGATGAAAGTGGGAGTAGCAAATTTATCTGAAATTGTTGAATTCAGCATTGAGCATGAATTGCTCTAGTGTATCTGGTCAAAAGATGAGGTGCTAATCTTTGTGCTTGCTTTATTATATAGGAGGTCAGTGGGAGTTGGACAGAGAATTAAAGCATCAGTGAATCAGAAGCTTGGGGTCCCATTTTAAAAAATGAATTAGTGTTCTGCAAAGTGGCTGGCCAGTCTGCATTTAATCATCGCTAATGTAGAGTCTGCATCATGACCTGTTAATACAGCAGTAATTTGAGCTGTAGCACAACGACCAGATTTTTTCCAGCTATCACTTCAAGAAGCTCTTTCAGGGAGTCAAGTTAGGCACAAATATATTGAGAAGTAGAAAGAAGCCTTTTCTTTGCATTGTGTGAATACTGAAACAGGATTTTTCGAATCTCAATGTTTTGTACTGTTGAAAAGATTTTTCTTTGTTCATTCTTCATGGTGCTAGCTCTTCACTCTATTACACTATTAAAGCACATTGCTATCTATGTTACACAAAATCTGGATGGAACACCCTGGATTTTTTTTTGTAAAGCATCCATTCTTATGAAGTTATTTAATATTTTCAAAATGACTGAAAGGACTTGCAGGTAATGGATTTAGTTGTATTATTTTGCAGAAGTTAATTTAAACCTTTCTTTCGAATGGTGAATGCATGTGGGTCAAAATAGAAATTATTAATACAACCATTAGGTAGGTGTAAGGAGGTACTGATTTCATGTACTGTGTCCTGTAATGTTTTTAGCATAATTTTGCAAATCTACAAATGTTACATAATTTGTGATTGCAGCTACAGTTTTCAATTCGTGATAAAATAAGAGTTTGAATTTTTTAACAAACTGTAGTACTAAAATGGAAAATTGACACACACATTGTATTTAACACACACTGCAATCTTGCTAGGCATGATTGGTGCAATGACAGTAACAGAATGAGTTGACCTGAGTTGACACCTGTTGTTAGTAAGCATGGGTTCTTCTTTGGGATGTGTAATTTGTGCACCTCACCACTTTTTCTGGTGTCAGGATTGGCCAGATGATGTAACTATCAGTGTAATATCCAAATTTTTATTTTGTGCCATTGTGAGTAGATTTATGATTGGGTTGGTCCTCTCAGGAAAAAAATAATTGGCTTTTAATGGTGCTGAAGGTTCAAATTGAAAGTTATTTAAAGGATCAAGTTCATCTTCCTTGTGATCATAGGCAGAATGCTGCAGAAGTCACTGGTAGATTGAGCCAAACTGGGATCCTAGCCACTTTTCCATCAGGTGGTTTCAGCAGAAGCTCCACCCCCCCCCCCCTTAGAATTAATTGGCCTTAAGTACCAGCAGCAATTATACAAAAAAATAGTTCCATGTTATTCAAATCAGAAATTACTAGGAAAAAAGGGAAATAACATCTGAAAACGAAGGGGCACCAAAAATCTAATTCACCTTTCCTTGCATGTCTGACTTCAAGAAGCATCCCTTAAAGAGTCACCACATGCAGCCAGCATTCTCCCAGCTACCAGGAAGGTTTGGTAAGGAATAAGCCTATGGTATGGGGAAGTTGGTAGGGAACAGGAACCTACGTACACTTTTGAAGGACAGAATGCAGAGGAGACAGCCTCCTTATGGAAGGGCATTAGTGGAAAGAAGTTGCCTGGAAAGTATCTCTAAGACTATTAAGAATTTGAACTGGGGAGGCTTTGAACCTCCTCTGCCATTCAATAAGATTGTCCACTTTCCTGTCCTTTACTCATAATCATCGATTATTTTACTGATTTGAAATCCATCTCGGTTTTAAACATAACAAGGAGTATCAAATATGCACAGCTCTCTGAGGAGATTCACAGGGATGATTGGAGGACTTTAGTTACTGGGAGAGATTGAATAGGCAGGATTTGTTTTCCCTGAGGGCTGACCTGATAGAGGTGTATAAAATTATAAGAGGCATAGATAGGGTAGACAGTCATGGTGGGGGTATTAATAACAAGAGGGTATAGTTGAAATAGAGTTATAAAGGAGATTTGAGGGGTAGTTTTAAACACCGAGTAGTTGATATTGGAACTTGCTGCTGGAGGAGATGGTGGAGTCAGATACAGTCACTACATTTGAGAGACATGTAGACAGGCACTTAAATAGGCAAGGCATAGAAGGATACAGGCCCATTGTAGATGGGTAAAAAGGTCGGCATGGACATGATGGGCCAAAGGGTCTGTTTCTGTGCGCACAACTCTGACTCTAAAAGAAATAAAATAAATTTATCTTCCTCATTTCTGTCTTGAATGGGCAACCATACTCTGAGACCATGGCCTCTGATTCTGGACTCTCTCATCCTTTCAGCATTTATCCTGTATATCCCCCCTAGGAATCGTCAAGAATGTTTAAAGAATATCACCTCTTATTCTTAGCTCCAATGAGCAGAGATCCAGCCTGTTTAATCTTTCCCCAGGAGACAATCCCTCCATACCCAGACCCCTCCAATGAAATATCTTTCTTGAAATAGGGAAAACAAATCTGTTTGCAGATGTTGTCTCAGTTGTGCTATGAACAGTTGCAGTAGGACTCCAACATCCTTGAAATGAGTGCCAACGTTCCATTAGCCTTCCCTATTACAGCTGCACCTGTGTGCGAGCTTTCTGTGTTTCATGCATACGGACCCACAAATCCCTTTGTGCTGCAGCTTTCTGCAGTTTTCTTCAATTTGAATAATGCTCTGTTCTTTTGCTCTTCCTTTCAAAATGAACAACCTCCTATTTTCCCACATTATACTCCAATTGTCAAATTTTTATCCACTCACTCAAGTCATCGATACCTCCCTGCAAACTGTTTGCATCCTCCTCGCAATTTACCTTCCCACCGAATTTTGTGTTATTGTCAAATTTGGCTAATGTTCATTCACTTCCGTCATTCAAGTCATAATATTGTAAACAATTGCAGTCCTAGCATTGATCTCTGTGATATGCCACAGTGACATATGCACATGTGACATATCCATCTTCTAGCATGGATGGAAGATCGGCTGACCAGCAGAAGTCAGAGTGGAGATAAAGGGGTTCTGTTCAGGATGGCTGGTGGTGACTAGTGGAATTCCACAGGGGTCAGTGTTGGAACTACATCTTCTCACTTTGTACATTAGTGATCTAGATGAAGGAACTGATGGCATTATGGCTAAGTTTGCAGATGACACCAAGATAGGTGGAAGGACAGGTTGTGTTGCGAAGGCAGGGAGTCTGCAGAAGATCTTGGACAGGTTGGGAGAGTGGGTTAAAAAAAAAGTGGCAGATGGAATAGAATGGAGGGATGTGTGGGGTTATGCACTTTGGTAGGAAGAATAAAGTTATAGACTATTTTCTAAATGGGGGAGAGAATTCAGAAATTGGAGGTGCAAAGGGACTTGGAAGTCCCAGTTATGTTTTCTGTTAAGATTAACTTTCAGGCTGAGTCGGTAGTAAAGAAGACAAATGCAATGTTAGCATGCATTTCGAGAGGACTAGAATATAAAAGCAAGGATGTACTACTGAGACTTTATAAGGCATTGATCAGACCGCATTTGGAATATTGTGAGCAATTTTGCCCCTGTATCTAAGAAAAGGTATGCTGGCTCTGGAGAGGGTCCACAGGAAGTTCACAAGATTGATCCCAGGAATGAAAGGCTAATGTTTGAGGAGCATTTAATCTCTGAGCCTGTACTCGGACTTCCGAAGGATGAAGGGAGATCTCCTTGAAACCTACCAGATACTGAAATGCCTGGATGGAGTGGACGTGAAGAGAATGTTTCCATTAGTAAGAGAGTCTGGGATCTGAGGGCACAGCTTCAGAATCAACTGAGGTCCCTTTAGAACAGAAATGAAGAGGAATTTCTTCATCCAGAGGGTGGTGAATCTGTGGAATTCATTGCCACAGAGGGCTGTGGAGGCCAAGTCATTGAGCATATTTAAGGCAGCGATTGATAGGTTCTTGATTGGTAAAGGGGCTAAAGGTTACAGGAAGAAGGTGGAAGAATGGGGTTGGAAAAAAAATCAGCCATGATTGAATGGCAGAGCAGACTTGATGGGCTGAATGGCCTAATTCTGCTCCTATATCTTTTGGTCTTATGGCTTACAATGCAGGAATGACCCCCTTATCCTTACTTGCTCCTTCTTGCCTGTTAACCAATCCTCTATCCATACCAATATATTACCTGCAGCACCTTGGACTCTTATGTTTCACCTTTTGTGAGGCACCATTTAGAATGCCTTCCTCAAGTCCAAATATAGTATATTTGTTCTCCTCTATCTACTGTGGTTGAGACTTCTTTGAAACACTTTTTGAAAAAAAATTGTTAGGCACAATTTCCCCTTCAAAAGCCATGTTGACTCTGCTTGATTATATTATGATTTTCTAAATGTTTTCTGTTACTTCCTTAATGATTGTTTACAACATTTTTCCCAACAATATATGTTAGGGTAATCATACTATACTTCTTGCCTCCCTCCATTTTTTTGAATAGAAGTCTCATGTCGGCAGTTTTCCAGTCCTCTGATACTTCAGAATCTAAGGATTTTTCTAAAATTATAACTAGTATGTCTTTTGTATCCTTGTAGTTACTTATTTTAGGATCCTAGGATGCAAGCCATTCAGGCCAGGGGACTTATTAGCCTTTGGACCCTTCAGGTTTCCTAATATATTTCAGTGATGTTGATGGTACTAGTTTGCCCCTCCCCCCAGTTTTTCTTTCCTTTGTTGGGCTCTGAATTGTTTACAATATTATGACTTGAATGAAGGAAGCAAATGAACATTAGCCAAATTTGACAATAACACAAAATTCGGTGGGAAGGTAAGTTGCCAGGATGATGCAAACAGTTTGCAGAGAGATACTGATGACTTGAATGAGTGGATAAAAATTTGGCAATTGGAGTACAATGTGAGAAAATATGAGGTTGTTCATTTTGACTCTCTCCTTTGCTGGACATTGAATTTATCCCACTTGTCAGGTGTACTATTAACTTTTGCCTCCTTGTATACTTTCTCTTTTAACTTGATATTTTTCTTGACTTCCTTGGTTAACCAAGGAAGAATTAAGGTTCATTCCTCCCTTAGAATCTTTTGTCCTTTGTGCTACATATTTTTGCTGTACATCACAATAAATGTCTGCAACTGCTTGCCCGCTATCTCTTCTGCTAATCTATTGGCCCAGTCCACTTTAGTCAACTCTACCTTCATTTCATTGTAGTTCCCTTTAAGCTAAAGACAGTTATTTTCAACCTAAATTTCTCACCCCCAAACCAAATGCAAAATTCTATCATGCTATGATCTCTGCTTCTTCGGCTGAGGCCATTATTTATTACCAGATCCAAGATTGCTGGTTATCTGGTTGGTTCCATAAGGTATTGCTCTAGGACACTATCCCAAATGCACTCTATGAATTTGTTCTTATACAAAACCCTTTCCAACCCAATCTACATGAAGGCTAAAATCTTCCAAAATTATTACATTGCTCTTTTTACACCCCCCATTTTGATTTATACCTTTTCTTATATTGTAATTGATGTTAAATGCTCCTAAATAAGGAGCGTGCAGAGTTTAAAACTTGTTTTGCAGGTATAAAAGGAAGTTAGGGTGTAGCAGAATGGCTATTTTGGGAGTGGCCATGTTTGAGTTGTAAGTGCAGTGTTTGAGGTCAAAGTGCTGAGGCTTTGGCTATGAGGCTTCAGCTAAGAGGCTGAGCAGAGGTAAGAGTCAAGGTAAGCACAGGTAAGGTCTTTCAATTTAGTGCATTAAGATGGCAGTTAGGCCAGCAGGATGCTCGTCCTGCAGCATGTGGGAGGTCAGGGAGACTTCTGGTGTCCCTGAAGGCTACACCTGTAGGAAGTGTGTGCAGTTGTAGCTCCTAACTGACCATGTTAAGGAACTGGAGCTCGATGCACTTGAGATCATCTGGGATGCTGAGAGCATCATAGATAAAAGTTTCACTGAGGTGATCGGGTTGCAGGTTGTTAGGTGACCACCAGGAAAGGTAAAGAGAACAGACAGTGCAGGATTCCCCTGTGCCTATTCCCCTTGAAAACAAGTAGAACCATTTTGGATACTTTTGGCGGCGTTGACCATTCAGGAGAAAGCAGCAGCCAGGTCTGTGGTACCAGGACTGGCTGTAAGGCTCAGCAGGGAAGGGTGAAGGCATAAAGGACTATAGTGATTAGAAGACTTGATAGTTAGGGGAGCAGTCAGGAGATTCTGTAGCTGCAAAAGGACCTCTAGAATGATGTGTTGCCTCCCTGGTGCCAGGGTCAAGGATATCTGTGAGTGGTTGCAGATCATTCTCAAGGGGGTAGGTGAGCAGCCAGAAGTCATTGTGCACGTTGGCACAAAGGACATAGGTAGAGAAAGGGATGAGGTCCTGCGGGGTGAATATAGGGAGTTGGGAAAGAGGTTAAAAAGCAGGACCTCAAGGCTATTGATATCTGGATTACTCACTGTGCCACGAGTTAGTGAGGGTAAGAATAGAAAGATATGGCAGATGAATGCATGGCTGAAGAATTGGGGCAGGGATTCATATTTGTGGACCATTGGGATCTCTTCTGGGACAGGTGACCTGTACAAGAGGGATGGGTTGCACCTGAACTGGAGGGTGACCAATATCCTAGTGGGCAGGTTTGCTAATGCTACTAGGAAGGGTTTAAACTAGATTGGCAGGTGAGTGGGATCCAAAGCAGAAGTGAGGCTGGAAGTTGAGACAGAATTCAATGACAGTAAGATCAGTAGACAAGATGGGCAGCAGCATAGCAGGGAGTGAGGAAAGACTGTTGGATTAAATTGCATTTATTTCAATGCAAGAGGCCTGACAGGTAAAGCAGATGAACTCAAAGCATGGATAGCTACATTGGACTGGGATATTATAGCCATTATAGAAACATGGCTAAGGGAGGGACAGGACCAGCAGCTAAAAGTACCTGGGTAGAGGTGGAGGAAAGAGAGGAGGGAGAGTATAGGGTTGCAGGAGTATACTCAAGAAGGAAATCAGAAAGGCAAAAAGGGTTATGCGAAAGCTTTGGCAGAGAAGATTAAAGAGAATCCAAAGAGATTTTACAAGTATATTAAGGGAAATTGAGTAACTAGGGAGAGTATAGGGCCCCTCAAAGACCAAATTGGACATCTTTGTTGGAGCTGCAGGAAATGGGTGAGGTGCTCAATGAGTATTTCTCCTGTTTTCACTGTGGAGAAGGACATGGACCTTGAGATAGTTAATGGGGACGTCTTGGGGATAGTTGGCATTACAGCAGAGGAGATATTGGATGTGTTAAAACACATGAAGGTAGGTAAATCTCCAGAGCCTTGATCAGCTGGGTAAGTGGGCCGAGGAATGGCAAATAGTGTTTAATTTAGATAAGTACGGGGTGTTGCATTTTGGGAAGACAAATGAGGGTAGGACTTTCACAGTGAATGGTAAGACCTTGGGAAGCGTTGTAGAACAGAAGGACTTAGGAGTACAAGTATGTGGTTCTTTGAAAGTGGTGTCACAGGTAGACAGGGTGGTGAGGAAGCCTTTTGGCACATTGACCTTCATCAGTCAAGGCATTTGAGTACAGAAGTTGGGATGTTCTGTTGCAGTTGTACAAGACGTTGGTGAGGCTGCATTTGGAATATTTTGTTCAGTTTTGGTCACCCTTTTATAGGAAAGATACCATTAAGCTGGAAAGAGTGCAGAGATTTACAAGGATATTGCTGGAACTCGAGGGACTGAGTTATGGAGAGAGATTGAGCAAGTTGGGACTTTTTTTCATTGGAACATAAGCAAATAAGGGGTGATCTTATAGAAGTGTCTAAAATTATGAGGGCATAGATAGGGTGAACGCGCTTAGACTTTTTCCCAGCGTTGGGGAATCAAGAACTAGAGGGCACAGGTTTAAGGGGAGAGATTTAATAGGAACCTGAGGGGCAACTTTTTCACCCAAAGAGTGGTCAGTATATGGAATGAGCTGCCAGAGGAAGTGGTGGAGATGGGTACATTAACAATATTTAAGAGGTACTTAGACAGGTACGTGGATAGGAAAGGTTTAGAAGGATATGGGCCAAAACTGGGAAATGCGACTAACTTAGATGGGAATCTTGGTCGACATGGACCAGTTGGGCAGAAGGGCCTGTTTCCATGCTCTATTTAATATTTATCAGTCTATACACTTTTCCTACCAATGTCATCTTTCTGTTTTTACCTCCATCCAGGTAAACTTAATATCTTCTGAGTCACAGCTGTGCTTAATTCAGCTGTAAACAGTGCTTCCTTGCCATCTTTTCCTTCGCTTTGATCCCCTTGCAACCATGACTTCATAATGTCTTTCTGATCATACCTGCTTACCTCCATTTGTGTAATTAGTCATTTACGTTGGTACAAATGCTTTGGGCATTAAGGCAAAAAGTCTTAAGGCTTTCCTCTTATCGATTTTATGTACTTCTATCAGATCATCCCTCAGCCTGCTTCACTCCAGGGAAAACAAGCCCAGCCTATTCCAAACTCTCCCCTTAACTGCAGTCCTGTAATCCATGTCACAGCCTGGTAAATCTTCTGTATTCTCTCCAGCGCCACCACATCCTTCCCATAATGTGACGACCAGAACTGTGCACAAGCGGTTTAACCAATGTTTTGTAAAGTTGCAACGTAACATTCCAACTTGCATATCCTTTGCTCTGATCTATGAAGGCAAGCATGCCATATGCTGCCTTCACCACACCATCTAACTGAGTTGCCATTTTCAGGGAGCTATGGATGTGACCCCAAGGTCAAAATTGACTTCCTAAAATATATCATCTCTCATATGTCAGGATTAAATTCCATCTGATCTAAATCCTGCTATAGTCTTAGATTACCATCCCCTCTATCCACAACACCACCAATTTTCATGTCATCCCCAAACATACTTATCATTCCCCCTAAGTTTCACATCCAAGTTGCTAATGTATATCATAAACCACAATGGCGCCAGCACTGATCCCTGCAGCACACCACTGGTCACAGACTTCCAGTCAGAAAAGCAACCTTCCACTACCACTCTGTCTTCTGTCACCCAAGAAAATTTTGGATCCAGTTAGTCAGCTCGGCTTGGATCCAATGAATGTTACCCTTCTGGACCAGCCTACAATGTGGGACCTTGTCATATGCCTTACTAAAGTCCATATGGACAAAGTCTACTGCCCCTGCCTTTATCAATCTTTTTCATTATCTCATCAAAAAGCTCAATCCTGCACAAAACCATGCAGACTGTCCTGATCAGTCCCTGCCTTTCCAAATATACATAAATCCTATACCTTCAGATTTTCTCCAGTAATTTCCTTCCACTGACGTAAGGCTCACTGGCCTGTAGTTATTTGGCTTATCCCTGCTGCCCTTCTTAAATAAAGAAAAAAACATTATCTATCCTGCAGTCTTGTGGTAAGTCAATGAACATGAAGAAATCTTCATTGGAGCCCCAGCTATCTCCTCCCTTGCTTCCCATAGCTAGCATCCTGGGATAGATCTCATCCAGCCTTGGGAAGTTGTCAACCCTCATGCATTTCATTACATCTAATACCTCCCCTTCTTAATACTGACTGGCTCCAGACTATTAACATACTCCTCTTTGAACTCATTATCTTCCATGTCCTTCTCCTTGATTAATACAAATGAGGAATATTCATTTAGGACGTCGCCTACATCATCTGGCTCCACACATAGATTATCCATTTGGTCTCTAAGGGGACCCACTCTTTCCCTGGCTACCCTCTTGCCCCCTAATATACTTAAAATACCTTGGGAATCTCCTTAATTTTTTTTGTCAAGGATATTTCATGGCCCCTCTTTGCCCTAATAATTTCTTTAGTTCTCTGCAGCACCCTCTATATTCCTGTCAATCAACTCCATTTGTCTATATCTGTCATATGATCAGGTATCTAATTCCTTCTTCTGCACCATTTCTTCAGCCAAATATTTATTGGTTCTATTCCGATGAATGCATAGATGTGGTCAAGAGCAGTAGTATGAATGCCTGTGGTTTTGAAAACTATAATAAAGTCAAATACCTCTTGCAGATGTGAATGAATACTTGTGTTTGGTTGACACTTTAGATTTGTCTAGCAGCAAAACTTGCATGCCTGCATGGTATTCAAAGTAAGAGTCATTCTCATTTTCAGAACCTTTCCTTCAGGATCCTTGCAGCCGCATCACACTTCACTGCTCACTGCTGTATTTACAGAAGTCAAGTATGGTTCAACTGGCAAAGTGAGGAATGTTCCACTTATGATTAATGTGACTTTTGCATTCACACCTGGAAGGGGGATTTGGCTAGATTATAGGGCTATTAAAAGGGTCATATTCCTTCAGGACACATAATGGTAATTTTCTGAAGAAAAGTACTTATGTAGAAAATTCATTCCTTTGATGCCCTCTGTTTCTGAAACAAAGTAGCATTATATAAGGGATCCCATGAGCAATGTTTTTTAAACTGGCACTAACAAATAAACCATTTTTGTTTCAGAAATTTCTGAATTAGGGCAAGGAGATTGCTAACATTGTATTAAAGCTGTTAACAAATCCAAAAGAATTTTCAGGTCATTTATCTTCATGGCAGCAGTAGAAATCAGAATATTTCCAAGTTGCCACTCCAAATATGGATAGTGAGTCCTCAGACATGAAGAGAGGAAGGCAGGCAGATTAAAGACATAGTCAGAATAGTAGATGCATTGGAAGTTTGTTAACAATCAAAGGGAGCTAAGTTGTCTGGGTTTATAATGACTTCAGATCCAAGGAGTTCCGCCATAAAATGATGGTGCACAGGGGAAGGCAATTTGGTCCATTGTTTGTTGGTGCTGGATCCCTGAAGGAACCACATAGTTAATCCTGTTTCCCATTTATCCAATATTTCATTAATTGTCAGGTGCTGTGGAACACCCTGAGGTAGTGAAATCTTGTAGTGACGGTCAGTATTTTAAAGTTTTTATCGAATTCTGATTTGACAGTGTAGTTGAATCTGCTTCCACCACCCTATGAGGCAATGCTTTCCAGATACCCTATGTATAAAATATTTTCCCATTTGTGTTGCCCCGGTTCTTTGTCAGCCATCTTTAATTCTGTGTCATCTGATTACCAAGTTTTCTGTCATTAGAAATTGTTGCTTCTTACCTATTTAGTCAGACCTCATTACTTGCCACACCTCTATATAAATAAAGGTAGAGAATACAAAATCTATTAAGTTGTGCTAAACTATACAAAACACTGGCTGCATCTTGTTGCTTCAAATACTGAGCATTACCCCTAATACAAAATGAAAGGGTACAGAAGAGATTTGCGCTGATAGATGAGATTTTATAATTAAATAAATGGAGAAGCTATGGTTGTTGTCTTTGGAGATTAACAAGATTTGTGGGTGCTCAATGCAAAGAAAGAGTAAATAAGAGAATCTGTTTGCAGTAGTTAAAGGGTGATGACCACAGAGCACAAAATTAATGTGATTGGCAAAAAAAGACCAAAGGTAACATTTACAAACTATTTAAGCAATGGTTAGGATTTGGACTGATTTTAATAGTAGTAGTTGCATTAAAGTAAATTAGATAGCACTGAATTGATCTCTGGAAAGAACAGAGGAATGTAATACTATATTTGCCATTGCTGATGTCCTCTATTGACCATGTCACATAATACATGGTAATGAATATAGCGTTGTCAAATGTACAGTACCCAATGAGTTGTTTGTAGAGTAGATATTTGGTCTGTTGGGGTGGACATTTACACATCACTATTTATCTCAAATTCCTGAATCGGAGATGCTGGGGAGTATGGTGAGTGTTCGAAATGGGCAATGTTCCTGCTTAATCACAAACCCCAGTAACTGCAGTTAAGTATGGTTGCTTCCTAGGATTTGTATATAAAAAAAAGAAAACTTTTGTGTTATAATAATATTTACTCACCCCACCCTTGATTCTTGCTATTAACACTCATTAAGCTTTTTTTTCGTTAAGGATTGAAAACGGAGATTTTGATTTACTTAGAATATTTTGCTATCTCAGGATGTCCTATAGCATTTTACAACCAATAATTCTTAAAGTATAGCTGCTGTTGTAATGTTGAAAGCATGGTAGCCAATTTACACACAATGAGCAGTGTACATGATAATGACAAGACAATCAGTTTTAGTAACATTAGTTGAAAGTTAATAAATATAGGCCAAGGCGCTGGGGATAACTCGTGGTTAGTAAGATTAGTGCCATGGGATCTTTTGCATTCACCTTGGAAAGCAAGTGGGACCTTGATTTAATCTCTCATCCAAAAGAGAGCACAATCAACATGGCAGCATTCCTTCATAACTCCACTGGAATGTTAGTTTAGTTTATGCGCTGAGATCGCTGGAATGGAGCTTGACCCCAATGCAAGTATGACCTGATTTAAAAGTGATGTAATATTGATCATAAGTTAGAGCATGTTTACACTGATGAAAATAAAATTGGTTTTGTTGATTAAAATGAAAAATTATATTGAGTCAATATTGAACGTTGTATCCCATATTCTATTGGTTTATTAGCAGTGAATCACAAATGTTCTTATCTTACTTTTCAGGTAAAATGGTTATAAGCATGTGTCTAGTATAAATTAACCTACTGAGGAATGCCTGTCTGTGATTAGATACATGCACATTCAGGAAATATTTGTTAGATGACTGAGAGCCACATATGTCTACGTAAACATCTACTGATATTTGAAATTCAAACTCTTAACAGGAGCTTGTCATGTACATGAATTACATTGACATAAGTATTCATTGTGTGAGAACTACATTTTGTAAATGGAGATTTTGTCATTCAATCTGAAATGATTATTCTTAGATTGTATGCTAAATACATGTTCACTCTAACATGTATTGAGTATTTAAAGTATGGCAACTAGCAGTTTATTTTTTGTTTTCATTTTTCTAAAGAACAGTAAAAATTTGATAGTATAGGGGGGACTAAATCTGAATCTGGCATTTAGCACACTGAGGAATTGTGGCCAAGAATTATTTTAGTCTTATGACTAAATATGAATTCAATCAAAGACAAAATTCCACCCCAATCTTTTTCTGAAGGTGCTAAGTGGGTGCTGCAATATCAGCCGTGGTTTCATTGAAGTCAATGAAACCCAACGTCGGGAGAAGAGTACAACGGGGAAGGCCAATACTCCAGCATTCCTGTAGTGCTAACGACCAGAGAGACATTTCTATGCACCAGGTATTGACTTAAATAATTAAAACCTTTTTGCCCTCTCATGATTTTGTGATTTTTGATTTAACATTTTGCTGCAATTAAGACAGAATTAGAATAGGTAAAATTCTACAAAGGTTTGCATCATATGTACAGAAAGGTTATTTCTTTGTCATAAATATGTGGGTACAGTATGTTACTTCTGTTTCTGGCCTGATCTTCAATCTGGGACATTGTGGTATTTGTGGTAAATGAGTTTTAGTTACATATTTTTAATGTGTGAGAAAGAACGTAGTAAAAGGGAGACAGTAAAATCTACAACTGAAAATTTAAAGTTGTCTGTATTGACTTTTATTTGTTCAGTTGTTTAGTGCAGAAATCTGTTCATTCTAGGTTTAAGTCGTTCTGAAATTATGTTGAGTCCTTCAACCATTAAAATGGTTGAAGGGTCTTAATATGTTTGAAACTAGCCTCTTCTATTGGCGTTCTTTACTTAATTTACAGGCTGCATTTAAATTGGCTTTGAATTTCTTTCACAGGTTTGTATAAGTGGATCTTTAGCAAGATTTTATTTTTCCACAGTTATGAATTAAAAAATTTCTATTCTAATGCATAAATGTTTTGCAGTGATTTTCATAGAACAAGACTGTGATTTGTGTTTTCAAAGTATGAGTTGCATGCTGAAAGCTTGGTTGATGGGGATTGATATCTTTCTTTTTTTTAAAAAAAGGTGTGAAGGTAAAATACTGAAATCTGAAATGTAAACAAGTGCTGGAAATGCACAGCAGGTAAGGCAGTATCTGTGAAGAACAAAATAATATTTTTGCAATCAACAGTCTTCGGTGGGAACAACTGATGGATAAGCTAAGTTTTAAATGCAAAGGAAAGAAAGGAAAGACTAAACAAATGATAAGTTTTGCAGACGGCTTGAATGGGTGGAATTTGTGATAAGATGGAATTGACTTGTGCTTTTTTCAATCTACCATACTGCATTTGCTGGTCAAAATGCAATCACCTTGCTATTGGGAGTTAAATGTAGATTGATTAATCACTTCTGTTCAGTCAGCAGGTGTGATTCTGAGCTTGCATTTCCCTGTAACTTTTAATTCTCTGTCCACTCTCTCTCTGACCTGTCTCCCACTCTGTGACAATGAAGTTCAACATAAACCTAAGGAATAGCTTCTCTTCTATAGATTAAGCACATGATAGTCTTCCAGACTTGACATTGGATTCAGTGATTTTGATTTTTGCCTCTTTCCTATTGACACTGCCTCTAAGCAGACCTATTGTTTCTTGTCATATTTATCATCCATTTTCACCATTTTCACCTTGCACTATCATTCCTTTTGTCACATAATCTCTCCTGGATTCTATTTCTCTTTTCAATGTTGTTCCACTTTCCTATGTGACTTAAAATTTGTTCACCTCTTAACTTTTCCCAGATATGATGAAAGATTATTGGCCATCAACATTACCCCCTGTTTCTGTCTCCAAAAATCTCACGTGACCTGTTATGCGTTTCCAGCATATTTATTTCCAGTACTGTATAATATTAACTGTGTTATTAAGAATGGAATAAAGTGGAGTTTGGATGTTTTCATACAAGGAGGAAGGAACAGATCTAGTGGTTGAACAACCAAGGACTGCCCATGCATTGCTTGTGATATTGCCAGTATCCTAATTTTCCTTTTCAGTCAGGCAGTGGTGGGTATTGCAAGAAGAGCTGAAATAGTTTTTAGAGCTGAAAGTATTATTTCTATGTCTTGAGGATTATTTTAAAACTCTCAATGCACTGCATGGAGGAAGCAATGAAGTGAGCAAGATCTGTTGTAGTTTATCATTTTTAACTTGTGTGATGTACTTTTTTTTCTGATTGTGTACCTTGTGTTTAATTAAGACTGGTGACTGCAGTAATACCTTGTCTGAATTAATTGTCATGACTGAGTAAATTTATTTCTATGTTGGTCCATTGCTTTGAAAAGAATATACTTTTGAATTATTTACTGTACTGTCTGCAAAGTTTCCATATAAACAGGGCCCAGGTGTACCATTTGAGTACTTAGCTGAAGTCAAGTTGCAGGTGATTTTAATGTGCATCAGATGTACTGAAGTTCAAATCAGTCTTTGGGAATCCTTCAAATGAAGAGGAATTAGTTTTGTTTCTGCAACATGATGACATGTACATTCATTATTGGGGTCTTGCATGTAAGGAGACTTTTGTGTTAGTTTTTAAGTCATGTCATTTAATATTGGACCATGTAGTGAAGAATGTTAGGAATGCTAGGAAGAGAAGTGGGTTGAACAGGAATGCTTGTATGCTCCTTGTTGATATATGCATAGCTGTAGATGTTAGGTGAACACAGGTTTAATGTAAGCTGTAATGCAGTTGTGGTCAACTGGCCATTCAAGGCTCTCATATGATCGTCTCTATTGCAAGGTATTAAGTGGCGGCCAGTACATTTGGAACTTTGGTCTTGGTCAGGAGAGAAATTTTCAAAATGAAGAAGGGGGCAGAGGGTGTACAAGGGATAAATGGTGAACGTAGAGTCACACAGTTAAACAAAACAGAAATAGGCCCTTCGGCCTAACCAGTCCATGCTGACCAAGGTATTAGTAGAATTTTACAGTGGATCAGCTCCTTTCAGCTCTTGACCAGGTGTTGTGCTTTCACTGCCCCAAATTTGCTCAAGTTACTCTGGCTAACTGTTTCCCCAAATTCCCAAGAACTTAATGTATGAAAATAGGATGATCATAAGAGTCAACAGAGAAGATGAAATTATTTAGTTTCTTGGTTAACGTTGCATCAAAGTCTGGACAGTTAAGATTTTGAAATTCTCTTATAGATGATTTGAAGAATTATTTTTTTCCAGGAACAAATAGAAAGAAGTAAAGGATGGAAAAGATGTGGGAAGTGATTCAAAATTGCATTTGTAAATGGTGAACTAATGATGCAAATAGAAATGAATGACTGTGATCTGAATGCAATAATGGGTGTGGATCCAAAAGTGACATAGATTGGAATTTAAGTTTCACAGGAGCTTTTTAGGAGAGGCAAAACTGAAAAAGAGGTAGGATGGATGGCCTTGATAGTAAAGAATAGGCTAAAGTAGAAAAGAAGGATCTTGGGTCAGAAAACTAAAAAATAGAATCAGTTTGAGTGGAGCTATGAAACAAGGCAAAAATTGTTGGTGGGAGTTGGCTCCAATTGTGGTAAAGCAGAGCACTGCATAGTTTGGAATTTAGAGATGCTTGTAACAAGAGTAAACAACAATCACGGGGGACTTTAATCTGCATATGGATTAGGCAAATCAAATTAGCAATAGCAGTGTGGATGATGTATTCATGGAATGTGTAAGATATGGATTTCTATGTCAGTATGTTGACAAATCAATGAATGAGCAGGCTATTTTAGATATTGTATTGTGCAATGAGAAACAGTTAATTGATGATCTGGATGGTAAGAAATATCTGATCAGTCAGAAACTAGTGTCATAAATCTGAGTAAAACAAACTACAAGGGCATTAGCTGTGAGTTAGCTATGGTAGATTGGGAAATGACATTAAAGGTAAATTAAAGTAATAGCAAACTTCTAAAGGATTAATATATAGTTTACAAATAATATATTTCCTTTTCTGAAAGCTAAACAGTATAACAAGGAAAGTGGTTTGGCTGTGCATAGCAGAGAGATCAAAGGTAAAGGCTTGGAATGTCAGAATCCAACAAAGGACGATCAAGGCATGAATCAGGAAAAGGAGAATAGAATGCAGGAGCAGACTAGCAAGAAACATAGAAACACGTTAGGAGGGTCTATGCGTATGGAAAAAAGGAAAATATTAGTTGCAGTTAACCCTCAAAGAACCAGGAGAAATTACTCTGGGGCATGTGGAAATGGCTGAGAAATTAAACAAATATTTTGTTTACTTTCACAGATGAAAACATGGAAAACTTCCCGAAAATGATGGAGAACTAGAGGGAAAGAGGAACTCAAAGTAATTAGCATTAGTCTAAAAAAAAAATTAGCGTATTAATTAATAGGCCTGTATTCATGTGACTATAATGGGATTGGATGTTGTTAAGTCCCAGGACTTGATGAACTGGACCCCAGGTTTTGAAGGAGATGGCTATGGAGATGGTGGATGCACTGATTGTTAACTTCCAAAATTCCATAGATTTTTAGAACAGTTTCCACAAATTGAATGAGCAGAAATGAATTCACTATCTAGGAAAGGAGGGAGAGAGAAAATGTGGAACCAGTTATCTTGATTTGAATAGCAGAGAAAATGCTGGAATCTGTTGTTAAGGAAGTGGTAACAGGGTACTTAGAAAATAATAATTGGCAGAGTCAGCATGGATTTATGGAAGGGAAATCATGTTTTACAAATCTGTTAAGTTTTTTGAGATTGTAACTAGCAGAACAGAGGAGAGAGTATATGTGGATTTAAGGCTCCTGATAAGAAATCGTTAAACAAAATTAGAGTGCATGGTGTTAATGATCTGTTTACTCCTACTCACTACATTCTAATCTTTAACCAATTGATGATTGGTTAATGGCTGGGATGCAGTGAGTAGGAATAAATAGATCATTTTTAGGTTGGGAGGCTGCGACTAGTGTGGTACATCAAGCATCTGTGCTGGGGTTTCAGCAGTTCACAATCTATGTCAGTGTTTTGAATGAGGGGATCAAGTGTAATATATCCAAATCTGCTGCTGATGTGAAGCTAAGTGGGAGTGTGGGCTGATAGGAAGATGCTGATCGAATTTGGGGAGATATTTTTTAATTAATGAATGAATAGATCGAATATAGTGGGGAAAATATGATGTTATTTGCTTTGTTGGAAAATATGATGTTATTTGCTTTGTTGGAAAATATGATGTTATCTGCTTTGTTGGAAAATATTGAAAGGCGTTTTTTCCCCAAAAATGAGAGATCGAAAGGTGTTGTCACGTTCAGAAGGATCTGGGTGCGCTTGTACATGAATCACTGAACATTAATATTCAAATACAGCAAGAAGTGAAGGGCCTTTATTGTAATCTGACTTGAGTACAAGAGTAGAGAGGTCTTGCTGCAGTTATTTTGGGGCCTAATAAGAATTAACCTGGAATATGGTGTACATGTCTTGTCTCTATACCCAAGGAAGATTATGCTTGCAATAGTGCAACAAAAATTGACCAGATTGATTCTTGTTTTGGGGGTGATGTGTCATGTGAGAGAGATTAAGCAAACTAGGTCTATACTCTTCTGGAGTTCAGGAGGATAAGAGGTGATCTTATTGAAATCAACAAAATTTTCACTGGACTTGCCAGAGTAGATGCTGAAGTTGATGTTTCTCTTAGCTGGGGTCAATATCTCAAAATAAAGATTTGCCATTCCAACTGAAATGAGAAGAAAATACCTTGCTCAGAGGTTAATCTTTGGAATTCTCTGTCCAAGAGTCCTGTGGTGGCTCAGTTTGCTAAGTTACTAGCCTTCTTGTAGTATTTCCTGGCGTTTATTTTTGGTGTCTTTATTTTGTAGCCAGAAAGATTTTACCATGCATCCTTGGAGCATACAAGTGGAAACTTACTGAATAATATTTGCAAAAGGCCATGTGTTGCTGGGAAGTGGGAGCTCACCATTAGCAGTTTGGCTCAGTGAGCAAAAGAAAGGAAGGGAAGTGACAGGAGGTAAACTGGTTGGTCTCAATCTGAATAACTTGCTTAAGATTGTTATTGGAGAGGAGGATGAAGAAGATGGGAGAGGGATTTAAGAAGATTGCAGTAGAGAAATAGAAGTTGCAGATCATCTTTGAATTCTAGGATTATTTTGAGTTATCGTATGTAATAATGAATGGATAAGTTAATTATTTTCTTTTGCATTTCTGAGTGTGATACTGAGTATTATGGCAAGGAATTGGCAAGGGTGACAGGAAGTTAATTTTAATGGGGACTAAGGTGTCAAAGCTGGAAGCTAGTTTGGCTGAGTGGTCATTGTGGAACTGTTTGTGGCAAGTGAAGGTTCAGAGGTTAGAACGTTGAGAATTTGAAAGCTCAGATGTAAGTGAATTGGGTTCCTCCCCTATTAATATGCTCCTTTTTAAATCAACGTTTGACCAAGCTTTCAGTAATCTGGCCAGATCTCCCTGATTTTGCTGTAAAATTTTGTTTATCGGTGCTCCTGTGAAATGCCTTGAGACATTTTGCTAAGTTTGAAGTGCCTCATAATTATGTTGTTCTTATTGCCAGGGATTTACTCTTTTCCTTTCTTTACCCTGACCCTCCCCTCGAATGGTAACTTGATAGCTTGAAATATCACAGAGTTCTTAGTAAGTTCGTTTTGTACTATTATGTATGCATTGCAGCACCTGAACAAAATCTGGTTGTACTACTGAGCAGCTTTCAGCAACTCAATTTTTATACTAAGCAAATTTGCTTAATATCTTAACTAAGTATAGGTCCAGATTTTCCTTTTGGTAATTTTACTCCTGGGATTGATTAAGCTTTATACCATCAATATAGTGGATCACACTAGAAAATTAGCATTTGTGTTGTTCGAGTCATTGAAATGAACTCTGGGTCTACTTTTTTGGCAGGGTGTTGTTACATGTTTGAGCTTATTTGCCAAGTGAAGAAGCTTTTGTTGAATTTAAATGGGACAGAATAAGGAGCTTTGTCAGACCAGAGTCATTAAGTTTTAAGACCTAATATAAAATCTTTAAATTTAATTTTCATATTGAATTTGGATATGTATTCTGGAGAGAATATAGTTGGATTGGATGGAGAATAACTTTGACTTGCATGCTTATTTACTTATGTGAGAAGAGTCATTGTATTTGGTGTTCAGGAATAAACTGGTAACTTTCTCTTTCTGCCACTTCAGCACAAATTGAAGATGAAATTCAGCACAAGCTATTGTCTAAGCTATTCATTGTCTTAACTATCAATGCTTCTGGGACACTAAAATGCATTGCTCTCTTTTCTTTATGACATTAAAATTTTGTACCGTGCCTTATACTTTGCTGAAAAGCTAAATTCATTCCATCTGCTAAAGTAAATTAGATGTTGATCTGCAGATCAAACTCACCAGAACTGTTGTGATGGACATTCCACTGGTACATTTTGGTCTTCCATCCTTATTGACCTATTTGCAGCCTTTGACACAATTGACCAGGTCATTTTTTCTGCACCTTGCATTTGGTTCTCATTTATCCAATCATATCTGGGAATCACCTGCAATGGTTTCTGTTCCTGCTGCTGAAATCCTTCATCTTTCTTTGGTTCTAGTTCCTATTTCTCATCTATATGCTGCCCCTCAGTGAAAGCATGTGAAAATATATACTCTGACAAGCATTCATCCCCCACTTACTAGCTATCTTTTGATTCCTTAACTGTGTCCAAGTTTCATGCTGATTATTCCCACATCCAGTTTTGGATGAATAGAGATTTCTTCCATTTAAACATCAGGAAGATCAAGCTCCATCATCTGTGTGGGCAATGCCTTGGGACTGAACCTGTTCATTCACAACCTCGGTTAAGTTTCTGACCCCCTATCCTCTCCAGCTCTGTATCGTGTGTGTCTTCATTCCTGCCTCAGTACATTTACTGAAATCCTCAACTGTGCCTTTGATCCTTTTTAACTAGTTGAATGCTCTTTTGCTTGCCTCTCACCTTTCCGCCCTCTGTATACTTGATGTCATCAAAATACTTAGCATAAACAAATTCCAGATGGCCATTTGGATGAGATTTAGTCAGGTCAAACTAAGGCTCTGTGTAAGTTTGCACCTTTAAGGGGACGAGTGAAAAGGGTAGCTAAACATCACACACTCTTCATTTAAACTGGTATATATCATAAAAAGATTCTCAACAACCAGACCCTCCAGTAATATTACGATTACTTTGAAATGTGGGTGTTCCTGTCAAGCAAGATGCATTGGAAAGACTGGATTCTGTAACTGGCCTCTCAAAAGAAGTGCTTGAGCAATGCTGCTATTAATCTTGCTGCTATATGAGAAGAACAATCTAGTTAAATGATGACCTGCCAAAAAGTAGTATGCAGTGGTAATCAAAAGTAGTATACATCTTTGAGATTTAATATGTGAATTTATTTGGGTAGGGAGAAGATTGGGGAGGGGAGGAAAAAGAGAGCAGCATGAATAGAATTAAACAAAACACAATTACTAGCTCTCATTTATGCATTTGGAATGAGTGAACTATAAAAGAACTGCACTGTTATGCTTTTTTAGGAACTGGGGAGACCAGTATCAAATGTGTTGAATGCATTTGATTATTTTCAGGTGTTTTGTAGCCTGTGTTGCTTAGAGTACAGATCCTGTTGGCAGAAAAGTGTTGTATGCATGGTTACGTGAGCAGACTGTGGGGGTGGGGTCAACACTGCAGTAACTGCAGCCTGAATTAATGGATCATTTTCTACTGACATAGGGAATTCCTACCATTGTCCCTTCATATATACAGACAAAGGCAATTCAACCACTTTATAACTAAAATATCTTCACTGAAATTTCTGTAACATTTATGCTTTGCATTAGTTATAATATGTCCTGTTCTCTATGGATGATAAATAAATGTGTAAACCGTTGACTGTTGGATCGCAGTCAAAGATTCAGAGAGCCATTGTAGACAGATTTTAATGCATTAGGATTGTTCAAAGTTAAATAACATTTTTGAAGGAATTGTATACTGTAAGCCTTTAAGTAATAAAGAATATCCTTAAAATAGTTATGTATTTTGGAAATGCAAGATACAGAAGTGTGAAATTTAAAACAGTGCCAGAAAGTCAAGGTAGGTCTGTCGGCATGTGATATTACAAAAGTCATGTTAAAATGTCAAATGGTAATTCTTTGATAAAGTTTTGCATTTTTATGTGAGCAGCTGTGGGATACTTTCCCATCTATTGACTAACTGGTATATTCAGAATCCAAAGATCCCTTAGCCAGATTTGAAGATGATCGGTCATGCTTTGATACTGTGTTTACTAAATTTATGTGCATATTGCTTGATTAACCTGCTGGTAACTTGGTGAAAAGCCAAAACAGTAATTACAGATCAGCTTTAATGTATTAATGTTTTGCAATTGGTGGCTGTATCTATTTTTTTGCAAATTTATGCAGGTAATTGTCTGAGTACTTTTTATGTGAGTACAGCTGGCAAGCTCATTTCATTGCCATTTCCTAATTGCCTTTGAGAATGTGGTGATAAGCTGTCGTCTTGAATTGGTTAAGTCCTTGCTGTCTTGATACTCCTGCACTGCTGTACAGTAAGAAGTTACCAGGATTTTGATTCCGCAATGATGAAAGAATAGCAGTAGATTTCCAAGTCAACTCCGCGCCAAGTCAAAATAAGTGGTTGGCCGTTGGAATGAAGATCAGAAGCAATTTCTTCACCTAGTGGATGGTGAATTTTTGGAATTCTGTGCCCAAGAAGGCCAAAGAGGCTGTCGCTTAATGGATCAATAGATCTTTAGACATTAAGGGAATCAGTGGATGTGGAGTGAATGCAGCAAAGTGGTGCCAAGTTAAAAGGTCAGCCATGATTTTACTGAATGCAAAGCAGTTATATTGGGCTGAATGACCTATCCTGGCATTTTTTTTTGTTATGCTCTTTTGTGTGGGACTTGGAAGGGAACTTGCAGAAGATTACCTTGTCATTACTGTTGGTAGAAGTTACTGGTTTAGGAGGTGCTGTTGAACTTTGATCAGTTTCTGTGGTGTATTTTGTGGATAATACAATTGCAGCTTCCATGAACCAGTGGCAGAGGGATATAGAGTTTAAGGTATTAAATAGGTTCCCACAGCTACACCTGATATTTGGAAGGATTGAATGGAGTTAAGAGTTTTGGAATGAGAGCAATTTTAGCCAGGTGGAGGAATGTGACAGTGATGGATTATGTCCAAGGAAGAACCATCAGGCCTTTTGGTAAATGACAGAGGTATAGAGAGACTGGGCATCCATAGTGAAATGAGCTTGTTGGGGCCAGGAGGCTGGAATCCTTTAATGTGGCAGTCCTTTCAAATTTTTAATGACCTAGTTGTGAAAAAACTGGACAAGGGGTGAAAGAATTGTCACAAAAGGAAAAAAAATAGCTCTGTGGGGCAAGAAAAGTTTGAAATGAAAGATGTAAAGATGTTCCTGGGCAGTTTTCCTTTATCTCTTGGGGTGGGGGTGGAGAGGGAGATTTTTTAAAAAAAAGACTGAACTTGATTTTACAGTGTGGAGGAAAGCTTCCAGAGGTGCTATATTGAGTGACCATCTCAGAAACAATGGCCTTGCTTTTGGTCTGGAACCTTGGTTCAGAGTACTATTTATGAAGATGCCATTCTGTGTCTGCAAGGTAGAGATAGATTTGCCAAACAATAACAGCGCTGCCCATTGTTGTGTTTAGTGACAATTTTGGTGTTGGCCTTTGGTGAACACGTACTGCAAGCTTAAAGGGGGGGATAGGATAGAGTCAAAGAATGGTGTGGAAAAATTGAAACAATTGATGTCTTATCAGCAGTTTTCAATGAAAAGATCTAGAGGGCATGAGGCCATTGGGAGTTGTTCAGTTTGATGGAAAATTTAGGAGGGGTCCATTGTCTGGTGTAAATGTTCATGACCAAGGAAATGGGGACGATGGAATACATGAAGACCACAGTAAATTGAGCTCAGGATGTAAAGCTATGAAGCTGAGGCCTCTACTGCTCATTTGGGGGATCAGAGAAGAGAAGCTAAGAAGGGATAGTGAAGACAAGGCAATGGGTGGCAATTGGAAGGAGAGCTTGCAGAAGATCAATTTGGAGGGACATTCATATAAAAGAGCTGTTGGAGCTTGCAATTCTTAAAACTGGAGTAGAAGTAAAAAGATTTGTTAAGGCAACAGATGAGGCACAGGATGAAGTGTCTGCAGACAAGGACAATGTTGGGAAAACGTGAGTTTGTACATTACAAATACACTTAACAAATCGTGAATAAAAGAACTCTTAAACTGTTGACCAAGGAAACCTGTAAGTAATTATGTTATAAATAATTTTTAAAAAATAGTTTGCATTTTTCATTGATGAAAATAAAGAATTCTTTTTCAAACTGATGTTTGTGCTGAATGTCCAGAAATAGTTTGTCAGTTCATCTGCTTATTTCTGAATTTATTAATTTCCTTGTTCATTAAAGTAGCCATTTGCTAGACATGCATGTTGCCCAATGCCAGATGTACTTAGGAAAAATAACAAAACACTGAATATACTTTTGTATGTCTATGCTGGAAAATTCTTTGGCTGCTGTTTTACTTAGTTTTATTCCAAGGCATGTTGCCTTATAGTCCAGATGTTGCATTGCTTATTCCAGAAATACTTTTCAAATTCTTAGTGAATTTTGCTCAATATCGGACACCAGATGTTTTTTTTTAGGAATGGACAAAGAAAGGTCTGTAAGAAACCATATCTATTCTAACAAAATTGAAGTGAGGCCAAGGAATTCACCATATTTAATTTGAAGTCTCTGCTGATTTTTCTGTAATTCTTGTACTAATATTCATCATTTATCCTTCTGAATTTTACCTGCGGAGTTCTTCCAGCGGTTTATTTTTTGGCTCCAGATTCCAGCATCTACAGTCTCTTGTGTCTACATTCATCACTTGTCTTCCTCTGCCAGCATCATATTCTACCAAGTCAAGAATGGGAGAATCTGATGCAAGGTATGGCCACTCCTGCACTTTGCTAGTAATGTGTGTAAATCACAAACTGAGATAATCATTGTTGTGACTGACTAAACTGAGCCACACGGAAGCTGTAACTGGGAGATATAGAAGTTTTTATTCACACAGCAGATCAAATAACTACTCTAAAAGATCCATTTTTTTAAATACGTATGAGTGTGTTACAATCCATATGAGAAATTTATTATTATTTTTAGGCCAGTGTTTGGTAAGGAATGACTGAAGTTTAGTACATCATTAAAAACTGTTGACCTCCTACAATAAAGAGTAACGTTTTCAAGGTATTTTTTGGCATGACTAAAAGTAGTACCTTGAGATTGCACGAGTTCAAGTAATTTGCCTTGATGCAGTCAGAGAAGGTTATAAATTGTGTAGCTGGTGGAAAAGCATTGATGTGGGGTCAGCCATATTGGGGCCCATGTTAAACTAATCATGTGCTGAGATACTGTGGTTGCTGTCATTTTCATGGTTTAATGATGGTGAAACCACTGCAAAGTCTAGGACAGTGTATGAACTCTTAGTCATTGAGATTTCTTTTTACTACTTATCCCTTTTTAAATGCATCTTTTAATACCTTCTATTTATCTGCATTTATTTTCCATTTTACATTAAATGTAGGGTATGACCGTATACTTTGTTTTGTAATTCTTTCCATTCAGTATCTTAAAAATGTATTTGACTGATTTTAAGAGCTTTTATTAATGTAACAATTATGTTACTGTTAAACTGACAAAATAGTTGTAGGTTCTAAGGTCCTAGAGAAGTACAGCATGGAAACTGGCACTTTGGTGACTACCAAGCACTATCTTACACTAATCTTACCCTAATTCCCATTTTATTCTCCCCATATTCCCATCAACTCCCCTCCACATTCTGTCACTCAGCTACACACCAGGGACAACTTAAAATAACCAATTAATCCACCAGTCCCCACACTTTTGGAATGTAGGAGGAAACTGGAACAATGGAGGATACTTTCACAGTCACAGGCAGACCATGCAGACTCTAGTTTATCATGTTAACATTGGTGTGTATATGATGTTGGTATCACATTTAAAAGCAATCCTTTTATGTTCATTTTCTGTTAGTCTATTGTATTTTGCAGATAGTGCACTATAGAGATCAATCAGAATAGGATCATGCATGTTGGGGATGATTAACTTGAGGGAGGAATTCTATTGGTTTATGGTCTTACTATTAAAATCTTTGACAATACTGTGAAGGAAGGTTTGATAGAGGAATGTATAAGTAATGTATGTTACATACACAAGGCAATCCTGTAAATATCAATTGAATTATATTCAGAAAGCTTGTGATGTGTGTTTTCAAGCTTTTGTATCTTCTGCCTGATGGGAGTGGGGAGAAGAGAGAATGTCCAGGGTGGGTGGGGTCTTTGATTATGCTGGTTGCTTTTCCGAGGCAGTGAGAAGTGTAGATAGCCTCCATGGAGAGAAGGCTGGTTTCTGTGATGGACTGAACTGTGCCCACAACTCTACAATTTCTTGGGCAGAGCAGTTGCTATACCAAGCTGTGATGCAACTGGATAGGATGCTTTCAGTGGTGCATCTATAAAAATTGGTGAGGGTCAACAGGGACATGCTGAATTTCCTTAGACTTCTGAGGAAGTGGGGCATTGGTGTGCTTTCTTGCATGAAAGTGATTTTACCCAGGATAAATTGTGTTGACGATTGATTTCAGGCAAAATTGCCCATTGGGAAATAAGTCTGGTCATATCTTTGCACAATTCACCTTAACGTGGCTAATCATTTCCCAGCAAACATTACACATTTAATTATGTTACAAGTCACGCACCACGTATTTCCTCCCTTGCTGGCAGAAATTGGAGCTTTTGAGTGCAATCTACAACCTTTGTTTAAACACTTGCAGTGCAACTGGAAAATATTATTGCACTTCTTTCCATTTGAGAGAATGCTGTAGACATCAGGAAACCTGACTGGACAGCTGCAGAACTTGGTGCACATTGCTCAGTCATGTTCCAAAGGTCCAAGTGTGCCTAAACTAAGCTAATAGGGAATGCTTTTACCAGAATTAGCTCTGACAATCTCCTTGCATGGGTGCTTTAGTAATGACAGCTCTAGCAGCAGTCTATTAGCGACCTTTCTAGCCTGTTGTACTGCAAGGTCTGCAGTAAAGAATCAGAATCAGGTTTATTATCACTGACACATGTCATGAAATTTGTTGTGTTGCAGCAGCAGCATGGTGCAAGACATAAAAATTATAATAAATTACTAAAATAAATAAATAGTGCAAAAAAAAAGGAATAAGGAGGTAGTGGTCATGGGTACCATTCAGAAATCTGATGGTGGAGGGGAAGAAGCTGTTCCTGAAATGTTGAGTGTGGGTCTTCAGACTCTGGTACCTCCTCTCTGATGGTAGTAATGTGAAGAGAACATATCCTAGTGGTGAGGGTCCTTAGTAATGGATGCTGCCTTCTTGAGGCACCACCTCTTGAAGATGTCCTCAATGGTGGGGAGGCTTGTGTCCGTGATGATGCTGGCTGAGTCTACAACCCTCTGCAGCCTCTTTCGATCTTGTATATTGGAGCCTCTATACCAGGCAGTGATGCAACCAGTCAGACTGCTCTCCACTGTACATCTGTAGAAATTTGCAAGTCTTCGGTGACATACCAAATCTTCTCAAACTCCTAATGATGTAGAGCCACTGGCATGCCTTCTTCATGATTGCATCAATGTGTTGGACCCAAGATAGATCCTCTGAGATGTTGATGCCCAGGAACTTGAAGCTGTTGACCCCTCAATGAAGACTGGTGTGCATTCTCCTGACTTCCCCTTCCTGAAGTCCACAATCAATTCCTTGGTCTTGCTGACATTGAGTACGAGATTGTTGTTGCGACACCACTCACAAAGATGGTATTTGGCAAACCAGCGTCAATTTTCTGTGCAAAGCAAAGGATGTTACTGGTCCTAATTGACGGCACTAGTATGTTGAGGATTATTTACAAAAAGTAGAAAAATTAGATGGTACAAAGATTGAACATTAACTTTTTCAGTAAAATTATACACTTTAGAGCCTTTTTTATTTTACTATATGTGGAAATCAAAGTGTTGGTTGTACATCAGAGAGTTCTATGTGGTTGCCATCTAGTTACTGAAAGGCAGATGCCTTTGATGTGCTGACTCTCAGATCTTTCCACCTTTATTTCAGCATCTAGGCTCTGAGGTGGGTGATAGGACCCTTACTAAAGGTGTCTTGTTCTCTGAGCTGATACTGTGGAGTGTCAGGTACAATAATGCACTGTGGTAGTTGTCATCTGTTGCCTCCTCCTCTATCTCAGTGTTCCTTGCTGCTGCTTCAAAACTGTCACTTTTTGAGAATGGTCAAATGTGAGAATCTACAAAGACATTAAACAGAAAATATTTGCACGTAAGCTGTGCAAGTGAAACTAATCACTATGAAACATTGTTAGCATACTTGGTAGGTTGCATTATACAACTACTTCATGTTGAGGAGGCACAGGATAGTCTCCTCCTTTGGATAAATCACTTCATATGTGAGGATCCTCCCCTACCTTCTGTTTGGGTAGTTTCATGGAAACAAAAGATAGAAGTGGGAATAAACCATTGGGCCTTTTGTACCTGCTCTTAAAAATAACTACTTCCTAAATGTACTCGGTGACATGGCCCCCACCTCCTTTTGGTGGTAGAGAATTCTATAGGTCATCTGCCGAGAGAAGAAATTTGAGCTTATCTCAGTCCTAAGTGAGTTATCCATTAACCTGACCACTTCTTCCAGACCACCATCTAGGGGAAACATCCTTCCTTCATCCAGTCTATTCCTTGCCATCTTTGCATAAATAGAGGAGATGAAGGAAATTGTGTGAATTACTCATTATTGTACATTTGTAGGCTTGGCCACTATGTGGTTAAATGGCAGTGGTGGCGTTTTGGATGAAGTCATATTTGGTGTTATTAATAACTGTGTATGTGAGTGGGAGAGAGAAAAAGAAGTGGCAGTGTTTATTTTGGATTGGAAACAAGAAAATAAGAGCAGGAGTAGACCAGTCGGCCCCTCAAGCCCACCCCGCCATTCAATGTGATTATGGGTGACCTATCTCAGTCCTCCTCTGTGCCAGGTCCCCATAGCCCTCAACCACCCACCTGTTTAAAAAAAAAAGTTACCTTCACTTTAAAACTTGTAATGGGCTTGCCTCCACAACTCTCAGGGATAGAGAATTATGACCCCCTGTGAGAAGAAATTTCCATGTTTTAAATGACTGGCCCCTTATATTAAAACTCTGTCCCCTAGTTCAAAACTCTACCCTGTTATGTCCTCTTAGGATCTTATATGTTTCAATCAGATTGTCATCATTCTTCTAAACTCCAAAATACACAGACCTAACCTGTTTAGCCTTTCTTGATGGGACACTCCTCTCATCCCAGATCACAGTGTTGCTATTCTTCATGGAATTTTGGTCAATTTCATGTTTTTTTTTTGAGAAGAACCCAGTTGGGCATTAGCATTATATACAGCACATATTTAGTGGACCAAAAAAGCACAAGATCCAGTTTCTAGGCCGAGGTTTTACTGTGCCAGGGTAGGTGAATTTTGTGAAGGTGCGATACTAGTTTGAGGACAGTGGCCATTCCTTGCTCTCCTGTGCACAGAGGTGCAACTAGTGGAGCAGCTGCCTCGGCTCCAACAACCTGGGTTTGATCTTGTCCGTGTGACGTTTCCACATTTCTCCCTGTGACTGTGTGGGTCTCCCCTCGGTATCCTGATTTCCTCCCACATCTCAAAAATGTGCTGATTGGAAGGCCAATTGGTGCCTGTAAATTGCCATTAGTGTGTAAAGTTAATGGTAATAATTGGGATGAGTTAATAGGAAAGTGGGATAGAATAAAATGGCATTTTGTAGGATCTTTGGAAATGGGTATTTAATGATCATTGTGGACTTGGGCCTGTTTCCATGTTGCATGATTGTATGAGTAATATTTTTAATGAAAAATTTTGAGTTAAACTCTGCTTTTACTTGTGATGAGGTTATGTCAGCCACTGTAAATGGTCCAGGGTTCTTCTGCAAGTGGATACCCCAGTCCCAGGGTGTTCATTGTGTATTTGTTCCGATGGGATTGTGGACCATATTGAGTAGAAATGAATCATTTCCTTGGGGTGGAGAAACTTGCCTGTGGTGCAGAAGACTACATCTAGTGAGAAGAGTTTGCCGTGCACTTCCAGTTAACATGAGATCTGTGTCAAATTTCACCAAAGGTAATTAGGAAAACAGCAACGTATTGATTAAAGGCAGTATTGGAGCAGAAACCTTGCTGGATAATTGAAAGAAAAGGGAATAAATAACTTGGGATTTGAATTATAGCTAGGAATACTATTAAAGAGGTATAATATGTACAATGTTGAATGGCTATCTTTCCCTGGATATCAGACTATGATATTCTAAGATTCATTAGTGGCATCAAAAAATAAATTAAGATTAGAAATATATTTCTAAATGAGCCACAATTTCACAACTTGGTGACAAGTTTAATCTTTTGTTTGGACATCAGTTATTTCTTAATTGTACAATAATTGAATTACGATTGTGTGAAAATTCTCTAGCAAATTTGGTGGTATGAAAAGCGCGCTTCAGGTCTGCCTGTCAAACAAAGGATAATGAAAAAAGCATTCACTTACTGTACAATTGTGCCTTTTGTATTTGAGAAGGAAAAGTCTTTTACAAATGGCCATGAGTTTGTGTTGCAAGGATTATAACTTTTACCATACTAAGTCTCCATGGAGCAAAAATACCAGAGTTGCATATATTTTGATGTCCAGTGAGACCATGAAAAATGTTACTGAGAATTTTGTTGAGTTCACAAGTTGTAACTTGAGAATGAAGTACTTAGGCTTGTTCCATATTAGTCTGTTTGGCCAAGTAATTTAATATCATTGGGACAGGCAGTTGATCTCTACCAGAATAGGTTATGATTGTCTAAAGTCAGGAGAAACAGTGACATCAAATGTGCTTGTATCTTTCCCTAAATTGTTCATTTGGCCTGATCCACTTGTGGAAGTAACAGCAGATGCAGTAGAAGGTCAAATTGTTAATAGATCATCAGCAATAGTCTTTCTTATGCTGTAATATTAATATATATTCAATGTTTTCTGTGTCTTTTTTTTTTGCCTTAATGTTTTGTATAAAATTGAGTTTGAATACACTGCATGGAAATGGGCGGTTTGGTGGATTTTTAATTGTCTACATATAATGATCACATGAGCCTCTTCCCATCAGTTACATCTGCCCAATGTACTCCTCCATAACTGTATTCTTCAATCCCTTTTGTATTTATCAAGATTCTTCCAAGATTCATCAATGCTTCCCACTTTACCCACTCTAGCTGGTGGTGAGTTCAATCTCCTCACCACATTGTTCACTGTAAGATTATTATTGTAATGACTGGTTTATGCCCTCCTGTTTTTGGCATCCCAAATGGACGCCCTCCCAAAAAAAAACATTCGGATACCTAAATTTTGAAAGTGTCCTCTTTGTCTTTGGTAGCACAGTCTTTCTTGATGAGTTCAGCAGATGAAACATAGTAATATAAATGTAAATCTTTCTGCAGCCCTTTACTAACTTTTCTGTAGATCAATGAGCATTATTACACCCAGTACTCCAAAGGTTTTGCATAAGTGAAAAATTTACTCTCTTCCTATGTGTAGAAACTTGATACTGGTCAGGAGAACCTGGCTTTTTCCATATCTGACTTGACCCAAATATAATTGTAAATAAAACAATCTCACACATGTTATTCACATGTGTTAATATGACCTGGATAAAGAACTGAGGTGTACAAGCATAGCTTGGCTTGATCCAACCCAAACCAAACTGCCTTTTCTGAATACATCCAAGCTGAACTGGTACATAGTCAGACTCTGTGGGCTAGGGTTGATAGCCAGGCACGACTAGTTGGTAGCATAAAATGCACTTAATAATAACAGCAACACATTCTATTCATCTGAAATTCTCTAAGTGAAGTTAGTGGATCTGTATCTCAGAGGTGGTGTACAATGCCCTAAAGGTACTATATAGCACCTTTGCTTGGAAAAAATTTCTAGGCATTAATAAAACATTACAGCACAGTACAGGCCCTTCAGCCCACAATGTTGTGCCGGTAGTTTATCCTGCTCTAAGATCTATCTAACCCTCCCCTCCTACATAGCCCCACATTTCTCTATCATTCATATGTCTTATCTAACAGTCTCTTAAATGTCTCTAATGTATCTGCCCCCACAACCTTTGCTGGCAGTGCATTCCACGCACCCACCACTCTCTGTGAAAAAAGAACTTAGCCCTGACATCCCCCTTATCTTCCTCCAATCACCTTAAAATTATGTCCCCTCATGTTAGCCATTGTTGCACTGGGGAAAAAGTCTCTGACTGTCCACTCGATCTGTGCTTCTTATCTTGTACACCTCTATCAAGTCACCTCTCACCCTCCTCTCCAAAGAGAAAAGCCCTAGCTCACTCAACCTATCCTCATAAGACATACTCTCCAATCCAGGCAGCATCCTGGTAAATCTACTCTGCACCCTCTAAAGCTTCCACATCCTTTCTATAATGAGGCAACCAGAACTGAACACAATACTCCAAGTGTGGTTTGACCAGAGTTCTATAGAGCTGCACCATCACCTCGCGGCTCTTGAACTCAGTACCCCGACTAATGAAGGCCAGTGCACCATAAGCCTTCTTAACAACCCTATCAACCTGTGCGGCAACCTTGAGGGACCTATGGATGTGGACCCCAAGATCCCTCTGTTTCTCCACACTGCTAAGAGTCCTGCCATTAACCTTGTATTCTGCCTTCAGGTTCGATCTCCTGAAGTGTATCACTTCACACTTTTCCGGATTGAACTCCATCTGCCATTTCTCAGCCCAGGTCTGAATTCTGTCAATATCCTGTTGTAATCTACAGCAACCTTCTACACTATCCACAACACCACCAACCTTTGTATCACCAGCAAACTTACTAACCCACCCTTCCACATCCTCATCCAAGTCATTTATAAAATCACAAAGAGCTGGGGTCCCAGAACAGATCCCTGCGGAATGCCATTGGTCACCGACCTCCAGGCAAAATACGCTCCATCTACCACCAGCCTCTTTCTTCTATGAGTGAGCCAATTCTGAATCTACACAGCCAAGTTTCCCTGAATCCCATGCCTCCTGACTTTCTGAGCAAGCCTTCCATGAGGAACCTTACCAAACGCCTTACTAAAATCCATGTACACAACATCCACTGCTCTACCTTCATCAATATGCTTTGTCATATTCTCAAAGAATCCAGTCAGGTTCATGAGGCACAACCTGCTCCTCACAAAGCCATGCTGACTCTCTCTAATCAGCCTATGCTTCTCTAAATGCCCATAAATCCTGTCTCTAAGAATCTTCTCCAGTAATTTGCCCACCACTGAAGTAAGACTTACTGGTCTGTAATTCCCAGGGTTATCCCTACTCCCTTTCTTAAACAAAGTAACAGCATTTGCCACCCTCCAATCATCTGGCACTACTTCTGTGGCCAGTGAGGACGCAAAGATCATCTCCAAAGGTGCAGCAATCTCTTCCCGTAATGACGTTGGATATATCCCATGCGGCCCCGGTGACTTACCCTGATGTTTTTCAAAAATTCCAGCACATCCTCTTTCCTCACGTCGACATGCCCTAGCATGCCCTGTCATATCCCATTCTAGCAAACATCAAGGTCTCTCTCTTTGGTGAATACTGAAGCAAAGTATTCATTAAGGACCTCCCCTACTTCTTCCGACTCCAGGCACATGTTTCCTCTTTTATCCCTGATCGGTCCTACATTCACTTTGTTTTTTCTCCTTTATTGAATTTTATCAGTTTTTTTTATTCGTAGATTTATTTAATCTTCTAATCCATTTAGTTCCTTGCCTTCCTAAGAATATATAACCTTGCAATCAAATTCTTACACCTCGCCAAAGGGAGTGTAAATCTATTAAAATGAGTGAAAGCCCAGGTCTGGTATCCTCTCAAGGCTTACCTTTGAATGGGGATCCCATTTAAAGGTTCTACACTTACAGCTGTGATAACAATTTAGCATCCAGCACATTCTTAAAGCACACAATATAAAAAGTAATATCTATGAATTTTGATGTTGGCGTAATTTATTAAGCATTTTACATCGACATACCATCCATTTCATGTTACAATCAACCCTTGTTTTTTCTAGCTTTCTCAAAGGGTATTATTGGCCTATGTGGCATACCACATTCCAGCAGAACATATCCTTGCATATGTTTCAATTTTGAGCTTCAGTTTCAAATCAGACAGTTTTGAACCATGTATTTTCTCCTTGGTATCAAAATGGTATCTGAGACTTATTCTCCACAGCTGTGTTATACTCTGCTTTAATTCATTGATTTGCACGACTCCAACGTTATTGCATTTAAGATTAAATGCTGTCATGACTCAACTGTGGTTTTATTAGAGGATGAACAAAAGGAGTTGGAAACCAGAATTACAATTTCAAAGATGGAAAGTTTTGGCAAATGAAAGTGTTAATATGGCAAAGAAGTGTTATTTGTGTAGGGAGTTCCAGCTGTTTGTCATGTTATGTAAACAGTCTTTTTGTCTTGTGGTAGATCTCAAGAGTACAGTCACCACAAATCCCATAGTATTTTTCTGTTTTCTTTTACTGACCTTACACATTGAAGATGTCTTATTACAGTTCACAGAAAGCAAAGAACATGTTTGTTTTTCCAAATGGAGAAAACTTATGATGCGTAAAGGGGCAGACAAGTAAAATAATGAAAATGCATAATTCAATGAACAGTCATTTCGTGTTGCATAGAACTTGCAAAGATTGACTGATTGCAAAGATTGCCACTGTCTGTAAGGAGTTTGTACGTTCTCCCCGTGTCTGCATGGGTTTCCTCTGGGTGCTCTGGTTTCCTCCCACATTCCAAAGACATATAGGTTAGGAGCTGTGGGCATGCTATGTTGGCGCCGGAAGTGTGGCGACATTTGCGGGCTGCCTCCAGAACGTTCTACGTAAAAGATGCATTTCACTGTGTGTTTTGACGTACATGTGACTAATAAATCTAATCCTAGTGCACTGGCATATCAATCTCGATTGTGTGTTCAAAGTCTTGCAGTTTTCTAGTTAGACTGCTACAGACTGACCATAGCAGGTGTGTGATGTTTGTCCATTTATAAAGTGTCCTTGGCCTGTTGGTGGCCTTAGAATTGCACTTGAACTCCAACTGTTACTTAATTGACCAGCAGGAAAATTTAGGACAGTGGGTCTAAATTCAACTTGACATGAATTTGAACTTTGAAAGTTCTTTCTTAGTTTCCATGCAGTTATTGGATGACTGGTGCTCTGAAGGATTACTCATTTTATCTTTTCATTAAACAAAGCATTATTAAATTAAAATGTATAACTTTTAATTCTTGAAGTGAAAATCTTATTCTAAAAAGCTTTGAAAATTCAAATGGCCTACTTGCTCACAATCCAGTTATCTGCTTTTCCAAATACATCAGACAGTATAAAGTGTACACTACCTACAGGTATCACTGTTAATCAGTGTGAAGTCTCCCAGCCCCCCCAAAAAAAATCAATTTCAGTTTCTTTCTTGTATTTTGTGTCTTTTCATTTTTTGCATCTTGCTGCTGTGTAGTATGTTTAAATTCAAATTTAGGGACGTGCAAACATGAAAAAGATAAAAGACCATTAGCCTCATTCATAGGGATAGGTATAATTTTGTTATACTCTAGTTGGTAAAATGTTATGAGTGATGTGCCTTAGGGATGGGGGTTGGGATGTCAATGTTTTACAATTTATTTAAATGACTTGGGTGAAGGCACCAAAGGTACTGTTGCTGAATTGCTGAAGGCACAAAGGTAGGAAGGAAAGTAAGTTGTGAAGAGAGGTGTATAAAGGAATAAAGAGAGTGAGTGGGTAAAGATCTGCCAAATGGAGTACAGTGTGGACAAAATGTTCATTTCAGCAGGAATAATAAAAATAAAACTCTTATTTAAATGGCAAGAGATTGCAAAACATATGACACCCAGATCTGTTGGGTATCCTAGTGCATGATTTGCAAAAACTGGTATACAAGTGCTGTATGTAATGAGGAAAGCTAACAATGTTATTGTTTATTTTGAAGTGAGTTTAATATAAAAGTAGATAGATTATATAGGGCATTGGTAAGACTACATCTCAAATACAGTACAGTAAAACACCAATAACCAGCACCTTTGGGAATTTGGTGGTGCTAGTCTAGCAGATGTTCTGGACACTCTTATTTCACTTTTTTTTACATGTTACGTAGCAGTAGTACTCTAAATTTTCCAGTGCACCCAGTGAGCTTAAAGGCAGCAGGAAATGTACAAGCACTCTGGACCTCAGCTCTACCTTCCTGGACCCTGCTGTTTCAGACTCCAACCCTGGCTCCAGCTGCCCACCTGGCCTATGGTCCGAAACACCAGCTCTGGTGATACACCCCACTTGAACTTTGGACCCCCACCTGATTTGTATTCTGGACCAATGAATGAGCCAAATGCCTGGGTATCAGGATTTCTGAATAATCAGATGCTGAATTATCAAAATTTTGCTGTATACAGTATTAGTCTCCTTGTGCAGTTTCTGTACCTTTTTAAAACATCAAAAATAGAAACAAGAGTAGGAATTTTACCACTAGTTACTGCTCTTCTATCCAATTAGATCATGGCTGATCTTTTTCTTCAGTGCCACTTGTACTTAACTCCATCTCCCTTAGTTCCCTTAATACTAAAAGTCTATAAGTTGAATGTACTCTTCAGCTGTGCCTCCTCAGTTCTCTTTGTTTGAGAATTTCAAAGATTCACTGCCCTCTGGGTGATAAAAGTTCTTTTCATTTCTGTCCTGCATGGCTGACCCTTCAGTTTGAGACTGAGCGTTCTGATTCCAGACAACCTTTCAGGGAAATAACATTGCCCCATCTATGCCATCAAGCCCTGTAACAATTTTATATTTCAATTAGAATGCCCCTCGTACTTCTAAACTAGGGAGTTAAGGGCTAGTTTACTTAATTTTTACTTGTACATAAAAACCATCATCCCAGGACTCGATCTGATGAATTGCACTGCACTCGCTGTATCACAAGTATATCCTTCCTTGGGAAGGGAGACTAGATCTGTACACAGTATTCCTGATGTGGTCTTAAGTAGTTTGGAGGAACGTATCTCAATTCTTGCATTCAAACCCTTTTGCAATAAAGGCAAGCATACTATTTGCCTTCCTAATTGCTTGCTGCACCTATATATTAACTTCCAGTGTTCAAGGATACCCAGGTCCTTCTGCTCACTAACACCTTTTAACCTTTCATATTTAAAGCTACTGCGCCTTTCTATTTTTTTTCTTCTAATTTAGATGACATATTTTCCCACAGTATACTCCATCTGCTACGTTGTTGCAAATTCACCTAGCCCATCTACATCCCCTGAAGTGTTCTCCTCGCAGCCCATTGTGCCACGCAACTTAAAATCAACAAACTTGATATAAGTCACTTGATCCACTCATCCAGACTGTAGATGTAGATTATGAAGAGCTGACACTCCAGCACTGATTTCTGCGGCACCCACTAGCCACCCAACCCCAAAAATGACCCAATTGTTCCTACTTCCTTAACAGTGGGTAGCATAGTGGTGCAGCACAGAGTTGCTGCCCCTCAGCACCAGAGATCTGGGTTCAATTCTGACCTAGTGTGGCGTTTGCATGTTCTCCCTGTGAATATGTGCTCTGCTTTTTCTGCCTACATCCCAATGATGTGCAGATTGGGGTAGGTTTTTTGGCCACTAAATTGCTCCTAGTGTGGTAATAAGTGGTAGAATTGGGGGTGGGGGGAGGAGAGTGGAGGAGAGTTGATGAGAATGGAGAGAATAAATAACAGGATCAATGTAGGATTAGTGAAAATTGGTGGTTGATGGTCAGTGTGGATTTGGCAGGCTGAAGGGCCTGTTTCTGTGCTGTATCTCTGACTAATAGATTATTCAGCAAAAGAACTGTGGTAGATTGTGGAAATGGCTCATCATCTTCTCAGGTGTAATTGAGGATGGATATAAATGACACCTAGATTCTGAAAAGTGAATGTTTATTTTAAAAAAAATGAGAAATTCAATGGGGAAATTGTGTTGCATTGTTCCAAGGAGCAAATATCATTGGTCACTTGTAGCAACCAAGCTTTCAAAGGCAATAGCTTTATTTAAAGCCCCTTTTAACTTTTTTTGTAACTTATCCTACTTTTCCAAAGCAGGGATTGGGTGGGTGTGGAGTCCATCTTTGCTGACTCCTGGTCCTGAACTAGCCTCATTTCTTTAATCTCCTGTATGAGAATTTGCAGTGGCAGATCCAAGATTGAAATGGGTTTTTGGTGTGAAGTACATTGACATTTCAGCACCTTTTTAGTGGCACCAGAGAATTTCTTGTGGTCCTTTATCTGAAGTCTTGTGTTTGAATCCAATCTTGACAAAGTATGGAAGTCTCCTCTGTGAACACTCCAAGGGTCCTGCATGAAAAGAGCACAAAACCAAATATTATAAATGTTCAATAAGTTATTATTTATATGTATTATGACTGCCACTTAAATTTAAAAAAAAAGCCTTCTCCAAAACATCAAAAGTACTTCAGATATGAATTCATAATCTTGTCAGGTACAACTCTATATATTTATTGGTTTTAAACTTTTTTTTTTGTAAAAGCAGAAGGTCTATCTTATCAATATTAAAAGTGGTGGTTCAATCTTGTGAATCAATCATCCAAAATGATCTCACAAATACGTGAATGCTCTAGGATGCTAGCTACTATCGTTTATCTGGGTTGTTGTAGAGGGCAGAATAACGTTTAACAAAGAGTGTATTATAAAGGAATTCCTATGGAAGAAGGAATTTCCATTGTACTAAGCATCATAACGCTGATTGCAGCAGACCTGCTTATCAGGCTGGTTGAATGTACCAGAAAATTTTGCTATCACATTCTGTCATCCGTCAACTCCTAGAACTGTCTGGTGATTCTTATACACTCTCATTCAAATATTCACATGACATGGAATTCACCATCTTAGCTTTAAACTTCTTTAGACTTTTAATGATGTTTGAAGGAGCCAGCCATACAATAAGTGTATTGAATCTCTTGAATTAATTTATTTTACTTACTGGTTGTGATGTGCCTGGCTTATTTCAATTATACCATTTGAACTTCCTACAAATTCTTAAGATGTAAAGCCATAGAGACCAGTGTGTTTCAAATTGACACTGTAGCTGATTTATCCGAATTTTCCTTGGTTTAAGATCGTGTAGCAAAGTGAAATCCATATCACTTAACTGAAAGCATTACATGTAATGATAGATTTAAATTGGATTTGGTTAACTGTTCTCATTTTCAAAGGGGAGGCAAATGTTCAGAATGTCTCTGGCATACTGGTACAAGTGCTAAAGGATGACTAGCCGCTGTTTAAATTGATTATTTGATGGACTGCCCTTTGTCATGGAAAAATTTGTTCATATTTATTACTGAGGGAAATAAAGCTGTCAACACTGATACTAGAGAAACAAATCCTGAAGAAGGGTCCTGACCTAAAACGATGACCGTCTGCTTTTCTCTACGGATGCTGCCTGGCCTGCTGAGTTCCTCTAGCGTCTTGTTTTTTCATGTCAACACGGAGTTGTATATACAATAGAGACACTGGTATTTTAATAGAATCCACATTGTGGCAGGAAAAGCTTTTATGATAAAACCCTTGAATTGCAGTTTTCATTGCAAACCAGAGGCAAGCAAATCCAGATGACGTTGGCAAAAATGGACCATGGCTAGCACCATAGCTTGTTTCATCATTGCTGGTTTTAATACAAGGAAGTTTTCTTTGAAAATCAGCATTATCTTTATAACTTTTATTGGTTTTAACTGGCTTCTGTAGTTACTTCTTGGATACAGTGACGTGCACGTTAGTTCCAGCATAGCCCAACTGTATTTGTATCATTTGTCTTCAACACTGCCACTATTTGATAGGACTGGACTTCCAAGGAAAGTTTGTTTATGTGGTGAGTGTGAATAGAAGATTGGGAAATAAAAAATATTGCTTCTCAACTATATTCTTGTTGTTACATTCTGAAAGTCACTATATAAAGCACTTTTGTGCTCATCTTTCTTTTTTCCTAGGAGGTTGCCTAGTACTGTCTGCTTCTGCACTTCTAGATTTTTAACATCACCTGGTTTCAACATGGTGTGCAACAATCAGTGTTCTAGTTGAACTCTGTTTTCACGTACCCATAAACAAAACCAAAGGGAATTCTTTCTTGGTGCAAAAATTATGCATGCCTAGGCTGAGATAAATTTGACTGAAGTATTCTTTGCAAAGGTTGTTTGTCTAACTGGCTTTAACCCAAAAATCTTCTTGGAACTCTGTCATATGTTTTATTTAATCAAAACCATGTTTGATTGAATGACTATTAATTAAAGTACATTTGTCAAAAAGCAAGAAATAAATTGAAATAGTTGTGTTTAATTATTGGAGAAGGTTTTTCCAAAAGTACCATAAGTGTAACCTTCTCTACCCTAATATTTTTTTCACTCCTAGCAACTTCAGTGTTAAGAGTTGTCACTTTCCTTTGTTTTTTTTCCATCATAGTTTTCAGCTCTGTTGCTTCCATCTGAACTTTGGGATAAATGATTGCCAGCAAGAGAACAGTATTATGTGTAACTGACCCATAGATGAGAGTGAGAATAATTTTTCCACGGCCTGTTGGACATATTGTTTTAGAAGCAACTTCTCTTACAATTTTGTGCATAATCATCTAAGCAATGTTACTTCCTGACAGTAGAACCTTTGCTGTATGGAAAATTATGTAAATGAAGAGTAGTTTGATTTCCTTTAACTATATATTTCAGTTCTATATTTTATTTGCCTTTTTAATGCTGCAGTATATTTATTAAAATTAACACTTTCCCTTCAATCAAGTGTGGTGATCATTTACAAAATATTAGTGAAGGGAACTTTGCAGTGCAATCTCTTGTTGATATATCTTCCTGAAGATGTTTTTGTTGCTATTTAAAATGGGTGTGTTTCCTTGCTACGTTAATTTATCATAAGTTCTTTTCACAGGTAATGGGTTCTGTAGCGCTTCTACTTACTAACACACTTGAGTTATGATGTGCTAAAGTAAATCATTTGAGTTGAGTGTCAGAGGGAATTATTAGCATAGACACACAAGAGCTCCTTGTATAGAGGGGCTCCCTGGGTTGCAGAAGACCTGAGACAGAAATCCGACCTTATCCAAAAATCTCCCATAAATTTTTAAGAAACCTAACAAATAATATTAAAATGCTTCATGGTTTTCATTAACAACTAGATACTATGCATATTCTATTAGTTTAATAGTGTTTTGTCTGATATTTAACTGCTGAGGTGCTCCATGGTTGCCTCAGAAGTGAATAATTCTGGCAACACTTAATTACTGAAAGTAATGTTATGGGTAGTGTTAGGGTAAACATAAGATATTTGACGAAATGAAAGAATTGTAGGAAGTGTATGCAGAGCAGTACAGGGGAAATTGTTCGTTGCTGACTTATGGAAAAATCAGTTTATGGACAGTTCTCAGAAACAGAGCCCTTACATAACCCAGGGTTTCTTTGTACCTGTTTGATATTAACCCTGTTTTACAGTACCTAGTTGGAATTGGGTAAAGGATATATTTGGAAAAGTATACAAAATATATTCATGCTCCTGTGACAGAAGTTTCCACAGTCATCTTTTTATACAATGAAAATATAACTAACTGCTTGTATAGGGCTATTAATGTTGGTTGTGTTATATTGTTCTCTGCAGGATTGCGTATCAATCAGGAGCTGGTAACCAGTTACCCTCAGGTGGTGGTGGTTAGAGTTCCCACTCCTTCAGTACAGAATGACAGTGATATAACATTATTGCGCCACCTCGAGAAGATGGGCTGTCGCCTAGCCAATCGTCCTCAGGCCATATTGCACTGTGTTAACAAGTTCTGGACATTCCAGGAACTAGCTGGTCATGGAATACCATTACCTGATACTTTCTCTTATGGTAAGTATAAATGGATTGCCCTGATCCTTCTGCAGATTTTTATGCAGTATTTTACTTGTGTTGAATTTAGCAGCTAAGTAAACAATTAAAACCCTTTGGCACAGTAACTGTTTAGAAACACTGGTCTCTGTAATCCAATGTTTTGACTCTAGTATCTGCAATAGATGCCATCCCTTATTATTCTAAGTTTACAGAGGACCACAGAAACTAGATTAAATTTTATAAATGTGTTTTCTTATCATCCTTAATCATCTCCTTTTTCATTACGAATACTGCATGACACTGTAGACTTTCAACCAATATTTTTCATGCTGTTTGCATCTGTTTACAAAGACTAAGAGCTGAAGCATTTGGGACCAGAATACTGGATTTGATTAAGAAATTGCTAGGTGCTATAAGTCAAATAAAATGGAGCCAGTGGAAGACTAATATGGTTTCAACTTAAGATGGATTTATAATTTTTGGTTCATCTTGAGTAAGGTGAGGGGAAAGAATGGGGGGGTGGGGGAAGAATATTCTCCTTTTCACAAGCAACTGACAAGAGGAATTGGAGATTAAAGTTTCTGTAGTTGTGTTCCTAATTACATAATAACCTACAATTTCTATCTTATTTTTACAACAGGTGGCCATGAAAATTTTTCAAAAATGATTGATGAAGCTGAACCTTTGGGTTATCCAGTAGTAGTTAAAAACACACGAGGTCATCGAGGTACATACGTTTTTCATTTTGCAGTTGAGTCTCAAGACAGTAAAAACACATGTTTAAATTTAGTTCCATTATTATTATTAATCAATTTTGTTAAGGACAAAAGTCCAAAAGGATGAAGGAGAGTAAATACAGGAGATTGGATTTTGGGGGAAGACTGAGTTGCTGAAATGCACACTCTGCCCAGCACACAAGTAGTCTCCTAAGACTCTTGAGCCTTGCGACTGGATTGCACGTTGACCATTTTATAAGTGCAAATTGTGCAGAACTCTTAGTTGGAGTGGATCACTGTAGCAAATATTACTAGGTGAAATTGTACCAATTGCAAAATTGCACCAGGCACTTGCATGGAGGATCCACTTTAGAACACCTGAATAGTTCCCATCAGGTGCATATGAAATGGTGCCATCGTTTGTACAATGCCTTTTCCACTGTGCTGACATAAATTTGAGGCCTCAGTCCCATGGCTGGAGGTTGCTGCTGTTTTTGCTATTTAAAGGGGCATTCAATTAACATTAGGAGACTTTGGGGAGCTTTTGAACTGACTGCAAACTGCTCAGACACCTGAAGTCCAGAATTAGCTTCAGTTGATAGCTTTCTCTGATATTTAACTGCTGAGGTGCTCCACAATTGCCTCAGAAGTGAATAATGCTGGCCACACTTAATTACTGGAAGTAATGTTAGAATTAGAATCAGAATCAGGTTTGTTATCACTGACGTGTCATGAAAATGCCCGTCGTTGACGTAACATCATTGTAGACTGAAGACCTCTAGGTTGGAGATAAAGACAAGCCCATAAGGAAAACTTCTAGTTAATCTTCAGAGGCACAATATCTGATCTAAATCTCTGTTCATAGCCTCAAGCTTTCCAAAGCTGTCACTATTTAAGGTATGTGACCTCCAGCCATGCTATCGTGCCTGGACTGCTCTCATGAAGGTCAGGGTCACTGATTCTCCGCAGGACCTTTTCAAACGGCTACGTGCTGCGTGGTCTTGCATCAGGGAGGTCATCGAAGTCCCATATTCCTGAAGATTCCACCTGTTTTGATTTCAGTGAGGAACAGATGGTGTCTTAAAAACTGGTAATTGACAGCATTGCTGGTATGCTATGAGCACAGGCAGTCATACCCTTAAGGGTAAGACCTTTTCTTCAACAGGAAAGTTTTCCACTCCCTCAATGTGTGGCTTATTTGGATCATGAGAAGAATTTCCTTTATAGTGAATGCTAGTGCCGTATATTTTAAAAAAATTTCTAAACCTTATTCTTTATGATTCTGACAGGAATTGTATTTTGTTATACAGTGGAACAGAATGTAAACAGAGCTTTACTTGTTTGTCATCCCCCTTCAGGTAAAGCAGTATTCCTGGCACGGGACAAGCATCATTTGTCAGATTTATCTCACCTAATACGACATGATGCTCCATACCTTTTCCAAAAATATGTTAAGGAATCCCATGGGAAGGATATCCGTGTAGTGATGGTGGGAGGCCGTGTAATTGGTGCGATGTTACGCTGCTCTACTGATGGAAGAATGCAAAGCAATTGTTCACTAGGTGAGATTTTACACTTCAGAAGTCTTGCTTGAAGACTTGTAGCTCCCCCAGAATCTGTTGGTAAAGTCAGTTTGAACTTAATTATACAGACCTTAATTCCCAGCTTTGATTTGAATTAAGATGGGAAAATCAAGAAAAGTTATGGCATATAATCACAAAATAAAAACTGTCCACAACTAACTATGGCTTGATTTGTAATCAATGTCTTCAGAACTAAAATGGTAGTGGGGGAGGTGGGGTGGGAGAAGAGAGCTGAGATTCTTGCCCCTATCTTTGCCTTGGCTTTTGGGTCTTGAGACAAAGATGGAATGGGGTCTAAATTCATTATAAACCAAAATTGCTGGGATGCAGCCCATATGAACTGAATACCCGTTGATAATTTTTCCATGTTAGCAGTGTCCTGGTTCCTAACAGTAATAGTGGATCCATTGACAGTGTGGAAATTTTGCTGTGGTTGATGTGGGTTTAGAGATGGGAGTTTAATCAACTTCTAACTGTGTCTCATCTAGGAGTTCCTCTTGATAAGACTGAATGCTACATTTAGTAGGTGTTCTATCTCAGCACTAATATCTCATGTCTTGAGCAAAAAACAATTTGCAAATGCACCCCTATCCCCAAACTAAAATATTTCTAATAATAACTGTAGTTTGAAGTGTGTATTCATTATACAATAGAATGTTGATAATTTAATTTCCCTTCAGATACATGATTTGATTTTGCTGGTTATTTTTGACTCTATTAATGATGAAAGACAGAACAGGATTGAGTGTGACACACTAGTCACTGAGGATCAAAGGAAAAATCATCCAGTTGTTAAAACTTACATTGTGAAGTAATTAAGCTTACAAGATGTTGCTAGTTTTCTGCTGGGAAGTGTTTTTGACTTAAACAATATCAGCTGATTCATCACTGTCGTAATATCAGGAGTAGAGTTATAGGAAGTCCCCAGGTTACGACAGGGTTTCATTCCTGAAAACTATTCATAAGACTGTTTGCAAATTGGAAATGAACAGAACAGTGTGTGGGAAAGGATCACAGAAACAGCTATGACAAGAAAGTACGCAGGTATGGGAAGAGCGGCCGCTAGTCTCACTGACACAGTGAGTGAGTCTGCTCAGCACTCCCAGCTATGTTCAGCTTGACCCTGCCCCTGACCATCATGGCTTGGGGGAAGTGTGGGGAGAGAAAGCACATGGAAATGCCCTGTTCCTGCAGCAACCAGAAAATTCATCCCCATCATCCCACTGGTCTCCAGAATGCTCGTTCGTATGCACAAGGTGTCCATAAGTCAGGTGTTCGTAACCCAGGGAGGACCTGTATTTGCTTGTAATTTGTGTTGAGCTCCATTCAGAACTCGTGTGATCAAACAGGATTTGGACAAAATCCAGGGTTGCACTGATAAGCTTAGGTAATGTTTGTATCACAGCTTCAGGATAATGATCAGCTCGAGCAAGAAAAGGCCAAATCAACTTCCATTGGCAACTTCCAGAGCACAATCATCAATATCTTGAGGAGCAGAAGTGACCACAGTTTGACTGAACAAACATAGACCAGAAGTTGATGACTTCATAATAAATAGCTTGGCTGGTAATCCATGAGTTTCTGTACTTAAGGTTCAAGTGAGGTTAGATAAACCCATTCACCTGGATGGGTGTGGCTATAACAGAACTCAACAAACTCAGCCATGGAAACAGTTTGGCCTTTTTTTTGCCCCTGTTGATAAACTTGATCTCCACCTTCTGCACCAGAGGCATACAACACAACAGAAATGTGATTTATTTCAGCAGCCTCTCCTTGACCTTTAAGAACGACAAAACTGTAAAGCAATGAGTTCAACACCTCCATGTTTTCCTTCCAAATCTTGCATTATACTGCCTTTGACATATGTTGCCATTTAAAAAAATATTCTGAAATTCCCTATCTAGCAGCATTGTGAGAGTAACAGCATGAGGAGGTCTACAGTGGTTTTAGAATATGGCCCAATTTAATTTTTGAGGTAACCAAGGGATCAGTGATAAAACTAGCCTTCATAAGATTGCCCACATTTGAGAATGGTTTGTATTTTTTTTAAAGGTCGGGTGAGGAAAAACCACAGACAAATGACGAGTACATAATAAATAGATGTAGGAATAGGCCATTTGGCCTCATGCTTGCATCACCAAGCAATAAGATCATGGCCGATATTTTACTTCAGCAGCACCTTTCAGCATTTCCCTTGAGTCCCCAATATCCAAAACTCTGTCTGTGCCTTGAATGTCCTCCACAAATGAGCTTTCACATCCTTAGAGAATTCCAAACACTTACTACCCTTGTGAGTGAAGAAATTTCTTCTCATCTGTCTTGAATGGCCCACCTTTCATCTTGATGGGTTCTTGACATGGGAAACATCATCCCTGCATCTACCCAGTCCAGCCTCCTCGGAATTTTGCATTTTTTGATAATTTCTTTTGCTGACTCTGGAACATATAGGTCCATTTTATTTAATCTCTCCTCATAGGACAAACCTTCTCTCCAGGAATCAATCTGATAAATCTTCAGTGTGCTCCCTCTGTCACAAATATACCCTTTATTGGGTAGGGAGACCAGACCTGTACACAGTGTTCCAGTATGGTCATACCAGGACCCCATGTAATTGTAGTAAGGTGTCAATATGTCATTACTGTTGTATTTAAATTGTCTTGCAGCAAAAGCCAACATGATATTTGGTCCCTTATTACATCCTAGCGTCAAAAATAATTTATTTCAGGGAGCAGAAAATTTCAGCATCAGCATTTGGTGATGGGAATAGAGTAATGACTCTTAATTTCAAGGTTTGTAGAATTGATATATACTGATTAAATTTATTATCTGAGACCCTACACACTGTTATAACTTGCCTCTGGATAAGCCCCAGTTAAAATGATATTGGACTAGAATTCAGTTGTAATTTTCAGCACAGAATCCAGTGAGAAGCTTCATGCAGAAAACTTGATCATTTCATGAATAACCATGTACAAATAGTCTTTCTCTTTGTAATGCATGGAAAATAATTATCAGTTTTCTTGAGTTCTGAACTGATGCTTTTGTTTTGTGTTTGACAGGAGGTGTTGGTGTGCTGTACCAGTTGAGTGAGCAGGGAAAGCAGTTGGCAATCCAGGTTTCCAATATTTTGGGCATGGACATTTGCGGTATCGATCTGCTCAGAAAAGATGATGGTTCTTTTGTAGTGTGTGAAGCCAACGCAAATGTAGGTTTCAAAGCCTTTGACAAAGCTTGCAATCTGGATGTAAGCAGTATCATAGCGGACTACGCCCTGTCATTACTGCCAAGCAGACTGACCAGAAAAATGTCACTTCTTTCTGTAGTTTCCAGTGCTAGTGAAACAAGTGAGCCAGAAGTGGGGGCTCCAGTCAGCGCCATCCCGGAGAGTGTATTCACCATGAGTGTGGGATCGAGCTCCAGCGAGAGTGACCCTGAAATAGTGGAGGTCAGGGATTCTGACACTACTGCTTCTAGGTCCATGCACACTGTACTGCCTGAGCCAGGCTACAACATGAACAATCTCATAAATACTGAAATTAAATTATTGAGTGAGTGAGATGAGGAAGCTCTACTAACAGGTATAAACAGGGGTGCTTTCCCAGCTCAGCTGGATGTAAAGGTAAAAGAATTAACAGAAGGGACATGATGTAATTTTTTTTCTTCCATATTAACCATTAAGTCTGAGTTTGTGAATAACCCTGATTGAATACAACTATTAGTCCACTCCAGGTGGGTTATGGTGTCTCGATGCCATTGAGGTGGGCGGGTGGGATTGTTTATTAAAGACAACCTGTAAACTTAATTCAATAATACAATAGGATGATTTCAGTTGATTGTCTATAAGGCATTGCCTTGGCAATAAGAAGGTAGTCAGTTAATGTCTGAAAGGCAGAGACCGGTTAATGTAGTGGAGGAAACCCTCCATCAGTTCCAGTTAGGAAATGCATTGCCTCTGCTTGACATCTCCCTATGTTGGCATGGTTGATATCATGAACTTCCCTGCATTTGGAATCAATCTCTTACCTCTATACAATGAACTGCCCTCCCATGTTATTTTCCTTAGATTAGGTGCTTCACATATCCCTTGTTTTCTCTCTGCTATACTAGCAGTGCTACTTAATAAAGTCTGCCTGTACTGCACATTTTTTGGGAATTTTGGTGGGAGCAATTTAAACTGATGTGCTAATTAACAAATAAGCCAATTAGTATTCCAGAGCATGTAGTCACTTACAAACTTGTATTTCAACTGGCTTCAGAACAAAAGCATAAGGATGGAGTGGAAGAGGCAATTTAAAGTAAAATTACGGCACATACCAAAAATGATACAAGCTGCAATTTCAATTCTTCACTTACTCTCACTAAAAAGAAAATCCTTGAATTGTAAGGTTAAAATATTGATAAGAAAAAAACAAATCTGCAGAAAATGAGAGGGAATTTAATTGGCAGTGTGAAAAATTACATAGTTAATTATTTAATATTCTTAGTAGGCTTTGAAATTTGGAATATGATGTTGCCTACCAGGCTAATTAATGGATAAAGGATGCATGTTGAGGGTGTGACTAGAAACAATGGAAAAGTAAGTTGCTTAGAAGAAGTTTCTCTTTGTTTTAATTTGAGAGAACATTTTAGTGGAGATTCAATTATGAGAGCGATGGATTCTTCCTTTTTGTCAACTCAGTTGATTCATTTATAGCTCCATAAGAACCAATTAACATGGAAATATCAGGGAAATAAGTTGCATAGTCTTGTCCTTTGATGCAGAAATGCTTTTGGTTTTCGAGTGACTAAATTGATGTGTGGTATGAATGCATTATGTTATAATGCCAGTGCTTTCTGTCATTTTAATTTTGCTTGCCAATACTTATACCAATATTACAATTTAAGTTGAACATAACATAAACTATTTGTCCCATCTGAAACCAATGTCTCCAATATTTTTACCCTGTATAATATCATGCAGGTTATGGGTGAAATGTGAAATGCCTATCTGCACCCTAACCAGCTGATTTTAACAGGTGAAGTGCACAAGGTGCAAAATGTATAGAGGTTAATAAGAATTAGAAAATCATTTTACATGATTCAGAGTAGCAAATTTGATGTTTATATGCCAAAATATGGATTATCTGCTAGACAGGTAATATCCACAAAATGTGTGATGGTAGAGGGGTTGACTGAATTCTATCAGATATACCAGAAGCCAGCTCCAACTTGAGGACTGTTGAGGCTCTGTGATCAAGTACCTGCATTTATGAATTATACCTTCCAGCATGATTAGCAGAATATTAGCATCATATTGTGCTTTTCAAATTTCAGTAATTGTTGGTGAGTTTGAGTGCACATTACTGATAGTGTGACTTTTGGCAGCAATTGTAAGTGTCAGCAAGCTCAAGGTCAGACACTAAATGTACTAGGATGTACAATGTAGTAATTTGAAACTAATTTTATTTAAAGTACTCAAGTTTCAAAAATAGTTGAAGCGTAAGCTTTTATCATCTTACTGTTGTAAACACTGGCACTTTAAACAAAGGCCATCAGCTTATCTAGCTGTTGCTTAATGAAAAATCAAGTAAAATTGCTCTAAGTGGCAGCTATTATGTGGGATAAGCTACATATCAACCTGGTTAATTCATTACATATACCTATTTTTTTAAAAAAGTGATGATTAGTGTAGTATTAAAAACAAATATTACATTGGGATTGAAGTAACCTGATATCCAGAACAGATTTGGCCACAGAAATTTGTTTATGTTTGCTGAATTTTGACAGATTTCCCAAAGAAATTGGCTTGAGTTGCTGCAAAAACCCAGGTCCCCAAATGTAATAGAAGCATTTCTGTATACAAGAGTCAGTATGATTTTATGCTCCACAACAAGCAGTATGTACATCTCAATAATGTTTACATATAACAAAAACGTGGTGCTGGGCACTCTTTGCACCATTGCTATACAGGACAACTCTCAATGTAGAATATTGATCTGCCAGTATTTAAAGCAGTAAAAGATGACAGACTCTACCTGCAGTATTCTTCTGTACACGGAAACTATAATGATCTGTGTCTGCACTTAAGTAAAAATACTCGGCAGGTCAGGCTGCATCTATGGAGAGAGATGAACAGAGTTGACAGACTAGATCCATGACCTTGCATCCAACACTTTGTTTTTATTCAGATTTCCAGCAGCTAGTTCTTTTTGCAGATGTGTTATCTGTGCTTCCATTAACTTCAAAACTATTGCAATTACAACAAGAGTTGAAAGATTTGCAACATTATATCCTAGAAATAATTGTCTTTTTAAGATGGATTGTGAACATTTACTATTCTATAAATATAATTTATCTCAATTTTTTAAACAGCAGTTATTTTGGAAAATTAAATTTCAAAATTTAAGGCTTTGCTTTCACACAATGTTCTGATTGACTACTTCCGCTCTTCTCCAGCTCCTGCTAGCTTTGAAATAAATATTAAAAATTTGTTGAAATATTTTGACAGCATTAAGGAATTAATGGCACCAATATGTTGAGTACACATCTATATGGAGCACCACCTTTAACTTTACTGTGCCTGGACAAGAGGGACAAGGCAATTAACCTGCAGGAGAAAGTATGAACAGTAACAAAAGATTAGAGTAGATTTGACTCTTATTTCTCCAGTGGTTGTAATACTCTGGTTTTGACTCCAGGTCAAAATCAAACATTTAATACTTAAGCTTGCAGTTGAAGTGCCTGAGGGTCACCAAGTAGAACTGTGACCTAGTCTTCAGGGAAGTAAAGGTGAGGGAGAAAATTCATATTTACAGCCACCTTTGTGAAGAAGTTGTATAGTTTCAACAAGGGACAGATAATTCTATTTGCTGGTAACATTATTTATTGCATAAACAGTATACTTCCGTAATCATTCTCTTTCCTCAAACGGCAGAACATGGATTAGCCTTCATGTTCTTTCCAAAGGAGTTCCTTAATTTCCCTATAAATGTGATATTTTAAGAATGGCCAGATTTTGATCTAGATTAAAATGTAACAGAAGAAAGGTGTTTTCTCACAGGCACTGTTAATGACTGAATATTGTTACTTCTAAATAGTTTTCTTTTCCCTGTGAAGTTATGCATCTTCTTCACAAAGCTAGCTTTAAATCTTGAATTTTCTCTTATCCTTGCAAATGTCCAAAATTTAGACATGGGGAGGCTACTGTTGTTGAGAGAGAGGCATAACTTATAAAGCACATACTGTTTTTGTGAAATTGGAGAGCTCCAGAACTGGTGGAAAATCTCATTCTGGTAGTGGAGATGGTTTGCAATTTCAGAGCATTCAAGAGGATGAAGGGCCTCTGTGTTTGCATAAATAGGTCCTGTAAAATGCATTTAATGTAATTAACTCTGGTAACTGAAGAGTGACAACATTTTAAAAATGCAGTAGTTCAAAGTGAAAGGGGTAATGGAGAAGCAGCAGAAGTTTTTTCGCTGCTCTGCCCCAAATTTTTCAGTAATTTAAAATATTGAAGGTTTTACTTTTAGACTATTAACAATACTATGACAAGTTGTATATGCAATGGTTTGTGCACTGGATGGATCCTGGTTACAGTAAGACATATTAACACTTGGGTGAACCTGTGAGAATTCATGATATGTAGGTAGCTGTTGACCAAATATTTGCAGTATGGATCGAAGATCTAAATTAATTTTTACTTTAATAATCTACAAATAGTGATTTTAAACAAATGCAAGCCATGCACATGCAGAATTTCTTTACAGATGTGAATTTCTTATACCTGCGCAAAGCTCCCTTCTACAGATTGTAAACATATAAAACATTTGTCAGATAGATATTCCAGCTATTTGCTAATCCAATGCAATGTGATTAGCAGATTAGTATATCCACATCTGACTGACTAAATATTATTGAAATAATTTTATTAGAGGAAACTAATGAGGGCATGCTAATAACTTTAATTATGTCATCCACCCTTCCCCCAATAATTATAGAATGAAATGATGCACAGTTTTTAAATGAGGATATTGGAAGAGACTTTACTCTTTCATCCACACTTCCCTTCATTCCAGTTTGGTTTGAGGTGTGAGCACTGGAACAAAAATATTATTGCAGACCCTTAGCATTTGCGTCTCTTCAATGAGGATTTTTTTTGACGTAATACTTGAAATTGTAAGTGTTGGTTGTCTTAACTTCAGCACGATAGTATCATCAGACAAAAAAAAGCTGACTCTCCACTATGCAGAAAACCTAACTGGAATTCCTAATTTATTGTTTTATCACAGCCTAACATCTGTCTTTTTGCCCTAGGCAGATTTGAGAGCAGTTCATTTTACAGAGTATGAAACTGAGCCAACTGTACCAACCCTGATATTTGGGTGCATCTCCAGACCAACTGAGGGAGAACGGGAGAGGAAACCCTGTCCAATTCTCCAGGCATAAGTAGTATGTTATGCATATGTAGGTAGGAATTAAATTTAACTTGTATTTAAGAGGAAAAAAAATATTTGAACATCTAAAAACTGAGTTTATGCTTTTACGGCTTATTTCATAAACACAGTGTTCTTTAAACATTGGGATAGGAATGGGAGGGAACGGTATGAAAATGTACACTTTATGAATAAGCTGTGAGTGTTCTGGTGCACTGAACTGTACAGCTGTGAAGTTTGAATTTATTGATGGTTTTACTGACTGCTTTTCTCTGTAGAGCATTGTGTTTAGAGCAAAATTGTTTTTTTTTGTGAAAGTATGACTGTGCATGCTAGACTGGGTGCCTTGTTCAAATGTGATTGATGCAGTAGTCAGAAGGCCACGGATAAGTTAGGGTATAAGGCATTTGCACAACCAGGTATCCTTGACAACATTAGGAAAATAACTGAAGCAATTTAAGTAACAAACCTTAAAAATTTGTGTAAATTACCTTTGCCGAGATGGTTTGGGAGATGTGCATTACATTTGTTTTCAATGATCTTTTGTTGGGGTAAAGCAGCCACATGAGCTGCATTTCCATTCTGTTCAGTGTATTGTGAAAAGTAACCTACTGGTTGTTTCTTTTTAGGTAAACTATAGTAAGCTAAAGAGTGTTGCATTTTCTACCCAGCAATTTATGTTCAGAATCTATATCCTCGATTTTACATTGCACTTGCACATTCTACAACGTGGATTGTGACTTAGGGTCTGCCAATAGTGATATTTGCAATTACATTGTCTTCAGGATCAAACTGCTGAGAGTTGTAAAGGTGTTGACTGTGACATTCAAACAGTGCAAAATAAAATTGGGGTATGCATTCTGTTCAAAATGATCTATTCGACCCTTGGGCTGCAGTTCTGAATGGCACAATAGTGATCTGCATGAAAGGACCTTGTATATTAGCTGCAGATTTTTTATAAACCTAAATTTGTAGCTTTTTTTGATCTTGTCTAAATGGCAGCTAGAATTTTCAAATTAAACTTATGTAAGTTTTTCGTGTTTTGGCACACGGAGGATATTTTATAAACTTAAATTTTTTAAAAACATTTTTACTTGTTATTAAGTATTCCACTTGTGAATTGTCATTTGGGTATGAAAGGAAGCTGAAATAGAAAATGTTCCACTTGTAGAGCTGGTGCTGCTTTATTGTGCTACTTGCGCAGCCTTGTTGTACAGCCTTTTTTTAAAGTCTGAGTGACCGCAGCCCAAAGGTATAATAAAACAAATGGTAAATCATTTTCTGATAGTACTTCAAGGTTTTGTTTCTGATGATATGAATGATATCCTTCGTTCATTAATGCAAACTACCTTTTTACTTTTGGCATTAAGAGAGAAACACTTGGCCATTTTTGGTCTCTTTGGGCAGCCATCTATTACAGCTGTGGGTTACTTATTGTATTTTTTTCATGCGTTCACTCTGTGTGTATGTATGCGTGTGTGTGTGAGAGAGAGAACATGTATGTCTTTTGTGGTTGTACAGATGTTAAGAGTGTGGTTAAATGGTTGATTTGGCATTATTTGAAAATTTGAAGGACTAATGAGATTGAGAATACTTGGTAGTGGTTTCATGACCATTTGAATGGGAGTAAACTGAATTCTTAAGATCAGTATTGTACTTTCCTTCCTATATGTATGTGGATTTTTAACAATAAACCAACTGGAGTTTTATTACATTTGTAGATGGATAAGTGGTTGTGACTTGAAATGCACAAATAACAGAAAAAATACATATGTACCAAAACACTTACTATCACATTCTCAGAATAGATTTTAAAATGTTCTTGTCACTTAAGATTTGGTTCAAAAGCAAGAACTTTAAAACAACGCAGGATAAAATAACGACTGAGGATCCCTCCTAGATGCTACTCCTTTTTTAAAAAAAAATTTGTGTGAAGAGTCCCGAATTTCAGCAGAATATTAAGAGGGCCATAAAATCTGTTGCTTACACTGCCCCCCCCCCCCCCACCCCCAACCTCGTGGTTTTAGCAGCAGCTTGTAATGCTGCATGATTACATTCTCCACCTCTACTGCACCATGCATTTCTTCCGGCCTCTCTGGCACTAAATAATAGCTGTGCAAGGTCCCCAGGTTCGTGAATATATGAAAGGAGAGATTCATATGCTTGGAGTTAAACATTATTAATAAAAAAACCGGAAACCTTACAATTGTTAAACAACACTTAACACTATGGATCCAAGTTTCTGTGTTTTATTTTAAGAATGTTATTAAACTATCAGCCTAGGCCGTTTTGCTATTATCACTTTGGAGTTTATAGAATGTTTTATGGATCTAGCAGTTTGTGAAACTCCCTCAAGTGGTATTTGAATAACTAGTTTAAAAGGCATGGCTGTGGTGTTAGTTACATTGATCATGGTAAATACTGTACATATACTTCTGTTTCAATTTTTCTAGAATGTAATAAAATGATTCATAGAAACTAAAATCACTTATTTAAACTGAGTTGTGCTTTCTAACAATAACCGAGTGACAAATGAAGGGTTACATCGAACACAGATGCATCATATATGTTCTACAATGAAACAGCCCCTTGGAACACGTATCGCCAAGATTTTTGTAAAATTAACACATTTAAACATTCGTGTTTGAACTTATCTGAGAAGTTGGTGTTGGATCTGTACAGTATGTCACAAATGCGTTCAGTGTACTTTGTTTTCCATTTTTAAATTTACTGAATATCACAGGAGGGATTTCGGTCAGTTTTAACTAGAAAAACTACTATGGACTACTCAAACTGCCCTTGTACGTCACGGCCCATCAAGCGCCCCTCCTGGTACTTTTTAAATGCTGAGAGTTTCTGGCTCTACCACCCTCAAAGTTATCGAGTTCCAGATCCCCATAAAACTGAGTGTGGGATGGGGAGTGGAATTCTCAACTCCCGCTAAACTTTATAACCTTTTATTTTTTTCTTCAGTCTTAAAGTTGGTCTTTTTTTTTGCCTTTTTAAAATGGTCACTACAGGGCTGTGAACTTATGCCGACAAAACCTCAAACGCTGAGTCTGTTGCGAATTATTGGTGAAGTGAGTGGATGGAGATGTGGGGCATGATGACCCTATGGGTACAGCTGGTCTAAGAATCATTTAATAGACTGAAGGTTATTCAGCATATTTAGCTATTCAACCAGGTCCTAATGTGTAGCCTTGTAAATTACCGTTTTTCAGTTTGCTCATCTGGACATCTTTTTTTAACATGAAGATCTCTGCTTCCACTGTTGTTTAGGGCAGCGAGTTCCAGATCCCCAATGCTCCAGGTTTTTTAGCTCATCTCCCCCACCGCACCCCCCCCCCCCTCCAATCTTAACAATCATCTGACATGTACTTTCCTCTTCCCATTCGCCCTGCCTGGACCTCTCAATATTTTGTACATTCTAAATCTGCCTTCTGTCTCCCTTGCCCAAAGGAAACAACTCTGGCGTGGAGGGACTGTGGTGGAAGACAGCTTGGGGCATGTCCAGGCCTCCGGTCAAGTACATTGTATTTCTAAGTATATGAGACATATTCAAGGCCACAGTGCGGAGGTTATACTCATCTCTGTTGATTTTACTGTTATGTATTTGATTTTGTTGAAATTGAATACCTGATGTAATTAACAGATAACATAGAATAGAAATAAATGTGGATTCTGCTCTGTTTCTAACTGTACTTGGTAATTCTTCAAATGGTACGCTTAGCATCTTTTTAAATGTCGGTGCTGATTTTACATAAATCTGCATTGCCCTGTTACAGTGCTGGATAATCACTGCTTTTCTGAGGTTGCTCTCCACTGGTTGATATGCTAGTTTGCTGTTTTTGATTGATACTTGGAGGTGGAGGAAGAAACTTCAAAAAGTGGGGATTTATTTTGGTGTCAATGCTGATATTTTTCCCTCAACCAAAATGGGTAGTTAATTCTTATTCCCCCCATTCAAGAGTTTTTTTTTGCTATGCATAAAACAGTTGTTGTATTTGCACAAAATATTGACTTGTACAGTACTTGTGATATCGTTGTGAAACATTTGTTTTATAAATACAAGTCTGTGTGGCATTGACCCATTATTTGTTATATGATACTGGCTTTTAATGGCCACGGATGAAGCTCGCGTTCCCTCGCTTGCTATCTTTGTTAAAGAAACGCACAGACAGTTTTCTGTTTTTATACATGTATTGCCAAAACATTGCAGAGCCTCAGGCCACTTCCATGTGAGTACTTGAAATGTAACCACTTCTCCATTTTGGTATTCAAACTGAACAACCTGACACAATGGTACAGCAACTTTTAGCAAGAATTAGCCCAATTATAGGCGGATGGTCCCTTCCCGCCAGGATACGAAAGTGCCTTTTTAGCCATTTCAAGAAGACGTTGGATTGTTGCAATCTCTTTTTTGTTGTGTGCAAACAACTCATTATCCTCCAAAGCCAGGTCACCATATTCAACTGCCTGCAACAAGGCAAGAGACTATGTTAAAGGAACTTGTAAATAGTTTTTGATTCAGACAAAAGTTTCTCTGCCCCTTATTAACATACAGAAACCTTGAGCAAGGGGCCATACAGCCCCTGGAATCTGCACCACAGGAGTACAACAGATCTTCACCTTTCAAAAGTCTATTGAACAAGTCCTTTTGGGATTAAGTACTGTGATTTTCTTTGAATTATCTGAGTGAAGACACCCTTCTTCACCCCCCCCCATCCCCCACGACCCGAACAGAGAGAGACCTTGGGATCCAGGTACGTGGGTCCCTGAAAGTGCGAAGTGTGATCCCAAGGGATGAGGTCCTGAAGAACGAATATAGGCAGTTGGGAAGGAAGCTAAAAAGCAGGACCTCAAGGGTAGTTATCTCTGGATTGCTGCCTGTGCCATGTGCCAGTGAGGGTAAGAATAGGAAGATATGGCAGACAAATGTGTGGCTGAAGGGTTGATGCAAGGGCCAGGGTTTCAGATTTTTGGGTTATTGGGATCTCTTCTGGGAAAGGTATGACCTGTGCAAAAGGGACTGGTTACACCTGAACTTGAAAGGGACCAATGTCCTTGTGGGCAGGTTTGCTAGAGCTGTTGGGGAGGGTTTAAACTAGGTTGGCAGGGGGATGCAAACCAGAGTGTGAGGTCACATGAGGGAGCAGTTGGAGAAAAGGTGGATGCAATGTGCAGAGAGACTGAGAAAGGATAGGCAGTAGATAGGGCATAAATACAGGCAGTTGGACAGGTTGAAATGTGTTTACTTTAATGCAAGAAGTATTAAGAATAAGGATGATGAACTTAGAACTTAGTACATGGAATTACAATATTGTAGGCATTACAGAGACTTCGCAGTCACAAGGGCAGGATTGGCTGATTGATGTTCCGGGGTTTAGATGTTTCAAAAGGGACAGGGAGGAAGATGGGGGGGGGGGGGCGCAGGGGGGTGGTGAAGAGCAGCATTATTAATCAGGGAAAGTATTACAGCTACAGAAAGGGAGGACATTGTGGAGGGATCATCTACTGAGTGTGTGGATGAAAGTCAGAAACAGGAAGGAAGCGATCACTCTATTGGGAGTATTCTATAGGTCCCCACCCCACACTAAGGAGCAGATAAGCAGGCAGATTTTGGAAAATAACAGGGTTGTTGTCATGGGTGACTTCAACTTCCCTAATATTGATTGGCACCACCTTAGTGCAAAAGGTTTAGATGGGGCAGAATTTGCTAGGTGTGCCCAGGAAGGATTCCTGACACAGTATGTGGACAGGCCAACTGGAGGAGAGGCCATACTGGATATAGTACTAGGCAACTAACCCAGTCAGGTGACAGACCTTACGGTGGGTGAGCATTTCAAAGGTAGTGACCACAACTCTTTGACCTTTAGCATAGCCATGGACAAGGATAGGAGCTGGCAATATGGGAAAGTATTTAATTGGGGTAGGGCTAATTATGGTGCTGTTAGGCAGGAACTTGGGGGGGGGGGGGTAAATTGGAAACACATGTTCTCGCGGAATTGCCCAGCAGAAACGTGGAGGTTGTTTAGGGGCCACTTGCATGGGATTCTGCATAGGTTTGTCCCACTGATACCGGGAAAGGATGGTAGGGTGAAGGAACCATGGTTGACGAGAGGTGGAACATTTAGACAAGAGGAAGAAGGAAGCATACTTAAGGTTTAGGAAGCAACAATCAGACAGTGGTCTTGAGAATTATAAAGTAGCCTGAGGGGCAACTTTTCCACACACAGGGTGGTGGGTAGATGGAACAAGCTGCCAGAAGAAGCTGTAGAGGTGGGTACAGTTACAGTGTTTCAAAGACATTTGGACAGGTAGATAGAAAATGTTTAGAGAGATATGGACCAAAGGCAGGCACGTGGGACTAGTTCGGATAGATATCGTGGTCGGCAGGGACGAGTTGGGCCAAAGGGCCTGTTTCCATTACTGACTCTAGGAACCACCACCTGGTTATCCTGAAACAATAAACCCTTTTCCAAACTCTCCAACCATAGAAAAGCAATTTATCACGTTTTCTATTTCCGAGGGAGGAAAATAAACAAATGGCGAAGAGCCTTCTCAGTATGACCGCATATATTGTTAAGATATTCTAAAATTAGTCACCGACCTACCATTAAAACACATTAAGATCGCCACCTGAATTAAAATGACCTATTGTCATGGTCGTTCAGTTCAGGGCCGTGGAAGTTCCAGTGTGACTGTCCCATTAATGAAGTATTGATTCCCTAGTTCTCGGGACAAAATGGTGTGTAAAGCTTTGCTGATTGCTAAAACGTGTTTTCTGTTAGAGCGGGAATATCTTCGGAAACAGGGAACTCATGATGGAGCGCCTGAGTCCATGAGCGGGTAAATTTTCACGTTCCCGATTTTTATGGATTTATTGTACTCGCAAAGGTAGGACTGTTCGTCTGGTGCCGAATACAACCAAATGAAATCAAGCATCACAATGTATTCAGTAATAAGCTTGGAACTCAGGCTACGGGATTGCTGATAATACTTAAAAATTCACACTCGCTGTTTTGCACTGATGTATGTGAATGTCGTACAGAGAAACGTCATAGTTTAAACTGAGATTTTCATCGTTATTTTCGAAAATGCATTTCTTTTATGAATTATTGAATGCCCTCCAAGCTTCTTTAATGATGAATTGATATATCGAGCCCAAACCAAATACTACGGTAGAATGCTTTAAGATTCCTCATTTAGAATCTTGATTCTGCCTGTTATATGACTGGACAAGATTGCAATCGGAGCTCTTTTACCGTCTGAGAAACTAAATGATTTATGTAACCTTGGACGCTCTAGGATCCTGTGTACATACAACCACATTGTCTCCCAGCGCTCAACACACGTGCATGTACCTATAATCTTTGTCCGCTCTGGGCTTTCCCAAGCAGGCAAACCTGGAGTATCGCCTCCTCTCTCTCTCTGGCACTTTTATACATCTTCAAGGTTATGGAATAATGCAACGCTAATCTCATCAAGAACTGTCATTTGTAGCCATTAAAATTTCATACACCGTCTTGCCTTTCCACGAATTAGACTTGTTGGATAGCAAACTCGTGTTGTGTAATCAATGCGAGGACGCTATTTTCGATTGCGTGCTGTAGAATTTCCCCTGAGTTAAATATTTAAGTAATAACTTTCTTTGCCTCTCGGCTCTCCTGACCCTCAAAGCTGTTATAAATTTCAAACAAACAGAAAATGCTCCAAACACGGGGGTCAGATGGCACTCTGTGGAGGAGGGTGTTAGGCTTGAAGATTTTTATTTGATTCGTGGGAACACCTTCCAAAAAGAACCAGTGGACTGTAGGAAGCCGCGCCCCATGGTTGCATCAGAAAACTAATTATTTGGTGCGGTCCGGAAAGGATGAGGCCAACATGGCAGAAATTCGCTCGTCATTTGGTTCAGTACCACTCTAACAATCGAGTCACCGAGGGAGGCTATTCTTTACATACATTTACGAGATGTAAGGGCAATGCCAGCATTTACTGGCCTTCACTTATTTGGGAAAATGTTCGGTGCGTCGGACTGTCACGTCTGTTTGGCGCGGTTAGGGTGGGAGTCGCGGGATTTTGATCCAGCAGCAATAAAGGAACGGTGAGACATTTGCAAGTCAGGATGATGTGCAATTTGGAACAGAAGTTGGTCACGTTCACTAACGCCTGCCGTTCTTGTCTTTCCAAACCACAGATTATTTTTTTTTGTCCAACTTCAGGAGAAACTTGTTTTCTCTTCCCTCCCCATTCTCCATTCTAAACGTAAACACTGAATAAAAGCTATTTTAAAATAATGTGCCCTCAAAACTGGACCAGATACATTTATGGTTCCCTCTCGCGCAGTCTGAACACTTAGGTTCCAGGTGGGAGACAGAGTGCAATGTGCAGCCAAAATGGCATGAACGGGTGGCTGTAGTGCCACTCAGAAAGTACTTTGTTCTATCCGTTCTAGAGTGAAAATAAATGACGTAGCATTGTTAATTTAATTCTGTTCTATTAATTTTATCTAAAATGCTGTCTGTCATTCCATCATCCAGAAACTTAGATATGTAGTTTTCTATAGTATCATCTAAATCATTTATAAATGCCATGATCAGTTTTAGCTGTACTATTGGAGACTAAGTACTAATCTTTGATTACTTCAGGTGTGACATGCCAGTAAGTACAGAAATAGGAGGATAGTGCAGTTGAAGAGAAGGTGCAGAGAAAGATTCCTGTAGCATTGAGATGAATTCTGGGGAAGATAGGATCTGTACAGACCAGACAGCTTGTATTAACACAAGGTTGGGCAGGAATGCAAATGTTGCTGTGCAGAGTTTAAACAAGTCTGATCAGAAGTTGAAAAGCTGATCTTAGATTTGGAAGGAAGAAAAGCAGAACTGGAAATAGAATGCATAAAACCAGTGAGAGTTGAAAGGTGGAGTAAACAATGGTTGCAAACAGAGAAAAAAAGGAGTCTGGCTGTTCTTAATGGTATATTGGTAAATGCAAGGCATATAGTGAAAAAAGACAGATGAACTGAAGACACAGATGAACACATGGAAGCTGATATTTTAACTATTACAGAAACATGATTTAAAGAGGAGCAGGAAGGGATCTCAATATAACTGGTAATATTATTTTCAGACAAGATAGTGGGATAAAGGAGAGTTTGTGGTGGCAATATTGGTTAAAATACACTCATGGCTGGGAGAAGGGATAACTCGCTCGAAGATCTTAAATGAGGCTGTAAGAGTTGAACCAAAGCAAGGAAGCATAATCAAACCATGGGAAGTGTATCACAGACCTCTGAACACTCTGAGGTAGCTAGAAGAACATGTTGGTGGGGAAAGTTCTAACAAGGGCAAAAGCACTGGGGCAGTAATATTGGAAATTTCAACTACCATAAAATCAACTGGGATGCAGAGAATGTAAAAGGTATAGGAACAAAATTTCTAAACTCCATTCAGGAGAATATTTTTAGCCTATACATAGCAAGCCCAACAAGAGGGGACTGTGCAATTCTGGGTCTAGTTTTAGGACATTAAGTGGGGCAAGTTGCAGGAGTATCAATGGGACAGCATTTTCATGGCAGTAGGCATAATTCAGTTAGATGTAGGATATTTTTGGAAAAGGGCAATAAAAGCAATAACGTTCTAAAACGGAGGAAGGTTAGTTTACTCGATAAGAAATGATTTAGGCAAAAGTTGAATGGAAACAGCTACTGCTGGGTCAGTTGTTACTTTTAGATATCTCAGGAATTCAAAGATATTTTCTGTACATAAAGAAACAGAGGATAACTGAGGAAAGAGTAGGGCCTATTGTGGACCAAAAAGTAGCTTGTGTGTGGAGATGGTGGATGTGGGTGAGGATTTTAGGCAGTGTAGTAGAAACAAAGGGTCTCCTCTGTGTCAGACCTTCTCTATTATCCTATGACACCACTAGTCACGTTCTGTCAACGGGACTATACGTTTGTGGTCTCTGCTTCCTGCCAATTTTCCATCCAGAACAAAACCTGGCTTCCATTGTACAAACTTCAACTTTAAGTAACAACTCTTATGAGGGACATGACTGAATGCCATCTGAAATCCTAGGTAAGATTCTGTTCGCAATTCATAAAAAAACATTTGGGTTCATCGTATTGCACCCATCCTTTACAAGTTCATACCATCTTCAAAAATCAATGACAAATTTCATTGTGATCAGGCACTCTATTCTTAAGTACAGACTCTAGCAGTTTCCTTGAATTTAGGTGTTAAGGTTACTAGACGATTATTGTTTTTTTTTCTCTCAGATTAAATAGCAGAGTGATATGTGTAGTTTTATAATCCAAAGGAACAGTTATAGTGTCATAGAGTTATACAGTGCAGAAACAGGCCCTTTGGCCCAACTCATCCATGCTGACCACGGATGTCTATCCAAGCTACTCCCATTTGCCTGCCTTTGATCCATATCCCTCTAAACCTTTCCTATCCATCTACCTGTCCAAGTGCCTTTTAAACATCATAACTGTACCCACCTCTACAGCTTCTTCTGACAGCTCGTTCCATCTACCCACCACCCTCTGTGTGGGAAAGGTGCCCCTCAAGTCCCTTTTAAATCTTTTCCCTCTCACTTTAACTCTATGTTGCCCAGTTTTAGACTCCCCTACCCTGGGAAAGAGACTGTGACCATCCACCTTATCTATGCCCCTCTTGATTTTATAAACCTCTATAAGGTCACCCCTCAGCCTCCTATGCTCCAGGGGAAAAGCCCCAGCCTATCCAGTCCCGGTAACATCCTCATTTTTCTGCACCCTTTCCAGCTCAATGATATCCTTCCTATAGCTGGGCGACCATGACATTATAGTCAACAATCATGTCTATTTGCATCAATTTCAAATGATTTGTGCACGTTAATGGGTTTTTCTCCTCAAAGAGCAATGTGAAGCTTACCTTGTTAAAGTCCAGGAACAGGTAATAAAGCATTGCCAAGGTGTGAGCAATATTTCCAATTTTGCCATTTTTCACGAGGAGCTCCTGGTTTCTCATGTCAAAAATCGCATGCAGGACCTTGACTGCTTCTGCTTCCTGGGATTCATCTTCAGGAGAACCAAACAACGCAGAAAAACATTTGTATTTAAAAACAGAATCTCATAGAAGAAATTCTAGAAAAGCTTGTGTAATAATAACAACAATTAAGCAATTCTTGGCACTACATCTTACGAAGCAGACAGTGGGCTTGGATAAGAACGATACCTATACTCCATGCATTAAATTACAAGGAGGAATGACAAAGACTAGTATATTTTTCCCTGGAACTGAGAGAGCAAAGCAATGGTTTCATTGAAATTTAAGGGTGGAGAAACTATTTCATTGTTTGGGGACTAGGGAGTACACACTAAAAGAGTGAGTCATCCATTTTAGGAGAGAAGTTAGGTAACACTTCTAGTCACAATTTGGAATTCTCTTCTACAAACAGCAGTTGGATGATTGATCAATTGGCAACTTAAAGTCTGATATTGATAAATTTTATTAACCAATTGTTTTAAGGTATAAGGGAAAAAGGCAGGTATTTGTGGTTAGGTCACGTATCAGCTATTATCTTAATGAATGGCAGAGCGGGCTTGAAGGAGCTAAATAGCTTAGTCCTGTCTCTATGTACCTATTAACAACTCGTGGAAACAACTTGTATACTTCCCTCCATGAGAGACTGCATTAGCAATGGTATGGGATCTTGTTTGCATTATCCCTCAACCAGAGGAAGCTATATGCTGCAGACCACCCAAAAATAAGGGAAATAATTGTCTAAAGAATACCTTTTGCATAATTGCATGGTAAATGTGTGAATTGTGAAAGCTTTAAAGAATATTCAACAATATAAGAATTACTAGCTTTGCATTGAGCTTGGTTGTATTTATGTTCCTTTGCTGTCTCATCAATTATTAAAGCTGAAGCTACAGCCTGTAGAGCCATGGGTCCTGAATGGAGTGGCTGTACTGCAGGTTACTGTAAATCAGAGTCCCAGATCAGTTTCTATTAAGATCATAGCTGATCTGTGACCTAACCACAAATATCTGCCTTTCAGCCTCTAGAAACTGGCCTGTAATTCAATTCGATCATGGCATACGTAGAACATGATGCAGTATATTAGGTATCCATGGGTATCTGTGCCCATTTGAGCAGCAGGTTCCAGCTATATACCTGAAATACTTCTTTCTCTTTACCTGTTCTGTATTTCCCGACATCTAGTAACTGGTAGAGGAGGACATCACTGCAGTGATTAGACTCATAAGGTTCATTGCTTTACCTAAATGGTTGACTATATGTAGGTGGTTGATAAGGAATTTAGTTTATTATCCTGCCTATCAATGAGATACAATAACATGTTAAACCCTCCTGACATATCCCTTGGTAAAGGTATTTTCCATCCAAATCATACAGATCAGAAGGTTTCCAGAGTACAATTAGCTTTGAGCCCTAGAAAGATTAGCCACAACTCCCGTTTCTGGTTATTTAATGCTGACCTCTGCTGGAGAGTCTTGTGTCTGAGGACTGGCAGTTAGAAGCATAAATTCAGTCAACAGGATTACAGTTTTCTAAAGGTGTATGGAGAACATGGCAGAGTTAATTAAGGATTTGTACAAAGTAATGGTTAAGTCATATTTACTCTGCTTCTTGCTATTTTTCGTGTGCCCCATTTTGTAGCCAAATAGGAAGTACACGTTCACTGGGATACCAGGGATGAGAAATTATGACTATAATGACATAATGAGACTATTTCTACCCAAATAGTTCTTTTGTCTTTAAAATTATGCAGGAATTTCATTAGAATGAACACTGAAAATCAATTTCCTAATTAGTAAATGAGAGGAGATATTGATTTACATTGATTACTGAAAGTTGAGGAAGAAGCTACGATGTCTTTATACAGAATTGTTTCTTTTTTGCCACTGAGGAAAGTTGAGTTGAGAGTAAATAATAACCAATAGAGCAAAATTTTAGATTGCTCCTGAAAAAGTTGGCTAAATGTTTGCTGTGCCACCACTTCGGTTGTGCTGAGAGGATGGCTTGTGGCTCTCTCAGTCGGTATCATCAAATAATCTGTAAATGTATTGATTTAGATAACATATGAAGCAAATCAATTTTGCTGAGCAATTAGAGGATTATCAGCCCAGTGGCATTATACCTCTCCAAGGATTGATGACCATGGTGGAGAAGGAAATAAATTGAATTAAATAAAATGTAATTCTGTTGGGATCAACATAATACTTTTCTTTGTTGCATACTTATGAACCCAAGAGGTAGAGAAATGTTTGATTAATATCTTTATCAGTCTGTACGTGAGTACAAAGCCAATATAATTATTTCTGTATGGTAAGCATGATGTTAGCATGCAAATTTATACAGGTATGCATGGTTGGATTAGTGATGTAAGAGCATTAGAGGTTATGGAGACCCTTACTCCTATGCTAATGCAAACTGTCCATTAATCTCCTAATATTCCACATACATGATTAGCCAAAGCCAACTTTCAAACGCTACACTTCCTTATCTCTTTTTAGATTTTTGTTACACTGAATCCTTTCTTCATTCACACTCTGAAGACATTCACCTGTATATCTGACAACTAACACTCTATTCTGAGGCTCTCAATACTTCTCAATCTGATGCCCCTGCATGCCAAGTGTCCAATATCATTCAAATTAATTTGTTTGCGACATAATATTGACTATTTTACCAAGCTTAGTGATCATTAGAGTTTCTTGGGACAAATTAGAGTAGTTTTGTTCATCAGTAGGACTGCCAATTCAACATTTATTCTGGATGGCCAAGGAGAATTTTGATTGAAACTGGAGAGAATTTGAAACGAATATTTTCCAGATTCTAACCTAGGAGAGATTGTCCTTAGATGTTACTATTATCTGGCATGGCTGGCTCCACTCCATGCTACTCTCACTGCTCTATGTGCAAATACTGTACTTTAAGGAAACAGACAATGTGGGAGAGTACCAACCAAAAACATCTTCCAAATCAACGAGGCTGGTGCCAGGTTCTGGTGAACTGATGCCAGCTTTCCACAGAGATTTTTGTATTTCCATCTCAACCAGTTCACCCAGGAAATTTTTCCAGATATCAGTCACCTGCATGAAAATATTAAATTTACTGCTATTTAAAAGCAACACAATATTATGTATCTTTATTCATTTAAGAGATTTTTTATTCTTTACTAAACAAATTTACAAGTTAATTTGTTTATGCAAAACAACAAATTTCACAGCATATGTCAGTGATAATAAACCGGATTCTGATGACACAAACGCATTTTATGCACAAAATCCTAGGGTGCTAAATCCATTCCTACACACACCTATAATGTGGATTGTAATGACCTTACATATAATATTTCTAATACTAGAGAAAATTGTTGCCAATTATACAGTTCTCTTGGAATTTGAGCAGAGATACCAGTCCAGGATATCACTTTCTTATTTCAGGAACCTTGTTTGAGCACCAGGTACTCAGGTGCGATCTAGATTAAATCTTTACCCACTCTGCTCCATCAAGTACTTACAGATTAAGCAAGACAAATTAATTCCACTAAGCTTTCAGCCTTAAAGTCCTCCTCCTGCTTTAGTATGGCCTTTTCAATTTAAAACACTCTAGTGTAACTCTTCCATTCACTGTGCCTATCTCTCACTCTCCATAAGGAAATATGACTGTTTTGTTTGTATGTAAAGAATTTATTAGCAGTAAATTTGAAATATGAACAATGGTTAAAGAATTAATGTCTCCTGGTGGCTCAGTGAGATTAGCAGCACAAGAGATAGAAGGAGCAGGCCATTTGGCCCCTTGTGTCTGCACTACCATTCAATCAGATCAAGACTGATCTTTTATCTCAGTGCCACTTTCCTGCACTAAATCCATATACTGTAGATCGATCCTCTTAATATTTAAACATCCATCAGTCTCTTTCTTGAGTATATTTAGCAACAGAGCCTCCATAACCCACCAGAGAATTTAAAAGATTCACCATCCTCTGGGTCAGAAATTTCTCCTCTTCCCTGTCCCTTTTGGCCAGCCCCTTATTTTGAGACTGTGACACCTGGTTCTAGACTTCTCAGCCAGGGAAACATTAACTCTGCACCTACCTTGTTCAAGCCCTTTAAGTTTACTATAAATTTCATTGAGATTACCTTTTATTCTTCCAAATTCTGGACTGTCTTGACTCAGTCTGTTTAATCTCTCCTGCCATCCCAGGAGTCAGTCTGGACAACCTTCACTGTTCCCTCTCTGTCACAAGTGTATCCTTGGGTAGGAAGATCAGAACTGCACACAAAATTCCACTTGTGGACTCACTGGGACCTAACAGGACATTTCTACTCAAATCTTCTTGCAATAAAGACAAACATATCATTTGTCTTCCTAATTGCTTGCTATATCTACATATTAATTTATAGTGGTTAGTGTACCAGGGCATTCAGTTCCCCCTGAACACCCACAGTTTTTAATTGCTCACCATTTTAAAAGTACTTTGCTTTTCTTGTTTTTCTAACAAATGGATGACTTTGTATTTTTCCATAATGTATTCTATCTGCCATGTCCTCACCCATTCATTTAGCTTGTTCATATCCCCTGTAACTTCTCTGTATCCCAATCATGACCCACACTGTTACCCTGCTTTTCCCAGTTATATTAGTGCTTTGTGTTAATACATTTCACTTGTGTTGAGAACCACAAACGGCATTAGGTCCCCCTAGCTTGGGATTAGGTCAGGATATGGTATTGGGAAACCACCCAGATTTCTGACTATTGATCATCATTGAGCAAGTTTGGGTGTATCATATCTCAGGAAAGATATGCTGGTGAGGGTCCAGAGAATGATCCCAGGAATGAAAGGCTTGACATATGAGGAGTGTTTGATGTCTCTGGGCCTGTACTCAATGGAGTTCAGAAGGATGAAGGGGAATCTCATTGAAGCCTACCGGATATTGAAAGGCCTGGATAGGGTGGATGTGGAGAGGACGTTTCCATTAGCAGGAGAGTATAGGATCCGAAAGCACAGCCTCAGAATAAAGGGATGTCCCTTTAAAACTGAGATGAGGAGGAATTTCTTCAGCCAGAGGGGTGAATCTGTGGAATTTGCTGCCACAGAGGGCTGTGGAGGCTAAGTCATTGGGTGTATTTAAAGCAGAGATTGATAGGTTCTTGATTGGTGAGGGGGTTAAGGGTTATGGGGGGAAGGTGGGAGAATGGGGTTGAAAAAAAATCAGAAATGATTGAATGGCAGACAAGACTTGATGGGCCAAATGGCCTAATTCTGTTCCTATATCTTATAGTCTTATTGATAAACTGCTGTTGGAAACTGTATTTTTATACTGGGGGGAGCTGCATTGCCCCGAGCTAAGTCACCATCAACAAGTTTGGGAGGAGAACGAGTGTCACATCCATGGAGCTGTTTCCAGTTTGGGTAAAGTGAGAAGACAAATTACCACTTGTCTTGTCCTGACTGATCATGCTGCTCACATAATTCTGATGTTTACCTCTGAGTACAGCGAGTCTGCTATGTCCATCTTTTCCTGCTTGTAAAACACATTGGCCATATGGTAATACCCACCAGCTGTGTGAATATCGGACACACTAAATACCCGGGTGGCGTGGTAAATCTGTCAAAAGTAAATTCCTGCTATTAGTCTCTTTCAAATGGAAGACAAGGCAGCTTATCTCGCATGAGCTATCAATTGGATGTTTCACATTCAATGATGGTTTTTTTGTCTGTCAAATAATGGCAGTGGACAAGCAGAATGGCTCATGTTTGTGGTGCCATACCATATATTTTAACTGTAAATTCATCCATGCCATGTCCATTATAGAAGCATGATGCACTAAGACCAATTATCTGTGTCCCCCCAACCCTGTCCTCCTAGTTTTTTTCTCATAAAATAGATGTTGGAATCTGTACAACAGATGGTTTAATTATATTGCAAGACAGGTCTCCCTGGTTAACAAAGAATCCTTTGTTATTTGAAAATTTGTTAGATGGGAGGTAGATTACCATTATTTCCTGCAGATATAATTTATTTTGGTACCTAGTGCTCAGAAGGTGGTGGTGAAGGACGAGGAGGACACAGTGGCACTTCACTGATCCACACTTCCCACTAGTTTTTGGGATGATCCAGTTCACCAACCAGTCAGTTCAGTTCTGCCAGTTTGTCAGGGAGGGAATTCATTGCCCTCCTGGCTAGAGTTGCTCCCTGACATCATTGTGCAACTGCCAATTTCCAGATAATCAGCTCACTGCTTGTTGTACTTGGGCAACTCATTGCCTGGCTACTGTGTGACAAATTTACTTGGGGGATCCAGTCACGTTGCAAGAAGTGAAATGCATTCCCCACCATTTGTTCCAGTGAGTGAAATCTCTGTTAAGTGAAGAATCAGATTAAATAAAACCCTTCCTTGGAGCGAACATTCCTTAGGGAAATGTTTACTAGCCAGGGGAGACTGGGACAGGATTTGAGACATAGAACAGGCCATTCAGCCCAACCAGTCCACAGCAGCACTCATGTTCCATCCCCAATCTTTTTGTCTCTCCTCTTCTAAATCTATCAGCATTACCCTCTGTGCCTTTCTCTCTTATGTGTTTGTCCAGCGTCACCTTAAATCATCAGTACTATTTGCTACAACCATTTCCGGTGGTAGTGAGTTCCACATTCTTGCCACTCTTTGGGTAAAAAAGTTTCTTTTTGAATTCCCTGTTGGATTTTTTGGTGACTACTTGATATTGTTGGTCTCCAGCTTTGTTCTTGCCCATAAATGGAAACATTTTCTCTGTATCCACTCTATCAAAATCTTTAATTGTTTCAAAGATCTCGATGTGGTATCATGAGTGGTGAGATATTCTTTCTGTGTACCAGGATGTTTCCTGCATTCATTTACACACCATTTAAAATGATTTCCTGTGTTGTTCTACCTCACAATTTATCAAAAGTGTTGCCCATTTAATTTTAACTTCCCAGCCCTTCAAAATCAGCTTTCCTCCAATTGATTGACCCGATTTTTGGTATACTATTATGATTTTAATTTGTATTATGTTAAGGTGAATATTCCCTCAATGTTCCCTTTCCCATGCTTACTCTGGTGCATTCCCTAGTCCTGGATGCAATAGCTAAATCTCTTTGTTATATATTTCACATTTTGAATTAGAAAAGAGTCCTCTACAAATTGGAGGAAACTCCATTTCCACATCCCCTTCACCTATCTCTTCAATTACTACTGGGGTAGCTTAAATTCCCTATGATTATTTTTCTATGTTTTTATACTTATTCCCTAATTTATCTGCATATTTTCCCTTTATTTCTATTCCACTGCTATGCCCATTCGTTTGATTGATCCTTTATTGCATTTTATCACAATCCATTTCATATTTTGTCTTCCTTGTAGCTATGTCTTTCTTTTCTAATGCCACTATGTTATCCCTCATAAGTAATACTACCTTTTCTCCTTTTTATCCCCCTCTCAAACTTTTTAAGTATGTTATAGCCTGGAGCAGTCGGAAGATACATTTGTTTTTCTCTATCATGATTTGCTGCCACTTGCCATGTACTTGGTTGAGGAGCCAGGGCTCCTACATCCCTTATCCTAACAGCTATCTGTGCTTCTAGAATGAAGGAAGGGAAAATTTGGAGGAAAAAAACTGAAAGAGACTACACAATATTAATACTGCTGTTCCTTGTCAACCCATTTCTTCTCAAATACTTACATCATCAGCAAAGTACCACAGTGCTTTGTCAAATTCACATTTAGCAGTGTACAGAAGACCCAGATTTCGGTACAACTTGTATTGAATGGCATTAATACACTCTGTAGTCTTCATCATTGTCCACTGAGCTTGAGAGAGGTATTCTTCTGCTTCATCCAGTCGGCCAAGGCCTGGGCAGCATTCCGTGTACAAAATGGTGAAATTACTGACTGTACATTAACACTACAAGTCCTAAAAATACAAATATACCTCCTTTGACATGTTGATTGGTAATGGTGTAAGCAATGCAAAGTAGCAGGTCCCAGATTCCTCTGGTCTGCTGAGTGAGAAGACTTTACCTAGAAAACAACAGTTTTTATCACACCCGACTCTTGTTACGTGTGGTTGATTGATTATATCAATAGCAGGTTCTGCTGTGATTTCTAACCTGCTAACACCAACTGGCTAGGCTCACACATGAAAAATAAGCACTTAAAAAAGGCACTGAACGAATGCTGGCACCAGGGTAAAGTGCCTTATTAATACTCCAGAAATATTCTATTTGTGGCTGTCAAAGTATGAGAAAATAACAGAAAAATGATCACAAAGTATTTTTCAATGAATAGCATTCAACTGAATGTAAGAAAGCACATCTTCACTTAAAATCTGTCCATTAGTTATCTGAAAATTACTACACAGCAAAGGGGTCAAATGTTGATAAGAATTTATTTCCATGCATCATCTCCATTCTGGAGTTGACAAAGCCCCGAGAAGAATCATCACCATGGAACCGTGGAAATGAGCAGAAAAGAATTTGGAGGCAGTGCAATTTTTTTCAGTGAAAGTATGCCTTAGTTACAAATTTTGAAGCAACAAAATGAAAATGGGAAAAAACACAAGCATTGGATGATCAAGTGAGGAAATAATCGTTTTCTATTGTTCCCATTGACTCCTTTGATAAGCAGTTCCAGTGACTTACTTTTTAATCTATACTTAACTGGTCACACATCTAATCTATGCAACCGGCCCTCATTATTTAACCCCTTTAGTTTGAGAATCATGCTGGTGAAACTGCTCTGTGCCCACTTCTTGAAGCTCAGTGCCCAGAATTACTGTACTCTACATGGAGGTCATTGTAACATGACTTCTAGCCCTCCCACATAAAGGCAAACATTCCAGCTTTTCAGTTTTTTATTGCAGCTATTCTGTATATTTTAATAATTTCTTTACTTGGACCCTTTGTTTTTTTTGTTTCTCTGGTCCTCTTAACTTGCCATGTAGGAAATAATTGTACTTATCTTCCTTATGTCTAAGATGGACAGTCTGTGGTGACACAGTTTAATAACTGTATAGTTCTTTCCATGTGACTTGGCAATCCACATGGTACATAAAATATCCTTACCAATACTAGCTTCAGCCAGGAGTAATTGAGATGGCACTAACTCAGCAGAGAGGCTGCCATAAACAGCTATCGCAAAGCGCAAAGACTGCAAGGCTCCAGGGATAGCCTCTTCATGTTTACCCTCGAACAGAAGCTTTTGAGCCACAGTCCGTGTCAGATCAATGAGATGTTTCTGTAAACAGCAAAAGCATTAGAAAAATGTCAACCATCAATGTTAAATATTATTGAACCAAGAAAATGCAGATGCTGGAAATTTGAAACATAAACAACAAATCTGAAAATACACAGGAGGTCAAACAGTGTATATGGAGAGAAAAACAAAGTCATCTTTCAGGTGGAAGGCCACTTGTAAGAACTGGAAAAGTGAAAAAAAAACCAAGTGTGTTTAAAGTTGGAGAGGGAGGGAGGAATGGAGAAAGCAAAGGGGATGTCTGTGATAGGGTGGACATACCAGGGTTGTCCAGGTAACAGTTATTTTAGTGCCAACAGTTAGGGAGAGAGAAAAGAAACAAAAGAACATGTAGAATCATCAGGTGCAGAGAACAACGGTTGCTGGAAGTCTAAAATAAAACAGAATGTTGAAAACACCCAGTAGATCAGATCGCATCTGTGGAGAGAGAAAAACTAAGTTAATTTTACGGGTGGATGACCTTATATGAGAGCTGGCCATCTCTGACACAAACAGGAAAGGCTGGCTACCTGAAACTGCTGAATTCAACATAGATTCCTGAGGAATGCAACATGCCCGGATGGAAGATGACGTGCTGAAACATCGTAGGAGGCCGAAGTCAGAGCATTAATTGACATTAAGTGTTTTTTTTTGTGTTGAATAAACTACCTTACCATAGCAATCAATTAATATAATGACTGAAACGTACTAGGCTAAAGACAACTACTTAAAGAAACTGAATAATTTTGTAGTCCAATTTTTACTGGAAGGCTCTTCTATAGAAACAGCTTGGTAGTACTTCATTGATACCTCAGGTCCCATGCTTCATGTGCTAGTTGAGAACGTGGATATTGACAAAGAGAAAAGTCCTAGCTCGCTCAACTTATCCTCATAAGACGTGTTCTCCAATCCAGGCAGCATCCAGGTAAATCTCCTCTGCACCCTCTCTAAAGCTTCCACATCCTTCCTATAATAAGGCGACCAGAAGTGAACACAATACTCCAAGTGTGGTCTAACCAGGGTTTTACAGAACTACAACATTACCTCACGGCCCTTGAACTCAGTACCCCAACTAATGAAGGCAATACATCATACGTCCTCTTAACAACCCTATCAACCTGCGCAGCAACCTTGAGGGATCTATGGACATGGACTCCAAGATCCCTCTGTTCCTCCACACTACTAAGAGCCCTGCCATTAACCTTGTATTCTGCTTTCAAGTTCAATCTTCCAAAGTGTACCACTTCAGCCCCACTCGAGTGCCACTTTAATGTGGCTTCTCAGGCTATCTACAATTTAAAGGCCATTGAATTTACTTACCAATGATTCAATTGTTACGGCCCATTTCAGACCTCAGACAAACAGACAAGTCTTAAGTCCATTTCCTAGTCAGTACCGACTCAGATGATGTTGAAAATGGGAAGAAATAGGAACAGAAATTCACCACAGCACTTCAGTAAAGGAGTAAATAAAAGGCAGCCTTCCTGCTGTAAATATGCTGCTGAGGACTGTGGTACATAAAGAAATTGACTTGACTTTGCCAGCTCTTGGCTATTACCTTGGGAACACTCTGTCTACGATCACATATACAGAATGACATTAATGATTGCTGTTCATAGTGAACCTATATCCTCACCTGCATAAGTCAGTACTTTGTGGAGAGGACAGGAGAAAACTGGAGCAAGAAAAATAAACAACTATAGATGAAAGATACTCAATGTTTACCTGTCTCTGCACCAGCTGCTCCTTACTGTGTTCTCGCTCTTTGGTAGAGCTGAGGAATGGCAGTGGTGTCCGTACTGGAATCAGGAGCTGGCAAATCTTCTCATGGATTCCATTCCAGTCTGCGGCTTGGTGTGTTACATCACTGAGAGAAGACAGTTAGAGGCATTTAATCCTGATAGATCATCCATAACAATGGAATACATAAATGTTGGCATAGTCAATAAATATGAATGGACCATATAAAAAGTGAAAGGAATTATTATGATGTTCCATTTTAATCATATCTTGTAGAACCATTCCAGAATGCATATTATACAGTGTATTACAACATGGCTGTCACTGTTCATTTTGTTTGATTCACCCCACATCAATCCCCTCCTGCAAAGAGGAGTGAATCCAATCACCAATGAATCTATTATTGGTGTTGGTTAAGTGTGGAATGTTGACTGGGAGAAATCTTTGGTTCTCTTTGAAAAGTGCCACAGTCAACTTCTATCACATCTAGCATAATATCTGAAACAGGCAGACAGATCCTGGGCTTAATGTTAGATATGAGAAAGCTCAGATGGCATGACATATATTCAGTATTTTACTGAAACAACAACCTAAATTATGTGCCCAAGTCCTGAAGTGCATAAGTATAACATCTGATACAAAGCAAAGAGGGCCACCAAGACAAAGCAAAAGATAGTAGGAGGGATATAAAGCAAAATCAAAGAGTTGGGATTTGAGAATGGTCAAAGGAAACCAGAGAAATGGAGTTACTTTGCAGGGAATTCTGGCAATAAAAGCATATATGTCAATGGTGGAGTGAAGGAGTCAAAGGAAGGGAGAGTCAACATGGGACCTGAAGATGGGAAAAGATGGGAGTATTTGACATGTGGGATAGGGAGATTTGGGAAGGATAGCTGAACTCCACAGTGAAGGAAGGGTAACTGAAAAGAAAGAAAGACCAGATGTGATATTAGGGTTTTAGAAGTGGATATGTCAAAGCTGGTAATTGTCAGAAAATGTAATGGAGGTGGATTCAGTGGTCTTTGTGATGGACAGGATATGGAGTCAGAAAATCAACTTAAACATTTACAGGATGCTAAGACTGGATAAACTACTTCAGCCTGGGATAGTGATGGATGATGGAGTTGGTGGCAATAGTATAAATATTCATTCGATCTTTCTGTTTAACTGGAGGAGATAGCAACATCAAAGACGGTGCTAGACAGGCAGTTTGACATAACAGAGACAATAGAGAGATTGAGAGACTTAGAATTGCAGAAAAGATGGGCACATACTTATGATGCAACAATACATTTAAAGATTTCAGTGAGGAAAAGAAGGTTGTGTTTGGATAGTAGTTTGCAAGGATAAAGAAAGAGTTTCTATGCGTTGGGAGGTGATGATGGTTCTTTTAAATGGGAGGAGAATCAGTTGCAATGGCAGCTAGTATGGCAAACAGGAAGGAAAGTTGGATAGTCAGCAGCATAACAGGAATGGGGTTTAGAGAGCAGAAAGCAGACCTCAGAGGAGATGAGTTTGCAGAGGGCATGGCAAGAGATGCAAGTGAAAATAGAGATTAAAATGAGTCTTGGGGAAATTTTAATGGCAAATAATGGGAAGGGAAGTAGCAAAGGCATTTAAATTATGAGCTCAAAGAAATCTATGAGCTATTCACATTAGAATTGAAGTCAGGGAAGAGGGTTTTAAAGATGTGTTTGATAGCAGAAAAATGTTAGTTTCATAGCCCACATCTACCTTATCTCACCAACTACAGTAGATTTGTGTAAACTTCCTCTCCTGTAGAGTGGACTTAGAATGCGTTCTAAGGCAGATTTATTTTCATCATTTCTCATTAATGTTTTTTTTTCCAATGGCAAATTTCAATACTTTATTTTGCTCAGTAAACAAAGCTGTATAATGGACAAGAATTGGAATTATTTTTTAAATAAAATCTCACATTTGTGAACAAATTCAGCAACTAATCTGACTGCATTTGAAGCACACGCATTTCCTTTTTAAAAAATCTTTTACTCTTCAGCATTAATTCATTACCAAATTAAAATTTCATATTTAAATATGAATTTCATATCTAAAAAAACTAATTACACTTGATTTCAACTCTGTGGCAGATGTTTTGCATTATTGTTAAGGAGGTTGTTACATTTGTACAAAATTACATCCTTCTGGCGATGCTTTAATATTTTATCAGTGGGTGCCTTCATAAACTTGCTATAAGTGCATTACAAAGTGAAAATAAATGCACTCTGAAAAGCTTTTACTGGCAGTAAAAATTCCTGGGCTAAGAAGCCTAGTGCACGCCAACGCTTTAATCTGAATGTGCTGGTTGTTTTATCTATGGCTTGCAGTTTAATTTCTCTGTTCCTTTGTAAAATGGGCACTTTTGTTTTTCTAACTGTTGATTGCAAATTGAAACAAATCTGAAGTGGAGTCAGAATGCTACCCCACTCTCCTTGTTTGGTCAGCTGCCCGGCTAGTTTTAGATTTGGTGAAGCGAAAGCCTTTACTCACCAGTAGAAAGTCACCCTGCACTGGGGGCACATCACATGAGCGGTTTTTTGGCACAACTCACACTCCAGTTTGACACCCTTGGGGTTAGCAAGTGGATAAATAGAAGAACTTAGCATGTCGATATCTTGGGAGGCCAATTCTTATCTGAAACCCTCTCAGCTTCTCAAGTGCTGCGTTACCAAGGCCTTGCGGCACGTTGCTAAGGACTTGGGGCACGTTGCTAAGGACTCTCTTCTGGGCCCAGAGCCTGCTGCACTTCCACCCACAAAGGTATCACATATCAAATCTAATAATAAAAAGGGAAATATCTAAATGTTTACATAATCAAAGTGCCATTTAATGATTTTTAAAACATTTCAGTGTGGCGGGGGTGAACTCTGGGCGGAAGACTGGGTGGGTGCAAGGTTCGCTGCCGGTTGCTAATACAGGAGGGACCAGTTGTCATGGCGGCGGAGAGCGAGTCGGAATGGACCGAGTTTTTCTCCAACTGCGTGCCGCCGCCCAACGCGGACGCCTCGGCCCAGGCCATGGGCGAGTTCGCGGTGCGACACGCCAGGCAGGGCCGCAGGGTGGTGCTGGTGACCTCGGGCGGCACCAAAGTGCCGCTGGAGTCGCGGACCGTGCGCTTCCTGGACAACTTCAGCAGCGGCTGGCGCGGCGCCGTGTCCGTCGAGTACTTCCTCCAGCTGGGCTACGCCGTGATGTTCCTGCACCGCCACCGCTCGCTCTACCCCTTCTCCCGCCGCTACTCCGGCCTCAACATCCTGGACGCGCTGAAGGCCGTGCTGGACGCCAGGACCACCCGCTGGCGGGTGGAAGCCGACCAGACGGCGCTGCCGGACATCGTGCCGGTGCTGCAGCGGTACACGGCCGTGCGGGAGGCTGGCCTGCTCCTACCCGTAGAATTCAGCACCTTGTCTGACTACTTGTACCTGCTCAGGGCGGCGGCTCAGGCGCTCAACCCCATCGGTAGGAGAATGTCATTGAACGTTTGAAGGGTTTGTTTAATGTTGATGGCACTGCACAGTCAGGAGTTTGTTTTGTGCACAGATTTTGTACAGAATCTGTATCTGGGCTTTCCAACTTGAAGGCGTTGTGTTTTGTCCCTGCAGCAAGTTGTTCTAAAGCCACGGTATCTATCACTATCTCTGATCTCTGAGGCCGATTCGGACAGTGTTTGAAAAATCAAATAAGAACTGCAGATCGGAGACTCAAAAAAGATCTGCAGATGCTGGAATCTGGAGCAATACACAAAAAGGAACTCAGCAGGTCAGGCAGTATCCTTGGAGGGAAACAAAACAGTCGACGTTTCGGGCCGAGACCCTTCATCGGGACTGGAAAGGAAGAGGGCAGAAGCCAGAATAAAAAGGTGGGGGGAGGTGGAGGAGCACACGCAGGCGGATGATAGCAGATGTAGGAAATCTGAAATAAAAACAAAGTGCTGAAAACACTCAGCAGGTCAGGTAGCATCCATGGAAAGGGAAACAGTTCAGAGGCCCTTCATCAGAACAGGGAAGGAGAAAACAAAAGGCATCAGTACAAGGAAAGAAAACAAAAGGTAATTTTATCACAGGTGTCACAGCTTATCACACACTCCCGTTGTCCCATCCATTCCTCCTGCCACCTCCTCTGCAAATGAAATTTACCCCTTTTCTCTCTTTCCCAGTTCTGACAAAAGGTCTCTAACCTGAAATATTAACTCTGTTTCTATTTTCACAGATGCTGTCTGACTTGCTGAGTTTCCAGTATTTTGTGCTTTTTGACCCTGAAATGAATTTCTGATACAATCTTGACACTGCTAATACTGCCTATGTGCACCTCCTGTAATTCGTTTGAACTCACCCTGGCCTCTTTCCATTCATGCATTTATTAATTCTAATCTACTTCTGTGGTCTTCTAGAATTATAGAAAATCGTGGCACAGGTCAATCAGCTCACTATGTTACTGGCCGTTAAAAAGAGATCTTTGGTTCTTTGCCTGGGACATAGGTTACACATTTAAGTACTTTCTAAAAAAGTAGGGGTTCTACCTCTTCCACCTTTTCTAAACCTGCTGGCTGACTGTAAAGCAAAAAACTCAAGTCCTTTTTAATCCTTCTGACAACATTAAAATTGTACTTTTATTAATGGGTGTAGGTCATTCTTATCCACTCTCTCAAAACTTACCTTAGTTGCATTTCTTCTGTCTCTTCTATTCCAAAGCAAACACCAATCTGTGGTCTTATGCAGTTAAAATACTCCAAAACAGCAACATTTTTCATTGTAATCCCTCTAGTGCAATCACATATTTGTAGTGTATCTGCCTGATACTGCCTAACTGAGTGTTACAGTATTTTGTTTTATTTTGCATTTCCAGAATCTGCAGTTTTAGATTTTTACTGTATGTAGAGTTGTAGCAGTGCCTAACTGGTATTTTTTGTCATACTGTAACTTCCAATTTTTAGTAAATGTTCTGCATGATTCCAACAGTTGGTGAGACCATACCTATATTGTGTACAGTTTTGGTTTCCTCATCTAAAACAGGATTTACTAGTTGTACAGAGAGTGCAGCAGAGGTTCAGCAGACTAGTTCCTGGGATGGCAGATGTGTCATATGAGGAGAGATTGAATAGGCTGAACCTTGTTTAGAGAAATGAGAGGTGACCTCATTGAAGTGTATAGAATTTTTAGAGGTCAACAGAGTAGATATTTCCCCAGCTGAGTTGTGCAGAACCAGGGGGTCACAGTCTCAAAATAAGGGGTAGGCCATTTCAAAGTGAAATGAGAAGACATTCTCTCCAGTGAATTCTAAATCTTGCATGGCTGAGGAGACTTGGTCATTGATTCTCTCCCAGTATATATTAGGGCAGTTGAAATCCCATGTTATTGCCTTATTGTTTTAACACTTCTCAGAAATTTGCTTGAATGGTTTCTCTGTTGCCTCCCTCTAATTGCTTGTGGGTCTATAGGACACTTGACTCAGTAATCATGGTTTTCCAAGAGTCTGTTACTACTGTGTTCACCTCAATCTACATGGCCTCATTTCACCAAATTGTACCTTCTCAATCTGTAATTTTTCCTTTGACCAATAGTGTGCAAACATTCTTTAATTTATCCTTCCCTCTCTAGCTAGTCAGCACGGAAACAGTCCCTTCAGCCTATTGAGTCCATGCATGTCTGGGGTTCTGAAAGAGGTGGCTTAAGAAATGCAATAGTAATGATTTTTCAGAATTCCAAAAATACTAGAAAAGTCACAGTGGATTGCAAGTTAGCAAATTTTACACCACAACTTAAGAAAGGAGAGGAAGAAATTGAGGAACTCCAGGCAAGTTAGCCTGACATCGATTGATGGGAACTTACCAGGATCCATCACCAAGGAAGTCGTAACAGGCACTTGGAAAATCATGATTATAACGTCAACATCATTATGCAGCATTTTTGGAGAAAGCTCAATTAATGTTTCAGATCAATGACCTTTCATCAGAACTCTGAAAGGTCGTTTGACCTGAGATGTTAACTCCATTTGTTTTCTACAGATGCTGCATGACCTGCTGTTTTCTGTTTTGGTTTCAGACTTCCAAGAGTCACCATATATTTGTGAAAGGGAAATTGTATTTGACATGAGGATTTTCTAGTAGGAAAGATAAGGGAGAAGTTAGTGGATGTGATGTATTTATATCTTCAAAAGGCACCCAATAAAGCATTACATAGTAAGTTCCTGAACAAAATAAGGGCTTGTGGCTGTCATTACACCTGACAGATTACCTCAAGATACATAACAGAGAAAAAATAGCATTTAGTCTGGTCTAAATTAGCTGCATATTTGATAGAGGTATTTGCATTATTCAGATTTAAATATAGGGAGTTGTGTTGTTTTATGTAAACACAATAATTTTCATTGGATATGCATTACCACTGAAAATATGTATTGCTGCACTAACAAGTGGGTGTTACATTAAAGCATTTCCTCTAGCCAGAAGTGACTGAAATTTTTGTTATGTATTTCTTTTGGCATTTGGTTTCTTGGCAGTGAGTTTCATGAATTTCTGAAAAAGTGGGCTGGATAGCGAACAACTGTGAAAAAACTATGTAATTTATTCAGTATAACAAAGAGTAATTCTGCTAGGATTTACAGGTCAGGAGAATCTACTGGATAACTTGTGGTATGCCTTTATACATCTTTTTATAGGACCAAAGGCAATGTTCTACCTCGCAGCAGCAGTGTCGGATTTCTTCATTCCTGCGTCAGAGATGCCAGAGCACAAAATTCAGTCGGGTGCTAGCCCTCTGCAGGTGATTTGTGTCTGACTACATCTGGAGTACGGTTAGGAGAGAAGCTTTAACTATGAAGGAAAATTCCTACACCTTCCTGATAAAATTGACAATTTGGATTGAGTTTGTACTACTTTTTATTTCCAGTTGGGCTGCTTCTTAAATTTCTAAGAAAAAAATTAAAACTGAAACGCAACATTCTTTGGGAAAGTATTGAAATGTAATGGAAGGCATGGTGACTTAAGCTTTTTTGTATTTTTGTTTTAGCTAACTATGCAAATGGTACCCAAGATGCTTGCACCTCTTGTGAAGGACTGGGCTCCTCATGCATTTGTCACATCCTTCAAGTTGGAGACTGATTCGTCACAGCTGGTCGCTCGAGCACGTAAAGCTTTAGCAACTTACAGACATCAGGTTGTTGTTGCCAATGTCCTTGAAACACGGAGGGTGTACGTTCTCATAGTCACAGAGGATTCTCAGATTGATCTAGCACTTTCAGAGAATGAAGTGAAGCAGCACCGAGAAATCGAGGAGAAGATTGTGAAACATTTGAGTGAATGTCATACTAATTTTATAGAAAAGAACAGAAATCCCCAATAAGTAGATTGAAGATGAGTTACTAAGGATCATCTGTACGAGAAAAGAATAAGCTATTGGAATGATGGAAGAAAAGAATGAAATCTTACAGATGTGACCAAAGCCAGCTGGGAGATCTGGTGTTATGCTTAATGTTTTTTTAAAAAGCATAACATTTGTGTGGTCTGGGTTAACTCTAACTGCAATCAGAAAAGTTTTAAAGTTCCTCTTTGATCCAGCAACTGCCTAATAAAAAGTAACATGGCATCTTAATCAGTAAGCAGGTAGAGCTTTTCCTGACTAAAGGGAGCTCAGTGTTGCTTTTTAAGTACTAAGATGTTCCAGTATCATTGGATGGGAGTAAAACTATCACTATAGTCAGTGAAGCAATGGTTAATAAGTTGTGAACTTCCAAGTCAGAATTTTACAGTATTAATCTTCAAATATGCTATAGTTGTAGAGATTGCTGAATGCAATAGATATCTTGACCCTGCTATTAAATAAAACACAATGATGTACCTTAATTTCCCTCATTTGTTGATATGTAATGACAGTAATCACAGTTATATTAAATGTGCATTCAGTTCGCAGGGATGGATTTAAAGCATTCCTATCCTTTCACTGCTATCTTTACTCATTGTTCTGTAGGCAGCAGTAGTAGGAATATGATTTTTCTTTGAGCCTTTATGATAGTTAGGAGTGCACCAAACTACAATGTCAGTACGGGGGGGAGGGATAAAGGTAACACAGTTTGTTCTTTCCTGTATCCCTAATTCATTTCCAGCTCACCTGGAAGAGTTGTCAATACCTCAACCACTGCCTTCAAGGTACCACCTTAATAGATGAATCTCCAAAGCTCAACTTTTAAAAGCCAAAATACAATTTGAACCATATTATCGTACCAACTTCTAATAATTCAAGTTTGTCCTTTTATAGTAAAGACAGTATTCGGATGAAGTATTTCTAGTGTGCATTAGTGACTCTATACAGCACACTTATAGGACTGATACAACAAGCTAGAACAGCAATCACAGTCAGTAAACAAGTTGACTATACAATTTGAAAAAGTTAAACAACAACTGACTGACAGCATTCCTCATCTATTGATCCCTGCACATTTTGAATGGCTGTGGCACTTACATTGGAGGACTTTGCATAGAATGACACATCTGCAATATTCAGATGGAGGAAAATCACTTAGCTCCCCAGCAACATGTAGATACTAACTTTTGCCACCATTTTGATGGAGAGGTTAACTATTTTAATAAATAGTTTAATGCTTCCAATAAAACAGCAGTCTGAGAAATAAGAGTGTATAACATAACATTTCTAGATGCTAGTTCCTAAGGAAGGAAGCATTATATATATGATATTGAATACAACTGTAAATAATTATCCTTGGGTGGACAAAAAATTTAATAGCTTGTAATTACATTATCTGTGAGTCCATTAATGGTACATCTGTTTTACTAATAATTTATAAACAGTAAAAAAAATACTTTACAAAACTCGAAATATTTTAGAGGCAGAGTAGGTGATCCATTAATTTCCAAACTGAAGATCTTTGATAGAGCAGCTAAATCAATGAAGCTTGATGCTCTTCTTAACTCCAGCCCGGATACCCGAGAGCTCACCACTATATCGTTGTTCCTCTCTGCGTACCTCACGCACCTGTAAACATGATGTATAACAAACTGATATTAAGCAAGATCTCATCATTGTAAGAAGCATACTGTGGATTTATATGCCTTTAAATTTGGGGGTAATCTGGAAAATAAAACCCTACTCTGACATCCCTATACTACTGTAGTACTTTAGGACATAGTTACAATTTAGTTTCAAGAAATATGGACTCAGTGTAAATTTCCAATATTAAGGTCATTCACAAATGATTCAGTCATTTCTTCTCAATGGGAAATAGGAAGTGGGCACCGATGGCATGGTGAACATTTATCACCCATCCCCAATACTAGTAAGATGGTGGCGAGCTGCTGCCTTGAACCGCTACAGTTAGAAAAGTCAGGTAATGGATCCTGAGACAACGAAGGAGACAAGTCAATATAGTGTTTGATTTGGAGAACTTACAAACTTTCCCATGTGGCTACTGCCCTTGTCCTCACAAGTAGTAGAGGCTGCAGATTTGGTGTGTCAAAGACTTGGCAAGTTGCAGCCCGTGCAGTCATCTTGCAGCCATTATGCATTAACAATAAAGTGTTTAGGGTAGTGAATGGGGAGCTAATCAAGGGCGCTGCATTCATACAGGCTCATTTACCCCTTACTGTGTTGTAATGAGTTCTCACTCTCAACAACTCGAAAGTTGTTTTGGTTGAATATTTAAAACAGGTCTGATTAATATTAGATACCATACTATTTTAAAACATGGTCACTGTATTCCTTGTTGTAGGGACTTCTATCATACATATTTTGACCAGCGCTCTCACATGGAAAGGTCTTCAAAGGCCAATGTCAAGGGAGCCATTTCTAGTTTTATTCATTTTAAGAATATGTGATGTTTCCTCTTTTGCTGGGGATTTAGCAGCTCAGAGACTCAGAGCCAGACTTAAAATGTTTACAGGACATTCATTTTTTGAATTAAGGATCAATCTCACTAACTCCTTCACTTACCTGACCCTTCCGTCGGATTTTGGCTCGTCTGAATTTCTCTCTGTGCTTGACTCGAGGATTACGATCAATCTTCTTCCTCCTGGGTGTGAGACCCTTATTCTTGGCGATCTGTGATTGCCATGCAAAAATTAGCGAGCAATTGGTGAAAATCTTCAGCAGACGGGGTTACAATGATTTATCATTATAATCAAATATTCTGTTCATGGAAAAAGCCATCCGCAACAGTCTCCAGCGAATCAAACTCAACAGATGGTCAACCTGCAGTCAGAGTGTGTTCAGAACTGTATGTGGGTGGGCATACAAGGGAAAGGCAGAGATTGTGAGTGGAGGAATCTTCAGGGTGTATACTACACTCAAACTGACACTTTAACGCTCGGGATGTTTTCACCAAGCGCCAGGGTAAGGGGTCCAATATTCTGTTTGGGGGGGGGGGGGGGGGGGCAGAGGGAGAGAAAGACCCAGATGTCATCATACACATTTGGTATGCAGAACATCAGGCCAGGAATTGGAAGTTTTACAGTTAGACTTTCGGGAGTTAAGGAAATAAAAACAGAAGGACCAGATTAGAGATATGATGCAAGTGAGAGGGCTTCTGATTCTTGGGGCACTGGGACCATTCTGCCTGCTAGTTTGGTTTACTAATGAGGCTGTGAAGGGTTTACACAACATTGGCAGGGGGATTGGGAACTAGCATGCAGCAATAGAGGAAAATAATAATTATAAATTAAAAAGCAAGAAGAGTGCAATTATAGTACTCCGAATATTCTAATAGGCCATCAAATGGCAACAGCAGCAAATGGCAAGGAAATTATGTATGGGCAAAAATCAGAGCGGTGATATTAGGACACTTCAGTTACCCAATAATGACTGATAGAACATTAAAAGGCATGAAAAGGGAATCTCTTTGCAGCAGGTCAGGAGAATGTCTGATTAATAGATTTCTTGCCCAACAAATGAGGTGGCAATGGTGGAGCTAGTTCTTTAGAATGAGACAAGCCAAGTGGGACAACATTTGGGAAGCACTGCTCATATAAAAGAAGAGCTCTGGGCAATATGAAATAGAACTCTAACTGGAGGCCCAACCAAAAGGATGGAAGATCATTTGGCCAAGTTAAAGGGGAACCAAAGATTACCAGTTAGAAGTGTAACAGGCCAATAGGGGACGTTTAAAAAGGAGCCAATTCATGTACAGGCCAAATACATTCCTACAAACAGGAAAGGTATGGGAACCAAGGCCAGAGCTTGGTGAAATCGTCCCAAATCGGGCAGCAAATGTGAAACAAAAGAAGTGGATGTACGATGAATATTGATGAATAATTCCAGAACCAAACTGAAAATAGTAAACAGAAAGGGAAAATTTAACTGAAAAAAAGGAAGAATATGAAAATAGAGTGGCAGTTAATAGGAAACTGAATAGAAACTTGCAGAAAATTATTCATAGAGTCATAGAGAAAGATGGGAAATAAGACTAAATTGGTTGGTAAATAGCTTCCTTCTGTGCCGTAATGAAAAACTCAAGCAGCAATATACACGATAATCTCCAGACCAAAGTGCTCAGTGACATTGTTGTTCGGGTAAAGATAAAAATTAGTACAAAACCAATTTTCTGTTATGAAGTTTTGATTGGATTGCACGTATACATTTGTTAGTCTATTTACACTGGCCTGGGATCCTCCACACAAAAGCTCATGACCAGTGGGCATTAGAAAGAAAGAATTATAGACTTGTTTTATTAGCTTCCAGTAGCACATTATAAAGCAGCAAAAACTGAATAGTATCAACAGCATTCTGCTTTTTTGATACAAATATTTTTTTAAAAAATGAATAGTCATCATCAACATAAACTTGAGGCATGGAAAGTTCTCTTTTAAGTTCTATTAAATAAAGTGGTCCCAGAAAAAAAAGATCAGAATAGCCCCAAAGCAGAAAACAGCAAACTATAACATAATGTTAGAAACAAGATTGATACCTGATAAGTGATCTTTCTCTTTTCATCTGCATGAAGCACTTCCTGCACCACAGCAGTGTTCTCATTACTGAAACATAAAACCCAATATTATAGCATTGGGACACAAACATTTCAGAGTGGAGCTCCATTGTCTGGGGTTGCCACTTTTAAAGAAAATGGGCAGGACTGTATTTCAAAATTGAATTTACCACACTTTCAAGGAAACTAAATCCTTTTAGAACAAATTCATTCTCAATTTATGGTTTTTACATTCTTGTTACCCAATTCTCTCTCTGATATGCTGTAGTTTCAACCTTACCAGAGAATCAAACTGGAGAACTGTATATTAATTATAACATGGAAACAGGCTATAGAGTTTTCCCATTCATAAAATTATTTTTATATATAACCACAAGGTATCACTTTATACTACAAAGATGGCAGCTTCCATCATTCACAGGATTACTTGCCTCCCTTTTTAGCACTACCTACAAATGTGGCTAACATTCCCTAGCCCTATATCCAAACTACTAATAACATGGCAGACAAAAGCAGTCCCAGAACTGAAGGCTGAGAGATAGCTACCACCAAACATCTTGAACAGTTTGCTCTCACTTTTCTCACTCCTATATTAGCTTTTAAAATTAATACTGCTAATTTTTAAATCCATACTCTTATTAATACATCTGATATCACGTTCATGTCCATTTGAAAGTCCATGTTCAACCACTGCATTTGTCCATCATATCCATTCATCTGTGCTTCTCTAAGTCAGCGTACACTTCTACTTTGGCTGTGTGAGACTCAATGCTGTATGCACAATGCTTTGCTCATTAAATAACTTGGGGAGTTCATTCTCACCTGGGGTGGAATGCACCTCTCGTCAGTCACTCTTTTGAATAGATTCAATCCAAGAAATATTTTAAAACCCATGTACATACATAAATATTCAGTACCTGTCTTCTTCCATTCTTTGTCTCTTCGGGGACGGAGCGCCTTTCATTTCTTTATGATGTGGGAATCCGGCTTCATCACCCATATCATATTTCAAATCCTTAGATACCTCCTCACCAGTGACCTACATTAAAAGATTAATCCCATACACTCAAGAACACGTGGAAAGGCACAAGGACATATCCTCTCAAATCAGTTCTGGAGAAAGAGATCCCTGTGTTAACATTTAACTTGCCAAAACATTAAGAAAATCATTTAAAGTCTTGCAATTCATGTTATACTTGTAAGTACTCTCCCTTTGATTTTTTATTTAATTCACGGGATGTGTGTATTGCTGAGAAGATCAGCTTTAATGACCTATTCCCAATTACTCTTGCATTAAGTATCTTCCTACGTCATTTCAGAGGACAACTGAGAATTATCCACGAGTCACATAAACCCAACTAGGTGAAAATGGCAGATTCCTCTTTCTAAGGAACATTGATGAACTAGCTGTACTTTTACAAAATCCAGCAATTTCATGTTTACTATTAATGATAATGGATTATATTTCAGAATTAATTAATTAACTGGATCGGAATGCCCGATTCCCATAATGAGATTAGAACTCAAGTCTCTGGGTTGATAGTCCAGATCTCTGAAATAATCAGTCAGTAACACAATCACTTTTCCAGTGTACCCTGTACAATTAGTTTTAATGACCAGTTACTGTGCTTCTGATACTAACATGACTGGACTATGTATATTGGATACTTTCAGCTTACACTCCCTGAGGCAAGTGAGAAAGAAGTGATAGGGTGGAGGGATGAGTGAAATTATTACAGCTTCTTAATATAATTAAGTTTATAGTCTGACTTTATACCTTTAAGATCTGCCTAGAGGGAAATTTTTTGAATTAGTCAAGTTTTGAATTCATAAATCCTACAATCTGTTTGACCTGCATGCTACAGAGATTCAGCTCATCAGATTTTCAGCTTCCAAAACAGTGATTACCATCCTAGACACAGCTACAGTCAAAGTAGGAAGTGTCCAAATTTTGTAGACTTTATAAAGTTGTCCACCCTCCCATCCTTAAATCAGAATTATGCCACCACTAATATATAGCAATCCCTTCTATACTTGCCTTTCCTTTTGCTCTTTGTTGAGCTTTTGGTTGTTTACTCAGTTGAGATGGTGCTTTCTTCAGTTTGAAGATATGTTGATCTTTTGCAGTAACAGATTTAAACTCTTTACTGGTCTGGTTTAAAGTCTTCTGGATATCAGATGCCACATCCACTACAGGCAAGTCATTGATTAGCTGGAGAGAGAAAACACACTTGTCACCTCCTGGAAGTTAGCACAATTGAGGTATTGTTTAACTGAAAACCTCACGCCCCAGCAATTAGGTTCTTCAGTAATGTGAACCGGGGTGTCACAGCTTGGTCAATGAGACAGTTCAATCAAGTTCATTGAACTATCTCATGAATTTGATGTGCCTAGGGGATGGAGTGGGTTGGGCAAGGAAAGACAATAAAACAAATAGAGACAAGCATCTCCAGCTAGCCTTACTCGGGTGACTAATATGCCTGACACTCCAAATGCCACATGAATGCGGATTGATCCCATGGCCTTAGTCATGGATAGTGCAAGGTAAAAGGAAAGCACTAAAAAGTAACAAATAGGATAAAATATTAATAACCTTGGATTAGTTTAGCTGCACAATACTCACATTTCTGTATGTGAGCAGTCTCTCAATCACTGGATGGTTCTGAACTGGGATCCTCTTTGCCTTCAATACCAGATAAAAACTAATGTTTGTGCAGTAGCTGTAGAACACACATCTCATTAACAAGAGTACAATCATTTTGTTTTCTGTACAGTACTTCACACTTCTGGATTTTTTTAAATTAAATATAAAACTCTCAGGTATAGTACAAGAAATCCCGATTTTCTGTATGACAGCTCTCTACTCCATACACCAACCCAGCTCTTCCTGAAAGTGCCACCAACTGGAGCCACCGCCCTCAGCTGGTTCAGATACAAAAGGCTAACCTCATTGGCTTTCCACACCGTGGAGGCCACTAGGCCTTCGGTAAGGGGGCGTGGAAGCCCTGCCCAAGGAATGGTCTGACATCTTTGACACAAGGCAAAAGAAGAGGCAGAGTTTTGTTGTGTCAAAGCCTGTGATGGTTTGTAATAGTTTTGAAGTTGACATTTGGAGAAATTAAAAAATTTGAAGTTGATGTAAATAAATTTAAGAACATATTAAGATCTGTTTGGAAATCATTAATAAACTAAAACTTAAAAGTATAATAATAAAAAGCTCAAAGAATAATAAAAACTCTCCTTATCCATTACTTCTTAACCCACAGGCCGAGAAATCCCATTGAAACCAATGGGATATCTGATTCTATGCCAGGTCTGTGTCTGAACTTTTCACTGGACTGGCTGAATGCCAGTGGTTCTTTTGAAGAACCACCAGTCACAGCCAAGAACATTTATCACATTGATACTGATATTTTCATGATATAGTCTGCCTATTGTCATGTTCATAAAAAAAAACACATGAACATCTTACCAACAAATGCACTGAAGTGTTAACATGGCACTGACATTCTTAAGATCACGTCTAACAAAGGCACAACTTTATATAAAAAAAATCGTCAAAAATGATATTAGCCACATTGGAATTTCCACTTAGCCACATGACTAATGGCTAATAAATTGGACATTTGGCATTTACTCGATATCCCAGACTATCATGCCCTGGAAAGGGCTAAGATTCTCTAAAGTTATAGCAAAGAAACTTACTTCAGGTACAGGTGGTACTTTGTCTGCACATATTGGGCATCCTGTGAGGTAAACAAAAATTATTACAATATGATCAAGGCACACTGTACACCTTCAATCCCCAACTACCATGTATTTTATGTTCTCAGCATACCTTCCCTGCAGGTATCCTACCACTCTGCACCATTTCCATCAGTGGCTGTAGCTCATCCTTCACTTCCACAAGCTGCAAGAGAAAAATCAAACTATTGTTTTGCTTGGCAGAAAAACTTAAAACTCAATCCTACTAAGTAGGATACAAGTAGCTAAAACAGGAATGTCCAACTTTTTTTCTTCACACACAAGAGAAATATTTCTACAACTGCAAACCTCAGGCAATTTTTTGCGCAAAAGGGAAAGAAATCCACTTGCCTATCACCATGGGATAATGACATACCAAATGGGACATCTGACTGTACAACTGATCAAAAGAAAAAGACACTCGACACCCATATTCCATTCCTATCAAAGTCTCATTTCAGATACCTTTTAATTCGATAATTCTTAATTTTGTGAAGAATTATAGTTTGAGTAGTAATGTCAAATCTGTACTTCCCCGAAAGCGGAGTAATCAATTTTTTCTTTATAATCTGCAATTTTTCCCACAAAGTACTGACTTTGGATGAAGAAAACAAAGAGTCTAACCAGAATAATGCTAATATAACTAATCCATAAAAACCAACAGTAACCGTTGCCATTGTTTAAACCAGCCAAATCCTGTGTATTAAATTCAACCTTCCATTGTTACTCTTTTTCCCTCTTCCACCTCCTTTAATGTTCACGAGGTTAGGTCCTCCTCTCATCCAGTGGTAGATCAGCCAAGTACCTTGTTCCCATTTGGGAATGTTAACTAACTTCTATTCACAGGTCAGATGAGGCTTGGAATTCAGCAAGGATAGAAGGCCTAATGTACATTACCACTCTAAAATGTCTGTAAATCCTTACCAGAAAACATTATTTCTGTCAATGAAATAATATTACTTATTCTTTAGAAATAAACACCCAGTGAAAGAATTTTTGACCTCTAGAACATTACATTTCTACTTTATTAATTTTCATTTTCTTTTTCCTAAGTGCCATCTAATATTCAGAAAACACAGCAAAACAGTTGAATGAACTCAAGCAACCTTAGAAGTTTAGCCCACCTTTGCTTTGAAATCTTGGATGAGTTCCAGAAGCTCAGGTGACTCTTTCTTCAGTAGTTTCAGCTTCTCTTTCTGGGACATTTTATTCAAATCTTTTTTAATTTTCAGATCCTTTCCAGAATCCTTCTCTGCTTCCCGCTCTTGGGCAAATGTCTATCATGAGAAAACTCCATATAGTAATTAAATTTTTCTTTTCAGCAAACCCTACTTCCTTCGAGATAGACATACAGGGGGGCAGCAGACCTAAAGATACCTCATCCTAATGCTTACTGTTTAACTGTGCACATGCTGGCAGGAAATCTTATCACCTGGGTCCATACAAATGTTGCAGGATTGATAGCAGTCAAAAAGTTACCATGGCTGATCTCCTCCCCACTGAATACAAAGCAAACCTCAGCCCAGTCTAACTTAACTGAGATTAGCTGGTGAGAACAGCATGAAAAAAAACAAATGTAAGCAACAAAACCATGTCCTGTCTGGGATTTGTGCCTTTATTCCAGCACTAGCAATAGAAACGAAGTTGACTGCATTAGCACAGAACTTTACCTATTCCTGTCACTTGCAGTGGAGAAAAAGTTAGGGGGATGGGGGAGAACGAAGATGCCTTTTGATACATATTTAAGGGATTCAGTGAAGTCAGCCAGTCACTGGCAGAATGAGCTTTCAGCTCACAATTTTAAAAGTACATAAAATGTTTTGAGATGAAAACAGCTTTACTTCTCACAATTCTTCACATTTAACCAAAGTATCAGATCCTATGGAGAAGGTGTGAGGGACAATAATGAAAAGACACAACTTATGCAAAGATATGCTTCAGATGCAGTGTCAGTTTAAAATACAAGGCAATGTCAGGTGCACACTTGTACGGTTAGAACCTACAAACTGGGGAGTTGACGTAAATAGGGAAATTAACAATGGGATCAATATCGAATTAAAGTAAATGGGTGGTCAATGGTAGGCATGGACTCAGTAGCCAAAGGGTCTGTTTCCATGCTGCATCTCTCTATGACCCTCTAGGAGGTATGGCAAAGATTCACCAGGCTGACTCCTAGGATGGTAAATCTGTAATATGAGAAGACATTGAGCAGGTTGGGTCTTCATTTATCAGAGTTTAGAAGAATGAGGCCTTCATTAAAACGTACAACATTCCTGGTGGTCGAAGAAGGGAGGATATTTCCCCTGACTAAGGAGTTTAGACTAATAGTTTCAAGCTGCAGAGGTGTGCCCCAAACATGGAACCAGGAATGCCTTGAAGCAATATAACTTTTAAACATGAAAAAAACACTGCTAATATCTAGAGGACAAACATTATTAAATTAACTCAAAAATAAGTTGACAGGTAACTTGCTGCTGGGGATTGTTGGAACAGGATGCCAGGAAAAGACAGGAAGCCGACCCCAGTGACAGTTCTCACAAATTACCCTGACCCTTCTAACATAGTGCCAAAAACCCTTTTCACACCTCCATAAGTCCTGTTAGTTACCTGAATAAGATCAAGCCCAAAGTCATCCTCAGACAGATTCTCTGCCAACCGTTTCTGAATATTTATAGCTTCTTGTTCCTCCTCCTCAGCCTCTGCCAGAGCTTCTGCCTGTTTCTTTCCACCTGCAAATGTATAAACGGCAAAGACTGAGATCAAACCATAAAATCTTACATCTCCTTGCACATACCCATAAATTCTCATGGTTGGTGGGTACAAAACAAAAGTGCAAAAATTTAAACTTTCCGCATTGGGTTTTCATATTAAAAGGTAAGAAATGAAAATTCCTAAACTGCTGCATTCACACACCTCCCAGGACCAAAGCTAGTGAATTCTGACTAGGTCAAAGCATGGCCAGCATGCCACCCAGAAGTTAGAATTCAAGCAAATTAAAGCAAAACACTGCTAAACATCAGCACCCAACACAAATATCTATTGGTTCAAAGATCTGGTTGCAAGTCAGACCCAATATGTTGCATCTCTGAAGTTGTGGGTGAATGCATACTTATATGGTTAAAATCTACAGTACATTACAGTGCATTCACATTGCCTCAATTCAGATGCACAGCAATAAGCCAGAAGAGTGTTGGAAATGAAGAAGCCCATTTTCACAATCGGTCCCACCTTTCTAACTATGACATTAATGGCTGGGCATCTGTTTTGGAACAAAAAAACACATCAAAAATAGAATTGTCCTGGAACATGGAAGCACAGGATACCTTCTGAACATTGTTAACAGCTACAGAAATAAAAATAGACTGACACACCATGTATTTTAGCGCACATTTCTCTTCTCGTACTAGTGAAAGAGCAATGACAAAACCTGCCAACTCCTGCTAAGTTTTGAAATATCATAGCATCTAATAAATAGTTACAAATGGGTAGAAGAGATAATCATAGCTTTTTTCAGCAATACACAAGCCCAAAACAAACTTTGACTCCATTGTCACTAGTGGACACAGAAACCACCTTGGAATAACCGAGGAATAAATAGCCTCCACAATTCAGTTTGATTGAACTGCATCACTATTTTTACTTCTGATAGAGAATATTCATCTGAAACATGAATCCATTTTCTCTGCCAAATATAATTGATCTGCTGCACATTCCACAATTTTTTTAAAATTTAGGGACAAGTGCTCTTTATGTTGTGCATTTCAAAATCAGAACTTCATCTATGGAAACAATGAGGAAGAAATCTGCTTCCCCACCCACTGACCATACATCAAGAGGCCAAGTTACAGAACTTACGAGGAAGCTCATCAACATAGTCAGTATCGTAAAACGATTTCTTCTTCTGTCCCCAGGCCAATGCACTTGGGAGACCTGCAAAAGAAAAAGTGAAGCAACAATGAGTTTTACTGTAAAGAAATTAATTCAGCATTTGCAGCAGTAGCTTCACATGTTGACTGCTATCGATCAATAGTAATATTTATACAATACAGCAACTCTTCCCCTCCACCCCACTTCCCCTCCAACCCCCCACCACCCCCCCACCTTACCCCCCTCCCCCCAACCCCCAACCTTCCACCCCCCCACCACCTTCCTCACCCCACCCCCCCACCCCCGATCAAAATACTTCCAGGTGGGCTCAGGTATGGAAAGAAACTAAAAGGACTAAATGGATTATACAAAATTTGATAACACCACAGTTCTACACTAACCATCTTCTGATTTGCCCTCAAGGTCACTATCCATGTCAACCCCTTCCTCGTATTCATCTTCCTCATCTTCTTCTTCTTCTGCCTCCTTCTCTTCATCCTCATCAGAATCAGGAAGCTCCAGGGGCATTACCTCTTCCTGTTTTAAAAGGACATAATATGTAGTCAGCGCTGATACTTGATCCAATCAGTTAATTATTAATAAATTAATTTCTAACAATATATTTTTGCTGCATGATAACTGAAGGGAAATATACACTGAACAGTATCAAACACAAGAGTCAGTAGACAGTTTTCTTTTAATTCAGTGAAAGTTCAAGTTCCACAATCAAAGCTACCACCAAAAGTCGAGGAGAAAAGAATATGAAAATTAGGAACAAGGGTACTCCATATCGCCCTCTGGGCCAACTCTCTCATTCAATATTATAGCTGGTTTACTTTCAACTTATTAACCACTGAAGTGCTAAGTAGCCAAAATCCACTGATAGCAACATCAAATAAATGACTGAACGCTCAAGGCTCTCTGGAGTACAGCACACCAGATCAAATGAGTTAAATCAATAAGGGGTGATATCAGGATTATTGATGTAGATGGAAGGGCTAGACAACCGCCTCGAGAGCCTGCGTTATCCCTGTAGGATTTAGGAAGGGCCAATGGAGCCCGATACATCCTAATTGAGAAAAAAACATGGATATATTGCGAAGAGACAGTGAGTGAGATAGTAAAATGGACAAATAAAGACACCTTAACCAACTTCCAGGTAAGCAAACTGTTCAGAGAAAAGAGAATGGAAGTAAGAGTTTACACTGTACATTGAGCTGGCTACAGCAGATAAAGCAGAGTTGATTAAAGTAATACATCTCATTTGTCATAAGGAGAATAAATCGGTAATGCAAAAAGGCTCTAGAGTGCATCAGATGCACATTACAAGCCAAGAAATTATACAACCGACATTACACACATTAACAGGAGTAGGGACTGCATGCAGTAATGCAACACCCACAGATCTTCAGTAAGATTCTCATCGAGTCCCATCAAGGTCTTTGTTGATAGCTTGAATAACTGACTACTTTCTAGTATCACATGAAAGAGCTACTGTGACATGTCTGGTCCCAAAACCTTTTGCAAAGACAAGCACAGAAACAGAGGCTACTATTTTAGCACAATATTCAGAGGGAAGAGCTGCAACATCAGATGTATCATCTTTCACATGAAGTGTTAAACAAGGTTTTGTCCAGCAAGAGAAATGAAATTTGAGAGAAATGAATGAAAAAAGCTTGTTTGAAGAACAGCAAGGGAAATAACAGTATAATTGAGAAGCTTGCCCAATAACAGTGTTATGTCAGCCCAGCAGAATTGGACACACACACCTCATCCAGTGAATCTTCACTCAAATTATCACGTGCTATTCCATCAGCCAGCAGCTTCTGTAAAACAAAATTTAGGATTATTGATTTAAGAGGCTTGCAAACAAGAATATCAAGGCACCTTTGGACTCCTGCTAATAAACCTGCTTTGGCAAACAGTAGTGGGCGTTCCTTAAAAATTGCCTTGTATAAAAATTGCTGTCTTCCTGGTCCTTCTTTTACAACTTTCCCCAAATGCAGAGTATTTTTAAGGTGGTATATACTCAATATTTCACACTGAAAAATCAGTAACAATGCACAGCACATTTCTCATGCTGCTGTACATGTTTTTATTCATATGTTCCACACCATACCTGATGTTGCTAGTCATAAATATATTTTAATTCTTAAGCTCACATTTATTATGGCAATTGCATTGTAAATGCAACATAATTTAGTGTCACTCTCCTTACTACAGCAACACCATAGTAGCTTGGTTTTGCAGTGACATCATCAGCTAGCATTGTGGAAAAATAGCTGACTTATCCAACTTTCCAATTACTGCTTCTGTTATTTTATAGAATTTCAATTATTATCCAGAGCAAACCCCTAATCCTACTTCACCTATGGTTTCCAAATTGCATTCTCTGATTACAATCAACATCACAGGAAACTAACACAATTTCATCTGTGGTTATTTTTTCTTTACTGCGAAGGTTTCTAGACAAATGTAGTGTTTCACACTTACCTCAAGTTTCTTCTCATGAAATTCATCAACGGCATCGTTAAAATACTCCAAGGAATTCTACAAGGAAAATATAAGTGCTTTCAGACCAAACACAATTGTTCCCTACCCACTTTACACTTCAACATCATAATCACAGAAACTTAGTTAACTCACAAAGTCAGGTCTTCAAGAATATCCACTGCTATCCCAAGTTCCATGGTTTCACAACCAAACAGTGACTAAAAGTTCAGGTCAACCTGCTCCCAGTTCCTAAACGGTATGCTAGTATAATCCCATAAGATTTACCTTAGTCTTCTGAAAAAATGTTACCTGCCATCTTTCCATAATTACACTGTGCTTAACGCTCTTACATTAAAATATGATTAAAGGGATATTAATGGGAAGTTTCTATGTTGACCCAGAATCCACTTTCATTCTTTTAACATAAACAAAATATGGCAGATGCTGGTAATCTGAAATAACCACATACCTCACAGCCCACTGATCCTCTGACAAATCTTTGCTACACCTAACAAGCTCCCTGACAATTTTAGCCTTTAAAATGTTTATTTGTTTCCCTTTTGAAAATTACTAATGAAACTGCTTCCAACACCCTTTCAGGTAGTTATCCAGATCACAACTCACTGTTGAAAAACTTCAGCTCACTTGGCATTCTTTTGTCAATCACAGCAAATTTGTGCCCTCTGGATGCTAACTCTGCTCCAACGGAAATAGTTATTCCTTACTTATACAATCTAAACTTTTCATGTTTTTTTAAAATCAAGTCTTTTAACCTTCTCTACCACAAGAACCACCATCTCTTATTTAATGAATATCTTCATTCTTGGTACTATTCTGGTAACTTTTTCCTTCATCACCTCAAAAACTTTGACATCCTTCATTCAGTATACTCAAAACTGAATAGTACTAGAGGGGAGGCCTAACTGGCACATTTTTTTAATATAATGGTTTCACATAACTTCCTTGTTCTTGCACACTATGGCTCTATTAATAAAAACAGGATTCCATGTGGTCTTCCAAAAAAAATCCTCCTTAAATTAAAATATATGAACATGCTAAGATTGCTGGAACACATTAGGCCACATTGCTTTAGGTGAATTTTTTTATTATTACAAGGGTGGGCTGGTAGAAGTTTTATGATACCATCAAATGACGTTATCTGGACTATTTGAGAGAATAGGTACATGGGTGTTACAGTCTTGGGAACAAACCAACAGTGAGAAGTTTCTGGCTGTAATTAGAATCAAAGGCATTCTGGTTGTAGACGTGGTGTTGAGTTACTTATATATTTTGGCACAGAAGGGCCATTCAGCCCATCAGGTCCACATTGGCTTCTAACAAAGCAGTCCCATCAGTCCACTTCCCTTCCTTTCCTTTTCCCCCTATAGCTCTACAACTTATTCTCTCACACACACCCATCAACTCAATAAGGTATCTCATTTTCATAAGAGGCAAAATAGTTGGAGTGTCTATAGCTGCTCTAGCAAATGGCTTAAATTATGAAATGACCGATGGAATGGAATCAAAAAATAAAACAGCAGACTATAACAGGGTTTGACAAATGACAAAATGGATGGCTTTTGATCCTTCCTGTGGATGATGTGCACATGATTTACACTCTCATGATTTATGCATGCACATAGTTATGAAATCTTTTAATGAAATTCACAGTTGGACTAGATTGACCAAATTGACTGCTTCCACATACAAGCCCAGGTCACATTAAGTCATGTAATAATTAGCTGGTAGTAATACAAAGGATTACCACATACTCTCCTTTATAATACTCACAATATCTGGATTTGGTAATTTGCTGTACTGCTCAGGGTCATCGCTGTCATCATCCAGCTGTTGCTGCTGCCTGGGTTTTTTTCTACCAGATCTGCAAAGCAGCCAATAATTACAAATGTAGGTGTTAACAATTAACTATTCTGGTGCCATCGAAGAATAACAAACATACATAACATCCTGTTCTTCCTTTGCACAACGATATTGGTACAGATGGTTAGGTACAAATATTTCTATACTAATTTTTTAATGCAAAGTTTTGTGCTTATTTACATAATCACAAGTACAGGTATTTACAGAATAAAGTCTTCTTAATGCTTAATGAGAAAGTTTTATGGCACAGTCTCCAACCCAACTACCTGAAACTTATTTTACAGATGACCTTCACTATCAGAGCAGGTTAAACTTTCGTGAAAGTCTCAACCATGGCATTAAGCCATCTGTTTGCAGCTGCCAGTGAAATAGGTTCTCATAAATAGACACAAAATTCTAGCAAAGCAGCAGAAAGATTGATATCCAATTGTCACCTCTTAATCCTTCCCTACAACCAGCCTTTCTTTCCTAATCATCAACTCCAGTTCAACTAGCAGTTCTCATACTTTTGATGTGGTTTCACATCCCATTCAAAGGTCTGCAGACAAAACGATCCTGTACTTTTGGAGTTCCGCTCAGTCTTTCAGACGAACAGTTAAAATGAGGACCCATCTACTTTCACACAACACTACTTTAAGGAAGAACACTTAAAGCATATATATTTAATATGATGCTGGCATTCGACCTGACAACACTCCTAAAATAGTTACACACAATACGCTGGAGGAATTCAGCAGGTCAGGTAGCATCAATGGAAGGAAATGGATAGTTGACATTTCGGGTCGAGACCCTTCATCTGGACCAATAGGTAGAGGGGAGGTATAGTTTTGTGGGTTGCTCCAGATTCCACCATCTGTAGTCTCTTGTGCCTCCCCAAAACAGTCATCTGGTCGACATTACACTCGGGTTAGTGGGATTGCGCTGAGCACAAACTGGCTGCCTCGTTCCCTGCTCGGCACTTCATGCAGTTCTTGAATAAAGACTCGTTGGCGGTAAAGCGACTCAGGAAGCTGCACCGTGAACGGTGATGCATCTCCTCACCGGCAACTTTACCCCTCGGCTCCCGCGCCTCCATGACCAGGACCCTTCTCTGACCCGAACTCTTCCCCTCTGAAAAAAGTACTTTTTCCTTCCTCACCCCCGCCGGTCGAGACCCTTTTCTCCCCCAACAGCACCCTGCTCTTCCTCCCCCAACAGCACTTCTCCCTCCCCTCCCCCCAACAGCACCTCCCCTTCCCCTCCCCTCCCCAACAGCACCTCCCCCTCCCCTCCCCTCCCCAACAGCACCTCCCCCTCCCCTCCCCAACAGCACCTCCCCCTCCCCTCCCCAACAGCACCTCCCCCTCCCCTCCCCAACAGCACCTCCCCCTCCCCTCCCCTCCCCTCCCCAACAGCACCTCCCCCTCCCCTCCAACAGCACCTCCCCCTCCCCCCAACAGCACCTCTCCCCAACACCTCCCCCTCCCCTCCAACAGCACCTCCCCCTCCCCCCAACACCTCCCCCTCCCCTCCCCTCCCATCCCCCCAACAGCACCTCTCCCTCCCCCCCCCCAACTCCCGTCCTGTTTCTCACCGTCGCATGGTCTCCAACCGGAAGCCGCCAGTGGTCCCTTCCTCACTGTCCCCCCGGCAAACACATTTAGAGAAATATAATCGTTCCCCGTTGCAGGGGGTCCAGATTTACTTTCTGAGCATGAAAAGAAAACCCTGAAATATTAACCGATGCTTTTATATGGAGTTTATATGAGCTGGTAGACGTTTTCATTTATCTTTAGATTGTTACAGTTCGGATTTGCAGCAAATTAATTATTTTCTTACACACCCGGAATTGTTTTCTACCTGGACAGCCTCCGGTTTGCTGGAGTTAATTCCATTGCAGTTGGTAGAGGGGTAATTAAATTAATCCACTATCTATGTCGCAGGTTGAAAGGCATTTCATGAAACATTCGAAGCAGAATGAATTTTATACACGAAGTTATATTGGGAGTTGATGGCAGTGCGGGAGTAATATGAATTGATACCATTTGGAAGACATCCGATTGAGGTGCCCTTCCCCTGAGCCGTGCGAGTGGGCGGTGCCAGCTGCCTGGTAACGGGGCCGCCGCCGAGCCCGGAGCGGGGGGTGGTGGAGGCGCCGGTGGTGCCGGGCGGTGCGTGTGCCCGCGGCGCGTCCAGCAGCGGGATTCCCTTCAGCGTTGAACGGAAGCAGCGTGGCCGAGCTGCTCGGACACCCGCAGCCCTTGTGTTGCGGTTCCCCATCCTCCTTGTTTCGGCGAACTTTGCGAGGAACAGGCTGGGCGGTGCACGGAGACCGGCCGAGCACCGGCTCGGTGCGGGGGCAGCGACGGGAGCCCTGTGCATCATGAGGTCGGGTCACAGTCTGAGAGCAGGAGTAGGAGGAGGAGGAACCGCAAGGAGCTGCTGAGTGTGAAGGGTGGGAGATGGAGAGCAGTGGCGAGGTAAACACTGAAACGCTATTTCCCTTCCACTGTTCCAAGTGTTATGCCCTACTGATTCACCAAATGTTCTGGGATCCCCCAGTGTCGCACATCTCCGGGTCTAAACTTTGGCAGGCAGTTTGACGAGAAAGACCAACTGAATCCAATCCTATTTTCACTTAGTAACAGCACGTGTATTTTCCCGCACGAATTATGATAGATCAATGAATAGGAATTCTGATGAACTTACCCCCTCTTATAGCAGAGGTATTGAAATGACAATTATGTATTCATTTTATAGATCAGGTTGTCAGTTAAACAGTATTCGACCCCAATACGTCGACAATTCCTTTCCCCCCATAGATGCTTCTGAGTTTCTCCAGCAGCGTGTTTATTGCTCCAGATTCCAGCATCTTCGGTTTCTTGTGTCTCCAAGTTAACATCTATTCTTGTCATTCTCAGATTTCGTAATGATAAATGTAATGTCTTACCTATGAAGGGTTAATTTAGCTCATTGCGTTGTGGAAGAGAAACAATATTTTTCGACCGTAGTAACTGCATGGCTAGTTCATTCATTGCGTGACTTTCTGCATGTAATTATCGCCTTTACTTCTTCTAAAAATATACTTTACATTTTACAAATTTTATGAATAAAACAGTGCATTCATTGGTTTGCATTCACAGTACAAGACAGAACATTCCATTTATGTACAAGGTTTACATTACATTAGCATGACATCTTTATTTTACGTAATTGCCATGGCTAGACGGCTCAAGGCGTTTTTATAAAGGTTCCAAACCATGAGCATGTAAGGAGGGCTTCAATTAGTGGCTGAACTAAACTTCAGTGCATCACTCAGTATTTGTGTCTGGACCTTGCTTATCTGCAACATTCAACCATGGACAGTTCCCTTCTGGGAAGCCCACCAAGTGGGACTTTCATTGAATTCATTACCGGTTGATGTTTGCCTCAATATGCATCTGTGGAGACAGCCCATAGAACATAGAGTCCAATGTTAACCAGCTATTTGGGATAAACCTTGACGAAGGCCACTCTCTTTCCAGACTCCCTTGGCAAACACAGTTTAGAAGGGGATGGACGACAGTCTCATCCCTACCACAGCCAGTCTTGTGTGTAGTGTGCAATGCCCCTGAGACTTGAGCTGAAGGAATTGAAAAGAGTATCCATCTTGCCACCAGCCAAACAAGATGTTGGTGCGTCACACAATGTGCTGGAGGAACTCAGCAGATTAGGCAGCATCTAGGGAGGGAAGTGGACAGTAATTGTTTTGGGTCAAGACCCTCCATCAGTCCAGATGAAGGGTCTCGACTTGAAATGTCGACTGTCCACTTCCCTCCATAAATGCTGCATGACCCATTGAGTTCCTCCAGTGCTTTGTGTTAATCCAGATTCCAGCATCTGCAGTCTCCCATTTCTGCAAGATGTTGGTGCTTGTTTGAATGTTCTGTTAAAGAGCCATTCTGCCAAATAACTGATAGTCTGCTCCGGGAACCATACAACAGGATCCTTTATCTCCTCTCCCTGTAGGGCCTGTAGGACATTCTGTGTAGATCATTGCCTGTTTTCTTGAGGCCAAAGGTGGTGTTCTGCACCATCTTTGCTCCAAGGACTGCCTGCAGCACAGTCCAGCTGAAAGCAATTTTCTACAGTAAATGGTCAAACCCATTCTTTACAACATTGGGGATACAGACATCAGGGGCATGGTCCTAATTAAAAACAAAAAATGCTGGAAATATACAGCAAATCAAGCAGCATCTGTGGAATGAGAAACAGAGTTAGTGCTTTAAACCAATGAACTGTGCTGATGAAAGGTTACAATCTTCATAGAATAATAGAAAATGTATGTCGTGCAAAACAATTCTACTCATTGTGTCAGTGCTGGTCGAAAAGAAACAGTGTTGGTCTCGTAGAAATGGCTACTGAGTCAGTTGGGGCATAGGTTTTAATTTTCCAATATTCCCTAGATTCAGGGAAGGTTCCATTGGACACCATTTAGATAATGTGTTTTTTTCATTTTTCCTGCCAAAATTGACAATTCCACATTGTCCTGCATTATATTATATTTATTATACCGTACTTTCCTATGTATTTTTGTGTTAGCAAATTTAGCAATTATGTTTATCATTGTACTTTCATCCATGTCATTTATATACATTGTAAAGGTTGAGGACCTAGCACCAATCTGTATGGCACACCGCTCTTTACACCTTGCCATCCAGAAAAAGACCCATTCATACTTAGTCTGTTTCCTGTTGGCCAGCCAATGTTCTACCTATGCCAATATGTTACTATCTACACAACAAGCTTTTATTTTCTATGGAAAGGCTGTGGATGTTGTCTACATGGACTTTGACAAGGTCCCACATGGGAGGTTAGATCGGAAGGTTCAGACACTAGGTATCCACGGAAAGGTTGTAAACTGGATTCGAAATTGGCTGTGTGGGAGAAGACAGAGAGTGGTAGTGGATGATTGTTTCTCAGACTGGAGGCCTGTGACTAGTGGTGTGCCTCAGGGATCTGTGCTGGGGCCATTGTTGTTTGTTGTCTGTATCAATGATCTAGATAATAATGTGGTAAATTGAATCAGCAAGTTTGCTGATGATACTAAGATTAGAGGCGTAGTGGACAGCGAGGAAGGCTTTCAAAGCTTGCAGAGGGATCTGAACCAACTGGAAGAATGGGCCAGAAAATGGCAGATGGAATTTAATTCAGACAAGTGTGAGGTGTTGCATTTTGGAAGGACAAATCAAAGTAGGACATACACAGTAAATGGTAGGGCACTGAGGAGTGTGGAGGAACAAAGGAATCTGGGAGTTCAGATACATAATTCCCTGAAAGTGGCATCACAGGTAGACAGGGTTGTAAAGAAGGCTTTTGGCATCCTGGCATTCATAAATCAAAGTATTGAGTATAGGAGTTGGGATGTTATGGTGAGGTTGTATAAGACATTGGTGAGGCCAAATTTGGAATATTGTGTGCAATTCTGGTCACCTAACTATAGGAAGGATATTTGTAAGACTGAAAGAGTGCAGAGGAGATTTACTAGAATGTTGCCGGGTCTTCAGGAGTTGAGTTACAGGGAAAGATTGAACAGGTTAGGACTTTATTCCTTGGAGCGCAGAAGAGTGAGGGGAGATTTGAAAGAGGTTTTTAAAATTATGAGGGGTATAGACAGAGTTAATGCGAGTAGGCTCTTTCCACCTAGATTAGGAGAGCTAAGTATGAGAGGACATGGCTTTAGGGTGAAAGGGGAAAGGTTTAGGGGGAACATTAGGGGGAACTTCTTCACTCAAAGAGTGGTGGGAGTATGGAACGGGTTGCCATCTGATGTAGTAAATGCAGGCTCACTCTTGAGTTTTAAGAATAAATTGGATAGATACATGGACGGGAGAGGTCTGGAGGGTTATGGACTGAGTGAAGGTAAATGGGACTAGAGGAATAATGTTTTGGCACAGACTGGAAGGGCCGAATGGCCTGTTTTCTGTGCTGTAGTGTTCTATGGTTCTAATAATACAATAAGGCACCTTATCAAAGCCTTCTGGAAATCTGTATAGGACATTTACAGCTTGAAAGATGTTACTTCTTCAAAGAACTGTAATAAAGTGGTGCTAACCTTGATCTTTTCAAAGTGACCTGCTATAACTTCAATAATTGCTTCTAACACATTCCCTATAACAAGTATCAAGCTAACTTGCCTGTAGCTTCCCACTTTTTTCCTCCATTTTTGAATAAAAGAGTTACATTTGCTATTTTCCAATCTAATGGAACCTTCCCTAAACCTAGGAAATGTTGGAAAATTAAAACCAAAGCCCCAACTGTCTCAGTTGCTATTTCTTTGATGTCCATCAAGTGCCGGGAACTTGTTAGGGCAGCCTCCAACATTTTTGTTCCCTGGTGATTGTAATTTTCCTGAATTCCTCCTTACCTTCCAGTTCTTGACTTACCGCTCTTAGTGGGATGTCACTTGTATCCTGATCAGCAAATTCATCTGTAATCTCCCTGATTTCCATTATTAATTTCCCAAACTGACACTCACTTTGTGGATTTCTTTATCTGTTCTTATCTCTCTCTTACTCCATTTTTTTCCATCCTTGGTAATGTTCCAGTCACTTTGCCCTTTTTTCAATATTCTGTCCGATCTTCTGACTGTCAGCTGTCTATGCACAATTATAAATATTCTCTTTAAGTTTTATACTGTCTTTAACTTATTTTAGTTAGCCTCAGAGGTGGGTTCTCCCCTTGGAATTTTTATTTTGTGTAGGAAAATATCCACTCTGTGTACTCTGAAAATTACCTTAAAATGTCTCCCACAAGATGTTGATTGACTGATCCCTTAGCCTAATTTGCCAGTTCATTTTAGTTAGCTCTGCTTTCATAGCCACACAATTGCTCATATTTAAGTTTAAAATATTATTCTTTTACCCATTCTTTTCTCCCTCAAACTAAATGCAAAATTCAGTTATATTATGACTTCTGCTACCATAGAGCGTCTTCACAATATAGTTATTTAAACTCTTTTTCACATTACCTGGTGTTTGTTCCTTTTACCGTCAGGTCCAATGACCAGGAGACATTAGGAATAAGGTTAAGAGGGACCGGGGTTTGTACCAAGAACATGGGTGGAAGGTAAAGCCATGGTGAAGCAGAGACTGGGATTGTGGGAGTGGAGCTGCCTCTTGATTGCAGGAAAGAACCTGATCAACAGATGCAAGGTACTCTTGGTCTTGCAGCATATGGTGCAGATGTAGCTCATGCCCTGCTCCTGCACCTTAGCAATCACCCAATCCCCTTTCTGTTTTATCTGGAGATTGTAAATGCATCTGTGTAAATCTCCAGAGGAATGGGGTGGGGTGGAATTGTATCCAATAGGGTCTTCATTCCTGATGACTACAAATGGGGCAGCATCTCACAAAGTCCCAGGGTTGGCAAACTTGCAGTCACATTACATGTTCTGCATTTCCTGATTTGCTGTTGTAGTTAAATGGTGATAAGTCCTGTTACAAAACCTGTTGTATATAAATTTTTATAACAAACTCATCTGGGATTTATAGTTGTCGCTTGGATATTAGTAAAATATCATAGTATTAAGCCAAGTAAAATTTTTGATGTATCCTCTTAAATTCTGTAAAGTAGTATGATATATTCTAAGTTTTCAAACCCCTGTTATGTCAAGATATGCAAACTCAGGTGAAGTACTGTTAGATTTCACTAATTCCATTTGTGGTATCCCAGAAAATTTGCATTGGCACCTCAGCTATTCAATGTTTTGTTAGAGATGCCAAGTTTTCAAATGTCACAGAGATTGATGGGGTAGTATGTAGTGTACATAGAGACATTGATTGATTAAATAACTGGGCAAAAACCTTGGCAAATGATTTTCAACAGGAAGTCAAGTGAGGTCATTCCTTTTGGGCCAAAATAATAGAACCAAAGTTTTTTTGACATGATGTAAAGCTTGGAATGAAAGAAGAAATGAGGAAATTTAAGGGTCCAAATATATTCCATTATAATGTAGCAGTCAGTTGGAAAAAATTAGTAAGACTAATGGAATGTTAGCCTTAGTAATCAAAAGGCCAACACATAAAGAAGCTCTGTTACCTCCATACTTTTTCCCAGGGCGACAATGGCTAACACAAGGGGACATAATTTTAAGGTGATTGGAGGAAGGTATAAGGGGGATGTCATGGGTAAATTTTTTACACAGAGAGTGGTGGGTGCGTGGAACGCACTGTCTGCAGAGGTTATGGGCACAGATACATTAGGGACATTTAAGAGACTCTTAGATAGGCACACAAGTGATAGAAAAATAGGGGGCTATGTGGGAGCACAACGTTGTGGGCCGAAGGGCCTGTACTGTACTGTAGTGTTCTATGTTCTATATAAAACCCTAGTTCAATGGCAACTGGAACATTTTGCATGGTTATGGGTACTTCACTTCCAAAAAGATAAATTTGCCATGGAAGGGGTAATATACAAAGTTACCAGAATGTATTGGCACTCCAAAGATTTGATTATAAGGAGAGCTGCAGAAATCAATCTTCTAATAGGTTAGAGAGTGATTAGATTAAGATTGTAAGGATTTTGAAAGGAAGTATTAGGGTAGATAATAGAAACTTTCTGCTGATGATTAAGTTCAGGACAGGGAGACATTACGTTACAATTTGAGCAGGCCATTCAGTATAGATGTTTGAAACATTCCTTCAGTGAAATGATGGCAGTAGTATGGATCTCTTTCTCACAATAAGCAGTATACGGTACTTGCATGAATATTTTTTATCTAATATTTATTAGCCAGGAGTAATAAGCTTGGTCTGTAAATGGTCCTGTTCCTATGTTCTGGGAGGCAGTAATCTACAAATACCCACAAATGCTGGTATTTATGTAATAGAAGTTCTCAAGGTATTTTGCAGGAGTCCTATCAAAGAAAATCTAATGGTCTTGTTTAAAGCTGGCAAAGAAAGAAAGAAGTATCTAACGTTTATATTGCACCTTTTATGATCTCATGATATCTCAAACTTCTTTACCAAAAATTATCTAAATTTGTGTGGTGACTGTTCATTGACCTATTGTTTATTTTAGCATTCAAATGTAAACAGCTCTGAAAACCTCAAACAAAAAAGGAAAGTGCTGGAGAGAGAAACAGTTACATTCCAGGTTTATGATCCTTCATCAGAACTCTGAAAACCTCATGTTTGCTCTAAAGATCTGCTATCCTCACACAACAAGAATGATAAAAGAATGATCACCATCCCAGTTGTATTCATAAAGCCAGAACAACATGTTACATTCCCATACCTGTACTTGACACAAGTACAGATAGCTGAATGCATGAAATAAAAAGCAAGAAGGTATAATTGTACTAATATCCTCCATTTCCTTCCAGTTGGCTCAATTTTTTGAATGCACTGATTCATGTTGGACTTCTTGTTCAGCCAACTATTTTTCCTTTGTGTTCAAAATGGTAAGAGTTGACCTTTGTGGTTCAATGTTGCCTTTATATCACTACAGAGGTTTCCAGACCTCAGAAGCATGTAGGAAGGCAGGGACCACTCCCACTGCTGCCCATTATGCCATGAGTTTTGTGCCAAGTTTGAGGTCTTGATCTTTACTTTTCTCCAATCAAACAAAGGCATGCCTGGAACAGTGAGGGCCTTGGTGGATTTCGTTATTGATGCCTGCTTTTACTGAAAGATGGCTTCCGAGATATTAGAAGTGGTCTACATTTTCCAGGGTCTTGCCATAAAGCTTTATTGTCCTCGTCACTGGAAAGATACTATCGACACTGGCAACATATTTGATCTAAAAGAGTTGTATAAAAATGTGAGAGGCATAGATAGGATGAAACACAGTTGTTTTCCCAGGGTTGGGGAATCAAGAACTAGAGGGCATAGGCTTAAGGTGAGAAGGGAAAGATGTAACAGGAACCTGAGGGGTACGTATATGGAACAAGCTGCCAGAGGAAGTGGTTGAGGCAGGAACAATAACATTTAAAAGACATTTGGGCAGGTACATGGATGAGAAAGGTTTAGAGGGATATGGGTCAAATGTGGGCAAATGGGACCTTAAATAGCTTAGATGGGCACCTTGCTAGACATGGGTGAGTTGGGCCAAAGGGCCTGTTTTTGTGCTGTATGACTCTGTGACTCTATGACTGCCTTTGCATAAATCTCCAAATGTATTGGAAGTGACATGGTGGTGCAGCAGTTCACACTGCTGCTTCTCAGCTCCAGGGACCCCGGTTGATCTTGGGTGCTGTCTGTGTAAGGTTTGAAAATTCTCCCTATGTCTGTGTGGCATCAGTTTCCTCCCACATACCAGAGACATTCTGGTAGGTTAATTGGTCACTGTAAAATGCCTCTTAGTTTAGCTAATGTAGGCAGACATCAGTGTGGAGTTGATGGGCATGTGAGGCAGAATAACTCGCAGAGCTACAGAGCAAGTGGGATTGCTCTGTTAGGAGTCAGCATCAGACCCAATCACCCCTGTGTTGCAGCAAGTAAGGAAGGATAAGTGAACCAACCACTATCCTCTCCCAGGCCAACATCACCAGCACTGCGGCTTTAGTTGGCTCTTTTGGACAAGCCACATTATTCACATTCTTAACACAAGACTCATGAAGCAGACACTCTGTTCCAAACTCTGATGAAAAAAATTAAAGGTTATGTTCAAAGTCTCCTTAAGAATTGCAATATCCCCACTAACTTCTGGGGATCCCTGGCCCATGACCACTCAAAGTGAAGAAGGAGTGTTTGGGATGGTATTGAGAACCTTAAATCCACGCCTTGGGAGCACTAAGAGCCCTGAGTAAACAGTGGAAGGTGTGCACCATCTTACAAGCTAATCACCTATTGCCTTGTGAGGTACCTCCTCCTCCATCTGTGGAAGGCACTTACATTGGCCTTGTCAGTCAAAACCCACAAAACCGGATTGGAAACAAGGAACCTGAGGGACGGCCTAAAAAGAAGAGAAGATAGAGCTTTTGACGTCATTGATCAAAGGCAATGGGCACAAGAAGGAATTGAATTGGAAATTAAATACAAGGCTAATCAGGGGATGAGAATGCTTGGATGGGCTGTTCGAACACCCTCAAAGACGTAAGAAACTCATTGGCCTCCTTTTATTTAGCATGCCTCTAAGGTGCGACTACATATGCAGTTTTGTATACTGATTGGACAGGGGTAAAAGTTTCCCTATCCACTTCGCATTATAAACAAAGCAAATTTGACTGAGGTAATAATCTCAAAGTGCTACCTTAGTGTAAATGGGTAAAGAATGCTGTAAAGAATAGAGAAAAAAGTGCCCAATGCCTAGATTAACTTTGCATGTAATTCTGTGCCAGCTTTTAAGTCCCCATCTAGAGACTGGAGTAGATAAATCTAGTCTGCCATTTCAAATCTATGCTGAGGGAGAACTACAGTAACAGAGTTTCTGTTCTTTGGATGGCAGTTAAGGTCAAAGGGGGGTGGGGGAAGGTTGTAATACAAATAGAGATCCAACCTCAAGACCTTGGAGACAAAGCAGATGAGTGATGATAGTTTTCTTCTCAATGGTTGCCATGGTGGATGAAAACCACAACAGAAAGTGAACCAATCTTGGTTTACCCTTGCCATTAGACTCAGTTGTCTTCCACCAAATAACACGTGGTTTTCCCTCATTAATGGTGGAGGCTTCTTCCCTGGTAACCTTGGATGAATGCTGAGTTATTTGATTGCAATGTAATTTTAAAATATTATCTCTAATCTTCAAATGACTGGTAGCTTATGTTTGCTCCCCGGTATGTGGATGATACAGTTCCTTTAGCAGACGGATTTGGAATCTGATCTTTTTTTCTGTGGAGGGAATGTTCATACAATCCTTTACTTGGGTAGTTTGTAAATGTGTTTTGAATCACAGTAAAATATTAACACATGTTTGAGCATGCTAGTCTCATGTTCATGTTGTATAGTATGCTAAGAAATTGATATATACCCTTTAGTTATTTTAATTGACGAGTCCTGACTTGTCTGAAGACTTGCAACTCTTTCATGACTGGGGTTTTATCCGTGTAGCCTAATCAAAACGAAAGGGTGTGTCAAAGTGCCTGAATACTGCAGTTTCTTAGATTATGGGTGTTCTCTGGAAATGTTTTGCTGTATTTCTGGGCTTTGCTCTGTTTTCATTCCTTGGAGCTTCTGAGACTAAAGTTGAGTGACCTGTTGGTCTTTGAGGCAGTGTGATAAAGGTGTTACAGTTAACATTGCATTAGTCTATGTTACACTTAATTTATCATGTCAAATTTTTCCCACCATTACCTCCCTAGCAGTGTACATTGTGTTCTTGACATTCCTTTGCATAACTTTGAAAAACACTGCTGTGAAGTTGAAAATCAGCTGAATCTAAAGCAATACTGTGACCATTCTCTGGGTATCTTAATGCCGATTAAGTAATTCAACTCCTTTTTTTGGTAGGATTTTTGTTTGCCCTAGTACCTTTCTTATGCCATAAAATTGCCCCAAATAACATTAATTGTAGAGTAACATACAAAGCTCATCTTCACTATGATTTTCACTGGTCTGAAAATTGACATTGCTTATTAACTTAAAGAAGAACCAGGTGTAACTAACCCTGTTTCCCCTGAAATATGTTAATTTAAGAGCCAGTATTTAAAATTCATTCTTTGACCTCATGGAGATAAGTGACCTGCTGTGGATATACCCAGCAGGCCAGACTAAACAAAAGAAAAGAATAAGGGAAAAAAAGTAAAAGCTCAGCCAAAATGCTGGCAGGCAAAAATGGCCAGTTCTCACAAACTACAAGCCTGAGGGGCAACACCTCGTCTTCTGCCTGGACACATTGCAGCCTGCAGGACTCAATATCAAACTCTCCAGCTTTGGTTGACTAATTCTTTCTTTCTGCTTGTATTAGAACTAGCTGTTTTAGCCTGCCTTCATTTTGGCTCAGCTTTTTCCCTTTTCCCAACTTTTTTGTATTTTTTGACCTGCTGTGCATATCCTATGGCCTTACCATTAAAATATTACACACAAGGATGCTTAATCTGATCTTAATTACGAGTTTGGGTCATCCTGTCTCATTTTATCAAAGAAATTCCCCTTGTTCCACCCTTCCACTTTCCCTACCTTGTCTGCTACCTATAATAACTTGTTTCTCTCTTTCCCAGTTCTGACGAAGGATCCTGGACCTGAAATATCATCTGTTTCTCTTTCCATGGTTGCTGCCTGACATGTGTGTTCCCAGGATTTTCTGTTTTTATTTAAAAACTGTACAGCTGGCTTGTTTTTAGACTTCAGGTGTATTTTTAGTGACCATACTGGGATTTAAAATGGTAATTCCATTCAAAGTATTTCTGAATTCAGTACTGAAGTGCAGTACTGGCGAAATGTGATGCTGCCTGACCTGCTGCGTTTTGATAAGACCCTAAACTGTCAACTCAAAGGGTCACAAGAGATTCCATACCACCATTCGAAGAGGAGTAAGGGATTTCACCTGGGTTATTGATCAATAAAACAGATTATTTGGTTATTTATCTCAAAGCTGTTTGTGGGATCCTGCTGTGTTTAAATACTTCCCTGCATTAGAGTAGATTATTTTTATTATGGGATATGGCTGCAATTGTTGGCAAGGCAAGTATTTATTGCCCGTATCTATTTGCACTTGAGGAGATAGTGGTGAGCCATTTTCTTGAACCAGAGCAGTCCATGTGGACTACACTTCAGAGGCACTTGATACAGTGATACAGTTTAAAACATACTGAGATTGCAAAAGGAGCAATATATACAATTCATTTTTGTCTTTGTTCATTATTAATACTGGAGAATCTAGCTGAGGCCTTGAGTCCTATACAGAGCAGGACACCATCCGGAATAAGCAGAGTAGGAGAGAAAACAATATTCCATAAAAAAGGAAAATTCAGAGGAGCCATAACCATCTGTATAAAAGACAAAAAACAGTGTTCTGATAATTTTAGTAATTTTCAATTAAAGGAGGATCACCATCATTTTCTTCTTGCATCAGTCCAGGGAAGAGAGTGGAGCTCAAAGATCCTGAGAATACATGGTACCATATTTAAAGCCTCAATAAGCCTAATTAAGCTTTATAGAGAATTATGAAATGTTGAGGAGTATACTAAACTGCTCTAAAGCTGTAATTATTGGCAATATTTAATTGACAACAAGGATTCAGAAATCTTTCTTCCTTTGCCTCACTTTCCCATCTTTTACAACCTAATGTTAATGCTATGGAGCTGCAGTTTTAGGCTGTAGAATGTAAAGTATCAATGCAATCTGGAGATACAATGCTAGTGCTTCATTTGTAGGTTTTAAAACTAACTATTCAGAACTACCCCATGCTGCTCTAACCCTGGCTTTGATGTACACTTAATCTGCAATTTAATTTGTATAAGTATAGGGTTTAGATTTCAATAAGGCAGAAGAGCATGTTATTACTAGCCCAAATAGCACCCCCCACCACTGCAGTGTGGATAAAATGGAGCTGCTCCATGGTAACACACTGGATCCATCCATTGTGTTAAGTGTTATATTTACTGTGCCATATAGTAGGAAGTTGTAAGTGTAGGGTGCCTGATACAACATACTTTGGGCAGGTGAGGGGGCTGCATTGGAACATGGCCGTGTCATCGACAGTTTCTGTAAGTATTGTTCTGTGAGTTTATTCGTTTCGGAGTAATTTTTGGTAGTAAAATCTGATATAAGTAATTCGAGTCATTTTCAGATTATATTTCTTAAAGCTTTTATGGAACCGTCAGCTCAATAATCAAATTAAAAGTCTTTTGCAAGTCAGTGAGCATTTAATATATAAATTCAAAGTACCATTAAATAGACATTGGTATTAGTTACTTCCAGATGGAAGTGTTATAAATACAGATTGGTAGGGAAGATGGTTAATATCTAAAATTAGCTTTTTAAGGATAGAACTGAGAGAGTGAGATAGTGAATGGAAAGTGTACTAATGCAAAGAAAGAATGAAATGCATTTCCTGGAGCTTGAAGCTAAGGCCAAATTGTGGATGTGAAGAAAAATGCATTTATGAATGAGGACCATTACATTAGCAGTTGAGTAGTCAGTGGAGGAGGGATATTAAAGGAGTAGTGTCGGAGTATTAGATAAGCTTTAGCATGTGTAGGATAGTGAGGAGAATGTTTGAGTAGTTGAGCCTGGAGATGATAAAGGTATGAATTGGATTTGTGGAGGTAAAGTAAGGGTGGAGCTGGACGATACTGTGAAGTTGCCGAGGTGATGGATAGGTGTAGAGATAGAAGTTGAGAATCTAAACAAATAGGTCAAGAACATTGTACACCAGATTAATTCTTGAAATGGGGGTTTTGTTTTATGAGGAGAGGTTAAGCAAGTTGGACCTATGATCTCTTGATTTCAGAAGAATGAAACGCACAAAATTCTTATGAGGTTTTACAGGGTAGATACAGAGTTAATGTCCCCCCTGGCTGGGTTGTCTAGAACGGGGATTGTAGATACAATATAAGGGATCTGCCATTCACTCAGAGGCTGGTAAGTCTCTGGGTTTCAGTATCTAACAGGGCTCCGGAGACTCGATCACTGACTATAGTTAAGATTGAGCTTGATAGTTCTTTAAATATTAAAGAAATCAAGACATGCAGGAAAGTGTTGCTAAGATAAAAGATCAAAGAATAATCAAGATAATGAATGGTGTAATAGCCATGAGGGGTTGAATAGCCTACCCCTAATTCTATTATTTATTTTGTTAATCTGGTGTACAATGTTCTTATGTACCAAATGGGTTCAAAATTGAGGGAGCAGCTGAGAAGATTGTAATTGGAATAGGATATCAAGCTTTGGTCGGAGTCATGAACAGGATGGTTTTTGCGGATATTAAAATGGACATAGTTTCAACTTATCCATTTTCTACTCCTGTTAACAACCACAAGACATTCCAAAGCATATAGAAGGAAACCTCACTGCTGATATTTTTCAGGCTCCCTGCTTGCATGTCTGACTATTATGCCTGAAGTCCCATGTGATTGCCCCTCAGATGCACCCTCCCCACTTGATCACATCTTTACCACCCATTGCATTTCTGAACCATAGCTGATATATCTGATCCTTTGATACAAAGTACTTCAGTACTGCTTCCCTTTATGCCCTCTGATTTCACATCACCACCCCACCCACCCACCCTAAGCCAAATCTTCCATACCCTCTTTCCCTCAAACTCTCTCAACTCATTATGGTCTACCATAAGAACATAAAAGCAAAACAAAGAGAAGCAAGAACAGTACCAGCTCCTCTATCCAATAACTTAATTGCTGATCTTTTACCTTTGGTCTACTTTTCTGCACTAGCCCTATATACCTTAATTCCTTTAATATCTAAAAACCTATTGATCACTGCCTTAAACGTACTCAGTGACTGAATCTCCATTTCCCTCTTGGGTTTGAGAATTTCAAAGATTCATCTCCTTTGAGGGAAGAAATTTCATGTCATCTCAATCTCGAATGGCCAGCTCATTCTGAAATGGCGACACCTGATTCTAGACCACCAGTAAGGCAAACATCAATTTTTCATCTATCTTGTCAAGCCCCATAAGAATTTTGTCTTTCAATGTGATAACACCTCTTTTCCTAAAATCAAGAGAATACAGATTCAGTGCATAATTTCTACACGTTGGACAAAATTCTCATCACAGGAATTAATCTGGTGAGCAATTGGAACACTTCCTCGATCATGGGTAGGAAGCCCAGATCTATACATAATATTCCAGGTCCTATATCTTCTGGTCTTATAATATTTTGCTGGGAGAATATCATCACTGAACTTGATACAACCTTCACATGACTCAAGTGTATGTAGTTTTCTCAGCTTATCAGATAGGCTATCTTTCCCCCTCTCTAACTCAGAGATTCAGAGGCAAGTGGTAGGAAACCAATTAACAGCTAGGTTGAGAACCATTAATTTAGTACAGAACCCAGTATCATACCATGAAATTCCTGTACATCCATACTTTTATTGTTCCTGAGAGCTAGAGAGAGGTGAGGGATATGCATGCAGGAATATAACATTCAACTTCCTACTGATGAATTACTTTCTAATTAGTAAATCTGTCATAATATTCCAGTATTTTCCTGCTGCTGTTGGCCATTTGTGTTGTATTGCAAGTCCTCAATAAAGTGTTATGCTATATAATGCATAGACACTCCAGTTAGCAGTGTAATTCTTTCCGCATTTTATCTAATGACGCATAAAATATCAGCATTTTTATTAGTGCTTCTTTCATGCAAAATTGCATTAGTGTTTTGAGCATATTGGACATAAGAATGAAGATTTTGAAAGTTGAGGAAGGTGAAAAAGTAGATCGGTGCTGAGGGAGAGAAGTTACTAACCCCAAAGTTAAAGAGATCATTTGGGGACTTGTGAGTTATGAAGGTTGCTGGAAATGAAAAGCCTTTAGAGAGATTTTGAAGTAAGAAACTTTAAATTTAAGTTGTCAATATGTGAGATTGGCTGGCATTGAGAAGTGTGCAAGGATTTCAACGAGATGTAAGATTGGCATTTTTAGTTCTAGTTCCTGGAGAGTTTATTTGGGGAGGCTGGCAAGAAAGTTGATGGATAAATGAAATCTTTACATGATATAAATATGCAGGTAGAATAAATTGATGTTGATAATGAAAATACAGCGGGGTATGTTAAATTAGAATTGAAACACTTTGCCTTCTGGGAGCTGTGGTTTCAGCTCAGATAATGCAGAATCCACTATGCAATTAACTCCTAAATCAAGTGTTCCCTTGACATTAATGACATTTGGACATGACAAGTTTCACTATAGAGATCCATTTCTTCCTTCTAAATTGCCATTAAATTTGGCATCTCCTGTTCTGGTCAGGTATTTGATGGAGAAACAAACCTATTTGGGTATATAAACAGTAGAATGTGGTATTGGGGCATGGGTATAAAGGCACATTTCAAATGAGAACAGGATCATGTAGACCCCGTACAATCTTGCATGAAGATTAACTGAGGAAATGCAATTATATTATGATCATGGAAAAAAAATCACATCTTGTACATCTTCAAAAATATTGTCATACCGAGGGGAGAATTAGACTTTTTACTGTATAAAATAACTCTTTTCCAATCAGCAAACTGTTCCTGATTCATGCCGTTCTTTTCAGGAGAAAGTAGAATTGGAAGATATATTGAAAAGACTGAAAGAAGATGGAATTAACACTGATGCCCACAGCAGAAATGAGCATCTGTGTCATCTCTGGCGTATATACCAGCGATCTGAGGCCATGTTGCAAGCCACCAAACAGGATCTGGAGGGGTTGCAAAAGCAGCAGGCCGCCGAGATGACAGAGGTGAGATCTATCATCAGAATGGCATGGTCCTGATCTATTGTGAGACATTAAAAATAAAAATCTTATATGTGATAGTTTTCCTTGTCACTATTTATACCTGCAACTTTTATCAGATTAAATATATATGAACAATTGTTTCCATGCTAAATGTTGCATTCAGTGTTGATTGGTGCCTCTGTTCCTTTTTCCCAGAGCACTAGCTATGTCCTGACTGGTGGCTGACTTCCCAGTTCCTCCATCAGATGGTGCTAACTATTTCAGTTTCGTTTTCTTGCTATGAAAGGAAAAGTGCTTTCTTGTTGGTTATTAAGACCTCTTCAGCTATTCAATCAATCATTGTGTTCTTGACTTTTCTATACAGTAAAAATGTATATAATAACCAAATAGTCCCAGGATGGTGGCCTTAGAGGACAAGTTTAGAATTAGGTGGGAATTCTACCTCCATGACATCATTTCCTTCTTTGCTGAAAATAATAGCCTTGTTGAAATATGTTTGTAGGACAAGCCTCTATTATCTCATCTGAGCAGTCAATCCTCACATCTAAGTCTAGAAAGTAGATGTTAATGGGCTATTTGTCCGAGAGAGTGGGGTCTTATCAAGCAACATTACACCTGGCCACAACAAACAAACTGTATTAAAACTAAAATGTGATTTGAAAAGCTGGTGCCTATGCCATAGATACAAGATCAATAGCAAGTTCTGTTAGGATGTATTAGGCAGGCACGGTAGCATAGTGGTTAGCATAATGCTTTACAGTGCCATTGACCCGGGTTCAAATCCGGTCACTGTCTGTAAGGAGTTTGTACGTTCTCCCCATGTCTGTGTGGGTTTCCTCCAGGTGCTCTGGTTTCCTCCCACATTCCAAAGACGTACAGGTTAGGAAGTTATGGGCATGCTATGTTGGCGCCGGAAGCGTGGCGACACTTGTGGGCTGCCCCCCAAAATCACTATGTAAAAGATGTATTTCACTGTGTGTTTCGATGTACATGTGACTAATAAAGAACTTATTTTAGGATTATCTGAACCTTGCCACTCACCATGTACAAGGTCACATGAATCTGTCGGAATACCAACACCATTTAATCTCTCACTGTTACTAAAATTCCTGCTTTCTCATTTTAAGCCTCATTTGTTCCTTACACCCATCCCCAACCACAAACATAAAGAATATGAGCAGGAGAGGTGTATGTGGCTCCTTGGCCTGCTCCATCATTCAACAGCATTGATTTTTGGCCTCAACTGTCTTTTTCTGCCCAATCCCCATTACCGTTGATTCCGCTATGGTCCAAAAATCTCAGCCTTAAAAATATTTAATGACTCAGCATCCACATGTCTCTGGAGTAGAGAATTTCCAAAGAATTACATCTTTCCTCTTCATCACAGTCTTCAGTGAATGACTGTTCATCATGTGACAGTGTTCCCCAGTTCTTCACCACCAGGGTAAACATCTTCACAACTAGGTTGACTTTCATTTTCCCCTTGATTCAATAATTCCTTAACCTGACTCAAACCTGTCTGGGGTGGCTTGCAAAGCAGTAGAACACGATGTTTTTTAACTTTATTCCCTATACAAACACCTGTACATTATTCTCTTTAAAACATTCTTCTTTTTAACTTTAAACATATTTACATGCAGTCTTCTTTAATTCTATTTGATTTCAAACACAACTTGCCTTGGTGATCTCTCAAAAGAGTATACAGGTGGATCAGTCCTCTCCATGGTTTCCTTGCAAGCTGCTGAAGTTTGCTCCAAGCACTCCTCCTTTAAAAATAAGAATCACATTTTGATTAATGCAACCTTGCCCTGTGATGCTACTATCTTTATCCTGTCTCTTTTTTGTCAGTTTGTAAATTAGTTGATACTGTGTACCAGTCTATTGTCATTGAGGAAATGTCATTCAATTTGATGTTTGTTATCGCAACAAAAATGTTTTGATGGGAAAAGTTCTGAGTTTATTAGCACTTTCGAAAGGTTGGTGAATGAGGTTTCCTCTAGTGTTGATGTTTAACGCATTCAAAGGCTTTTGGTAACAAAGCTAGATTTGGTGGACCTATGGTTAATATTTATCTGTTGACATGTAAATCTTTTTGACAGCCAGAGGTCAGGTGTTCAGTAAAGAAAACAGTAAGTTAAGTTCCACAAACACATGTCATTGTCTGGTCCAATTATTACATTCCTTTCCTTGGGTTAATATAGCTCCTGAATTTCTTTCAGCTCATGACCTGTTTTAAAAGTTCAGTTAAAAATTAAAAGTCTCATTGGTTCCTCATGGTTTGCTGGGAAATTTTAATTGTGAAAGTTACAGAACTGCCCTTACAGACAACCACTTGACCCAATATTAATTGATTTATTCTGAGTTAAATGTATTTCTGCTGAAGGCTTGTCACAGGATCTACTGTCCAGTCCCCTCAGAATCTTATGTCTCTGAGATTACCTCTCATTTTCCTAAACTTTAGAGTGTGTAGGTCTAATCTGCTTAATCTCCCCTTATAAAATAGGTTGACTATGACTAATCATTAAAATCTTCTATTTGTCTGCTATTTCTTCCTTAATAATGGATTCTAGCATTTTCTCAACAGGTCTACTGTTGTTTGATTCTCTCTTTCTTTTGAATAGTCATAACTAGATTGTCTACAAAGTGACATGGGAATGGTATTATTTCTGTAGGTGGATAATTATGTGAATCACATTCGCAACTTGTCCGTGGAGCGAGAGGCAGTGACGGCCGAATATGAGCGGGAGAATGAATTACTGAGGGCGGAACTACAACAGCTGCAGCTGGAGCGAGGTCAGAATATGGTGATCTTTCAACTTCGTTTTGACTCTCAATGTGACAGATTTTTCAGTGATTGTTACAGTTAGGAACTATGACTGTGACCTTCTAGATGAGATGTTCTCATACTTTCACTACCTTTCTCCTTACTCATTTACTGTTATCAGTAGCATTCTTGTCCGCAAGTATCTGTTATTAATGATGATCATGGTCAATAAGATTCAGCAAGCTGTTTGACCCATGGGGATGGAATCAAAGCTTAGCTTGATCTTCTTCATAGAGTCACTTACTCTTCAGCCTGGTTAAGTGAATAATGAGGTTTTTTTTTTAACCCAGCAGTCGAGGCCAGTTATCCCTCAATAATTCATTGCTTTTTTTTTAAAGATTAAGTTTCACTGTATCCTGTTCCCTTTGGATCTTTTTAGAGCTTGACCAATACCTATTCTGAGCACTTTGTCCAAATTGCTTCGTCATCCATTGAAGTGAGAAAGAACACAAGGAGTAGGAGTTGAAGTGGGTGTAAGCCATATGGTTCATGGAGACTGCCTTGTCATTCAATAGGATTATGGCTGAACTTCTACATCGACTTTATATTCCCACCCTGTATCCATATCCCTTGATTCCTTTAATGCCTAAAAACTGTTAATGCCAACATACTCAAATCTGGCAATGAGTCCAGTTATGGACACCTAATTCTAAAATCTCCAGCTAGAGAAATCATCTTTTTTGTGAACTTGGCAAATCAACTGCTAAGAAATTTGTACTCTTCAATGTGATCACTCCTCAATCTCCCATTCTCCAGAGAATAAAGGACCATTCTAATCAAACTCTGCTCATTGGACAGTCCTTTTATACTGGCAATCAATATAGTGAACCTTCATTGCACCCCTCCAATATGCTTCCCTGCATAAGGAGACAAAATTGGTCACAGTTCAATGGGTATCCACAAAGCCCTGTACAATTGTAACTTTACATTTATACACCAAATCCCTGCAATAAAGCCTAAGGTACCATTTGCTTCCTGTACACATTATTAACATTCTATAATTAGTGTACTAGAATCCCAAATCCCTCTAATGATCAGAGGACTTGACATTTCTCTTCATTTTTATTAACATGACCAATCACTTGGAGGCTTCTCTCAGCAAAACAGCTGGAGATCAGAAATTAGTTGGAGTGAAGCTTGTCATCCCTATTTTAGAGGACATTTTTGGCATCAAGTCTGACCATATATTTTCATGACTAATGCAAAATATTTTGAAATGTTTGGTAAATTTTTGTGGTGTTACAAGTATGGAGCCAAGATAAGTGGACTTAGCACACAGACATAATTGAATCCCATTTTACCCATTATATTTTACTTTAAAATATTTCCATTATATATTCTTATGTTGACATTTATAATGGAAATATGATGTTTAAGCATCATGTTGTAAATCCTTTTGATGCTGTAGCCTTTTGTTAAGTGAAAATGCTCATGAACCTGATAGGCAGGCACACTAAATGCGGGCAACAGAAATTATGAATTGTGCAGTTTGTAAACAGATTGGAAGTGTAAGGATCAGGAGGGGATTGTAGTGAAGTAGAAACAGTGGGGGAAGAACACCTATTACAATGGAGATCATTGGGAGAGGGGTGGTCATTTGTGGGGAGGATTGAGAGAGCTGACAACTGTGAACTTGAAAACCTGTTGCTGCACGAATGGTCACACATGCTGAAGTAAAAGTTACACACATTTGACACAAGCCATTGAATGCTACTGCACATGTCCAGGGTGCATTAGAATGCCAGGGGTCATTTGTGCATTAGATCTTGTACATCTCACATGAAGACCCTAATTTTCAATCACGCTTCATTTTGCATTGAAGTTTGATTGCAAAGCAAATGGCAACATAACGTTAAGCTATACATAGGCACAGTAATATAGCACAGACACAGGCCCTTCGGCCCTCCATGTCCATGCTGACTCTATGTACCTATCTATAGTAATTCTATTTCCCTGCACTTGGTCTGTAGCATTCTCCAGATCCTTCCCATACAAGTTTTTATAGGAAAGTGCATTTCTCAGTGATAAAAAAGATCCTATTAGATCTTACTATTAATTCAAATACCTTTGGATTGATGGATGTACAGAAACACAAGTAAAGGAAGTGCAGGAGATGCTGGATCAGGAAGGGCTTGCAGAGATCGCTCATAGTGGCTCAAGTGAACAGGTAGCCTACCTCCTTGTGGAGCGTGCTACACTGCTGGAAAAATTGGAATTGGCAGAGAGGAAAGTGGAGAACATTACAGGGAATCTCCATGGGATACAATTTCAGGTAAGAAGCTGTTATCCTATCTCCAAGGTATGCAGTTAGATGTTAAGTAGAAAATCAGTTCTATTCGGAAGTACTGATTTTGAATAATTTTCGAAAATGCAGTCTTCTGCTAATTTCTGTTTCCTTCCAGTCACTAACTTAAGTGAAAAAAGACAGTGTGAGCACAAAGAGGGAAACATTAAAATAAAACTGTACAGTTATGCATTTTAAAATCCAACTTAATATTTATCATATGTTTGAACCATAGAACAATACAGCACAATGCAGGCCCTTTGGCCCACCATGTTGTGCCGCCCTTCAAACCACACCTAAGACTATCTAACCCCTTCCTCCCACATATCCCTCTATTTAAATTCCTCCATATGCTTATCTAACAATTTCTTGAACTTGACCAACGTATTAGCCTCCACCACCACCCCAGGCAGCGCATTCCATATACCAACCACTCTCTGGGTGAAAAACCTCCCTCTGACATCTCCCTTGAACTTCCCACCCATTACCTTAAAGCCATATCCTCTTGTATTGAGCATTGGTGCCCTGGGAAAGAGGCACTGGCTGTCCACTCTATCTATTCCTCTTAGTATTTTGTATACCTCTATCATGTCTCCCCTCATCCTCCTTCTCTCCAATGAGTAAAGCCCTAGCTCCTTTAGTCTCTCCTCATAATCCATACTCTCTAATCCAGGCAGCATCCTGGTAAATCTCCTTTGCACCCTTTCCAACGCCTCCACATCCTTCCTATATCATTTCACTCCATTTTCTGGGTTGGCCTCCGACTGCACTTATTTATTTTGCTTTTACTGCATGTTATTTTAGAATGAGAAAAAATAGATCAGGAGGCAAAATTGCAATAAGTGATATCATGGAACTTCAATTATCTGCCATACCAGAGGGGTTGCCTCTCTCACAACCCTCTCTATTAATAATGGAAATTGACAGGGAAATTAAAATTCTGGTCAACAAAATGTTACTGTGCTGCATTGCTGGAGTTGCTTTTTTTTTACAAAGACAATGCATTTCCTGTGGTGTTCTTCTGCAGAATTTACAGAATGGGACAGGTAATGGCAAAGACTAATTATTTGTACTGGGGCAAAGGCCAGCAATGAAACCAATAGACTAGAGAGACAAATAAAATTGAAGCTATGTTCATTAATTCTGCAGAAGCCATTAATGAAGTCAGATTGACTTCCTCATGATCTTTGCATTTGTTGGTAATTCATTCTCACAAGGTTACAGATATGAAGCATTTTGTCTTATAGGTAGAGTTGGACCAGATGCAGCAAACTATGGAAGAGGAATTGAAACAGCAGCGGGAGTCCATGCAACGTACCAAGGAAACCATGGCAAAGGTATGTTCATCCTTTATGCAAAACAGTGCCCTATTCTGCTGTGTGAGAATTATTTGTTTCTCTTGGTGTCTTTCATGGACTTAAGACTTTCATGGAATTAAGACTTTTTTTGACTGAATGTAAAAAGGCTTTTAATCAATAAACTGAAATGGAAATATTGTGCTAGGGACTGCGCTTAGTGGAGTATCATCCATTTCCCTTTGATTTCTAAACCATGCTTTCAAACACAGACCAAACTGAAAGGATGAAAGTCTATTTCCTTATTTTGACAAGAAACAAAATTTCCCAGCAAATGTTATAATTATAAAAATATCACCACTGGTGCTGCCATCATTTCTAAATTTCTGTCCTGCAGCTCAGCAATGACAACATAGTTAAAAATCGCACTAATTAAATTGTCAATTTCACCAATGGATAACTAATCTGAGGAGTATGTAAAAACATCACAATGCAAAAAGCTTCATTCCCCAATTAATCTGTCTCAGTACAATTGTAATGGTTGTAGTGCAGAAGAGGTATGAGAATTAGGGAACACTTTTAGAAAAATATTTCAGTGGCTTTAAACTAAACAGGACGAGATTGCTACATGTCACCTATCCATAGGAAATATATTTTGATCTTGTGCTGCAGAGGAGAAATGAAGACAAATTTGTTTAAGCAGATTGAAGTGATTTTGTTTATGAAAATGAAAAAAATACTTCCTAGGTGTTCTAAATTATGAAGAGTATTAATATAAATGGCTAAGAGAAATTTTGGTGTGGGGCTCAGATACCAGATGGCAAAAGTTATAAGGATTAAGGAAAGTTTGGCAGGACTTTTTACTTAAGTATTGAAAGACTTACCTGACTCTGTTTTAATTGGCATTTTACACTGTAGTTTTATTTGACTGCTACATGGTATTACAAGGTCAACAATACTCTGGCCAAATTGAGGATAATTTACATAAGGCTTCGGAATTAAATTGGTTATGTCTAAGATTGGTGAAGGTAACTTGTAACTGAGTCATTCAGAACAGGGAACCCCAAGCTCAAAACCTGGTCTAGGCAGAATTAGGTGATCTCTCTGACAGAGGCCAACATGACAATTAAATTTCTTGGCCATCTGAGTCAGGCGAAAACAAAATCGTCTTTGATTCCGACATCTGACTGTCAGATGATTTACTGGAGAGTAATTTATGTGAGTATGCCACATGCTGAAGATCCTGTTGATATGCAAGCTTGCTCTTCACTGCAACTCCCCCATCCACCACCCCATCTCGCCTTCCTTGGGGCACAGCTCTCCGTATGGCATAACCATGCAAGTTGCCCTGATCTCAGTTATACTTCTGGATCTAAAAAAATCTAGGAATGACAACTTTGTGACAGTGGGAAGGGGAATGCCCAGTAACATTGGTGTTCGATGGGTAGTGTAAAATTCTGTAGCACAATTTAAAATTCACCAAGAGCATTTCCAGAGGGTGCTCTTTGTTTTGTCCTGGGGCCCAATCTCTGAACATTTAGGTACTGAGGCCAGTCTAATCCTGTGAACAATATTTGGAGATTGAAGATGGTGGGGGACATGGCAGATGTTTATTTCCCACATTCAGGTACTGTGTAAGTGAACACAGGCCAGGCACCAGAAAGTAACAGGGAGGTGAGCATATCCCCAAATTCCCAAACTACCCCACCTGACAAAAGAAAATCAATGGAAAGTGTAAACAGTGAAACTCAAGAGATTAGATTTGCTCTTGAATGATGGCCTTTCAACTGACTGTCTAACAGTTTAGGTTTATTCATGAATGATGGCCCTTTAAGTGAAGTGCTGAGGACAGTTGTGATGTATATACTCTGGCAGGAGTCATTGCCTTTGGAAAAGAGAAAAGAATGAAAGTTGGTATTCAGACATAACATCAAACCAAAAGATATCATTAGTAAATGAGCTTTGAGACACTTTGAAAGGGAACAGAATTTAAATGCAAAATACAGGTGAGAGTGGTTGGTTTGGGAATCATGTCGTGCTGTAGCCACAACTTAGATGGTAGTAATTCAGTATTAAAATCCCAACTGGCTCTTGATTTAAAAGACATCTTTAGTTTTATCTTTACTGCCTTGTCTACTATTTCATTAACATTAGAAGCTGTTTCTATCTTTCCTCAGAGATTTTTCACTTTTAATTGTAAATTTTTACCTTATTCTTTCAAAAGGATCCTTTATCTCAACCTTCGAGTCCATGGAAGAAGCTGTTTGGGATCCGTCAGCAGGCACACAGTATCTCCAAAGACGTAGCTGTAGGTCTCACCTACTGTCAGCCCATAGCCAGAATGCACCTTTTAATATACTGGCTATGTCTACACAGAGCAAGGCAGCAAGATGCACACACCCTGCAACTAAAATATTCTCTTCACAGAAATAATATCTTCCTTCCTTATACATTTCAATGTCTGAAAGAAAAAAGACTTGCAGATGTGTTGCACTTTACTTTGCTGCTGAGCACATTAAAGTAGATTAATCTGAAGTGCTAGAACTAGAAAATCACTCTATTCATTTTGTACCAACAACATCTGATAGAGTGATAACAATTTGCACATTGGCTTAAAGTATGCTGTTGTCATTGACTCTTTTCGTCTTAAAGAATGAACAATAGAACAATACAGCGCAATACAGGCCCTTCAGCCCACCATGTTGTGCCGCCCTTCGTGGATCTTTGCATGTGATGGCACTCCATTGTCCACCCTTTATAAGTTAGCATATCCAAAACTCTGAAGTAAGAACACAGAATGTTGGATGTGTTCAATAAGTTAAGCATGATCTATCAAGAGAGAAACAGGGTTTACTTTTCAGGCTGACTACCTTACATTAGAATGAGGAATGAAGATAAAATGGTAGGTCAGCAGCTGGATGAGTGGCCAGGAAAGATGTCTGGGACCAAGATATTAGCCAAATTTAAGAAACAGTTCAATGCTGCAGTAGTGTTTCTTTGATTTCATTCTCCCAGAATACAAACCCTATTGTCATCTCAAAGGTACATTATTGTTTGCAGCCATTTTATTAAAATGACAGGTGTGCTCCCACGTAATAATGTTGTTTTATGGGATTCTGTAGATCTTTCTACTGCCTTGCTCTGTCTGAGACTCGGAATACCCCAGAGCTCCAGATGTTCTTGCAACACTTATCAGGTCCCAGCATGTCTTCTGTAATAACCAGATTATGCATGTATGGATTTATCCTCTTCCCATTAATTCCCTTTCTTATCCTTATTCCCTAACAGACCTGAATGTCAGTCTAATACCAATACTGATCAACTGAAACTGGGCAAATAGCTTGATTCTAATGTGATATTTCTTGTAAAATCAACACTAACGAATGCAGCAAATGGAACCTTAGAATTGAAATGCATGTACTCTTTCTACAAATATTAGATTTACTCTGTCTGCTAAATTGAGCTCATAGAGAACATGCAAAAAAAGGAAGAGGGGGTGACAAAAGGTAATACACTGTGTTGCTACAACTTCTTGAATTGCAAAGATAATATTTCATGCATGTTAATAAATTGTGTATCTCCTTATAATGGTATAATTGAAACTAAAAACTCATTATGTGAACACAGATTCTGTCAATGCATGGCACAGAATGTCCATGGTTTTTTCTCTATATTCCATCTTAACCTCCTACTCTCACCTTGTGGAGGCTTCCTGGACACTAACAGTTTCCTCGCCATAGCCATCTGACTCCCTTATCCAAATAATCATTTCCCATATGTAAGTCTGCCCAATGGCTCTCCAATTTTCACCCAGGGAGTTGACATCCCAGCTGATTCCCAAGCCACTTCTAATCGACATTCATGTTCTTGCATTTTCCAGCAAGGGCCATTGGATTGTAATCAGAAATAGGAGCTGAGTTTGAATGGTTCTTTACCTGCAATCAGATGTCGTACCTGATGTGGAACCTGAATCCTAGCCCAATATATCATTGTGTTTGATTCCCCAACACAGATGATCCCTATTTGAGCACAAAGGTTGTAAGCAATACGTTATTCAGAAATAATAATAATAATCATAATAATAATAATAGAGCAGGTTCTAAATGTAGAAGTTCAACCTGAAAATGTTGAGTCAGTTTTGTGTCAGACTGCTACTGATATTTGGTATTCATGTGACTTCACAGGCTTCCTCTGCTTGCCTTTCACTCTATGTTGATCACTCTTCTCACAAGTCTATGTAGCTCTTGTGCACCTCAGCTGTTCATTTTTGATCATTTGCATTGTTTAACATCGTAGACCCATGAAGCTGACTTACATAAAGAGAGGAAACTACGGGAACGAGCAGAACAAGACCTGGATGAGGCAGCACAGCGGTTGCAGATGGCACACGAGGAGATACGTCGACTAACAGATGAATTGGACATGGAGAAGAAAGTACACAGCAACATTGGTAAGTGTGGGTTAAAACCACTGATCTCAAATCTTTCTGTTCTGTCAACATCCACAGCATGTAGGGAAATTGTCAAACAAATTATCAGGCAAGCAAACAAACATGCTGCTATGCCAAACTTTCCTAATGAAATGTCACACTAGAGTGTTTCTCTTCCACAGTAATCACACCAATGGGTATAGATTCCTCTGTTTGGCAATGTCAGCATTATTGGACTGGCTCACTACTCGAAGTGTGCACTCACAGTCCCCGCACACCCATACTTAAATGGCTCAGATATGAGGGACTGATCTCATTGACTGTTAAGTCAATTGCCAGATCTGGATGGTAAATATACCTCTGGAATGCCAAGATCCCACCCTTGAATACTTGCAACTAGTTTAACCAAAGTCAAAGCTATGGGTAAAGCTTTCATTCAAGACTGTGAAGCATATTAATGGTTTTTAAATGTCTTGGGCTTTGAGACATTTAAAAACTATTAAATTTGATAGAAGTAATTTGATTTTTTAAATAAAAATGTTAATTAAATCGCATTAAAGGGTTTAATTATTTTTGAAGTAAAATAATCTGAAAAAAGAAATTCCTTCTCCTTTGCCCCACCAATCCCTCCCCCCCGTCCCCCCATCCCCAGTCAGCGGGCCAAGAATTCCCAATGAATTCAATTGGGTCTCAGATCCTGCACTCGATCCAACCTGTTATGAGCTCTGAGTGATGCTGAATCAGTTGGTAATATTATTAGCTAACTGGGTCACTCGGAGCAAAAATCATTTTACCACCTAAAGGTACTAAAAGTGCAACTGTTTGACACACGCCTACAGGCTAGAGAGGAACACATATGTGCAGTGACATTCTACTGAAAAATGCATGTGAGAACAGGATCAACTTGGCTCTGTTACCTTTTTAATGTCAGTGTCTAGCCACATATATAAAGTATTTCCATATATGCTCCTGACTAGTGCCTTGTAGATGGTGGAAAGCTTTTAAACAATCAGGATAGAAGCCATCGTCACATGATACCCAGCACCTGACCTGCTCTTGCATATACTATTTGGCTGGTCTGGTTGCATATCTGGTTAATGGTGATCCCCATGATAATGGTAGGGACTAGGCAATGGTAATGCCATTGAATGTCAAGGATAAATCAAAACTCATGTTCATTGGAGATGGTTATTGCCTCATACTCATGCAGCACAAAGCTTGTTTGCCTAAATGTTATCTAGGTCTTGCTGCACGCAGGTGTGGGCTGCTTCATTTTCTGAGGAGCTACAGATAGAATTGAACACTGGGCAATCATCAGCAAACATTCCTGCTTCTGACCTTAGGATGAAGGAAGATTATCGGTGAAACTACTGAAGATGGTTGGGCCTAGGACATCCATCTTAGGCCCTGGGGCTAGGATAATTGACCTCCAGTAACAACAACTATCTATCTTTGTGCATGATTTGGCACCAACCATTGGAATCTTTGACCCTTGCTTTCCATTGACTTCAGTTTTAACAGGGCTTTTGATGGCACACTCCCACAAATAATGCCTTGATTTCAAGAGCAGTCAATCTCACCTCATTTTGGAATTCAGTGAATGGTCTGGGAGATGACCTCGCATCCAGGGAGTTTGGAAATGCAGTAGTATTTTAAAAGGATAATGGCTGATTTGGGGGGGAGAAAAGGAAAAATTTACAATGACATCTAATATGATGGCCATGATAGGAAGTTGGATGGTCAAAGTATTAAGAAAGCAGGAGTAGGGGACTTGTGGCCTAAATAAGCTCAGGCAGGGCATGAAGGGAGATGAGTGAGAAGACAAGAATGTGAATTCAGGACTGGGGCAGTTGCACAAACCTTGTGAGTGTCTTCAATTTAAAAATTGCAGGATCTTGCTGTAAAAGAATGTTTATGCTACATTTCTCCTACAAAAAGGACAATCTGTTCATGGATGTGAAAATTGCGAGACATGGGTCGGAAGGAGAGGAAGAAATTGTCTCATTTCCTTCATAACTTATATCTATCTGTTGAATATTTCCTGTAATAGTACGGCAAGATGGCTAACTTATTATTCAGGAAACCACAGGTACAAAATCTCACGTTGGTATCAGATTTATAATGTGTTGGAGTGGTAGCCTGCTATGCCACTCCATAGTTGTTGTACGCAAAACAAAAACTTATCTTAAAGAAGTAACTTCCACTTGGCTGCTTTCACTATGAGAATAGCATTACAAACTAGCTTCAATAATTATCATACTGTAAAAATGCTCAGTTAAATTTTATGTTTTACACTGATAGCCTTGAAAAAAGATATCTAGCTCCATGACAGACAGATCTCTCTACTTGGGAAGTGTCCATAAAACAGAGGCATTTACATAAAACTTTAACACATGGGCTACTGATTGTGGATATCATGAATGTAGCTCTGCAATACCATGTGGTGTGATCCTTAGAATATTGTGGAATTCTGCAGCTCCATTACATCATAAAACAGTGTCAAGAAATTCAAGGCACTCCAATTATGTTATAAAGGATTTTAGAGCTATTAACCTCAATTTTTGTCCATTGTGCAAATAGGACTCTTTCATTAATTTGTTTTCAATGTGCCGAGCCAATTTTAAAAAAATGTTGATGCATGTTTTTCTGGTCTTATTCTCTCTGAGTCAGTTGAATTGATCAGATCAAGCTCTTCACGTTCAATGAATTACATTGTGAAAACACAAGCAGTGATTAGTTCAATAAGTAAGTTATCAAATAGGATTAATTTTACTGTAAATTTTTTTTCACATGTTAAAATATCTCCATAGAGCAATAGTCAAATTCTAGTTGGTCTCTGCTTATTTGTGTTAGGAAAGGATTAGAAAAATTAGCCAGCTATCTCAGGGTCTTTTACTAGAAAATGTACAGCTCTGGATACTGGTTCTGAACAAGATTAAGGATGGCTGTGGTGTATTCCGCTCCCAAATGCCCAAATAACACTTGTTTAGATTTGTACTTGCAGAAGCGCCAAGTTGCAAAGCACTGACAAGATGCCAGTGTCTATGGAACAACATTATCCAACAAATCACAGTACTTTCAGGAGAGGAGATGAGAAGAAAAGTAGTTTGGGTTAGAAATAGTCCTAAAAATGTGAGACCTACCTCACTTTTGTTAGTACAATTGTGTGGATTTGTGGAGTTCAGTGTCCATCATCAAGTCATGCTGGTAACAGGGCTTTCAGCATCTTTTTAATGTGGTGGTGGCTCATGGCTTCATATGTTAACTCTCTTCTTTTGGGAAGTAGTCATAAACCATATGTGCCAAAACATTTATCTACCCCTTGCTGAACTCAGCTATCCCATATTCGGAGGACCCAACCTGAAACGTCACCAGTCTTCAGAAAAGGCAGAAAGAACACTTTTGCATCATAAAGCATGACGTCACAGCTGCATGATGGCTGTGTTAATTTATGCACTAGAGTTTTTTCTTTATCTGAAGCTGGTTGGGTGTTGACTTCCCATGGCTACGTGGCCAATGACAATCATGAAGTTAATAATGTTCCAAACATTGCCCCAAAATGTTATCCTTTTCTCTCTGATGCAATAACGTATATATTGTGGAGCACCATGCAACTCCAAGCTGAATGCTGGACGCTTCAGATATAACAGAAGGGAATTTGTTTTATGGCAGAGAAAGAACTGGCTATAATACGTGAGAAAATGTCTGGAAAAAGTAGGAGACCTTCTATAATCGAGTCGCTATTTTCTATAAAAGAGCAGAAATTGCCTAAAGATGATGTGGATTGGAATAAATATGGCGTGGATATGAAAATATTCACTGCAGAAGAGAAGAAAGTGCCTGGGAAAAAGAAGCAAGCACCTACAAGAGGGAAGCACACATTTGGGAAAAAGAAGGAAGCCTCTGCAGAAGAAAAGCAGGCGCGTGAAGAAGGGAAGGGACCACCTGTGGAAGTGAAGGAAGTGTCTGAGGAAGGGAAAAAACCAATTGTAGAAATGACGGATGTGTCTGAGCAAGGGAAGATCGCGCTTGAAGGAAAATCAAGTCTCCTTGTTTTTTTCACAGATTTCACTGAATTAGACAAAGCAAAAGAAGAGAATAACAAACTGGATCAAGAAATTCTGTCATTACGCAATCGTGTACGATCATTGGATACTGAACGGAAATCTCTCTTAGAAACAGTAAGTTGCTTGCAACATTGTGGTCAAACATTTTTTTCCAGTACAATTGAATATTTTAACTGTTATGTATCCAAGACTCTGAGCTGTGATCTAGAATATTGTATTTGGAGAATTTTGTTCTTTAGTCATTTTAAACAGTACATTGTCCTTAAGATCACGTTTGTCAGAAAAACTAGAAAATTGTAAATGCGTTCAAATATGCCAGCATCCTACATCTGGATAAAGCCTTATTGTTAAGTGAAGCAACAAATTGCAGAGCTCAGGTCTACACTGAGGCAAGAATAAAAGAAGTAAGGAAAATCAGAAAGTAATGATACATAATACTTTTAATGACTTAAAGAAGAAAGACCTGAGGGGCATGAGGAATTTCAGTTCTGAAATTCTGTGAAAGAGAATAAATTGGAGGAGAAACAGGCTGATAAAATAACATCAATAAAGTGAGGATGCTAGATAGATAGGGAAAGTGTACTTTTGTAATTTGAGAAGGAAACCTGGAAAGTTAAGAAAGACTACAGATGGGAAAAGGAATTGAATTCGAGGATTAGAAGAGGGCAGCAGTTGGGCGTGTGGATTATCATATATTTAATGAATATTTCAGTGTAGGTTTTCATCCACACAGTCTGGCAGCAAGGTAGAACACATCTGATTTTATTTAAATAATAATTCTTTTAAGATTAGACAAAATGTTTCCTTCCTCTATCAGTGATGAAGGAAAAAACTTACCCCTTAAATAAAGATAAAAATTTTTATAAGTGCGATATTTTCAATTTGTTTTGTACCTTTTCCTGTTGCTTATTCTGTTTATCACAGAGAAACTGATAGAAATTGATTTTGGTGGGTTATTTTTTAGCCTCATCAGTCTGAGAGACCCATCTGATTGAGGAATAAAACCCATACCTTATTGCATAAAGTATTGGTGTTCTAGCAAGTATCATAATGACATTGTTATGATCGTACTGAGGCAGGCTAATCCAAGAAATGTGAATTTAGATATCACAATTGAATATAAAATTGTTTTTGAATTTAATTTAAATTAAAATAAGCCCTGATATAAAAATATCTGTGCATAACATTCATTGACAATGAAGAGACCCTGACCTTAATTTTTTGGGCCTACTTTCACACAAACATGGTTGACACTTTGCAAGTAGCCTGTTGCGTTGCTCCGTTATATAAAACTGACAGGTATGTTAGGGCAATAAATATCAGTCTTACCCATGATGCTGAAATACTGAGAAATAATTTTTAAAATTCACAAATTCCATTGCAACTGATTAATCAATTAATTTTATACGAGATATAACATGGATTAGCTTCTCCCTTGAAGGTGCTGCACTGAATATTCCTGGTTAACAAAAACAGGGATTTAGATGCAAATTGAATCACCTTTGAGCATATCCCAATTAAGTGTTCCGAGATGAACCTTAAAATAACTCTGCCCTATCAAGCATCCTCAACTTGTGCACAATATGAGTTAAATACAATTCTCCTTGAAACATATTTGATCCCAACCTTAAACATGTTTCTACAATGCATTTAGATGATGTTTCTTATTTCACAACTTCAGCCATCCTCATGGCTGCTTTAAGGAAGATGGCAAACTCTGACCTTTTTTGGGCCTACATGTGAATCCAATTTCACACAGACATGGTTGACACTTTGGAAGTGGCCTATTGAATTGTCCGTTACATAAAACTGACAGGTATGTCAGACAATAAATATTGGTCTTATCCATGATGTTGAAATACTAAGAAATAAATTTAAAAGTTCACAAATTCCACTGCATGTATAGTACATTTTAAAATAATATTTTTCCATATCAAACCTGTAATACAAATAAAAATTCTGTCAGAATAGCATATCCAACCACTTAATGAATTGTGGCATACATTTGGAAATGAAATGAGATTTCTGCCTCAACATTTCTATTGCCATATACCAATGATTTATTTTCAGATAATTATAGCACTTTTTCTCTTTGGATAGCGACACTGTCCTTCAGAATTGGAGGTGAACCCCTACAAAAGAAAATTTGAAAACTTCTGGGTTGTGTCATCCTGGCAGGTGGAGATGTTTAACAGGTGCTCTGTGATGTCATTGCCATTGTGATGTGGTTTCAGTGGAAATATGATTTTATTTCCACTGGTATTTCCCTGCACAAGTGATGCTAGTCAAATCGGTAGAATGTTTGTGGCTTTTTTTTGCCAATTTGACATGATTCCAGTGGAAACAATCAAAATGACCAGAATTGGCTGATAAAAGGTGCGTAATGGTAACAAGGGAATGACTTGTCTCCTATCCAGTGAGGTAGCATAAAAAACAAATATTAACTTAGGCTTGTTCTTTTTATATAAAAAGAACATTTTTTTCAACGTTAACTCCTAATTTTTTCTGGAGTTGCCTTCTGTCAGACTATTGGTATTGGTTTATTATTGTCACTTGTACCGAGGTACAGTGAAAAGCTTGTCTTACAAACCGATTTTATAGGTCAATTCATTACACAGTGCAGTTACATTGAGTTAGTACAGAATGCATTGATGTAGTACAGGTAAAAACAATAACAGTACAGAGGAAAGTGTCACAGCTACAGAAAAAGTGCAGTGCAATAAGGTGAAAGGTCATAGTCCATCTCATTGTATAAGGGAACTGTTCAATAGTCTTATCACAGTGGGGTAGAAGCTGTCCTTGAGTCTGGTGGTACGTGCCCTCAGGCTCCTGTATCTTCTACCCGATGGAAGAGGAGAGAAGAGAGAATGTCCCAGGTGGGCAGGGTCTTTGATTATGCTGGCTGCTACACCAAGATAACGAGAGGTTAAGTCCAAAGGTGTCCGTGATGCGCTGGGCTGTGTCCACAACTCTCTGCAGCTTCTTGCGGTCTTGGGCAAAGCAGTTGCCGTACAAAGCCGTGATACATCCAGATAGGATGCTTTCTATGGTGCATCAGTAAAAGTTGGTGAGAGTCAAAGGGGACAAACCAAATTTCTTTAGCTTCCTGAGGAAGTAGAGGTGCTGGTGAGCTTTCTTGGCTGTGGCATCTACGTGATTTGACCAGCACAGGCTGTTGGTGATGTTCACTCCCAGGAATTTGAAGCTGTCAACCCTCTCGAACTCAGCACCATTGATGTAGACAGGTGCATGTACACTGCCCCCTTTCCTGAAGTCAATGACCAGCTCTTTAGTTTTGTTGACATTGAGGGAAAGGTTGTTGTCATGACACCATTCCACTAAGCTCTCTATCTCCTTCCTGTACTCTGACTCATCGCTGTTTGAGATACGGCCTACAACGATGGTATCATCTGCAAACTTGTAGATGGAGTTTGAGCAGAATCTGGCCACACAGTCGTGAGTGTATAGGGAGTAGAGTAGAGGGCTGGGGACGCAGCCTTGTGGGGCACCAGTGTTGAGAATAATCGTGCCGGAGGTATTGCTGCCTATCCTCATTGATTGCGGTCTGTTTGTTAGAAAGTCAAGGATCCAGTTACAGAAGGAGGTGTTGAGTCCTAGGTCTTGGAGTTTGGTGACAAGCTTGCTTGGAATTATAGTATTGAAGGCAGAGCTGTAGTCAATGAACAATAGTCTAACGTATGAGTCTTTACTGTCCAGATGCTCCAGAGCTGAGTGTAGGGCCAGGGAGATGGCATCTGCTGTAGACCTGTTTTGCCGATAGGCGAATTGCAATGGGTCCAGGTTGTCTGGTAGGCTGGAGTTGATGTGTGCCATGACCAACCTCTCAAAGCACTTCATGATGGTGGATGTCAGAGCCACTGGTCGGTAGTCATTGAGGCATGTTACCTTGCTTTTCTTTGGTACCGGGATGATAGTGGTTGTCTTAAAACAGGAGGGAACCTGAGATTGAAGCAGGGAGAGGTTGAATATGTCTGCAAATACTTCTGCCAGCTGATCAGCACAAGATTTGAGCACGCGGCCCGGGACACCATCTGGGCCAGGTGCTTTCCTCATGTTCACTCTCCGGAAGACTGATCTTGTATCCTCCACTGTGATCACAGGTTCAGCTGCGTTGGTGGCTGTCAGGGTGGATGGTGACAATCCACTTCCCTTTTGTTCAAGATGCACATAGAATGCGTTAAGTTCATCAGGAAGGGAGTTCATCAGGAAGACTGTCACACTGATAGCACCAAAGCCACCTCTATCTAATTAATACAGATTGTTAGAAAGTCCTTCCCACAGAAAAAAATACAGGATAGCAAAATTTAAAATGTTATGAAGAAAATGTGTTGTCATATTACCAACAACCAATGTATTCAGATACTGACACATACACACTATAACTGATAAGCACACACGTTCACACATTGACTAATACACATGCACGGATCAAGTAATATGCACACCAAATATAGCCCATGCATATATTCTGTTATTTTGAATATGTATGTAATTACCTCCCCCTCCCCCCCTGCATAGTGTCTTCAAAAAATGTTCTCACACCACCTGCTCACCCTGCAGACAGATGCTCTCGAAGCATTTCACATCAAAAGGCATCTTGTAAATTTAGTGGCAAAGATAGCAGGAAATGTATAGATGGAGATTTTCTCAAAACTTAATTGATAGCAATGTCCCTGCAAGGAGGGTTGACCTTAAAAGCTTAACCTCATATGACAGAGGAGATAAAACTAAATGAACAGAAATGGAAGAAAATTACTTTAGTAAATTCAGTTAATGAAGGCAGTGCTGTGAAGGATGGATTTACAGATTTATCTTTCTTAAGTTCAAACACAGGCATTCTCTGGCAGATAACCTAACTGCTTTGTGATTCCCACTGTTGGAAATGATTACAATGTGCAGGTACCTAATGTGTTCAAGAAGGTTCTAAGTGTCAATGGCATATGGAAGATGAAAGAAATTGGCATATCAGTATGTGATTCCTGTGCAGATAGTCCTGACTGAAGTATTTTGTTTAAGGTGACTGAAGTTAATTTTACAAGTTCAGTAGATACCACTGAGTCAAAACTGAGAGGAAATCACCTTATAAAAAGGTATGGAAATATTTCAAGAGAATGTGGGTAATTCCAGTCTACCTTGTGTAACAGGCAAGAACTAGGCAGACCAGAGTGCATGTTGGTAAATGTTTTGCCTCCTCTCTAGCTTAGTACAATAAGGACCTGATAATGACCAGAAATCCACTTAGCATGTTAGGAATGGAAAGAAAGCACCCTCAGCAAAAGTCATCCTTTAACATAATCTTACAGGAGGTTATAGTACTGAATGAAGCAATTAGGCCCATCCTATCTGTGCAATTGAAGCATCTTCAAATTAATCCTAATACCCTGTATCATTCTCTGCATCAACTACTTATCTGAACATTCTGTAAAGGTTAAAATGAATAGTTTCTTCCCAAATTATTTCTACCATCTGGGATAAGGCTATATTGCAAATCAAGACCAAAGACTGCATATTTAAATAAGCCACTTGCAAAACAGTGAGGAGCTAATATTCAAGACAAAACTAAATTAGAAAACTGATAGAAGCACCATGAAACATGCAGGATAAGGGAATAGCAAGGACAGATTAAGGAAGGATAATATTAAACAGATTATTGTGACACAAGAAGAAAGTACAAATTATGGACAAATAAAGGTCAGGGGATCCATTATGGCATCATGGAATTGTACTGTATTGAAGGGGGTAATTTGGTTCATCAAGTCTATGCCAGCTCCAAGTGAAGCAATCCCATTAGTTCATCTTGCCTGTACTTTCCCCATAGCTATGCAATTGATTCCCTTTCAAGGCCTAATCAATTCCCTGTTGAGTGCACAAATTTGATTCTGTTTTCACCAACCTTACAAGCAACAAAATCCAGATCATAACTGCTTACTGAATATTTTCCTCACATTTTCCATACATGCTCTGTCTAAAAATTTTAATCTTGTCCCCTGGTCCTTGCACAGTCCACTGTCTACAGCTTCCTTCTATCTGCATTATCTAAACCAGTCAAGATCTCGTCCAACAGTAGTTATATGTCATGAAGGGCAGATGTTGGGTGAAAAGAGTGTGGGAGGTCCAGCAATTCACTGATAACCATGAAATGTATGCAACTTTGGCTGCTTGACCCAAACACTCAAAGGCAAATCCAACTAATTGTCAGGAATGGGGCTAAATTTATCTAAGAAGAGAAGCAGATAGTGCCCACTGAAAGGAACACTTTGAAGGGCTCTCAACTGTGACTCTGTCCTTGACATATGCACCTTTTGACTCCATTGGACTGCAAGCTATCTAGTCCAACCTTGCTGCCACCTCCAGAAAATAAGTCAGGCTTGAGAAACTACAAGGCCTTGGGAGAACATGGAATCTCTGCAGAAGTTCTAAAACTTGGTAGAGAGGAACATCAGCCTTAAATTTACAGCCCCATAGCTTGCATCTGGGAAGAGGAGGACATGCCATGCTCAGGGATAGCATAATCCTGATCATCTTCAAGAAAAGAGACAAATCCAATTATCATTACAACAGAGGGGGCTCCCTGCTGTCTGTCATGGGGAAAGTCATACCAGGGTCCTCCTTAATTGCTTCCTTCCAATTGCATAATCCCATATGCTCCCTTAAAATCACCTCCTCGTTGCTCCAAGGAGAACAACTCTGGCTTCTCCTTACTTACTGGAAAGCTAAAATAAATATAGAATGTCTTGGTTACCTATTCCTGAACTCTGAGCATTAAATGCTAAACGCTACAGTCCAGGCCATCCACAATAAATACATAAAAGCTCTTTTTTTTTCCAAATAGCTGGAAGTTCACACTTTAATCTCAGAGGGCAAACATTTCCCACTCCCCTATGTCAGGAAGCCGGACACATTTTCTCTCTGTGCATCCTCAAAATTGCTAGCATTTGAAAATGTCAGATCTGTCTGGGAATCCCTGAGGTTCGTGTACTGTACCTGTGTTTAACAAGATTAAAATTTGGGAGGAAGGCTAGGTCAGGGAAATAATGCAAAGAATCCCACATCCCATCATGGCTACAGTATAACAGTTGATTAAAAGGGTGCTTTGAAATTCTTCTGAAATGCCTTCTGGTCTCTCTTGTCTGTCACTTGGAAGGGAACCTGCAGGGGTTGCTGCCCTGGTCCTTCTTAATGGTAAAGGTAAGGGTAACAGATCTGAGGGGTGCTGTTGAAGTAGCCTGGGTGAGTAACTGTAGAACATTTTGTAGATGGTATGCACAGCTACCACAGTGTGCCAATGGCAGAGTGAATAAATATTAATGGTTGTTGATAGTTGCCAGTCAAGCAGGTTGCTTTCTCTTAGATAGTGTTGAGCTTCTTGAGAGTTGTTGGCGCTGCACTCATCCAGGCAAGTAGAATGTATTCCATCATGCTCCTGACTTGTGTCTTGTAAATGGTGGAAAACTCTTAGGGGATCAGGAAATGAGTCATTTACTGCAGCAAACTCAAACTCTAACTTTCTCTTGTAGCCAGAGTATTTATGTAGCTGGACAATTTGAGTTTCTGGTCAGTGGTGATCCCCAAGATATTGATGGTGGCAGATTCAGCAATGGTAATATGGACTCTTTTTTTGTTATTGGAAATGGTCATTACCTAGCATTTCTGTAGAGCGAAGGTTACTTGCCACTTATCAGCCCATATCTGAATGTTGTCTTGTTGCATGCAGTCATGCAGGAGTTGCAAATGGAATTAAATATTGTGCGTCATCAGTGAACATCCCCACTCCTGACCTTATGGAAGAAAGGCCATCAATGGAGGATGGTTGTGCAAAGAGCACTTTCCTGTGGAACTCTTGCAATGATGTACTAGGGCTGGGATGACTTATCTCCAACAGCGAAAACCATCTTCCTTTGAGCAGTTTATGATTCCAAGCACCGTCATGCTTCCCCTGTGATGCCCACTGACTTGAGTTTACCAGCGTCCCTTAACACCACACGTGGTCAAATGCTACTTGTTAAAATTGGTAGTCGCTCTTACCTCACCTCCAGAATTCAGCTCTTTGTTCCATGTTGAGACCGAGGTTGTGATGAGATCTGGAGCCAAGTGCTCCTGGCAAAACCCAAACTGGCATTGGGTGAGTGCGTTATTAGGGAGTGAGTACATTATTAGTGAGTAAGTACTGCCCGATGGCACTTTGGACATTTTCATCACTGATTGAGAAAATTTGAGATGGTTGAGATGATTGAGAGTAACTGATTGGATGGGACTTGTCCTGTTTTTAATGTGGACAATTTCCACATAGTTGGGTGCATGCCAGTGTTGTAATGATCCTGTAGTGCAGCGTTTCAGAATAGACTGCACGATGTGACTGATTGCTCCTTTTGTTAAAGCGATCCTGAGGATTCCAAGTCCACTCCCATGATCCCTGTTTTATGGGGAATTGACATACCAGATTGATATTCTTATGGGGCAGGCAACTTTCCAGTCAGAGAAGTTAAAAAGCTATATAAATGTAATTTGTTGTTGCTCTATTCCTTTCATTCAACTCCCTCACTTCTTTCCACACCACTCTTCTCACCTCAACTTTTGAATGTTTTCTCTTACCTCCGTATCTGTCTCCTCTGTTCCCTTTTCTTTTTCCCTCTCACTCCCCTCCATTCTAATTTATTCCCTCTCTAACTGGCTCCCCTCACACCTGCCTCCATTCTTTCATCTTCTGTCTTCTTCTCTCTCTCAATGCTCTCACACTTCCTCTCATTCTTCTCTCTCAAACTGTGCTAATCCCTCTCACTCCCCGTCTCTCTAACGTCCTTCCTTTCTCATATACTCTCACACTCACATTCTCCCTTCCACATTGTAACAGTCTCTCATTCTCACATTTTTCTCTTTAACACTCACACTCTTTCTCAAAATTTCTGACACTTTTTTTACATCGTCAGATTCTTATCACACACACTTTTATTCACTCTTACACTTACACTCTCACTCACACTCTATCACGTACTCTCTCAACACTCTCGCACTCTCCCACCCTTTTGCACTCACTTTCTCTGTCTCCTCCTTGTGCATTCTTCCTCTCCCTCACTTCCTCTCTCTCTCAGGCAAACTCACACTCTCTTTTACACATTTTCTCAACACTCTCACATTCTTCCTCTCACATGATGTCTTACGTTCACACTTTCATGGTCTCTTGCATGCTCTTTCACACACGCTCCCAATGTCTCATCCTCTGCTATTCACCTTTCTCTCACTCACACGTTTTCACACTTGCTATCGCACATTTTCCTCAGTCACTTTCTCACTTACTTTATCGTTTTCTCACACATAGTCACTCACACACTCTCACTCACTCACATTCACTTTCACGTTTTCTCGCCCTCTCTCGCCTACTGACTCTCACATTCTCTTTCACATTTTGCCTCGTTGTCTGTCTCACACTCACTCACCCTCTGCCTTAATCTTTCACACCCTCATTCACACACTCCCTCTCACTCTCATGTTCTCTCTCACATTCACACTCTCATATTCTTTCTCACACTTTCAAAATCTATTGTACTGTTTCTCACGCACTCAGTCTTTCTCTCATATACATATTCTCTCAAACACTTCTCATTTCAGTCTCTCCCTGTCTCGTGCACATGTATACTTCCACTTTTTCTTTCATTCCTTTTCTCCTTCTGTTGCTTACCATTCCTTTTCTTCAGTTCACATTGTCTTTTTCGAAAAGACTGCATGTGTATTTCATATATCTGAACAGGTTGAAAGCCTTCAAAAAATCCAACCATTACAGACTGAACAAAGCAGTAATCCACAGGACATGGAACAGTTCACACCATCTTTCAAGTCTTCAGACTTCAACATAAATGTAAGTTACCTAGAAACTGGGTCAATGATATACAAATGAAATTCCATTTAACCTAAAATTTGGGACCATTTCCTGGTCAAATCACTCTGATTTTGAAAGCAATTCCTGGAGTGAATGACCCACATGATTACAATGCAATTCCCCTTGTTCTGCTTCTTTTGGAGTGTTGCAGGTCCACTTGGACTTTGTCCTGAGACACCAGTCATTGGGCCCATTATTCCTGTTAATAAAGTCTTAATCTTGCACTGCCAAACTGCAGGTGAAAATTGTCTTTAAATCCTCAGGCTGTCATCCAACCCCGGCCAGCTCTGTACTGCCCACTACTACCCACTCCTTTGATCTATAGAGAAATTGATTGTTAATTTATACTGGAGAGCCTGATGCAAAGCCCATAATGGATTGTAATAGGTAATTTTAGGTGACAGCAGCAAGTCTCAACACCAGAAATGAATGAATCAAAACAATGACTCAAATAGACACCTTTTTTTTCAATTATTCTTTTATTATTCTCTACCCTAGTGGGATCCAGGTCAACAATTGGATAGCCAGCAACAACCTTTAATAGAAGCTTCTGTACCATCTGTTCGTAAGAAAAAAAAATCCAATGCATCTTCAAATTCAGCTGCTAGGGTAAGGGGTGAAGTAAGCTTTCTTAGATTGTTCAGTATATAGGGGCCTGCTCATGTATAGCAATAAGCTGTACATATTGGGTTGCTAAATTTGGCCCCAGTGACCTTAAACTACGTAGTCTAGATTTGCAGTTACAGAATGGCTGCATGGGTGAGATATGTCCTTCAGGAGATGACTGAAATAACAATATTTAAAAGGAAGGTCATGAAAAGCAGTCACTTTCATCCAGACTATGAATGGGTATTTGATGTGGATTAATATGCATTAATGTTCATTTGTGTTGGCGATTGCGATGCAGTGCTGTAATCTGTTGGAACCTGCAGTAACAAAGGTATAAAACACTTTCTCCTTTGGTTTAATATTCCTCTTCAGTTCACATTGTGTTTATAATAAAGGTTCACACCCTATTTTCTTATTTCTGAGCAGTTTGATAGCCTCAGCCACTATATTCTGAAGAAAGAAGTGATTACTTCCTCCCAATTGTGACTAGAGATATCCCTTATCTCTCCACTCATCCTGCAAGAGGGCTGTGATTGCAGATGATAGATAAATTGGTGGTGTTACAGATAGTGAGGAAGGTTGTCTAAGGCTACAGCATGATAGAGGTCAGCTGGAAAATTAGATAGACCAATGGCAAATGGAATTTAATCCTGACAAATGTAAGGTGATACATTTTGGGAGGGCAAAGAAAGATAGGACATACGCAGTAAATAAAGGGCATCAGGCAGTATTGATGGACCAGGGATACAAGTCCACGTAGATCCCTGAAAATGGCAGCTCAGGTGGATAACGTGCTGAAGAAGGCATATGGGATGCTCGTCTTCACTGGCTGTGGCTTAGAATGTAAGAGTTGGGATTTTATGTTCCAACTTTATAAAACATTGGTAAGGCCACATCTGGACTATTGTGTGCAGGTCCGGTTGCCACACTGATTGTATGGGAAAGAGTGCAGAGAATATTCACCAGGTCAGGCACCCTCTGTGGAAAGAAACAGGGTCAATGTTTCAGGTTGAAGACTTCTGACGAAGGAACTTTGAACTGAAGCACTAACTATTTCTTTTTTTCCACAGATGCTGCCTAACCCTTTTTAATAGGGTAATATATTAGCATAGGTAGAGGATTGGTTAACAGAGTGAAAACAGTACTGTCATTTTCTGACTGGCAATCTATGACTATTGGGGTCTTCGGATTTCAGTGTTGGACCTCAGCTGTTTACAATCTATTTTAATGACTAGGATGGAGGATCTGAATGTAATGTACCCAAGTTGCAATAACCAAAGTATAAGTGGAACAATCTTCTTCATGTGCAGTTTGGGATTGAGGATGACTTGTTTTCACTGTCTTTTTGGGGGTTCTGAGATGATGAGGCCAATGTGAGAACAACAGACTCTTCCACATACAGGGCAGGTGGTGCCTAATGGGCAAACATGTGCATAATTTATGAGATGGTACCCTCCTCCTACCACTTCTCTGTGCTCCCAATGCATGGACTTGAGGTTCCCAATGCTATTATATTTCATGTATCCTTTTATGACATAAAAGGAGGCCATTTGGCCAATGGAACCTATAACAGCCCTCATTTATTTCTTCATAACATATTCTTTCACATATCCCGATTAACACCCCATAAATACTCTTGCCACCCACCTTCACAGGGGGGCAATTTGGTTTATTGGTTTATTATTTCACATGTACAGAGATACAGTGAAAAGCTTTTGTTTTGCATGCCAACCAGACAGTTTATGTTACATAACTACATTGAGGTAGTAAAAAGAAAACAGAACACAGAATATCGTGTTGCAGGTACACAGTAGTCAGTACAAATAAACTATTAAATGTTGTTCTGCAGGGAGATCTTGGTGTCTTATACAAGAAACATGTAGGTACAGCAATTAATTGGGTAGGCAAGGGGAATGTTGGCCTTTATTACAGAGGAGGTTGAAGTATAAGAGTAGGGTTGCCTTATTACAATTGTATAGGCCTTTGGTGAGCACACCTGAAGTACTATATACAGTTTCGTCTGCTTATTTAAGCAAGGATATACTTGGAGCCAGTGCAGTACAGCTGCACTTATCATGATTACTTCTCTCCTGTGTAGCCACAGATCTACATGGAATAGAGTATTGCTGTTTCTATGACTCCTTTTTCCAGTTGGTGCTGATTCTGTAGTTTATTTTCCTGATTTTTCTGATTGTATTGCTCCTACTGTTGTTATTAAGGTTCCTATTTGAGTTCCAAAGTAACGGAGCATAAGGGGCAATCATGCTGGTGTGATAGATCTAACCAAAGTGGAGATCAAACACAGAAATCTCCAAAGCCATCAAATTAGTCCTCAGATTTTATGATGTTATACCTTACTTCAAGCCCTGCAAACAAATATTTTATTACTAGTTGATAATGAAGTGAGGTTTTATCAGCTGATTTCCTTGCCAACTATTCACCCCCTTCACTGTAATTGTGTTCTTGCCAAGAAGCACAAGAATTCTGTAGATGCAAAATTAAACTTAAAAACAAAGCTGATATAGCTCTAATTGATCCATTAACATTGAAATTGACAACCTGCCTCATCATGGGAGTCTGATACAAAATTTTGTGGTATCACTTTCATAACTGTTAGTGATCCACCCATTTCTAAATCCAAGTGTGACATCTCCATAAGTTTCATCTCCATGGGTTACTGTGATTAACAGTCTAACTTTCATCGCTTCTCACCTTTACCCAGGACAACCTTAGTCAAGATTTGGACGCAGAATCAGCTACTTCAGATCCACACCCTTCAACTTATGACGGTCATCATCCAAGATCAGAGGAACTCCACAAAAGGTACCTTAATAGATCCCGAATTAGAGAGATTTGGAAACAAGGAAGAATGGATGCCAATATAATATACTTCTCTCTCAAGGACACCTTTCATGATGCTGAGAAAAACAACAGTTCATTTTGGAGTTAATTAAAAGCAGCTCACTGGAGCTTGTTTGATCCAATGATTTGAGTTCATACTATTTGGTTATCATGGCACTTTATTGAAAATAGACAGGGTATTGTTAAACAGCTTAAAGCAAGGTTTAGCAGTAGGCACCAGTGTGCACAATGACTCTCTTCATCATCCTGCTTTGACATTTTCTCTGCTACATCTAATTCATTCCCATACTGCTACTTTTAGGGACTTCCAAATCCTTCACCCAATATCCATAAAACTTCTCCATTGCTTTGTTTTTTTTTGTTTAACACAGTTTAATAAATTAAAACAACATATGGTTTGTAGAAAAGATGATGATTTAAAAAATGCTTCCTAATACTGCTTAACTAGCAGTTTCTGCATAGACTCCCTGTCTTGTCTCTCCTTTGGCTATACTCCCAGTGAGTGCATTGTATATAAAGCACCACAAATCTCGAGGTATGACAGTTTATACATTGTTTTCGCAGGTCTTTGGTTTCTGTCTTCACCCAATTTTGTAGTACTTTTTTGTTCACACCACCCTTTTCATTTGGCTGGGAAGGAGAAACTTATTATAAATAACACTTATAAAAGTAAAGGCCCCTTTACTAGCTTTTACTGATGGTTTCCATTTGTAGGATCTCAGGTTACCTTAAAATCTCAATCCTGATGTCAGAAGAGTTGGCTAAGTGTTCAAAAGTTTTATTTTTTTTTAACTTTCGATAGGAAGCCCACTGTATTTCAAAGACAATCTTTCTTCATTCTGGTGCCAACCTTTGCTTCAGGCATGAAAAACTGCTCTGCTTTTTCAGTCCAAGTGAAGGGTCTCAACCCAAAATGTTGACTGTCCATTTCCCGCTACAGATGCTGCCTGACCTGCTGAATTCTTCCAGTAGTTTGTTTTTTGCTCCAGATTCCAGAATCTGCAGTCTCTTGTGTCTCTTGAAATTAAATTCCTCTGCTTGTCCTCCCACCCACCTCTAATAGAACCTCTGCTTCTATTACATATTACCTGTGGAAGAATCATATGTCAAAAGTCCTTGAAAAGCTTTGTGATGCTAGTGAATTGAATCATTATCATGTAAATTCCTCCTCATAATATCTAAGGTATCCCTAGGATTTGACTCTTAGTTCCTTTTCTGGTTTTTCCATTTTTCCTGTGTATTAATTAGGATAGACTACATAGATAAAAGGGGATCTTTTAAGGAACGATCACCAGAATGTACCAAAGAAACTAGACAGCTTAATATAAGAAAGAAAAATATGTAGCGTTATAGAATCACAGAGCATGATAGCACAGAAACAGTCCCTTCGGCCCATCTAGTCCATGCCGGCCTGGTTTTCTGCCTAGTCCCATCTACCTGCACCCAGACCATAGCCCTCCATACTTCTCTCATCCATGTACCTATCCAAGCTTCTCTTAAATGTTAATAATTGAACCTGCACCCACCAGTTCTGCTGGCAGCTCATTCCACACTCGCACCACCCTCTGAGTGAAGTAGTTCCCCCTCAGATTCCCCTTAAATATTTCACCTTTCACCCTAAATGTATGCCTCTGGTTATAGTCTCACCCAGCCTGAGGGGGAGAAAGCCTGCACGCATTCACCCTGTCTATATTTTGTATATTTCTATAAGATCTCCCCTCAGTTTCCTACGCTCCAGGGAACAAAGTGTCAACCTATTCAACCTATCCCTATAACTCGGGTCCTTCAGTCCTAGCAACATCCGTGTAAATTGTCTCTGCACTCTTTCAAGCTTATTGATATCTTTCCTGTAGGTAGGTGACCAGAACTGCACACAATATTCTAAATTTGGCCTGACCAACATCTTATACAACTTCAACATAACATCCCAACTCCTGTGCTCAATGCCCTGATTTATGAAGGCCAATGTGCCAAAAGCTCTCTTTACGACCCTATCTACCTGCAGTGCCACTTTCATGGAATTATGGATCTGTATTCCCAGGTCCCTTTGTTCTACCACAGACCTCTGAGCCCTACCATTCACAGTGTAAGTCTTCCCCTGGTTTGTCCTCCCAAAGTACATCACCTCACACTCGTCTGCATTAAATTCCATCTGCCATTTTTCAGCCCATTTTCCCAGCTGGTCCAGATCACTTTGCAAGCTTTGATAGCCTTCCTCGCTGTCCACAATGCCCCCAATCTTGGTGTCATCTGCAAATTTGCTGATCTAGTTTACCACGTTATCATCTAAATCATTAATACAGATGATAAACAGCAACGGACCCAGCACTGATCCCTGTGGTACACCACTAGTCACAGGCCTCCAATCAGAGAGACAATCATCTACTACAACTCTCTGGATTCTCCCGCTAAGCCAACATTGAATCCAACTGACTACTTCATTCTGAATGCCAAGCAACTTAACCTTCTGGAGCAGCCTCCCATGCGGGACTTTGTCAAAGGCCTTACTCAAGTCCATGCAGACAACGTCCACCGCCTTCCCTTCATCAACCTTCCTGGTAACCTCTTCAAAAAACTCTATTAGATTGGTTAGACATGACCTGTCACGCACAAAGCCATGATTATCCCTAATTAGACCCTGTCTATCCAAATACTTATATATCCTGAACTTCAGAATACTTTCCAATAAACATGAAGCTAAATCACTGGCTGTGAATATTGGGCAGGCATGGTAGTGCAGCGGTTAGCATAATGCTTTACAGCGCCAGCAACCCGGGTTCAATTCCGGCCACTGTCTGTAAGGAGTTTGTACGTTCTGCCTGTGTCTGTGTGGGTTTCCTCTGGGTGCTCTGGTTTCCTCCCACATTCCAAAGACATACACGTTAGGAAGTTGTGGGCATGCTATGTTGGCGCTGGAAGTGTGGCAACACTTGCGGGCTGCCCCAGAACACTACGCAAAAGATTCTTTTCACTGTGTGTTTCGATGTACATGTGACTAATAAAGATACCTTATCTTGTAGTTTGTAAAGCTTTTGGTCAACAATAGGAGACCTGATTTGTTAATTAGCTCAGTTGATCACACTAATTCTTAATCAGAAAGTCATGATTTGAAGTCCCATCTAATTTACACACTACAGGAAGTCCCCGACTTACGAACGCCCGTACTTATGAACTGACCTTCGTGGTCGGTTCGTAAGCGGGTCCGGCCCCCGATCCTACCACAGCGGCGGTACACCTTCTTTGGCCCAACCCTGGGCCAAGTGCGTATATGCGGCCAGGGAACCCTGGGCCAAGTGCGTATGTGCGGCTGGGGCCATGCGCGGCCATGATCCCCGGCCCAAGTGCGCATGCGCGGACACTGTTCCGAGTTGCTTACAAAATCGGGTTACGAACAGTCTCAAAAACGGAACTCGGGGACTTCCTGTATTAATATTGAAGGAGTATGCCATTATAAAAATGCCCCGAAATCTTAGACCAATATAATTTTAGGCATTTTGGAAATTTAGGTAAATACTAAAGTTGATATTATTTTTATATAGGAATGGATTTTTTTCCTAACCCATCCAACGTTCCTCCTCAAACAACATCAGGTAGATGCTGGTAGATGTCTTTCCCAATGTCACAACGGCGTATAATATGTTAAACGTTTTGAGATGTTGCACTAAATTGTTATTAACATGATAGCTTTTCTTTCCTAAATGCAGTTGTCTAGTTTCTTTGTCAGTGAAGGCACCACGTCAATTCTTGCATTTAACTGGGACATAGAGGTGAGTGGGAACTTGGATTTCCTATCTAGGTCACAGTGTAGTAATCCCTGGTGCAAATTGCATGTTTGAAATGACTCAGTGAGAATAAGATCAGACTTAGGTGCTCTCACAAAGTGAAATATTCTGTTAATGCTCACTTTCTGAAATCATCTATAAAGGGTGGAACTTCTGCTATGATGTGGATTAATACAAAAGAAAGAATTAATACCTTCAGGAGAGGAAGGATGAATATTTTAAAATTAAAAGGCAGAAATGTTTTTGTGCTCCAGATGCCACCATGAGATCAGTCGGCTTGAATCCAAGAACCATGAGTTGCAGCGTAAGTTGCATAAACATCAACAAGAGCTTGAAGAGGTGACGTTGAGGAATGAGTCTCTTGAGTCCGCTCTGGAAAGTTACAGGAATCGCTCAAAGGATGACAGACATGGCACTGACTGTGAAAAGGAAGTACTCAGAGCCAAGGTTAGCTTGAATAACAAATGAGAATTGATCACTCTTGTGTAGATTGAAGATGACGGTGGGTTTGTAATTGGCCTGTCCATTTTATAGTAAACCTTTTTTGAAATTCAGATCTGGATTGAATAGACTTTTTTCTTATAACTTTGTTTTGGTTGTGGTGTCTGGATGAAATTTCCTCAATATGTGAACCTAAGGCTTTGTGTGTTGACTGACTGACAAAGGGAGGCCAAACCCAAGCCTCTCCTCATATAACACGTAAAAATCTTTAAGGCAGGTAGGGAAGTAAAATTAGAAAGTTGGTTGTTTTGGAAAGTAATCCTGGTGGGAATGGTAATGAAACACAAGATAGACCTAGAAAAACCTCAAATGGAAAAGGCAGAAATAATGTCAGCACCTTCTGCTTGAAAAAAATGTGTGGTTATAATCCATAGAGAGTTATAAGATTCTTTGAATTGCCATCCTTGTGGCAGCCTCTCTCCCTGATTTTACTTTCATTACAGACAGGCAATTATATACAAATGCGATGAATTCCAAGGTAAAGCTGATGCTGCAAAGGACAGTGAATTTTGAGGGTGGGTGGAAATGAAGTGTGTCCAGCTTCTGGAATTAAGGGAGTGGGAAATGTTTGTCCTCTGAGCTTAGCGTAGAGAACTAGTTTTTCAAATCCAGAACTTCTCTATTTTTTTTTTCAGAATGACCTGGGGTGTTGTGGTCAAATTTCATTAACGGGTAACTGGTAGATTCTTTATTATACTTCTTCTTTCCCTCTTTCGTTTGTTTAATATTATATGATGTAATATCCATGTTTACAGGAGACATTTTGTTCCATTGAGCCTGAGCTGATCGTCCATATAGTTATATAGTCGGGCCTGTTGTGGTCCTGCCCACAACAAGCCTTACCTACAACCTACTCCCTATTGTTTAACTACAGTACTGTCAACCTTTATTAACAAGTATAAGTATACTCTTCTGAATTGCCCTATTCAGTCCCCAAGCATGAACTTGCACTAACTTCTCTTTTTGATCTTCACCACATCTCTTCACACCAAACATGTACCTTTTTCCCAGCTCTATACTTGCTTATAATCTGTCAAATCTGTTTCAAAATTCTGTTAGAGTTTTGGAATTGTAGCAAAAGTTGGGGATATTGTTTTGCAGCTGTGCATCTTTACTGTTGAGGGAAAACATCCTGAAGGAACACATCGCCACTTGTAACATGGGATTCAATGGGAAACAGGGCTTCAGGTCATGGAAAATCATGATATGGATGGTTTTCTAGGAATGCAACCCCTCTGTAACGCAGGGGGTTGCCTGTAGTGGGATAATTCCATATAGGTTTTGGGGTATTTTAATGAAGGGTATCACATTTAATATATGCTTCAAAGTAGGAGTGCTCAATGCAGGGATGAAGTACGGTAACAGGGCTGGTCTTGCATTGTGTTCAGGCACCTTACCGGGGTTACCTTGTACAAGGATAGGAAATTGTAGGGAGGTTCTGTGTCAGTGGTGGAATGAGACAATTTTATTAACTCATTTATGTTATATAGAAGTCTTTGGGAATGCTTTTCATCTTTTTCTGAGGGTTACAATTCTATCCATCTTTATTCACAGGTCAACAGCATGGAAGCTGATTACCTAAAACTGAAGCGGAAGTACAAGGAACTTAAAGCCAGAAGTCATGATCTGGGTAGAGACCAAGATATTCAGGAGGTGAGCAAGAATTTCATCTGTTCTGTGTAAAAGGATTCACTTAACCGAGAAACTGATATTTGATATATACTTTGTGGTATGTTGGGAGCCATTTCATACCTGCCCAGAATGTGATACTGTCAATCTTTGTTAACAGGTGTAAGAATACTCTTCTGAATACCTCTATTCAGTGCACAAGCATGCCTCTGCACTAACAATAACATTCCTTTTTGATTTTCACCACACCTCCCCATCCCAAACAGCCAGCTTTTCCCTGGCTCTGGATTTAATAGGTTTATATCCTGTTAAATCTCTTCAAAAATTCTCTTAGCATTGGAATTGTAGCAAAGGTTGAGGACATTGAAGCATATACTAGGAGCACATTTGACAATCACTGTTAAGTGGCATCTCTCAGACCTCCAGTTGTGCATGAAAAGCAAAAAATGTTGAGATGAAAGCAGATTCAATTCCTGTTTTGTATTGAAAAATATTAGTGTCAGTCTTATAGTAGTGGGGACACTCTAATTAACATCAACACTCTGATCTAGAGTTGGTTAAAAAAAAAAGAATCAGCTAGGGATTGTGATTTAGTTTTCTGGGATATTCGTTTTGGGTATTGGAAGAGGACAGAATTGGCATTCACTTACATTTACTGCCCAGGTTCCCACATGAGCACAATGGATGACTGCCCTTCAGCATCATAGGCACTAGTGGAAAGGGTACATACTGTATTTTGCTAATTATCTGTTAACTTGTCTCTATATTCCCTCCAAAAGCATGTAAAGAAGAGTCGAGAAGCACTGGAGAGTACACAGCTAAGGCTTGAAGAAGAAATTAAAAAGCGGGAACAGTTGGAATCTGCACTAGTAGCTGCTGAACAGTCAAAAATACGAGAAGATGAGGTAGGACTGTGTGGATATTGCTTCACTTGGCATTAGATGTGGGAGCATCATCTGTAGGATAGGAAGATTCGCCATAGTGCTGTGAGCAGGTTAAAAAGACAGTCTTAAAGATTTTTAACTCTTTTGGATGTTAAGATGCAATCTGTGACAGTACCCCTATTATTTAAATACATTACAACACTAACTTAGCTGTAAATGGAGTGCAGTAATAAAAATCCATCAAATATTTTTCTGGAGGGTTTCACATATCCTGATGCAGCAAGCACCTTGGGACATTTTGCTATGTTGAAGGTAATTTAGAGGTACAAGTAGTTATTGTAGGATTAACTTGAGACGAGTTCAAATATCCTGTGAACAAGTACAGAAAATGCAGAAGAGACAAATCAGACACTGTCAACAAACATCAGTTGGTTGATGGATAAGATATAGTCCCTTCCTCAGGGCTGAAATATATTGCAAGTGAACAGTATTTAAAAAAGCAAGAGGAAAAAGGAACTGGTTAAAATATGCACACAAAACATCCACATCAAATGTGAATACATAGCTGCAAAGTACAATGGTAGAGATCGCAAAATTATTGGAAGGTTGAAGTCATGTGCACAGGCATAAGACAAAGCACAGTGATATAAATTTCAGGAATAAAAATCATGCACAAGATACAATACACCCCTGTTTAAAACTCCTCGTTATTAATAGTGTTAACAGTGGAGGTGCAGTGGTTAAGTCACCTGACCAGCAATCCAGCGACCTAAAACTTTACCTCTGTTTCTCTTCCCACAGATATGGTCTGACCTCCTAAGTATTTCCAGCATTTTCTATTTTAATATCAGCAATCCAAAGACTTGGCCTAATAATCCAGAGACACCAGTTCAAGTGCCACCATGACAACAGTGAATTTAATTCTTTAGACACCCACTGACCAAACCCCCAGTACCTTCATTGTCCCAGGCTCCAACTGCCCTATGGCCCACATCCTGAGGTTCTGATTATCTGCTGAATTCCCTCTTCTCCTGGCTCTAATCATCTGAGAGCCGAACCACCACTTAAACTCCCCTCACTCTGGTCCTCTGATGGGCCAAAGCAATTCTCATTCACCCTCCTAGCACTAGTTTGTGCCTCTGATTCCACCCCTCCAACTCCTCTGAACTGGCCTTGGTCATAAATGGCAAATCTTCCTTGTATTCAAAAAGGAAAACCCAATATTGTTTTGTTGCATCAGTGGGCCCGTGACTAAAACGTGACCTACCTCCCAACAACCAAGCTGCGTGCCTTCAGATGCATACTGTGAAGCACCATCCTCCTCTCCTCTCAGGTTCCATCATCTTCAGCCCTTTGTCAAAATGTTCCCCCTCTTGTTCTTTTTCTCTCTCCTCCTGAACTGGCCAGGCCCCATCCCCTCCTCCACTCTGTCCATCTGCCCATCACCCACACACTCTTCACAGTGATTCCCCTCCCCACCTCCCTCCCTTTATTCCATGCCCCGCCTTCCTTTCCTATCAACTTCCATCATCTTCAGCCCTTTGTCACTTCCACCTCCCAGCTTCCGACACTATGCCCATCTGCCTATCACCCCTCTCTCATCTGGATCCACCTATCACCTGCCAGCTCTTACCCACCCCTTCCCTTCACCTTTTTATACTGGCTATCTCCCCTCTTATCTTTCAGTCCAGATGAAGGGTCTTGATCCAAAATATTGACTGTCCATTTCCCTCCATAGATGCTGCCTGACCCACTGAGTTCCTCCAGCACTTATTGTGTGTTGCTCCAGATTCCAGCATCTGCAGTCTCTTGGGTTTGCAATCTCTAGACCATATTATTGATATAAAGTTTCCTGTTTTGTACAGGAGTTGGAAGCTTTCAGAACTCAAGTGCACCATCTGAATTTGGAGCTGAAGGATTGTCGTGCAGCAGCGGACCAGAATCAAACATTAAATCAAGCCCTTGAAAGGATGAAGAAGGAGAACTGTACTCTAGAGCAGAAGGTGAAGAGATGTAACATGCCAGCAGCTAATATGCAATATCAATATAAAGTGTGGTCATAGTAACATTGACTCTTACTAGATTCAATCCTGAGATAACAACTTAATATACAATTTTATCTACTGAACACTTTGCATATGTTTGGTATTTAAGAAACTATAAAGTACCTTTTATAAGCCTGTATTACCTGCAGTGAATCTCATTCATGATTTTCGATTTATTTCAATGCAAGGGGAATGTATTAGGCACATTTACTTTCTGCCCCCTTCTCTGAGATGCACTCATGTCAAAGGAGGCTCCTAGGTAGGAGACCAAGCTCACATACAGTACATCAGAATAGGAATAAGCCATTCAGCTGCTTAAGCATATTCCACTATTCAGCTTGATCATGACTTATTTACATTTAAACTTTATGATTATTCATTTCCTTGCCCAACAAAAATGTATCAGTCATTCTAGTCTCCAGCTTCTTGAGGGAGAGAGTTCCAGGTTACCTTTGGCCTTTATGGGACAAAGTGCTTCCTGACAGCAACCCCAAGAGGCCTGGCTCTAATTTTATGCTTTCCCTCCTAGTTCTCTACTACCTCACCATATTTCTTTCCAGTCTGTCAATTTCTTTGATCATCAATGTCTCAATATCTCTTTATAAGCAGGGAATACAGACCTACAGTATACATAGATTTTCTTGGCATGTGCAAAGCCATGTTAATCAATAGCCACACTCTGCACCATTAAGTGTATAGGTCCTAATACTGGGAAGTTCAGTAACACCTGAGGCCCTAGGTCTCAATCACTACTGAACTGATCTTAAAGTAGATAGGGTCTTTTCTTCATGCTCTGTGCTAGATTGAGCACGCAAAAAATTTGGGTAAGGCTAGGGTTGGGGTTTGTGGGAGAGAGACTGTGGTTGTAAGATGTAATGTCATTTATGGGAAGGGATTCAGAGCAAAAGTAGGCAGTGGGAAATCGGTTGTTGGTGGACCTGTCATTACTAGCCAGTGGTGAATGGGGCAGCTGTGTTTTGTGGTTGTGTGAACAGTGTGTGAGGGGTGGGCTTCTGTTGTCTGCCTATTTTACGTTTGCCTACTTTAAGCTGGGAGTAGAAGATTTGTTTCGGCAGACGTTTGTCTTTAATCCGAACAACATGACCGCTCCATCTTAGTTGGTTCTTGATAACGTGGGCTTCAATGCTTGCTGTTTTTGCTTTATTTAGCACGCTGACTCATAAGCCACTTGAGAGCCCATAAATAGATCAACTGAACAAAGACCATCATCCTCGACCTCGAGGGATAGCCCGACAACAAGGGGTGGGCGGAGAGTTGGGTCAGGAGATGGGTGCATGAGGTCATGGAGGGTGATCAATGGGTGGGAGCGGCTATTTAAGGGCCATAAGCATGGGTTGTAGAGGACTGGGATTTGTACTGTGGGAAGCGGAATGCTTGAAGTGGTAAAAAGAAATAACTTAAAGGCAACCCATCAGAATCAGGTTTCCCAGCACTAGGGTGGGTGGGACCTGCTCTTCAAGGCTCCCTTCAAATTCCAGCTGCAGAGTAAGTAATGTTGTTAAAACCTTGTGGGGTGCAAGTCACTAACAACAAATGTGCTTTGGATCAAAATAACCTTGTATCTCCCAGCAACACAATATGACTGTTGCCAAGAGAAATTAAGTTATGGTGATTCAAACCCATCAAAATGACTACATGCATGCCGAATGTGGAAACACTCATTGAAGCAAGAGTGATTCTCAATAGGAGATGCCCGGACTTTGGGAAACCTGTGACGTGACCTGGAAAACTGCATTCATGTTGTATTCTAATCAATTTTCACATCTGTAGTGTTGGAAAAAGACATGTTGTGCTATCATATTTTTAGACACAAATCAATGGGACCTTCCTTCACAGCTTAACCATTATGTACTTCACGTTCAACAAAGTTATTATATTCTTAGAGTCATAGGGAGATACAGCACAGAAACAGTCCCCTTGGCTCACCAAGTCTATGCTGACCATCAATCACCAAATTACACTAACCTACATTGTCTATACTTAATAATCCCACATTTTCATCAATTTCCCCCAGATTCTACCACTTGTCTACACACACGAGGCAATTTACAGTGGTCAATTAACTTACCAACCTACGCTTCTTTGGAATGGGAGAGGTTATCAGAACACCCAGAGGAAACTCAAGCAGTCACAGGGAGAACATTGCAAACTCCACGCAGGCAGTGCCTGAGGTCAGGAATGAATTCAGGCTCTGCTGTTTGAGGCAGCAGCTCTACCAGCTGCACCACTGTGCTGCCCCTGAGATATGATGCCCAGAATGGAATGCCAAACTCCAGATAGGGTCCAACTAGAATTGTATGTAACGGTAATATAGCTTTCACTCCGATATGTTAGTAGTCTATGTGCATGTGCACTGGTCACAAGTGTGAACAGAAAAGTCAGGTTAAGCATAAGTCAGAGGTGCAAACTTGCTCGTCCTTGCATCAGCAAATGGAGATATATTATATATACAGTATCTGTCTGTTTAGTGGAAATGTACTTCCAGTATTAAACATAAAAAAGGCTTGTGTATTGTTGCCTAAGGTGACTTGATTCTCCCATTCCCCTGTCCTATCAGCTTGCCTCATTCAGAGGTAAGTAAAGTGCCACCAAGAGAATCAATGTGAGTTGCACATCACTGGAACTCTTATGGCTAACATCTTGATTTTGTCCTTACATTAAGTAAAGAGGTGATTTTGCATTTTGTGTACAATTCTGGATACCACGGCTTGAGAAGGATTTAGCGGTTCAGGGTTAAATTATGAGGAGAGGTTGCATATAGCCTTGTTTTATAGAGGATTAAGGAATGCTGTAAAACAAAAATAAGATTATCAAAGGAATGCCTAGGGTAGATAGAGGTAAACCATCTAAAATATTCCCTCTTCAGGGAAGATCCACTTGGTGGGTGGGTGGGGGAATGCTATAACCTTAATATTAGAGCTGGCCATGCATGTAATGGTGTCAGGAAATGTTTATTTGCACTAAGTGCTGTGGAAATCTGGAACTCTTTCACCCACCCCTCAAAAGCTTTTTGTTAGGCATGGGCATTGAAGATAATGAAATCAAAGGGGATAAAAGGAGTAAAGGAACAGATGAGCCATAAATCTAACTGAATGGAAGAATAGAGGGGTAAAAGGAGTAACCCTGTTCTTATATTCCATTCCTTCCCCAAATGGCAGTGTGTACTTAAATAATTCCTTAATTCATCAGAGTTGTTCATTCACAATGTCTCAGAAGAAAACAGCTCTGCATGAAGATACTCAATTTGGTGAATGTGTTGGTTCTAAGAATCACTACACAGTATTGTATGGTCCAATTTGCATCTGCCATGTGGAAGGTTCTCTTACTAGGATTTATGCAAACTGTTGTGCGTAAGAGATTCTAGCAACATTATCATCCTGTCTGCTTTCAAGATCACAAACTGGATAGGGGCAAAGAATCACCATGATATCATCAGTGCAGAAAGAGTGTGAACCTCTGACATCACATCTGTTTCTTGAAAGATTCAGAGATCTTGTCTTTAGTAGTCTCTCCAGAAGTCAATTCCTTATGTTGAGCACTCTGTTACTCCTGGACATTGTGAGTGTGTGCGTAGCGATGCTGCATTTGAAGTTGAGATTTGCTGCAAGGCACATTTCATTAAGGATATTCTATACTGTATTGGTTTAAATAATTTATACTTACCTAAACATTAGAATCAATATCTTCTTTCTTGTGCTAATAAGGAAATTAGTTGATGGGTAATCCTAGGAGCAGGATTCAGCATTGTAAGGATTGCTGGTATTTAACAGTGTTTCATGGATGAATGCACTGAACTGTTGTAATTCAAAGATAATCCATTTACCCTTCACTTTTCTTTGTGTTATATTATAATTCAGGTTCAGTAAGAATTAATTTGACTTTACTTATTAGTTCAACAAGATAGTGGAGGATTACAAAGACATCTGCAAAAGCCAGAAAGAGACATCAAGCAGTGATTGGAAAGATATGGCAGAGGGATATCTGTGCCAGATAGCTGAATTGAAGAGCACCATACTCAACCTCGAAGAAGCATTAAACAGGTCAGAGAGAAAATGTAATAAACAGTAAGTACTGTAACATTAGTAGTGAACACTAATAAAACCGGACCACTCTATTTGGAATTCTCCATTCTTCTTTCCAAATTATAAGTCTTTGGCCTTAAACTTTACTTCACTGGGAAAATACTTGGGGTTTCATTAATTGGTGTCAAGCTTTTTCAACCAATTTAATGACACAACCAAAACAAGCTGTTGTTGTATTATTTAGAACCTTTACTTAATTATACTATTCTACTCTTCTTGAGATCCCTGACACCTTTTAGCATGGATTCTGTGGATGGTTATGTTCTTACTTTATAGATTTTAATAACCATTGGCTTATTGAACCTGAGACAATGAAGAAGGAACTACATGGATATAGGTTTGGCTTAGTTAGTTGCATTATCATCTCTGGGACAGAAGGATGTGGCTCACATCTGATGTTAGGAGACTCATCCAATATACAAATGTCATCATGGGGTCCAAAATGTAACCATTATTACTTTCTCCAGGATTGCTCCTTGAACCGCTGAAATTTTGCACCAATCCCTGTTATTTTAGGTTTCCAATATCTGCAGTGTTTTTGCATTTTAAATGAGAAAGTTCCCAGGTTCATTTCTTGGTCTCTGAGGTAGTACAAGGAAACGGTGCAATTGGTTTCATGGCCTTCAGACCAAACAAGGTAAAATTGAGTCAGCATTCCTGTACTTGATTCTTATCTCTGCTGGAAAGAAAGAGGTAAAAAAAAACTGGCAGAACTTTTAAAAAAAGTGCTAATAAAGATATATGTAGAACATCCTATAGCAAAAATACCAACATCAAATGGACATTGTACAGCATGATGGAAAATTGAAATATAAACAGAATTTGCCTCAAGTACTCACCTAATCAAGTAGCATCTATGGAGAGAGAAACAGTTTGCAAGTCACTTAAGAACACTTAAGTATTATAGATGAAGTGGGTTTTAAACAACTACAAAGACAGTATAAGATTTGAGGGGTGGTGATGGAGAGAGCAAAAGAGAAAGTAGAAGTGATAACTAACACATAGGTGGATGTTCCATGGCTATAAATGGTAACAGCAGAATCATTGTCAGCACATGCTGCACCAAAAAACAGCAGCAGAGCTTATGATCTGAAGTTGCAGAACTCAGTTGTCCAGACCCATAGGTTAAAAAGTATGCAAGCAAAATATCCATTGGAACATTGAAAGAAGCCAAGGACATCATGCTAACCTTGTCTCCCTAATTTCTCAGCAATACAATGACTGATGCTTCTGAGAAGAAAGTAGAATGTCTGCAGCAGCAGCTCAACACACTACTAAAGGAAAATCAGCAGCTAAATCAGGAGAAGCTTATTTTACGGCAGCAGTTCTGTACCAACCAACAGGGCAGCCAGATTCTGAATCAGGAGTATGCAAGCCTACGGCAGCAACTCCTTTGCTACCAGCAGGAAAACAAAGTTCTAACACAGGAAAATTGTTCAGTACGGCAACAGCTGGCAAGCTGCCAACAGGAGAACCAGTGCCTGACCCAAGAAGTATGTAACATACAGAAACAGCTGAATGACCTAATGCACTCCAAAGAAAAAGTGGAAGACAGCATTACTCAGGTAGATAACACTGTAAATGTCCTATTTGTCATTATGATCAAGGGTCCAAATGAACTCCCACACATTCAGACCATGATTGGCAAGCTTCCCCTCTACGACAAAAAGTGGAGGGAGCAGGCAAGGTTCAAGGAAAGCCATCACACCTTGAAACCTACTTAAGAATTTGTAATATTGCATGGCTTGAGACACAACTCCATGCTGAGTCTATCTTTTTTTGGATGCGCAACTGTCTTCTCTGGGAAAAGTTGAGTGCCATGATTAATCTCACGCAAGAGATAAAAAGCTAATATAAAAAAATCACTACAACTTTACCTGGCATCTTATCCTTAGGGCCAATGTGGAATTTCATTTTCAAGAAGCACAAATTACTGTCAGCTGATGAGTGTACTTACCTTTTCTGAATTTTAATTCTTGTTCTGGGCACCATTAGAACTGGAATTCAGTTGATAAGAATTGTGTTGATAATGACCCATTAGTAAAACACCATTGTCTTGTCCCAGCTTTCCGTTCCCCACCATAACTTATAAAATACTCTTAAAACTGTTAGAAGAATTTGGTTTTAAGAGTATTTTATAAGTTATGGTGGGGACATACATACACATGTCCCTTGTTTTGTTTCTCGAGGATTGTGCACCCACAATTCACTTTAACCATTCCCTCACCTGTTCAAGGAGAGGTTGAACCCTTTGTTTTAATGCAGCTAGCATTTATTCTTCTCTCCCCAGCCCTCCTCAACGCTTTTGGGTTATGCAAAATCCGATTGTTAATTATTAGCCTCATTGTTTGTGGGATATTGCTGTGTTCAATTGTAGCCTATTTCACTTCATTTCAGTATTTTTGAGTAAAATTCCACATCATAATATTACATATATAATACAGTGCTCTCCCTTTGATAGCATTCTCACACAAGAGCACTGCAGAATCAAGGTAAAATCCAATCCCCATTCTGGGGTTACTAGGCCTTTTCTGCTCAGAACAATAAGTGACTGACTTCTATTTTAGGTGCAGCTCCAGGCTCTGAAGCTGGAAATGAGCCACATGCAGTCTTCCCTAGAATTTGAACAGAAAAATTCTTGCCAGCAGAAACAAACCCTGGAAATGCAGCTTGAGGAATCAAACAGTAGGGTCAAGGTAACTGCAGCTTAGGAAGTGTTCTCAAAGATTATTGCTGTTAATTCTCTTTGATAGCTTTTAGTAATTAATTCAACATATCCTCAATTTGGCAGAAGCACTTAAGCTGGGCTGAGACATCAACAAGTCAATGAGTTACAGCACTACAATTCAACCTTGGCACCATATTACTGAAAAATAGAGTGATCATTCTCTGTTTCTTACTTAAATTTCTGCCTTATATTTGTTGTCTGAAAAAAGCAGTGACAATTCTAGTCCTTTGAAGATCCATTATCCAGGTTTGCAATTCATGAATAGGGAGATGGCAGCAACGATTAATACTTTTTGTAAGGTCTCTGGATGCCTAAGCTCTATCTGGACCCCCTCCTTAAACCATTCTCTCTCTCTTTCTTTCTTTCATTTTTAAAGACACTATTTAAAACCTATTTGTTGATCTACATTTCTGGACATCTGGCCTAGTAACTCCTTACTAAGCTGGTTCAGTAGACATCTGTGGAAAGAGAAATAGTTAATATTTCAGATATGGGACCCTCCGTCAGAACTGGGAAAGAGAGAAACAAGTTAGTTTAGATAGCAGAGAAGGTGGGCATATCTTCCCTTCTCCTCCCTATTTAAAGGGCTTCCTCCATTCACGACACCCTGGTCCACTCTTCCACTCCCCCACCCCACCACCACTCTCCATTATATGGCACTTTCCCACTGTAGGAGATGCAACACCTGTCCTTTCATCTCTTCCCTTTCCACCACACAGGGACCCAAACAGTCTTTCCAGGTAAAGCAGTGATGCACTTGCACTTCTTCCAATCTTATGTACTGTATTTGGTGTTCACAATGTGGCCTCCCCTACACTGGAGACCCAAACACAGATTGAATCATTGCTTTGTAGAGCACCTGTACAAAATCAGCAAGACATTACACCAATAAAGATCTTAAGTGCCACATTAGGTCATCCATTTTCACCTTTATGTTCCACCCATCCCCTTCCCCACCTTCTCTGCTGGCTAAGCTAATTTGTTTCACTTTTTCCTAGTTCTGATGAAGGGTCCCAGACATGAACCATTAACTGTTTCTCTTTCCACAGATGGTGCCTGCCCTGCTCAGTTTTTCCAGCATTTTCTGCTTTCATTTCTAATAATTCTGACTATGGTTCAGTTTCTGATATTTAGTATTGTTCCTGTGAAATACCTTGGGATATTTGAAAGCCTTAAAGATATTAATACAAATTCCAGTTGTTTTTGTAGTGTTCCAATTATTTTAGAGGCAACTGTCAAAAGGTATTTTCTGGACCACACTGACTAGAATGGGTTAAATAGACTTTTGATAAGGGTGTAAACTTGTATTTTAGCTGTACAACCTGAATTATTAATTTTCCTGAATCTTGCACAGATGCTATCTAGAACACTATCTTCCTTGTATTAAAACTTTTATTTAAGAAAGTAGTAAAGATCTGCATTTCCTATTTTACAGTCTTTATTTTTTGGGTAGTTCAGAGGTTCTTCACTAATCTGTCATGTAATCAGTGAAAAGTTGCATATTTTATTGGGCTGAAACTGTGGGCACTCGGATGTATGTATGTCCTAGATTTACTCTCCCTGCAAGCTAAATTTTTGTTTGGGATCAGGGCAATTCTGGCAAGCAATTATTGCCCATCCTTAATTAACCTTAGGAAGGTGATGAACTACCTTCTTGAAGAAGCACTGTCCTTGTGGTGATGGCACTCCCACAGTGCTGTTGAGGAGCTAGTTCAAGGATTTGGATCTAATAATGGTTTGTGCCACTTGGAGGAAAATCTGCAGGCTGTGGTGTTCCCAGCTGCATTGCATTGTGTAAATGGTACACTCTGCAGTCACTGTCCACATGTGGAGAAGGGAATGAATGCTTAGGGTGGGGTAGATGGGATACTAATTTAAGTAAGCTAGTTTGTTCTGGGTAGTGACAAAGTAATTGAGAATTGCTAGAATTGAACTCATCCAGGTGAGTGGAGATTATTCCAGCATACGCTTGACTTGTGCATTGTAGATGGTGGAAAGGCTTTGAGGTGTCAAAAGGTTGAGGCACTTGATGCAGGATACTCAGCCTCTGGCCTGCTCTTCTTTTTATGTGGTTGATCCAGTTGAGCTTCTGGTCAAGGGTAACCCCAGATTGATGCGGGAGACTCAACAGTGGTAATGCGATTGAATGTCAAGAGTAGGTGGTTAGATTCTCTCTTGGAATTGGTCATTGCTTGGTACTTCTGTGGCATGGATGATTTGGCTCAAAATCTTTTCAACTGTTACTTTTGCATATTTGGCTCCTTCTTAGTTTATAACATAATGAATTTCCAGCTTTAATTGTGCATTTTGTCAGTGTTAAGCTCCTGTCAATCGCTGTATTCTCAACCACTGTTTGGGTATCCAGAGCAGTGAATGGTTACAGAACAGTAGTTCCCTACTATACATATTGGCCTTGATAAAATTTAACCTGGAGACTTAAATGCAGGAGGTGGAGATAAGCATCAATGTAGAAAATTCAAGTTCTTTTTAAGATTGGAACTTTCTTTTAAATTGGCAGTCGCAAGAAGCTTTGCTGGCCCAGCACGCAGAAGAGTCACGTCAACTGCGACTTGACTTGCAGAGGGTACACAATCTGTGCAGCAGCGCTGAGAAAGAACTGAAGTACAAGAGAGAACAAATAATGGAACTGCAAAAGCAAAATTCTCTACTTGATCAGGAAAATACCAGGGTGAGCACCATATATAATAACGATCAAAGATAAGAGTTTAAAATTTAAGGCTATTTTGATTAAAACAAATAGATGAGAAAATTGATTCATTAAAAGTTCTTGTGAGGTGTAGAAACTGAATTTCTGGCATGTATGAGTTTGATGATTTACGCAACTGAGAAATTAGATTCAAGATTGCATCCTTGTTTAGCACGGTGACTGTTCACACAATACAGTGTGGCCTAGGAACCACTGCTGGTGCAGGCCCATTAAGATAAGATAAGATACCTTTATTAGTCACATGTACATCGAAACACACAGTGAAATACATCTTTTGGCGTAGTGTTCTGGAGGCAGACTGCAAGTGTCGCCACACTTCTGGCGCCAACATAGCATGCCCACGGTGCCAACATAGCATGCCCACAGTTCCTAACCTGTACGTCTTTAGAATGTGGGAGGAAATGGGAGCACCCGGAGGAAACCCACGCAGACACAGGGAGAACGTACAAACTCCTTACAGACAGCGGCCAGATTTGAACCCGGGTCGCTGGCACTGTAAAGCATTACGCTAACTGCTACACTACCGTGCCTGGTAAATGAACAGTTGGCCAACACTTGCTTTGCTTGAGGCCCCACTACTGCAAAAGAGTTAGACCTTGAGGCACAACATGTTGTGTGGTGTTAAAGTGGTGTTAAACAATCTAAGGATTTCCTTCTGAGCACATAAAAGAGATTTGATGAGCCTGGGTCCAGGTCATAGTCAGAGAAGTCCAGCAATAGGGAATCAGCTGTGAGCATCTGTCGTGGGATTCAGCAGCCAGGTATCCATTACAGGGTATAGTGAGGATGAATGAATATACTTTTATTGAGATACCAAGGCAGAGAGAGTTTAAGATTTGATTGAAAGATCCTGTACAAAAAAATGTAATTGGAAAAAATTAGAAGAAATATATTCATGCAGAGTTTATTTGAATGTGGAATATGGACTGCCATGTAGGTATTGAAGTAGATTGATTTGCAACGTTTGAGAGTTGAAGAAAAGTATATTAAAAGATGTGGAGCAATTGCACCAAAAAGTAGATAGATCTGGTGTAGATTTAGCAATGACACATTTGCAAAGGACAAAATGATGTGTTTAAATATCTATAATTCTTTATTCATAGCTGAACTTGGATTTTAAAACAGTGCAGTGCAGGCTTTCAGAAATGGATAAACACGCCATAATGTTGAAATCAGAATGTGAAATTAAACAACAGAGGCTAAAAGAAATGGAACTGGATTCTGGCAAGAATTTCCACCTCGCAAAACAGTTAAAGTGCATGCAAGAAGAACTCGTAGCAGAAAAGAACAGAAATATATGTGCAGAGAAAAAGGTGAGAGGTGATTCTGAGTTTACTCTGGAGAGTATTCTTTTGGTTTGGTTTATTGAAATTTGATTCTTAAACATGAATATGCCATAAAAAGCTGCCCCCTCTTGGGCTGTCTCTTATCATTTCTTCTTTGAGTTTCATTAAAAATCATAGCCTGTTAAAACTGAATCAATAGTTTTGTGCATTTCATTGTGTCACAGTATCGAAGGAAGGTAGGCCTGAGCTAAGGTTAGGAGAAAAATTAAGGGAGGTAACTCAAAGCATCAAAATGATTGTGCCTGGACATTGATTTTGTATAGCACAAGGTATCTCATGCCTGTGTTTCTGTGTTTGTTTGAATGATACGCAGATCAAACTAAACTTGTCTGACCTGTATCTCCTGTCCATATCCACACATTGGTCAAGGTAGAATACAACAGGCAATGCTGGGACTGAGCTAGGTTGGATATTATTGAAAATTTAGACACTAGATTTATAGATTCATGAAGTTACACATCATAGAAACAGGCAATTCGGCCCAACTTGTCCATCCTAACCAAGATGCCTATCTAAGCTAATCCCATTAACCTGAGTTTGGTCCATATCCTTCTAAACCTTTCCTATCCATGTACCTGTCCAAATGTTTTTTAAACACTGTAATTGTACCTGCCTTTACCACCTCCTTTGGCAGCTCATTCTGTATACCCACCAGCCTCTGTGTGGAAAACCTTGCCCCTCAGATCCCCTTTGTACCTTTCCCCTCTCACCTTGTTTTAGACTCCCCTGCACTGGGGAAAAAAAACCTGTGTCTATCTACTCTCATAATTTTATAAACCTCTGTGAGGTCACCCCTCAGCCTCCTTCGCTCCAGATAAAACACATCCAGCCTATCTCACCTCTCCTTATAACTCAAGCCCTCCAGTCCAGGCAATATCTTTGTGAATCTTTTCTGCACCCTCGCTAGCTTAATCACATCCTTCCTATAGTGTGGCGATCAGATTTGCACACAATACTCCATGTGCAGTCTAGCAAATGTTTTGTACGGCTGCAACGTGACATCCCAACTCCTGTGCTCAGTGCCATGTGCAATGAAGGCAAACATGCCATATGCCTTCTTCACCACCCTGTCCAGCTCTGTTGCCACATTCAGGGAATAACTCTCCCCGGGGCCCTGCCATTCACTGTCTGTCCTGGAAACGTTTAATTTTGAGGTTTATAAAATTATAAGGGTAGATACTCCCAGTCTTTCTAACTTCCAAAATGCATCACTTTGCACTCGTCTGAGCTAAATTCCAGCTGCTATTCCTTTGCCCATTTTCCTAGTTGATCAATATGCTGTTGTAACCTTAGACAACCTTCTTCACTGTCCACTACACCACCAACTTTGGTGTCATCTGTAAACTTAGAAATCATGCCACCTACATTCTCATCCAAATCATTAATGTATATGACATATAAACAGATGGCCCAGCACTGATCTATATGGCACACCACTGGTCACAGGCCTCCAGTCTGAAAAACAACTTCACTACCACCCTCCGACTCCTACCACCAAGCCAATTTTGTATCCATTTGGCTATCTCACCCTAGATACCATGTATTCTAACCTTCTGGACCAGCTTCCCATGTGGGACCTTGTCAAAGACCTTGCTAAAGTCTGCTACCCTGCCCTCATCAATCCTCATGGTCACCTCTTCAAAAAAGCTAATTCAAATTCATGAGACATGATCTTCTATAAAGCCATGCTGACTATCATTAATCAGTCCTTGCCTTTCCAAATGCACATAAATCCTGTGTCTCGTAATACCTTCCAGTAACTTTCTCACCACTGATATAAGGCTCACCAGTCTGTAGTTCCCAGGCTTGTCCTTGAAGCCTTTCTTAAATAATGGCACAACATTACCTATCCTCCAGTCTTCTGGTTCCTTACCCATGGCTAATGAAGATACAAAAATCTCTGCCAGAGCCCCAGCAATTTCTTCTCTTGCTCCCCACAATGTCTAGGATATACCTTGTCAGGCCCCAAGAATTTAGCCACCTTTGTGCACTTCAGGATCACCAACACCTCTTTCATAAAGTCAAAATGTTTCAGGATATCACTGTTCTCTTCCCTGAACTCACTAGCTTCCATGCAATGTAATGTGATACAGTGTCTTGTTTCAGAATGAACAGTGATTCTGAAATATCTCTTTTTTAAAAAAAGAAAATCACGACCAAAGTTAGAGAAATATTGTCAGTTGACCCTGACATTTAATTATGAGCAATGTTAGTCATTACATTAAATAATAAAACAAAAGCAAAATATTACAAATTGACTGATTAGAAATAATTTGATCAGAAGTTAGAATCTGCTTGATTTGTAGCAGAGGATTGTGTTTCTGTCCTCTCAAAGGAAAATTCAGAGCAGTTTACTGATAGTATATGTTGGCATTGTCTCCCTCAGCATATATTTCTGTCTAAAATTCTAAATGATTGTATGGATTTTGCATTCTGTGGCAAAAAAAATGTTTATCTTTCACCATGGGAGTAGGGAAGCAGTTGGGGGGGAAGCTGTCCACATGGTTCTGGTAAACTCTAGAATGCAAGCTTCTTTTCTAGATTGGTTAGAACGTGTCTCCTTCTAGAGGAGACTTGTGCCATCTATGAACAGAGAAACTAACAAGGAGGCAGAACAATCAATCAGGTTGAAGCTAATGAGAAACAGGAAATGAAAAACAGGGAATATAAATTGTATTTAAGTCAATGTACAGCACTCACCTGGATGACAGTTTTGGATTTTTCATTGACACGCGCATGGACTGTGGTTGGCATTTTTCAGTCATTTGAGATGTTTCCTTGTTGCATTTGGACAAAATCACACCTAATGGAATTTCAGTTGCAAATGCACTGAGTTTTGATTTTTTTTCTATATTACCCAGTCAGATGAATTGATAAGGCAGGAACTAATATGGAATTAATGCAGAAGTGCAACTTACCCTATCCTATCCCATCTTAAAAGAAATTTAAATTTACTACAATTTCAAGAAATAACTTGATTCTAGAACTACATTTTGCACCTTTTGCAAAGAACATTGGTTAGTAAATAAAGGTGCATTCATTTTCTTTAAATTTATTTTTTCCAACCCCCATTTCCAAATCTACTTGCCTGGGCTATTCGTTTAACTTTTTGGATGGCATATTGTTTGATATATCTTGCTTTGAATCCATCAACAATGTATGATCATTCTCTTTCTGTCCTTCTCTTACTTCCACAAATAATCTATCCTGCACCTGAAGACTGCAGAGTTACAGCAGCAACTGGGCAGCCTTCAGCATCAACTACGACTCTCAGAAGCTCGAAATAAGGAGAGGGTGACATTGGAAGCTGAACTTAAGGAGAGCAGAGAAGCAGCAGCCAAGCTCAAGAATCAGCTACAAGAGGAAACCCTTCAGAGGTAAACTCTGAAGAAATAGATGCCTTGATACTGTAATTTAGATTATTAGAACAGACAGAGCATTGATGTTGACATAGAACAATACAGCACAGGAACAGGCCCTCTGGCTCACTATATCTATGCTGACCATGATGCTAATTTAAACTCTACGTCTGCCTGTGTGTGGTCTATATCCCTCAATTCCCTGCCTGTACACATGTCTGTCTAAATGTCTCTTAAGTACCACTATCATCACCACTTCTCCTTGCAGCGTGTTCCAGATGTTAAAAAAACACTAATCATGTATATCTCTTTTAAACTTTCCCCCTCTCACCTTAAAGCTATATCCTCTAGCATTTGACATTTCCACCTGGGAAGAAGATTCTGACTATCTATCCTGTCCCTGTCTCTCATAATTTTACGTACTTCTATCAGGTCACCCCTCAGCCTCTGACAATCCAAGTTTGTCCAACCTCCTTATAGTTCATACTCTAATCCAGGCAACAACCTGGTGAACCTCTTCTGCCCCCTCTCCAAAGCCTCCACATCCTTCCTGTAATGCGGCAACCAGAACTGCACACAGTACTCCAAATGTGGCCTAATCAAAGTTTTATACGGATTTAACAAGTTAATCTGGCAGGTCATTTTTGTCAAACTCTAAATTATTAACTGAATCAATGTATTCTACAACAGTATCTTTGGGAAAATTTTCTGGCATGACATTCTAACCTGCTTGCCAATGCTGAATATGCTTCAATACACCACTAATAAGCAGTTGAATGGTATTGCGTCACACTATGGTACAGGATAGGAATTAAATGTTAAAACCCTGATTTGGGTTAAATTGGAGAGTTAGGCAGGACTGCTGTCACAGTGGTGTCAGGGCTTCAATTTAACTAGGCTAGTAACAGGAAATATTGATCATGTCTGCTATCCTGATTTCGTTCCACTGATCCCCTTGTTGGTCACTGGCCATTAAGTAGGATGGACTTGGGTTTAGTTGTCATGCTTCCCATGTCAAAACTCACATGTAAGATGTACTATTTTCAACTGTTTCATTAATGACCTTCCTTCAGTTGTAAGGTCAGAAGTTGGTATGTGCACTGATGATTGCACAATGTTCAGCACCGTCTGACTCCTCAGATAATTAAGCAGTCTTCGTCCAAATGAAGGAGGACAGACAATATTCAGGCCTGGGCTGATAGGTGGCAAGTAACATTTGCATCACACAAGTGCCAGGCAATGATGATATCCAACGAGAGAAAATCTAGCTATCGCTTCCTAGCTATCAATGGCATTACCGTCACTGAATCCCCCACTTTCAATGTACAGGGGGTTACCCTTGACCAGAAGCAGAACTGGAATAGCCACATATACAATGTGGCTAGGAATCCTGTGGTGAGTAGCTCACCTCCTAACTCCCCAAAGCCTGTCTAACATCTACTAGGCTCAGGTTAGGAGTGTGATGGAACACTCTCCTCTTACCTGAATAAGTGCAGCTTCAACAATACTCAAGAAGCTTGACACCATACAGGATACAGCTGCCCACTTGATAGGCACCCCATCCATAGCCACTCACTCACTCCACCACTGACACACATTAGCCACAGTTGATACCATCTACAGGATGCACTGCAGCAATTCACTAAGACTCCTTGGATACCACCTTCCAAACCCACGACCTCTACCACTTAGAAGGACAAGGGCAGCCAAGGCATGGGAACACCACCGCCTGTAAGTTGCTTTCCAAGCCACACAATATCCTGACTTGGAAATATATCACTGTTCCTTCACTGTCGCTGGGCTGAAGTCCTGGAACTCTGTCCCTAGCAGCATGTGTGTATACCCGCACCTCAAAGAACTGCAGCAGTTCTAGAAAGCAGCTCACCACTACCCTCTCAAGGGCAATTAGGGGTGGGGCAATTAAATGCTGGCTCTGCCTGTGAAACCCACACCCCTTGAATGAATAAAAAAAATGTCCACTCGCTAGAAGATTTTTGCAGGGTGAGGGAAGATCAGGGAAACCTTGAATTGCTATTTTCAAAAACAGGAAGGACACTTTGTAGCATTTCTTTTCTTAGAAAACAAGGACCCCATATTGTGAATTTAAGACTCTAAGTTTTATTTAGGCTGGTGCCTGAGTAGCCATCAGGATTCATTTCCCAAGGACAAGGGTATTAAAGGAATCTGCCCTAAAAGGGAGCGTTATAGCATTACATATACAGACAGAGAGATACGTTACTGACAGTGCTGCTGTGCCGGCAACCTGGGTGGCTGGAACCTGATGCAGACTCCTGCCCTCCCTGCTGCTGCACACCATTGTGCTGGGAACCTGGCACTAATCCAGCAAGGAATCTCCCCACCACTCAGTGTGAAGAGGTTGTAGATGAGGGAGTGCGTCAGGTAGGCTGGGACTAGTGCTGCGGCCACTCGGCATTGAGATGTGGGGTGCAGGCTGCATCCTGGTCGAAAGGGTGAGAGTGGGCCATTGCTATGAATTTACAGCACAAGCTTCATATTTATCAACATTTGGAACAGATGTTGCCAGTCCCCAGCAATGGCCACACTCACTGTTCCAGTCAGAGTGCAACCCAGAGCCTCACACTTGCTGAACAGCCATAATGCTCACCCTGGTCCACCCTACACTAGCCATTATCGGCAGCCTCTCCACATCCAGCCATAGGGGGTCACTTGTTGAGAGAGCACTAGAGGAGGGAAAGGATTTGCCCAACTTTCTGGCAATGCATTGTGCTGCCTGAGTAACTGCCTTTTTGAAAAGAGGGGTACACACCTATAAATGTTTGGATTGGAGGATCAAGAACACTGTTGTGGCATGAATTTTTACTGGGGCATGGCTCTATGTATGCTGGGGTCATCTGATCCATTTAGGCATTCTTGGAAGACGGTAAGAAATCGGTGCTATTCAAGCTGAACTTATTTTTGTTGAAAAGCTGGAGAATATTATTTGTGTCTTTAAAGGTGGATTTAGTCTTGCCTAGATTTTTTTTGCTTCAATTCTACCCTTCCCATCTGTAAATATCAGGGCTTTCTATATTCAGACATGCTACAATATCCATAACTCTTTCTCGTTAGGAAACTTGCAGATCAGAATACAGAAGAGCTACAGCAACAAATAAAATCAATGCAAGAAAAGGAAGGGTGTTTATCACGTGGCAAATGTGACCTTCAGCTGCAATTACATCAACAGGAGGCACGACTGCAAGTTTTGGAAGAAGAAAAGGAAGCCATGTGTTCTGAGGTTAGAAACTGAGGGTGAAATAGAACTGAGTGAACCTCAGTTGTATTGTCCATGGGATTTGACTTTTTGTTTTCTCCATTTTCCCTTTTGCTCGTCATTTGGCAGGAATTTTTACTGGGGCATGGCTCCGTGCATGATGGGGTTGCCTGAGCCATTTAGGGATTCCTGGAAGACAGTAAGGCTGAAATATAGACAGAAACTCCTGGAGGACTGAGCACTGAGAGGTTATACAATAATGTGATCTCATTCTATTGCACACATGGGCCTAGAAACTCATTTGTATAATTTAACATTTATATGCATCTCATAAGTGAATTCAATTTGAAACCCAATTACTAATTCGGGACCTCAATATAAATGATGGGAATATGCATGGTGGCCACTGAACATGCACAGTACACACTAAAACCCCTGAAGGCCTTAACCAGAGAGCTGAGTGATGTTTCAGCATTGGTTAAAGGGGGCTTGTCCACATTTGCTTCCCTGTCATTTAGTGCAAGGTATCTATCATCTTGCAGTTTGTTGAGCAATTGCACCCCATTCTGCTCCCTGGCCCCCACTCACCTCTCAGTCTCACAGTCCTCAAGGTCCCTGATTGCATGTCCGCTGACCACAAACCCTTAACCAACATCCTTGAATCTGTATCCAACCAACCCCTCAATCTTTTTCTGACTGACCCTCCAGACCCATAACCATCTGACCACCTTCGTTTGACCCCCAATCTTATTTCTGGCCAACTGCTTGTGCCACCCATGCTAACCTCCACCCACACCACCCGACTCTACTGATGGCCCCCCCCCCCCCCCCCCCCCCCCCAACCTCGCCAAATTTCCGCCTTCAGTCCTGCAGTCCTGGATGATAACTGTTGTAAGGCATTTGTGCAACAAATGGCTACTCTACTGCATACAACACCTTCTGTGGGATAAAATATTCATGCCGAGGGAGGAGAGCAGATAAAACTGGCACGGCTCCTCACCCCTCCAAACACTGTTGCTCTTGTGCATCTTTCAGTTGTCAGAGGATGAAGAACCCATAAATTTTCCAACAGGATCATTATACAGTAATCAGGATCAGTGATCAGGCATCTCTTTTGAAAATAAAAAAAAAACTGATCTGGAAGCTAGTTTATTCATTTTTGCATGACCCACACATTCTAAACTGCAGTTTGTCCCCATAATTACCACAGAAAATTTCCCAGTCTTGGGCAAGTAATCTGATGAAAAATCAATCAGGTCAAACTAGAAAGGGGAAAATACATTCCATTTTTAAAGTTACTATTTTGTGTTTTTTTAGCATGTGCCAAGTTTTATCATTTTATAGCATTAAGTGATTGTTATTTATTATTTCAAAATTCTAATGGAAATCATTTTCCTTTTAGAATCTCTGCATTCAAAAGGCTAATAAGAAGTTGTCAGATGATCTGTGTTCACGCAAACAAGAAATAGACAAACTTAAGGAAGAACTGCAGAATATTCTCCAACAATTGGATTCACAAGTCAGGCAAGTGAATGGACAACCTCTCAGGGCTGGTAAGACTGTGGGAAGGAACCATGGAGATGTCTGGGCACAGCTTTGTCATTTTTTTAATGTTGCAGGAAGGTTTAGACATTTTGACTGTCCAAATTGGCTAACTGAAATTGAAAATATTGCTGACTTGGTTGCAGCAATTATTCTCATAATAACCACTTTTAAAATTAGATATTCATCCCTGATAGAAAGCAAAAGAGGTTTAGAGGCATGGTTATTCTGGCATCCTTACAGAAGTAAGTGAAAGCACTCCATTAAAAATCACAAATGGAACTGGTCAATACAGTGAGGTAGTTATTAGAGCTTTGGTTCGACACCAACTTCAACTTCTTGGATACTTCTTCTCTAACTGCTGTCAGTAAGGGTCCTTTATGAATTGAATTTGGATTGACAGACCAATTTTGAATAAACCAAAGGGCAACTTCTGTCAGATGGGACTAAGGATGTTTAATGTAAAAACTGGGGAATATTAGGTTAGGGGATGGCCTCTCTATATTGGTGCTAAGCCACCTCTCTGGACCAGAATAGAGAAAGCATTGCCGTATCTGAACTGATTATAGATTCATAAAGTTGTACAGCATGGAAACAGGCCCCATGGCCCAACTGATCCATGCCAACCAAGATGCCTTTCTACGCTTATCTCATTTGCCTGTGCTTGGCCCATATCCCTCTAAACTTTTCCTATCTATGTACCAACCCAAATGTCTTTTAAATGTTGTAACTGTACTTGCCTCTACTACCTCTTGTTCAATATATCCACCACCATCTGAGTGGAAAAACTTGCCCCTCAGAACCCCTTTAAATCTTTCCCCTCTCACCTTAAATCTATGCCCTTTAGTGTTAGACTCCCCTATCTTGGGAAAAAGACTGATTACCTACCCTATCTGTGCTCCTCATAATTTTATAAACCTCTACAAGGTTCCCCTCAGCCTCCAGGGTAAGTCTCAGCCTTTCCAATCTCTCCTTACAAATCGAGCCCTTCAGTCCAGGCAATATCGTTTTGAATCTTTTCTGCACCCTCTCTAGCTTAATCACATCCTTCATATAGGGTGGTGACCAGAACTGCACACAATACTCCCAAATGCAGGCTAACCAACAATTTGCACAACAGTAACATGACTTCTCAACTCCTACACTCAAAGGCTCAGCCTTGTACCCAAGGTCTCGCTCAATAACACTCCCCAGGACCCTGCCATTCACTGTATGTTCTGGCCTGGTTTATCTTACCAAAATGCATCACTTCACACTTGTCTGAGTTAAATTCCAATCAGCCATTCCCTTGCCCACTTTCCCAGTTGATCTCGATTGTGTTGTAAACTTAGACAACCTTCTTCATTCTCCACTATACCGCAATTTTGGTGTCAACTGCAAACTTATTAATCATACCACCTATGTTCTCTTCCAATCATTAATATATATACTACTAACAGTGAGGGACCCAGCACTGATCCCCCGGCAGACCAGTGGTATCAGGTCTCGAATCTGAAAAGCAAACCTTCACTGCCACACTCTGCCTCCTACCACCAAGCCAATTTTGTATCCACTTTGGTAGCTCACCCTGGATCCCACCTTTTCTAACCCCTCAGACCAGCCTAACATGCAGGATCTTGTCAAAGGCCTTGTTAAAGTTGACGTAGACAACCTCCATCGCCCTGCCATCTTCAATCTTCTTGGTCACGTTCTGAAAAACTGTGAGACATGATCTCCCACAAACAAACCCATACTGACTATCCCTAATCAGCCCTTGCCTTTCCAAGAGCAAATAAATCCTGTCCCTCAGAATCCCTTCCAGTAACTTTCTCACCACTGACGTATGGCTCATGGCCCCTGGTTTCCTGATATGATCTTGAATTGCTTGTTGCTATTGGTGAAAGTGAGTTTCTGAAATATAAAAGAGTTCATTTACTGACTCTGACTTTCCACCTTGATGAACATTGAATTTTGTTTTTGGACAGAATCCATAGAATCAAATCTAACATAAATCCAAGTCCCCATCATAGGTGCTTGGGTTTACTATATTGTACAGGAAACTGAGGTTCAGAACAAAGTTGAGGGATGTCATTGCATGGAATCAGAATAGCAGGCAATGGATGTTTAAAATCGTGATTCGTGCATTTCTGACCTACCTCAGTGCTGATTGTGAAATAGCATCAGAGGCTTGAATGGGAGGCTTAACTTTCGGCTGTGTCCCATCAATGTAATGGGATTCACCCCTATAGCAGGAATATTAAATCTTGTCAGCCACTGCCTGATTTCCCTTTTTTTCATAAGACTAACCTCTTTGGTCACAGCACAACCCCAGTTATCAAATCGTTTTTCTATTGTGGATGACAGTTTAGTACACTAACAGGACCGAGACACTATAAGGTGCATGGTTTTTATGGTTCCTGGATCATGGAACTTCTGTTCTATTATTTTCTTAAGTGGTGCTCCCCTAGAATTTTGGACAATAACCTACTCTTCAGCCAAGAACACTTTAAAGTGTTATCTGGTGATTATCTCATTGGTGCTGGCTGTGTGAAATTTGGCTGCTGTGTTTGGATATATTAGATGAGTGACTTAGTCTTATGTGAAACACTCTGGGACACCTGAAGACATGAAGATTGCAAATAAATCCAATGTTTGTTCTCTTTCTTGTCAGAATCTATAATGAGAAACAAGTGAGACACAAACAGAAACTGCGTAAAGCTAAAGAGATTTTTATCCGTGAAGTGATGCTGCGGGATGGTAAAATAAAACATCTGGAAACTGAGATCAAGTTGATGAAAAACCTGATGGATAAGGTGAATCCGAAGAATAGCAGCTATTTATATAAAAAAATAGAAAATGTTGGCGGCACTCAGCAGGTCAGGCTACATCACTGGGAAGGGACAAAGACAATGTTTTGGGTCAGAGATTCTTCATTAGAATTGGAAAGTGAGAAGACAGGCATGTTTTAAATGGTGGAGAGGAGTGGAGAGAACAGAGAGATTATCTGTGATAAGCTGCAGACCAAATTTGTCAAGGTGATAGTTACTTTAAAAACTGGCTACTGGGGACAAAAAAGAACGCTAAAGCTAACTGAAACAAAAGTACAGCCACATCTGCGGAGAGTGAGAGAAAAAAGAGGGTTTAGCTGAAATCATTAAATTCGGTATTAAGTCCTGATGGCTAAAGCATACCCAGGTGGTAGATAAGGTGCTGTTCCTCGAGCTTACATTGGGGATTGTTGGACCAATGTAGGGTACTGAAGGGAGATGAGTGAGAGTGACAGAAAGTTAATTTGACAAAAGACTGGAAATTTCAGGTTCCTCTTGCAGAGAGAGCAGAGGCTTCCTGAAAGTAATCACCCAGTCTGTGTGTAATTTCCCCAGTGTAGTGGAGACCACATTGTAGCACTAAATGCAATGAAGTAATTTGGAAGAAGTGTTAGAACATAGAACACTACAGCACAGTACAGGCCCTTTGGCCCACAATGTTGTGCCATCATTTTATCCTGCTCTAAGGTCTATCTAACCCTTCCCTCCCACATAGCCCTCTATTTTTTCTCTATCATTCATGTGTCTATCTAAGAGTCTCTTAAATGTCCCTAATGTATCTGCCCCCACAACCTCTGTCGGCAGTGCGTTCCACACACCCACCACTCTGAGTGTAAAAAAAAAACTTACCTCTGACATCCCCCTTACACCTTCCTCCAGTCACCTTAAAATTATGTCCCCTTGTGTTAGCCATTGTCGCACTGGGAAAAAGTCTCTGACTGTCCACTCGATCTATGCCTCTTATCATCTCATACTCCTCTATCAAGTCCCCTCTCATCCTCCTTCCCTCCAAAGAGAAAAGCCCTAGCTCGCTCAACCTATCCTCATAAGACATGCTCTTCAATCCAGGCAACATCCTGGTAAATCTCCTCGGCACCCTCTCTAAAGCTTCCACATCCTTTCTATAATGAGGCAACCAGAACTGAACACAATACTCCAAGTGTGGTCTAACCAGAGTTCTATACAGCTGCAACATCACCTTGTGGCTCTTGAACTCAATACCCCGACTAATGAAGGCCAACACTCCATACGCCTTCTTAACAACCCTATCGACCTGCGCGGCAACCTTGAGGGATCTATGGACGTGGACCCCAAGATACCTCTGTTCCTCCTAAATGAAGTAGCAATTAGTGAATTGCTACTTCACCTGGAAGGACTGTTTGTGTACCTAGATGGTGGGAAGGGAAGAAGTGAAAGGACAGGTGTTGAATCTACCATCATTGCATGGCAAAGTGCCAAGAGAAAGGGAATGGTTGCTTGAGATGGAAGCATGGATCAGGCAGTATGGAGGGGACGGTTGCTTTGGAATGCTGAAAGAGGAGGGGAAGGGATGATGTGTCTGGTGGTGGAAATCAATTGGAAGTAGTGGAAATTTTGGGAGGATGATCATTTGGAGATGCAGGATTCAGAAAGCTGACTGTGTACACACTGAACAATAAAAGCAGCATGCAGAGGGCAAAGCTAACCCATGGATCAGGTCAAACCTTTGCAGTCCTGCATTAGTTAGTCGGGAATGGTGGTTGATTGGGTGGCACACTGGCATGGCTAGTGGAGCTGCTGCCTCATGGCTCCAGCAGTTCGGGTCTGGTCCCAACCTCCGGTGCTCTCTCAAGAGTTTACACATTCCCCCATGGTCTCATAGTTTTTCCCCAGGTGCTCTGGTTTCCTCCCACATCCCAAAGACGTGTAGGTTTGTAGGTTAATTGGCCATTGTAATTTTCCTGTATTGTGTAGGTGAGTGGTGGAATCTGGCAGGACTTGATTGAAATGGTGGGAGAGAAGCTTACAGGGAAAATTAGTGCAGAGTGGGATTGCTCTACAAACTGGTATTAAGGCAGTGGCCAAAATGTCTCTTTCTATTTCATAAGGAAATATGGAAACAATATGGAATGTTGAGGCTGATAAGGTAGAAGCTGAGGACAAGGAAATTCGAGAGAGTCAGGGGGCAAAAATGAGTGTAGTCACTATTACTACGGAGCAGGTGCTTGAGAAACTGAAAGGTCTGAAGGTAGGTAGGATAAGTCACCTAGACCAGATGGACTACACCCCAGGGTCCTGAAAGAGGTAGCTGAAGAGATTGTGGAGGCATTAGTAGTGAGCTTTCAAGAATCACTAGATTCAGGAATGGTTCCAGAGGACTGGAAAATCACAGATGTCACTCCTCTCTTTAAGAAGGGAGGGAGGCAAAAGACAGGAAGTTGTAGGCCAGTTAGCCTGACTTCAGTGTTAAGATGACTTACGATGTTAGAGTCCATTATTAAGGATGACGTTTTGGGGTACTTGGAAGCACATGATAAAATAAGCCGAAGTCAGCATGGTTTCCTTAAGGGAGATCTTGCCTGACAAATCTGTTGGAATTCTTTGAGGAAGTAACAGGCAGGATAGACAAAGGAGAGTCAGTGGATGTTATTTACTTGGATTTTCAGAAGGCCTTTGACAAGGTGCCATACAAGAGGCTGCTAAACAAGATTGGAGCCTATGGTATTACAAGAAAGGTACTAGCATGGATAGAAGATTGGCTGACTGGCAGAAGGCAAAAAGAGTGGGAATAAAGGGGGCCTTTTCTGGTTGGCTGCCTGTGACTAGTGGTGTTCCGCAGGGGTCGGTGTTGGGTCCGCTACTTTTCACGTTATATGTTAATGATCTGGATGACGCAATTGATGGCTTTGTGGCCAAGTTTGTGGATGATACAAAGATAGGTGGAGGGGCAGGTAGTGTTGAGGAAGCAGGAAGTCTGCAAAAGGACTTGGACAGGTTGGGAGAATGGGCAAAGAAGTGGCAGATGGAATACAGTGTGGGGAAGTGTACGGTCATGCACTTTGGTAGAAGGAATAAAGGTGTAGACTATTTTCTGAACGGGAAGTGAATTCAGAAATCTGAGGTGCAAAGGGACTTGAGAGTCCTAGTGCAGGATTCCCTAAAGGTTAACTTGCAGGTTGAGTTGGTAGTAAGGAAAGCAAATACAATGTTAGCATTCATTTTGAGAGGACTAGAATATAAAAGCAAGGATGTAATGCTGAGGCTTTATAAGGCATTGTTCAGACCATATTTGGAGTATTGTGAGTGGTTCTGGGCCCCATATGTGATGAAAGACATGCTGGCATTGGAGAGGGTCCAGAGGAGGTTTATAAGAATAATCCTGGGAATGTAAGGGGAGCATTTGATGGCTCTGAGCCTGTACTTGCTGGATGTAGAAGGATGAGGGGGGATCTCATTGAAACCTACTGAGTATTGAAAGGCCTGGATAGAGTGGACGTGGAGAGGATGTTTCCAGTAGTGGGAGAGTTTAGGACCAGAGGGCACAGCCTCAGAACAGAAGGGCGTCCCTTTAGAACTGAGATGAGGAGGAATTTCTTTAGCCAGAGGGTGGGGAATTTGTGTAATTCATTTCCACAGATGGCTGTGGAGGCCAAATCATTGGGTATATTTAAAGTGGAGGTTGATAGGCTCTTCATTAGTAAGGGCGTCAAAGGTTACGGGGAGAAGGCAGGAGAATGGTGTTGAGAGGGAAAAATAAATCAGCCATGATTGAATGGTGGAGCAGACTCGATGGGCCGAATGGCCTAATTCTGCTCCTATGTCTTATGGTCTTAAGGCGAACACCATCCTTTCTCTTGGCTATTGGAGAGGGGATTAGAGCAGAACTGCGGAAATTAAAGGAGATGTGGTTGAGATGCCTGTCAAATATGGTCGAGGGAGAATCAAGGTTCAAGATAAAGGAAGGTGTCTTAAAGGCACCATTATGGAAAATCTCACCATCAGAGAAGAGATGCAGAAATTGGGAGAATGGATTGGACTTCCTGCAAGATGAGCACAAGACCCAGCCCCTTCACCCCAATCCTGCTGTTATGTCAATCAATTTTTACAAGAGGTGCCTGCTTTATTAAAAGAGAAACAATGATATTGTTATTGAATTTGAGTGATATCTTGGTGTTTGTGTGTGTGTGTTTGTATTTGTATGTATGTATATGTGTGTGAAGGGGAAACGGAGTATCTCAGTATGTTAGTTGATGGGAGAACATTTGGGGAACAGGTGAAATTGTTGGAGTTCACACATCTTGTTAGGTCGTTATGTTCCTTCCTGCATTGGTAATACATGTAGAAATGTCACACCTAGTATGATTCTCACATCCTGTCCATCACCTGCTGCCAGCTGATTTTGGATGTTGCCCCTTTCTACCATTCACCCCGAACATAGCAGCTCTTTCTGGGAATGAATTTCATCAATTAATAGTTCAAAGTCTGGTAGTGAACTTGGGTGCATGCTTCCTAAACTCCCTGCCTTGTCTCTTGGCCATTCTCTGTCAATATTTATAGCCTTAATCATGTTCATCGTTGTCTCTTATCACCAATCTGCAGGAACATGCCTGGAACATGAAGGTTACTTATGAAAATGATCTGCTCCTTGTTGAAAAGAGAGAGCTTCTACAACAGTTAAATGAGCAGGAGAATGCTGTACGGAACAACACTTCAGATGTCTGCAACGTAAAGCACAGGTACACACACTGTGTTATGATTCAATTTTTAAAGGTTTGTTTTTAATCAAGCAAAAGGGAAATTATTCAGAACAGGAGACCAGAAACCCGAACGGGCTGTGGAGGATGCTAGGTCAGTACCTTGTTGCCTTACCAGATTTTTAGAGTGTTTTAAAATTAGTTTAAAATCCCTCCAGAGTGGCATTTCTTGCATAAGCCCCTTTCCTGTAGTCATAATTGCCGAGTCAATTAACATAGACACAAAAGCTTTTTGCTACCATAAGAGGCAGGCAGAGGCAAGGTCTGGTGTTGTTCAAAATGCCTCTTTCACAACTGCAAAGCAAATCAGACCTTGGTTTATTTTTAGATGATTGATGGCTGGCAATCATCCACCTTACACTGCAGCAAGGTGCTCCAGTCAGCTCAACATACCAAATGAACTTTGGCTTGTAAATTTTATTTTTGAGAATATGTTTACAATGTATATATTTCCCTCTTGTCCCCAGATCTTCTTTTTAATTTGTGTTTGTTTTATTTCTTTGACAACTTTCTCATGTCCTCCTTGTTTTAGTATGATGTGTGTATGTTCACTGATAATGATGATGTAATACTTGGAGAAGGGATATGCAAAAGGACACACGACAGAACTATAACTACAGACATCAGATAGCAACAAGCAGAGAAGCAGCCTTGTTACTTGCCAGTGTTATGATTGCAAAATATTACTCAGCTGTATTTTCTAAACATCCATGGACCTTTCCCAATATTATTATGTCAGGGATGGATACCTGAGAATTTGATGCTTATCCTTTTAATGATTTTAATACAGCTACAAATGACCAACATAATCAAAGATGACAAAACATCATTTGGTCTCTTTGAACTCATCCATAATGCCTGTATATTTGGTCCTATAGCCTGACTTCCTTTGAAACCACCCTCCGAATACTTTATTCATACAGTTACTTACTTTATGATTGAGTGAGGTGCCACCTAACCTTACTCTCAAACATTTTTATATTTTTTCCATCTCGATAATCTTTTCTAAAGTTGGGATAACTTTAGTTGATCAAATCTTTACCTTTTCTAATGTACAGGAAGTCCCCGACTTACGAACGCCCGTACACACGAACCAACCTTCGTGGTCTTAACGACCTTCGGTTCGTAAGCGGGCCCGGCCCCCGATCCTACCACGGCGGTGGTACACCTTCTTTGCCCCAACCTCGGGCCAAGTTCGCATGTGCGGCTGGGGCCGTGCGCGGCTGCGATCCCCGGGCCAAGTGCGCATGCGCGGGCACTGTTCTGAGTTACAGACAAAATCGGGTTACGAACAGTCTCAAAAACGGAACTCGTTCGTAACCCGGGGACTTCCTGTACTTATCACACCAAAGATTTTGTATATCTGATTATCCAAACTAAGAGCAGGAGTAAGCTGATTTAATCCCTTGAGCCCTGGAGTCTGCTCCATCATTCAATATCATCAATTGATCTGAATGTAACCTCAACTCTGCTTCCTGCCTACCCCAGTAACTATCACCCTCTTGTTTATCCAGTATCTAACTACATCTGTCTTAAAAATATTCAAAGATTATGCTTCCACCAGTTTTGAGGAAAAGAGTTCCAAAGGCTCGTGACCCTCTGAAAGAGAAAAAAAAATGCTCGTCTATCTTCAGTGGGCAACCTCCTATTTTTAAGCATTGACCCCTGGTTCTAGATTCACCTGAAAGAGGAAACGTCTTCATCATATCCACTCTGTCAAAACCCTTGGGTCCTACATGTTTCAATCAAGTCACCTCTTACTCTTCTAAACTCCAGCAGAGACAAGTCTAGCCTGGCTAACCTTTCCGGGTAAGATAACCTCCCACATTCCAAGTATCAGTTATGTGAATTTACTCTGAACTGATTCATGCATTAGTATCCTTCTTTAAGTAAGGCAACTAATATTGTACACAGTACTCCAGATGTGGTCACACCAATACCCTTTGTAACTGAAGCATAATCTCATCTTGTAATAAACAATACTTGCAGAACATGCAAAACATGCACTAGGACACCCAAATCCTTCTGCATCTCAGAGCTCTGCAACGTCTCACAGTTTAGATAATGCACTTTTTTTTATTGTCCCTGCCAAATGGACAATTTCACATTTTCCCACATTATCCTCTGCCTGTGCCCACATTATTCTCCATTTTTGCTCAATTATTTAACTTATTTCTGTCCCTTTGTAGCTTCCTTATGTCCTCTTACTTTTTTTTTAACCTATCTTCACATCATTGGAAAATTTGGCATTCATACTTTCAGTTCCTTCATCCAAATCATTTATATAAATTGTAAAATGTTGAGGCCCCAGTGTCAATCCCAGTGGTACATCACTCGTTATTTCTTGGGGTCCAGGGAAAGACCTTCTTACAGCTACTCTCTGAGTTTCTTTTTAACGCAGCCAATATTCGCTCCATATATTACGCATGAGCTTTTTTGTTGTGTAATAACTATGATGTGGCGCCCTCTCTAATACCTTCTGGGTATTAAATACAGTACATACCCCAATTCCCCTTTATTCACACACGTTACTTCTTCAAGGAACTCTAATAAATTGGTCAAACATAAATTCCCTTTCACAAATGCATGTTTACCTTGTTTAGCTTTACGATAGAACTTTTCTTACTGCCCTGTTATGCTTTCTTTAATAATAACTTCTACAATTTCCCAATGACAGAAAGCTAACCAGCCTCTTGTTTCCTGCTGGCTGAGGATAGTTTTAAAGGAAGTCAGGCTATAGAACCAAATGTACAGGCCTTATACATGAGTTATATTGCAGAAGAGCCACAGCCTACTTTTGTTCTTAATTCAGATATTCATATTATAAGTGCATAGAAGAGGCAAAGAATTGAACAATAAAACTTATCCCAAATTTAGAAAAAGTGATCAAGAAGGAAAATATTTTAAAATGTTTGAGAGTAAAGTCAAATGGCCCCTCATCGAAAGGTGAAAAAAATTAACTGAAGTCAGACTATAGGACCAAATATACCAGCCTTATGGATGAGATACATTTCAGAAGAGCTATGATCCTTTAATCCTTTGGGTTGGAAAACTGATTGACATCTAAAAATCGTATGCACTGTTGGCTCAGCATTGACCTAGCTTTAAAAAAGTGCAGTTATCTCTGGTAATCCTCAATGGGCAGTCTTCCAGAAACTTCATGCAGTACTCCATAACAGGGTCCTATGTGGCAAAAAGATCTTCCTATAAGGCGCATGATGTGGAGCAGAAAAAAACTGAAACCAGTTGAACTCCAGCCCCTGAATTAGTTGGAACCATCAAGAACTATCAAAGCATTAAAATACTCCAAATGTTTCAGAATGTTTTTGAGATATTCTAAAATATACAGAAATGTTTTAACATGTATTGAATATAAAAAATGAAAGACCTATATAAGGTTAAAAAATTCTTTAAAAATCCATAAAAAGCTTTGAAAAAACCTTAAACACTTCTGAATATTTTATTTTAAAATGTCTAAAATAAATGAATAACCCATTCAAGACTTTTAAAATTCTTTAAATTTACAGGTTTTTTTAAAACTATGAACCTGTGTAAAAGTCTTTTAAAAGCTTCTCACAACTGTTCCCCTCCATTCAAACCATGAGGAAAAGACTGATTGCACCCCTTCTTACCTAGTACAAGATTTTTTAGGCTTTGCCCAAGTTCCCTTTCTCAAAGTGCAACCTGCTACCCAGCCATAAATCATTATTAGCAGCTTCTGAATTTTCATGGTTGTGCATGCAGAAACGTTTTTGTTTTAAAAGTTGTTGTTGGTTATATTCTGTGGGGAATATCAACAAGCTCTCAGAATTTGAAATTTTGTGAGTTTGCTGATGTTCCCCACAAAATCCAGATCATTGTCTATACTTGAAACTAATAGTAGAGAAACACCTAATACAATTACAGTGGTGCTTATTTCAAAAGACACAGACATTTAATATGGCTGCATCAGGCAAATAAAATAACAATTTACATTTTTATTGCACATTTAATGTGGTAAAAAATCCCAAGGCACTTCACAGGTATGTTACCAAACAAGACTTGCCACCAAGCCACAATATGACATTACATCTTTCATCAAGATTATGATCTAAAATTTACAGGCAAATCTTAAAAGGACAGGAGTGGTGAGATTTAAGAAGGGATTTTCAGAGCTTCCTGAAAACTGAAGCCTATAAAATGTACCAAAACAAATCAATGCTTTTATTTAAATCACAGAAACATATTTGATTTTCTTTGTATCAGATTGTGCAGCTCTGTTAAATTTGGTAGTTTTAGTAAGATAATTGTCAGTCTTATGGGATTTTTGACTTTGTTATTTTTTAAATTAAATCAATGTGCTACCATCCAATATAAGTAACATAAGCAAATAGTTAAGAAATGCCCAAGCTTTTTTCATATTTTTTCACATTTTAATTTTTCTTTTCCCCACTCCCCACTAGATCTACCAGCTGTGGTGCACACACATCGTTGGTGTCGTCAGCAACAAAAAGTCCAAATGAGCGATGCCAACGGAAATCCCATAAATCGGCATCCAGGTCAGTCCTTGATGTCGCTTGGGAAGCATTTTGAGCCAGCAGAGTTCTATATTGCCCAGTTCCATTACAGGAATGGGGATTAACAAGTTGGTATCGAAATGTTTTCTGTTAGTGAGGGCAAATAGATGTGGTTATGAACAAAGAGCACAAAGCTTGATTTGTGCAACAAGTAATTATTGAGTTTCCATTATTAGATGCAAACATATGCAAAGATTATGCAATGAACAGCTTAAGCACTTGGTCCAGGAAGACCCCCAGTTCAAGAGTTTAATTACTTTAGCCAGACAGCAAAATGGCACATGTGGCTTGTTGCCTCTGTGTCAGGCAGATGAAAATTGGATAGATTTCTGGGCTTGTTTGCCATCTGGTTGAACCATAATGGATTCCCTTTCTTGTTGAGATACTGAATTGATGGGCCAAGGTCCATAATGCTGCACGGTGCTGAAGTTTAAAAGAATAAGCAACTTGAAATTTAGATTTTTAACAACTGTAGATTATGAGCATTTTTTAGTGTTAGGAATAAAGTGAGACTCTGATATTTTCATTTCATATAGGGAGTAGATCAAGGCAATAGGGTTTCCACATGGTGCAGTTTGGGATTCCTAAAATTGTAAACCTTGAAGTCCTCTCATCTGGAATTTTTGCTCAAACACATTTGCTTGTTGCAATCCAGCAACATTTTAAAGTCTATTTATAAAAAAAATTGCTCTGAATAAATAATAGATTTAGTGATATAACCTGGCAAAATTTTATTAATACACTTGAAAAATATCTAAAAAAAAAATAAGCATTTTAATTAATGGTAACAGCCCACCATGTTGAGGAGTCTGAATTTAACTTAATGAAAGTAACTTGTAAAAAATATTCAAAATTATTTTTTAGTTTGTTTGCTTGCAATAGTAAGACCTAAGTAACCGAAAAATAATTTAAAACCTTTTGTAAACTTTCCTATTGATCTTTTTCAAGCCTCACAGGGACCTACAAAAGCAAGCCTTTTTTTTATTGCATGGTGCATATATTTTATGCCATTCAGTAGACTTGAATTGTAAGATCAACTCTGAGGTATGACTGATACTTCCATGTCGTGAATTTGTATCATCATCCTCCTTGATTTTGACATGCCGATACACAGAAGGGAGTTGGGTATGTAGCAGTGACATCAATCAGCAAGTCATGATGATTGGTATTGCTGCTGCAACATCCAAATTTGCAAACATGCTGAAGAAATAATACAGGCTTGAAATGGAGAAGCAGGCCTTAATAGGAGGAAGAAGGCTTGCTCAAACACATTAAAGAGACAGTCCTTATCTGAGTCACTGTTGGGAAGTCCACCACTAAAGATGACTAGGGAACCATCCTCAATGGGCCAGATATCTTCAGTGTTGCACAGAAAGCTTTTTGCTTTGGTTAGGAAGCAAGGTTAGGCAGTGTGAGGGTGGTAGGCGGCTTGTAGACCATTCCAATCATTCCATTGGATGTATAGCTCTGAAGCTACAATGTCGAGTTACCTGTCAGAGAAGCTGAATGCCCCTTTCTAATCTGGAAAAGTAATTTAGATATGGACTATTACTTTGAAGCGGTTTCAACAGGAACCAGCCCGTTAAGCTATCTTGTGTAACTGCACTGAAAACCCAGGATTCAAGATCCTTACGTGAATGAATCCTTACATATGCTGTGGATAAGATAATTCCCCAGCAACCCAGAAGAAACGTGTGGATCTTTTACATCATGCCATTTTAGTGTGTGCTTGTATACATGCTAAAACTTTGATTGTTTTTAAACAGGTGTAATAGATCAAAGATAGTTGACTTGGGTTACCCAGTGCTTGAAGCTCTGCAATCTTGTGTGTTATTTATCTTGCCAAAGTGGAATTGCAGTAGGTAAACTACACGTGAACTCCAAGCACTGAACCAGAAATTATGTAGCTGTGTGAAGTTGAAGAGTGGGGTCTGTGTCAGTTTTGTGTAGGAGTTCTTGGTAGCTAAATTCTGTTGCGTATGAGGCCTTAGGGATTGAATAGACCTTTCCTTCACTTAGATGTTGAAGCTTTTTGCTCCAGATTCCAGCATCTGCAGACTCTTGTTTCTAAATGTTAAAGGCACTTGAAATGAACAGAGTGATAGAGAGATTGAGAGGCCAGAGAGTGGATCAGGAATCAGGTGGAGATGGAGGATTGGGGCTGGATCTGGATATTTAGGCAGATGGAGGATCTGGATGGAACAAAGATCTGGAGTGTTGGCTGTGGAAGAATCAGGGAAGGGGCCAAGGATTGTACTGGAGTGGAAGATTGTATCGAACAGATGGGATAGGTGTCATTGAGCAGCAGATCGGGCCATTTCCATCAAGGTACTGGTTGGACTGATGGACCGGTCTGATGGACGATGATAATTTGGTTGTTGAGAGGGATGGAGTGGATTAACTGGATGGGTCAAGTGGGCAAGTAGGTGCTTGAAGTTTGGGGTGGATGTCAATCAGTAAGACAAACTGGAGGTCCAGAAAACATCAGCAGTGAGGTTGGTCATGGAGGATGAGGGGCAGGTGAGAAAATGGTGAGAGTGATCCTTTTGGGGAAAAAAAGTGCTGAATGGCAGGCCTATCTGGAAGATGGTGGACTGCATGAACTTCTGGCTATAGAGCAAATAAGGTCAATCTCTCTATAAGTAACACCAAAGTAGGCTTCAAGTGGTCCATGCTCCATACAGACCTCATTCACACATGACAGTTTTGGGCAAGACTCATCAAGATGTGTGTGAATGACATTTAACACCATAACTCTTGCTAAGTGGCTTCTGTATATACTGTACATCCAAGTCATATGCATTGGAGGTCTTGGAATAAATATCTGCACTTCCATAATACCAAAAAATATTGTGCTTTGTGTTAGAATTTCTCAGCAAGTATCACATTAGTTTCAAAGGAACAGAAGAGAAAATTGAGGAGTAGTGACTGACAAAATAAAGCCGTGGTCACAATGAATGAAAGCAAAGAAAAGCAGGTGATGCAGCCATAATATGGAATTTAGTCCTGATAAGTGAGAGGTGATGTACTGTGGGAGGAGTAATAAGGGTAGGACATTCACAATGAATGGTGTATTGAGGACAGAGGGACCTTGGTGTACAAGTTCAAGGATCCCTGAAAGTGGCAACACAAATAGATAAGATGGTGAAAAAGGCATGTGGATATTTTCCTTCATTAATCAGGACATAGAATATAAGAGCAGTGAGATTACGGTACAACTTTATAAAATACTGGAGTACTGTGTACAGTTCTGATCACCACATTATAGGAGAGACACATGATTGCTCTGGAGCAGATGCAGAGATAAATTTTTTTTTTCCATGGGATTTCTTTTTCTATATTCTACAGCTGTATCTAAAACTAGAGGGCATAAACTTAGGGTAAGGGGTAAGAGGTTTAGATGGGATCTGAAGAAGAACTTTTTCACCCAGAGAGCCTGTTTCTGTGCAGTATGACTCTATGATTCCAATAATTTAATTAATAAAGAACAGGCCATTAGGCCTAACAATCCTGTGACTTGTTCTTTGTTCAGGCCATTACAATTTCTCTCAATCCCTGTCTCCCTAAAGGTGTGCATTTACCCCTTCAACCCATAAGTGCTGCTTACTACAAAACTTGTTAGGCATTCCATTACTCTTTGACAAAATATTTGGTCGAGTTCCCTTATTAATCCTAACTTCCAAGTTTTTAAACTTGTCACCTCAGTATTTCAATCATCACAATTCTGAATGAGGCTAAAACTCCTGTTGTTGACAATTTAAGCAAGCCAAACCAAAAGCAAATCACAAAATGCTGGAGGAACTCAGCAGGTCATGTAGCTTCCATTGGAGGGAAATGGACAGTCAATGTTTCAGGTCAAGATCCTTCAACAGGACTGGAAAGAGAGGAGATGGCCAGTATCAGAAGGTGGGCGGAAGGGGTGGAGCAAGAGCTGGCAGGTGATAGGTGAATCCAGGTGAGAGGGGAATGATAGGTAGGTGAAGGAAGGGGAGAGTAGGAATGATGTAAGAAGCTGGAAGGTGATAGGTGGAAGTGTGACAAAGGGCTGAAGAAGATGGAATCTGACGGGAAGACAATGGACCACGGAACAAAGGGAAGGATGTGAGGAGGGAACTGGAGGGAGGAATGTGTGGGTGATGTAAACACTCCCCTCTGTCCCCGCTCTTTTTTCTTCCCCTTATCCCACCAGCCCTGTCACACCCTCTCTTTCCTTTTCCCCTGCCCTCTTGTTCTGCCCATCACCTCCTCCCCTATCAGATGCCACATCCTCCAGTGTGTGTGTTGTTTTTTGTGATATTCAGATGCTTTAAAGGCTGAAGAGTTATGGGATTAGTGTAGATAGGTTTCATAGTCGGCATGGACAAGATAAGCCAAAAGGGCCCGTTTCTGTCCTGTATGATCCTATGATTATGTGAAATTGTATGGGCCTAGAAATTAATCAGTACAATGTACTGACACTTTTTTTTATTGGGCAATTAGTACTACTGACGGCAAATGAATTTATAGGCAATAGTATTGAAAATCATGTTTGTCTCCTCCACCAACATAAGTGAAATGAATTTCGGGGACTGAGTTATTAGCATGACTGCCCTGACTGAGTTGTAGATTGGTGGAGAGGCTTCATGACACCCCAACAGAACAGCCTAGAGAAGGTCAGTTCAGTACCTGCCAAAGAAGTTATTGGGGGCATTTCAGCAAACAATCCTCATCCAGGATGTGACCTTTGTACGCTCATTTTAACCATCCCCCCTTTCTGCCATCACTTCCCACAAGTAAACCTGAAATATACCCAGTGCATGGATAAGACTTTATTTGCTTTTTGAACTGCATTTTGAAGGCACCTGTTGAATTTTGCCCACATTGGAATAATTAAAAAAAGCAAATAAACTGCAAAAAAAAGTACAACAGTGGAAAGCATATTACCTGATTATTGGTGTCTTTATGAAGAAGTAGAAGTAGACTCATATCTGGATTTAGGCAGGTGTAAAGTTTGTAAACTTATTCCATTGGATTATTTAAAGCAAAAGGGCAAGTTTAGGACTGACATCAAAAAATACTTTACACACTGAGCAACAAACACATGAAATGGCCTTTGGGTCAGGTTGTGAAGGTAAATACTTTGGAATCATTTAAGAAACATTAAGTTTTCGGGGAGCTTTAGGTTGTTGTTGGCAGAATGAATGAAATCAGGTGGGTGACACATCTGTGATAGAATGGTTTGTCAACACTCATAAAGTTAGTAAAGTTATGGGAGGCTCTACCTCAATACAAAATGCTACCTTAAGGAATGGAAGGGGGAAAGATAATTGGTTTGAATAATAGTTTGATATAAGTATTAGCTTAGTCTATTGGTATTAAAGTGGCCTAAGAAAATTTCCACTTAACTTTACATTTGAGTGATGCACATTTGATTCAAATTGCTCCCATTGACAATGACATACCTGTAATTACATGGACTTCTTTCTAGTGCTGTGTAGTTTAATGAGTTCTCTGTGCATCCCATCTAAAAGTGTGTATCTTGTGAATATTTCTCCGTATTCAGAAACACATGATACAAATATTTTGTCCATCCCATGTACACTAAAGTTCAGGCAGCAATACTGGATATCCAATGCTGTTTTCCTTTTTGGGATCAGGCTAGAATGTTAGGATAACGGGTCTTCATTGTTCTAAACTCTGTTTTTCATAGAGATTTGGGATTGAAAGGTTGTTAATGATTTGCAAAAATTTTGTTGGCAGCACTTTAATTACCTAATGTGCCATACTCAAGTGTAGGACATGACCACGTGGTACAAGAGGGTTGGAGTTATTAGCAGCAGTGACTGGAAAGCTTTACCACTGATTACTGCTATGCTAGTGTCTTTATATTGGAGTAACACAGTAATATCATGACAGCAGCTCTTGTCTTTATTTTGTATTATGAAAAGAAATAGTGTGAAGATCTTAATATTTGAAAGAGAAGGGGTTTCAAGATAATGGTTGGATCTTGAGAGAATCTGGATCATGAATGCTGGAGCTATTTGTGTCTTAAGTTGGACGGCATTGGGAAGAGAAAAATAATTTAACATTTTGAGTAACATTCTGACCCTTCCTCAGGCTAGCACAATCAGGCTGGAGAAGCCCCTTTTTGCCTTAATGAACAGTCCCAGTGAAAGTAACAAATTCAAGTCTAGAACTGAAGATAGATTAGCTGTGAAGTAGAATGGAGACACAAGAGAGACTGCAGATGCTGGAAATCTGGAGCAATGCACACAAAATGCTGGAGGAAATCAGCAGGTCAGGCAGCATCAATGGAGGGAGATGAACAGTCAACATTTCAGGCAGAGGCCCTTCATCAAGACTGGAAAGGAAGAGGGCAGAAGCCAGAATAAAAGGGTGGGGGAGGAGCACGGGTAGGTAGGTAGGTGGGGGCCAGAAGGTTAAAAGGGAATGATGTGAGAAGCTGGGAGGTGATAGGTGGAAGAGGCAAAGGGCTGAAGAAGAAGGAATCTAGTGGGGGAGGACAGTAAACCATGGAATAAAGGGAAGAAGGTGGGCAGGTTGTGATGGTGGGGTAGGGTAAAGAGAAGGGGTGAAGGGGACCCTCAGTGCTCTCAGTTCCTTAGCCTCCATCGCATCTGTTCTCGTGATGAGGCTTTCCATTCCAGGACATGTTTGCCTTCCCCTTGCTGTTGTTCAGTTTAAAACTTGGAGATTGTAGGCTGGTGAGACAAACATGTACAAATGTACAATAAATCATCTATCTATGACAGTGAGTTGCTGGGCATAAAAGGACGATGAAGAGCCCACATTTAATCTCAGTCTATGCTGGCTGTTGGTGCCAGTCAGAGTGGCAGTTGAGGACTTGCAATTGATCTCAACACCCTTTGTTTTTGGAGGAAGGCCATTAGCTGGAGCTCCTGCCTCTGATCATGATCACCATTTGGTAATCCCTGCTGGAAAATGCCTGTGTGTGTGGATATTGGATGAGAACAAACTGTGCTAAGATGTGTTAATTGTTTTTAGTCAAATGTTCACCATCTAGACTTGCATATGAAGAATGTCCAATGATAACAGTGTCCTTTGAAGCTGTATTCCAGCAGTATATGACATTGTTTAACAAAAGTGGTGCAGAGGGTGGAAACTGGGCAAAAGGAGGAAGAGAAATAAGCATAGTTCAGACTACTTGTCTGACACCTGTGCAACTGATATTGATCATCTGCCTTTCATTCATTTTTTTAGGATTAACAATTTAGAAGAGGAGAACAAACAACTTCAAGATGAGACAGTGAAGTTGAGTGACCGGCTTGGGTCGTTGGAGAACTCCCTGAGAATAATTAAGACGGTACATGACACAGAGTAAGCTGGATAGTGCTGTTTGCACTATCCAACAATTTCACTTATTTTCTTTCTATTCCAATAAGACCTGTGATCTACATCGCATGAAGGTTGGCTGCCTTGAACAGCCTTTGGTGGCTTTCCAATGTCATAGAATCAGTGGAATCTTACCCAGTATGAGCAGTTTGAAGGGGGAAAATCCCACAATTCTTCATGTGTGCCTAGTTAGTGAATGCTGAATGGTGACTTTAAACGCAGGTGGCACAACAGCCAAAACATTCCACTCTCTCTACTTGTACACATAGACGCTGACAGATCTGCTGTTTTGAATCTAAAGGCTAGTGCTTAATAGCAAATCAAGCTGTTATATACAGTAAATATAGTTCTTTTTTAAAACCATGCACCATCATAGAAATCAAACCTAAAAGTATCATTAATACTCTGACAATGCTCAAATAAAACCACTGTTTGACATTTGATCATCATAAAATAGTCACCAGACAATATGATATAAAACTAAGTATCTATAAATTGGCTGTGAAAAATGCAACAGAATATCAGATAATATGGTTAAATTTCATACATCAACTTCTTTTGTATGGTTCTATGAATTGAAATAGAGTAATTACTGATATCTTGGAGCTCTCAACACCATGCATGCTTATGACATGTATGTGTCCTGTATTTACAGTTGCCACTGAATGTTATATTAGTGCTGCTAAATACTGTAGAGTGAACAACAGCCAAGTTGTTCGATGCATCTCCCTGAACCATGAAAGTAATTCCACAATACTTTTAGAAACTTGCTTACAAATTCTGTTGGAAACCAATTTTTTTATATTTCAGCTCTATGACTTAGATTTTTTTTCCCAGAGTGGAACACAAATTGCAATCATTTCTGGTCATATCATTCCATTGTGGAAATGTAATCAGTGACTACCTGGCACACGTTACTCATTGCACCAATTATCCATTTTCCATCTCAGGTGCACAACTAATGTTGTCATTCCCCATGCAGCATTAAGGAAATTAGTCCATATCGTTGGGAGGGCAAGTGTTGTTGGGCAGGCTCAAAACAACAAGGTTTTAATAACACTTTTTTTTATTTGCAGCAGTGTGATTTAAAGGGCTTGACCCTGAGCGTGTCTCAGCTTGGTACTAGGAACTGGACTTGGATATGTCCCCGTACCTGCTTTTCTTCTGTCCTCCCCACCATACCTCACCCCATCTCAATATCCATGGCTGAGCAACAACCCACCAATCTCACAATCAAGACCCCATGCCTTGATCACTCCCCCAAGCCCTGGACCATGCTGTCAAACACTTACCTTTCTAACTCTTTGTGGGATTCCAATACAACAGCTGCTGTTTTTCTTTTACGCTTTGCAGCTGCACAGCAAGAGGAATAAAATGTGTAAGGACCGTTTCATTAGGCTGATCTCAATTGAAATGGGTTAACAAAAGACGTATGCATGGCACTGGACTCATTTAAAAACAGTTCTATGCCATGCCTAGGAAATGATAGCATTGGTATTATGAACAAAGGGCTGCAGTATTTATGCCAATCATAGGATGCTAATATGATTAATGGTATAGTGGGAACACCTCTCCTTTGTTGTCATGAGCTTTACATTTTGTCTGTACTTTCCTAATAGGACCCTGGCAAGTTTCCGCACCATGACGGTTTATCTGTATCCTTTGCTGATGAGCCTTGCAAGTTTCTGTACAGTGACACTTCTGTAACAAATGGCAACTTCCTATCTTCAACACGGTACTATGAATAAATACGAATATTATTTTAACTGTTAGTTTCCATCCCTTCCTAATGGCTAACAGGCCTATGAGCCACATGCTTAGTCCGTACAATGCATTAGCATAGTCTGCAAAGCATCACAACTAATCCAGTCTCCTTCTGGCATGTGTACCTTTTCGCAGGGATCACTGAGTAATGGTCATGAAGTGGGACATTGACTGATCTTTTTTTAAGATCAATTGTAGCTTCTCAATTATTAATTCCCAATTTAATCCATGGATTTTCAGAAGTAATTATACTCCTAACAAAAGTGAAGACAATTGCGCCATTTCTCAGTGCACTGACTTTCCAACTAGAGAACTGGAAACTCAAACATTGAAGGATACTCTGAGTTATTTATAAGGTGGAAAATTAATTCCTTCCACTACCATACCTCACTCACCATCCAACAGTTTGGTGTGCAGGTGGATCACAATGACCAACAAAGTCCCAAGTTTACTCCTTGATCTTTGCTGAATTAAAGGGCAGTGGACTTGATCTCATTACCTCTGAACTAGAAAAAGGGATGCATGCACACGTGTGTGAGGATTAATCATGGTTGTGACTTGCCAACTCCCACATAAAAAGATTATTACTGAATATATTTTCTTGTAGTCTCCTGGTACAAATATAACAAGTAGCCTCCTAGTGGCAACACTAAAGACAAAGCTATGAAGAAACTTGTTCCCATTGATCCAGGATCTGAACTAATTACTTCTGTCTCCCTTTATTTTCCTCCAAGTCCTTGCTGTGACCTCTTCCCATGATTCATCCCCTTCCTGCAACTTGATAGTATCATCTATTATTTACCTCCCTTAGCATGGACACTATTAAACCCTCAAACAACATCAATAAAAACAGATTATCTATTGCTGTTCCAAGAGCTTATCGTGCACAAATTGGATAGCATGTGGCTATACTTAAAAGCCATTGGTTGTGAAGCCCTTTGGGAGGTCTTGAGATCATGAAAGATGCTATGCTAATGAATCTGCTTTCTTCTTTTAAAAATGTCTTATCCTTTCATAATTGCATGATTTCTTGCAGCCCTAGAATCGCTTCAAGAACATCATGTTCCTCTATGTCTGGCCTTATGCTCTATCGTCCCCATCATAAATCACTTGCCCTTTCCTTCTTCTTTAAGACCCTCTATAAGCCCTGTAATCTTTGACTTAGCTTTTAGTCACCCTTCTAAAATATCCTTCAATGCTTCCATTTTTTAATACCTCTATAAAGTATCCTGGAACTTTTTTTACATTAAAGGTGGTATATCTGTGCAAATGTTTATACTTGTTTTTGTTGTAATCATTGTATTCTTCTTTTCTTCCAGTGAAACACCATCACCTAGTGGTAGTAACAATCTTGGTAATTTAGACAGCATCCGACGTGGCAAGACAATGGGTGTTCTGATGCTACAAAATCCTCATATACTCCATCCAGGCCGTACCAGTCAGATGTGGGCTACCTGAACTTATCAAGCTGTTCACGGTTCAGGGACCAGGATGATACCGAAGTCTAGGCAGTGATGATGTGTGATCTGAAGTTGACTGAGACAGAAGTAGATCTGAGTACAATTTAAGTGGATCCTGATGGGTGCTACTCAAAGAAAATTCGAAGACTGAATGATCCACGAGGTGTTTCTATCTGGAGTTAAAGTAATGCTGGTAACGGAGCCAGGGACATACTGATTCAACATGCAGCAAACTGTTGTCTTTGTCACGTTGCCTAACAGGAATATTAACACATCTTTCTCTGGATGAGTAGTGATAGATTGGCTGCAATACCTGTCTTGGCACTGGTCCAGCTATTGCATTTACAAGCACACGAACGCTGGAATTGTACCAGTATTTCAAATGTCATGGGTACAGGTTGGGCATGTAAAACACTGTGGTTCTGTGGTACTAATGTCCCCAATCCTCTCCCAGTGTAAAAATGAACTTTGGTGCTGCTATCCACTTTGAACAATGCAAAGAAAGAGTTCATTTGTATGAGTAATTGGTTTTGCCAGGATGTAATTTAAATTCCTTATTTGTGCTAAGTTTTGCAATGGTACTTGTAAAGTAATTTTATTTCAGTAAATTTCCACAGTTTAGAAAACATTAAGGCATTAGTATTAGAAAATAGTACTAGTAATTAAGATGATAAAGCTCCATGTTGAGACTACTTGCTCAACCTAATGCCTTCTTGCACTGCCTTAGTGCCAGATTGCTTTCTCCTGAGGTTTTGAATTGAATACAATTACTTCTGGCCTGATTGCTTGGTGGATAAAGCATGAGAGAGAGTCGTGTTGAAGAAGGGATTGAAGAAGGAGAGCAAATAATTGCACTAGAAACATATTTATGGACCTCTAAAATGTGTCAGGTAATTTCTAACTTAACTCCCAACAGATGACACTAAAAAATGGGAACGCAAGCATGCAGAAATGAAGGAGAGTAACACTGTTTCAGTACTGGCTAATGTTCTCCTCTGAAGTAATGTTGCCTTTTCCATATTCATGGCAAACCAGCAGTCACAGCTTTTGAAGTGATTTAAGGAGATGATGCATTGGCACTACCAGTAAAACAGGTAGTGCAATGCAGGTTTATCCTTCGAAGTAAGTTCCCTTCTCAGTTGTGCCTTGGGTGGGGTAGAGTAGTAGTAGTAGTGGAGTTTTGATAATTCCCCGAAGGACAGTCTGAGGGAGGAGTCACCCAAGACTGTTTCTCACATGTCTCCAAGTAGGACAAGAGCAGCACTGGCAGAGACCCCAGAGTAGGTCTCCACTCATGGACTGGTGCTTGGAATGCAGGAATTTCTAAATGAAAAGGAGAAAAACATAATTTAAAATAAATGGACCAAACAATGTGAGATTGGAACTCTGTTAATTTAGCAGTTGGGTACTAAGGCAACTCTCCAACTAACTGCCATTAATCTAGATTTGATACACTTTGTCTCATCTTGTCCAAGCAAGAAATAATGACTTTCATATTCAAGTATATCTGTTACTGATACTAGAAGTCAGTTTCTACACATTGGGTTGAGGGAACTTACGGATTTGGTGTCTACATTTCTTTGTTATGTTGTTCTGTTATGTTATATTGTTCACTATGCTTCCTATGTAATGGAGTGACCCAGCTGGAGTTTGCCAAGCTGGAACTAATGATCTGCACCATCATCTGCTGCAAGGATGCTGTCTTTGCAGCAGAGTTTGGAACAGTCATGCTTACTATTGCGTTCTTCAAAACTCACTGTACATGGCACTCTTGTGCAGCTGATTGTTGTCTCTGCTCATGACCTGGTTGAGCCAGATCATTTGCTTCCTGTACTAACATGGATTCCACATCTGGTGTGTGCGCTGGTCATAGTGCTTTGGTGCTGGTGATTTTGTCAGACCTTTTACTTCCTATTATGCTGTGGGAAAAGCGAAATCAGGAGGACTTAAAAAAAAAGGGACATGAGGTAGCTTTAGCAGATAAGGAGAGTCCTCAGAGATTCCATAAGTATTTTAAGAGCAAAAGCGTAACTAGGGAGAGAATAGGGCTCCTTTAAGATCAGTGTGTGGTTGTGTGTGTGTGGAGCCACAGGAGATGGGCAATGTCTTAAATGAATATTTCTCATAGAGAAGGTTATGGAATTTGAGGAGGAGAATAATGATGTCTTGAAACATATCCACATTACAAAGAGGAGGTGCTGGCGGTCTTAAAGCGTATAAAGGTGGATAAATCCCCGGGACCTGACCAAGTGTATCCTAGGATATTGTGGGAAGCAAGGAAAGAAATTGCTGGAGTCCTGGCAAAGATATTTGTATCATCATTAGCCACGGGTGAGGTACTGCGAAGGCTGGAGGGTGGCTGATGTTGTGCCTTTATTTAAGAAAGGCTGCAAGGATAAACCAGGAATTACAGGTGATGAGCCTACATCAGTGGTGGGAAAATTACTGGAGGGATTCTGAGAGACAAGATCTGCCTGAATTTGGAAAGACAAGGACTGATTAGGGATAGTCAGCATGGCTTTATGTGGAGGAGATCGTGTCTCACGAATTTGATTGAGTCTTTGAAGAGGTGAGCAAGAGGATTGTGAGGGTAGGATGTTAGATGTTGTCCACTTGGACTTTAGCAAGGCCTTTGACAAGGTCCCACATGATAGGCTGGTCTGGAAGGTTAGATCACATGGGATCCAAGACGAGCTAGCCAATTGGATACAAAATTGGATTAGTGGAATGAGGCCAGGGTGGTGGTAGTGAAAGGTTGTTTCTCATATTGGAGGCCTGTGACCGGTGGTGTGCTGCAGGGATCATTGCTGGGTCCCCTGTTGTTTCTCATAGATGAGAATGTAGTTGGCATAGTTAGTAAATTTGTGAGTGACATGAAAATTGATCATATAGTGAACTATGAAGAAGGTTATCTAAGATTACAACAGGGTCTAGATCAAGTGGACCAAGGAATAACAGATGTAATTTAGCTCGTACAAGTGCAAAGTGTTGCATTTTGGGAAGTTAAATCAGGGCAGGACTTGCACAGTAAACAGAAGGGTGCTGGAGAGTGTTGTAGAACAGAGGGAGACGTAGGGGTACAAGTACATTGTTCCCTGAAAGTGGCAACAAAGGTAAACAGGGTGTGAAGAAGACATTTGGCACACTTGCCTTCATTGGACAGGGTATCAAGTATAAGAGTTGGGACATCATGATACAACTGTACAAGACATTGGTGAGACAATACTTAAGAGTATTGTGTACAATTCTGGTTGCCTGGGTATAGGAAGGATGTTGTTAAGCTGGAAAGGGTGCAGAAAAGATTCACAACCATATTAATGGGACAGGAGGCCTTGAGTTATAAGGAGAGACTGGATAGGCTTGGGCTTCTTTCAACTGGAGTGAAGGAGGCTGAGGGGTGACCTTAGAGATTTTAAGATCATGAGGGTTATGGATAAGGTGAATGGTTGCAGTTTTTTTACAAGGGTAGGAGGGCCTAAAACTAGGTTGCATAGATTTAAGGTGAGAGCAGAAAAATTTAAAGGGGTCTGAGGGGCCAAACTTTTCACACACAGGGTGGTGGGTATGTAAAGTGAGATGCCAGAGGAAGTGGTAGAGGCAGCTACAACACTCAAAGACATTTGGACAGGTACATGGATAGGAATGGTTTAGAGAGATATGAGCTAAATGCAGGTAAACGGGGCTAGCTCAGGTAGGCAAATTGGTTGGCATGGACGAGTTGAGCCCAAGAGCCTGTTTCCCTGCTGTATAACTCTATGACTCTAGATGGCATCATTGCAGGCAGTTAAGGCTTTTAATATGGTAATGACAAAAGGAGCACAGCACCTCTAATGTGGTATTTTGTAGGCAGTTTGATATGCCACCGTCCCTGTCTCCCCTTTGTCTTGTCCAGTGTTTTACTTGTAGATGAGTAAAAGTTAGGGTAACTCACTTTAAGCATGCTGAAGGTTCTTTACTAGTACTGGTATCACCATTTACAGTTGCTGGATCTGGGGCAACACCCACAAAATACTGGAGGAACTCAGCAGGTCAGGCAGCATCTAGGGAGGGAAATATAGGGTCCCTGATGAAGGGTCTCGATACAAAACATCGACTGTTTATTTCCCTCATAGATGCTGCCTGACCTGCTGAGTACCTCCAGCATTTTGTGTGTGTTGCTCCAGATTTGAGCATCTGCAGAATCTCTTGTGTCTCTGTTTTGCTGCTCCACTGCGAAGTCTCTTTGAGGTATGCCTATCCTGAAGAAGTTTTCCTCCTCTCTTCGATGGGAGCTCTGTGAGGCCCCCTCTCACTACTCCCCCTTTGTGATCACTGCTGCTCTCCAGCTGAGTCTTAATGAAGGGTCTTGACCCGAAACGTCGACTGTGTATTTCCCTCCATAGATGCTGCTGACCTGCTGAGTTCCTCCAGCATTTTGTGCGTATTGTTCATCATTTACTGTGATACCTAGATCACAGAATGACTTAAAGTTGCTTAACTGGCAGCCATTCACTTTTATTTCCGCTGGTGATAGAGACCTTGGGTTTCTTTACAGATGTCAACAAAGAGTCCAGCATGGACAAAGGAATTCAGTAAATCATTATAAGCCAATCTCGGAATGGATGCCAAATGATGAGTCATTAGCATTCAGTAGATCCTTTACATCACTTTGTTGGGATTTGCTTTTGACCTCGAATCTGTGGAGGCTTAGAAGTCCATCATCAAACTCTTGTCAAGATGCCATCTCTGGTGGTAATGCAAGTACTGACCTCAAGCACTTCAGCAAGAACAGAGTAAATAAGAAGTATTAAGTCAAAATAGAAAATCCTGGAAACATTCAGCAGGTAAGGCAATACCTGTGAAAAGACAAACAGATTTAAATGTTTCAGGTCTGAGACCCTTTGTCAGAATTGGGAAAGAGAGAAAAGAAGTCAGCTTTTAATTGCGGAGAAGGTGGGAGAGGGATGGATAGGACAAAGTAATATCTCTGATGGGATAAACCAATGGGTTAGTAGTAGTTTGCTTCTTTGTCTGTGTTATGATTTGATAGTAATGTGGCTGTGGGACATGCCCAACAGGCCAGGTCTGTACTAATGGAGAGAGAACAACAGCCAAAATCACAGATGAATGACTGGCAGCATTGACCAATTCTTGATATAGACGGAAAGAAAGAACGAGTTACCTAAAGTTGGAGAATTTGATATTGAGTCTGGAAGGCTGCAATGTGCCCAGGCATAAGAGATATTAAAATTGATTTTTAAAATCAAACCACTTAAGGAATGTTAAAAGTTAAATAAACGAAAATCATGAAAGAAGAAGAAAAGAGTGGGGATATTGGGTTAGAGCAGGTTGAGTGACGAGATCTTAAATTTTACATCTTTGTTCTTATAATGTATTTATACATCATTTTTATTTGTGTCTATTTTTTATACAGAAACCTTTTTAGATGAGGTTGAAATTCCATTTTCTATTCTGATTTATATGTAGATTCACAAACGAGATGGCAAATAAATAGGAGAGAGTCTAACTTTATTTAGTCGAAGATTTAGAAATTTATGTTATAGATGATTAATGTGCAAACACCTAACCACTGATTTTTTTTTCCCAATTTTCTGTTTTCTGATTTAACTGGTTAGGATTGAACTTCAAATGCACTTGCACAGTTTGGCATTTATATGTGTTACTTTTATTACAATGTAATGTCAGTTTATTTTAATTTGATAGCCCAGGTGCTTCGGTTTCTCGATGTCTCACGTTTCTCAGGGCCTCATGTCAGTGATGTGGATGCCTAATTAGTCACACAGGAACCTGGTATGTCTGGCGCAAGCACTTCTTGTGTTATTTACCCAAGTTGACCTATGATGTCTGTCAGAAGAAATGGATAAAGTCAGTGATTGACAACTTTGATAAATAGAACATTGTCAGTAGGAACTGTGGATGGATGATAAGTGTTCAGTTAAATTTTTCTGGATAGAAAATTGACAGCTGCCTATAATTAGAGCAAGTCTGAGCTGATGAATCTTTATTCAGAAAACACACTAATAAGACTTAGAAGGTATAAAACTTCCAGAACACAGTATTAAAGAGGACTAATCAGTTGAGTAATCTTGAAAGCACTCCATTAAGAACAGATATGCAGCTGATTGCATTGAAGCATGATGAGGAAAGAGAGGCCCTCTGGTGCCAGTCCCTTCTCTTCAGTGACTGCAATTGCAACTGAGATTCATAGGTACTTGCTAGTTGACCAGCCTTTGTATGAAGCTTTTTTACAATCTTTGTCTGATATTCCTGCCTTTCTCAGCTGAAAGGTTAGTAATTAAGCCTTTTTTTAGATATGTTATTGTTCATTACTTAGGTGATATTATTTTAGAAATGTGAAATATGTTATGAAGCTCATTTGGTAGCACAGATTTGTTGCCGGAAAAGAAACACAACTGTGTATATTTGGCTATAGATGCTGGAGGGGAAGTTATTTTCTGTTTTGTTTAGTGAAATTGGTACTACAAAGACATTGCTTAAGTCTTAATTTTAAACTCCTTGTTTTCAAAGCACTCCTTGCAGTTCTCTGTAACTTTCCAAGATAATCAGCAGAACTCCATTTCTGGCTTCTTGACCTACCACCATTGGCACCCATACCTTCAAATGCCAAGATCCAAAGGGCTGAGACTCCACTTTCCCCAAGGTGCAGAGAGCTGAGAGAAGGGAGTTACCAACATGGGCAGAGGGCCTCAAACAACCTCCACCCCACCATGATGATCATTAAATACAATGATATATTGATATTGTCCATAAAATATATCTTTAATGTGCCCTGTCAAGGTGGATCAAATAGAAATTCCTCTACACATCCCAACTCCTCATCTCAAAACCTCTCTAACTCCCTACCTTTCTTTCCCCCCTCTGAGATGCTTTTTATAACTTATTTCAATAACGAAGCTTTCAGTCACCTACATTTATATCTCCTTTATGTGGCTCATTGTCAATTTTTTCTTTGAAAATGCTCCTGAATTTGTTGAGAGAGTCAGGTGTATTTAACCCTGCTCAATATTCCCCATGCCTCTTGTGTTAAATTTGGTGCTTAGAGCAACTCTTCCACCTTCTATTGCTGTTGAAGAAAGCAACGTCAAACATCCCTTCCAAGGTCACAAATATGTTTTCTATGTAGAGTGTTCTGCTATACATAGATTGCATGTTATTTGTTGGTATATTTTGATTACACTAATTTCCCCCATTTTAAAAAAAACTTTTTTTGGACTTGAAACTGACTCTGATGTCACAAATTGTGTAACACTGTACAATATGTGAATCAGAAGTTTGTAGAAATGTTACAGTGAAGGGGACCATTTGGCCCATCAAATTTATGCTGCCTCCTAGTAATTCTCTTGTCTCCTCTCTAGAACCTCATTCTTTCTTAAGTGCTTCCTTTGTTACCCCACATACATCCTATGACACCAAATTGTATCTGCTTCCCCTTGGGTGGGGCAGACTTGCTAAAAACATCGGCAAACATGCAATTTACTGATCAGCATAATGTCTAAGTAAACTCGCCAACCACTCAATGACTTTTAACCTTAATTAAATATAAGCTGTTACTATGAATTGGCCGTGCTTCCATTTCTTCCACTTTTATTGAGATTCATTATGTTCAGAGTTTCTGTGCCATATGTGTATTAGCTGCAGTGTTCCCATAATCGGCTGTCAAAAACAAATTGTGTACGAAACAGCAGTAATGTTAGGAACGAGATTGCAGCCACTGGCTTCCTGTTGGTCAGATGTTGTAACTCATCATAGTTGTGGAGATAGGAAAAACTGAATGGGAAGTGGTGAAGTTGAATTTTATGTTCAATACTGACAAAAAAAACTGTAACCACCAATCCTGGACTGGTGGTTTACAGTTTTTCACAATAATATTCTTTTTCACAATAATGTCTCACTTTGAACAAGTAGTTGGATTGGTTATGTGTCTCATTAACTTTAATATCTCATGTATTTGCCTAATAAGAATGGGCTGGCCTGCGTCTTGTGTAGGTAGTTTTGCCAAGTTTGCTCACTTTTCCTCCTGGTTTATATATTTTCTGCAGTCTGATGAATTTGTATTAGAATGTAATGACCCATTCAATTATCATCACCTGATGTAAGTGCTGGTCTGTGGTGAATGCTGAGTGCAAGAAACTGAACAGGTGCATGTTATTCCCTTTGATGCATCTTTCCTCTTTTCAGTTCACTGTATTTAGCTGATCTGTAGGAGGTAACTGGATCAAGGGCAAGCACAATCGTAGGATTGATTTTAAAAGTTTTGCTGAGTGCTGGATTATAGGATGAAGGAAATTGAATTAATGTTGTCTCCAATGAACACCAATGTCAGATAGATTGTGAACATAGAATGAAAAGCTGTCGAAATTCGGTACCCATAGTTCTAGTCAGGATACTGTGTTAATTATTCTTCTTGAGCTGTCCATTTGGATCAAGAAGGACCTGCCTTTTAGCCCAGCTTGTGTGGATTCTGAGAAGGCTGGTGACACCAATGTGGGATCTACAGAATCTACCTCAGTTGGGGAAGAAGGTTCTTTCAAGGGCAGGTGAGTGAGTAGTATGGGAGGTGTTGGACTCCTAACTGTTTTTCACTGGGCTGCCACTTGAGGCTCAAGATTCTCAGTGCCAACTCAGATGTTGCTTCTCCATTTAGATTGATCACAGGCCAATGATTCACACCAATTGTTGAGGATGGCACATTTTCCTCAAGGATGCTGTGAAACCATCCTTGAAGTGTTTCCTCTGTGTTCCTGGTAACCTCTTGCCATAACAGAACACTGAGCAGAATGCCTATTCAGGAGCCTGATACTGAGCATGTCAACGAGTCCAGTCCATTGGAGCTAGCTGAGTGTAATTAGTCTTAGTGCTCAGGATGTTGGGCTGGGAGAGGATGCTGATGTTTGTTCACTTATTCTGGCCTGTGGATTTGGAGATTTTTGCCAACACAGAGTTGGTGCTTCTCCAGGACTTTGATGTGCCTAATGTAGATATCAGTTCTCTGAAGCACATGGGGAGGTGGGTGCAATGGTCTCCCAGCTTAATGATAATTGAGGGAATGCTGTTTTGATGCAGGTACCTTCTTTGGGTGACGGCATTAACTATTTGTCTCTGACATTGGACTGCATGTTAATTTACAGGAGCAAATCCCTAACTCCTTGCCCCTAAACCCCTTCAAGATCTGGGTAGCATGAAGCTGTTCAACAATGTTGAAATTGCCATAAAACTTGTGGCTAATTTTCTTTTAAGCAAGTATCGCTGTCATTCCATTGTCAATGTATTTTTAATGCTGGTGTGTGCTGTAGAGTTCAGTTTCTGTATTTGCATTAGAATCTTCACTTGTCTTTAATGACTTTATAATGCACAATCAGCTAACAAAATGAAGACTATTTTAGAGTTGTATATGGTAAACTAGGCAGCTAGTTGATATTTAATTTTATATGTACAATATTTTTAGTACAAGATAACACTAAAATATACTCTATAAAAGCAGAGCGTATGAACTCATCCCTGATTCTAAGAACACTATCGTACCATTTTGGTTTTAGGATGTGGTTAATTTACAGTTACTGTTGTATGAGCAGAGTTGGTTCTTAGCTGTGATTATAAGTTATTCAGAAAGTTGAGGCTGACTGAAACAAGTTTCAGGGTGACCCAATCTATTTGGTTAAAAAGAGAGGCTCACGTATTTTTGGTGGTATTGGCTGATTTGTTCTCCATTACATGTCATTGGTTTTAGGATCCTGATCTCTTCTCAGAAGAGCATCTACATGCCTGTGATGCTGCTGCAAGCAAGTTTTTCATTGTACCTGTACCTCACCGTACTTGTGCATGTGACAATAAACTTGACTTGACTTGAGTATGGACTAAAATTCCTTCACAGCCTTTCAAAAGTCTTATGCAGTTGAAAATTGGCTTGGCCCAGAGTGGAGTAAAATTGCCCCACACCTGGGATAGATTGGCGCTGGTCAAGAAATTCAACTTCACTTTTTAGCAGGATTTTTATTTGCCCAGGTACCTTTTTTCCAAGAATGATGTCAACAGTAACACAGCACACACAATTCATCTCCAGTGTGATTTTCAACCATACTACTTTGAATGTAACTGGGGGGTGGCTTTTAAATTATATTCTTTGTTCTCACTGAGATCTATGACCTCCTGTGATTTCACACACAGCCTCACACTTGTGCCTAAACTGCTTTCTCTATGGAGATCAAGATCATTCTTGGCTTCCTAGCCATGGGATCATTCCAAGCAACTGGTGATTTTTGTTTTGTCACATCTCGTAGCCTGCTGCTCGCTGCTACATTAGAGAAGTTGCCCAAAACTCCTTATCTAACAACACACTTCATCTGCTTTTGTTCTACACCATAGGGGCAGCAGAAGGGGTTTAGACATTTGCCTCCATTGCAGACTTCCCTAATCTGTACATGCCCATGTAGAGATCTCCCTCAGCCTCCTCTGTTGCCCCCTTGAACAAAGACATGAATCTTGCAGCCACTATTCTTCACCAGTCTTTCCAAATTCTGACTCAATGGGAGCGCACTCGCACCCATTTCCATCATTCTGTATGGATCAGCAACTCCCTAGAGACAGAAGGGTGGTATTTGTATTGTGGTGTGTCCCTGAAAGAGCCAGCTGCTGAGATTGCAGCAGGCAGACTGAATGCCAGAGGTGAAGGAACTTGCAACAGTTCAACAGAATACACCTCACTGAAACTGACAGAAACACAAAAAAGCTACTCTGCAAACCTGAGATCACAACCTCGTGCAACTTTTACAGACATCGTTAGGGTGACCCACAATGCTCTTTTACTTCCATTAAAATGTAGTAAAATAATCTAAGCAGAATATGGCCTGTAGGAGTGGTTTCTACTTAAGTCATTTTTACTCGCCCTGCCCTGAGGTACATAAGTAACATGGTCAAATGATCACTAATAATTAGTGCCTATCTTGAACATGCTGTCAGTATGGGTACGTTGCACAGGCCAGGCAGGAAAAAATAAGTAAATTGGTGTGGGAGACAGCCAGGTTACAACTTTGCTACCTTGCAGCCAAATACAGAAGCTGAGGTAAAGGTGGAGGAAAGCTGGAAGCTGCTGAGTTGCCCACAATGATATGAAGCAACAAAAGGAAAAGAGATTTTTACACCTACCTGCCCACTTTAATGGATAGCTGTGAGTGTGGTGTCAAAGGAGGGTGAAAGTAGCTGAGGAATCTGTCTGGGACTCCCGCTCAAGTTCGCTGATGACATGAAGGTTGGTGGTGTTGTGGATAGTATAGGAGGTTGTCAAGGGTTACAACGGGACATTGATAGGACGCAAAGCTGGACTGAGAAGTGGCAGATGGAGTTCAATGCAGAAAAGTGTGAAGTGATTCACTTTGGAAGGTCAAATTTGAAGGCAGAATACAAGGTTAATGGCAGGATTCTTAGCAGTGTGGAGGAACACGGGGATCTTGGGGTCCAAGTCCATAGATCCCTCAAAGTTGCCACTCAAGTTGATAGGGTTGTTAAGAAGGTGTATGGCATGTTGGCCTTCATTAGTTGGGGGATTAAGTTCAAGAGCCGTGAGGTAATGTTGCAGCTCTGTAAAACCCTGGTTAGACCACACTTGGAATATTGTGTTCAGTTCTGGTTGCCTCATGAAAGGAAGGATGTGGAAGCTTTAGAAAGGGTGCAGAGGAGATTTACCAGGAGGCTACCTGGATTGAAGGGCATGTCTTGTGAGGATAAGTTGAGCGAGCTAGGGCTTTTCTCTTTGGTGCAAAGGAGGATGAGAGGTGACTTGATAGAAGTGTACAAGATGATAAGAGGCATAGATCGAGTGGACAGCCAGAGACTTTTTCCCAGGATGGAAATGGCTAACATGAGGGGGGCATAATTTTAAGGTGATTGGAGGAAGGTATAGGGGGGATGTCAGTGTTGAGTTTTTTTACGCCAAGGGTGCGTGGTAGGGGCCGAGGGCTCTGGTAGAGGCAGATATATTACGGACATTTAAGGGACTCTTAGACATGTAGATGATAGAAAAATGGAGGGGTATACGGGAGGGAATGGTTAGATTGGTATTGGAGTAGGTTAAAAGGTTGGCACAACATCATGGGCCAAAGGGTCTGTACAGTGATGTAATGCTTTATGAAACAGCACACAAAACATCAACATTTCAAGTAAAGTATAAACATTTGTGGTGGATTCTGCTTTCTCATGCTGCTGTTGCGTGAGGAAGCAGGAACTGAATTGAATGCAGGAAATTATTTTGAATTAAACTATTTACATTAGCAGCATTACTGTGCAGCTTGCCATTTTTGTACACAAACTCAAATATTTAAACCTTTCCTTATTGTGAAGTGTGGGTCTCATAGGCAAGGCATTTTATTGACCATCCTTAATTGGACCTTGAGAAGATGGTAATGAAACTGCTTCAGTCCTTCAGGATGAAAACTACTTCTATAGTACTGTTACATGGGGAGCTCCAAGATTTGAAATAAGTACCACAAACAAAATTGATATATTTCTAAGTCCAATGTATGGCTTGGAGGGGGTTTTGTGCGGGTATTGTTCCATATTGAGACAAAATACAAATATTTTCCTATGAATACACAATTCTAAGCAGAAGCTAATATCTGTGGCTACCTTTTTATGATTTACTCCCTTTGACTCACTGGTTTCTATTGCAATCTTCTTCATTTAATCAGTGGACAATGCAGAAGAAATTTATTCTTAGAGGGGCTCAAAGACAACCATGAAATGGCTTTGAACTGAATTAAATAACTTAATTTTAAAATTATTTGTCAATATAGAAGTGTTATCCGGAGTTCACTAATGGTTCTTCACATTCTCATTACTGCAGTAAGTCTTGTTTGTATCATAATTGTTACTGTGTAATGTTAATTTCTCTTGTACCACCTTATTGTACCTAATGTACAGTATCAAGATGTGCCAGTGTAGCAAATTCCTTTTCTTCTAAAGGATTATTGCCATATAAACAGGTTTTGAAAAAATAATTTCAAGGATTGTTTAAAAAAATATTAAGCCTTCAAATGTATGACTTTTATAATGGAAACTGGTTATTTCTGATGAATGTTGTACTGAACAAACAGGTTGGTTTCCCGTGTGGACGCTGATCATCAACAAACATTGCAATTCCATTCATGTCATCCTGCCCACACATCCAGTTTTTGATCCAAAAATGTGGGGGAATTTATCCAAAGTGTGTTTTAATTAATCCAATGTGAGATTAAATCATTTTCTTCCCCTCCTAATTAGTTAAAATGTTGCTTTTGTTGTAGTAGATTTAGGTCAAAATTGGAAGCCAAGCTCGGGAGCCAAAGGTCCTACTTGCCACAATATTGGATATTGGAAGTTCTACATGTGTCCTAGACACTGAGTTCATCGATCATTTTTATTGCATCATTTTAAGAGTCTTTTGCCATTGCTCATTGTTTAAACATCCATAAATTCTAACCAATTCCCATAAGTTGCATTTTTCATATATCGGGCAAAAAGGAAGATTTAACAATGCAATAACAAAAATAGTAAGAAGCACGGTATTCAGTTCAAGAACTGAAACAGAACAGCAGATATGTGCTTTATGTGGGGCCTTCACTAGAACTGTTTCTGGAAATTATGATGTTTTTTCACGTGGCATTGTAAATACACTTACAGTTCTCCCACTCATCTGCGTAAGTGGGGGGAAAATGCTATATTTGAGCAAAAAAATGATCTGTAAATTACGAAAACAATTTTAGTACCTGGTTTAGTTTATATTGTACATGTCAAGAATTTAATATTTGTATGCAATTTTTATTCAATATAGAGCAGTACAGATTTTTAGCAAAATAAATGTATGCTATATACATGTATTTTGAAGTAAAGATGTATAATTTTCTAAGTGCCTGCTTGGGATGCATTTATTTTATGTAACTAATGTATTATCTAGCTATTGTGGCCAATTCTAAGAGTTCCTCAGCTTTAAACTCTAGGTGAAAATCAAAAACTTAACGAGGATTATAGACTTGCTTGAATGGTTCTTTCCCTCTCCCCATTCCACTACCTCACTCAAAACTGCCCTCCCTGTGTCCTCTTTCTTCAAAAAGGACAATGTTATGGCAGGTGTTGAATGATGGATGGAGAACACTTGTGGAGAATGATTATGTGAGAATGCATCAGTTTAAGTGTGAATTTGCAGAAATGGAAATGTGAGGCAGATAGTGATGGGTATACCTGTAAATTAAATCGGTCTGTAAAATATCGGCTTCAGAGGGGAGAGAAGTTGTGGTGACTATATATCTAGAGTGTTGATGAATATACTATTTGTCTGATTGTTCCTGTCCTGCCTGGCTGTAGTCATTCAATGCTCATCGTCTCAGCCCAGGCCACTGCTGCAGGAGTTTCCCAGGACAGTCCTAGGCCTGGCTGCTGCTTCAACCTTCCCTCCATGAGGAGTAATCCATTCCATTCACAGCTCCTCAGGTTATGAAGCAGCTCCAGACCTCATCACAGCCTTGGTCCAAACTGGACAAAGGTGACATCAAGGTAGTAATTGACCTAGTGCAGTGTTGAAGAGCCCTGGTGAAACTGAAGTCAGTGACATCGGGGGAAAACACTTTAAAGAATGGAGTTGTACCTTGCATAAAGGAAGATGGTTATGGTTGTTGAAGGTCAATTATCCCAGCCTTAAGACATCCTCGGGGCATTGTCCAATAGCCATCTACCTTCAACTGCTTTATCGATGATCTTCCTTCCAGAATAAAGTTGGAAGTAGGACGTTTTCTGACGATTGTACACTATCTTCAATTGCACTTAGCTCCCCAGCAAACAAAGCAGCTCATGCATGCAGCAAGAATTAGGCAACATTCAGGTGTAGGCTGGCAAGTGGCAAGTAACTTTTGTGCCTCAAAAGTGCCAGGTAATGAGTATCTCTAACAGAAAACTTAACCACCTACCCTTGATGTTCAATGGCATTAACGTCTCTGACTCCCCCACCTTCAACGGCCTGGGTTTTACCATTGACCAGAAGCTGAACTAGATCAACCATATAAATATCATTACCTCAAGAGCAGGTCAGAGGCTGGGTATCTTATGGTAAGTGACTCGGCTACAGACATCTCTAAGCCCTTCCACCATAATCTTGCCCATGCTACTCTGACAGCACCTCTCAAACCTGTTTTTCTTGGTAGAGGTCATAAGGGCCTTCTGACATAGGAACACAATTATGTACAGGTTCACCATCCTGATTTAGCAGTATATTGCCAGTCCTTCATCGCTGGCTTTAAATGCTGGAACTCCTTGCCCACCAGCACTGTGGGAGCCACTTCATCAAAGGGACTGTAGTGGTTCAAGATGTCATCTCACCTTGAGGGCAATTGGGGATGGACAATAAATGTTGGCTTCAACAATGGAGCCCAGATCCTGAAAAATGATGAAATATAAAAACCTTCCACTTCATGGTACCATGTCCAAATACTGATCGCTCCATTGAATTTGTCCTTGCTTTTGATTACCACAGGAAAGCTGTTTTGACTCCAAGTTTACTAGAACCTTGCAAAATAGTTTAGACTTGTGAAAATGTAATTATTGACTTGATAATTCTGTGGAGGAAGCAGGTAAATTAATTGTGTCGTTGGGTGAGTCTTGTACTACTGAAATGAATAGCTCCTTTGAATTTAAGTTCTTTTAAAAAGACTCATGGTTCGTCTATGTGCTGGATAAGAAATGGGGTTAATTTTATGTGAAGGCCACAATCGTCTTTACGATATAATTACTTAACCTCTGTGTTAGCTCACTTTAAGTGTGGTCACAGTGAATGTGCAAACTCCACATGGTCAGCACTGGAGGTTGGGATCGAACCCAAGATGCTGGAGCTGCTGTACCATTGAGCCACCCAAAACAGAAGAATTCTGTAAATTATTGGCCACACAAAAGCAAACATTCAAAAACTTCCACATCAGCCAAACTTCAATACCTTCCAATCTTTCTCCTTTTTTTTGATCTTGAATCTAGAACTCAGATTATCAAACTAGTTTGACCAATAATCCTGAACAATGTTTCTGGGCTTGCCACAATCGACACACCCTTTTCCAGCAGCACCCGTCATCTGACACCTTTCTTATTTCTACTTGTCTGTGGATATTTGTTAGACTTTTTGCCGTGCCTGGGTCTCTCAAATCAAAACCTGACCTGGCTGTATTAGTAACAGGTTCTTTGCATGTTCTAAACGCTCTTCTTCAACATGGAGATTGTCTCCTGCCAATTGATTCCAATCTAATGTACCTCTTCCTTTTACATTATAAGAAGCCACAATCTGTTAGCAAATGCTTCTAGGTGTTCCTCTTTCCCCTGGGTAGTCTGTCTCATCACTGCTTCAATACCAGCAATTGGCTTGGCATCATCCCAGGTTACTGCGGGTCAGCAGACTTGGTGCCTTTGGATGGAGGGGAAATGGACAGTCAATGTTTTAAGTCAAGACTATTCATCTGGACTGAAAGACAGAAGGGGGATGGCCGGTATAAAAAGGTGGAAGGAGGGGGTGGAGCAAGAGCTGGCAGGCAATAGGTGGATCCAGGTGAGGAGGGGTGAAAAGCAGCTGGGGAAGAGGAAAGCAGGAATGGTGCCAGAACCTGAGAGGTGATAAGTAATGGAGTCTGATAGGAGAGGAAAGGGGAGCATGGAATAAAAGGAGGGAGGTAGAGAGGGCAGATGGGAGCAGTGGGGGAGGAGAACCGATGGGAGGAGTGTGTGGGTGATGGAGATGGTAGAGGACGGGAAAGAGACGGGGTGATGGGGGCTGGGGAGAGCGAAGGGACAGGGGAAGCTGTTCACTGCTGTAAAATTCAATGTTCTTGCTGTTAGGTTGCAGACTACGCGGGCAAGATATAATGTGTTGTTCCTCTGGTTTGCAGTTAGCCTCTTCTTGGCAGTAGAGGAGGCAGAGGACAGGCATGTTGGTGTGGGAATGGGGAGGACGATTAAAATGGCTGGCAACTGGGAGAACAGTCAGAACTGCTGCATTCTGATTAAAAAAGACTTTTCTTCACATCCCTGCATTGCGGCCAGGGTTGCTTAGGGTTCTTGCATATTTCCTACATCTGAAGATGCTGCTGATTCCCTTCATTGTTAGGGAATATAATCTTCAGTACATGTCTCCAACCATCCAGTTATCATGTGGTGTACCAGTGCAGGAGTTCCCTCTGATTCCTCAGCCTCTCTAATGGGACTGGAGACAGCTGCAAGGCCACACAACCCCCCACCACCCCCCCCCCCTCCCTTACTCCCACGAACTGTTCTACCTTCTGTTTCTTTTTCCCCATGTCAGGCCCCACATTGGGTACCAAGTCTGTGGATGGATCCACAGACCTGAACTTTTCCAAGGTGGGGTGAACCTAATCAAAGTTCACAGAGTAACACAATACAATTTATTAAATGTTTATTAAACTAAGTAAACACTACAATTAAAACATAAATGCAAGCAGTCCAAGTATTACAACATAATCAAACTACGAAGGATTATACAGCACCCTACAAAATGACATGACTAATATTATCTTTGCATTATGATTTGGTTACATGGCTGAGCTGGACAAAGCGATTAATTACCATTGGGTTAGTCTTGCTGGTGCTTCTATATGAACCACACCTTTCACAGATTCTCCAGCTTGGTTTTAAAGGTTATTTTTTTAAATGTCCTTTTGTTCCTCATGACATACAGGGAAGGAATTTTTTTTGTGTGTGTAAGGACCACAACTGCCTTCACAACTGATATAGCTGGTATTAGTCTACCTTAAATGCATTCTTGCTGCAGGCAACTTTTAAGAGCTTACACAGATTTCTGACAGCAAATTGACAAAGCACTTGAGCAGTAGTGATAGAAATTGGAAATCAGTTACAGTAACTTGAGGAAAAGATGAGTGGTATTTTCTGTAAAGTTAAACATCTAGGGAGCCTAATTGCTGTGGGCAGCCCTATGTTCCTTTCAAAATCCATATTGACAAATTTATAATGCTATGTATGCCCTATTTGCAGCTTCAGTAAACTGGCAGCCACCTTGAAAGCATGGACTGACCAAACTTGAGAGCCAAACTGTGCCTGTACCTTCTGTGATAGGACACGAAGGCTCTTTATTTGACAGCTTTGACTGAATGGTACCTCTGGCAATCCATGAGCCAAAGGGAAGAAAGTTAATCTATTTACACTTGTGACTTATGTGCATAGTCTAGGTAACAAGAGCAAAATAGAGAAGCGAAAGCTTGGAAAGTGCAATTTTGATAAATGTCGGCAGCAACAGGACAAGGTTGAAAATTTCCAATTGGGAAAGTGAACAGGTGCTGCTTCCTTTAAAAAGTGCTTTTGGAAAATATTTAGTTGCGATTTGCTGAGCCACAAAACAATGTGAGTGAACATAACAGATCAGGCTCTGTGAGGTGGCTGGGCTTCGCTGGGGTAATTGGGCTGGATCGACACAATTGTCCCGACCTGTCTCTGAGGGAGGAAGTGAGAAACTTGACACAAGTATGATGGAGGTAAGGAGAACAAAAGGTGCTGTGTTGCAGAGAACTGCAAGCAAGGTGGACTTAAATTTATAATTACAGTCTGTGATTAGAACTTGCTTGTTGGATTGGGAATGAAAAGTGCTAGGGTTTTTAAAAAAAGCGTTAAGAATCAATCAATTTGTAATGTTTCTATCCCATGTTTATATTTTATTTCCCCCATGGTAATCTCCTCATCTGTGGGCCTATGCAATGTTAACAACACTGCTGCTCAGATGGGACAAAATCACCAACACATCACTGGAGGATTGCTTCACTGCAGCGATCCACAGCTCAGCTATGTGCTAAAAACACGGGTCAAGCGGGTGAGTTAATGTGAACTCCCTATTATTATGGTATCAAGAACTGAGGCCAAGGGTTGAAGGAAGGAAAGATTGGTGGTCAGAGGCCTCGACAGTGGCAGTTGGGGTGGGTCAGCGATCAGGTACGGGACTGAGTTGGTTTAGAATTCTGCGGGTTGGGGAGAGGTAGACATTGTAGGGATTGATTCTGAGTGGTGATGGGTGAGGGATCATAATTCTCCTCAGCTACAGAAGTCCCTGTTTTATCTGGCTGGAAATCTTTTGTTTATAAATGGCCCTTTAAGGACCGAAGAAATGGCTAGCAGTGCTATGTGAATCATTTGACATAGTCCAAAGATGAAAATCATGTTGTTCCAACTAGTAAAGAACACCATGTTCATTTTGGCCAGGGGTGCTTACCGTTTAGTTGAAAGACTGCTGAAAAATTGATTCAAGGAGCCAATGGGACACCTTTTTTTTAAAAAAAATCAGACTTTTAGCATGAACCCAGTGCTCCCCCAAGTGAATCAACAGGGACAAAATGGACCATTTGTGTCTTCACACAAAATGCTGGAGGAACTCAATGGGTCAGGCAGCATCTATGGAGGGAGGTGAACAGCTGACAGTCGAGACTCTTCATCTGGACTGGAAAGAAAGATAGGAGATGGTCAATGCAAAAAGGTGGGGGGAGGGGTGGAGCAAGAGCTGGCGGGTGATAGGTGGATCCAGGTGAGGGAGGGGAAGAGTGGGAATGCTGCAAGAAGCTGGGAGGTGATAGGTAGAAGTGACAGGGCTGAAGAAGATGGAAGTTGATGGGCGAGGACAGTGGACCATTTGTGTAAACCCAGAGACTCGTAGACAGCACTTGAGGATCTCAGTTGTCAGTCATTGGGGTGGGGGAATAAAAAAACCCACCACTGATAGCTTAATACTATACTTTGGTTTTGGCAAAAATCTGGCACCAAATCTGGTGGGATTATTAGAATTCTCCTTGAATCAATGCACTCTAAGAGTGTGAGTTTACTTTAGGTTGGCTCCAGAGTAGCCCCTGGCACTGAGTGAAATGAGAGGCGCTGTTGTAGGTGCATTTCCAATTTTCAAAAGCTGAAGTAGCAAGTTTTGTGGGTGTTTGGTGATGTGCATGTGGGGCATTAGGATAAGGGTCAGAGGAGTGGGTGATTAGATGAGCAGTTGGTGTGGGTTGCAAATTAGTCCTGCCTCAGCACTGTAAGTCGGGAACCTTGGGGATCATTTCTCTTATAGCCCCGGGAGGGGGGTGGGGGGGGATGTGGAGGATGTTCACAGGATTGGGCACCCCTGGATTGGCTGGGTAGAAGTGTGGGTTCATACTTTAGATCTAAAGGACACACATAACCATCCTAATGCAATGGCACTCGTCACATATGTCTGTTTTCTGTAATGATTATTGGGTGGGGGGCTGTGCTAAAGGATAGAGGAAAACCATGGGAAGTATCTCAGTCCAGCATTGTGCTGTGAAAATCCAGATGTCCCAGAAGCACTCCTAGGATGACATGAACTAAATTCCTTGGCAGTATCTCTAAAGGAGAGCAGCAAGGGCAATGTCATCTCTTTATAAGCATCTGACATAGAAATTGCATCAGAGACTCACACCAGGAAGTACCTGTTCAAATTTCCTGAATGATGTCAGACTGCACTCCCAGAAAACTTCACTTTTGGGCCTGTAGTGCTGATATAAAGAGCACTAGGTCTTAATGATCTGATTTCCAGATCAAGTGTCAAGGCAATGAGTGGGGGAATGGGACTGACAGGATTTCAGATGCAGATTATAAGCATGGACTCGACAGACAGAATGACATCCTTGTAGGTCGTGAGAAGATATGAGCACAGGTTCCAAGTCAAAAGACTTTTCAGCAGGTTACACTTTATCAAAGCTGTAGAAAAACTGAAGAGGAAAATAAAGCAATGCTTTGTTACTTGTGGAAACTGTAACTAGTAATTATATCTCCATGTTCCACCACTTAAAAGTAAATGGTTTCCGACAAACATTGCTGCCACAGTGAACTTCACCATACCGCATATGGTAGGAGGTGAAATCATCAATGAAGGTGCAATCCAGACCAAGTGGTTCCAGCGCTGAACGCACTGCAGATTCCAATGGACATTTTCCATTTATCAGTGGCCCAAAAGGCTTTGGAATGCCTAAGAATTTGCCAATGACTAACATGTTCACCTGACAGGACACAAAATAAATCCATTTTATTCAGTGGCACCACTTTCAGACACTTATAAAAAGTATAAGTTGTAAAAGATGACCAAAAAGATAAAGTGATGGTTAATAAATGAGTGGAAGACAAGGACAGAGGAGAATGAGAAGATGGAAAATAATAATAATAATAATAATAATAGAGTTAAGCACAAGGGTTTGGAGGTTGGAATGGACAAGCAGGGGCACAGATTTCCCCCACCCAACATCCTAAACATGCAAAACAAATGTAATATGGACACAAGGCTGTGTGTTCTCTCTTAAAAACTTGCAATTCCAAAGTTTTGCTCATCTGTAAAGATTATGTCAAATAAAATTGAAAGAGGAGGAGAAGGTAGATAAAACAAATAGCAGGTCCCACATTATATTTGTAATTTATCAGTGGGTGCTGAGCAGAGACTGGGTATCCCCCTGTGTTAGGTAGATGGTTCTACTGGCTGCTCTTGTGCAGTTTTGAGCAACTAGTGAGCGTGTGCTGGGATCGAACCTCCCATTCTCACTCGCTTTCACTTACCATGAAAACAAAAGAGATTGCAGATGCTGGAATCTAGAAAGGAAAAAGAACAGAATTCTGGAAGAACTCTGCCTGTCAAGCAGCAGCTGTGGAGGCAAAAGGTGTAAGTCAACATTTTGGGTTCAGACCCTGCATCAGGACCAAGAGGGAAGATTGAATTATCCAGTTTTGGGTAACCAGCACCCTTGGTGCTCTCTGCCCTCGCACTTTGACCTTTCCATCTAGTATTCTTCTCCATCTCTCATTATTCTCCCTCCAATGTGGTCCCACCTGCCCATCACCCCCTCCTCATCTGGTTCAACCTATTCCCAACCAGCCTCTACCGCCCCCCCACCCCACGCCCTTTGTACCGCTATATACTGACAATCTCTCCTGTTCTCCCTCAGTACTTATACGGGGGTCTTGACCCAAAATGTCAGCTTGCACCTTTTGCCTCCACAGATGCTGCTTGACCTGCCGAGTTCTTCCAGCGTTCTGTTTCATTTTCACTTACCATATCTGGAAAGTAAGCTAAAGCACGTTGAAATTCAGCATCCCGATGAAACAATGCAGGAATATCAATGATATCTCCTTCATCCAATCCCAATTCCATCTTTAGCATGTCTCTGTTCCAATTAATGCATTGCTGAGAGTAAAGCAGAAAGAATTTTAAGTAATTAGCAATACATTTCATACAATTAGACCACATCATAATATCACTGACTCACCTGTACATAAGCATTCTCTTCACGCAGAGTTTGATCATTCAGGATTTCACTAATTTTGACTGGTTTTACAACTTGATCTAATTGGGGAAAGACAAAGACAATATTTTTTTCATAAGTAGCTCTTCATTACCTTTTAGACTGATGTCAGTGACACTGATAGTTCCACCCATATATGAACTGTTGTCCACCTTCTGAACCTCGCCTGTGCAACTCTCCTTGGGATATCGGTCCGTGCTTCTGTTTATCAGCTCTCAATGGGGAAAAAAAATACCTTGGCTCATACTTACAAAAGAGGCTTGAATGTTGGTCCATCTGTGACTGCCGCCACTCTGCGTCTGAGATCATGTTACATGTGCAATGAAAGTTTCAAACTCCTATCTGTGGCTTTTGGGATGACTTTCCCAACATTGTTCGATTACATATCGATATAGCTACAATGGTTTATATTATCTCTATTAATAATAATATTAAACAGGAATATTTTCAAAGAAGGTTAATGCATATTTTACATAGAAAAATAGAAACATCAAAATATTGGAGCAGGAGTAGAACATCTGGCCCTTTGAGCCTATTCTGCCATTGAATGTGATCATGACTGATCATCCATATCCTTCCATCTTTCTTCCCACATCCCTTGATCCCTCTAGCTCTTGCATTTAAGTCCAATTTCTTCTTGAATATGTTTAAAGATCTGGCTTCAGCTGCTTTCTGTAGCAACAAATTCCACAACTCACCACTCTCTGGAAGAAGAAATTTCTCCTCGTGTTGTCTAAAATGGTTTACCCCTTTACCCGGGATGGTGATCCCTGGTCATGGAATCCCCTGCCATCAGGAACCTCCTTCCTGCATCTAGTCCGTCCAGTCCTGTTGGAGATTTGTAGGTTTTTATGCGATTTTCCCCTCTCAATTTTCTGAACTCTAATGAATATAAAACTAATTTGACCCAATCTCTCTTCATCGGTCCTACCATCCTGGGAATCTGTCTGGTGAAACTTTGCTGAACTCCCTCCACTACCTCACTATCCTTTCCCAGATTGGGGTGGGAGTTTACACTTTTGCAATGATGGACAACCTGTTACTTAATGCTCAGTGCACAGAAAGATTTGAGATTCACGTGACTGCGAATGTAATGTTATAACCAGGCAGTGACTCACTTTCAAACATCCGGGCTTCCCCATGGCCACCTTCCTTGAGCTTCTTGAACAGCCTGTAGCAAGAATCGGGACTGGCCAGGAGAAGCCTGAAACCCTGCAGAATTGGGAAGAAAATGTTAACATCCACTCTGCTCGGAATCTCAGAGACTGATGCCCGAGGGCTGATGGAAATGAGCAATCAATCAAAAAGGCAGCCGAGGAGAATTTCAATGGGGATTCTGATAAAACAGAATGGGAAGAGATTCATGGGGCCTTGAGGATGTTGGCAGGGATGATGGGATGGGTGTGATCCCTCCAGATGAAAAGTTAAATACGGAACCTATCTTGAGGGATATCAACTCACCAGATGTCCTGGCAATAGTGCAGGTGGGGATGGACCCTTTAAATAAGATTTTAGAACAGGTCTCAACCCTGCAGTCCAGTGTTCATGGCTTGCAACATTCACAAACCATGTAGGTGTTGCAGGATTCTGCACAAGCGACTTCTGTCGTGCCTCCACACAACTGGCATCACAGCACAAAAGCTGTTGGGTGTTGCAGTGTGTGGAATACCCATGGAGAAATCAGACTGAACTTCCAGACGTGCACTGCACGTGCCCAGAGTACCTAATTGTATTAACTGATGAGACTCTCTCATTTAGAGCATAAAAATGTCGTACAGTGCAAAAGAATTTCCTGACTGCAGTCTCTCTTCATTTCAGCAGATTGGGAAATCTTCAAGGGAGAACCATGAGGCAGGGCATTGTTGTGGCCAAGCCCCACCCCTTAATCAACTGAAATGTGGCCATGATCAGGAGTCCAGTGGAAGCCATTTAAGCCCCTCTTCCAGTTGTCCCAAGTCTCGTGTCACTTTATTCAGTGAGTGTTTATGACAGTTCACACATTTCCTGCCTCCATTGACAGTGGCACTGGGAATGAACTTCCAAGATGTTGCACCATACCTTTAGGTATAAGGTTTGGGTCAAGTTTATTGTCATGTGCACAAGCACAGTGAGGTACAGGTACAATTTGGAAAAATTTGCTTGCAGGAGAATCACAGGCACGTAGATTCAGATAACATAGAGAATGTAGATTATGCATATACAAGACAGTGAAGAACAAAGATAAGTCCATGGTAGTGCAAGAGGTGGTCTGTAGCGTGCCATTGCTGAGGTAGGATTAGGTTTGTGAAAGTGCCAAAACAAAAAATGTGTAGCTACTGTTTATAGCATTAAGTTGATCAGGAAAAACTCTTCCTTCTGTTACCAACTCGTCCGAGCCAAAGAAATCTGCATCCATTATTTAAATGATACAAACTAACTTGATTTTTAAAATTAATTCCCAGGATATGGGCATTAATGCAAAAGTTGGCATATTTTGCCCCTCTGGAAATGCCCTTTGATCTAGATGGCTTGCTGGACATCTCAACTGATAACTGAGGGCTAACGATGTTGCTGGCACTATATTGCCAGCCTGGGTAAAGAGAGCAGATTTTCTTCCCAGAACATTAATGAACAAGGTGAGTTTTTTGACAACCTGGTAGTTCTATGGTTACCACTGCCGATACTCGCTTTTTGAAAACTTAATTACAGATTATTTAATTAATCTGTAATTTGTATTTTTCCAACTCCCATAGTGGCACTTAGATGTAGTCCAAGATTCAGTATTGTAACCAATCTGCTATTGTTCTCCTTAGTGCACTGTTTTAAAAAAAATAAGTACATGAGTCTGACCCCAGTCACTCAATAGAATTGCATTGGTTACCTTTCTGTCAGGGGCTGGAACGAAGGTCATGAACTCATCCACGTGACCTACAACCAACCAGTCCGAGTACAGCACAATAGGAGACTGGACTTCCTGAGCAATCAAGAAGTCCTGAATGGTCTTTGACATCTTTCTCCCATCAGAAGAACTGAAAAATAATTTTAAAAATACACATTTCACTTCTTGCTGTCTTCAAGGGTACAAGTTAACACCAACGCCTATTTCTAGAAATGGGAACCAATTTCAGCTAGAGATCCAAATCTATTGAAAATTCACTGCTTTGGATGAATACATTTTGTACGTGGTATACACTGCAGCCTCAATGTACTGCTGACGGAAGGAGTAGATGGTCAGGGTGGTGGGTAGGGTGCCAACCAAGTAAGCTGCTTTGTCCTGGTTGACGTTGAACTTCTTGAATGTCAGATTTGCACTCATCCAAGCAAGTGGGGAGTATTTAATGGTATTCCTGAACTGTGCCTTGTAAATGTGGAAAGAATGGGGGAATCAGGAGCTGAGTCATTGCTTCAGGAAATGAAGCAACTCTTCTACTCTGCTTAGTACTCAGCAGTACTCTGTTTACTTGTCTAGTCACTGGTGACACCCAGAGAACCTGATATGATGCTCTTAATTGTCAAGTGGAGATGGTCAGACCTTGTCTTGTTGAAGATGCTCATTGCCTGGCACTTTCCTGGAGCAAACATTACTTGCCATTTATCCACCCCTGTCTGAGTGTTGTGCAGGTTTTGCACATGGGCTTGAACTATTCCATTTTCTGAGATTGATTATTGTGCAATCAGCCTATATCCTCACTTCTGACAGACAGTTTACACCTGTCTGAAGTCTGACCCACTGGTCAAGGCAGTAGATCCTCAAAATGTACCAGGATCTAACAAAAATGCTACCATAACTATTAAGAAAAGCATTTAGAGTGTCACTTTGCTACTTAAGTAGATATTTTATAGTCTATTGTGGGCCAACCACACCACAGAAAAGGTCATGCTATCACCATAATATTGGTGCTGCAGGGTCATTGCATTGGCATGTCGGATTATGTCACACTTTTGGGTGCAAATACCTTATATAGGATTGCTGATAAGGATTAATGATGTGGGAAAGTGGTGACAAAACACTGGGCCTTGTTGCTTCCTTTCACTAATCTGGCCATTTCCATTGTGGTTGCATCGATTTCTCCCCCACTGTAACTCAGAAGAGACCAGGAAAACCTTGCAGCTGAACAGATTTCTCACTGCCTTCTGTTGGATTAATTCTGTTTATCATTTGCTGCAAACAACTGACTAAGGTTCCCTGTTTTGAAAGGTTATTGGAATTTAACAATTAAAGAAAAGCTTTAAGGTGACGGCTAACATCTGTGAAATGTACCCCGAGAGAGATAGAACAAGAACCCTTCACCATGGAGGGATGGGGGCCTGGAAAGGAAGGTGCCCAACAAGATTAATGAAGGAGAATTACTTGGGTAAACTGCTTCCGATGATGATCCTTCCCAGGGGATATTCCTTTCCATTCACTGTCACTGGAGGGCTGACCTCCAGATTTCCAAAGCTGTTCAGACTGTTCCCCTTTTCACCTGTCACTTTTGTGTGTCCAAAATCTGGGCCCTGACAAATTATACAATAATGGCATAGATATCAAATTTCATTAGAAGTTAGCTTTTGATGAGGTTTAGTGTTTTCTCAAGGAGAAAAATAAAATTTCTTTCCCTCCACTATTGCACTTCCATTAACTAAGTGCAAAAATCATAGGCTGTTAATATACTGTAGCGTAGCGGTTAGTGCGATACTATTACAGTGCCAGCGATCGGGGTTTAATTCCCGTCGTTGTCTGTAAGGAGTTTGTATGTTCTCCCGTGTCTGCGTGGGTTTCCTCCGGGTGCTCCGGTTTCCTCCCACATTCTAAAGACGTACGGGTAGGTTAATTTGGGTTTAAAATGAGCGGTGTGGACTCGTTGGGCCGGAAGGGCCTGTTACCACACTGTAAATAAAATTAAAAAAAATAAAAATAAAATTAATATCAGTCAGGTAGACATCCTCTTCTGAGAAACGTGAAGGCCCTGTGGAGGATGAAAGTCACAAATGAGTACTGTTAAGCTAAGAAAATTTGTTACCATTATGTATTGACTCTCTGCTGACAGGATCAAGTACTCTGTGTCGTATGGGTGTCTAATTAGCAATTACTTGGAAGGTTCACTTCTCCAGACCTGTCACACAACCAAACAAATTCCACTAATATCCAGTGCATATTTGCTCTCAGATCTGTGGAGCACCACCTGCAATCCTCTGTCTCCCCTTGTGTCCTCTGGTTTCTCCCTTAAGGAAGGGGAAAGTTGTCAATGAAAGTTACCCCACATGTTGAAGGACAGGCAGAGAACATTTGTTGAGGGCAACCAAGTGGAACAAGCAACGAGGTGGCATGAGATGAGGTTCAGTGGTGGTTAGACAGCTGGGAATGGGAGAGGGTTCGTGAGCAAAGGAGGGATGGGTGCAAATTAAATTAGTGATATGTTGGAATAGTTCTGGGGAGAGCAGCAGGATCGTGGTGATACACAGGTGTTGCTGACAGTGCTGAGAAATGGCACTTATTCACCAAGACCCAGTTTGGATTTTGCTAGGACCACTTGGCTCCAGACCTCACAGATCCAGGCAAAACACAGACCAAAGCACTGATTCCAGAATTGAGGTGAGAGTGACTGCCCTTGACATCAAAGCAGCATTTAGTCAAGAGTGATATCAAGTTACTATTACTGGGAAGACACTCCAATGGCTGGAGTCATACCTTGCACAAAAGACGGTGGCTTTTGTTGTTGAAGATCAATCATCCCAAACATCAGTGCTGAGTTCCTCAGGACAATGACCTACATCTAATCATCAGCAGCTCCTTTATCAATGGACATTCCTTCCACCATAAGGTGAGAAGTGTGAATTTTTGCTGCTGATTGCCCAATGTTCAATACCAGTTTCCCAGCAAATGAACTAGTCATTGCCTGCAGCAATCAAGACCAAGGCAATATTCAGGCATGGGCTGATAAGTGGTAATGCCAAAAAAGTGCCAAGCAATGACTGCTTCCAACAGGGCATGGTCTGACAACCTACATTTGACTTAAGGGCATTAGCATGGTCAGGTCCCATTAACATTCGGGGGGGGGGGGGGGCGTGGGGGAAGCAGCGGTGTGACTGTTGACCAGAACCTCAACTGGACTAGACACATATTACCCAGTCAAAAGGTAGGTATTTTGCAATGAATGACTCCTCCTGACATCCCAGAGCCTTTCCATCATCTACAAGGTACAAGTCAAGAGGATGATGGAGTACTCTCCACTTGCCTGGATAAGTGCAATATCAGGAATCTTAAAGCCATGCAGGACAAAACAGCCAGCTTAATTGGTAACCCCTCCACCTAGGCTACACTTCCTAAACCTGGTGGGTTTACCACCAAGAAGGGAGTCAGGCACCAGGACACCCCATCACCTGCACGTCTTCCTCCAGGCTGCACATCATGATGATGTGGAAGTGCATCACTATTCCATTATCACTGGGTCTAAATCCTGGAACTCCCTACCCAACTGTGGGAGTACCTTCACCAGAAGGACTGGAGTTGTTCAAGAAATGGGGCTCAACATCACATTTTCAAGGGCAATTGAAGGTGTGCAATAAATGTTGGCCTTCCCAGTGCCAGATCCTGATAAATGAAATTGGAAAAAATGGGGTGACCAGAATTGCATGCAATATTCGAACTTTTTTGTTTCCTGTTTTTTGTCTCTCCCTGCTGTAACTAGCATAAAAATGAAAATGTTTGCTGGAGTCTATCTTCTCTTGCATTTGTGTTTGGAGCCAACTTCCTCAGTGCTTCATTCATGACTTAAAGATGGTGAAGCAGATCATGGTAATTCTTGGAGAACAACAAGGAAAGGTTTATCGCCCTGCTGTTCACAGCTCTCGGCAGCAAATGTGGGCAGACATCATTGAACTGGGCAGCAGCTTTTATTCTTCTTGACTATTTTTGAGCAGAGTGTATACATGTTTGGAGTTTCCCTGTACAACTGTGGTTGAAAATAAGTCATGTTTACGCTGGTCAAGGTCTTCGGGAGGTCTAAAATAAGGGGAAAGTATACAGTTAATGGCAGGACCATTAACAGCATTAATGTACAGAGGGATCTTGGGGTCCAAGTCCATAGCTCACTGAGTGTGGCCACCCAAGTAGATAGGGTGGTAAAGAAGGCATAGGGCATGCTTGCCTTCAGTGGTTGGGGCATTGAGTATAAAAGTCAGGAAATCGTGTTGCAGCTATTAAAAAAACTTTAGTTAGACTGCACTTAGAATGTTGCATGCAATTCTGGTTTCCCCATTACAGGAAGGATGTGGAGGCTTTGGAGAGGGTGGTAGTGTTGGGGGTAGTGGTGGAAGCAGATACAATGGTGGTGTTTAAGGGGCTGCTAGGTAGACACATGAATATGCAGAAAATGGAGGGATTTGGTTTAATTTGGCATAGTGTTTGGCACAGGTGTTGTGGGCTGAAGGGCCTATTCCTGTGCTGTAATATTCTATGCTCTAATTGATCAAGAAACCTAAAAATGTTGTAGTCCACCAGTGGCTTGATTAAAAAGCTCCTGAACAGGTGCACCACACTGGGTTTCCATCCTGGCAGCACCCACCCACCCACCTCCCATGACCATTCTCAGCACATGGTGACCTTAAGCTTCAGCCCATGGGGCAAATGAAAATCAAAAAAGCTGCAGATGCTGAAAATCTGAAATAAAAACAGAAAATACTGAAAAGAAAATCTCCACAGGTCAGGTAGCATCTGTGGAAAGAAAAACATTCAATGTTTCATATGGAAGAAGTGATCTGACAAGAAGCAAATTTGTAGTTGCAAGCCATACCTGGTCTTGGTTCTGAACTATCCTAATACAAGGAACTGATTGCCCTTGACAATCTGAAGATATAACTGTGTGATAAATGGGGTAATGTGCATAAACTCCAACAAGAGTCCGTACTTTAGGGGGGTGAGCAGATTGAAGGAATAAATTTTCAAGTTGCAAAAATATTATTCCTCACCAGGAGATATTTGTAGGGAAAATCCTGAAGTCCCGCATCTCGAGGAGAATCCAACACCACATTCAGGTACTTGTGAGGAGCCTCTGTGTAACCAAATTCAATTTCGTCCTGAGGGAAAGAATACATTCAGCATGAGCACTCCACAGAAAGATGGTGCAGACAAATACACCACTGTAAAAGAGATTGGTAACATTGAAGCAACATGGTGTTACGGACTCAGTGAAAGTCCCTTTAAGATAGAGAGTGTGTGTGTTTGTGTGTGTGGGGCGTGCTTACGTCAATAGAAGATAAAGGACGTAATGACGTTGTTGCAGAAGAAGAAGAAGGAGAGAGAGAGAAGGGAGAGAGACACCAGCCTGCTTGTTTTCTCTATCGATGGATGAGAAACAATAACTGTGTTTGCCACTGAAATCCATGTATGGAAGTTGGAAGTAATCCGGTGGAGTTCACTTTGTTGCTGACCTGTAGAAGGAAACAGGTATTTGTATGTGGACGACCACGGTTCGGATGCTTTTCGGGGTGAGGAAGTCACTACCGAGTAAACACTGGAGTGTCGTTTGGGTTCCATCCTGGAACATTTGGATTTCGTATGTACTCTCTCTATGTTTTTCTACATCTACATCTTATCTTCAGACAACGGTGGTTGTTGAAGGAGCCCTTGTTCATGTTTCACCTTATGGCTTGCGGAACTGAACTTTAAGAACCATTCCGGAACTGGGAGTTTTGGACTTTGTCACACACACACACGAAGAGTTTAGTTTTGGGGTTAACGTTCGAGGTTTAACATTCTTGAATTCTAACGTACTAACATTTTTACTTTTATTTTACGTATTATCATAAGTAGTGATTAATAACATAGTTTTTAACACTGAATCATGCTCAGTGTGTTTCTTTTGTTGCTGGTTTGTGACAAAATTGGGGGCTCGTCCGGGATAGTTCCCAAGGTTAACGAGTGTCGTCTGGGATTGTACCCCAGATTGACGAGATTTGTTCGAGATTCAATCCAAAGATTTTTGAGGGAGCTCTGATAAATTCTTTTTTAATTGGCTTGTGTGTGTGGAAACCAGCAGCAATGGATATTAAGGCATTTTTGGAGTCACCAACCCAAAAGGGATTGGAGGTGGCGAAAAAGGATGATCTGATAAAGATTGCTACAAGGCTAAACCTTACAGAAGTAAAGCAGTCTATGAGAAAGGCAGATATTCAGAGACTGATAGCTGGCCATTATGTGGAAAAGAAGGTGTTTGAGAAGGAAGTGTTAAAACAGTTTCCTGGCAGTGAAATAGCAATTTCTGAGGCACAGGTGCAGCTGGCAAAGATAGAGGCTGAACGAGAGCAAAATAAATTAGAAACATGAACAAGGGCTCCTTCAACAACCACCGTTGTCTGAAGATAAGATGTAGATGTAGAAAAACATAGAGAGAGTACATACGAAATCCAAATGTTCCAGGATGGAACCCAAACGACACTCCAGTGTTTACTCGGTAGTGACTTCCTCACCCCGAAAAGCATCCGAACCGTGGTCGTCCACATACAAATACCTGTTTCCTTCTACAGGTCAGCAACAAAGTGAACTCCACCGGATTACTTCCAACTTCCATACATGGATTTCAGTGGCAAACACAGTTATTGTTTCTCATCCATCGATAGAGAAAACAAGCAGGCTGGTGTCTCTCTCCCTTCTCTCTCTCTCCTTCTTCTTCTTCTTCTTCTGCAACAACGTCATTACGTCCTTTATCTTCTATTGACGTAAGCACGCCCCACACACACAAACACACACACTCTCTATCTTAAAGGGACTTTCACTGAGTCCGTAACAATGGATATGAGGAAAGTAGAGCGACATGTGCAGGCAACAAGTAGATTCCATTGAGTATAACACAAGTGAGTGGGTAAAGAGAAAGGGCACACTTAGGTAGATGCCATAGCATTAGGATCTTGAGAATGGAGTGGGCTTCAGTGTTTTGCTGTCACCACCACCTGGAACCAACATTCCATCACTTCTGATATATTTACCCACTGGACCACAGTGTGGCATCAGCTGGTTTGACTCTCAAAGGTCCATAATGGAGAACTTGCTTATAAAATCATTATGCAACATTCAGATATTATTTGACCCATGCTACTCTGTGCTGGCTTTTGATCATGCTATTTACTTAGTCCCAGTGAAGTAGCAGGTAAGAGTAGGCTGCCCCTGACTAAGCTTGGCATTCCTGCACTCTGGAGATGAAACAAGTTTCAGTTGATACATTTTCATATATAAAAGTCCATTGAAAAGAATGGACTTCCCACCCTGTGAAATCTCTGCCCGGAAATAATCCCATCCCATCAACAGGGGCACAGAGCAGCCCTGCCAATCAAATAGCACTCAATAGAATCAGATTCATTATCACTGACTTGTAGACATGAACGTTGTTGTTTTGTGGAAACGGTACTGTGCAAAGACACAATTACTATAAATAAATAATAAGTGCAAAAAAAAGGAATAAGAATTGGTGTTCATGGACCATTCAGAAATCTGATGGCAGAGGGGAAGAAGCTGTTCCTGAATCGTTGAGTGTGAGTCTTCAGGCTCCTGTACCACCTCCCTGTTGGTAGTAACGAGAAGAGGGCATGTCCTGGAAGATGTGGGTCCTTAGTGATGGATGTCACTTTCTTGAGGCCGCTTGAAGATGTCCTCAATGGTGGGGAGGGTTGTGCCCGTGATGCAGCTGACTGAGTCTCCAACCCTTGTTAATATGCAAATAAGGCATGGTGGCATCAGTTCTGCTTCTCCTGTATTCTTATTAAAAACCTTGATCTAGGAGCCCATCAAAGCATAATGGACTGGCCCAGGTCTTAATAGACTGAAGTTAATCAGTAAGATGAAAGTATATGGGAAGTTTAGTTAAGTAGTTAAAATCTGGAGAAGCAGCATGGCTTGGGTATGTGGGAAATCACGTCTCACGAATTTGATGAAGCTTTTTTTGAAGAGGTAACCAAAAGGATTGATGAGGACAGGGCAGTAGACATTGTCTACTTGGACCTTAGTAAGGTTTGACAAGGGCCTGTATGGAAAGCTGGTCCAGAAGATCAGATCACACGGGGTCAAGTATGAGATAACCAATTGGATACAAAATTGACTTGGACCAAGTCAGAAGGTGGTAGTAAAGAGTTGTTATTCGGATTGAAGGCCTGTGACCAGTGGTATGCTGCAGGTATCAGTGATGGATCCACTGTTGTATGCCTTATATATCAAGGATTTGGTAGGAAGTATGATTAGTAAGTTTACAGATGACACCAAAATTGGTGGTGTGGTGGGCAGTGAAGAAGGTTTATCTAAGGTTACAACAAGATCTAGATCAACTGGGGAAGTGGGCCAAGGAATGGCAGATAGAATTTAACTCGCACAAGTGCAAAGTGTTGCATTTTGGGAAGTTAAACCAGGGCAGGACTTGCACAGTAAATGGCAGGAGCCTGGAGAGTGTTGTAGAACAAGATACCTAGGGGTACAAGTACATAGTTTGCAGAAGGTGGGATCCAGATAGGCAAGGTGGCAAAGAAGGCATATGGCATACTTGCCTTCTTCAGATGGGGCATTGAATACAAGAGTTGGCACATCATGTTGCAGCTGTACAAGACATTGGTGAGACTGCACCTGGAATATTGTATGTAGTTCTGGTCACCAACTGTAGGAAGGATCTGATTAAGCTAGAGAGGGTGCAGAAAACATTCACACAGATTTTTGCAGGGACTGGAGGGCTTAAGTTATAAGGTTAGACTGGATAGGCTGGGACTGTTTTCCCTGGAGAGAATGAGACTGAGGTGTGACCTCATAGAGGTTTATAAAATTATGAGAGGCACAGATAAGATGGATTGTCACAGTTTCCTTCCCAGGGTGGCAGAGTTTAAAACTCGAAGTCATAGGTTTAAAGTGAGAGGGAAAAGATTTAAAGGGGACCTGAGGGGCAAGTTTTGTACACAGAGGGTGGTGGGTATATGGAACGAGCTTCCAGAGGAAGCGGTAGGGGCGGGTACAGCTGCAGCATTTAAAAGACATTTGGACAGGTACATGGAGAGGAAAGGTTTAGAGGGATTAGACCAAATGCGGGCAAATGGGGCTAGCTCAAGAAGGCACCTTGGTCAGCATGGACAAGTTGGGCTGAAGGGCCTATTCCGTGCTGTATAAATCTGTGACTCCACGGTTCCACAGGTCTTTCACTTTACTGGATTCCAGTCTACTTACTCCTGGCAGTCTGAAGCTCTGCCTTCTAGCCTAAGGACCTAGCCTGCTCTGAAAGAATGTAAATCTCCTTTGTCACACTGTGAGCTTGTTCACATAATGTTCAGTAATCCTTGATATTAAGAAGGAAGTACAGAAACAGAGAGAAGATTACTTCAGACAAGATTGAGGTGGAAAACAGGGAGCTCTGTCTTCCATATTTTGCCTTGTCCCCATATCGCCTGATTCATTTGGTCTCCAGAAATGTATCTCAGGGGATTCTACTTCCCAAAGGATTGCTCTAACTTTTGTTGCATAGAGGAGACTAACTTGAAGGCATAATTTAGCAATCTGTCTGTGTCTGTGGAGATGAGAATTACTGTCACTTCGTGGATGCTCGGTGTTCGTGTATTTCAATGTTTTACCTGCATCCAGACATCTGAGAGATTCATGCTTTCAGGACAAACTGTTAGCTTGCACTGTGTCTTTTCCATGAAACTCTTGAATTCTTTCAGGAACTTTACATTTCTTTTTACACTGTTGGGAGAAAAATAGATTCTGGACAGTGAAACTGCCAAACTGCTGAAATTTTCTATGCTCAAGGGATTATAAACCAATTCAATGCAACCAGCTCATGCTTTAACCTTTCCAGTCACTCATTTTGCTAAATCTAGACTGCATCCCTCAAAGGCCAATGTATCCTTCTCCAGGTGAGGTGCTCAGAAAGACGACAATCCTCCAGAACAAGTCTAATCATCACGGGACAACTGCACACCAGCCTTCTTCAGAAACAGAGTTTGTTACCTATCTGAAACCTTATAATGACATCTAAACATAGATTTTCTTTTAGAATGCTCAGCTCTCCAGCAGATAACCTCACAAATTCTCAAACTAAACTCCATCTCACTCATTTATTCTACATAGTTTTCTATTTCTTCATCTACAACTATACTTAAAAAAAAACGAACATCAGTATATCATGACTGCTGCTGTACATACCCATTAAACATGCCCTGCACATCCTTCAATAACATTCAAACAACAATATTTTTAAAGGGGCTGTAACATATTAAAAATCACAAACCATTGCCCAAAAGCATGGTGGTGTAGCGGTTAGCGTAACGCTTTACAGTGCCAGTGACCTGGGTTCAAATCCGGCCACTGTAAGGAGTTTGTACATTCTCCCCGTGCCTGCGTGGGTTTCCTCCGGGTGCTCCGGTTTCCTCCCACATTCCAAAAGACGTACAGGTTAGGAAGTTGTGGGCATGCTATGTTGGCGCCGGAAGCGTGGCAACACTTGCGGGCTGCCCCCAGAACACTACGCAAAAAGATGTATTTCACTGTGTGTTTCGATGTACATGTGACTAATAAAGATATCTTATAAATAAAATGTGACCCCAAGCAACAGGAGATATCACTGCAAATGACCAAATCTACCAACCATCTACTGTATTTCAATCAGCTTCTTTCACATCCCAGCACTCAATTTTGTTAATAATTTCTTACTTAGAAACATAACTACTCGAAATTCAATGAAATTGAAAATCAATTTCACATTTTGGGTTGCAATGTGACAATAATCATTTTTGGGTCATTTTGCATTACTTGGAAAATTTTACCAGGCAGTTTCTTATCAGTCATGCTAGCATCTTAATGTGATTCTTTTTTTCAGAGATCTTAGCTGCCATAAAATTCTTATTTTGGACCTATATATGGAAACTTGGACTGATGCAGGGAAACTTGGACAACATTATTCTAGGGGAACTATTGAGTATTCTCAGGACAATGTGATCTTCACACTGCATGTCCAACTACACCCTTGGGCCTCACACTTTACACTGAAACAAGCCCTACAAAACCCAATCACCCTATGATCTCCTGGTCCACACTCTTCCTTCCACCCTCCCCAGCCTTCCAGTATCCCCAAACTGATTCCCAAACCACACCCAATCCCTCCCCACTCCTCCCATTTCCCTGAGCAATGTTGACCTCTTTCCCCCTCCCACCTCACCCCAAGTAATTTGCTGGTGCTCCCCATTCCACTGATCATCCATGTTTGACGAGCACAAAAAGCTGACAAACAAATGAAGAATGAGAAATGTTGTAACGTTGATGGGACTTTCTGTTGGGATGTTTAACCTGGGTTCTTGGGTTGACAGAAGAAAATCTCACTGTTTCAAAAAAGCCTACACAGCTATACTCAGTGTCTTGTTAAATATATATTATTCAAACAATAGCAATAAAACAAAATGATTATTATCAATAGCTGTATATGGGAGTTTGCTAGGCACATACAGGTTGTTTTCCCCCATCAAAAATATGAACTTCATTGAATTTAATTATATCTGTGAAGTGGACATGAAAATAATTATAAATGCAACTGTCTGTCTTTACAAATCTATTCTGACTTTCTCAGATCAACTTTTATTTGGTCGCGCGTTCTGATGTTGAACTAATGGGTCTATACTCCAGTGGAGTGTCACAGAGTTGTACAGCAGGGAAACAGGCCCTTCGGCCCAACTCTTCCATGCCAACCATGTTGCCCAGTGAGCTAGTCCCATCTGCCCACATTTGGCCCAAAACCCTCTAAATCTCTCCTACCCACTAACTAATCTAGATGGCTTTTAAATGTTGCTAATGTGCCTGCCCCAACCACTATTTCTGGCAGCTCATTCCAAATTTGCACAACCCTTTGCATGAAGAAGCTGCCCCTGATGTCCCTTTTAAATCTCTCGCCTCTGATCTTAAAACTTATGCCCTCTTGTTTTTAGCACCCCCTCCCTGGGGAAAAATACTATGTGCTTTCACCCTTGCTATGCCCCTCATGATCTTATATCCCTCAACCCCCTACATTCTAGGAAATGAAGTCCTAGTCTACACAACCTCTCTTTGTAACTCAGGTTACTGATGGATTATTAATTTTTGATTAAAAATACTCGGTAGCCAGTTTCTATCCTGGGATATTTATTCCTGCTAAATCTGGTCTCAATCTTGCAGTACCATCCAGTCATAGACTTCTTCAAAATAGCCCCAGAAACATCATAAACTCAGCCAACAAACTGCACATTCACAAGGTACATATAATAATCAGGCTTATGCTATCACTGTAGGTTCTTGTAATTAAATGATTCTTGTAACTAAACTCAGCCACTTTCGGTAAATGGATGTCTAGGTAAAGTCAGTGCAGTCGGTTAAGCAACATTCCCTTACCTGCACACAAATACCTCCGCAGGACCCAGAGTATTAGGAGTCATAATCCATGGAGCCAAACGAAATACGACTTGTTCAGTGAAAATAGGAATCTCTCGGTAAATCTGAAATGAAAGATATATTGTGATGTAGTTATTGAAATATTTTCATTGATATTTCATTTTGCACAGCAATTTCTGTTGCATTACCATTTTACCACAAAATCCAGAATCTTTGTTCTACAAGGTAGGTAAAAAAAATCAAATTCCAGAGAAAGTAGAGAGGGATAGATAGGACAAAGGAATTGCCTATAATAGGGTGAGGCCAAGGTTGCAAACAGGATAAGTTAGGATCAATGGATTAATAGTGGCAGTTAGAGAGTGATAAATCAAAGCTGCAAAATACAGGGCTGTTGGGTGTGAACTGCAAGTCAGACTTTGCTAATGAGGAGATCAAAACTGATGAATTCCACAGTACTTGCCATTCTGATATAGACAGAGAAAGTGAGTTACTTGAAGTTGTAGAATTCAATATTGATATATGGAAATGTCAGCTTGTTGTATTCTGCCAATGGTATTCATGCCATTGACTTTGGTTGAATAAATGTGAAAACCAGAGAACAACATGCTAAATGGTTTGGTTACCAAACTTGACCATGGATGAATTTCTAGGAAAATATATTTTGAAGGAAGATCAAATGATACAAAAGATACATCAGGTCCGTTCATATTTTTAACTTACATAATTAACATCAGGGAAGTTAGTTTAGGACGGCATGAACAGACAAGAATCGGGGACAGGAAAAGGCTTGTTGCTCCAGCCTGTCTCATGTGAGAAAATAGCTGAAGGAAAGGAACTGAAGTCTGTTGAACAGCAAAGGATCTGTCCTAATAATTCACAGATCAGAAAGATTCTAGCTTGCTTCTGCTAGTACATTACCAGAAGCAGGTTAAAAGAGAGTTGGGCAGCATGGATGGATCACTACAGGGTGCTAAGATTAAAATCACGCTGTCATAAATGTCCAGCTAAAACTTAAGAAACCAGAAACCTATTCATCTGGCTGATTCATACATTACTATGGGTGGGGTAGCATTTACTATGATTCATGTGTCCATTGGAGAAAACAGAGCTCATAAAACTTGTTTATCTCATATTTCTTAATAAAGCACAAGAACCTATCAATTTGGAAGTCAAAGTCACAGCGTCATACAGCACAGAAACGGGCCCTTTTGGCCCATCACTTTCATGACGATCTTATTGCTCATCTACACTCATCGCATTAGCCCACATATCCTTCTATGCCTTCCCTATTTAAATGTCTATCTAAATATCTCTGAATTGTACTAATTGTATCTGACTCCACCACCTCCTCCTCTGCCAACGAGTTCCAGGTATTAACTGCCCTCTGTGTATTTATATAAACAAAACGTACCCATCAGATCTCGGTTAAAACTCTTTCTTCCTCCCTTAAACCTATGCCCTCTTGTTTTGATACACCTAGCATGGGAAAAAGATTTTGACTATCTACCCTATCTATGCCTCTCATAATCTTGTACATTTCTTTCAGGTCATTCCTTTGCTCCAGGGAAAACAAACCCAGCCTATCCAATCTCTCCCCATAATTAAAGACTTCCAATCCCAGCAATAGCCATGGTGAATCTCCTCTGCACTCTCTCCAGTGCAATTATATCCTTCCTGGAGTGTGGTGACCAGAACTGCACACAATACTCCAAGTGTGGCCTAACCAGTGTTTCGTAAAGTTGCAACTTTGATAAAGTTGTAAACATAGAACATTACAGCACAGTACAGGCCCTTCAGCCCACGATGTTGTGCCAACATTTTATCCTGCTCTAAGATCTATCTAACCCTTCTCTCCCACATAGCCCTCCATTTCTCTATCATTCATGTGTCTAAGATTCTCTTAAATGTCCCTAATCTATCTGCCTCCACAACCTCTGCAGGCAGTGCATTCCACGCACCCACCACTCTCTGTGTGTAAAAATAAAAACTTGCCTCTGACATCCCCCTATACCTTCCTCCGATCACCTTAAAATTATGCCCCCTCTTGTGAGCCATTTTCACCCTGGGAAAAAGGTCTGTGACTGATCAAAGTTGCATAATGTCACAACTCTTGTATTCTATGCCCTGAACTATGAAAGCAAGTGTGCCATATGCCTCCTACAAGTCAAGGCAGCCAGAAAATTACAGTCTACACTGGATTCAACAGCTTGAACCTAATGTTGTATCATTGTACCAAATGCAACATTCAAAGAACATATTTTGAAATAGGTTAAAATTTTACCATGCTTTGCAGCAAGCTGAGGTTGATGGTCACCAGATTAGTAATCTTATCATTTGGAAACATGAGCCCTTCAGCAAAGAAATGAATTTCATTGTCCCCTTTTGTAAAATCCATAACAGCTGACATCTTCTTTCTCCCCAACACACTGGTCATTTTTGCTGCAATAGGACGAAATAAAGGAAAAATATAGAACAATCAAATGACAATAAAAAAGTTATAACCAAAACACAGAGTGGATCAAACTGAGCAATGATTTCAAAATGTTTTCTCATGAAAAGGTTTGCTATCTTATAAATGAGAAGCCTGAATGAATGGTGAAAGGCCATTAGAACCAGAGTGACAAGAAAGTAGAAAATGAAGCAACTTAAAAAGGTGTTAGATGCTCAATTTGCATCTTAAAACTTGGAAATTGTGACAGAAATGATGAAGGACATTAATGAAAACTCCTCCTCATGGAGAACGTCAGTCAAACATACTCACTTATATCATGCTGAAAGATTTGCACTTTCTCTTCATCAAGAGGTGAAATGGACAGATTCAGTTTGTACCCAGCTGGCAAATTGTTTGGTCCTTCAGTTCTTAGGATCATGTGTGACATGTCTCCTAGGTCTGAAAGAAAGAAACATCCACAGTTGTTAGTAGACCACTGCAGATAGCTACATTCTTAACTGAATACTGTCAAGTTATTAATAATGTGACCTTGACTGGTGAATTCTTGTCAACATTCTTGTCAACTTCACTGTAGCCCTTGTACACTTGCACATTCCATCCTCTCTCCTTCACTGTCCATCTACATGATACTGCTCTCATTTAATTCCAACCCTTTTTAAGTGAAAAAATAATCACTTGCTGTGATTTGTCTTCTCACATCTACCTTGTTCCTCTAAAGGTCCTTGTCCCCATTTGATTTCTCATCCACCTGCTACCCAGTGATAATGTTGTTTGAAGACACAATATCAGATTGCACATAAATGCTGACAAACATCACCTCGACTCCTTCTCCAACTCTCAGTCCCGCTCATCATTTCTGTTCAGTCATGCCGTTTATCTGACACCCAAAACTGAATGAGCAGTAGTACATTGGAACTAAATATGGGGAGATGAAACCACTGTATTGAGTCCACAACCTCGACTCCCTGGCAACCATTCCCATTCCTAGAGCTGAAACTGAATGAGACAGCTGGATTTGTGTTTGAAAAAGAGCTGAGTTCTCTGTCACAAATCTTGTCTATCATTAAACTGGAGATTCCACTTTGGTAACAAAGCCCAGCTCTGTCACTTCTTATCCATGATTTTTCCCCTAGAATTGTCTGTTCCAATACTTCCCTGCCCAGCTTTTTGTTTTATTTCCTTCTTAAACTTGTGTTCATCCATAATTCTGCCAGCTTTTGCTTAACCTGTTCCAAGTCTTGTACATCCATTACACCTGATCTACACTGGCACCCTCGTGAACCACGCCTCCATTTAAAACCTTCATTTTTGATTCTTGCCAGCAAAAGTCAGAAGCCTGAGAATTGGGAGCAGATTAGAATTCAACAACAAAAACAAAAGAGATTGATTCAGAGAAGAAATAGAATATGACAGTAAACTTGTATAGAAAGCAGACTTTAAAGGATGCTGCAATGTAAAAAGAATAAGATTAGTGAAAATAATTACAGACCCTTGCCGTTACAAATGGGGGAATTTTTAATGGGTGCAATGCAATGACAGAACAATTAAATGCTTTAGTTCCCTCTTCATGGAAGAGGAAATAAATAACTTCTCAGAAATGCTAGGGAACAAAAATTTTAATGAAAATGTGGAATTAAAGGAAATTAGTATTAGTTAAAAATGTTTGACAAATTAATGGGATTGAAAACTGGTAAATCCCCTGAGCCTGATAATCTATGTTCTGGAGTACTAACAGAGCCAGTGGATGGAAGGGTTGTTGTCTGCCAAAATTCTGAAGATTATGGATTGGTTGCTGCTGTTTGAAAGGTAACAAACATAGCCCCACTATTTAAATAAAGAAAGGAGAGAAAAAACAGGGAACTACAGACTGATTGGACTAGTCAGGAAAGCGCTAACATCTATTATAAAGGATGAAATAAGAGACCCTCAGAAACTATCAAAGGGATTAGGCAAAGTCAATGTGGATTTACGAAAGGGAAATCATCTCTAACAAATCAACTGGAGATTTTTGAGGATATAATTGGTAAATAAGAGAGAACTAGTGGATGTGGTGTATTTGGATTTTCAAAAAGCCTTTGATAAAGTCCCACATAAGGGTTAATGTGCAAAATTAAAGCATTATGAGATCTGGAGTACTATAATAGACAGGCATGGACTGAATACGTTGACAGAATGGTACTCATTCAAGGCTTTAGTTGCTAGTTTTCAATCACCAGAAGAAGTGATCTTGTACTATTTTTAATAGCTCAAATTTTGAACACTTCCATAAAGATATAATTTGTGTTGGTGTAACTACACCCTGACTTAGCCAGCAGTACTTCATCATCTATGACGGTATGCACAGCTTGTCACCTTCAAATATGGAAACTTTATCATCAGAGTTGTCATTTCCACGAATAGCTGCCTCTTCCTTGTCACAGTTCACAAGAAGAATGGCTCCATGTCCTTTGGGACCCCACTTCCAAGAACCCTGGCAAAGAAAAGAAAAAAAAATATTAAGTCATCCTTGTATATCATGTTTAGCATCTTGATGCATAAAAATCAAACACCAAGATACAAAAGGAGTAGTAACCCAAAACATAATTAGAAAGGATTTGTTTTCAAAAACTGCAGATGCTGAAAATCTGAAATAAAACAGAAAAAGGCTGGAAACACCCAAAAGGTCAGGCAGCATCTATGGGTAGTGAGGGAAGGAGAATAAATGCTTCCCTTGCTAGTGAAGCCCACTTCCCAAAATATTAAAAGAAAGTGAGAAAAATTCACCTCAGACTTGTGATAAAACATAAATTGTTAAGTTTCCATTTTTAATCACCTTATTGGGATTATTCTTCTCGACAATACCATCACGATCTGCATCCACATCCAATGACACAACTGGAAATGAAAGGTATGATAGTAACAGTGACATGGGAAACAGAAGAAGTAGATTATTACCTTGATATAAAAGAGATTTGGCATTGTTAATATCTTTGCATGGCCACAACACAAGTTCCAGAGTCAGCATTCCCTGTAATGTGTAATGTGATTGTATTGTGAAGATATAACTATATAAATATTGCATTTGCAGAGTGCTCATGACCAGGATACACAAGGGGAAAAAACAGAGTGGTTTATAGAGTCAAAGAGTTGTACAGCACAGAAATGGGCCCTTCAGCCCACCACATCCACAACTACCTTTTTGCCCATCTACACTAATCCCATTTGCCTGCAGTAGGTCAGTATCCTTCTAAGCCTTAGTTACTTAAGTGCCTGTCTCATAGTGATTGTATCTGATTCCACCGCCTCCTCTGGCAGTGACTTCCAGATATCAACCACTCTCAGTGTAGAAACATTTTCCCCTCTAATCCCTGTTAAAACTCATTCCTCTTACCCTAAGCCCTCTTGTTTTTGATACCCCTACCATGGAAAGGAAATCCTGACTCTATACCCATCTATGTACCTTATAATTTTATATACCTCTATCAGATCACACCTCTGCTCCAGGTAAAACAAACCCAGTTTATCCAAACTCTTCCCATAACTCAAGTCCTCCAATCCAGGCAAAATCCTAGTGAATCTCCTCTGCACTCTCTCCAGCACAACCACATCCTTCCTATAGTGTGACAACCAGAGCTACACATTCCAAGTGCGGTCTGACCAGTTTTTTGTAAAATTGCAATATTATGTCCAGACTTCTATTTTCTATGCGTCAACTTAAGAATGCCAGATGTCGCCTTCACCACCCTATCTACCTGTGTTGCCTCTTTCAGCGAACTATGGACTTGAACGCCAAGGTCCCTCTGTTCATCAACATTCCTTGATGCCCTATATTTATTGTACATCTCCCACACCTTTTTGACTTCTCAAAGTGCATCAGCTCATACTTGATGGGACTGAATTCCAGTTGCCAATGCTCCACCCAGTTTTCCATCTGATCTATATTCTGCTGTAGCCTTGGACAACCTTCCTCACTATCCATAACACCACCAACTTTTGTATCATCTGCAAACTTACTAATCATGCCTCCTACATTCACACCTAAGTCATTAATATGCATCATAAACGACAACTGGTCACAGACTTCCAATCAGAAAAGCACCTTTCCACAACTACCCTCCGCCTCCTACCACCAATTAGTCAGCTCATTTTAGATCCCATGTTCCCTAACATTCTGGACCAGCCCTGTGTTACCATTATCTGTCCTGGTTAGATCATTATATTTTTTGCAAAGTTTGACAGCAACTTTTGGGTGTGGGAGAGCTGGCTCCAAGTGACGCAACAGATCCGTTTTATTTTTCCTCACAATGTTGGAAACTATTTGGTCCATTGAGTTTATGCTGGCACACAGACCATCCCATCAGTTCCATTCTCTTACTTATTTCCCTGTAACCTATTCGCTCTCATGACCGTCAACTTTCCCCCCACCCCAATTCTCCTGCCACCCACCTACACAAGAGGTTACTTGAAGTGGTCAATTAACCTACTAACCAGCATATCTTTGGAATATGGGAAGAAACTAGGGGAAATACAACTAGTTACAGCAATGTTCACAGGGAGAACCTACAAACTCCACATGGGCAACACCGGAGGTCAGGATTGAATGTGGGTCACTGGAGATGTCACAGAGTCATAGAGTTGTACAGCATTGGAAAAAGGCCCTTCAGCCCATACTTGTCCATGCTGACCAAGGTGTACATTCAAGCTAATCCCATTTCCCAGCACTTGGCCCATATCCCTCGAAACTCTAGTCATCCATATACTGGTCCACATGTGTCTTAAATGGATGTAATGTAACTGCCTCAACCACTTGTTCTGGCAGCTAGTTCCATATATCTACCACCCACTGTGTGTGTATGTATATGATAGATATATACAGTCTTACAGTCTATATAGTTGCCCCTCAGGTTCTATGTCCTCTAGTTTTCGATTCCCCAACCCTGGAAAAAAGACTGCTCACCCTATCTATGCCCCTCATGACCTATGAGATCATCCCTCAGTCTCCTGCGCTCCACGGAGTAAAGGCCCAGCCTGTCTAACCTCTCCCTATAACTCAGTCCCCCAAGTCCTTTTAAGTCTTTTTCGCACTCTTTCCAGAGTAATCACATCCTTCCTATAACAGGGTGACCAAAACTGAGCACAATATTCCAAGTGTGGCTTCATCAATGCCTTGTACAATCACAACATAACCTCCCAACTTCTACATTCAATGCCCTGACTGATAAAGGCCAGCATGCCAAAAGCCGCCTTCACTGCCCTGTCTACCTGTAACTCCACTTACCCAGCCGATCAAGATCCCACTGCAATTCTTGATAATCCTCTTCACTGTCTACGACACCAACTATTTTGGAATAATCTGTAAATTTACTAACTATTCCTCATATATTCTCATCCATATAGCTAATATAGATGACAAATGTGATAAAGCAGCACCACCTGCTGCACAACTGTGTTAAATTATAGATTTTGATAAGGCTTCCTGCCACAGAGACGACAGTTTGTCTTTCCTAACTCCTATTTCATTAAGGAAAATTTGTAAATTGAAACTGTGGCATCTTCCTTGCCACTTCTTTGATTTATTCATTTGTTTTGTTGTCTGTATCTTGCCAGGCAGTCCTGTGTCAGGCATTCTTTCAAAGAGGTGCGAAAGTAGCCATGGAAATTGTAGTCAAGCTGTCTGCTAATTGAGCTGAGCAGTATTCAGCCAGTTCTAGTTTCTTAAAGCCTGTTTTCTAGATTCCATGTACTCACCATAATATTCCTGTTTATCTTGAGTTCTATACCAATCAATATTCTCTTCAATATGGAAGTAGCCTGACTGACTAAACTCTTAACGGCTTTCATCAGTCAGGGCATGGAGTTTAGGAGTTGGGACGTTATGTTGCAATTGTACAAGACGTTGGTGAGACTGCACTTGGAGTATTGTGTAGAGTTTTGGTCGCCCTGTTATAGGAAAGACATCATTAAACTGGAAAGAGTGCAGAGAAGATTTACAAGGATGCTGCCAGGATTTGAAGGCCTGAGTTATAGGGAGAGGTTGAGCAGATTAGGACTTTATTCCTTGGAACATAGAAGATTGAGGGGTGATCTTTTTGAGGTGTATAAAATCATGAGGGGCATAGATGGGGTGAGCGCACATTCTTGTTTTCCCAGGGATGGGGAACTAAAAACTAGAGGGCATAGGTTTAAGGTGAGAGGTGAAAGATTTAAAAAGGACCTGAGGGGCAGCAACTTCATGCAGAGGATGAAGAGTATATGGAATGATCTGCCAGAGGAAGTGGTTGAGGCAAGTATAATAACAACATTTAAAAGACATCTGGATAAGTACATGGATAGGAGAAGTTTAGAGGGATAAGGGTCAGATGTGGGCACCATGGTCAGCATGGACAAGTTGGGCTGAAGGGCCTGTTTCCATGCTGTATTACCCTATGACTCTATGATGTGAGGACGTCCCCAGCAACAGCCGAGCACAATTCATATTCCATTGACATGAAAGCAATGAAACTCACCAGGTAGAATATCTAGACATGTTTAATCAGAGTGCCAATCACTTACCGACAGCTGTGAGCTCAAGGATCATCTTATCAATGGGCTCTCCCACATCGTCTCCATAGAATATCACCGTGACCTGGAGGAAGAATGTAGGAAATAGTTAACAACAATGCTGGGGCTGTGATAGGTTGGGCTCATTTTAATTTTCAGCAGTGGGGTAAAACAGGAATTTTCAATCAGTCACACAATGTACATCCTCCTCCATTTTTCTTGCTATTCAAGTCATTTGAAGAAAGGTGAAAGGGAAAAGTCATTAACTTATTGGTCTACCTGTGGTTAGTCAACACCAATAGCAGAAATGGAGGATGAAGTCATTGAGGACTACTAACACATGGTGTGAAAATTTAACCATATTATAATAAAAGGAACGTAGTTTCATGAGTTTACGTGCTATAGTATCCTCTAATTACTCCTGATTTGCTCTCAAAACAATGAGGTTGTCAAGAGAGTCATTTGCATGCAAATGGTATGATTCGTCCTATACTTAGGAAGGTCAAATAAGCTCCTAGAAGCTTTACCATGCAAATGGCCACTCTGAACATCACAAAAGCATATTTATTAACCTTTAATTAATAAAATATTCCAAGTCATCAAACAAAATATGACACATGCTAAATTAGGAGATACTAAGGCAACTGAGCAAAAGCTTAGTCAAGAAGGTGGCTATTAGGGAGAAATTTAAAGTAGGAAAAAGAGGTATAAAGGCAGAGAAATTTAGGGAGGAAATTCCAGAGCTTGGTGCCTGGGCATCTGAAGGCATGACCACCAATGCGGGCAATGAGAAGGAGTGAAGACACCTCAGAGGGTTGTAGGACTGGAGGGGACTAGGAGGAAGTGAGAATGATGTATTTATGGAGGGGTGGGAAAACAAGTTTGAGAATTTTAAAATTAGGAATTGTTTAATTGGGAGCAAATATCGGTAAAGGGGCACAAGAGGGTGACACGGTGCCAGTTTTAGCAGAGCTGCTGCCTCAGAGCTCCAGCGACCCAGGTTCAATTCTGATCACCAGTGTGGAGTTTACACATTCTCTCTGATATGTAGATTTCCCCTGGGCGCTGTGGCTTCCTTCCACATGTGGGTTGTTAGGTAAATTGCCCCTAGTTTCTGGGTGAGTTAATGGGAATGAGTTCTGACAAAGGATCTTTGACCTGAAACATTAATTGCATTTCTCTTACCACAGATACAGCCTGACCTGCTGACCATTTCCAGCATCTTCTGTTTTTTTTTCTTTGAGTTAATAGGAATGTTGGAAGAACAAAATAAGACTACATATGGTGCTACAGATGCTATGGACTCCTGGCTGAAGGATCTGTTTCCTAGCTGTATGAATCTATGATCCTGAGAGTGATGAGTGAATGGGACTTATTCCAACTTGAGGCATGAGCAGTAGAGATTTGGATGACAATAAGTTTATGGGCAGTGGTAGATGGACAACCAAGATAAATTTGGTTGAATTATTGGAGCAAGTATCCTGTGGATGTCAATCAAGTAGACAGAGACAGAGCTCACCAAGTGTGCCTGAAATGGGGTTTGAATCCTTCAAGGGAAGAGAAATGGGACAGAAGGCAGAAATTAGCTCTAAATGGATAGCAAGGATGCTCCACTTGAGCAAAAAGGCAGAAAAGTAGCACAAATACTCAACAGGTTGTGGTGCCTGTGGAGAGGACAGAGAAGCTGATGTTTTGAGTGTGGTCCATTTAAAGCAAGAAACTATTACTGATGGTTAATATTATCTTTTAAAAAGTCAATGTAACAAATTGAAAGGGGATAGAAAATCACAAATAGAGGGCATTTTAAAGTAATACTTTTTTATTAGCATGAAACAACAGGAGGTAAAATGTGAGAAATCAAAAACATTTTAAAAACACAGATCATGTAAATGACTTAGGAAGTGGAGATAGTGGGTGAAAATGGAAGCATAAAACCTACCATCTGGCAGAATGTGAGCAGATTAGATAAACTCTTGAAAAATCCACCTCACCCTACTTCCCAAATGCAATTGCAAGTTGTCTGTTGTTTGCTACTTAAATTCCCCTCCATAGTCTACCTTTGGCCTTCCATACTCGTTTAATAAAGTTCATTGCAAGCTTGGGGAGCAGCATCACATTGGGAACTTTGGAATCCCCTAACCCTTATTACACCACAGAATCACTGAAGGGTTACAGTATGGAAGAAAGTCATTTGGCCCATTGAGTTTGTGCCATGCTAGCTCTGTGCAAGAACAATCTAGCTAGTCCCATTTTTACCACCTCCACCCCTGATAGCACTGCAATATTTTTCCTATCAGGTACTTCACCAGTTCCTGTGAGATTTTGAACACTATGAATGAATCTGCCTCCCCTAACCATTCGCTGCATAAAAAGGTTTTTCCACATAACTTCTTGTAATTCTTCTAGGTCCTCTGGTTTTTGACTTTTCTACCATTAGAAACAATTTCTCTCCATCTACTCTATCTAAACACATGATTTTTAGTTTCCCTATCAGATTGCCTTCTTTTCTAAAGGCAAACAACCTCAGCTTCTCCAATCTATCCATGTAACAAAGGTTCCTCATTTCCCCCAAATCATTCCAATAAATCTCTTCTGCACCTTTCTATTGCATTAATCTTTGCTCATGGAAAAATAACATTAGACTGTGTTCTGTTATCTCTAAAGCCTTTACATCTTGTCTGCAGTGTGGTGGGCAGAAATGGATACAATAATCTATTTGTGGCTGAGTCAGTGTTTTTATAAGAAGTTTGTCATAATTTTGAAAAGAAAACTGACACCAACCTGAAATATTTTTCTTCTCTGCACAGTTGCTGCATACCCTAATGCATATTTCCAGCAATTTTTGCTTTTGCTTCATCATGACTTCATCGCTCTTGTACTCTATACCTTTACTCATAAAGCACAGAATCCCATACATCTTTCCTTACTCTTTTCTCAACTTGCCCTACAACTTACTATGATTTATGCTAAAAATTCCTCTAAAGATCACTCTGCACCTGCTCTTCTGATTTATATTGCTTCTCACTCTTTCTACCAAATTGGAAAGCTGAGATACCAAGCTGCTAGATTTTGTTTTAAAAATTAGTTGTTTTAATTATTTCCTATACCCAGCCTTTCTAGGTTTCATGAATATTCCAGTTCTTTTGTTACACCTTTAATAATTTCAGATGTTAACCACAGCAAATCTAGAGCACCCTTCCCCTCTCCTTATCAGAAAGCAGGCATGATTTGGGATGGGTTTTCTAGTACATCGGGAAGTGGAGAGATTTGCTATTGGAATATTATGGTGATGGGTTGATCCTCAACTTGTTAACCTGCTCTTTATAAATAACCAGTTTTGTCAGTTTTTCTCCTTCCATTTTCTCTGGCCACATCGCCACCTGTTCTTCATTAAAAATGGCCATAATCTCTCCCATTGTAACCATATGTTGATCTCACTTACCATTCTAGCAACTTTTGTTTTCCACAAAGATTCTATTTCAATATTATTCTACTTTATCAAGAACTATAATATTTATAAGGTATGTAAACAGAGGCATTACAATATTACCTTTCTATCATTGGGAGCATAGCTTACTTGGTCCACCATCACCCCAAGCAAGATCCCTTCACTGAGAGCCCAACGGGTTGCATATTGCGCAGCAATGGTTAGATTCTGTTGATTTGAGATGGAACAATTGACACCTGGACTTGAGGTGACTTCAAAGGTCCGGCACCCTGGAGGAGATGGTCTGGAGGAAGAGAAAATATTTGTCCAAGTCATTTGTTGCTTCTTACAAATATCAAACCTAAAATAACTTGTTGCAATGGCTGCAAGGGATATACAATAAATAAGCTCAAACTTAATCCAATTCCTAATGGATGTAGCCCACATTTTAGAAGTGTCCCATTTCAGTGCCAATTGGGATTAAAGGTATGTTTTCAGTTGCAATGAGGCTCTATTGCAGTGAACACTGCCGATGGAAAAATAACATTGGCTATGTTCCCAGATATTATTAATAATTGCTCACAGTCATAGAATTCTAAAAACATAGAATAATTCATAACATCATTGAACAGTAAGAAATCATTCAACCAATCAAGTCCACGTCAGCTCACTGCAGGGACAATCAAATTCCTCAACTGTTTCTCTGTAGCCTTGTATTTTGTGCTCTTTTAATTGAAAACAATTGAATCTGCTTCCACCCTCACCAATTTCATTGAAGAAAATGTTAGGTTATCCACACTGAACTAATCGGCTCAATGTTTCTGTATTGCCTGCTACCACCTTCACACATTTTTATGTCTGCTACATGCAAACTTTTATTCCTTCATCCAATTTACTGAAGCTTATGATGAAAAGCTGATGCCACTGTATTGACCCTGGGGTCCATCTTTTTACATTGCTTGCTAATTAGTGTATATTTCCTTTAGTCACACATAAGCCTATATAATTACTTTATTAGAAAGGTATCTCATTACCAAGTATTCCTTGAGTTACATTGTATAGTATTTCTTGTTTAAACTAAGGTTGATCTCTCAGCTTCATGCTACTCAAGGAGGACATGCTCTACAGCCTGAGCTTACACGTGATTTCAGTGCTGAGGATGTGAGATAACACTGATGTTGGTTCATTTCCAGCGACCACCTACATACCTGAAACCAGACTCTCAAAATTCTATTCTAAGCTCTGTCACAGGAAAAGATTGCCAGGTGAACATTACAACATTGATGACTTACTTGTAAATATCAACATTAATTACAGTTCCAATGACGTAAAGTGCTTGGGTGGATTTCCCACACTCCAGATTCACAGTCCTTTGCTTGGACATGGTGAAGATTTACAGTGTTCTGAAATGTAAGAAAGAGTATTTCAGCACAGGGAAGGGATTGTCCGCAGACATCCATTATTCTGCTCACAATAATAACCATTCTTTCTCTGGTGGAAATCCTGTGAAGAGTAAAACACAGTTAATCCTTCTAATAAAGATAAATGTTCTGAGGAAGGTGATCACTTTCAAATGTCACACTCCAATGGGTGGTTCCACGGGCAGTCAGAACCCATCGGCATGTCTTGAACTTCAGCATCTGCAACCTGCAGCATGGAAGTATGGAACGGTCAGATACCAACTCATCTGACCATCTGCTATACTGTTGCACTCAGTACTGAGTCCAGGGGCAAGCTCAGCCTATCTGAGCTGATGGGCACATTCACTTCAGATCCTGCCCCTCACCTTAATACTAGCAACTCCCATTCATTTGAATATGGTGAGCGACCAGATTGGAAAAGTTAAGTTGCTTGCTTATTTTCCTCTTTATTCCTAAAGGTTTCAATTTATGTTTTAAGAGAAGATAAAGGAGATTGCAGATGCCTGATTTGGGGACAAACGGCAGAAGACTGGAAGAACTCAGTGGGTCAAGCAGCATCAGTGAAAGCAAAAGGTGAGTGTTGATGGTTTGGGTTGAGATCCTGCATCAGGGCTGGTAGGGAAGAGTAAATAGTGCCAGTATATAGCAGTACAATTAGGGGGGATGTGGAATAAAGGCTGGTTGGTGATAGGTTAAGCTGGATGGGGAGGGGATGATGGGCATATGGCACCAGGAGGGGAGCAAAGGTGATGGGAGAGGTGAACAAAGGGAGAAGAATCCTAGGTGGACAGATGAGTGCGTGTGGGAGGAGAACACCGAGAGTGTGAGTTACCTGAAATTGAGAAGTTCAATGTTCATACCTTTGGTTGTAACCTACCCAAGCAGAAAATTAAATGTTATTCTTCCAATTTGCATTTGGCCTCACTGTAGCAATGGAGAAGGCCGAGGACAGACAGGTCAATGTGGGAGTGGGAAGGCGAGTTAAAGTGACATGCCGTCAGACGCTCGAGATGGCTGTTGTGGACAGAGTCCTGGTGCTATGCAAAATGGTCATTTAGTCAATGCTTGGTTTCACCAACGTAAAGGATGCCACATTGTGAGCACTGAAGGCTAGGTTGGAAGGGGTCCAGGTGAATCTCTGCCTCACTTGGAAGGTTTTTTTTAATATCTATTAAATATGTGGTGAAATAAAATTATTGTCAAACAGCTTTTAATTTTTTAAAATCTATTTCAACTGTTTATTCATGTCCCTGATATTCGGACATTTAGAAAAGACCTTTGAGGCGCTTGGGGATGAATATTCAGGTTCCACCATGTGAGACCTACTCGCTGCTCACGGAGTGCCCCTCTCTACAGGACAGCAGCAGCAACATGGTCTTGGGTTTGATTCAACCCACAGGGCCACAAAGGTTAGCGCGGCTATTGTGATTGCCCGGGGGATGCATACGAGGCGTGGACCGGGTCAAATACAACCTGGACTATTAATACTGTTCCTTCTTCCACAGACACAGACTGGCCTCGAGCATTTCCACCATTTTCTGTCGCATTGCAGATTTTCAACACTCACCCCATTTTGGTTTTGCAGTTTCTCTTTACTTTTTGTGAGCAAGAAAATTATTGGTCAGTATCGTTCTTAAACGTCCATGTCTTACACTCACATGCCCCGCCGCAGTCTCTGTGGGGTCTTTATTACAGGCCCACACGATCGATTGTACAGAAGGCCTTCAGTCTGCAGTCTTTCTGCAAGACTGAATGGGCTACGAGTGGCAGCTCAGGCCTCAGGGAGCACCATCTTTGGCCCCACCCACTGAACTACTCTGATGTCTTTGACAGCTTGCCACTATTAAAGAATGTTCTGTTGTTCTTAGACATTTCAAATGTGTTTAAGTACTTTAACAAGTTAGAAATTATTGACAAAATAATTAAAAGAAAATATGATGCATTTCATATAAATACATGATACTGCTGTAAATTAATTAAAATGCATAACTATAAAGAGAAATAAATAAAAGAGTTTAACTGGGACTTATTATTAATGAAGATTAGCAGCCCCAATCAAACGAGTGGGTTGTTATCTGTTGGTCAACAAAGATGGAATAAAGCTGAGAAGTCGGGTGCAAAGTGCACCTGATCCCTCAGCTCAGCATGATCAGAATCACTCTCTAGATTTAACAGTACAACAGGGTGGTGGGTCAAGTGTACTGGCATCTGACCTCCTGCCTGTACCTGACTTCAATGCTGCGGTGCACAGAGGGCAGCTCTTTCCTGCAATTTGAACCACTGTGCACATTAGAAATCAAGCCAGATTAATACAGTTTGAGTTTATCATTTAAGCAATTGTCAGAATGCAGAACCTATTCCTGTAACACTTATTTGTTCCAGCTGGGAGTACAGAAACACTCAGCATAGAAGCAATTCCTCTATTGATCCCTTATTTCCCGTGACTACAGTCTCCAATACTTATTAAGATCCATCAGCATTCAATCTGATTCAGGAAAAATGTAAGTCCTCCTGGAGCTGGTACTTTCAAATATTTGAATAAGTTCCCATTTTCTTTTCCCATACTCATTCTAATTATCTTAACAAGGTCAGACAATGCAACTAACTACCTGTCTTAACTCATCTGACCTGAGAGCCCTTGCCTGAGCTTATTCAGTACTCAAATGCTTGAAGTAAGGATGAAAGAAAACAGTGAGCTAACTTCTATCCACTTCCTATCCTCTGTCTGAGACACAATATATCTTGCTTACAATTAATTTGCAGTCCCAATTGCTCCCTTTTTCAGATGCAACTAACATGTATGTTTGCCATACCTCTGTAGCTGTTGCGAGTGGCTCCTCAAGTTTTCAGTTGCATCTGCCTTCTGAGAAGGATTTCTCTAAATAAATACACCCACATTCCAATTAACAATTCAAATTTGATGACTAAGTGCAAACAAAAATTCCACAAAGATATTCAAGGTAATACTTGCAAAATCTAAAGCATGATCTCACTTTTGCATCTGATTGGCTTAGCAATAAATAATTTTTATTAACTTCCTTAACTATTTGCTGTACTTGAGTATTTGCCTTTTGTGAGTCATACACTAGGACATTCTGACCTTTCTGCATCTCCAAGTTCCACAATCTTTTACCATTTAGACAATATGCTTTTATTTTTCCTGCCTAAACAGAAAACTTTACATTTTCCCACATATTCCATTGGCAGATCTGTGCCTACCTACTTAAACCATCCTTATCTCATAGCTCCTCTTTACTTTCCTACATTTCTTCCTGTCATTCATAGGTATATACTCTCTTCTTTCTTTATTAATTTTTAAATTCTTCTTCAATGTTTTTTTTAGGTTCTTCCCAAATTTCTAAATTGCCACCCATCTTTGTGCAATTGTGCACTTTTTCTTCGAGTTTCATGCAATCTTTAACCCTTTTTGTTAATTGTGATGGTGGGTTTTTCCACTGGAATTTTCTTTTCTCATTAGAATGCATCTTTTCTGTGTGTTCTAAAAGATCCCTTTAAATGTCTGTCACTGCATCTTGAATGACCACTCCCTTCACCTAATATGCCTTTAGGCAGCCCTGTTTTCATGTCTCATAATGCTCATATTTAAGTTTAAAATACTGGTGTTGGACCTATTCCTCTCTCACTTTCAGCTTTAACATAAAATTCACTCAAAAATTATTCACTGCTGCCCTGGTATGCTTTCACAGTGAGATCATTAATTAATCCTATCTCATCACACAATACCAAGTCCAGTGTAGTCTGCTGCCTGTTTTGGCTCCCAAGTATGCTGTTTTAAGAAACTATCCCAAAAAGACTCCATAAATTCTTCACTTGGACCAAATTTGCCCATCTGATACACATCCTTAATCTGAGCTTTGTATATTTGCTTGATAATTAGATCATTCACAGCTATTTTTCTCAGTGCTATTGATGAAGAATCGATCTTACCCTGAGTAGGTCACAATTGCAACCATTCCTGGGTAGCTTTGGCTGTAAACACCTGGCCAGGACCCAGGTTTATGTATTTGGTACATTTTCAGCATCAGACATGTATGTAGTGATTTCTATTGTTGTACAATGGTACTGTCCTTCAGAAATGTGAGTCTCAAGGCTCGCAAATAAATTCACGAAAAAATCTTCACAGCCTGGTGGTCTCCGTTGGGACAACAATTGGAGTGCCATTCAGGAAACATTTGCAGTGAGCTTCAAATCTCCATAAAGCATTTTTCTACACCTCCCAAGTGCTCCAAGTTATTTCACACTCTTACTTTGAGCTTGGTTTAAAACACAGCACTTAATATTTATCATAGATGCCTCCACAGTTATAACATTGAGGACATTTTCTTACTGAGAATAGATAACTAAAGCAAGATTGAGGGCCATGGGGAGGAAGCACAGGTGCACACATGTCCCTACACAGGCATGCAGTCCTATCTTGTCACCCTCAAACAGCACTGTCTCTACAAGCTCTGCTTCACTGAGGCCAGTTTCATTGAAGTATGTGATATTCTACAGGCAGATCTATAGCAATGCACATGTACCTAGGCTGCACAAGATGTGGTGAACATGGTCACTCTTGACTTCCTACCTCAGGATTATTTCAGACAGCTGTGGTTGATCCGGGCCACTTCTCACAATCTGCCTCTCACCACAGCATTTGAGAGATCACTGATGTTCTGTATTCAAGGAAAAAGCAACTTCCTCTACTTTAATTAGTGAGCAGGATGTGGCATTGCACTGGTTCCCCTTTAACCATCCTCAAAGAACTCTACCAAATTTGCCAGACATGATTTCCCTATCATAAAACCACACTGATTCTGCTTGATTGTCTGATGATTTCCTACAGGTCCTGATATTACCTCCTTTATGGTGGCTTTTGGCATTTTTCCCAATGTCAGCTGATAGGCTAATTGGCCTGTTGTTCCCTTCTTTCTATCTCCCTCCTTTCTTGAATAGTGGCATTACAATTGAAGTTTTCCAGTCCTCTGCTGAAGCTCTCCAGAATCCAGGGAATTTTGCTACATTGTCATGAATATATTCACTAGCTCAGCAGCCATCAGGTGCGACGGATGTGGCAGCCTTCAAGGAGATTGTTTTGTTCCTCCCTTGCAATGGCTCCTTGATTATTATTGGAATATTTTTGTTGCCAGTTCTCAATTTCCCATTATTAATTACCAGTCCCACCCTCAAAGGGAGCAGTATTTACATTAACAATATTTCATATTATTTGCTTATTTACTTTTGTACTCCACTTTCTCCCTTTTTAATAATTATTTTAGTCATCCTTTGGTTTCCAAAAATGTTGCAGTCCTCTGCTCTACCTTGTGCAATCTTTTCTTTCAATATGATGCTAACTTCCGTTGCCAGCTGCAGATGGTGCATCCTTCTCAAGGAGATTTTCTTCCTCACCAAGCCTGCATCTGATTGTTCGGAAAGCCTGGGGAGGCTCACTCATTAGTCCAGAACGTGGGCTGGTGTCCAGAGTGCAAACGGGGTGAGCCGCTGGGTCCAGCCTTCAGACTGTGAGCTGGGTGTACAGCTGGAACTAGGCCTGTGTCAGGAATGTGGATAGGTTTGCAGCCTGTGATGGGGTCTGGAGAGCTTGTATACTTACTGCTCCCTTTAATCTCACCAGGTTCACAGAAAAATTTATAACACAACTGCGTAACATCTATCAAAAAGGTGAAATAAAAGTGTGTTTGGGTATTAGTAGGAGTAACATCCAATAGTCCAGAAAATCTGCTGGTCTAGCACTAGCAAGGTCCCAAGAATACCGGATTATTGGAGTTTTACTGCATTTATGACATCTCTCTTTTAATGTCTGCCACTGTTGATCAACCACTTTATCCTCTAATCTATTCTGCTTGTCCACTTTAGCCAAATCTGTTGTCCTACCATTGTAATTCCCTTGCTCCATAGAAAAAATCTTATCTGGATGCATTGCAGCTTGGTATTGCAACTGCTCTGCCCAAGACGACAAGAAATTGCAGAGAGTTGTGGACACAGCTCAGTCAATCGTGAAAACCAGCCTCCCCTCCGTGGACTCTGTCGATACTTCCTGCTGCCTCGGGAAAGCAGCCAGCATTATCAAAGACCCCTCCCACCCTGAACATTCTCTCTTCTCCCTCTTCCATTGGGAAGAAGATACAAAAGCTTGAAAATCCACACCAGTAGGCTCAAGGACAGCTTCTATCCTGCTGTTATAAGACTCTTGAACAGACCTCTTGTACAAAAGAGATGCACTCTTGATCTACCTCGCTACCTTATTGTCTGCCTGCACTACACTTTCTCTGTAACTGTAACACTGTATCCTGCATTCTGTTATTGTTTTTCCCTTGTACTCCCTCGATATACTTGTGTTTTGAAATGATTTGAATGGATGGCATGCAAAACAAAGTTTTTCACTGTATCTCGTTACATGTGACAATAAACCAATTACCAATTATTTAAATTTAGGTAATTGTTTCACACCCAACTATCTCACTCTCAATCTGAATTTGAAATGTTACCAGTACAGATGGTATTACTGGAGTTAGGGAGTTCAGTGTCTCACGTCATGATGACTGGCTGTTTGACTTCACTACAGGGTGATCATTAACTGTGTCACCTTTACATTAGCCCACAGTGCCAGCATCCGAGGTGTGTCAGTGGCAGAAGGACCTGACTTCTATACAGTATATTGCTATCCGCATGCTCTTCATGGGTCAGTTCATCTCTGACATGCATGGCTGCACATTGAAACATGGATGTCAGGGAACAGCCAGAAGTCAGTTATCGGCACATACTATCTCCTTCCCCATTGCTTGACTCACCACTGACTCTAGGAGTGGAGCAAAAAGTCTTGAGCTACATGATTTCTTTTTGCCTGGTAGACATGTATTATCACAAGGTGTTTTTTTTCTGCTTTGCTCCATGCTTCACAGGGTGTCCCTCCATGAGGTGAGGACTTCACGAACATCCTGACATGTTGTAAATGCAGCTCCTGATGGTCTCCTGGCCCCTCATGGCGCACGTTACCTCCCTCCTGACATCTATTTCAAAGACAAGTATTTCAGTGTCTCTTACTGTGAAGTGGGATGCTTGTTCCCTGCCTTCTCTGCCTTTCACTCCTTCATTTCAGCCACAATGTGTGTTGCTGTTCCCTGACTCCCGGGAACAACATGCAAACCTCTGGCAGCTGATTGAAATTCACGGATGAAACATTAGAGCTCATGTTGTTTTCCATGTGGCACTGGTTGCTGGGCATGGTGTGATTATGCTGTAGTATAATCTACTATGGTGGCACAGTAATGTAGCAGTTAGCCTAATGTTATTACAGTGCCAGCGATCTGGGTTCAATTCCTGCCGCTGTCTGTAAGGAACTTGTACGTTTCCTCCAGGTGGGTTTCCTCCGGGTGCTCTGGTTTCCTCCCACAATCCAAAGACGTACAGGTTAGGAGCTGTGGGCATGCTATGTTGGCGCTGGAAGAATGGCGACACTTGTGGGCTGCCCCCAGCACATTCTCAGTAACGCAAAAAGAGGCATTTTGCTGTGTGTTTCGATGTATACGTGACTAATAAATAAATATCTTATCTTATCACTATCTTTTACCATGGACCTAAATCACAATGTTTTGGCTTCCAACAATAGAGCTAATGAATTTCTAGGCATTTATGTTTTTGTTTCAGATTTACAGCTTTTTGTTTCAGTTTCTTTCATTTTCTCTTCACAAGCTGCCCCTTGGGGTTGAGGCTGACCTGCTTCCACTCTGAATCTGAGGGACTGCAGATGCCTTCAAGTGATACCTTTTACTGTGGGTGACCACTGCACACAGTTCCCATATTGCCTTGACAGAGCAAGTCTTTCCCTCAAATCGTGACACCCTGTGAAGCATGGAATATCACAGAAAAAACACCCAGAAATAATGGTCTCACACGCACACACACTAATATGGACCACCTGCAGGATATCTACTTTACACAATGTGGTAAGCCCAATTTTTAAGAAAGGAGAGAGAAAACTGGGAATTATGGATCAGCAGTCTGACAACAACAGTGGGAAAATTGCTGGAATCTCTTATTAAGGGAGTGGTAAAAGGCATTTGGAAAGTAGTAATGGGATTGGGCAAAAACAATATGGATTTTTGACAGAGAAATCAAGTCTGGCAAATCTTTTACAATTTTAAGAGTTTGTACCTAGCAGAATAGATGATAACAGTGATGGGTGTATTTGGACTTTCAGAAGCCTTTGATAAGGTGCTATGCAAGATATTATTCAATAAGACTGGAACACACGGTATTGGGAGTAATGTGCTAGCAGGATGAAAGATTAGTGAATGGTGGAAAGTAGGAATAACTTGGTTATTTTCAGGTGGGGAGACTGTGTCCAGTGGGTTGCCAAAAGAATTGTTCGTGGGGCTCCAGTACATGATCTACACCAATGATTTGGACAAGATCAATTTTAACTTATGTATTGTTAATGATACTGAGGTAGATGGCAATGTGGGTCGTGAGGAAGATGCAGATAGGCTTTGGTGGGATATTGACAGGCTATGTAAATGTGCAGGGACATAGCAGATGGAATACAATGTGGATAAATGTGAGGTCCACAAAAAATAGAGAGGAGGACTATTTTTTTTAAAGAATGACAGAGTGAAAGGACTAGGTGCTCAGAGGGACCAGGTTGTCCTTGTACATGAAACACTGAAAGTTAACCTGCACATTCATCCAGCAGTTTGGATGGAAAACAGTGCCACACTTCTATCCGCCATAATCTACAATGTGCCAGAAAATGTCAATTGCTCTGGTGAAATCAACCTCTTCTTCCTCATCAAATTCTTCCTCAAGAGAGTGAGGGGTTGGTGGTGATGGGGAGGGTTGCACTGATAGGATATAATAGCATAATAAATGCAAAATAACATGAGAATGGTGGGGGGAGATGCAATGTTATTCACCTCAATCATTACCTGGAAGTAGTAAATCTATGTTCTTCCACTCTCTGGGTAAATACATTTCCTCTGCAATTAAACTACTTCTGGATCTGCTCACTTCCCCTATATCTATCCTTCCCTAACTTTGCAGAGCTCTGTTAGGTAAGCCCTCTCTTTTTAAAGGAGAGAGACTTAGTCTGTTCAATCATTCCTGAAAGGGTTAACCGCTCAGTTTGCCTTGGCTTACACTTCTCATCTATCTAAACTTAAAACCAGGAAGATGCAGAAAGCAGCATGTGCAAAGTCTTGAGAGGCAGCTGAGACCACAGGAACTCCATTTTATGATTCTGTGACCCAGGATTATTCATTTGGAATTGGGAGATAGAAACGTGAGATTGGCTAAATTTGTGACTGCTGATGCTGGATTTGAGACACTTTCTGATATAAACTCTTCAAAATTTGTATTAGAGACCCAGGGATACATTTTCATTTGTGTTACAGTGTGAAGTTGACATCAATCAAAATTCCAGTAAATCAGTTGCCTGAGTTATAGCTGCGCTGATTATTTTTAAACAAGCTTCAGATAGCTGTCACCCATTTTAAATTATAAGATCCCAAACTTTCACAAAATTCTATCAAAGAAATGCTCGGCTACAGATTTGCCAATATGTAGTTTGTATTACTTTCAAGACTTAATTTAAACTATTCCAAGAGATTTGTTTGTTACTACAACAAACCATTTGTGGACACAGGTATACAGTGGCATGCAAAAGGTTGGGCACCCCTGGTCAAAATTTCTGTTACTGTGAATAGCTAAGCAAGTAAAAGATGACCTGATTTCCAAAAGGCATAAAGTTAAAGATGACATATTTCTTTAATATTTTAAGCAAGATAACAAGCTAATGAAGGTCTGAGACCTTCGTAAAAGTTATCTGAGAGCTCAGATCTCTTGGGGCACCCAAACTTTTGTATGGTGCTCCTTTCCTTTTCTCACTCTAAAATTGTATAAAACAAAAAAAATACACTAATCTTGCTTAAAATGTTGAAAAGAATGTTTCATCTTTAACTTTATGACTTTTGGAGATCAGTTCATCTTCTACTCACTTAACTATTCATAGTAACAGAAATTTTGACCAGGGGTGCCCAAACTTTTGCATGCCACTGTATTTGCTGTAAGTACAATAGATTTACAATGTAAATAGCATTCAATACAAAGAAGCAATATTTAACTAAGACACAGTCACAGTCTGACCTCTGAAACCTGAAGGTCAGCTCACCAGTTTGACCGAGATGTGAGTCTCTTTTCTCTCTGCTTTCTGCTATTGACTGCATACTCTTTTCCTTATATTCATGTTTGCTCTCTATCCCACCCCCTCCTCTCTCTTGTCCTACATTTCATAAGCTGTTTTTTCTTTGAGCAACCCTTTGCTCAAAATTTTGCCCTTAATTCACTTTTTTTAAGTACCAAACCTCATGAGCATGTTCCTGATAGATTTGATGTCTTTGTTCTGGTCCAGGCTATTTGTCAGCTTCAGAATAATACCACAGTCCAATTTTATGCCCTAATATTCTGCAATTTTTCAACAGCAACCAGTATTCCTTGTGGTATTTCTTTTTGACTATCATACTTTAGTACAAGTTAATACATGTTCTGGTAAAGGTCAGGTACAACAAAAATGCTTTAAAATACGTTTATACATTTTACTATTTGTTTAAACTACCTTTTACAAAATCCCTACCATAAGGGAGAGGTATTTTTATGCTAATCCCTTCAAACTATATTTCTGTATGGTTCCACTTCCCATGTTTATTTCTTTCTGAGGGATTTTGTGCTGTTATCATATTTAATTGTGACCTTTGGTGCATCATGTGCCTCCGTGAATTAGGATACTATCAATAAGAGAGGAAGTTCCGTATGTATCCCTAGGTCCCACCAGTTCCTCAAGCCTCCTATGTCTGGTCTAGAAATTTGTCATATTTCTCAACCACTTCTGGCTCTCGTTCTTACGGCATTTGTACTTGACTGAACAGAACCTTCATCAAGTTCCTAATTTTGACGTACTTCTGATTCATCATAATAATTCCATAGCCATGACAAATGTTTATTGGTTGTCCATAAGGGTTTAGTTGGTTCAGCACCACAAGGTCATTTCCTTAATTTCTCATTTAAATGCTATAAATAATATGCAAATACTGAAATTCACAATGCCTCATTGGGAAATGTGAACACTAAAAATTTTCCAATGCTCCTTTTCAAACATTTTACCTCCATTGTCAAGTAACAGTGCATGTCTGACACCCAAAGCAAATTCACCATGTATTTCCACAGCATATTGGTTCACTCACAACCAGGAGAGGGTAGGACCACTCAAAGATAAAGGAGAGAATTTATGCTTGGAGTCAGAGGAGTAGAGGATGTGGGCAGGGTATAAAATGAGTACTTTGCATTGGTATTCACCAAGGAGAAGGACATGGAGGATTGTGAGATTAGTGTGGGGCATGCTATAGCCCGAGGGCACTTTGAGATCAAGAAGGAGGTGGTGCTGGGTCTTTTGAAGAGCATCAAGGTGGGTAAGTCCCCAGGATATCCCAGGTTATTGAAAGATACAAGAGAGGAGATCTCTGGGACCTTGATGAGTATCCTTACTAGCAACAGGTGAGGTCAAGTAGGCCTGGAGAGGAGCCAATGTTGTTCCTTTGTTCAAGAAGGGAAGTAGGGATAAACCAGGAAATTATAAGCCACTTAGCCTCACATCAGTGATAGGGAAGCTATCGGAGATGATTCTTGGGTATACAATTTACACACATTTGGAAAAGCATGGCCTGATTAGGGACAGTCAGCAAGGCTTTGTGCAGGGCAGGTCATGTCTTACAAACTTGATTTGAGTTTTTTTGAGGAGGTGATGAAGGTGATTAGGGTAGGGCAGTGGATGTTGTTTACATGAATTTTAGTAAAGCATTTGATGAGATCCCTCATGGTAGTGTTACGGACTCAGTGAAAGTCCCTTTAAGATAGAGAGTGTGTGTGTATGTGTGTGTGGGGCGTGCTTACGTCAATAGAAGATAAAGGACGTAATGACGTTGTTGAAGAAGTAAGAAGAAGAAAGGAGAGAGAGAGAGAGAAGGGAGAGAGACACCAGCCTGCTTGTTTTCTCTATCGATGGATGAGAAACAATAACTGTGTCTGCCACTGAAATCCATGTATGGAAGTTGGAAGTAATCCGGTGGAGTTCACTTTGTTGCTGACCTGTAGAAGGAAACAGGTATTTATGTGTGGACGACCACGGTTCGGATGCTTTTCGGGGTGAGGAAGTCACTACCGAGTAAACACTGAAGTGTCGTTTGGGTTCCATCGTGGAACATTTGGATTTCGTATTTACTCTCTCTATGTTTCTCTACGTCTACGTCTTATCTTCAGACAACGGTGGTTGTTGAAGAAGCCCTTGCTCATGTTTCACCTTATGGCTTGCGGAACTGAACTTTAAGAACCATTCCAGAACTTGGAGTTTGGGACTTTGTCACACACACACACAAAGAGTTTAGTTTTGGGGTTAACGTTCGAGGTTTAACATTTTTGAATTCTAACATACTAACATTTTTACTTTTATTTTACGTATTATCATAAGTAGTGATTAATAAAATAGTTTTTAACACTGAATCATGCTCAGTGTGTTTCTTTTGTTGCTGGTTCGTGACAGTAGGCTGATCCAGAAGATTAAGATGCATGGGATCCACGGTAACTTGATAGATTGGATTCAGAATTGGCTTGGCCATAGAAGACAGAAGGGTAGTGGTGGAAGGGTGTTATTCTGGCTGGAGGTCCATGACCCATGGCGTTCCGCAGGGATTGGTGCTGGGGTCACTGATAAGTGACTTGGATGAAAGTGTAGACTGGTGGGTTAGTAAATTAGCAGATGCCACAAAGATTGGTGGAGATGTGAACAGTGTAGAGGGCTGTCAAAGGAGATGACAGAATATAGATCAGTTATAAATATGGGTGGAGAAATGCCAGATAGAGTTTAATACGAGCAAGTGTGCGTTATTGCACTTTGGGAGGTCAAATGTAGGGGGAAAGTATACAGTTAATGGCAGGATCCTTAACAGCACTGATGTACAGAGGGATCTCGGGGTCCAAGTCCATAGCTCACTGAAAGTGGCCACCCAAGTAGATAGGGTGGTAAAGAAGGCATATGGCATGCTTGCCTTCATTGGTCAGGGCATTGAGTATAAGAGTAAGAAAGTCACGATACTGCTGTATAAACCTTTGATTAGGCCATATTTGGAGTATTGATTGCAGTTCTGGTCGCCCGATTACAGGAAGGATGTGGAGGCTTTGGAAAGGGTGCAGAAGAGGTTTACCAGGATGCTGCCTGGATAAGAGGTATGAGCTATAACAAGATGTTGAACAAACTTGGGTTGTTTTCTCTGGAGCATCAGAGGCTGAGGGGGAGACCTGATAGCAGTTTATAAAATTATGAGAGGCATAGATAAGGTAGATGGTCAGAATCTTTCTCCCAGAGTAGAAATATCAAGTACTAGAGGACATGCATTTAAGGTGAGAGGGGAAAAGTTTAAAGGAGATGTGTGGGGTAAGTTTTTAGGCATAGAGTGGTAGGTGCCTGGAACGGGCTACCAGGGGTAGTGGTGGAAGCAGATACAATTGTGGCGTTTAAGGAGGCTTTTTGATAGACACACGAGTATGTCGGGAATGGAAGGATATGGATCATGTTACAGGCACAAGAGGTTTAGTTTAATTTGGCATCGTGTTCAGCGCAGACATCGTAAGCCAAGGGGCCTGTTCCTGTGCTGTACTGTTCTATGTTCTACAGTTTCAGACAACTTGAGTGATGGCAGTGGGCTTTTCTGCTTGGCTAACTACAAACAATTTTCTCAAATTTCCATTCAGTGTCACAGCTTTCTCCTTTTCTTTCACGAGACAGGTGTGATATTAAACTTGGATGTCTCCTTTACAGTATCTGTGCCCCCTGGTACTCTGGATGAGTTTGCAGCAGAGATCAAAAGCACACAAGGATTATTGGGTTGCCATGTTTCATTTGACAATTGTCAATAAGATGTTGGCAGTTATTTTAATTTCATGGCTGTATAAATAGATATCAAAAATGATGGTCTATTATCTATGGTGAAAATGCTTATCCACATGTACTATCATTAAGAGGATTAGTGAAAAAATTTGAAAGATTTTACCATATAAGGAATTGTGGTGACTCTATATATATCTGAAGAGTGTTCACACACTTGGTTTCAAAGAGGGAAAGCATTATTTAGGGCATATAAATAACATGGACATAATGACATCACTATGTTTCTCTCTGAAATACTACTTATTCTATCCTTCCTGCTCATAGACTAGAATAAAGTGCACACCCTTGTTCTGAAGATCCCGTTGTTCACTGTTATTATAGCAGATAGAACTTACAAAGATATCTTATCCTTAATCACAGCTGATTCTCAAATACATATCATTCAGCATTACATTTTATTTTCATTGTGACCTCTCTGCAAATTCACTGAGAGAGTATATGAAACAGACCGACATCAATAAGTCCTCGGTTCCTATAACTTCCTACACTCTCTTTGTTTTTCAAGTCTCTTAATTTGGTATCTGCAATAAATATTGCATCATCCCATTGGCCTAAGTGCAAATCATTTATGTAATATATCTCACAAAATGTATTGCCAAAATCTATCTATCTTTTTTACAAATGCTGAAGATTATTTCCAACATTTCTGATTTTGCTTTCACCTTTTGCTTTTCTGTAGTAAATTTCCCCATCCATAAGCTAATTTACTGCAACAGAATAAAATAGCCAGTGCTGTTAGAAAATGGCTTGTTTCTTACTCATTTATACTTAACTCTCATTGATTAGACTGTCCTGTCACATTTCGCCTGAGATGACTGCCACACAGTGGTCTGTACTGGCTGGTAATAGAGTGATTTGTGCTGACTTTTGTGTTTGTGAAAGAAAAAATTGATGCCATGCTGACATAAATCCTGTATGCAAAATGAATGATTGTCCTGTACTGTGAATAACAACATTTGAATATACTCTATTTATGATTTGCAAATGTAATAAATAAAGTATATTGTTGGGAAAAAATTCTTTTGCTGATCATCAGTGATTAATGCTTTGGGGGTTGTTTACTGAACAGCCCCCTGGCTAAATATTACCAATTAGCCTGTGCTTACTATCATAATTAGAACATACTGGCTATTGCAAAGACTGCATGGTTCTCAATGTGTTTATTAGTTAACTGAGTATTTTGCACAGTTATCTTTCTAATTTTGTATATTAACTGAGTAGATTAAATGCCTGGAGCACCAACCTGAAATTCATTCCACATTTTGGGTATTCAGTTATCTAATATGCACTCTCAACTGCCAATCAATATCCCACATCCCCAGCCATTCATTCCACTATTCTGGTTAAAGAATGAAAGATTATCTCCTCATTTCCAAAGGGCAGGAAAAATAGATATAAAGTGTATACTTAACGAATTTTTAAAACTTGAATTAAGACTTTACTTCCATTTTAATTACAGCACTTTAATGAAAACAGGTATTTTCCAATATTAGAATAACTTGCTAGAAACCACGCAGTGTTCATTCGTTTCAGTTACATGTAACTGAAAACATACTTTGGAGTGAAATGCAGATAGTCTCGCCATATTCTGGAAATATAATGAATATAGTATATTTTTTAGAATACTCCCATGCCAAATTACACCATCACTCGTTTAAAAAACTCTTCGAACCAGTGCAGATGAAATTAGATCAAAAATGTTTTCTCAGTTTTGATGAAAGGTCCTGGACCTGAAATATTAACTGTTTCTCTTTGGTATTGGTTTATTATGTCACATGTACTGAGATACAGTGTGAAAAGCTTTTGTTTTGCGTGCCATCCAGACAGCTCATGCTATACATAATTGCATTGAGGTAGTAAAAAGAAAACAGAATGCATGATATGGTGTTGCACTTACAGAGAAAGTTCAGTGCAGGTAGCAAGGGCCACGACGACGGTAGCTTGGGAGATCAACAGTTCATCTTTTAGCCATATGAGAGGTCCTTTTAAGAGTCTGATAATAGTGGCGGAGAAGCTGTCCTTGAGTCTGGTTGTTCATGCTTTCAGGCTTACAGGAGAGAGAAGAGAGAATAACCAGGGTGGGAGGTGTCCTTAATTATGTTAGCTGCTTTCCCGAGGCAGAGTGGGAGGTATAGCTAGACCCTTGAAGGGGAATTGGTTTGCATGATGGACTGAGTCGATGGAGGGGAGGTTGGTTTGCTCTCCATAGATGGTACCCCACCTGCTGAGTGTTTCCAGTATTTTCTGTTTTATTTGAAATTAGACCAAGTTATTCAGGAAGCAACCTCATTGGCTAGCCCTATGACAGCTAGGACTTTATAGCATTGTATCAAATTGGGACCTCAATAAAGTAAATCCCATACTTATTGTCTCAGAATCTGTCTCTAAGATTCTAGGAAAATAGTTATTCAACCCAACATGAGAATAAGAGGTATTTATTTATAACAAGAGAAAAGCTTACGGTGTCAACGACCCTCATTACTGTGGTTTTTCTCTATACAGGCAGACAGATTCTGAAAACTTTCCACATTAACTGTGGGCAATACCAGGGAGCTTGGTACATCATCAAGCCTATCAGACCAAATAGAGTCATACAGCATGGAAACAGGCCCTTTGGCCCAACTAGTCCCTGCTGTGTTGCCCAGCAAACTGGTCCCATCTGCCCTGTATTTGGCTCACAGGCCCTCTAAATCTCTCCCATCCATGTAGTTACCTAGATGCCTATTAAATGTTGCTAATGTGCCCACCTCAACCACAATTTCTGGCAGCTCATTCCAAATATGCGCCATCCTTTGCGTGAAGAAGTTGCCCCTGACATCCCTTTTAAATCTCTCACCTTTGATCTTAAACCTATGCCCTCTTGTTTTTAAGCACCTCCCTCCCTGGAAAAAAGACTATGTGCTTTCACCCTGTCTATGCCCCTCATTATCTTATATACCTCTATCAGGTCACCCCTCAATCTCCTATCTTCCAGGGAATAAAGTCCTAGTCTACACAACCTCTCCTAGTAACTCAGGCCCCCAAGTCCAGGCAACATCCTGGCAAACCTTTTCTGCACTCTTTCTAATTTAATAACATCTTTGCTATAACAGGGTGACCAAAGTCATATACACAATGCATAAAATGACTAAAGCCATATAAGTGTCTTACAAAACATCTCACAAAAGATGGTGTAGAGCCAAATGAGATTTATTACTACCACAGAGCTGATATTCCCTGCCGTGCCAGCTACTTCAACATTACAATGGCAACCTAATTAGGGTCTGCATCCATGGAAGCAAAAACTAGACTGATGCAAAACAAGGCATCAGTGGCCTTGGTAATGCTGTGTTGAGCAGCAAACTGCAAGTTCTGGCCTAGGTCAGCCATCGTTGCCTGGAATAATCCTGAAACTAGGAAGTTGAGTGTGATAGTGAAACCCGGAATGGTCTGGGCATAGGTGTGAGCCTGTAGTTCAGGCTACAGATCTCTGTAATAATTAGTTATGTGAACAATTATTGCTGATTTAAGTCTGTACCACTTTAAGATCTCTCTGCAATTGGAATGTTTAGTTGGGAAATGCTAGACAATAAGAAACACTGCCTTGACATTACACACTTTCATTTAATAATGCACATCCAGTATGTTTGAGAGACGTACAAGACAACTGGTTTGGTAAATCATTGGTCCTCAGAGTCTGAGATCAGAGCACAGATCCTTCTTGGTGGGAAAAGGTGTATCGTAGTAATCCTTTCTGTATCTAATGCCCTGTGGATTCTGCGCTGTTATTCTTACTCTCTAACTGCTCTCATCTCGTAGATATTCAGCTTTTCTCCTTCTACCTGCCCCATTAACCCATCCTCCAGATGAGCTCTATAACTTACCCACACTCAATCCTGGCCTCCCCCCATGAGAGATATTCCTTCTGTCCTATCCCCCATCTTCTCTGCAACACTGGATACAGCAAACCCCAGATGTAGTATTGAACACTTGTGCTCCAGAATTGATTGTGCCTCCGCAATTTAAAACCAACTTGCCATTTCCTCCATCTGAGGAAAGGTCTCCGACCTGAAACTCTCTCCACAGATGCTGCCTAACCTGCTGGTTCTTTCCAGCAGTTTCTCTTGGTATTGGTTTATTATTGTCACTTGTACCGAGGTACAGTGTAGAACTTGTCTTGCATACCGATTTAAAAGAAAACTTACCGGATTTTTTAAAAAACGCACAGCTGTTTTAATGTATTTCTGAGTCGTTTTACTCTAGATTTTTGCACGAAAACCATCACAATCGGCTGAAATGCAGCCAGATAAAGAATAGCTGGGGTGTGTGAGCATTATCCAGGCCGCCGTCCTCTGTGCTGTCGGCGGACTGCCGGCCTCGGGAAGTTGACCGGCCTCAGCAGCACCACACACGGCTCGGTCAGGTTTTGGCCGATACCCGAGGCGGTCTGGGACAGCTCGGTCAAGTTTGGGCAGATACCGAGGAGACTGGAACAGCTCCGTCAGGTTTGGGACGTCCGGCTCCGTTTCCGGCGTTGCCCTGGTTTCCTCTTAAGATGGCGGCGGTGTGCCTGCAACGGAGCGGTGCCCGACTGTGGTGGCGGACGGTCTGTCTGCGGGTGAGGCCTGGCTCTTTGCTCTTTGAGTCTCTGCCGTGATGTTTTACTATCGGTTGGGATGTTTAGTATTGAGGCGGTGGGTGTTATTGCTCGAACGGTATCCAGGCTGAGTGGCCGCTCTCCTGGGCCCGACTGACGGCACGGCCTACAAGCTGCTCCCCGCCGCCGTCTGAAGGTCATGGGGTTGGGGAGGCACCGTGGCGACGGGAAATTTCGCTTAATCTCCAAAATCACCTCTTTTTTGCGAGGTGTGGTTCAGCTCCCGCAGTGTTCTCCCTTAATGCCGTTCTTGGTATAAAGTTGCCTTGGGTGGCAAGGGTTTTGGACCGAACAAAACCTAAACATTGCTGAGCAGGTTACTGCAGATTCAGTGCTGCTTCTTAACATTGCCATCACCTTGATTGAAATTAGACTTGTGTGGTAATTAGCCAAATTCAATCTATCTTTTTTGTTGTGAACAAGGCATACTTGAGTAACTTTCCATATTGTTGGGTAGAAGCCTTTGTTGTAACTGTTCTGCAACAACTTAACTACAGGCACATTCAGTTCTGGAGTACAGGTGTTCCGTTCTACAACTGGGATTTGCTGTTTCCAGTGTTGCAAGTCATTTTCTTGATATGACTTGGAGTGGGTTGAATTGGCTCTGTGACTGGGGATATCTCACGGGGAATCTGAGGCGGATCATCCACTTCGCACTTTTGGCTGAATATGGTTGTGATTGCTTTAGCCTTGCCATTTATGCTTGTGTGGTCGGACCCACAATCATTGAAGACATGGATGGTTTTTGACTCTTCCCCTCTGCCTTTTTAATTGTTCATCGTTGTTCAGAAACAAGACTGGACTGCAGGATTTTGTTCTGATCCATTTGTTGTGGCATTACATAACTGTCTATTGCATGCAGATTTCTGCTGCTTAGTATGCATGAAGTGCTGTATTGCTGTGTCACCAGATTGGCACCTGATCATTAGGTATGTCTGGTGTTGTTCAGAGTATGCTGTTTGTAACTTATTGAACCAGTTGTACTGGTAAGGTGAGGGATATGCCAGGCCATGAGGTTACATTGCTGCTGTTGATGGACCAAAATGCCTTGGGGATGCCAGATCTGTTGTATCACATTCAGCACTATTGTAGTTCCACAAAGCATTGTAATGATAGTATTTTGTCTCCAAAGGGACATTGTGGTGTTCACTTCTACCAGAGCTCTTGTGAGTGTATACATATTAAAATTTTATGTTCATGGGATGTGGATATCACTATAAGGGGTTGGTACCTTTTCAATTCCCAATCGCCCCTGAACTGAGTCAATTAAAAGTTAACCACATTGGTGGATCTGCATACAGGCCAGTCGAGGTAAGGAAGGCAGATTTCCTTCCCTGAAGGACATTAATCAACTAGATGTGTTTTTAGAACAATCTGGTATTTTTAAAACTATCGAGGCCATGTTGCTTAAATTCTAGATTTACTTAACTTTAAATTCCTGAGCTTCTTTGGAGGGATTAGAACTTGAATCTCTGGATTGTCAGGCCAAGCTTGTGGTATCATTCTGGTAAATCAACCAATGTGGCATTTAGATAGTCTGAGAGAGATGGTGAATGATCCAAAGCATACTTGATTGGGAAAGAGAGGAACTGGGCAGGAGAGAGTTGAGATTGGAAGTGGGCCTGGGAGAGTTTTCTTTACGCTAAGTAAAAGTATACATAGTTTGCACACTAATACTTAGCTGGTTTCAGATGCTCTATTTTGTCTGCACTAAGATATAAATATTCAGCATGTGTATACCCTGAAGGGTTTCCTTCCTTGCTGTTTAAATCATTAGCTTTGCCCCCTTTCTCCCAATGTGCACCATCATCGTCTCACCTGTACGGTATTCTGAATCTAATATCTCCAATGTTTTCCAAGGTGAGCTCGGCTGAAATAGACCATTGTAGCTTAACATGTCTGGAAAGCTGGGCAAAGACACTGCAAGAGTTCTAGGAAATCTACAAAAAGGATGTGTAATGACTTTTCATTTTTCTAGTTTTTTGTACTATGGGACTGTTGATAATTCTGCCCACTGTGGATCTGCTAAACAATGGACAGCTGTATGGCAGGAAATAATGAAAGCATCTTGAGCTCATTTTATAAAGTCTTAATGTATTGGTTTTGTATCACACTCCCAATACTCAAAGGCATTTAATGAAACCTTTCCTAAAACTGCTTGTGTATGCAGTTCCATGTTTGAATTTCCCTTGGCAAATTTAAGCCTGTGACCAGTGGCCTCCTGTGATTTAACCATGGTATGATTTTTCTCCTCAACCTTGGCAGATTGTGGTGGTTGATCATATCCTAGTCCTCCACAGCCTTTCCTCCGTTGACTAGCCTGGACACTGGGAACAAGCAAGAGCATTCTTATCAGTACAGGTTAGAACAGATCTGGTAGCTGCAACTTGGTCATCCATGTGGCAGCATGGTAGGCAGAAACCAGTTACATCATTACTGATTGGCATCTAAACTCAAACTCAGTCAATCTGCCTTTATAATTCACCTTTTGTGACATACTTGCCTAACTTAAAGACATTTGTCATGCACAGTTTAATATTTCAGTTGGCAGAATGATTTTATTTTTGAGAGTTAAAATTCCCATTATTTATTTAGCCTCCCACCCCACTCTTTGCACCCTTTCTCTGATTCTATTGTGATTGTGGGATATCACGGGAGGAATTTGTTTCAGAGTATGCACTCTTTCCTAGTTTAAACACATTTAATTCATTCTGCCAAGTACCTAAACTTCAGGAACTTCAACCCAGATTATATAAATGTGCTTCATAATTTAGGTCCTGGTATCATTCTGGTGTGGTTTCCAAAACTATGTGCAGAAATCTTGATTAGCTATGATCAAACCAGTGTCCATTTTGGCAGGAAAAGTGAAAATGAAGCATATTATTGAGCAAGCTGAGTTTTGTAGTTCATGATTCACAAAAGCTCATATGCAGATACAGCAAATAAAATTGGGAAAGTTAATAATGTTCCTCTTTATTACTAGGGGAATTGAATACAAGGATAGGGAAGTTGTGCTTCAGGTATATGGGGCATTGACTAGACCACATCTGGAGTATTATAGATATTATTAATCTCCTTAGTTAAAGGAAATTTAATGCATTGAAAGTCATCTGGAAAGTTTATTAGGCAATATTAATATATACAAACTGTTCTATGAGGAAAGTTTAGGCAGGCTAAGCTCGTATTTAGAAGAGAGGGGATGTGATTGAAACACAGAAAATCCCAAGGGATAGATGTGGATTTTCCTGTTGTGGGAGAATCTGAATCAAGGCATCACTTTGTAAAACTAAGATGAGGCACATTTCATAAGATGAGGCAACATTTTTTTTTTCCTGACAGTTGTGGATCTTACAAACACTTCTTCAAAAGACAATGGAAGCATCCTTGAATATTTTTAAGGCAGCAGCAGATAAATTTTTGCTAAACACAAGGGTCCAAGGTCACCACAGGTAGACAAGAATACAGAGCTGAGATTTAAATTTAGATCAGCCATGATCTTATTAAATGGCAGAGCAGGCTTGAGGGGCTGAGTGGCCCATGCCTATTCCTAATTTGCACATATGTCTGTATTTACAGCTGGAGTATTACTCCCTATCCTTTGCATGCTAATCCCTTGAAGTAGAGTTTTAAAATTCCATCAGTCCTTTGATTAATTGCACCAATCAGATCTTTTCAAATGATGTGACAAAGTGACATTAGTTTTCATACATATTATGATGACACTCAGCTCTTATTCCTTTGCTGCCAATAAGTTGTCCTTGCTGTGTCATTGTTGCTCCAGTTAAATAACTGAGGAACAAGCCATCGTCCTTGTTTCTTCTGCCACCAGCCCATGACCTTTGTATCCTTACCTCTGACTCCACCCCTCTCCCCTTTCCCAAATGTAGTCTGGATTACAGAACTGGAAGAAATTATTAGTCTAGAGATGACTACTGTAGAATAAACTTGCTGGCTGTTAATTTTTGGAGAATCACGTAATGTAGCACAGAAAGAGGACATTCAGCTCAGCATTTTTGAAGAATCCAAAATAAAAATACAAAATGCTGGCACCTCTCAGAGGCAGGCAGCATGTGTGGAAATAGAAACACAGTGTTTGTGGTCAATGACTCTTCAGAACATTTGAACCTATCCAACTAATCTGACTCCTTGTTCCATCCCCATAGCCCTATATATTTTCCTTTCAATTATTTACATATTTCTGCTTTGAAATGCACCCTTGCATACAGTGCATTTCAGATTGCAACAACGCAGTGTATTGGAAGTGCTTCCTTGTGTTGTCTCTGGTTCCTTGCTTTCACTTTAGATCTGTGTCCTCCAGTTATTGACCCATCTGCCACTGAAAATTTTGGGCATCTTACCAGATCTCTTAATTTTGTGTGGTGACTCTTTGTGCAGGAAAAGTTTAATGGTTTGTGGATTAACCAATGGATTATGTTGCATTGCAGTCAACCCGCAGCGCTCAGACTGCAGCAGCGGCTGCACCTGCCACACAGGCAACATCTCGCATAAAGAAATTTGCAATTTACAGATGGAATCCAGATAAACCTGGAGACAAGCCTCGTATGCAAACCTATGAGGTTGATCTAAATGCGTAAGTTTTTCAAGATGAAATACTACAAGATTCACATCTCAATGCATTGAACATTTTTTTTCCCCCTCTGATTATTTCTGTTTTAATATGACAGTGCCCTGCTCTTATTTAACTGGAATGGAGATTTTCATTGATTTTCATCAGGGGTTGAAGTTGTGTAGTGAGGGAAATGAAAAAAGATCATCCAACCTGCAAAGTCTTTTCTACAAATGACAAGTCTTACCTACTTGTCTAATCTCAGGGATGAGGTGAATAGCCAATGAGGAATCTGTAAAGTAGAAAAACACTGGAATTTCTCCGGAATTCACTTACATTTAACAACAAAAAAAATCTAAAATTGCAGTCCATATTCAACACCCAACTTGTGTATTACCACCACAGTAACTTTAGAGTCAGAGTTACACAGCATGGAAACAAGCTCTTCAGACTGACTGGCCCATGCTGACCGAGATGCCCCATCCAAGCTGGTCCCATTTGCCAGCATTTGGCCCATAATGTTCTAAATCTTTCCAATTCATGTACCTGTCCAACTGTCTCTTACGAGTTGTTACTGTACCCGTCTCAACCACTTCCTCTGGCAGCTGATTCCTCTTAGATACCACCCTTCGTGTGTGTTTGTGTGTGGGGGGGGGAGGGGAAAGACTGAGTGCATTCATCCTATCTATGCCCCTAATGATTTTGTACATCTCTATAACACCACCTCTCAGTCTCCTACACTCTAAGGAGTAAAGTCCTAGCCTGCCCAACCTCTCCCTATAACTCAGTCGCTCAAGTCCTGGCAGCATCCTTGTAAATCTTTTCTGCATTCTTTCCAGTTTAATAACATCTTTCCTATAGCAGGGCGACCAAAACTGAACACAATACTCCAAGTGTGGCCTCACCAGCATCCTGTACAACTGCACCATAACTTCCCAACTTTTATACTCAATTGTCCTGACTTATGAAGGCCAGCATGCCAAAAGCCTTCTTTACCACCCTGTCTACCTGTGACTCCACTTTCAGTGAACCATATACTTGTATTCAGAGGTCCCTCTGTTCTACAACATTCCCCAGGGCCCTGCCATTCACTGTAAAAGTCCCACCAGGATTTAACTTTCCAAAATGCAACACCTCACACTTATCTGAATTAAACTCCACTTGCCATTCCTTGGCCCACTTACTCAGCTGATCAAGATCCCCCCCCCCCCCCCCCCCCCCCCCGTAATTTTTGATAACCTTCTTTATTGCCCACTATGCCACCTATTTTAGTGTCACCTGCAAACTTACTAACCATGCCTTGTACATTCTTATCCAAATCATTGATATAGATGACAAACAACAAAGGGCCCAGCACTGACCCCTGAGGCACACCACTAGTCACGGGCCTCCAGTCCGAGAAGCAACCTTCCACCATCACCCTACCATCAAGCCAATTTTGTATCCAGTTAGCCAGCTCTCCCTGGATTCCATGCGATCTAACCTTCCAGAGCAGCCTACCGTGTGCAACCTTATCAAAAGGCCTTATTAAAGTACTATAGAAAGAGATACTACAGAAGGAAGTTCTATACTATCTTCTAGTCCTTGTCTCTATTTCCTGCAGTCATTTTCTTCAAAGAAACTTTATTTGTAAAATAGGACCAGTGTTTCCTGATTAGTTTGTCTATTTCTGTAGTTTTCTTAAACTTCACAACCCTCTGTGAAATTTGCATTCCCTCAACTCTATACCCTTGGCTTCCCCCACTTCCTTCACCATATCCTTGACTGAGATGTTTTAGTGTATGGATTCCCCTCCTCTTCTGTTCACTTGCTCTATTTTAAAATGCTGATTTAAAACTTGGCTTTTCAAAGTAATAGTCACCTTCCTGATACTTTTCCTTTGCTTGGATGTCAAATTTTAACTGATAAAGCTGCTGTAAAGTGTCTTAAGATATGATGTTTGACACAATGTACAAGTGCATTTTCACTTCACAGTTTAAAATCTTAACCTGTTGTAACATGATACAGATGTGGTCCAATGGTACTAGATGCTCTTATCAAGATCAAGAATGAGATAGATTCCACACTAACTTTCCGCAGATCTTGCCGAGAGGGTAAGTATGTGGTGTGTGTTGGTGAGTGGGATTGGGGAGGAATGTGAGATGAAAGTGTGGCACTTCAGTGTTTGTATTTCAGATTATTTTGTATAGTGTAATAATGGTTTAATGAATTATGAAGGGTGCCAGAAATTTATAATACATATGTTAGTTAGCAACACTAATGCAGAACCCTATTTTTAAGCTTTCACCTTGGCCTAAACGTACCTGTTTCAATGTTGTATGATCAATTTTATTTCCATGCAGGGAGCAGATCTTTGCTGCCAATGGCTTGGAAGCACAGACTTTGTCAAAACTCGTGGAGACAGTGTGTCCATTGGCTGTTCAAAAAAAGAAATTAATCCCTAAATCCTCTAATATTGAAGTGAGATTTAGGCGAACACGATGAATAAAGAGCTCTGGGGAGAAAGGCAAAGTGAGAGTGACTCAGGGTTGGGTGTGTGTGTCAGACAGATCGCTGTACCTTTGTATGGCTGAGGAGGCACCACTGCTTTATGCAGTGGTACCTTCTCTCAAGCTGACAAGCATTCCAAGCCCTGGGAAATCGGGGTTGAATTCAAAATAAATTTATGTTAAATGCACAGAGCCTTGTTGAAATGTTATAATTATTAACCTGCCTCACTGGAGAAAATAACCAGTTCAACCCCAAAGCCATCTTAATTAATCTGGAAGTATCCATATTTACGGTAAATTGAGACTAAGATTCCTTTTTGTTTTAATAATTTGTATGTCTTGGAGGAGAGCAACTAAAATTCCCCGTTGGCCTTTGTAATGTAGGACTTGTTCAAATGTTTCCTGTTTCTAAGGCACATATGATAGTCAAGTATGTTCTTTCCGCATTACCGCTTGATCTTTAAATAAATTGTCACTTTAGGGGATGGTTAAGGTGACTGTTTTGTTTTTGTACCTTGTATTTAAGCTGTACTGTGCAATGCAGATTTGGTGAGCTTGCCATTCTGAGCTTTAGTATAGTTAAGAAAGCATGATCAGTGTGAGAAAGATTTCTGTTCTTAGGAATTTGTGGCTCCTGTGCCATGAACATCAATGGAGGGAACACTTTGGCATGCATCTGCAAAATTGACACCAACCTTGACAAAGTGTTGAAGATCTACCCTTTGCCTCACATGTATGTAGTAAAGGATCTCGTTCCGGTGAGTTTTTACTCTTTGCAAAGATATGAACAAAAGAGCAATTTCTCCATTGAGTACAAGGAGAATGCTTAGTTTTTTTCTGTGCTACTGTCCACTGGAAATTGACCAAATGACATGGCCAAATCTCCAAGCCAACTTGAAATACTATGCCAGCATAGTCAGTAGTACTGGTATTGAATTATTTATGATTGACCTTTAGGTCCACTGGAACAGATTACAATTGGGAACCCATTCTGTTGCTCTCCCCTGAAGTGATTACCCTAGTCATTTTATTAAAACTAGAATTATTTCATGCTATAGTACTTCTCAAATATGATCATTTAATTCCACGGCTTCCAATGACTTTTTTTTGTTTGGTTTTACTTCCTTGAAAAACTCCCCAAAGTGACCTGGTTACAGGTTCACTGTGAAATATGGTGACATATTTTAAAGATTATTCGGTCCTACAGCTTGCTCCACCAATGCAATCTGGAATACTGGTCTTAAGTTCATTTACTAATATCATTTCCCTTTTGCTCTCAATATAATGCTTTGCTGATATATTCAGATTGCTTTTGACGCTCTTCCCTTTTCCTTCAGGACCTCAGTAACTTCTATGCTCAGTACAAGTCAATAAAACCATACCTGAAGAAGAAAGATGAATCTCAAGCAGGCAAGGATCAGTATCTGCAGTCAATTGAGGATAGACAGAAACTGGTAAGGCAGCAAGAGAGTGCATGTAAGAAGGTTACACTCTTTGTGGTCAGAATCAGCAGATTTCTTTAATTTTTCTCTAGATTGTGGGTTTTGTTTTTGGTGAAAGACATGCACATCAGCAATTCAATGCATGTTATTTATCTGAAATGTTTTTAAAAAAAAATTTGCGCACATCAAATAAACTGAATCAAATCTATGAAGATTACAAAATTCTAATCTGGTGTCACTCAAGAACAGTCTTTTAAGAAAACTATTTGTTCAGAAATGCATAGCCTGGCTTCACTGATTTTGCTTATTCCAATCTCTGTCAGATCTGATTGAAACAGGCAAAGGCTGGGCATTATTTACAGGGCCAGCGTTTATTAACTATCCCAACTTGTTATTGGAATTAAACAATCTTCTTTAATCATTGCAGTAAGAGCTGTGAAATAATTTCAAGAAGCTGTTAGGTAGAATTGTATGTAATCTGTCAATGTAGTGTCACCTTGCACCTGCCGCCTTTGCTTCTGTAAGTAGAGATGGTGGGTTTAGTAGGTGCCATTGAAGACACTTAGCAAGTTGTCACAGTACGTGTTGTTACTGATCCACACTGCATGCATGGTATGATGGCGGTGGTGAAGAAAGTAAAAGTTTATTTATTCAAGGGATGTGGGCTTTGCAGGCTGAACCAGCATGTACTTGCCTATCCCTAATTGCCCTTGAGCTTCCTCCATGAACCACTGCAGTCCTTGAAGTGTGGTTGTACTCAATGGGCTTCCAGGATTTTGACCCAGCAACAGTGAAGGAGCTGCCATGCATTTCCAAGCTGGGACGGTATGTGGCTTGGAGGGCAACTCCCAGGTGACGGTGTTCTCAAGCTTTTGCTGCCTTTGTTTTTCTAGGTGGTAGAGGTAAATTGGTTTATTATCGTCAAAATACTTGTCTTGCCTACTGTTCATACAGAACAATTCACTACAACGGTGCATTCGGTGCATTGAGGTCGTTCAAGGTAAAACAATAATAATACGCAGAATAAAGTGTTAAGTTACAGAGTGCAGTGCAGTGACAAGATGCAAGGTCATAACGAGGTAGATTGTGAGGTTAAGAGTCCATCTTATCGTACTAGGGAACTGTTCAATAGTCTAACAGCAGGATAGAAGCTGTCCTTGAGCCTGTTGGTAGGTGCTTCCAGGCTTTTGTATCTTCTGCCCAGTGGGGGGGGGGGGGGGGGGGGGGGGGGAGAGAAGAGAGAATGTCTGGGGTGGGTGGGGTCTTTGATTATGCTGGCCACTTTACAGAGTCCACAGAGGGGAAGCTGGTTTCTGTGATGTGCTGAGCTATGTCCACAACTCTCTGCAGTTTCTTGCGGTCACGGCGGAGCAGTTGCCATACCAAGCCGTGATGCATCCAGACAGGATGCTTTCTATGGTGTATCGATTAAAAATTAGTGAGTGTCAAAGGGGACTTGCCAAATTTCTTTAGCCTCCTGAGGAAGTAGAGGCACTGGCGAGCTTTCTTGGCCGTGGCATCTGTGTGATTGGACCAGGACAGGCTATTGGTGATGTTCATTCCTAGGAACTTGAAGCTCTCAACCCTCTCGACCTCAGCACTGTTGATGTTAACAGGAGCATGTGCACTGCTCCCCTTCCTGATGTCAATGACCAGCTCTTTTGTTTTGCTGACATTGAGGGAAAGGTTGTTGTCATGACACCATGTTATTAGGCTTTCCCTTCTTCCTGTACTCTGGCTTGTCGTTATTTGAGATATGGCCCACTATGGTGGTATCATCTGCAAACGTGTAGATGGAGTTAGAGCAGAATCTGGCCACACAGTCGTGTAGAGGGCTGAGGGCGCAGCCTGTGGGGCACCAGTGTTGAGAATAATCATGGCGGAGGTGTTGCTGCCTATCCTTACTGATTGTGGTCTGTTGGCTAGGAAGTCGAGAATCCATTTGCAAAGGGAGGTGTTGAGTCCCAGGTCTAGGACTTTGGAGATGCGTTTGCTTGGAATTATAGTATTGAAGGTGGAGCTGCAGTCAATAAACAATAGTCTAACGTAGGTGTCTTTACTGTCCAGATGCTCCAGAGATGAGTGTAGAGCCAGGGAGGTGGTGTCTGCCGTGGACCTGTTTTGGCGGTAGGCGAATTGCAATGGGTTGCGGTTGTCTGGAAAGCTGGAGTAAATGTGCGCCATTACCAGTCTCTCAAAGCACTTCATGATGGTGGATATCAGAGCCACCAGGAGGTAGTCATTAAAGCACATTACCTTGTTTTTCTTAGGTACCAGGATGATAGTGATCTTAAAGCAGGTGGGAACCTCTGAAGCAGGGAGAGGTTTAAAATGTCTGCTAATACCCCTGCCAGCTGATCTGCGCAGGATCTAAGGACACAGCCAGTGATGCCATCTGGGTCAGATGCATTCTGCAGGTTCACTCTCCGGATGCCTGATCTTGCGTCTGCAGCGGTGACTGTGGGTTCAGGTGCATTGGGGTGGGTGGTGACATTCACATCCCCTTCTACTTAAATGGAGCTGTTTAAGAAGTCTTGCTGAGTTGCTGCAGTGCATCCTGTTTAAGGTAGTGGATAGGGTATCATTTGTACTTTGTCTTAAATGTTGACATTCTTGAGTGCAGTTGGGTCACTACTCAACAGGCAAAGGTAGGGTTTTCCATCACGTACCTGATGATGAAAAGGTTTTGGGGAGTTGGGAGGTGAGCCACTTAATCTTTGAATCAATCTTGCAGCCAACCTATACGTATGCCTGAAATCTAAAAGCAAAATACTATAGAATTAGAACAATGTACTCAGCAAGTCAGGCAGCATCTTTGAAGAGAGAAACACTTGGGTTCTGATGAAAGGTTATCAACCTGAAATGTTAATTGTTTCTTGCTTCACAAATGCTGCTTGACCCCGAGTATATCTAGCATTTCCTGTTGTTATACGCATGTACCTGGTCATCTTGATGTGGGGAATTTGATTACAATAAACATCCACTAATCCAACAAACTCTGGACTTTTGAGGTGCTGGATTTATGGATTTTTCAGACCACAGTCTGATTAATATTCTGGCCAACTTTTGATTCACCTTTTTACATGTTGCACAGTACTATAAGAAATTTTCCAGTGAACCCAGCAAATTTAAAGGGAGCACAGGAAACAAAACCCAGTGAATTTCAAGAGAACATGAGAAACATTCCCCAGTGAGACAGATGTTAAACTGTCAGGATTTTGGAATAATCGGATAGCAGATTATTAGAGATTTGCTGTACAATGCTGTTGAGCATCAGAAGAATTGATTAGGCTCGTATGTTGGAGATAGTAATTGCCCGCCACTTGTGTGACATATCACTTTTCTATGATGTCTTGCTGCATGCTGAAATATTTTTCCTGTTGCAAACAAGCAGTTTTAATGGTGACATCATTGAAATTAATCTAAGCACAATTCATTAAAAAAATGTTCAAGCAAAGGTTAATGTCCAGTTTGGAGGTGTTGGAACTGGTTTAACTTGTATATTTCAAACCAGTTTCTCTGCTCCTCATTTGTGTTGTAGATTAAAATGTACATCTTTAAGTTCCAATTTATAGGAAGGTGAATACATTTATCATTTGTTAATTATTTACACCTTCCTTCATTTTTCATAAGGTAGATACTGAACTCAATACAAATACCCTTTTGGCTCTGGGCCTCCTTCGCATTTTCAACTTTTTTTCCCTATTTTATCATTCCAGCATTGGATCTCTTGCTGTTTAATTGTTTTATTGTGGGTTAGCCATTTATCTGTGGTAACAGCATGATGTAGTTTAGAATATGAGATGGCACATCTGCTAGAATTGGCCAGACCAGTAGTCTAGCCATATTAAGGTCTATCACCTTTGGCTAAGGACATTGAATGTTTTGTGATTGAGGTGCTTCTCATGTTACTGAATACTGCTGGTTCTTGCCTAATCCCACTTCTGACTTTGCAGTGAAGGAAAGGTCATCAATGAATCAGCAAAAGATTGCTTAGGCTAAGAAACTGAACTGCAGAAATCCTGCAGCGACGTCCTGGATCCGGGATAGATTTTAACGATCGTGACCGTTTTCTTTGGTGCTGGGTATAACTCCAGCCAGCTGCAAGTTTTGTCCCTTGAAGCCCATTAATCTCAAATTTGCTGTGATTTCTTGATATTCCACTTGGTCAAATGTTATGTTATGGACTCTTGATTCTCTCTTGGAATTCATCACTTTGTCTGTGTTTGGACAAAGGCTGTGACACCCAAAGTTAAGTGATATTTGATAGCATTGTTGATGCATAATCAATCCTGCTTTTCACTATGCTATCAACTGATAGACTAGGATAATAATTGACTAGTTTGTACGTATCCTGCTTTTTATGGGCAGGAGGAACCTGGGTATTTTTCACTTTGTCAGGTAGATTCTTTTTGTTTTCATCATGCTTGGTTAGAGTCGTGGCTAGTTTTGGGGTGCAAGTTTAAAGCACAATACCTAAGCTGTTGTTGGGAATACTCAACTGTTGATATCACATGTCTGAAGACTAATTTCAATAATAGGACCTTGGGAGGAGGCCTGGATAGATCATCCTCTCAAAGCCGCCTGGCCATGTTTTGTGTGCTTGGCTATGCTATTGTTTATGGTGGTAAATTCATGAAACCTCCCACTTGTGCCAGATTGTTATGTCAACATTTGTGTTATCTTGATTTCTAATTTTGCAGTTGTCACCTAGTTTTTAGGTACTTGCTGAGGCTGGTCCTGATATACACTTTAAATGGGATTATTGGTAATTGTAGAACGAGGAATATGCTGGGTTTTGAGGTTGCAGATACTGGTGGAATATAATTCCCCTCCAGAAGATCCACAGCACCATGGAAACCCAGTTTTGAATTCCTAGATCTGCCTTCAGTCTCTACCATTTTGATATTCTTCATGCTGTTATATAAAGAAGGATGTCCTTGGAGTGAAGATTTCCACAAGAACGATGTGGAGGTCACTCCAACTAATACCAATTTAGCTGCTGAGCATAATGGTAAGAATGATGGCCTTTTATTCCACCTGCCAGGCATGTCCTTTAGAACTCTATCAGTTTAATAAGTAACAGAGTTACTGAACCATTAGTGATTGATAATGAGATTTCCTACCCAGGGTATAATCTGTGCCCTGGCCTCCCTTATCTCAAATGGTATTCAGCATGGACAAGTACTGATTCATCAGCTAAGGGTGGATCACCCTTAGTCACCAGGAAATAACATGATGTGTCAGGTTTTGTACTGCTATATTGCACCTCTAGCAGGTATGTCCTCCTTGTAGAACAAGAAAGATATGGCAATGGTGCGGAAGGGATCCGGTTTCTGTGAACAAGCCCATGTCAGACTATTGTGTGGCTCCAGTGGTTCATAAGTGGGACTTTGCAGCATTGGCTAGGGGTGTCATTCAGAGTACAGTGATTAGGTCGATGCTAATTGGTCAATGTGGTTTTATTGCTTTTATAGTGATACCGATACAACTAAATGGCGTGCAAGTTCATTTCAGAGACAATTCAGAGTGAACTAAATTGAAAACATTATGTAAACTGTTTGTTAACTTAAAAGCAATAGAGTGGAATTGAAAGCAGGGTAGAATTACCAAACAGTGAATGCCGAAACTTGCTAAGTACAAACTTCGATAATATTCTTCATGATACAATATTCTGAAATGTTGGCATTAAAGGTGCGCAGATTTGATATAAATGATTGTTCCTTACTGTTTCAGATTTATTTAACTGGCCACTCCATATTGGAATGAAATCCTTGTGTTGCACTGACTGGTCTCACTAATTTAACAGGGCAGTTTTTAATCTATAAATCAATTTTATAGATTGATTGCATAACTGCACTGCTTAAGAGTTGTTTCCTTTTAAACTGGTCTGAGTCCTCTATTACTGCAGGCACCACCCAGTACTTTGTGAATGCTGAGGCAGTTTTATTAGACTCCTAGCATGTTGACATAATATTTCCACTTCATTGAGCTGTACAAAAATCTTCCAATTTTTCTGCCTTTGGTGCATCTGCAATCTTTTGTTTTGCATGTTTCTTTAATCTATCTTAGAATTTTAGGTTAGAATAGTTTTGTTCGCTAAAATTTAAAGTAAACTAGCTTGTTCTCTCTGCCAGGATGGTCTATATGAGTGCATCCTCTGTGCCTGTTGCAGTACCAGCTGCCCTAGTTATTGGTGGAATGGAGATAAGTACTTGGGCCCTGCAGTGCTGATGCAGGTAAATCTATTTACTGCTTATGCACTTCTTGAGTGTTCCTCACTGAATGTAGGCTCTGATATTCCTTGTTTGTGAATTTTAGATTTAAAATTTAAACCAAAATAAGATGCAAGAAATAGGAGTATGACATGTGACCATATAAGCCTCTTTACATTCAATATCACAGCTGACTCTGTGCCTTTACCCACTAATCATTATAAATACTACATCCATTTCGCAGCCTTGAACAAACTTAATCACTACATACCTCAAGGCTGTGAATGATCAAAGATTAATAACCCTAAGTAAATTTTTCTCTATCTCAATTCTAAAAGGCTGACTCCTTGGGTTAAGACTGTGCCCTCTAGCTGGGGAGTCTAGAGCTAGAGGAAACAACAACCTCTTGCTATTTTGTACATTCTCACTTAGAGAACCTCTTGCACTTCTATATCCCCATGAGCATTAGCACAACCCTCATTTCAAGAATCAAGTGAAATTATACTCCACTGACTCCCAGGTATTATGTCCTTTAGCTATGGAGCTAACCCCTCTAGTGCTAGGAACTTTAGCCTTGCTGTAGCCACCCTTCTTTTGCTTCCAGGGAATTTGTCCCATTTAATATTCATCAGCATTTGACAGTATTCTGTACTATCTTTAGACCAGCAGTTCTTGTTTACATTTCAGGCATATCGCTGGATGATTGACTCCAGGGATGATTTCACAGAGGAGCGCCTAGCTCAGCTACAGGATCCTTTCTCCCTGTATCGTTGCCACACTATAATGAACTGCACAAGGACCTGTCCAAAGGTATGTGTTTCTGTAACCACAAGCCTGGTCTTTTGGATGACCAGACTTCACTGCAGATGTTTGGAAATGTCATGGAAAGGAATTATCTTTAGAAACAGCAATTCAGCACCTACACCAAAAAGTTAACCAGTACTTACAGGAGCTTGGAATCAAAATTTAATGAATTTGTTACTAGGTTTTATGGAAGAAAGCAAGAGGTTGAAATCTAGATGACTGGTGGAGTAAAGAATGTGGGTCAAAAGTGCCAAATGCTCTAGCATCGAGCATTGTTGGCTTGGGGGGTTTAATAAAGAGAACCTTAACACTGATTTCAGGACTGGGGTGAATGGAATGTTAGGACATAGGCAGCACAAGTTTGAAGGTGTTCAAAAGTTCATGGAATTGGCCAGTGTTAATTTTAAGTAGTCAAATTAACTGCATAGATGAAAGTTCAGGCAATTTTGGTGATGGGTTGAAAGTCTGAGGATGTAATAAAATGTCAAGTTGCTGAGAAGGAACACAGTTTATGCTGAGATATACAGAATATTATCCCAAAGTAACCCGAGCAAGCCTTAATGCTGAATTTCTCTTCCCTATGAAAGAACAAAGCAAAAAAAGAGCAAGTGCTGCCTATCTGAAATGGAAAATGTTTGAAATACTCAGCAGAGCTGGTAGCATCTATAGAGAGAAGTAGTTGATGTTTCAGATTGATGACCTTTCATCAGAACTAGACAAGGTTTGAAAACCAAGCATATTTTAAGTTGTAGGGAAAGAATGGGAGTGATCGGGCAGAGACAATTACACAGAGGTGAAGGATTGTTAATTGCAGCTAGTGGAGTTAATAAAAGGATATGAATGAGAACAGGAACACTTTCAGGTTTTAACAGTAAGATTTAAGGCAGACTTGTTTTCTTGCTCCACCTTTTGTATACAAAGACTCTTTTACAACTTCATTATGAATTGAATAACTGATTCGCTTTCCTTTCAGGGTCTGAATCCAGGTCTAGCAATTGCTGAGATTAAGAAGATGATGGCATCATATAAAGCCAAAGCTTCAGTGGCATCGTAAAGTGTGTGGATTTGTCTATATGATGTAATTATTGTAAATGTAAAATGTCCAATAAATCACTAGAATTAAATGATTTGAACAGAGGATGATATGGAGTAGAATGATACAGGATGATTTTTATTTACACACCTCTAAAAATCTGCATTAGATTTAATGAAAACTAGAAGATGTGGAAGTTTAATGTCTGTGAAATTAAACATTGGAAGAGTAAGACTATATAGAGATGATGGTTTTATATATATATATATATATATATATATATATATATATACCATCATTTTATATATATATGACAGACTTCTCCAATCATTTGCAGTGATGGGCTGAAAAACATATGCAAGAGTGCAGTTGGGATTTTCAATGACATAGCTGAGGCACATAAATAAAATCTTTATATACTGTACAGTCAAATATTTGCATGACATTGCTTTGAAAAAGTGGCACAGTAAAATGTAACAGCACTTGTCCTATAAACTGTACATAATGTCCATGTTATAAAAATCAATACAAAGTCAGATTGTACAATTAAAAAATATTCTACAGGAATTAGCTTAGATAAAATGTATGAAGGGAGTAGATAAAAATGGTTCTCAAAGTAGGTCTGAAAATCAGACACCTGCACACACCATCTTGTCATAGCTGGAGTGCATAACTAGATGACAAATTAATGCACATGGATACCATATTTGGAATTAATTATGATTCAGGTTTTTAGTGAAATGGTCTCTTCCCCCACCCCCAAATAATGATGTAGAGGATGGTCAATTCTCTACCACAAATGCCCTAGTTGTGAGGAAAGGAAGAAATCAAAGTGGCTCACCAAAATCTCTTCTGTTTCTTAACATAGAAGTGACTTTCAGCAACCATGATCAATTTCAAATAAAATTCATGCATGACGACTGAAAAATGTATTATGGCAATTGCTTAAATCTTGGCAAATTGAGATGTAAAATAACTTGTTCTGCTTTATTTGGACCAGGTTGCAGCAATCATAAACATAGCTTAAGGCTATATTCAGCACTTTACCCTTTCTCTAAGCAAAAAGCACATTCACCTTAAGAGATCAGGAACCAAATATATCAACCAGTCCCAGGTTCAATCTCTAGCAATGGTGATAAACATAATTGGCCTTAGTAAACTGGGCTACAAGGGGGGGAAAACAATTACACATTCTTCCAACTCAATTAAAAGTGCACAAGTGGTTAATGGATTGCCTGGACAGAGCAGGCAAAAAACCAAGTTAAACTGTGATCCAGCCTGCTTCCTCCTGTACATCCATAAACATAGCCTCACTAAATGGCAACTGTTCAGCACAAGGGCTACCAGCACCCGTGGAAATGACAGTGCCAATACAGTTAGGGGAACAAGACTAAAGTCAGGGAAAAGGAAGTATCTTTCTAAACCTTTTAAAACATTCAAAGATAACTTGATGAAATATCAAGCCCCAGCTTCACTGATCTAGATTTAGATTCATCAATGTAGTTTTCCAGATTTTCAAAGGATGATAAAAGTGCCCATCTCTCCTTGCTTCTCTATCATCTGCCCCGTCTGTGCGCACACACACACATTGATCCCGAGTTATATTTCCCTACCAGGCTTCGATTAAAAATCTTTGGAAAATGTAGTGTTCAATAAATAATAACACAAGTTATGAGAGAAAACATAGAACATTGTTCCCCCAACCAGGAATGATTATGTTCAATAATGGAATATTTGATTTCATTGACAAGAAACCCACATGCAAGTTGGCAGTGAGTGCCTTGCCACTCTTACCCAAAAGGGGACACGGTAATGGTCAAAGGGCAAATTCTAGTCTGTTTATAATTTTCCAAATATTTTTCCTAAGTTTTTTTTGGGGGGGGGGGGGGCGCGGTGTGGTGGCTAAGATTTATATCTAGCTGCATATTCTTGCATCATCTGATGCACACACAAAGTCACAAGTTCTCAGCATCCCTGGTGAATTTCAGGTAGTATATTTTTGGTTTAAAAACTGGCCTTTATCCCATCGCCTGTTTCCATGGAATGTGTCATTCGACATGGACAATATTCCCTGGTTCAGCATATATAATTTCATTAAGAGGAGGCCATGCTAAATTGTAGCAAAGTTCTTTCTCAAGTCTTTTGTACAGCTTTTTGGATGATTCCTTCTTGCACAATGGCTTTTTGCAGACGTTAAGAAATCCATTATCTATAGCTATCTGAAAAGTAGAATGAGGATACAGATAAATGCTAAGGTCCATAATTAGGATTCTTACTCATCTTCTAATCTTCAATCGTTCATTAACTAGCTCCAATAAGATAGCTCAACTAGTAATACAACATGACATGCAACTATTAATATTTCCTGCCTTGTTTCATAAAACTATCATGAAGGGATTCAATATATTGTCATTATACCTTAAATCCCGATTTACACCACTGATGCCCTAAAATTTAATTATCCACACTTGCTTAGAGTCGACAGAAAAGTGATGCACGTAAAAAGACTAATTACATCTCCAGAAAGAGACTGACTCCTCTCAGTCAGATGAAAAATGTTTATGGTGACTTATTAGGGCCATGTACAGTGAATGGTAAATTGGTTTATTATTGTCACATGTACCGAGGTGCATCTTTGTTATGCATGCCATCCATACATATCATTAAAGAGTTTTCACTGTACCTTTGTATATGTGACAATAATAAACCAATTTACCACTCACTGCACAAGTCTTAATAAGTCACCTTAAATAGTTTTCATCTCACTGAGCGAAGTCAACCCCAGCCCACTGCACTCTTTTTGGTAGGGCCCGGGGGAAGTGTTATGGAACAGAGGGACATGGAGTGCAAGTGCATAGTTAGCTGAAAGCAGCATCACAGGCTGGTGGAGGAGGAATTTGACACACTTGCCTTTATCAGTCAGGGCAACGAGTTTAGGAGTTGGGAAGTTACGTTGTAGTTATATAAGACGTTATATAAGAGGCTGCACTTGGAGTATTGCGTACAGTTTTGGCCCCCCTTTTATAGGAAAGATGTTATTAAATTAGAAAGAGTGCAGAAAAGATTTACCAGGATGTTGCCTGGATTTCGGGACTTGAGTTACAAGGAGAGGTTGCGAAAACTAGGACTTCATTTCCTGGAACATAGGAGATTGAGGGGTGGCCTGATAGAGGTATGCAAATTCATGAGGGCATAAACAGGGTGAAAACACAGTCTCTTTTCCCAGGGAAGAAGTGCTTGAATCAAGAGGGTCTCGGTTTAAGATCAGAGGCAAGAGATTTAAAAGGGACATCAGGGGCAGCTTCTTCACACGAAGGGTGGTGTGTGTTTGGAATGAGTTGTCAGGAATAGTGGGTGAGGCAGGCACATTAGCAATATTTAAAAGCCATCTGGCTAAGTACACAGATGGGAGAGATTTAGAGGGCTATGGGCCAAAGGGCCTGTTTCTATTCTGTATGACTCTATGACTGGAAGTGGGAGAGGGATGCAAAACGCTAAAATGTAGGACAAATGGACTAAAGTAATAAAAATACTTCAAAAAGCAACACAATGTCACTGGTTTTAGTTACTTATCTGCAGGGCAGAGAAGGTCCTCAAGTTTGGTATGATAATGAGGACTGCTGGATAATGGGGAGTAACTTCTGCACATCATATTCAGGAGAGATTACTCATCTTCTGTCTAGACTAGTGAATTCAACAGACTAGGAGTTAAAATGTTAAATATTTTTGAGTCATTTCTTACCTCAAATAGAAAGGAAATAAAGAATTGCAATGCTGCAAACCCCAGCAATAACAATTTAAATTTCATATCATCGATGAACATCAGCTGCAGAATTTTTCGGATGAACTGAAGTGGGTAAACTGTCAAAAATATCATTATTGCATAGAGCACGATCAATGCAATCAGGAACAGTACTGAAAGAGAAATGCAGAATCCAGTCAAACATTCCTTTCAAAATAGCACTCTGTAATTCACAGGGTATGTACTTTCAAGGACCACAAAAATTGAAATAAAATCATTTTAGCTGGTGTGAATGTGAGGGCCTGACTGCAACTGCAAAAATCTAAAGTTACCAAATAAAAAAAATAAAATTCTTAAACCAAGCATTGTACCTCATGCCCCTCAACCAGACAGAAAAAAAACTGAATTATACACAATGGGCACCTATTGCATGAGATGCCTCCATAAAAATTGAGTTACTCTGTGTTCATATTAAGTGCACAGCAGCTCAATTTAAATCCTGTCCCTTGTGCTAAATATTCACCTCCACTTGGATACACTTTTGCACTGTCAACCACACAACAGATTCAGCAATCCTAATCATGTCATGGAAAGCTTGTAGCATTGATTCATTTGGGGAAAAACTAACACACTGCTTTGTGCAACAAAATTGAACTTAACAGATCCAATGAAAATGACAAAGATCTTTTTTTTGTCAGATGCTGCAGTCACAGAGAAGTTTGTACCATAATCAAAGGAAAAACTTATTTAACATGTTTAAACATGAGGATCACAAGCTGCAATGCATTGTAACACTGACCCTGCAAATCGAGGAGGAAGAGAATTAAGTACTTGTGACGAACAATAAAATGTGTTTTAACCATAAACGATTTCTAGCAATCAGCTAAAAATCTGTTCTTATTGCTACGTCCAACCCATTTTGGAAATTCTACTCTACGTATAAAACATCTAAATACCCCAAGTCAAAAAAGATTGAGATTTTCCCCAGTTTGAAGTAGTTCCTGGTGTCTCAGTGGATGACATCTACAATCATACCCACTTGGTGGCTCAGCATTTGTGAAATTCCTGAATCTTAACCATAACTAAACTCCTTGAGACACACAATGATTTGGAGAAAGTGCTAAGTAAACCTGGCCAAGTGTAATATATAACAATGAATTACCATAGACAGATACTATTTGCATCAGGGTACAACCATTGCATCAAAGTAAAATTCCTTTAGCATGCACAGTCTATACTGACTCACAGTCAACATCAGAGATAGAATTAAAAATGGGAGAAGTAAATCTATCTGCCCTCCCCTCATACCGAGGACCTCTACTACCTGTCGTAAATTGTCATTCTTCATATCTTGGGCTTAGGTGGAGAATGAGACAGCATTGCATCAGAATCTAAACTGGCTCAGCTGAGAACATTTCCAACAGGAATTATTGGATAGCTATTGGGAGAAGTCTTGGAAGGTTTCTCCACAATGTAACTGATAAAATACCTACTGGGTGGATTGCTAAAATAACTGAGAGTAACTGAAGAACAGGTTTAACCAAGGATCCTCAATTCTAAGTGGCTTGGTATGCTGGCAATAAGTGATTGTCGGGCGCTACAAAGAGATATTTAAACATTTGTAATCAATTACAATAGAAAAGCAGCAGAGCAAACAGGAGCGTTAGAGCTGGGAAGACACAGCTGTAGGATGGAAGAGCAGATCCTTTATATGTTGCTGAACTTCACAATGTTAACAGGTGGCTGGGCATCACCATGAGAAGGGAAACACTACAGCTTCATACAGCTTATAAATCTTATGGCAGAAAAATGCTATCGATCACGGGTACTGTCATATAATAACATGGAAAAGATAATAGTTCATGGAAAAGTTGAATACACAACACTCTTTTCACAATCCTTACAGCCAAAGGGACACAAATCAAACGTCGCCATCAAATATAGTAAAATAACGAGGTACCATTAGAATACAGCGGCTTGCGGAAAGGTTGACCCTTGGAAAGTACTGTTGCCAGGATGAGATACTGGAATCCAGACACACAGAATAAAGCAGTGTTTTCATAGTTCGGCAGTTTGTTGCCAGAGGAACTGGTGCTTGCAGGAACAAACCTTCAAAAACAAAGAAATCTGAAGCTGTTTACAGTGACAAGAGAAAGGCAATCGGCAACCTCTGTGATGTCTCTGCACCAATAAACAACCATAAAGAGTAACCCTGGAATTAGTTTAATTCAACCCTAACCACTAGAAATAAGAACATGGACCCCAGATTTTGTTACACATAGTAACTACTCCAGGAGCACAAAATTAAGACAGGCTTTGGAAATCAAGGCGGAATACAAATGGTAACAACCAAGTTTTGGTTTTGTAGAATCCTTTTGCCTCCAGAGGAGTAAACAATTAAAAGTACTGAACATCACAATTTTATTTATTATGCTGCATGAATTTTTATTTTATTTTAAGCACTGAAGGCTGACCAGCGAGTGGTGCAGCACAAAAACAGGCCATTTGGCAAGATTCCTATGTACCCTGATCCCATTTGCCTGCATTTGGCCCATGTCCCTCTAAACCTTTCCTTTCCACCTACCTGTCCAAATGTTTTCTTAAACATTGTAACTGAACCTGCCACCACTACTTCCTCTGGCAGCCTTCTGTATACCCACCAGCCTTTTTGTGAAAAGGTTGCCCCTCAGGTCCCTTTAAATCTTTCCCCCTTCATCTTAAACCTATGTGCTCTAGTTTTAGGCTCCCCTACCCTGGGAAGACAACTGTAGCCATCTACCCTATCCATGCCCCTTATAATTTTATAAATTTCTATAAGGTCACCTCTCAGCCTCCTTTGCTCCAGGGAAACCAGTCCCAGCCTATCCGATCTCTCCTTATAACTCAAGCCCTCCAGTCCAGGCAATATCTTTGTGAATCTTTTCTGCATCCTCTCTAGCTTAATCCCATCCTTCCTATCGTGTGGCAACCAGAACTACAATTATCTAAGTGTGGTCTAACTAATTTTTTGTACAACTGTAACATGATGTCCCAACTCTCGTACTCAATGTCACTGCCATGAAGGCAAGCATACCATATACTTTCTTCATCACCCTGTCTACTTGTGTTGCTGCTTTCAGGGAACTATGCACTTATAATACCCCAAGATCTCTCTGTTCAACATCACTCCTTGGGGTCTGCTATTTACTGTGAATGTCCTGCCCTGGTTTAACTCCCCAAAATGCATCACTTTGTACTTGTCCGAGTTAAATTCCATCTGCCAATCCTTTGGCCACTTTCCAGTTGATCAATACCCTGTTGTACCTTGTGGAACCTTCTTCACTGTCCACTATAGCACTAATTTCGGTGTCATCTGGTAACTTAATCACACCACCTACATTCTCATCCAAATCATTAATATGTATGACAAACAACAGGGGACCTAGCAACACACCACTGGTCACAGGCCTCCTCCAATCAGAATAACAACGCTCCACTACCACCCTCTGCCTTCTGCCACTAAGCAAATTTTGTATCCACCCGGCTAGCTCACCCTTGCTCCCATGTGTTTTAACCTTCTCGATCAGCCTACCTTGTCAAAGGCCTTTCTAAAGTCCCTGTGCACAACGTCTACTACCCTGCCCTTGTCAATCCTCTTGCTCACCTCTATAAAAAATTTGAGACATGATTTCCCACGCAAAAACACTAATCAGACTATGCCTTTCAAAATGCAAATAAATTCTGCCTCTCAGAATCCCTTCCTGTAATTTTCCAACCACTGATGTAAGGCTGACCGGCCTGTAGTACTCAGGCTTGTCCTGGCAGCCTTCTTAAACAAAGGCACAACATTAGCCATCCTCTTGTCTTCTGGTACACCACCCATGCCTAATAAAGATAATAAAATCTGTGCCAGGGCTACAGTATAATTTCTTCCCTTGCTTCCCGCAACATCCTATCATACAGCTGATCATGCCCCGAAGATTTATCCACCTTTATGCACCAAGACCACCAACACCTCTTTTGTAATGTTGTTATGTTTCGTATCATCTCTTCCCTGAACTCCTTAGTTCCATGTCCTTCTCCACAGTAAAAGTGGATGAGAAATGTTCATTTAAGACCTAGCCCATCTCCCGAGACTCCACACATAGATTACCATACTTATCCTTAAGGGACCTACTCTCTCCCTAATTATCCTTCTGCTCTTAATATACTTATAGAATCCGTTAGGATTCTCCTTTACCTTATCTGCCAGGGGTGTCTCATGTCCCCTTTTTGCTCTTCTACACCCCTTATACTCCTCAAGGGACTCACTTGATCCCACTGCTCAAACCTGACATATGCCTCTTTTTTTCCTAACCAGAGTCTCAATATCCCTCGCCAACCAGGATTCCCTCACTCTGCCAACCTTGCCCTTCACTCTAACAGCAACATGCTGGCTCTGAACTCTTCCTGCCTCACTTTTAAAAGCCTCCCACTGATAATATACAAACACCAAGATGCATCCTGTAACAGATAGACAGATCAATTTTTTTCCTCTTTACTAATTTTCTTCCTTCAAACCTGCAGAGCCTGAGAGGTTTAAATTCACCAAATAACTTTCTTTGTTATCACAGCACAAGTAGAATCCTTGATGTACGAGTTAAAACAGTGAATGATGGCAAACTGTTAACCTGGGAAAAGTCAAAGGAAATTTTGTCCCAATTCTCACTCAAAGTCCTGCAAATACCTCTAGCAGTTTTATACAATAATCACCAGTGTTTAGGCAGTGCCTCAGATTTAGGATGACTTGCTTCCAACTCGTAGTTGAGGTCAACGTGGAAACCACAGATGGGGCAGAGGATGTTCAAACTTTTTCTATCCCACTGTTATAAGACCATTGAATGGTCCCCTTGTACAATAAGATGGACTCTTGACCTCACAATCTACCTTGTCATGGCCTTGCACCTTATTGTCCGCCTGCACTGCACTTTCTCTATAAGTGTAACACGTTATTCTGCATTCTGTCATTGCTTCTCCCTTCTACTACCTCGATGTACTGATGTGATGAAATAATCTGTATGGATGGCATGCAAAACAAAGTTTTTCACTGTACCTCAGTATATGTGACAATAATAAACCAATTTAAATTTACCAGTTTACCTTAGTATATCCCTACCAATATCCCAACAATAATTATGTAAGGCAGCATTCACAGACGGACCTAGAACTTGAAAAATTCAGGAGGTTTATGGTTCAATTTATACATATATATATATATATATATATATAATATATATATATATATATTTTTTTTTTTAAAAGCAACTACTTTCTTTCATCCAATGAGTAATCATACACCTAGGGATAATGTGACATGCTTACCAGCTCTGAGTGGTAGTGACTGTGTAGGTGAGGATCTGAATCAGTATAACCAGCACGGTTTGTAGCAGCAGGCTGCCCAGGATCGTAATGTTGATCAGACTCCCCACAGGCCGTTGTGCCACAAGCTCTTTCGCAGGCCCTGTTCGACCCATGAGTATGGCCACAGTTGTAGTGATAACCAGGTCAAAGTACAAATACTGCCAGTCTCCCAAGTTTGAGTTGATCTGTATCAAAAAGAAATCAAAAGCATTTTAGAACAGTGAGGTCTCTGTACCAATGAACTCTAATTAGGTTGATAGCAGGAGGTTGGGAGATGTATTAAATTGAATTTAAAAAAAGCAATAAAGAATACAGTCAAGTTCCCTGGTCTCTGCCCTAGGCTGAACTTGATAGATCAGCATTTGAAATATAAGGTAATCACTGGTCAGGCAGCATCCACAGGAGGAACTGCCTCAAGAAGTCATCATCTATCATCAAGGATCCCCACCACCTGGGTCATGCCCTCTTCTCGCTGCTACCATCGGGCAGGAGGTACAGAAGCCTTATGTCCCACACCACCAGGTTCAGGAACAGCTACTTTCCGACACCCATCAGATTCTGAAACCAACCTACTCAACTTTAACCCACTTCAGCAATGGAACACTACAGACCACCTCTTGCACGACCGTGGTCTTCTCTCTCATTATATTTATTTTGCACTGATGTCTTGTTTTGCAGTATTTTTTCTCTCTTCACTGTCTTGAACTGATGTTCTGTGTGTTGTCTGAACCTACATGCCTTTTGATGCCGCTGCAAGTTTTTCCATTGTACCTGCGCCTCGCCATACCTGTGCACATGACAATAAACTCGACTCGAGCAGCAGATTTATTGTTACACAGGTAGTAGGTCTCAGGAAAGGGGTGGATCAGGCCTGGAGCACGGCCATTCGAGAGGCACTGTGATACAAGGGTGCACACCCATAAGATGTGGAACAGAACCCAAAGAGGAATCAATGCCTTTGAAGGAGATGGGAACTGGATCTTACTATCACCCATCTCTTTTGCAGTTCTTCCACTTTATAACACATCCTGGCTTAGCAAAAGCTGAAGATTTCCATCAGCTCTAAATTACACTGTGTGAAGCCCAGTCCAGTAAATCAGTGTTGTCTAATTTACTCAAGTGCAATGGCCACTCCATTTTCCTATGGCTAAGATCAGATGGCAGATCCAGGGAACTCATCTCATATATCTTCATTCTAATTTTTGCCATGGCCAAACTGCTTGCATCATGAAAAGGCTAGACAAAATTATTCAGTCTAGGATGGCTGCTATGTGCACCCAATAAATGTATGAACTTACTGTGTACATTATTAGCACCGAGACAAACTGGATCATGCTGTACATGGCCATGTATTTGAAAACTCCAAAGGAGGTGATAAGAGACGCTCGACCTTCCCTACAAAAAATGGAGAATTCTTTTGCATTAAACTAGAATTGAAAGAAGACCTTCAAAATTAATAGACAGAAAAATACCCAAAGTGAAAGAATGCAGACTGTTATTTAGGTCAACAGTATGGATAGTGTGCAAGTCTTAAAGGCAACTTTAGTAGGCTATAAAATAAATTACAGTCCCTAGTGCAATGATTTTGTCCGTGGCAGCATCTTGCAATTTTGGTGACAATTCCAATACCAAAAAAAGCTTCCATCAAAGCAAGTGTGCACGAACTCACCGAATTACCATTGGTACACACTTAATGTTGTCTATTTTTGAGGTGAAGGGAGATGCTACCGAGGCCTCGGACTCAGAGAGAGAGATTCCTGCATCTGCAGCTTTCAAAGCCCCACAGTCATTAGCTCCATCTCCGCACATTCCTACAGTGTACCTGAAGAAAGGAAGAACATTAAACATGCCTTTGTAGTTTCATAAACAATGGAGAAAATTCACTGCAGTACTACATCCAACAAACTCAAAAACAAAGAAATGGGTGTAGAATGTAAATGCAACCATCTTGAATAATGGTTCAAGAAAGCTCACAAAATTACTGGTATAAATTAGAGCGAATACTTCGTGTATCTCACATTATACGTACAAATATACTTCCAGAATAGATGAGTACTACAGCATCTGAGGGCCACTAATGCAACTATTTAGTTTCAACCCACATTAAATAATAAAAATGTCAGCTTACTCCAGTTTCTGTAAACTCTCCACCAGTTGTGTCTTTTGATTAGGAGCCATCCGAGCATAAACAGTGCCCCGAAGCAGGATCTGGGAAGAGGCAATTAAAAAATGAAATGGATTAAAAGATGCCCTAATTAATCTGCTGTTCAAAGTCAAAGTGGTACTGTTCCTTCTAGTTTCAAAGACACTGAAACCTACTAATATATGTACTCATACCTGTCAGTATGAAATTCTGTCCATTCCCAACGAGTATAGCTATCTCAACATATTCTTTCTAATAATGAAGTACAGAACATGAATCAGAGCTCATGGTCACTGTACCTGCCCTATTTAAAAACTGTTTCCTTTAATATTACACAGGTTCTGTATCATCCATCCACCCCTATTTAAACCACTACTAACTCCCTAATTATTACAAGCTCCATACCCACCATGCCAACACCCTTCCACAACCCCTTCCCCAGAACCTCAATAAACAAGTTGACAGAATTACAGAAGATTTTGACCGAAGTAAGGTATGTAATTTTTCAAACTAGATTTGCAGTTAACAAACAGTCAAAATCAGGCCTGAAATCTCACCTTTTGTAGCAGATCTGGGAAGTAATCACAAATCACTGCAAAAGATTTTCCATTTATTGCAAAATGATAGTAAGACTGCTCCGAAGAGTGGTTCCTTGATTGTTGCTGCAGCTGTTAAAATTAAAATACGAGATAAAAATGCATGGGTTAATTTGAATTGCAAGCAAGACACAGAGACATGCACAGCACCAGTGTCAAAGTCCTCCCCAGACCAGCCCCTCACTAACTCCCAGCAGTAACTCTCAAAGGTGTGTTTGGGCTCTTGTTGGGATCTATTTTCTGTGTGTGTTAGAAAGCAATAAAGATGCTGGAAATCTGAAACACCAACAGAAGAGGCTGGAAATACTCAGCAGGTCTGGCAGCATCTGGAGCAGAGAAAATGAGGTGGCGCTTCAGACTGGTAAACTTTCATCAGACTGCTGCACCTCTCCAAACATCTTGGCTCTTATATTTCCATCATGGAGTTCCAAATACACTCCCCAAAATACTCTTCCTCCTTGCCCCATCGTACTTGTTTACTTTGGCATCTTCTCTCCAACTGATTTTTTAATCAAGTCTACAGAGACTGTAAAAGTCTCACCTTCTGTTCTTGACCTTTCCCCTTATAATGCCATCTGATAATTCAGCTAGTCGTCTTTTCCTTTTATTTTTAAACCTTAGCCCTCTACCTTGAATATTCAGCAATAAAAGAAGACATGGTTGGCCAAAGGGCCTGTCCTGTGCTGCAATGTTTTATGCTCTAAAAGAATGACCAATTTGTTTCAACAACTCTTCTTACCAAATACAGGATGATTTCTTTTGCAGCTTGCTTCGAAGTCCATTCGTGCTGCATTGATGAATATCCTACGTTCTGACAGTAATCTAATTGAACACGCCAGAAGCTGTTATATCCTCTCATCCTACACAGTTACTTACCTCAGTCCCATTCAGGTCCGATGCTGGGTCTGATGGCAGGAACTTCACACAGGCAGGTTTACCAATTGAGGGTGGGGAGGCGTTGGCAAAGATGACTTTGTCTGTCAAACCCACCATTCCACAATTCCTGGCAACATTTAGCGCCGTCAGCATGTTGTCTCCTGGAAGAAAGATCCTTTGATTAGCCTGTTTTATTTTTGCTTTCTGGTCAAAACATCAAGACATTATTCCTTCCTAATTAACAAAAGCAACTTCTGAAATGTGCATTTCATGGAATGGAGCAACATGCTTTTTGTTACTGGAGTGCTTGAAAAAAATGAATATGAATAGCTTCTTTAGTAAAATTTTAACATTGAGGAAATTTGTTCCTGGTATTGTGACTTAAAGAACTCTATCTGTGAGGAGGTAAACAGCCCAAATCTAATATAATTTAGCTGCAATCTAGAATATTCTGTGGTGACATGCAATGCTATTCTCTTTTGTTACTGGATCTGCTTCTTTGTAGGAACTTTGTAAATGAATGGTGAAAAGCCCCTCTGTGCAGGAGGGAATTGGTGAACAGCTGACACTTCCCGTCTGGGCCTCTCGTCAAATAAAAATATTACCATTCACGTTGAAACATACTAGCATCTTACAAAATAAATGAGGACTCTGCATCTACAACTTCCATGATAAGCGGCAAGATAAATGTCCAGTTAATTCAGGGCTTACGTTGGCGAGTTTTGTGGCCGAAGAGGAATTAATAATCAGAACGACCAACAGTGTAGTTCAAAAGGATCCAAGAGCCAGAGGTGTTAAAGTGAACTCTGACTTATCTCCTTGGTAACCAGAGCAGCTGAAGGTGCGCAGATCAGAGAACTAACTGATGGCCATGTTCACGTTCTCTCGATCATAGCACTGAACAGATTCAGCAACGAAAAGCTCTCATCATAATGTTCTGATTCCAGAGTAACTACGAAGTTGCTGTTCCTCATCAGAGCTATGGTTTGCTTAAACTATTAAACCTAAAAGACCTGAAGCCAGGATTTCATGACCTACCCAAGGTGCTGCTGTCTCCTGTGGAACAGAACCTCCATTTAGAAACACTGGAGTAAACTATTAGTGAATGCACAGGAAACAAGGGCTGAAAGTTATGTACACCAAACAAACTTCAGATTCTGAACATCACGTGGCTAAAGTACTTCTAATAGACACCAAAAGAGGGCAGTCTATAATCAATGTAAACCTAACTGGACAGTATAACTGCTCAGCTGAAAAGCGTGTGCATCCTGAAGTACAATTCACACTCCTGATACTTCATAACTGCTTCATCACTCTACGTAACCAATGCCTCTTACCTGTCACCATTACAGTCCGGAAATTGGCTCTTATCAGGTTGTCAATGACAGGCTTTGTTTCTGGTTTCAAAATGTTCCTCATGATCAGGAATCCCAGGAATGTCATCTCACTCTCCACAGAATTCCTGCCAGTAGAAAATCACAGTTTCATTGGCACTGCAGTCTTCAATTAGCAGTCAGAGATCACACTCTGAGAGCAGCAAATGGAAATGAACTGCCCCAAACATTACACTCCAGCATACATGTATTTAACTGCTCAAAATGGAGCAGAGAAATTGAAAGTCAAAAAAAAACTGCAGGTGCTGGAAATGTGAAATAGAACCAGAACCTGTGGAATGAGAAACCAAGTTAATTGTTTAGGTCAAAGACACTTCATCAGAACTGGGAAAGAGAGAAAACAAACTATTTTAAATTACCACTGAGCCATCGACTGGATGACTTCATTTATGGTTTATCCCCATGGCAACCCTGGCTTCACCTTAGAGATATTCTGTTTGTCTGTTCTGTCCCTTCCTTGCCTTCTCTGTAAGTTAAAACTTACTTGAGTTTTTTTTTTCTTTTCCAAGTTCTAACAAAGGGTCTTCGATCTGAAACTTCAATACGGTTTCCCTTTCCACGGATGCTGCCTGACCTGCTGAGTGTTTGCAGCATTTTCTGCTTTCACAGCAGACAAGCTCTTTTGACATCTCTTGTATCTTGTTGGTTTTAATGAACTGAGAAACAAGTCAAACAGCAAATTACAGGACACCACGAAGAAAGTAATAACTAACAGAGCTTGGGTTTTTCAAATCAATTAACAGAGGGAGGAAGATCGCCCAAGTGTTGAGGTCCTGCCAAAGAATTAATGAATGAATACGCAGTGTTCCCAAGTCCAATAAAAAGGTGGATGTGAGGAGAGTTAAGAACTTGGGTCTTTGAACTTCCGACATAACAAAAAAAATGAAAATCAAAGAAGCACCAATCAAAATAGCAGCGGCATACCTCTCCAACATATGCACTGCCTCGAAGGTAATGTCTTGACTTAGTGTTTTGTATGCAAGTCCAAGAACTCTATATCCATCTTTGGCATAGTACCTTAATACTTCAGAGAAATCAGCAGGAACTGTAAAGAAAAATATGAATATGTATTGGATGTAAACAAAGTCAAAGCCACAGAAACATCACCTTTTATTTCAACTGAAACATGAATCTTACTGATCAAACACTGACTATTGACTCTGACTGGGCCGTATTGCTTAGACTTAACCCCTTTGATTTCACTGGTATTTATTAGAAGCTCCAACTTTCAAAGCTATCTGGAGTTCTTCCCACCAAACTACCTTGTAATGGCTTAACTCCTTTTCCCAATTTTCTCACTCTGGATCATTTTCCTAAGCAGGGCAGCTTCGTTATTCTATGGAGGGAAATGGACAGTCAACCTTTAGGGTCTTGATCTGAAACGTCAACTGTCCATTTCCCTCCACAGATGCTGCCCGACCTGCTGAGTTCCTCCCCCAGTGCCTTTTGTGTTGCTCCAGATTCCAGCATCTGAGTCTCTTGCCTCCCCACCTTCATATTCTGCTTCTTCCTCAACGTTGGATGTAGAGGTCCCCTCAACCAGATTCAACTCTTTCCCTTCTGATCTCATTCACTCCCACCACCCACTCCCATCACAGAGATAGTGTTGTATGGTTTAACCTTAACCAGCCTCTGCATTCACAGACTATCCTCTGCCATTCCCACCACCGGAATGTTTTCACCCTCACTGCTTTCTGGTATGATCATTTCCTATTTAACTTAAAACCACCCTTATTATTTCCTGTCTACGTAAGGGCAGAAGATATAACATCTGTCATTCCATCCCTCCCACACAAGTCCAAACATTCTCTTCAAGTGAGACGATATATTCTTATTTCTTTTGGCCAGGTGTATTGTATCTGCTGCGAGTCCTCCACACTGAAGACCAAATACAGACCAACTAATCACTTTGCCAAACGCAGCCTCAATTATGATCACAAGCTCTGTTGCTTGCCATCTCTATTCTCCACCCCATTCACTGCCTACTCTGTTCTAATAAAGCTCAGCAGAAGTTTGGGAATCATTATTCTTCTTAGCATTTTGTGGTTCTCTTAATATTGTGCGTTATAACTTCAGACCACAATGATTTACTGTGGCATGCAAAAGTTTGGGCACCCCTGGTCAAAATTTCTGTTACTGTGAATAGCTAAGCGAGTAAAAGATGACCTGATTTCCAAAAGGCATGAAGTTAAAAATATTTTAAGCAAATTACTTTTTTTAAATTTCCATCTTTTACAGTTTCAAAATAAATAAAAAGGAAAAGGGCCCAAAGCAAAAGTTTGGGCACCCTGCATGGTCACTACTCAGTAACACCCCCTTTGGCAAGTATCACAGCTTGTAAACGCTTTCTGTAGCCAGCTAAGAGTCTTTCAATTCTTGTTTGGGGGATTTTCGTCCATTCTTCCTTGCAAAAGGCTTCTAGTTCTGTGAGTTTCGTGGGTTGTCTTGCATGCACTGCTCTTTTGAGGTCTATCCAGACTTTCGATGATGTTTAGGTCGGGGGACTCTTGAGATATTCCATTGTGGATTTTGAGGTGTGTTTAGGATCATTATCCTGTTGTAGAAGCCATCCTCTTTTCATCTTCAGCTTTTTTACAGATGGTGTAATGTTTGCTTCCAGAATTTGCTGGTATTTAATTGAATTCATTCTTCCCTCTACCAGTGAAATGTTCCCCGTGCCACTGGCTGCAACACAAGCCCAAAGCATGATCGATCCACCCCTATGCTTAACAGTTGGAGAGGTCTTCTTTTCATGAAATTCTGCAACCTTTTTTCTCCAAACATACCTTTGCTCATTGCAGCCAAAAAGTTCTATTTTAAATTCATCAGTCCACAGGACTTGTTTCCAAAATGCATCAGGCTTGTTTGGATGTTCCTTTGCAAACTTCTAATGTTGAATTTTGTGGGGAGGACGCAGGAAAGGTTTTCTTCTGATGACTCTTCCATGAAGGTCATATTTGTACAGGTGTTGCTGCACAGTAGAACAGTGCACCACCACTCCAGGGTCTGCTAAATCTTCCTGAAGGTCTTTTGCAGTCAAACGGGGGTTTTGGTTTGCCTTTCTAGCAATCCTACGAGCAGTTCTCTCGGAAAGTTTTCTTGGTCTTACAGACCTCAACTTGACCTCCACCGTTCCTGTTAACTGCCATTTCTTAATTACATTATGAACTGAGGAAACAGCTGCCTGAAAACGCTTTGCTATCTTCTTATAGCCTTCTCCTGCTTTGTGGGTATCATTTATTTTAATTTTCAGAGTGCTAGGCAGCTGCTTAGAGGAGCCCATGGCTGCTGATTGTTGGGACAAGGTTTGAGGAGTCAGGGTATTTATAAAGCTTTGAAATTTGCATCACCTGGCCTTTCCTAATGACGACTGTGAACAAGCCATAGCCCTAACAAGCTAATGAAGGTCTGAGACCTTGGTAAAAGTTATCTGAGAGCTCAAATCTCTTGGGGTGCCCAAACTTTTGCATGGTGCTCCTTTCCTTCTTTTCACTCCAAAATTGTACAAAACAAAAATAATACACTAATCTTGCTTAAAATGTTGAAAAGAATGTTTCATCTTTAACTTTATGACTCTTAGAGATCAGTTCATTTTCTACTCACTATTCACAGTAACAGAGATTTTGACCAGGGGTGCCCAAACATTTGCATGCCACTGTATGTTGATCTACTGCTGCGTTGGTAGGCTTGGCAAACATTTTAATACATAAAGTGCAGACCTACAACTGACTCACTCTCCTAGCAGACTAATCTGTGCCTTCTGTGTTCAACTTCTTTCCTTTACTCAGCACGTCATCATTTGCCTTTCTCCCATTTTGTACCGTTTTCCCCTCTTCAGTCACCTTGCAACCCCCATCCTTGCTCCAACTAGCTCCTCACACACACACACAATCTCAGTCTTAGAAATTTCTCTCACACCTTAGATTATTGTAATTTCATTCATCTAATCTTACTCTGCCTGCTACTTAAGCACCTGATAATCTACGACTTCCCAAGTGCCTGCATATGAAATACTATTTAACGTAGTTTCTTCCAATTTTACACCTAAATATTGCTGTAAACCAATTTTAATATTGGTGATATACCTTATCATGGTAACCAGGTTGGAAAGAAAGCATCTTACTCAAATATGAAAATATCTTGCCAATATAAATGACATCCTTTCCATATCTTAAAATGTCAGGACTCTTTCAAACTTTATAGTCAGAAATACTTCACCATTTGAAAAACTGTGGTGAATTTTAAAATAAATCCAATTTAATGAACTATGGACCAGTATTTTTTATATAGCCCAAGTTCTTCAATGTCTTAAAATTCAGGATCTATTATCAATTTTCCAGTTCTCCCATCTTATTCCCAATTTCTTTAATGTAGCTTCCTCCAGCCCCGTCACAGATGTTTGTTAAACAACCCTCTGTATGAAGAAATTGTCTGTGATTGTCCCTGCACCAACCCTTAACCCATGTGAAGCAGCATTTCCATACATTCACCTGATGGAACCAACATGCACTCTCTCACCCATTGTCTGAGCCAGTTGCCCAATCCAGCACCTGCTCAGATCCAATAAAACAGTTTCTTTCACTGCCAAATCACCCTATTCATTCCTTTGCCCTTACCGAATTCTCCAGTGCATAAAAATATGGGTGATCACCACAAAACCAAATAAGCAGTGTTCATGATCAAAGTTTCTCCTAATTTTGTGAAGTTCTTAACATCCAACTATTTTGTTATAGTCTAGTGTGATTAGCAAAGCTTTACATTTATTCTAAATATAATAAACTAAACACTCAAAATCACTTAAGCCAATAATCAGAAATAATGCAAATCCTAAACTTATGAGTTAAGGTCAGTTACCTGTTTCCTTCAAACAGAGACTGGCAACCATCTCAGGTGCACCTTTCATGTACACCTCGAGTGGCGAATTGTCCGGTTTCTTCGTGATCACACTCATTCTTTGCAGCGTCGAAGCAAACGGAAAACGGCGAAGAATCCCTAAAATCATCTCTTGTTTCTAGAGTTGAGAAAAAGAACAAGGGTTATGAATTAACCCCTTAATACCCACTGTCAGGAGCTATGCCTTCACGTCACCATTCTTTAACTACAAAAGACTGGTCCACCACCAAAGAGTCAATACTGCATGCAAACTGGTCCTTCAACCCACAGGATTTGTGCCAACCATAAGGCACCCATTTATACTAATCCCACGCTAATCCCATTTTATTCTAACCATGATCCAATCAATTGCTCCCAATTCTAACACTCACCTACACACAAAGGGCAATTTAGTGTGAACAATTAATCCACTAAACTGCACGTCTTTGGAATGCGGAAGGAAACCGGAGCACCCAGGGGAAACCCACCATCACAGAGAGAACAAGTAAACTCCACACAGACAGCATACATGATCAGGACTGAACCTGAATTGCTGGCATGGTGAGGTAGCAACTCCACCTGCTGTAATCCATCTCTGGAGCCTTCCACCAGTACCACAACCCTGCCAACAGCTGCAAGAGCTGATGTACGACGCGTGATGTAGGATACTATGCTTAAACAAAAAGAGTCAATTTTCACTCCTTTCTCCCTTCATTTTTTCCTGAAGGTGCTAACTCTAGCTAGAATCCACCGAAATGGTCACTGTTCATTTTCTGCTGCTTCAACCAACAGGCAAGTCCTTATTTGTATTCGTAAACCATGAAGATTTATAAATGAATTACGAAAGGCTTCACTCCTGAGCTTAACCCTGTCCTTCATTTCTAAGGATGTAACAAAACTCTTACTGTGTCAGTGAATTCCGTCATCTTGTGTGTGATTTAGTCCACACCACAAATGTGCAGGATGGAAGAGCTGGATTAACATCCAGGCATAAGTTTATTAACGGCTTACATAAGGCTTTTGTTTTGGTTGAGGGTAAAATGAAATTTTTATCTGCTGTTTAAAGATTGATGTTATTGACCCCCAAAATATTAAAGTAATATGCTGCTTTTATTTTCAAGGTTCCCTGGTTCCAGAGTTATACTCGGCCTGTGAATCATAACTTAGCCATCTCCTAAATGGCTGTGCCCAGTTCAGTTGTAATCAAGATTCTTATTGGAGAACAGGCACATCTTGTCTCTCGTTTCTCACTACAAATATATGAATGAAGCAAGGCTAACTGATGACATTAACTTCCTTTACCAATTTAACTTGCCAACTAGGTAGCTTGCCAACAAGAAAGAATGGAAGAACCAGACAAGATTAATCTCAGTGAAGAGTTCCTCTGTTCACAGCTTGAAGGAAATCTATGAGTATATTCTCCAGAAACTGAAGTGTGCAAGTGCTCTCCTGCTATCACTATCCAATCAAACTGTTCTCAGGACTGATACTTATCACTGAATTTTCAACTACTATCCACACTCTTGAATGCCTGGAGAAGTAGAGAACCAGAACAAATTATCAGCAATGCATGGGTTACTGAAAACACCAACTGGCTGAGATAAGTCAAACCAGCAAAGAACACATACTATTTAGCCTCAAGCATGCTGTTCAATTGATCTGTGTCAATATATTAGTAAACAGTGAGATGGGTAAACCATTGCAGACTTTCCACAAATTTATCTATTTGATTAGTTCTCTACTCTAAGGTGACCTGGCCAAGTAATTATTTATTTGTTACAACAGATAGCAAGCGCTAGCAGGCTATTCAACAATAGGAACATCACATCACAGCCCGACCTTGTTCTCAATCTATAGGACTAAGATATCAAGCAATATATCCCTGCCCATTAGATATTTCTTTGCCCAGCACAATAGTTATTTTTTCAAACTTCCATCACAGCTGTGTTCAATATAGATAAACAAGTGAACCAGGGATGCTGCTGGTCTGAATGCTCAGTACTACACTGGACTGTGTAATTACCATCTGGACATTTCTGGTTACATCTCACAGACATTATTGATAGGAAACTTCATTTAGGCCCAACAAAAAAGAGATTAGAATATAACATTGTAACACAGCCAATTCTGCCACAGTATCAATCATTAAAGAAGGACACTCAACACTGCCAAAAGGCTGTTCTTCCAGCAGTGGAGACTTCATGACAGCCAGAACTTTCATTCCAAATTTCTTGCTTATGTCGAAGTCTGTAATCTCATCACTCAGAATCTGAAAATAGAGTACATGTTCATCAATGTCAATACGAATAATTTATAGACATACTAACAATACAGCAAATACCACCAGCCAAACACAACAATCACACTAAACTGAAAACTATCACTTAATTTCTTCATTTATATTCTTGTATGTTGATGCTCCAAATGTCACATTAAAAGAGGACAGGAGTTCATGACCATGACAAATGCAGTGTTATGAAGTTACCTATGTGGAAGGGGATGGAATTTGGATGCAAGGCAACCAGCAGGATGTTAATGAACATCTTTCACAGGCCATTGGCCGCTGTCCCCTCTCAGGTTAGGCTTCTACACACAAGCGTGGAGACCTTGTGAGGGAAAAATTGAGAGGGGAAAGGCGACAAGCAAAACAACATACCTTTAAGTGACTAATTTTACATTGTGATTTGAACTTGGCTCTGCTAGGTCAGAGTCATGCAAGGTAAGATCATCCTATGCAGCATATCAAACCCTTCCACTGCTGTAATCACCTGATTAGGTTCTGGCATTAAAAAAATGTCATAACTCTATTAAAGCAAGCCTCTGAAGTTCTCCAGGTACACCTGGCATATTTTCCACTTAAGAACACCAATATCCGGAATTAATCAATTGTTCATTCACCTCACTGCTGTTTGTAGGATGTTGCTAGGACTGAATAGAATTATAAAAATCACACAAGTTTGTAGCATAGGAGGGAGCCTTTCAACCCACTGCATCCACACAGCTTATCCAGCCTAGTTCTTCTCAACTCTTAGGCTTGTAGGTTATCAAGTGTTTGTCCAAATACTTTTCAATGTAATTAATGTTTCTGCCTCTACCACCCTTTTAGGCAGTGAGTTCCCAACCCCCATTTACACTCTGGGTGAGAGGAGATCCTCCACTCCTGTCAGAATTAACTGTACCTCACAGTGGTTCACCACATAGAGTATAGAGAGATGAGGTTTTGCAAACTAAGACATAACCTCACTTAAGCGATTACAGATGTAAACCCTGTAAACTCTGGATATTTTCCCACAGTTACATTTTAGAATGAGGGAAATATGAACAAAACCAATTACAGTCTTCCTCTCATTTTAGTGACAGATTAAGTACACTGGAAAAGCAAACCTAGGTGTTGACTTACCCAACCAGTTGACTCAATCATCTTTAGATCGAGTGGGTCACCAATTGGTTGATTATTCAGCAGTGTGACGCTATGACAGGTGGCCAGTGCATGTAGCATTCGACTGCTAACAAGGTGCTGAGTGTCATGAATAATCGGATCAAAGTTCTTGCCTGCTACCAATACAACTCCCCAAAAGTCCAGGCCTTCCTCTGTAAGTGTTCCCGTCTGAGAAGAAAAAAATATTAACTTGAGAATAGGCTGACACTTAACACTTAGAAGTCCATTCCAGAGTCCTCTGCCATCATCCACCTCACCTTATCAAAACAGATGAGTTTCAGTTTGCCACAGATGTTGATGCGTGGAGGACTAATACAGAAAATGCCATATTTTTTCAGTCTATCTTGGGCGTAGATTGTCCCAACAGTCATAGCTGCAGGGAGAGCAGGCGGAATAATGATAGTGATCAAATCAAGGATACGTGTCAACACACGTCCCACTGATACCTATATATGTGAAGGAAAGAAAGACACATTATAGGGAAGACCAGGTTATTTCAAAGGCACAACATATTAACAACAAAGACAGAACATAAAATGATGGAGACTGTAGAAACTGAGTTCTGAAGAAAACTGAAGCTCTGTAGGCACTGCTTAGCAAAGATCACAACTCAGTCACTGGATTAATTTATACTTCTTGGCTTATATAGCACAATTCTAGAACTCCTGAAAAGACACCAAAATCTCAGATTTTAAGTAACAAACTAAATGCAGGTGGCACAGTGATACAGCTAAGTAAAGCCACTGCCTCACAGCACTAAATACCTGGGTTCAATCCTGACTTTGGGTGCTGTCTGTGGAGTTTGCATATTCTCCTTCTAACTGAATGGGTTTCCTCCAGGTGCTCTTGGTTTCCTCCCACATCCCAAAAGACTGGTAGATTAATTGGCCACTGTAAATTGCCCTTAGTATGTAGATGAGCTTGAGAATCTGGGAGGAGTTGATGAGAATTTGGGGAAAAAAAATGGGATTAATGTACAATTAACCTAAATGGATGGTTGATGGTCAGTGTGAACTCGATGGGCTGAAGGGCCTGTTTCCATGCTGTATCTCTCTATGATTCTATGAAATGATACAGCTTATAATCAGCTCCTAGCTTCTTTACTATTGCAATTTACAACTAGTGTTTTTGAAATATGTCAATGCCAATTTGCTGATTATTTTCTATTTTTTTTGTTTAAAAGAACCCGATCCCCATTCAAAGTTTCCCTAAAACAGAACACTTGAAAGGACTCAGTATAGAGGGTTGCATCTTCCACTCTCCCAGACCACTATGCATTATACAATTCTTTTGGAGTTGAGGATTTGCAAAATGCTACCTTTGATACACAAGGAAAGAGTGACTGGTCTATTCACGGTCTGAAATTGCAGCTGCTAGACTAAATAAAGACAAGCGAGTCTTAAAATACTTACCTTCTGTTTTTCTAGAATCACTATGCTGTATACGTCCCCAATCAAAGCTGTTAAAAAAAAACCTCAAGTTAGTCTTAAATCAAATCTGATGATAGCTTTATGCCATATGTTCTAGTCTCTGAGGTAACCAGGCATTTGGCAATTGTAACATCTAGTCTCCTTCCAAACTGCACTTTATATTTTTCTCTGGCTTGCCATAAGACATTGAATCATGCTGATACTTTGCCAAGTGAGGTGTTTGAGTGTTGTCTGGCTAAGGATAGTGCCTTAACAAACCTGACTTTCTCCTTCTGAGGTCCATACATACATTTTATAGCAGGAACCTGGAGCAGGAATCTTTGCTCATTTCTGGTATATCGGTATCACTTTAGTTCCCAGACTGAAAGCATAGCATTTACAGATGGTTTCCTTGCACTTAAGCAATTAAATCTGGTGCCCAGAATCTCAAGATTCATCAATTCTACTGCCAGGATAAGGAAGCGAGATGTGATAAATTCACAGATACCAGCTTTGTGGAAGCTGTGCCATTAAAATATGGGATACTTCTATTCATGTAGGGCAATTCAATCAGAAAGTATACAGCAGGCGAGGCAGCATTTGTATAGAGAGAAACTTAGTCACTGTTACAGAACTGATGAAGGGTCATTGATCTGAAATATTGACTCTGTTTCTCTCTCCATAGATGCTGCCTTGCCTGCTGAGTATTTTGGTTTTGTTTCAAATTCTCAACATCTAGGTTTGGCTTCAATAAATTGTTACTGCCTTGCACTTTCCATCTGGTATTTAGCAAGGGTGAGTACATGCCACATGTTTTCTCACAGAAGGAAATAGAGAGTCATAATTGTATAGACAAAGGCACAATTATTCCCCACAGTAAAAAGAAACACTTACCGAGTATTCCAAGAAAGATAATGAACTTCATTGCATCTTTGTAGAACTTAAATCCCAAAGGTTTGGGATACAGAATAGAACTGATCAATTCTCCTTTACAAGTGCAAAAGCCTGCAGAGAAAGATATACAAGGAATTAACCATCTAAACTCTTGAAGAAAAACTGCACAAAGCTAACAACAGAGGACAATGCCCTGACAACACTGGTTTACAAAATACAGATGCTCCATTTGAAAGCCAGTATTCACACATGCCAATTCTGGTATCAGAGCTGAACAACCGTCTTTTCCAACTTTCCTCGCTATCAGCAAAAATTTTAATTCAATTCAATAAAGCAATAACCCACATTGCTGCCTTAGTAAGTTGACTTAGTACGGCAATAAGCATGTCTAGTGCCCCAGATAGGACAAATGAAAGCTATCAAACATTACAAGAATCAGAGCCACCAACCCTGTTCCTTACTCTGGTCCTTTGACTACAGAATCCAGACTTTGCCACAAATCCTTCTACAGGTTACTATAACTTTGAAATATATTTCAATGAACAACATAAGAAATAGGAGCCGGAGTAGGCCATCTGGCCCGTTGAGCCTGCTCCACCATTCAATAAGATCATGGTTGATCTGTCTGTGGAGTCAGACCCACTTACCTGCCTTTTCCCCATAACCCTTAATTCCCCTACTATGCAAAATTCTATCTAACTCTGTCTTAAATATATTTAATGAGGTAGCCTCTACTGATTCCCTGGGCAGAGAATTCCACAGATTCACTACTTTTTGGGAAAAGCAGTTTCTCCTCATCTCCGTCCTAAATCTATTTCACCAAATCTTGAGGCTACATCCCCTAGTTCTAGTCTCACCTACCAGTGGAAAAAATCTTCCTGCCTTTATTTTATCTATCCCTTTCATAATTTTCTACGTTTCTATAAGATCCCCTCTCATTCTTCTGAATTCCAGCAAGTATAGTCCCAGGCGTCTCAATCTCTCCTCATAAGCTAACCCCCTCATCTCCGGAATCAACCTGGTGAACTTCCTCTGCACCGCCTCAAAAGCCAGTATATCCTTCGTCAAGTAAGGAGACCAGAACTGCACACAGTATTCCTGGTATGGCCTCACCAGTACCCTGTACAGTTGCAGCATAACCTCCCTGCTCTTAAATTCAATCCCTCCAGCAATGAAGGCCAACATTCCATTTGCCTTCTTGATAACCTGTTGCATCTGCAAACCAACCTTTGTGTCATTCATGCACAAGCACTCCCAAGTCCCTCTGCACAACAGCATGCTGCAATCTTTCACCATTTAAACATGTCCTCACTGGAGGCAGAATCAGCTCTTTAAAAAAATGATTGTAGGGTCTATTCACATTTCGTCCTGAAGATAAATGCACTTTAATCCTTAAAATTAGCTTTTCTGATAAGTAAACCTAAAAATTACAGGTATTCACCCATTCTTTATCTGATACACTCACCATTATACAATTCCTGCTTGAAAGCAATACAAGAGGAAACACAACCCAAGCCTTTGCCTTACACATTCCTCTCAGCCCATCATAGGCTTTTGCTTTTGTTAGTTCCTCATTATCAGCCTCACCACTTTCTTTCCCCATGGCGTATTTGCTTATACATTATTAGAGTTCTAACTTCTTCCAGCTTTGATGAACAGTCATCACTTGAAACATTAACCTGCTTCTCTCCTGGTAGGTGCTGCTTGAGCTGCTAATTACTTCTTGCATTCTGCCCAAACCACATGGAGATTTGGTATGATTCATACACCTTCCTTCATTTATCCTCCCTCCACTTTGAAGCCAGCAGTTTCAGAGGGAAGCCCTGTATTATCAAATTCCAGGCTACTTACTGGCACCTTTTAGAGGTAGTCCCTCGATCATATTATTTTTGATTGGACAACAAATTTTATGGTACTATTAAATAATGTTTTTGTGGGCTATGTACAATCTGGGGTATAGCATGGCAAATTCTTGTGACACCATTAACCATCAGATTAAAATCTTTTTCTTAGTTTTACCCAACTAGTATCACTGCACTCTTATTCTGGTTTTATCAGGCCTCTGGTTCTGTCCAATCAGTACCTGTTCTCACTACCACAGCCAAAACTTGTTGATCCATGCTGTAGCTCTTTGACTGTACAACCTGAGTTCCACAGAAAAGTGTGTGCCGTTTGTGTTCTTCAGAAGAATAGATCACATCTTGAACAGGTAGAGGTGTCTTCATCACTGGTACACTCTCACCTGGCAAAATATCACACAATAATAGTTATTTTTGTTGCATTCCTTTTTGAAACATTCTTACAACACACAATTCCTCATTCTATCAGTGTAGGTTATCCTAATCAGAATCAGTGAGAAGGCCAATCAGCCCCTTGAACCTATTCTGCCATTCAATAGGATCACCCATAATCTCATCTCTCAGTACCACTTTCCTGTCCAATCTACATAGCCCCAATTCCTGCAGTGTCCAAAAATGCATTGATTTCAGCCTTAAGTATACTCAATGGCTGAGTACTTCAAGAAAGAATCCCCGACCACTTACAACATAAGAATGTAGGAAATAGGAATAGGCTATCCAACTCTTGAGCCATTCATCATAATCATTCCTCATTCAACCTCAGTACCATTTTCTAGCTCTATTTCCATATCTCTGGACTTTTTTTTATTGTCCAGAAATCTATCAATCTCTGTTTGGAATAAACATAATGAATCAACCTCCACAAGTCTTTGGGGTAGACAATTCCAAAGGTTCACTAACTTCGGAGTGAAAAAATTTCTTCTCTTCTCAGTCCTAAACAATCCCTGATTCTGAAATTGAGTCCCCTTGTTCTAGATTTCTCAGCCAAGGGAATCATCCTCTCTCCTAATCTATCAAGTCCTTCAAGAATGTTGTATGTTCCAATGAGATCTTCCCTCTTTCTTCTCAATTCTAGAGAATACAGTTCCAGTCTAATCAATCTCTTCTTCTACAGCAAACCCGCTGTTCCTGGAACCAGCCTAGTGAACCTTTGCTGCAATCCCTCTAAGACAAGTACTTCCTTTCTTAGGCATGGTGACTAAAATTGTACAGATGTGACCCCAGCAAGGCCCAACACAATTCCAGTATGGCTTTCTTACTCCTGCACTCAAATTTTTCATAATAAAGGTGAACATTCCATTTGCCCTCTTAATTCCTTGCTGCACCTACATTTTGACCTTCAGTGACGTGTACAACCACGCCTAGGTCGCTTTGAAAATTAAGACTAATCCATTCTGTTACGTGCACTGACGTGAATAAGTTCATATCTTTTGCATTGTATTCCATATACCTTTAGAGCCTCTATGTTCTCCTCTGTACTCAGTAGTTCAGTATAATCAGCATTCTTAGAAATATGATATTTGGTCCAAAAATATTTAGTACAGTACAAGACTTAAACTATGAATGGTAGGGCACAATGGAGTGTTGTGGAACAGAGGGATCTAGGAGTATAAGTGCATAGTTCATTGAAAGCGGCACCACAGGTAGACAGGGTGGTGAAAAAGGCGTTTAGCACACTGGCTTTCATCAGTCAGGGCATTCAGTATAGGAGTTGGGACATTAAGTTGCAGTTGTACAAGTTGTTGGTGAGGCCACACTTGGAGTACTGCGTACAGTTTTGGTCACCCTGTTATAGGAAAGACATGGTTATACTGGGAAGAGTGCAGAAAACATTTACGAGGATGTTGCCAGGACTAGAGGGCCTGAGTTATAGGGAGAGGTTGGCCAGGCTAGGTCCAGGTCCTTATTCCTTGGAACGTAGGAGAATGAGGGGTGAGCATAGATAAGGTGGATGGTAACAGTCTTTTCCCCAGAGTAGGGGAATCCAAAACTAGGAGGCATAGATTTAGGGTGAGAGGGGAAAGATTTAAAAGGGACCTGAGGGGCAACTTTCTCACACAGAGGGTGGTGAGTATTTGGAATGAGCTGCTGGTGGAAGTGGTTGAGGCAGGTACAATAGTATCATTTAAGAAGCACTTGGATGGGTACATAGAGGGGTTGGGCTTAGAGGGATATAGGCCAAACACAGGAAATTGGGGCTAGCTGGGTGGGTACTGTGATTGGCATGGACTTGTTGGGCCGTAGGGCCTGTAACCATGCTGTATTGCTCTATGACTCTATGGTCCTCTCAACCAAATTGTTGATATAGATTGTGGAAAGCTTAAGCTTCTTTTATCAATTCTACCAATGACATGCTCAAAGAACTCAAACAGATTAGTCAAACATGATTTTCCTTTCAGGAATGTTTTCCTTGGAATGGAGGTGACAGAGGGGGTATTTGATAGAGAAACTTCCTTCCCTGTACCAGGAGTGTCAAAAACAGGTGGACACAGGTTTAGGCTAACAGGTAAGACGTTTAGTGGGGATCTGAGGAGTTATCCCTCCAGAGTGAGTGGTGGAGGCAGGTACTCTCTAGATGAGCATTTGAATCACCAAGGCAGAGAAGGCCACGGACCAAGTACTGGAGAACAGAATGAGTATGGAGAGGTACTTGGTGATTGGTGTGGACAGGGTGAGCTGAAGAGTCCAGTTTTAGAGTCACAAAGTTGTACAGTGCAGGAATTGGCCCCTCAGCCCAATATGTCCATACCAAACTTTTTGCCCATCTACACTAATCCCATTTGGTCCCCATCCTTCCATGTCTTGCCTATTTGTGCCCGCCTACAAGTCTCTTAAACAGTATCTGACTCCATCATCTCCTCAAGCAGCAACATCAACCACCAACTTTCCCCTCAAATCCTCCTTCCTGTCACCTTAAACCTATGCTGTCTTGTTTTTGATGCCTCTACCATGGGAAAATGATTCTATCTATCCCTCTTATAAGTTTATATACATCTATTAGGTCACACCTCAGCTTCCTTCGCTTTAGGGAAAACGCACCCAGCCTATCTGATCTCTCGCAAGTCCTCCAATCCAGGTAACATTCTGGTGAATGTCCTCTGAACTCTCGGCAATGCAAATACATCCTTCCTACAGTGTGGCTCTAGGACTGTGCTTTGTGCTATGTGACTGTGAAACATGCATAGTCATGGGGAGAACAGGCAAACCCCAGACAGACGGAACCAAACGTCAGGATCAAACTAGGCTGCTGGGCTGTGAGGCAGCAGCACTACCTGCTGAGCCATCCACCAAACATGCCAAAACAAAGTAGCTCACTTTAAACTAGGCACACAAAGTCTTCCAGACTTAACTCTGTATTCAACAAGTTCAGATTATCAGCCGCTGTATCTCATGTTTCCAATATTTAGTTTTTGTTCATCTCTCCTCCTCCAGTAATTTCAAATGTTATTTCTCACCTCCTGTTTCCTCCTCACCCAAACATAGCTTTTATTACTCATTAACCTTACCACTCTCTCTCACCTCCATGTCATATTCAATCCGTCCCTATCTCCATTCCCTCACATACCTTCCCTTTTGTTTTCAACTTAAACTTTGCTTCCTTTCTAATGTTTTCCCCACACTGATAAAAATAGTCCTCAACCTTAAGCGTCAATTCTATTTCTCCTTCCAGATAGCTGCTGAGCATTTCTAGCATTTTCTGTAACAAGTTGAATGATGAGGAGATGCCAGCCAAGTGAAGCTGCAAAACAGGATGAAGTGTATGCTAAATAGCAAAAACAGAATACACCGACAGCAATGTACAATCTTACAGCTTAATAGATCAGATCAAAGATCTGCAATCCTAAAACGCTGAGTCATGAATGGTAGTGGACAATTAAACTGCCCTTTAATAGAAAGTGCTGGAAACATGCAGATCAGGCAGTGTCTGTGGAAGCAGAAACAAAGTTTGTGCTTCATGTCAAAGACCAGTTGTTAGAAAGATCTTCAACTCTGTTCCCTTTCACAGATACTGCCAGACCTATCAATTGCTTCCAGCAGTTTCTTTTTATTTCAGGTTTCCAGCATCTGCAGTTTTTTTCCATTTTTGCACATCAATACCAAGATTCTACTTTGTTCTATTGTTTTGAACTTGCCCTTTAAATCTAACACTCTATCCTCATACAAACCCTCCTCCCACAGCCCTTCACCCCTGCCTTCCCAACTTTCATCAGAACATTGGTTCCAACCCTCATCCAAACAGAACAGCTGTCTCACCATCCAGTACTGGTGCCAGTGTCCCATGAACCCAATCCCTGGTCACCAAGCCAACTCTCTAATCTTTCAATAGGACTAAAAAGATCACTCAAATTGGATAAATTACTTGGTTGTGTCCAGGGGCAGGCATGGAGGTGTAACGGTTAGTGCAACGCTATTACAGTGCCAGCAACCTAGGTTCAATTCCAGCCACTGTAAGGAGTTTGTATGTTCTCCCTGTGTCTGCATGGGTTTCCTCCGGGTGCTCCGGTCTCCTCCCACATTCCAAAGACGTACAGGTTAGGAAGTTGTGGGCATGCTATGTTGGTGTCGGAAGCGTGGCGACACTTGCGGGCTGCCCCCAGAACACTCTACGCAAAAGATGCACTTCACTGTGTGTTTCGATGTACATGTGACTAATAAAAATATCTTATCTTAATATGGGTTTACAGGAGATAACATGCTGCACCCCCCTTTTTCTTAAATTCTCTTCTCAATTCAGTTCCCCATACATTCCCTTTCAAAGGTCCATAAGAACGATTCTCTAATCATTCTTTTAGCTTTCACCCACCCACTTTTCCCCCAGGTTTCCTTCCAGAAGTGCTACAGATGTGCAAGCTGCTTATAAACCTCATTCCTAAAGTCCATCAAACTTAATTGGCATTGCCCTCTCTCAATACTTCAGAAGCCACTATGGAAGAGAAAAACAATTAACAAGGCGCAAGCACTCCAAATCAGTGAATGATGGGAGTGGAGGGCCCAAAGAAGAATGAGGAACTGACAACAGTTAACATAAATTTCATCAGCTTTCACTCATTTCTACAAACACAAAAAGCAGAAAAACTAAAAAAAAATGTTACAATGCTTGAATTAGGGCAGGGTGATGTACGAACAAACCAAAGCCAGCTTCCTCTTGGCAGAGATACAGAAGTAAGGAAAAATATTCAAACACAGCTTACATTACCAGTCGGCCAATTTTGCTAGGCAAATGCTTTTTACAAGGCCTGGGGATTATCAATGCACAAGCAGAATTAACTCCATTTGTCTTTTATTAGGCTGATAGATTGAAAAATGCACATTCAGCTAGTCGCAATGCAATATGTTGCTCTGAGATGATTACCTAGCATTGTCTAGAATGATACAGATCTGCTAGTATGCCAGGCCTGGAGAAACTGTTGGAGCTACCACATCCCAATTTAGTGGGCTCAGATAAATGTTTCAAGGATTACAAGTGCAACCTTCAAAAGTGCCTTGCTTAACTACAGCAGGGGAGTCTCAAGGGGAAACTGAAAAAGACAGAGAGAGAGAGAGAGCAGGAATGAGCTCAAGAGACTAATGGACAGCTTGAGAAAGAGAGACCCATAAGGACCATTAATCATTCTAACCAATCAAACATGATATTTAAGTAACAAAAGCAAATAAACTGCAGATGCTGGAAATCTGAAACAAAAATGCCGTGTACACTTCTAATTAGGGATTATCTGTGGAAAGAAAAACAGAGTTAAGTTACAGGTCAATGATATTTCATCAGAACTGGCCATGTCTGTAAGGTGGAAACTATGAAAGATTGTGATACAAATGCTGGTGGTACTGGCCTAAAGCACTGAAGGTAAATTGAAGAGAGAGTAAAGGAGTATTGGAACTGAGCTATATACCCTACAGTTCCAGCAATTTTTTCTGCTTTTCTCATTTCAACTCAGGTGCAATTAATAAGCCTTCACCATTCCTCAGCCAGCACCACCAGTATTTGCATCAGTCTCTATTGGTTTTCATCCAAGCACTGACATTTCCTTTGTAGTACGCCTTTTGCCATTCTACGCAACTTAAAAAAAACTTATTTTCTAACTTTGCTAGTTCTGATGAAAAATTATCGACTGAAATATCAACTCCGTTACTCTTTCCACAGATACTGCCTGACTTGCTACAAAATTCCAGCATTTTTTGCTTTTAAGGTAAATTGGATGCAATTAGAAGTCAGGACCATTGATCCGAAGACATTGGTTTTAATTCAACCTTGGTAGCTGGGAAAGTTAAATTCAAACAATTAAATTAGTCTGGAGTAAATCAATAACAGTGACTATGAAGCTGCTGAGTTGTCATAAAACCCATCTCATTCAATAATGTCCTACAGGGAAAAATATGATTGAAAATAGAGCCACATCCACAGCCTAAAACAAAAAATTAAGAAAAATCTTGCTCAAACATGAAAGATAGTAATAGGTGAGACAACCAGAAGATGACCTGGGGAGCCATAGACTCAATCAGCTTCTTCAGGAGGGCAGGGGGATAAAAAAACTGGTTCTGTTTGGTTCTCACCTGTAAGCATGCTCTCATTGACCATACACTCTCCGGTTAGAAGTGCTGCATCACATGGAATCTGAATTCCATCTTCAGGGATCACAATGCAGTCACCAGGGACTAAATCCCGAGAATTCACCATTTCCTCTTCTGTTAAAAAAAAGACCAGTAAACTACTTACCAAGAGTACGCAAGACAAACTAGTAAGAACCAATACAAATTTCAAGGATGAGACCAATGGCTAGCCCATTGTCAAAAATTGACTTAATTTACAACCACACATACAAAACACAAGGTTTTCACATTGATTACATGGAAAGAATGTGTAAATAAACACTGCTGTTTAGAAACTAAGCTTAAAGTTATCATACAAGTACATAACATGCTTGTTCCAAGATTCTTTTCTGTGCAAAAATATTCATAACAGCACAGAAAGGAATATGTTCTTGCTGATTTCAAACCACTGAATATCTAATAAAACTGCAAAACCACAAAGCAAAAATAAAAGTGCATAATGAACATTTATAAATATAGTTTGTTAAAATGACAGTAATAACCTCCTCAAAGTAACATTAACTATTCTCTTATTGCTACCTAAGTTCCACTCCATGAAGTATGGGCACAAATGGGAAATGGTGAACTTCTTGTGCTCCAAGCCTTAAACGGCACACCATTTACCAAATCAGGACAGAAAAACCAGTAAGAGAACAACAAGTTCCTACTTATATTGGAACCCTAACAGAGTAGAAAATTCACAAGATGTTTCACTGGAGTGTTAACAAACAAAATAAAACTGACTCAGAGGCTTATAAGGAGATATTAAAGATAAAGGTCAAAGAGATAGTGTTTAAGGAGCATCTTAAAAGTAAGAGTGATGAAGAGGTTTAGGGAGAGAACTACCAACTTCAGACCTTGGCAGCTGAATCAAGACAGTGCAGTGATTACACTTCTGAACACAATGACCCCTGCAATGACAGAATGCAAATATATTGGAGGGGTTTTAGGGTTGGGGAAGATTAGAGGCATAGGGAAAGGTGAAATCATGAAGAACTTTGAAAATTCTCATTCTTTTTTTTAAAATTGAGGTATTTGAAAAGATGTCACACATCAGCGAACAAAAATCATGGATTAACAGGACTCTGGTCAAATGAAAACATGGATAACAAGGAGTGCATTGGAATAGTTGAATCTAGTGGCAAGCATAAATGCTACAGCAGCACTTGAGCCAGGGCAGGGGTGGAAGTGGAAAAAAGATAACTTTAGTGAATGCTTAGGAAGGAGATTTAATTCAAAAATAACATCAAGATCATGGACAACTTGGTTCAGTTTTGGGGCAAAGCCAAGGGACGGGGACAGATGAAGCCAAGGAAGAGCGAATGAAGTCTATGAAGAGGATTGAAGACGATGGCTTCAGAGCAGCTGTCTGTACACACACACATATATTTTAAAATAATCAACAGGTGACTGCTGTCACTAAGGATAGAGTCCATTACTATTTGATAATGGATTTGGTTGTCACACTCATTAGTTTTCCCTCTCCTCTTCTTCTACAGGTGGTATCTTTTACTGAGATTTAAAATCCACAAATATTCTCACAACCCTTCAGTACATTGCTCATAGATCCAGTTTTGCCCCAACAAGTATTGGCAGATTGCTTAGTCAAGGGGGATAATATAGTTGGTCACATTTTCACTACATTTCAACCATACAAAATTGGCTGTTAAATATTTTGTGATATCTCAAGGTTATGAAAGGTTCTGTACAATTTTTTTTTACAAAAGATACTGACTAGCTATGGTCTAATTAAAATCAAGGGTTAAATTTTGTGTGTGTGTGTGTGTGTGTGTGTGTGTGTGTGTGTGTGTGTGTGTGTGTCTAATGCTCCAACAGTTATCAGTTCACTTAGTGCTGCCATGGGACTTGTAGAAAGCCTTTGTTTCTAAAATTCAATGCTAAATTGGGCAGTATCTTATCCAATAAGTCATGGTGATAAGTCATTAATTGTCTCAGCCACACTTGTTGTTTCTTGAAAAACACTTTTCTACAATTACAAATTATGTAAACAGTCCAGCTCATATACAGTTCCATATGGTACATAAGAATATAAGCATCATTCACTTACCTCCACTATCTCTTCGAACGTGTACATTAAGTGTTAATTTTACCATATTCTGTAGTGTTACACTTTGCTGCATGCAAAGAAAACAGATACAATCAGTGTTGCATCATGAAATTCTTCACTTTCACAGCCTAATTACCACCACATTAACGAATCACAATGTACATTTACTGCCAAAGCCAAATGTACTTCTGATTAGTAAATTAAAAAACATAATAGCCATCATGGTTGGACATATGATCAAGTGCATGTGGATACGTGCACTTTAAACTTCTTAAAGCACTGACTGGGAAATGAAAAATTAAGCACAGATGTTTTCTGATCATTATGAGTGCTCTATTTCTTTGATTACTGAATGGACAAGATGTTTGCCTAGGGAAGGTAGATATACATTTAAGTATCTATGTCCTTCAAAAATAGCTCATGTGGCTAAAACATTATTGTCATAGCTAGTCTGTGTATTGAATAACTATTATGAAAGTAACTGATGATTTCATGCAACAGGATGTAGGTGATAAACCGGGGTGGGAAGCTTTAATCAACAAGCTCAGAGCAAGGACTCGACTCTGATGCTGCAAACTGAATTACTGTCTCATGTCCTGATTTCCAAATCAGCAATTTATATATTTTTAAACACTAAATTTAAAAGAATATCTGCTGATATCTACAATTGCAAAATCTGTTTATCACCATTGCTGTTTTCTAGGATTTCCTATCAGACTGTCAAACCTTCAACTTTATACATCAAAAAGCAGATTGGTAGATAACATTTAAATGCAATTAAAATTTCAAGTAATTTTTAGTGCTATAAACTCCCACTTACTGACATTACCTCCATTCCAGTATTCTAACAGAAGCAACTTTTCTTCTCAAATCTACAAAGCCAATTTTTAAAATCTGTCCATTTCCTAGTTTCTATAAATATTTCAAGTACGTGTCTGCTCTGTCATGTAGCTTTCCTTTGACTACCACAAACTTGCAATATAGATGATATATTCACTTAAATATCTACCTTTAATTTTTTTTCTGTGTAGCTGTGATGCAATACTTTTTGCACAAATCTCTGTGGTTTGTGTTTCAATACAAATCATTCAAGGCAACCAGCATATTAAGTCAACATTGTTCATTATTTTTAAATCGCACCAAATACATTGTTTAGAAGATTCAAACCACCTCAAAAAAAAACTCCTCAAAATTCTGATTCTCAGTGGCATGCCAGAAGTCTGTTCAAATTGCCTTTCTTCATGTGCAATTCTATGTCATCACCTCTCTAACTCTTCGGAGTTCAAATATCAGGCAACTCAGTCCTGTGTGTCAATGGATCTGAAGTGTTAACTATTTCTTTATCCACTCATACTGCTTGACTTGCTGTATATCCTCAGCAATTTTTCTTTTTATTTCAGATTGCCAGCCCCTGCAAGTTTTTGCTTTTCAATTCAATCACATCAGTATTTTGCCCTACTCTTTCACAGATTTTCCCAGTTTGAACCATTGGCTTGATCCTAAATAATGAGCGTTGACAGGTATCACTAGTTTAAGATATATGCAAACTTACGTCATCGAGTCAGAGTTTGACAGAAACGGGCCCTTTGGTCCACCAGGTCCGTGCCGATCTTTTTGCCTGTCTATACTAATCCTATTTGCCTACACTGAGTCTGTATCCTTCTGTGCCTTGCCTATTTAAGTGCATATCTAAATGTCTCTTGAAAGTAGTGAATGTATCCGACTCCACCACCTCATCTGGTAGCAGGTTCTAGATATTTACACACTGTATGAAAAAAAAATTCACCTCAAATACCCTTTAAAATTTCTCACATTTAAAACTCCTTCCTCTCACCATAAACCTATGCCCTCTTGTTTTTGATATGCATATCATGTGGAAAAGGATTCTAACTACCCTACCAATGTCTCATAGAATTTTAAAAACCTCTATCAGGCCACTCCTCAGCCTCTTTCATGTCATGGAAAACAAACCCAGCCCATCAAATCTCTCCCCACAACTAGTGTCTACCAATCCAAGAACCATCTAACCAGTGTTTAGTAAATTTGCAACACAATGTTCTAACTTTTATATTCTGTGCCTTGACCTAGGAAGGCAAGCATGCCATTTGCCTTCTTCACCATTCCATCTACCTGTGTTGCCACTTTCAGGGAACTAGGGGCATGAACCCCAAGGCACCTCTGTTCATCAACATTCCTTAGTACCCTACCATTTATTGTACATGTCCTACCCATATATAACTTCCCAAAATGAATCATCTCACATTTGTTGGGATTAAATTCCATCTGCTGTAGGCTTAGACAACTTCCCTCATTAGGCACACCACCAACTTGTGTCATTCATAAACATACTCATCATACCTCTTACATTCACATCCAAGTTGTTAATATATATCACAAACAACCAGATCCCAACAGCAATCCCTGCAGCACACTACTCATCACAGACTTCCAACCAGAAAAGCATCCTTCCACCTTTACCCTCTGTTTCCTATCACCAAGTCATTTTTGGATCCAATTAGTCATCTCACCTTGGATCCCAAGTGCCTTAAAGTTCTGGACCTGATAACTTCGTCAACTGCCTTACTAAAGTCCATACAGACAATGTCTATTGCCCTGACTTCATTAATCTTCTTAGTTACCTCCTCAAAAAGCTCAATCAAATTACTGAGGCAGAATTTCCCCTGCACAATGCCATGCTTACTGTCCCTGGTCAGCCCCTGCCTTTCCAAATACTATCCTATCCCATAGGATTTTCTCCAAAATTTTCCCTACTACTGGCTCACTGGGCTGTAGTTACCTGGCTTAGTCCCTGCTGCCCTTATGTAAATAAAAGAATAACATTAGTTCTCCTCCAGTCTTCTGGCACCTCATCTATGGCTGACAAAGATGCAAAAATGCATCTCCTCCTTTGCCTCCCATAGCAACCTGAGATAAATCTCATCCAGCCCTGGGGATTTAGGGTTAGGGTTAGTAATGGCTAACTCAAACCAAGATGCAATAACAATAAAGATTTAGTACAACAGCAAAACCCTCATTCTCTTGGATTATTTTAAAACAGTTGATTTGGTTTTCAACCACATAATCTCATCGACTTTTCTGTGGAAGTTTCAACAAGCTAGAAAACGTCACTTAGTGCTGTCAACCTGGAGTTGTTATTCAAGGGACATGGTCCACAACTGTTTATTAAATATACAGCATAGACTACAATGTGCCAGAGGCACCTTATTGTTATCCCACTCCCAATCCCCTTTTCTACACAAGTTACAGGGCAATTTATTCCAACTACTGTTGAAAGAGCAGGAACATTTAATTCCCTTCCCTACATTTATTCTTTACCTGCTCTATGTTACTGGACTGTAGATTTAGATAGCTAATACACTTTCAATGAAAGTCTAATTCTTACCTTAAATTGTCTCAAAACATCTGACTGCATAAGGATACAACATTAAAAAAGGCTGACAAGTACTTCTACACCTCAATACTTGTCAGTACTTTTAAAGAGTTTGTGGAACATGGGATCTGAGAAACTGGTATATTTCTCCTTCCATTGCACACAGTACAAACTTACACTTATATTATACACTTATAATTTACCAACAAATAGAGTTAATACCTCATTTTCATGCACAATACCTTATGAAAAACATTACAAGCAATTTAAATAAATAGTGGGTTAATTAACTGCATGAAAACCATCAAAATATTCTATAAATTGGTAGAAATTTATCAAATATCCTCAAGCTGCCATTTGCTGATGTAACCTAGCTTTTACGTTTCAAGTTTAAAACAACATGAAGACATCAAAATCATTTTATTTCCAGCAGCAGAGCTCAGATCCTCCACACAGTGGCAACTTCTGTTACTTGCTCCTTAATGATGTACCTTGTGCGTCTGGTATAGGGATATACTGATGGATATAACCGAGATGAACAAGATACACCCTGCATAGTAATAATACTCCTCAGTGATCCAAAGTATAATACTGAAAATCTGGAAAATGTAGAAAGGATTCAGGATCTGGAACAGAAAAAAAAGAGTTCAAACTTAGAATTGATAAACATATTACAATTAGAAACAGTGAACTAAACTGCATCATTCTTATAGGATAATAGAGCTGGGCTCCCTTTCCTTTACTCATTATTTTTCCCTTTACTTCCACAATTCAAAATGCCAATTTACATTGCATTTCATTTGTTCTTGAGTACCTAACCAAATGGTATATCTGGACTGTGAACATCTGCAAGGTCATTTACTTTGACAGCTGAGTTCAAGCTCTTCATTGTACAGTAGTGTAGCGGTTAGCGTAACACTTTACAGCGCCAGCAACCTGGGTTCAATTCCGGCTGCTGTCTGTAAGGAGTTTGTACGTTCTACCTGTGTCTGCGTGGGTTTCCTCCGGGTGCTCCGGTTTCCTCCCACATTCCAAAAACGTATGGGTTAGGAGCTGTGGGCATGCTATTTTGGCGCTGGAAGCGTGGCGACACTTGCGGGCTGCCCCCAGAACACTCTACGCAATAGATGCATTTCACGTGTGTTCCGATGTACATGTGATTAATAAAGAAATCTTATTTTCCACATGCACGCAAGCATACACAGAGAGCGCATGGGAACAATGATCAAGTACAGTAACTTTATACCTTCTCCATTGCAAGTGCAAAGCTAATTTAGTAGCCCTTCTGTTATATAAGATCAAATAACACAGCACTGACAAGGGGTGAAGCTGGACTCTTCCTATTTATGCTCAGACACACACTGTACGACACCTTCATGCATTTGGTCCAAGCTATCAGGATGAAAGAAACCCTGGTTTCTCAAATTAAAATTACATCAGATTTCAATAAAGGAAGCATTTACTTTTGAGTAAGGATTTTCTCTTCACCCTGAAAGTTTTTGTCCCTCCATTTAATGGGAAAGAGTACCTCTAACAGTAGAAGGGTATTTCCTCTTTACAACCAACAACCAAGTACTGCAGTAGTGGAAACTTGGCTGTTTTTCTTCCTCCTCTGTAGTGAAAATATCATCATCTGAATCTGGATGATGAATGAATTCTGGACCCCACTATTGAACTACATTAATGAATTCTGGGCCACTATTCTCCTGCTTTGGAATTCTAATTCCATACATCAGCAAGTCACAGCACAATGATTAAGATGCTCATTTTACAATCTACCCAACCCAAAAAAACTCACTCTCTTCTATGGAAAAAAACAGGCCCATTTCAACTCACCTCTTCTACTAGTAGTGTGAAGTATGATTTTACAAGCACCTCAATCACGTTTGGTCCATACACCTGTCTTCTGCAAGTAAAACAAATAAATTACAGCAAACCAGCAGAGCCTAACTTTTGCCAAGGCAATTCTTACAGATAGCAGTATCTTTCAGGTATAGCTCACATGCAAGTATGGACAATGAATGTTAGCAATTCATTCATCCGAGAAGCATATCACTTCCAAGTCTAATCCTGTTCTCTCATGCTTCACTCACACATATTTTCTAGCTGAGGGTGTTAAGCGATGACTGGGTATTGAAATCCTGGCTTATTTTCTGTGCTGTAGTACATGGATAATGAGAACAACTGTAGCACTTCAAAGAGTCAACTGAAATGTTCATATCTGACGTAGATAGATTTCAGTTCAGTAATGGTATCAAGGGATATGGAGAAAAAGCAGGCGACTGTAGCTGAAATACAGATCAAATGTAACAGAATCACTTGACATATTCCAACAGGTACCCAATCAGATATTAGCTCACTCGACACAGGCTGATGATTGAGTATTCATTTTTTGAAAAAGTATCTTCCTCCCTTTGCATAGATTGCAGACAACTACTAAATAGTAATCCCAGCATTCCTTGGTATTTATGGTTCAGTACATCAAATATAAGAGGAAAGCATAAAATAAATGATAGGGTCTTTTGGAGCACTGATGTACAGAGGTATCTTGGGGTGCAATCCCATAGCTCCCTGGAAGTGGCAGCACAAATAGATAGGGTGGTGCATAAGGCATACTTGCATTCATCGTCAGGACATTGAGTATAAAAGTCAGGAAGTAATCTTGCAGCTGTATAAAACTTTGGTTAGGCCACATTTGAATTTTTGTGTCCAGTCCTTGTTGCCATATTACAGGAAGAATGTGGAGGCTTTGGAGAGGGTGCAGAAGAGATTCACCAGGATATTGCTTGGATGAACAAGTATGAGCTACAAGAAGACATTGGATTGTTTCCTCTGGAACATCAGAGGCTGAGGGATGACCTGATAGAAGTATATAAAATTATGAGAGGCAAATAGGTTAGATAGTCAGAATCATTTTCCCAGAGTGAGAATGTCAAATACAAGAGGGCATTGCTTTAAGGGGATAGGGGGATAAGGAGATTTATGGGGCAAGTTTTTTTTTGCAGAGCAGGCAGGAGATGAAAGGATTATAGATCATGTGCAGGCAGATGGGATTAGTTTAAATTGGCAGCATGATTGGCACAGACTTCATGGGCCAAAGGCCCTGTTCCTGTGTTGTATTCTTCTCTGTTCTTAATTAGGTAACATCCTAGAAAACAAGGTCCACATTTACTTACGTAGAAACTAAGCTTGCACAGACATTGTTTGAATAACTGTAAGAAATTCCTGTTAATCAGCCACAAGATCATCTGTTATTAAGCCTGAAGGCAAAGTCATGCACCTCCTCAGAGCTTTACCAACTACTTGCTTCCAGGAATATTTTAGCAAAACATTCTATCTATCAGTAACTAGAATTTCTATGATCTGTCAAGGACTTACTTTTTATTTTGGTAGTGCCTGCTGAGTCCCTTCTGTTGTTTGTGAATGTCCTCACACGTCAGTATCTCATCAAGATCACTGAATAGGAAAAACCAATCTCAGTGTTACAAGCCACACACACAACAAAACTTGCATCTATAGAACAAAATTAACAAATGAAAAATGGATAAAGACTCTATAAGGGGAATTAAATAAGGATTTAAAATTCCAAATGTTGGGGCACCAACAAGCAGTGGTGGTCAGCAAGAAAGGGAGCCATGAATAAATGGAACACAGTGAGAAATAGGATGTCAGCAGCAGGTTTTGAAAGAACTTAAGTGTTATAGGAGGTGGGGGTGGAAGATCAGCCATAATATCAGTGAAAAAGGCAAGTACATCGTGAAATTAATGAGAGTTGAAGCAGCAGTGGAAGTGGCTAACAATGGAAATGGAAGTAACCAGTTTTCACAGTGGAACAAACTTGGCAGCACAGCTCCAGTAACCCGAGTTCTCAGCTGCAGTCTGCATGACTATATAGTACTCCAATTTTTTTAAAATATAGTCTTCATGCATGACCTTATTTTGTTCTTATATTCTATGGCACTACCAATAAAGTATCCTGTATGCCTTTTTACTGTCTATCTTCCTACCTTCATGGACACTCTGTACATTATCACACATATTCAATTTTTGTATCATCTGCAAACTAGTACTAAGCCCTGGGAAATCCCACTGCAAATGGCATGGAGTGTGCACATTCTCCCCACTACCACATGGGTTTCCACCCAGGTGCTCAGGTTTCCTTCCACATTAGAAAGATATGCAGGCCGTACAAAAACATGAATATGAGAAAATTCAGCTCAAGATCAAAGAAGGTGGTAAATTTGTAAACAGCCTGAGTTACTGGTTAGGTAAAGAATGTGATCAGCAGCAGGACTACTGAATTTGTGGCCTGGCTTATAAACAACAGCTTTAGTCTCAATGTATTATTGAAGAAGATTGCAGCTCATTCTAGCTATTAGATAAGCAAAGAGATAGTAAATGGGTCCAGGGAGAGAGAAAGAATTAGAGCTGAATTCTAGCTCTAATTCTGAAGCTGACTCTACACCTGTGATGTAGTCACCAAAGAGCAGCATGAGATGGGGGTGAGAAGGGATACAAGAGGAGACCCTTGAAGAATGCTGGAAGTTAACGAAAGGGCAGGAGGAAACACCATGGCTGGAAATTTTCTTGCCATGCTTCTTTTAGACAAGATTATATAGTACTCTAATTTTTTAAAAACATTGTCTTCATGCATGACCTTATATTATTCTTATATTCTATGGCACTACCAACAAAGTATCCTGTATGCCTTTTTACTGTCTATCTTTGTCCCTTCATGGACACTCTGTACATTATCACACATATTCAATTTTTGTATCATCTGCAAACTAGTACTAAGCCCTGGGAAATCCCACTGCAAATAGCCTCCTATTGCTTAAAACACCTGTTGACAATTACCTCTTGCTTCCTGCTGCTGAATCAAATTTAAATTTTACTCATCCAGACAGTCTAACATGCAAAATCTTATCAAGTCCAGAGATTCAATACTTGTCAAAGGTGTTACCTTCAGACTTCCCTCAGTGAATTCAATTGCTACCCTGACACAACCTTCTCTAAACATAACAATGCTGACTGTGTTTCATCTGTCTTTCTAAATGATTTACACTGTTGCTCAAGGGATTTTTCCAGTAATTTTCCATCCATGATATTAGGCTGACTGACCTGTTATTACTCAGTTCAATCCTCTTCCCCTTTTCCAACAACTGGAGGCATATCTGGTGCTCCTACACAAGTTCACCTACCTGAGCTTGCAGAAGCTTCCTTTTTTCTCGATCCAAATGTAGCGTAAACCCTCAAAGGTGAAGTAGCGAATCACACTTTTCTTTTAAGGAAAACATATTTGTGAAGATTAGAAAGTGTCATTGCCTCAAACTATAAGGAACCCTGATCACAGCAATACCATGCTATCCACAACGAAGCTACTTACTGGGATCTGAGTGAGTGTTGGCGCTGAATGAGAAAGGATGCCCATAGATGTTTTACCTTCCACAACAGCTGTTAATTGGGATCAACAAAATTTAATTCTGAAATGCGTCAAAAAAATGTGGCTTAGAAAATACAAATCCACTCTCTACGTGTATAAAGGTTCAAAACCAACTCAACCTTAAACATTTCAAATTCGCATGAATTGTAACCATTCATGCCAGCTTCCTTCGAACTTTTCTCATTAGTTTTAGTTAAGGAAGCAGAGTGGTCTAGTTTGGCCCTTTTTAAGAAAGTATATACTTTACACATCCATTGCTTTTAGAGCTGTTCAGTGGTTTTTAAAAAAGTTAACGTGGTTTTAACACAAGTGTTAAAACAACAATAGAATACCAATATTCTTGAGTGTTCCAATAGAATATATTTTGCCTTTATAATCTCTAATGATGTAATTTTGATATTGTCATGTTCAATTCACTCAACAGGCTTGCACCCACTCAACTTCTTCCAGCTCTAGACCATCAGATCTCTGCATATCCTCAGTTCTGGACTCATGCACATCCCTAATTCATTTTGCCTCACCATTCATGATCCTGTGGTTCATTATCAAGTGCCTTGGTTACATTTCCTACTAAGCTTACACTCCTTAGACAGACTTAGTAGTAAGTGCAATCAAGTTATTTGTGAATGGCTCTAGTTCAGCTGTTTATTAACAATGAATGGGAAATGGGAAAAAAACTATACTGGCTTCTAGAATCGAGAGTCAGGGTGAAACTCCATTTTTCCCAATTTATTCATTCTGGGAATATGCCCATTGCAGGCAAGGTTGGTATTTGTTGCCCAAATCTATTTGGCTTGCAATTTAAAAGAATAGTGTAAGAAGTTCAGGGAAGGAAGAAGGTGCCAGAGGAGAGCAACGAGGAGCGAGGATAAGCAGGTCCGAGGTTGACTACCTCTCATTCTATACCTTTAGGACCATACAAAAGCCTCAGTCAAAATTAATTTTGTCAAACTCAGTCCATGACCCAGGGAATCCTTGAACATAGTCAGGATTCAGAGCAGCCGACTGCTGAATACAGTGCAGAGGATAAGTAGTGAGTTGTTTTTTGCCAATAATGTGCATGAGTATTGCATTAATGTTAATTTTTCTTTGTATTAAGTATATACTTTAACTGCGATAATTGGCAGTCCTAATATTTTTATGTGATAGATACATTACAGTATCTTCTTCTCAGGCAGCCCTTTGGGATTGAGGATAACCTGCTTCCATTTTGCGGGTTCTTGGGTAGCTGGTGAGCTGGTACAGGAACTGCAGACTCATCCACAGATGGGAGGGGCATCAGAAATTACCCACCCATCTAGTTAGCCAGACTGCAGTTTACTTGCTGTGCAAAAAGTAAGAACAAAGTCACAACTTGGTTCTGTTGTCAATACAAAACTGGCACCTCATAGTTGGAAGCATTGGTGGTGTTTCATAGTGGACTGTAATTATTCTTAATATAGGCACTTATTGGCCAAACTAAGCATTTCCAGCTACGATACAATAAAGTGGGATTTATAGCCAAGGGCATTCTATTCAACAGTATGCTGATGCTGAATTCCCTAACTGCTATGACCTTGGGGTAATCAATAACCAGGTTATTCACATTAATACTTTAGCAACAAATGCCGGTCAGAAGCTAAGCATTCTGCAAAGAGTGATCACTTCAACTCCCCAGTGAGTCTTCACAAAGCACAAGTCTAGGGTGTAATGAGATACTTTCAATCTGCCCGGATGAGTGTAATGCCAGCAACATTCAAAGCAATCAGCTGTCTTGAATGACTGTCCATCCACCATTTTAAACATTCATTGCACCACCAGCATCCACAAGGTGCACTGCAGCAACTCACCAAAAGTTTTACAACAGTAACCATCAAAACCCCAATTTTCACCACCTAGAAAGACAAGCAGAATGCACACAGGAACACCACTGCATCTTAAGGTCAGCCTTTGCCATTCCTTGTTCACTACTGGGTCAGAATCCTACAACTCCCTACATCACTACTGGAGTACCTTCATCACAATGATTGCTGCAGTTCCCGACAGCAGTTCACCACCATCTTCTCAGAGAAAGCCAAATCTGAGCAACAAATGCTAGCCTTGGCTTCAATGGTCACATCCCCAGAATTAATAAATCAGGGGAAAAAAAAGGCACCTGCAATCTCACGTCCATAACATTAGAAGATACGAGTAGGACATCTGGCTCTTTCAGCCCAGTTGGCTGTTCATCAAGACCATGGACAATGGAGGATCTTCTCAGTGTCCTTTTCCTTCACTATCTCCTTATCCCTTAATATCCAGAAGTTATCGATCTGTTTTATACAAATTCAATGTCTAAGGCTCAACAGACCAAAGATGCACTGCCCTCTGATTGCAAAAATCTGACCTTATTCCAAGACTAAATCCTGATTCTAGACTCCTCAGCCAGGGGAACATCCTCCCTGCATCTACCCTGTCAAGCCTGTATCATACTTGTAAGTTTCAATGAGATCACCTCCCATTCTTGTACTCAACCTCTCCTTATAGGCAAAGCCACCAGCCCAGTAACCAGTCTAATGGATCTTCACTGCAGTCCCTCTATGGTGTGTATACTTTTTGTTTAGGTAAGGAGACCAAAACTGTTCACAGGTTTCAAGGTGCAATCTCACCATGTCATTTATAACTATAGCAAATTACCTTTACTCAAATCCTCATGGAATCAAGGTCAACATGCCATTTGCCTTCAAAATTGTTAGCTTTCAGTGACATGTGCAAGGACATATAGGTCCCTTTGAATGCCAACATTTCCCAACCTATCACATTTAAAAAGAAACTCTTTTATATTTTGTGCACCAAAGTGGGCAAAATGACATTTTCCACATCATATTCTGCCTGTCATGTTCTTGCCAAGCCAGCTTGTCTTTATCCCCTCAAAGCCTTTTGAGATCCTCCTTCCTTCTCACAATCCCACCCAACAAACTTGTATCACGACAAATGGTTGCTTCAACCAAACTGTCAATATAGACTAAGAATAGCTAGTGCCACGGCACCAAAGCCAGCAGTATCCCACTTGTCACAGTCTGGGCAACCTGAGAAAATCCTGTTTAATTGCACTCTTTACTCTATCAGTTAACCAATTCTCAATCTACGCTAATATACAACTCCCAATATGACCAACTTCCTGCGTAGATCTGATCAAAAGCCTGCCGAAAATCTAAATGCGCCTTATCTACTGGTTTCCCTTTGTCTATTCCACAAGTGACATCCTCAAAGAACTCTTACAGATTAATCAAACATGATTTTCCTTTCATAAATCTGTGCTGACTCTGCTCAATACTAAAGTATTCTGTTATGAGATCCTTCATGGATTCAAGCAATTTTCCTACTACCGATGTTAGGTTAACAGATTGGATAGTTTTCTGTTTTTCCCTTTTTTTAAAAAAATACTGGGGTGATATTTGCTGCCGTCTAACCTGTAGGAATCATTCCAAAATTTTGAAAGATGAAAAACAATGCCTCCATCATTTCTAGAGTCACCACTTTCAAAAATTTGGGATGTAGATCCCTCGGTCCTTTGGGGTTATCAGCATTCAACGTCAATAACATCTCTAGTTTTTTTTTTGCTAATTTCATTCAAATCCTCAGCACCACTAGACACTTGATTCTTCAGTATTACTGCCAGCTTTTTGTCTCTTCTTCCATGGAGATGGACAAAGTATTGCTTTTAATTGTCCTGCTATTTCCTTATTTTCCATGATAAATTCTCCTGTCACTGGCTACAAGACAGCCACATTTGTCCTTGTAGTCCTTTTCTTTTTATGCACCTGCACAGAAGCTCTTACAATCCATTTTTGTTTCTCTCCAGTATACTCTCATATTCTACCTTCCCTCCCATTATCGGGTGTAATGTTTTTTTCTATTTCCCATCCTTCTCTGAATGCTGAATTAGAGGCCATTTATTAGTTAGGGCCAGAGTTTGTTGGGAGCAGGACTGTCACTGGGCAAATGCACATCATATGCAAGCTTTACTTCCTCTTGTGCATATGACTATATGGTTAGTAACATAACACAGTATCTGATCTCCTACCTCCTCCTGCTTCTGTAGTTGAATTGTATCTTTCCAATCATCTTCAAGCACTCCAATGGCCAAAGCAATTTGATTATCATCCCCACTAGGTTCAGCCGATTGTGGAAAACTTCAAAATAGAGGCAAAGAAAAACAAGAGCATTACACTGTGAGCTGGCATACATACTAAAAATTTCATTTAACCTGAAATGGGCAAGTGTTTAAGGCCATGGACGTAGACTTTGGCAGCTAGAACAGCAGATTTCTGCAGTAGTATTAGAACTCTGCAAACCATGCATTCATATATCTCACTGGTAATTAAAGTAGGATTGGACCAGTGAAATTTCCTCTGAATCCATCAATGCAACTTGTCAGAGGAATAACGATGACTTGTTCAATGACAGCAGTTTTCACAAACTGTTAACTCCTGAAAGCCACCTGAAGGTTCACAAAGCTCATCTTCTAAAAGTTCTCCAAACTAATGGCAGAAGGCACAGCCCAGACTAGTTCAAAGTCCGTATACCTCAAGCAGAGTGGAGTGGGGGATCTATTATTTGGTTATGCATATGTGCTGGATGGTACAAAATCAACCAGATTCTTGCTGAAAAGCACACTAACTAAAGGACAGGATCTGGCTCAGCACATTAACCTGTAGCCATCATAAATCATACGTTATGAATTTTCTAGCCAGACCCAAAGTGAACACCATTATATGATTACATGATTCACTTATTCTTTCTTGATAATTTTTCAAGCTTGTCCTAGAAACCATTTTTCATTTCTTAGCATAAGTAGTGAATTAATTATTTTACTGTGGAAAGCATCAAAGTGTGGCGACTCACCGTTTAGTCGGGCGAACCGGCTCGGCAGTCGGGTCGTGCGGCGTCGGAGCGACGAGGCCCAAGATGGCAGTGGGCCTCGTCTTTCCCGAGCGACGGGGAGAACCCGCGCGCGGGAAGTCTTGATGACGTAGTACTTACGTCATTGCCGGTTGCTTTGGGCGGGAACAGTCTCCCTTAAAGGGCCCGCGCAAGGCAGGAAAATAAACCACTTCTGTTCGACAATCCTCCGACTAGCGTCTTGTTTTATTTCGCGGTAGCAACCGCTACAAAAGGCACATTTATCATTCCCTGTTTTCTGTACTTTCCAATAAGGGTCAGCAATAGCACTGAAGAACAGGAATCCTGAGCAACATTTTCTCATTGCAACCTAAAGCACTGATACGAATTGCAGTACTTCTGTCATCCCAACCTTGGTTCAGATGGCAAACAAACATACTTAATCAATTCAATGATCCACTGAACATCGAATTAAAGCTATTCATGACAATTCCACTGCCAGCTATGGCTTGGACATAGTATATTCAAGGCAATTCTTATATACAGAGCCACTAACCAGTCATCTTCAACCTCCTCCATGCAGACTCTAGCTATGAACTGCTGGTTAAATGAATCCTGCAAGAGAACAATTGAAACATTAGTGTCTATTATTTTGATCTTTACAACTTCTGTAAAATTGATTTATAATTAATAATCAAAGCAAAGAAATTTTGAAAATGTTTTGTGTGACTGAAAAATATATAATCCTCAAAAAATTTAAATGGAGAAATCTGGATAGAACAAAAAATTCCATTAAAGGTTGCTTCTTATTCAATCCTAGAAGTTGTCTCAGTAATAAGAATTCCCTTAAAAAGGTTTCCTCAAAACTAAATTATTCACTCAGCTGAGCAAAATTACATTCAATTATGTAATTATAGCAAAACTACTCATTGCCAAAGTTAGTTAAATGTGTATTGTTGAATTTGATGTCACAGAACAAGTATAGGAAGCAAAAAGAGTAGATCCAGAAACTTTCTAGATTGCTTTCACTTGTCTTTCTCTCCACCAAGTCATCAGGATGAACAATTTCAAGGCTTTCTCGGTACTGATGATTGCGTGGGGGGGGGGTAGAGCGGGTAATGATGGGCCAAGGGAGTCAGATAAGGGTGGAGTGGGAGTTTTGAGACAGAGGCTGGAAGGTGATAGGCGGAAGCAGGTAAGGGTGGGATGATGGACAGATGGAACTAGGTGGGGGAGGGTAATGAGTCTGGGTAACAGGGGGTGGGGGATGGAAAAGGTGAACAAAGGGAGAGAGAACCTGGGTGGACTGGTGGGAGTGGGAAAGGAACAGAGGGAATGGCCCCTATCCACATGGATTTCTTCTCCCTTCCTTCACTTTTCCTATTCCATCCCCCACCTGGATCCAGCTGCCTTTTTTTTCTCATTTTTTAATGTTTCCACCCATCACCTACCAGTCTCTGCCTCAACACTCTCTCTCTCAGTTTGATATAACTTCTACCTTCCCTCTACACTCTTAGTCTTGATGCAGGATAACTACCCGAAGCATCGAACCCTTTGCCTCCACAGATGCTGCTCCACCCACTAAGTTCCTCCAGCAATTTATTTTTTGCTCCAGATTCCAACATCAGCAGGATTGCTGCTGCATTAAGAACTTATCAACTGGTGAAGTCTCACTGATGCTCGTTATATCTCATGTTGAGGGCTGATTTATTTTTTTTCTTACCTTGATTACAACCCAATCAGATTGACTCAGATGACAGGGATGGCATTTAAAAAGTACTTCCAGAACCGGTTTCCAATAAAAAATTAGCCGTAGTATTCCTACTGTTAGTACAGTAAGAATATGGCAGAGAATTACTCGCCATTGCACTTGCTTGTATCCAGTCACCTCCTGTACAGAAGATATGTCAGCATTAGTATCACAAAGAAATGGCAGGTCATTTACTGATAACAAGAACCCGATAACCCCGTTAATAATTGCATCAGGCATTGTTGAATGGGTCACTGTAAAATTAGCCATATCCAAAACCTAACACATCTCTAAAACCCAAGGCCATTATGAAATTAAGTAGACTACTTCTGGATATGGTAAACTTTTAAACTCTGTTGCTTATAAAACATAGGGAAAAACAAAGCCAAAGAATACTTTTTTGTACAAAACATTTGTCCCAGCATGGTAATATGGATCAACTCATTTGTTTTCACTGCCTCATTAAGAGCCTTCATAGGAAATCTTACTTCACCTGCTGAGGTATTCCAATTATAGAGAGAAATGATGTGCAGCCTGGACCCAGACTGTCTCCTTCACAATCAGGCCAGAATTGCTGAACCCCTGAATAAACACTTTGAGGTGGAGAAAGGAAACAAATTGCCTCAAGCTTCCAGTGTACATCTCCATAAATCTCTTGGTGGTTAGCATGGAGCAACTTTAGTGGCCTTGTGACCCAGACCATGGTCAATGCAGGCAGCAAAGGCCAAGTCCAAAGGTGGTGAAGGAGGGAACATAAAAGAGTATAGGTGACCCCCATGTCACGGAGGGGTTGCATTCCTAGAAAACCATCTGTATCACGATTTTCTGTAACGCAAAACCCCTTTCCCCATTGAATCCTGTTACATGGGGACGAGTTCCCCAGGATGTTTTTCTCTCATATTAAGCCAGTTTATTGGCGATGACAAAATGATCCACTGCCGTCATTTAGTAGCTGAAGCCAACATCAGACTCGGGTGATGGACAAAACTCGTGCAAAAAAAAAACTGACAGATTTTGTTAATTTTATTTTTAGTCACTCAATACTTAATCCCGTATCTCAAATTTTTGGGTAGTAGTTTTGGGCGAACTTCCGTAACCAAAACGGTGCTAACGTGGCAGTCCCTGTACATATTTCACAAAGCGAATTAAATATTCAACATTCATAAATTTCTACCAAAGTTGATCATCAAACATTTTGTAAAACCCACACAATACATTACCATGGATACATTGGTCCCAGTGTACCGGACTGCGCCATAATCTGACTGGTTCTTTAGCAGCTTGCTGCTGTCTGTGAAAGCACAGATAATTATTTTGGTATACTAAAATACAAAAGCAATATACTCTTATGTGTGCTAAGCTTGCACTCCTGCAATTTGAGATAGTGAGACTGTGCCTAGAGATGAGATGAACAGGAAACAGAAAGTTTTACATAAAACATTAAAATAACTGGGCCTTTGTGGTGTAGTTCATTCAGGCTACATGCAAGAATAACTTTTATCCCAAGACACAAACTCCAAGTTACCTCCTAAACACGTTTTATTCTTGTGCCTTTCTTCCCAAACCACTTTAATTTAGTCCCTCATTATGTTGGTGATTTTTTTCTAATATTTACAACACCTTCCTTTGCCCAAACTCACTTTTACAGGAACATGCTCAAATGGGCTTCATCCACTGCATGTCTGGAGAAATTTTTATACCAAGGATGAGAAGACCATTTCCATTTCAACACATCACATTCAAACTTTCTACCACTTAATAACAATGTCTAGTGGCAGTGTAACCTCTCTCCTTACTGAGTCAGCATTCACATATTTTTACCAAGGTGCTCAAGACTAAATTAAGATTTCCTTTTTGATATTTAGGTTTTTAATTTTCTGCTATTCTGTGGAGACAGTCTTCAGAGGGATTTGTTTGAAGGGACTTGGCAAATGTCTCACCCCTCACTAGCCTAGACAATGAGTGAAAACTAATTGACTGTGAGAAGCTCACAGAAAGGTTTTGACAAGAAATTAAAAGAAAGCCTTCTGATTAAACAAAATATTGGGATTCAGGGGAGCAAAATTAGCTGAATAAAAAAAAAGTGGGCTCTGAGGGTGATCCAATATCAAACCAAGGCTAAAATGTGAAGTGAATCAAGCAGGATTTAGTCCTTGAGCTATTCTTGTTTCTCACAAAACAACTGGCAAATAATGAAACCAAATGAAAGTGTCAAATTTGCAGATAAACGGAAGGATCTGTTCTGCACAAAAATAGACAAGCCAGTAAGACAGAATAAGACATGTCATCTGAAATCCAATTCTGACAACTGTGTTCTACATTATTTATTACATTTTTTTAAATCCACTCAAAGAAAGCTAATGAGTTTAGGGAGAATAAGCAAGGGAATTAGGAGCACAGACATTGCCAAAAATAAGACAACAATGAAATGCCACAACATAGGAAAAGGCTACTCAACCCAAGGTCCCTGTTGAGCGATCCCGAACTAAATCGGTATTCCTCTGAAGCACATGGGACATTTTTGCACAATTACAAGGAATAACAAGCATTTCTCCTGCTCTTCTCTATCCCTTTAACCCTGTATAATCTGCTTCAAATGAAGTAGCCCATGTCAGCTTATAACAGAAGATACAGAGAATGCCCAGCCTTAGGCTGACAAAGAGCAAGAAACATTTGCAGGAGTTAAATACCGGATAATGGCATCTTAATGTCATTAAGATGTTAATAAATGTGGAGTTAATCACTAAAATAACTGGAGGAAAGCAATGGAAATCAATTGTTGAATTTCTTCTGTGGGGTGCTGTATTTATTGTTTTTTTTATACAGAAGAAACCAAGTGCATACAAAGACCAGCAAAAATTAAAATTATAAGGGGATGAACAATGAAAAAAAACAGAGAACATCAAGTTTTACAAATAAGAGACAGAATATTTAACAGAAGACCTTCCAAATGAACTTAAAAAATGATTATGGTGGCAAACAGTTACTACACAGGGCAGTAGTTGGAACATGTGGATAGGGTTTAAACTAAATAGTAGGGGAGTGGGTTCAACAGATTGGAAAAGTTTGGATAAAGTAAAAGACAAGAAGAGAGCAGGGGAGGTTACTGAAGTCTCCAGAATAAAGAGTAAAACAGAAAGTTTAGAAAGGGATAGGAATTTAACTTCAGGTAACATGGAGGCAAATTTGAGAAGAAGGGTGGTGAATACAGGGCTGAAGGTGTTATATTTGAATGCACACAGTATATGAAATAAGGTAGATGAGCTTATAGCGCAGTTAGAAATTGGCAGGTATGACGTTGTGGGCATCACAGAGTCGTGGTTGAAAGAAGATCACAGATGGGAGCTAAACATTCAAATGTACACATCTTATCGAAAAGACAGGCAAGTGGGCAGAGGGGATGGGGTGGCTCTGTTGGTAAAAACTGAAATCAAATTCTTAGCAAGAAGTGACATATGATCAGAAGACATAGACTCCTTGTAGGTAGAGTTCAGAAACTGCAAGGGTAAAAAGACCCTGTTGGGAGTTATATAAAGGCCTCCGAATAGTAGCCAGGATGTGGGGTACAAATTACAACAAGAGATAGAAAAGGCATGTTAAAAGGGCAATGTTAAAGTGGTCATGGGGGATTTCAATATGCAGGTAGATTGAGAAAATCAGGTTGGTACTGGATCACAAGAGAAGTAATTTGTAGAATGGCTACGAGATGGCTTTTTAGAGCAGCTTGTGATTGAGCCCACTAGGGAAAAGGCAATTCTGGATTTGGTGTTGTGCAATGAACCCGATTTGATTAGGGAGTTTAAGGTAAAGGAACCCTTAAGAAGCAATGATCATAATATGATAGAATTCACCCTGCAGTTTGAGAGAGAGAAGCTAAAATCAGATGTATTGGTATTACAGCTGAGTAAAAGTAACTGCAGAGGCATGAGGGAGGAGCTGGCCAAAGTTAATTGGAAGGAGACCCTAGCAGGGATGACGGCAGAGCAGCAATGGCAGGAGTTTCTGGGAGTAATTCAGAAGATGCAGGATCAGTTCAACCCAAAGAAGCAGCAGCATTCCAAAGGGAGGATGAGGCAACTGTAGCTGACAAGGGAAGTCAAAGACAGCATAAAAATAAAAGAGAGGGCATATAATATTGCAAAAATTAGTGGGAAGCTAGAGGATTGGGAAGCTTTTAAAAACCAACAGTAGGCAACTAAAAAAGCAATAAGGGGAGAAAAGATGAAATATGAAGGTAAGCTAGCCAATAATATAAAAGAGGATACTGTAGCGGCTGCTACCGCGGAATAAAACAAGACTCTACTCGGAGGATTGCCAAACAGAACTGGTTTATTTTCCCGCCTTGCGCGGGCCCTTTAAGGAAGAATGTTCTCGCCCAAAACAACCGGCAATGACGTAAGTCCTACGTCATCAGGACTTTCCCGCGCACGGGTTCTCCCCGTCGCTCGGAAAGACGAGGCCCGCCGCCATCTTGGGCCTCGTCGCTCCGACGCCGCGCAACCCGACTGCCGAGCCGGTTCGCCCGACTAGACGGTGAGTCGCCACACAACCCCCCCCAGAACCGGCGAGACAGTCCCCAAGGTCCGTGGGCTGTGCCAGCTGCCGCTTAGGGGGGCGGCCTCTGCGTCACGGCGTGGCAAACTCGACAGGCTGTTGCAGATCCAAATGGGCCAGTTTGAGGCGGTCCGCCATGAAAACCTGTTCCCTGCCTCCAATGTCCAAAATAAAAGTGGATCCGTTATTCCGTATGACTCGGAACGGTCCCTCATATGGTCGTTGCAATGGCGCCCGAGGTGTGCCCCTGCGAACGAAAACAAACTTACAGTCCCGTAGTTCCTTGGGCTGGCAGGATGGGGCTTGACCGTGCCGTGAGGTGGGAATCGGGGCCAAGGCGCCAAGCTTCTCGCGCAGTCTTTGTAGGACTGCTGGGGGTTGTTCCCCTTGGTCCCGAAGGGCAGGTATGAAATCCCCGGGGACAACTAGTGGCGCCCCGTATACAAGCTCAGCTGACGAAGTGCGGAGGTCTTCTTTGGGGGCAGTGCGTATGCTGAGCAGGACCCAAGGCAGCTCGTCAACCCAGTTAGGACCCTTCAGGCGAGCCATCAAGGCCGATTTCAGATGGCGGTGAAAACGTTCCACCAACCCGTTTGATTGAGGATGGTAGGCCGTGGTGGTGTGCAGCTGCGTCCCGAGCAGGTTCGCTAATGCAGCCCAGAGACTGGAAGTGAATTGGGTGCCTCTGTCTGAAGTGATGTGGGCTGAGAACGCCAAAACGTGAGACCCAAGTTGTGAGCAGCGCCCGGGCGCAGGAATCAGTTGTGATGTCAGTCAGGGGGGTTGCCTCAGGCCACCTCGTGAACCGGTCCACGATGGTAAGGAGGTACCGGGCTCCTCTTGAAACCGGCAGAGGGCCCACGAGGTCGACGTGTATATGGTCAAACCTCCTACGGGTAGGCTCGAACTGCTGTGGTGGGACCTTGGTGTGTCGCTGGATTTTTGACGTCTGGCAGTGCGGACAAGTCCTGGCCCACTCACTGACCTGTTTGCGCAGGCCATGCCAGACAAACTTGCTGGCGACCAGTCGGACAGTAGATCTGATGGACGGGTGCGCCAACCCATGTACCGAGTCAAAAACTCATCTCCGCCAGGCTGCAGGGACTATAGGGCGGGGCTGACCAGTCGCAACGTCGCAAAGTAGGGTCCGCTGACCTGGACCAACCAAGAAATCTCGGAGCTGCAGACCCGAGACTGCGGTTCTGTAGCTGGGCAGTTCGTCATCGGCTTGCTGTGCGTCAGCTAGGGCCGTGTAGTCGACACCCAAGGATAGGTTGTCTCTGGCGGTTACGGCTGGCGATCAGTATGTCATCCAAGTAAATGAACACGAAGTCCAGGTCTCGGCCTACCGCGTCCATCAGCCGCTGGAAGGTCTGCGCGGCGTTCTTAAGGCCGAACGGCATCCGAAGGAATTCGAAAAGGCCGAATGGGGTGATAATCGCAGTTTTGGGGACGTCATCCGGATGGACCGGGATTTGGTGGTATCCCCTAACGAGGTCCGCTTTGGAAAAGATGCGGGCCCCGTGTAAGTTCGCTGCGAAGTCCTGGATGTGAGGGATGGGATAGCGGTCTGGGGTGGTGGCGTCATTCAGCCTGCGGTAGTCGCCGCAGGGCCTCCACCCTCCGGTGGCTTTGGGGACCATGTGCAGGGGGGAGGCCCAGGGGCTGTCTGACCTGCGAACAATCCCCAGCTCCTCCATGTGACGGAACTCTTCCTTTGCCAGGCAGAGCTTGTCTGGAGGTAATCGTCGTGCACGGGCATGAAGGGGTGGCCCTGTGGTAATGATGTGGTGTCGTACCCCGTGTATGGGCCTAGAATTTGTAAACGAAGGTGCCAAAATCGATGGGAATTCGGCTAGGAGCTTGGCGAAATCGTTGCCAGAAAGGGAAATGGAGTCCAGGCGCGGGGCTGGTGGGCTGATTTCTCCCAGGGGATAGGTCCGGAGAGTGCTAGAGTGGACTAACCGCTTCCTTCGCAGGTCGACTAACAGGTTGTGGGCCCAAAGGAAATCGGCTCCTAGGAGTGGTCGGGCGACGGTGGCAAGGGTAAAGGTCCAGGTAAAACGGCTGCCGCCAAAGTGTAATTGAAGCGTATGGGTGCCGAAAGACCATATCGTTGTACCGTTGGCGGCATTGAGTAGAGGACCTGGTGGCCTGTCACGAGTGTCGCGGCCTGTCGGGGGCAAAATACTGACCTCCGCTCCAGTATCAACGAGGAAATGCCGTCCAGATTTCTTGTCCTGAATGAAGAGGAGGCTCTGTCGGCGGCCAGCCGCTGTAGCCATCAGCGGCGGCTGGCCCTGGCGTTTTCCTGAAACTTGCAGGGTGGGTGGCATCGACGGGCCTCCGCACCCCACCTCTGATGGTAGAAGCACAGCTGGTCACCCGTGTCGTTGTCTGCGTTCCTGGGGCGTGGCTGCTCGGTTGCTGGGGCCGGGCAAGGCGGGCGTTGGGCTCGCAGCCTGGTGATTTGACTGACGGACGAACCGCTCTCGCGCTTGGCCCTCCACAGGACATCTGCCCGAGTGGCCACCTCACGGGGGTTGCTGAAGTTGGCGTCAGCTAACAACAAGTGGATGTCATCGGGGAGCTGTTCGAGGAAGGCCTGTTCGAACATCAGGCATGGCTTGTGTCCCTCGGCCAATGCCAGCATCTCATTCATTAGGGCGGATGGGGATCTGTCCCCCAGGCCATCCAGATGAAGCAGGCGGGCGGCGCGCTCACGACGGGAGAGGCCGAAGGTCCGGATCAAAAGGTCTTTGAAAGCCGGGTACTTATCTTCCTCCGGAGGCGACTGGATGAAGTCTCCAACCTGGGCGGCTGTCTCCTGGTCCAGAGAGCTAACCACATGGTAGTACTTCGTGGAGTCGGAGGTGATCTGCCGAAGGTGGAATTGCGCTTCGGCCTGGTCAAACCAGACGCTGGGCCGAAGTGACCAAAAGGTGGGCAGCTTGAGGGCCACTGCGTTGGCTGCTGCGCTGTCGTCCATTTCGCGGGTCCAAAAGCCGTTTGGACCGTCGGGGTCACCAATGTAGCGGTTGCTACCGCGGAATAAAACAAGACTCTACTCGGAGGATTGCCAAACAGAACTGGTTTATTTTTCCGCCTTGCGCGGGCCCTTTAAGGGAGAATGTTCCCGCCCAAAACAACCGGCAATGACGTAAGTCCTACATCATCAGGACTTTCCCGCGCGTGGGTTCTCCCCGTCGCTCAGAAAGATGAGGCCCGCCGCCATCTTGGGCCTCGTCGCTCCAACGCCGCGCGACCCGACTGCCGAGCCGGTTCGCCCGACTAGACGGTGAGTCGCCACAATACCAAAATTTTTTTCAGCTATATAAAGAGTTAAAGAGAGGTAAGAGTGGACATTGGACTGCTGGAAAATGACACTGGAGCGATAGTAATGGGGAACAAAGAAATGGCAGATGAACTGAATAAGTATTTTGAGTCAGTCTTCACTGTGGAAGACACCAGCAACGTGCCAGATATTCGAGAGAGTCAGTGGGCAGAATTGAGTGTAGTCGCTATTACTAAGAAGAAGGTGCTTGGGAAGCTGAAAGGTTTGAAGGTAGATAAGTCACCTGGACCAGATGGACTACATCCCAGGGTTCTGAAAGAGGTAGCTGAAGAGATTGTGGAGGCATTAGTAGTGAGCTTTCAAGAATCACTAGAGTCAGGAATGGTTCCGGAGGACTGGAACATCGCAAATGTCACTCTACTCTTTAAGAAGGTAGGGAGGCAAAAGACAAGAAATTATAGGCCAGTTAACCTCACTTCAGTGGTTGGTAAGATGTTAGAGTCTATTATTAAGGATGAGGTTTCAGAGTATTTGGAAGCACATGATAAAATAGGCCAAAGTCAGCATGGTTTCCTTAAGGGGAGATCTTGCCTGACAAATCTGTTGGAATTCTTTAAGGAAGTAACAGGCAGGATAGACAAAGGAGTCAGTGGATGTTGTTTACTTGGATTTTCAGAAGGCCTTTGACAAAGTGCTGCACATGAGGCTGCTAAACAAGATAGGAGCCCATGGTATGACAGGAAAGGTAGTAGCATGGATAGAAGATTGTCTAACTGGCAGAAGACAAAGAGCGGGAATAAAGGGAGCCTTGTCTGGTTGGCTGCCGGTGACTAGTGGTGTTCTGCAGGGGCCGGTGTTGGGTCTGCTATTTTTCACATTGTATGTTAATTATCTGGATGACGCAATTGATGGCTTTGTGGCCAAGTTTGCGGATGATACAAAGATAGCTGGAGGGATAGGTTGTGTTGAGGAAGCAGGGAGTCTGCAGAAGGACTTGGACAGGTTAGGAGAATAGGCAAAGAAGTGGCAGATGGAATGCAGCATAGGGAAGTGTACAGTCATGCATCTTAGTAGAAGGAATAAACGTGTAGACTGTTTTCTAAACAGGGAGCAAATTCAGAAATCGGAGGTGCAAAGGGACTTCGGAGTCCTGGTGCAGGATTCCCTTAAGGTTAACTTGCAGGTTGAGTCAGTAGTAAGGAAGGTTAATGCAATGTTAGCATTCATTTCAAGAGGACAGAATATAAAAGCAAGGATGTAATGCTGAGGCTTTATAAGGCGTTGGTCAGACCACATTTGGAGTACAATGAGCAGTTTTGGGCCCAATATCTAAGGAAGGATGTGCTGACATTAGAGAGGGTCCAGAGGAGGTTTACAAGAATGATCCTGAGAATGAAAGGGTTAACGTGTGAGGAGTGTTTGATGGCTCTGGGCCTGCACTCACTGGAATTTAGAAGGATGAAGGGGGGATCTCATTGAAACCTACCGAATATTGAAAGGCCTGGATAGAGTAGACATGGAAAGGATGTTTCCATCAGTAGTTGCAGAGTTTAGGACCAGAGGACACAGCCTCAGAATAGAAGGACTTCCCTTCAGAACAGAGATGACGAGGATTTTCTTTAGTTAGAGGGTGGTGAATCGGTAGAATTCATTGCCACAGAGGGTTGTGGAAGAGTCATTGGGTATATTTAAAGTGGAGGTTGACAGGTTCTTGATTAGTAAGGTCATCAAAGGTTACAGAGAGAAGGCAGGAGAATGGGGTTGAGAGGGATAAATAAATCAGCCATGATCGAATGGTGGAGCAGACTCGATGGGCCAAATGACCTAATTCTGCTCCTATGTCTTATGAACAATTTTCAAAGTATAGCTGAAACAAGCCAAAAGGCTTTAGACCATTCTCTGATGACAATCATTGTGGGTTTTGCATTTTCAAACAGGAGCTGCAAAAATGAGAGCGCCCAATTTATTCTTCTGCTTACAAACACTGAGAGCAAACACTGGAACCGCTACTGGGACACAGAGAGTGCAACCTGCTGATTCAACCCAACCTAGAATTACAAGGCTACAGGACTGCTAGGAGTTGATCAATTTTTCCAGTTTTTAATCCTTTTCTATCAGTCCATCTCCCACATCCTTAGTTTAGATTTTGTATTCTCAACATGTGTATGATGCTCACTCAATTGCTCCGTTGCTCTTGCTCTTATAAATGAACAAAGTGCATTCCAAACCCAAATTCTTCAAATAGACTGATTCACCCTCCTGGTATACACTAGTAATAAAAAAAAACCACATGACTCAATGCTTTAGTTAATGTTGATGGGATTATATAATTAAGAACATATTCTGCATTTCAAATCAGTACCATCAGAACTGGAGAAAGATTGGAGGGAAGAATTGTTATCTATTACCTAAAATTGTCTAACAAGTGAGAAATACACAGCCTTCCATAACATTTGAATGTTTGAAGAACAAACAAATTCTAGGTAAGAATGAGTTTAGAGCAGAAAATAATTTTTGATTCTGAGACAAGAAAACTTTTTGTATCAACCATAAACACTAATCAACCAGAAAGGAGGCAGCAGAATTAAAATGCACGACCTGAATTGCACACCATTACTTAACAGTTAAGACTGAATTCTGTATGTGCTTTACTTAAGGTACAGTTCTTGGCAAATTTAGTTTGTATGGGATAAAAACCCCTCTGGTTCACCCCCATCTTTCAGAGGAAGAAAACCCAGTCTGGACTTTGAGACTCCAGAAACACCAAAGTGGTTAGGAATGAGCGATGGATGCTGGCCTTCCCAGCAACATCCTAATCCCCAAAAATGAATAAATTGATAAAATCAATGAAACTGATTGAAATGACAAAGAATATTTAACAGGAAAACCACTGGAGTTAATCACCACCCCATCTTTGCCAAATTCTGTTCCTCCACCACCTCACCCCAGTTAATAGCCACTCCCATAGATGGTTTTACCATATTATCACATTTATTGCTCTGCAATTTGCATTGCACCAGTGTCTTAAAGTAGAAAATAGCTCGAGGCAGGGAATCGTCAGTGATCAGGAAGGCCGAGGTTCCAGGATGGTAATCACGATGATAGATTTGCAGGTGAACTCCAACATTGACATTGAAGGAGAAAGACAACAGTGAGTCTTCGCGATCAACTGGCTGCCCGATGAAAGCTTAACCTGCTGACGTGTGCGTGGATCCTAATGCTGATTGGGAAACCAATCAAACACCCTTTTCCAGCAGTTTACCTGCTATAACCAATTAGTTCCATCAGGGTGGCTGCAGCGACAAGCACCTCAGGAGGACATGGGATACGAAACACTGTCAGGGTGGCAGTGAAGGACCTCAGCGAGGGGAATCCCTTCACCAGGGACCTCTTCATAAAGAAGGTCCTGCTGGAGTGCTGCAAGATTGAGGTGAAGGACATGTACTGCCTCCAGGACTTCCCAGGTAACAGGTACTTTGATGTTACCTTCGAGTATCTGGTGGGATGGCAGAAGATGCTACAGGACTTTTGGGAGAGGGGAAGTGAGGCTCCACGAGGCTCCACTGTCACTGCTGTAGGCACAGCCACTCTTCACCCTCCCCACCCACAAGGAGCGTGAGATAACAGTGCACATGTTCAATCCACAAATGCCCATTGTGGATGTCCTCACCTTCCTGGTTTATTCCATCGCGGGAGCAGGAAGCTGTGTGGACATCAAAGACCTGTTTGGGACTTGGACCAACAAGTGCCAGGTGAAGGTCAAGCTAAGGGTGGATGCTAATGGTGCCATCATCCACCCTCCCTCAGTGTTTGCTGTCGGAGGGGACCGTGGGTACATGGTACAAGCAGGACAACCCAGACCGTGCTGTAACTGCAACAAGTCTAGGATATCTTCCCTCCATACCTGGTCAGATCTTTGTAATTCCAGACCCACAGCAATGTGGTTGACTTAAATGTTTTCTAAAATGGTCCAAAAAGCCATATAGTGAAAGGAAATTAGAGATGGGCAGTAAAAGCTAGCCTTATCCATGATGCCCACATCCCATGAATAAATAAATAAAACATTCCAAGTGAATTCAGAGATACAGAGCAGTCAGATTCCCAGAATCACCTTAGGGAATTAAGAGCTTCGAATATAGTTTATGCAGAATGGCGTATAAGCAAAGTTAAGCAAGTAGAAAAAGATGGAAAAATTCCAGGACAGTAATTGTAAAAATAAATGTTCTTGAAACTGTGCTATTCTGTTGCTTCCTATGGGAATCAATGCAGGTAAGGCATACCATGCACTATTTCAACATTGCTTTTCTCGCCAATGTCTGTATAAAACTGGCTTGATTTTACTTGGCCTCTGAGCCCCTTCACCTTTTTCCTGTTCTTTGCACCTCATCTCTGCCTGCCTGTTTCTGCACAACCTAAACCTAACAGCCTTGTTTCCACTCGTGCCCTGGAGGATTTTCTCATTCCAAGCTTCCTCACAATGTGCAAAAAAAATCTTATTCAATCTGAGCTCACAATTTATGGCATTGTGCAATGTCATATTTCACAATTCTCATGACATAGAAGGAATCCACCAGGCTGTATCACACGCTGAGTTGTGGATGGCCATTCCTTTGCATGTTATTAAACATTATTTTCTGCACTTCCATTGATAGCAGTGATTTGGGCAATCTGAAAAGAGCAAACCATTTACTGGAAACTGACACCAACAATGTACAGTCCCATTCAGTGAAAAAAAAGTTCTTTGAAAAGCAAAACACTGTAAAAATGAGAAATCTGAAATAAAACAAATACATTCTAGGGATACTCAGCAGGGCAATCCGCATCTTGGATGGAGGTACAGAGTTAACATTTCCAGTCAATAACTGGTTATCAGAACTGTTTCTAATGGTCACTGGTCTGAAACATTAACTTTGATTTTCTTTCCAAAGCTGATTTACAAATATTCTTTATTAACTGATGTTTAACAGATGTAAGGATGTCCAAAAGCAAGATGATTTTTATTTGAATGTGCAACACCTTATCTTTAGTTTCCATCCTCTTTAAGCCACTGACACTTTTCAGGGTAAGGCAGCAGAATCAAGCTGCAGTCAAACACATGGCCAGTTAACCAAAGTTCTAGTAGGAGTGCTCCATGCGTTTTCTGACATTCCTGCTTATTTTAAAAAGTCCTCTAGATTTCTTCTCAACTTTCTCCTTTAAGACAATTTCTTTCTACCACTCACCTGCACCCCACCTCCACCACTATTAGAGAGCTGGCTATGTACACGAAATTTAACATTTGCAAGTTAATATGGAGTGGGATTCTTTTGATAGATGAGAGATCTTTTAAACTGTGTGCAGTGATACACTGGCATCTTTTTACAGAGTACTGCTCCATTATTTATCAATTATGTCACATCCACATACAGGAAAACAGTAGACTGTCAGCAGGTCTTTGGCATTGCTATATTTAAACTCAATCAGCTCAAACTGTACAATAATGCCTGAAGTGACCTCATCCTTTGGATTATGCACCCGAGCAGCTTGATTACGATGGGATACATTACAAACTCCTGTATAATTTCATAGTACAAAATGAAAGTTGGTGTAAGAAATAAACACAAGCTATAAGCTATAAAAGAAAAATCATGAATTACGGATGAGTCCTACGTAATGGAACCATTATTAACATGGGTTGTACATTTACAATGCAAACAGTCAAATACCATCACTGTTTTCAAGTTCTAATTTATTACCTTCTACCTGCAAATTCAGAAAAACAACTTAATTATCCTCCATGAAATTAATGGCAAGTTACCCAACACTGAACCTACAACAGGAAGAAGAATGAGGCAATAGCCATTGAGGATGTCTGTAAAGTTAATTTACAGATTTATGATCAGATATTTTTTGATTGTTAATGTCTCAGCAGGTAGAGTAGTAACAGTTGAAAAATGTGCTTCCTCTATAATTTCATTGAAAAGTAAAATGGGACAGGAAAGATTTCATTATTGCTGCAGTCCTCCAATAAAGCAACAGATGTTAACAAAGTAAAATACAATTCTGCAACTTGAGAGAAGAACCCAGCAATTTTCACAGTGCTACAACTGAATTGGTGTCAAAATACTTTATTTAAGATGTACAAATGCCAAAACAGTTGTTCTCTTTCCAAATCAATGACGACAGGTTTGGAAAGATGTAGGAAATCGTAAAATAACTTTCAAAGCATGTGGTAGAGCAATTCACTGAAAAGACCCAAGGATTGACAATTTATAGTATTGCTGTGGGCAAAAGTTCTGTTATTACAGACAGAATTCTGTTGTTCACCTTTGGGGATTGCTGACTTCTTCACTATTGTGGAAGGGTTTGTGTGTTAGACAACACCCAAGGAATCCAAGTTCTGTTTCCTCCAAACAGACTGTACAAATAATGACTTTAGTTTACTCAGGCAACAATCAGCATTTTGACTGTGAACCCAGATATGTGCACTGCCTGAATTTATCCATTTGGCTGGCTCAGAGTTATCAAATGTGGGTCTGAAGGATAAAAGAAACCTGAATATGTTGACGATTTCTGTATGAATTGCTCTGATTGAAAGGATTTGATCTTTTTCTGAGTAAAGCAATTTTACAGAGAAAAATACTCACTGAATAAAGTACCTTTCACACTACTTTCAGAGCACCCCACAGCACTTTGCAGCCTTTGACATATTTTTAAAATGTAGTTACAGCAATAATATAGGACACAATTTGTGGTGTTAATTGAGGGATAAATGTTGGCCAAGATATTGAAGATAACTCCCTTGTTCTTTTTGGAAATGGTGTCATGATATTTTTCAGGAAGTTAGTGAAGCGCCAGTTTAACATTAAATCTGAAGGACCAGCATCTCCAATTGTTCAGTACAGTCTCTGTGTGCAATGTCAGATCAGCTTAGGCTTTCAGTGCTCAAATTTCTGGAGTCGGACTCAAACCTGAAACTTGCAGATCAACAGGAGTGCACTACCAACCAAACCACAACGACGACTTTCACTTAGAGTTATACAGCATGGAAACAGGCCCTTTGACCCAATTCATCCATGTCAACCAAAGTGCCTTCCTGAGCTAGTCCCATTTTCCTGCATTTGGCCCACATCCCTCTAAACCTTTCCTATCCATGAAACTGTCCAAATGTCTTTTAAGTGTTGTAATTGTATCCACCTCTACCACTTCCACTGGCAGTTCAATCCATATATCTATCACCCTCTGTGTGAGGAAGTTGCCTCTCAGGTCCCCTTTAAATCTTTGCCCTCAAACCTATCCCCTCTAGTTTTAGACTCCCCTAACATGGCAAAAACACTGACTATCCACCTTATCTATGCCCTTCATGATTTTGTAAACCTCTAAGATCTCAGCCTCCTTCGTTAAGGAAAATGGTCCCATCCTATCCGGTCTCTCCTCACAACTCAAGCCCTCCAGTCCGTGAATCTTTTCTGCACCCACCCTAGCTTAGACACAACCTTCCTATAGTATGGTGACCAGAACTGCACACAATATTGCAGGTGTGGTTTCACCAATGTCCTACACTGTTTTAATATGATATCCCAACTCTTGTACTCAATGCCCTTGTCTGAAGGCAAGCACGCCATACACCTTCACCACATTATCTATCTGTGAAGTCACTTTCAGAGAACTATATACTTGTATCATTAGGTGTCTCTGTTCTACAACACTCCCCAGGATGCTGTCATTTACTGTGCAAGTCCTGCCCTAGTTTCACTTCCCCAAATGCATCACTTTACACTTATCCAAGTTAAATTCCACCTGCCATTCCTTTGCCCACTTCCCAGGTGATCTAGATCCTGTTATCATCTTAGACAACCTTCTTCATTGTCCACTACACCAACAATTTTGGTGTCACCTGCAAATCTACTAATCATACCAGTTACATTCTCATCCAAATTGCTTTTATGACAAGCAGCAGGGGGCCCAGCACGAATGCCCGTGAGACACCACTGGTCACAGGCCTCCAATCTGGAAAAACTCCTGTCTACTATCACCCTTCCTCCAGGCCAATTGTGTATCCAACTGGCTAGCTCACCTTGGATCCCATGTAGTCCTTATAACAATCCTGGGCGCTCCATAGGAGAGTTATCAAGCAAAAAATTGACACTAAAATCAAATAAGGAACTACTAGGGCCAATGAGATCGGTTTGGTCAAAGGTAGGTTTTAAAGAATGTCCAAAAGGAAAGGGAGGCAACTAGATATTGGTAGGATGCTTCAGATATTGTTAACTGAAGGCATAGCCACCAATGATGCAGCAATGAATTTAGAGATGTTCAAAAGGGTAGAATTGATTGAACACAGGGATGACCTGAGATCACAATAGAAATGCACATCTTAATTTAACTTCACAAATCTGATAAATATATCCAAAAATAGGACCTTGACTTGGTTCAGTTTTGAGTGGCTGGCTTCCAATTGAGGGGAGCCACACCTCCAACCATACTGAGAAAAAACTGCAATGATGATTGACTGCAATGCCAAGTTGTATGGCAAACATGCTAGCTAGTCCTTCCATAGACAAATGGCCGGAGCTAGATGTGTATGGAAATTGGGCTCCTGGCAACTCTGAGTCTGTTACACTGGGAATGCAAACTGGTTCTGATGTAATTATCAGTTAACAACTAGGATAATGCAAGGAGCTACACCCCCATCTTACCCAACTAACCTGCCAAATAGATATAAAAAACCTGTTCAAAATTCAAGTTCAGAAACAAACATTTATGAGATTTTCTTTAGCTGTCTGGCACAGAAGTTAGGACCACGCGAAAGACCCAATGAAACAAACGCAAGACCAGGTCTCATCTAGAAAATTCATGCGTGCGGTATAAAAAAAATATTGTATTTTGTTTTACAGCTCCAATGTTGAAATGTGAGAGAATGTGGAAGTATTCTACTGGAAAATAAAGGAATTAAATGTTTAATGCTAATTTTAATCAAATTCAAAAACATATAAATCACATGCAGCCCATTTCACTGGCTATGGGAGATTCACCTCTAATCCCTTCCAATGTGTTAGACATCTCAGATCATTTGCAGTAAAAATGAAGACACTCAGATTAAAACTAAGATGGGAAGTAGAGAAAGTTTTCACACAGGAAACAGCAACAAGACATGGTCACAGAATGTAGAAATCCCCAGCCTTTGGGGAAGAGACATAACAAAGCAGCATTGATATTGCTTAAATCCTTTGATAACTTCCTTCCTCCTCAGGTTTATGAATATTAAAGCAGGTCTTGCAAAAAAAAGCTAGAGTGACAGCTTGCCAGAAGGTGTGTGCATGGCTGACATGATTTTAAAGCCATTAAAAGCCCGATTCTCCTGATAATTTCCATAGAGAAGCTGAATACCACTGTAACACCCTGCCACGAGGGCTCACAGCTGAGGATTTAATTTTATATTGACTATTTCACATTGAAGAGTCAGGTCTGGTCTCCCTCTGCCAAGAAATAACACTTAATATGTTGAGTTCTTTACAGCACATTCAGGCTCAGTTGCCAAGAGACAGTCTTCTTCTTGCCCCAATATGCTTATCACCAAAACCCTTCTTGTTAAAATCTTACTATTTGTTGCTGGCAATTTCCAGTTTTCGCATCTTACTCTGAAAATACAAATGTTTGCGTTCTACTTGCAGCTGGATTATAACAGCAGGTGTGTGACAACAGATGGAGTGGGCTTTAGCAAGTTCGCAAAATACCATATAAGCAGCAATAAATTAAAAATATGGAACAGTAGAACAAGAGCATGAGAGAAAGGAGAAAGCAGTGGCCACAATTTTTGCAGTGAGAATAACTGCAAGGCCATTAGTGCTCACGATAACCATGGAGTAAGTTGGACAGTAAGTTGAAGTGCCTGCACATTAAATGAGGAAACAGTAAAACTGCGATCAGATTCACCTTGCTCTTCCATAAACTTGGCTCCAATAGTAAGTTTAATTGGTAAATTGGTTTATTATTGTCACATGTACTGAGGTGCAAAGATGTTTTGCATGCCATCCATACAGACCATTTCATCACATCAGTACATCAAGGTAGTAAAAGGGAAAAGCAATAACAGAAAGCAGAATATAGTGTTACAGAGAAAGTGTAGTGCAGGTTGCAGGCAGAAACAAGGTGACAAGGTAGATTGTGAGGTACTTTGTAGATTGTCTTATTGTATAAGATGTTTGTTCAATAGTCTTATAACAGTGGGATAGAAGTCATCCTTGAGCCTGGTGGTACGTGTTTTTAGGCCTTTGTATCTTCTGCCCAATGGGAGGCTGGGAGGCGGGGGGTGGGGAAGGAGAGAATGTCTGGGGTGGGTGGGATCTTTGAATATGCTGGCTGCTTTACTGAGGCAGCGAGAAGTATAGACAGAGTCCACGGAGGGGAGGCTGGTTTCCGTGATGAGCCGTGTCCACAACTCTGCATTTCTTGCTGTCTCGGGTAGAGCAGTTGCCATACTTAGCCATGATACATCCAGATAGGATGCTTTCTATGGTGCATCTATAAAAATTGGTGAGGGTCAACAGGGACATGCAGAATTTCTCTAGCTTCCTGAGGAAGTAGAGACGCTGATGTGCAAATCGAATTCGATGTCACATCTATGTAAGGCTTTGAGCCTGTCATTCTTCACTATCACAGCTTTACCCCACAAAACAGGGCAGGAATGACACTTACAAGGTCGCAATAAAGATAGAAAAAAAAGACTATCAATTATAAATCACCTTTCACACCTTGGGACTGCCCAAAACATCGTGCAGGTCACCGTTTCAACATAGGCAATGCAGCAGTCAAGTTGTGCAAAGTCACACAAAACAGCAATGTGATAAAAACAAGATAATTTGCCTTAGTTAAGTATAAACATTGGCCATGACACAAGGAAAACTTCCCTCCTCTTCCCTCAAATAGTGTACATGACCATTTACATCCATAGGTCCTTGATTTAACATCCCAATGAAAATATGGCATTTCTGACTATAAACATTAGTTATAGTGCAAGCTTAAAGTTTTTGTCTTGGGAGTGGAATATGAACCCCGAGTCAGAGTTGACAGCGCTATTCACTGAAACACAGCTGTACACCAGAAAGGGAACAGGTACTTCTGTGTTTTATGTGGTAACCCTGTTTCCTTTTACATTTCAGCCTCGATATAAATGGAGCAAAATATAAATATTCTTCTACATTTTTGGCATAAAGGTGAAGTGGTTGTTGCTGTATTTTATTCTACCACAACAGCTTAAAATAGATTGAGGTTTTTAAATAAAAGTTAATTCAAGGGCAGTTATTTCCACGCAACTGTTCTTTGCAACGGAATATTACTACACTGAAAACATACTGAACATTGTTCAGTGTATTAGATTTTGCAATAATCTGCAATGTAAGAGTGGTTATGTAGGAATTTACTCCAGCTTTCAGAAAAGGCATAGCTTGCTGTTTTTTTTCCTAACTATGAGAATAAATTTCAGGTTGGTCAAGATGAATATCCAGTGTTTCAGAAAGGAAAAGATACAAATTCAGATGCAGTGTCACCATTAACAACCCACTGGTCTGATAAATTACAAGTTCTGTCTATACTGCCCTACAAAGCACCTCAGAACCAAAACCCACTTAGTAGGAGTGACTGTTGTTCAGGAGCCAGGATAATATGGTTACACTGATAAATTTATTGCCTTTAATCCCCGAAAGTGTGGATTTACAATTACTCTTTTAAAATAGGAATCACTTTTCCCCAAAGTCTGAACAAATAGATGCTGCTAAAGAAAGATTTATCATCTTGGTACCACGTTTAGGGGTAGTTTTATGTTGTGGCATTTGTAAGAATATGGGCTGCTACTCAAGAAGCAGTTGCTCAGATTCAACTGATACACAAATTGGCCCAGTCAGAAATGTCAATGAATGGAATAGAAAATCATCTTTTAACTATGATCAAAGACATCTTTGGATGGATCATAACTAAAGGTATGAAAATGGGCTTAACTATAAACATCCTCAAAACACTGGTCATTTACCAGCCTGTTCCCATTGTACAACTCCTCCCATCAACAACAGAATCAATATTACATAATCACGTTAATAGTCAACATTATTGAGACTTGAACGATTGATTCTACTTCAATAAGTTTCAAAGCCCCATCACAGTGCTTTGCAGAGAAAAGCAAACTTTGGGAAATACACTTTAATGTGGCTTCCTTAATACATCACTGCAAACCCCCCATCACAGTGCTTTGCAGAGAAAAGCAAACTTTGGGAAATACACTTTAATGTGGCTTCCTTAATACATCACTGCAAACCATTCACCTACAAGTGAGAGACTCAAAGACAACAGAAAATCAATTACACTGCAAGTGGCTTCACTTCAAAAAGAATTTTGCTAAGCTTCACAACAGGGAGCAGGTGGAACCTGGTATCCAGATAATGTGCTTCTGCACAAGAAAATTAGGATGTTAAGATGCTAAATGTAGGCACTGTCATCATTTCACCCTGTTCCAAACATGAACTTCAGACATAAACTAATGATACAGTATAGAACTGAAGCTCTGCCAATTTGAAAGAGGAAATTCAGAGTCACCAGAAACTGTGGCATACAGACTGGAACATAGAATTAAGAGAAATTTGTGAAAATAGGTGGTAATTGTGGTTATGGAGGAATTGAAGGATCATCAATTCAGCACTCTTTAGAGAGATGTTAGAAATACAGATAGGTAAATGGGGCTATGGACAGGTAAGAGAATACTTGATATGTGAAAAATGGATGTGGACATTTTACCCACAAGAAGAAAACAAAGTATAGACTGATTAGACACCTTGTTCTCCAGAGTAAGATGATGTTGGTAAATCCAAGAGAAATCTAGAAAATTGGTGAAGCAGGGGCAACGTGAAAGAGAAATGAGAATTTTAATGGCAGGAGTTCTTTCTAGGACCTTTGACGCTTTGAGGCAAGATATACACATCAGGTCCCTAATAATATTAGTTTAGAAATCATTTACATTCAAAAGAACACCATTTTACACCTTAGTGCAATGTACCCTCACAATTATTTTTCAGAAACTAAACCGCAAAGGCACAAGTGCCTTCTTAAAAACCTCATAAACTGAGCTTTCAGTCACGTCGAATTCCTCAATGTCCAACCCCATTCAGTTGTCCTGAGATGATGCGTTACTATAAAAGGACTTAACAGAATCCCAACTTCCTGACTTTGCAAGTGCATTGGTTCAGATCAGTAAATAATGGTCGTTTTTTCTTACTGGAGGGTCCCCTTGCATTGCGGTTAGGATTCCTGGTGGGAAAGGGGAGAGGGAACGGGGAAGGTCCATCAGCTCAGACCGCCTGCAGGATGTGTCCCCCCACCCCCCAGTGTAGGACAGCGCCTGTGTGTGTGGGTGCTGCGGCCAGTCCTTCCCCGTAGCAGCAGCCCCCGCCCTCGCCCTCGCCCCCGCCGCCCGAGAGTCCCACAGGACGCTGGGTTCGGGCCCCGGGACACGATGGAAAACACGGACGGTGGTGGGGCCTCGCCCTCCAGCACCAGCAGCAGCCGCCGGCGCCCCAGCCTCGGCGCTCTTACCTGCATTCATCCTCGCCCCGCCGCCCTCTCATCGCATCTGTTGGCCCTCGGCCTGCGTGCCACGTCATCGCGCAGGCCCGCTCCCCTCTGCCGCGCATGCGCTGGGTGTCTTGCCCTGGTGGTGCAATGTCTCAATCGAATTCCCTTCTGCCATCCAGTAGACTTTCCAACCTGTCCTCTTAGGAGCACCCCTCCATTTCAGATACTGTATTAGTTAGTGAACCTTCTCTGCATTGCATCCATTACATAAGGGGAACAATACACAGGACTCCAGCGGTGGCATTACCAATGTCTTATGTCATTGAAACATCACCCGCCTTCTTTTGTGTTTCAGCACCAATAAAACCACAAAACTATCCTATTCTGCAGGTGGCTCAGTGACGCCACTGGCAGGACTCCTGCCTCGCAGTGGCAACAATGCAAATTCACTCTTGGTCTCTGGTGTTGCATGCACGGAGATTGCATGTTCTCCCTGTGGCAGTGTGGGTATTCCCCAGGTGTTTCCTCGTCTATCCCAAAAGATGTGCGGGTTGTTCAGTTAATGGGCCACTGTAAACATCTTCATGTGAGCAGCAGAATGTAGGGAAAGTTGATGAGAATGCGGGGAGAAAAGATTATAGGAAAAAAAACTAATGAAGGAATAGGATTGCACTATGAACCAGCAGAGTCTCAGTGGCCTAAATGGCCTCCTGTGTCATAAGAATATATGGTAAAGTGCTTCCATTCACTGGGTTCAACCTGCCCATGAAACCTGCCACTATTCACCCTGACCCTGCTCCTCAAATTTCCCTTCCTGCACCCTATGCTGGCTGACGTTGTTAGTGGTTCTCCGTCCTCAGGTACAGTTCCCCTCCATCAAATCTGCTGGCATCAGGGCTCCTTTAAAGACCAACTCTGGACCCCTTCATCATTGTGAACCTCTCCTCTCCTTGAACATGTTAAAGCCTCCCAAATATATGCCCACCTTACCTGGAGATCCCTTTTACTCACTTTTTCTGCCCTGGCACAATACCAAAATGGCTCATACCAAGGACACTATTATGACATCCAATATGATTGTGATAAAAGAAATCCATGCCTCCTTGTCCTTCTTGACCTTTGACCATTCTCCTCCAATTCCCAGCCACCTGGGTGGGATTGTACCCACTATTCTTAACCATCCAGTCATAGCTGTAAAATCACAGGTAATAGATTCTCTTCCCACATCCATAACATTACCTTTGATGTCCCTCAAGAATCTTTCTTTGGCCCCATCCTTTTTCTAATCCACGTGCAAACCTTAAACAAGACCATCCAAAACACGTGGTTAGCATTCACATGTACATTGATGAGCATCTCATACCAAGTCTCTGAAGTATTGTTCAACATCCAGTACTGGACGAGCAAAACTTAACTGCCTTCTCCATACACTAACCCCATCCCTTTCACTGGCAACTGTCTGAAGCTTGAACCAGACCATGTACAACCTTAATATCATATTTGACCCTGGGATGGAGCTCATATCCTATTAGAGAGCACCATCAACCAATATATGTGGCCTTTTGTATTGACACAACTTTTACAATGTCAGAATGTCTGAAAGCACTTCACTTTTGAAACGTAGACTTTGTCAAAGGAGACACTCCAGCCCATTTGCCACGTCAAGGCCACATAATCAGCAGTCTGATAAATGACCAGACAATCTGTTTCACTGAAGTTACTGAGGAGGAAGATTTCCTAGGGTCAGGGAGTACCAGCTCAGCTTCATACAGCACAATCTTTTGTATCTTCCTGCAAGTTCAGATTCACATTTCACATTTCACATTTCCTAATGATAGAGAATGAAGCCATTCAGTCCATTGTGCCTATCCCAGCTCACAAAGCAATCCTATTGCCTCGCTAATTTTCCCTGTAACCTATTCTCCCCACATTCCCACCAATTCTACCACCCACCAACACAGTAAGGACAATCTACAGCGGCCAATTAACCTACCAGCCTGCACATCTTTGGTGGACTGGAGCACCTGGAGGAAACCCACACAGTCACAGGGAGAACAGGCAAACTCCACACAGAAGAGCACTGAGGTCAGGATTGAACTAGGGTGGGTGAACGCGTTAATGCCTTATTCAAACTTCACTTCCTGTCAAACAAGTGATACGCACTCCTTCATCTCTGCATTGAAGTGAGAGGCTAAGATTTGTATTTAAATCTCAGGAGCAGTGCTTAGTCATATTCAGTTCACCGGCAGTGTACAGCTGAATCATATTTAATCTGCAGGTAATAATGTACTGTGGATCAGCTGCATTTGATGCCCTATCAGCCATATCTGTTTCCAAGGCTCCCATGGGCAGTCATCTTAACTAAAACCAACAATGGGTGACCAATATTTTCAGTAAAGGCTCCAAGATGTGACAACTGAGGAAAGGGGCTGATTATAAGCTTATGAGAACTATCTATATGGCCTTTGTTGGTTAAACTATCGACATATACAACATTTCTTCAGATACAAATGTCTCAAAGTACAAACCAAAAGGTTAAATCAAGTTTTCTGGAAAAACCTATTCTGCAACAATATGACTGTAAATTCATATTAACTTTAAATATATTTGCACTTGGTATATAAATCTGAAAAATAGGAAAATCAAAATGGCATAATGATTTTAAACAGAATTATTTTCCAACATCCAGCCTTACAACCTCAATCCAGTAACTTTCCTCTTCCAGAATCTGCACCTCAAGCACAGTAAAATGTCCGAAAGCTCCTCATAGAGGTCATAGAGTCATACAACACAGAAACAGGCCCTTGGGCCCGTCAAGTCCATGCTAGCTATCAAGCACCCATTTACAGTGATCCCACGTTTTATCCAAATGAGATTTGAATCCAAGCTGCATAAGGAGATATTAGGACAGGAAGGCAAGTCTAAAGAGAGAGTTTATCAGAGGAGAAAGAGGCAGAGAAGTAGATTTAGAATGGACATTCCAAAGCTGAAGTTAATGCAACTGAAGGCATGGCCAACAATGCTGGTGTAATTACATTTGGAAGGACTCTGGTTCTCCCTGTGGTGTGGTTAACACTTACACCTTGTCTGATACCACCAAAGGCAGATATTATGGTGGTTTCATTGCTCCTTTTAGGATCTTCTTAGGCATAGATTTGCTGTCAAGTTTCACTATAGTTCCACACTGATCAATCCTCAAGAAGCATTTCATTGGCTGTGAAATAGTTCAGCGTGTCCTGCAATAGTGAAAGGTGCTACATAAATGCAAACCTTTTCCTTTAACAGACAAGCTGAACACACAGTGATTAGCTGGAGCACCACCCAATGAAAGGAAGGGATGTCTATATTAGCAAATAAACACATGGGGCATAAATGACAATAGGGAGGGAAAGTGCCTGCCTCACTGGGACACAACAACGGTGCTCTCTCTCTCTCTGGTCACCAGTCAACAGGGGAAATCCACTAATGCTGTAACACACACCCAGGCCAGACAGTAATCCAGCAGAAGGACACAGCACAGGCTATTGATATACCAATGCAGGGATGCACACACAAAGTAAATGGAATGGATTTAATCAAGGGACACAGGTCCCCTTTCCATAATAAATAGACAAAAGAAAATATACGAAGCGAGGTTGTGGAATAATACACAAACGTTTACCTGCTAAAACTGTCCCCCCGCCAGCCCCCCCAACTTAAACACCTGCCCATCCCAGTGGAGTCTGCTGGGCTGCCATGTTCAAACATATGAACCCAAAGGATCTATTGATACTCAGCAGACTCCGGACCAGCAGCTGCCTCCACGCAGAGTCTATCAGTGCAAAGTCATTTGAATTGCAAAAATGTTCTTCTGCAATTGCTTGTGGGAGCTGTGGGTTTTTTACCAGTTCCCTTGAAGATGTTCTGCTGAGAGTGCTCGTCTCGCGCTGCTGAGATTACAACTGAGGAACTGCTTTATGTTTCTGTTTCTGTTCCTGTCTCTCGACCTCGTGGGGCCCTGCTCTGATCTCCAGTTTCAGTTGTTGCTCTGAGTCATGTCTTTCTCAACACAAGAAGAAAACAGAAGCCAGATACCACTTTATTCAACCATGTCAAGCAGTTAGGAATAAAAGAGTTAAACATAATGATTTTCAGAAGCAGAGCACTCCAAGCAACTATCACAGTGTCACTTGTAGATTTTAAACTGTCATCAGTTCTCTCTCCTTGTCTTGCAGAAGTGCTGATTCTTGTTCCAAGATTTAAAACCCATCTTACTCCTACTCACACACACCAGCAGGGGTCACTGGTGAATGAAGGGGGACAGAAAGGGCTGAGAATTGATTTGGTATTAAAAATTATGGTGTAGTTGGTGTAAACAAAGGGGCGACGCTTCCAGTGGTTGAAGAGCTGAAACCAAAGGGTGTGATTGACAAGAAATGCAAAGGTGGCATAAAGATTTTGGATTTCAGTAAAGGGAACTTGGGAGAACACACACCAGTCCTCACTGAGGGATCGGCAGTGTAAAGGGTGAGCAGCTTCAAGTTCCTGGGAATCAACATCTCAGAGGATCTGTCCAGGGCCCAACACATTCATGCAATCCAGAAGAAGCCACACCAACAGCTCTACTTCATTAGGAATTTGAGGAGATTTGCGATGTCACCAAAGACTCTTGTAAATTTCTATCATCCTGACTGGTTGCATCACTGCCTGCTATGGAGGCTCCAATGCACAGGATCACAAGAGGCTGCAGAGGGTTGTAGACTCAGCCAGCTCCATCACGGACACAACACTCCCCACCATCAAGGACACCTTCAAGAGGTGGTGCCTCAAGAAGGTGGCATCCATCACTAAGGACCCTCGCCATTCAGGACATGCTCTCTTCTCGTTACTACCATCAGGGAGGAGGTACAGGAGCCTGAAGACCCACACTTAATGATTCAGGAACAGCTTCTTACCCTCCACCATCAGATTTCTGAACAGTTCATGAATCCATGAACACTACCTCGTTATTCCTTTTATATTGCACTATTTATTTATTTTTTAAATTTATAGCAATTTTATGTCTTTGTACTGTACTGCTGCTGCAAAACAACTAATTTCACGTCATTAGTCAGTGATAATAAATCTGATTCTGATTCTGACAAACCTTTGAATAGTTGGAGTGGTTGGGATTCAGAACTTGATGGGGCTTGTTCTTAAATGCAGTCAAATCAACTCCACAAGAATGGAAAGACATCCATAAATGTGAGGAAATAGCAGAGGGGAGTGTGAATATAGATATCAGGGCAGGAAATGGCCCTTTCTTGCCTACGCCACTATTGAGTAAAATCATGGCTAAATATCCAAACCTGGATCCTGACACTCTGGCCCAGGGGTTCTGATCTCTGCAGCCTGTGAGTGGATAGCCACAGTTGGAATGTAGGAAACATGCAGTAAAATTGCCCACAGAAGGTCCCATATGAGGCAAACCAGATAATCTTTTATCCAATATCACAGGAATCTATCCCCTTCAAAGTCAATTATCCAACTTTCACCAGGTGCTCATATGCCTCTTTATTTTAGAGTAGGTAATACTGTTTAAGTAAAAGATATGGAAACTGAGTTATCTACAGCCTCCTCTTACAAGAGACCCTGTCCCTTTGAGACATGCCAGCTTTTCAGAGGCTCTTTCTCCAGAGCCATCACCACTTCAATCTTTAAATGCGAGGCACTCACGGTCCCCTTTGCCAATGCATTTACCACCATCCTCACAGTCAGCTCCACCTTCCCTACCCTGGTGTCCAGCCTCCCTCATCGTGCTGTTCACAATTCTCCATTACCGTTATCTGTGAATTCAAACACTTAGCAGAATTGACATTTAGCTGGTGTATGTATAATCTCAGGCCACTCCAAAGCACTTTGTAGCAAAGCAAGTAGTGTTGCCTCTAGCTTGTCAAACTGATCTTCAACACTAGGTGCCTGATGGGCAGAAACTTTCTCCAACTAAATAATGGGGAAACAAAGCCATTTTCTTCCATCCTTGTCATGAACTCTGGCATCTAAACACCACTCCAGCCCTCTCTGCTGAATCAGACTGTTTGGAACCTTGATGCCATATTCAACATGGAGATGAGCTCAAATCACATATCTACACAACTTCTCATCGGCTATTTGTAACATCACTCTTCTCCACCCTTTCCTCTAGGCATCATGTCTGTTTAGTCCACTCATTACCCAGAACTGCCTGGATTGCATTCACTCCAAATGCAATGATTCAGGTTTAAAATTCTCTTCCTTGTAGTTCATAGTATCAATCCTCCCTGCCTCTGCATTCTCCTCCAGCCCCAGGTCCCTCAAAGGTACCTGCACTCATCTAATTCTGGATGCTGTTAGTTTGCAACTATCATCTCCCTACCAGTGGCAGCCATGCCTTCAGCTACCAAGCTCCGGAATTCCTTCCTTAAACCTACCTCCCTGCTTCCCCTTCCTCCTTTATGATGGTGCTGAATTGATATTACTTTATCAAAGCATTTGACATTAGGACTTTATAAAATAATCTACTAGTAAACTGTCTCAGGATGTTTTACGACATAAAAGGTGCTTCTACTTGTTGCTGTTTGAAATGTGTATTTTTAAAAACATGACAAAAAGTTATGATGCATCTCTACATGGGGAGAATATACACTCCACATGCATTATTAGATCCTCCACCTCATGGATAACGGCTTGATTTGAGGATTATAAAACAGGCATGCATCATAGTTGCAACGAGTGGAACAATTTGCAACTATAAAAGGTGCAACTGGCTGATTGACTTGGACTGGGCAGCACGGTAGTGTAGTGGTTAGTGTGACCCTATTACAGCGCCAGCGACCCAGATTCAATTCCGGCCACTGTCTGTAAGGAGTTTGCACATTCTCCCCATGTCTGCGTGGGTTTCCTCTGGGTGCTCCGGTTTCCTCCCACATTCCAAAGACGTACTGGTTAGGAAGTTATGGGCATGCTATGTTGGCGCCGGAAACATGTGACACTTGCAGCCTGCCCCCAGAACACTCTGTGCAAATGATGCATTTCACTGTGTGTTTCCATGTACATGTGACGAGTAAAGATATCTTGGTGGACCGCTGGTGGCTAAATAGAACTCAGCCTGGACCTTGTGCACCCCCTGGTGGCTGAGCATAATTCTTGCAAATTTACCAGCCACAGGAATGAATGAAATTAGAGGCAATTCAGCCTATTGTGCCCTTGCTGGTCCCATATTTTCAAAAGGAGCAAACTGTTTACTAGGGATTTCTAATTTAATTCATTTTTTCTCTTTATCAAAAATATAAACATATATCTAGTTCAATTGAATTATGTTTTGAAAGGTTCTGTCTCAATAGTTGCTTGTATTTTGGCATTCCTTAGTCAGAACATGAATTAGGATTGGCTTTGTTTTGATTTTAAAAGATGACTTAAAGCTTGGTAAAAGAGGCAGAAAGTAAGGAGCCCTTTCGAGGTGGAGGGAGGTTGGAGATGTGGACTTGGCTTAACTATTCGATAAGGCAATCGATAAGGGTGCTACTTAAAGGTGAAAAGAGAGTGCGATATAGGGGGTTATATTTTGGATTAGCTGACTAACAGACAACAGAGAGTTAGGATAAATGGGTAATTTTGAGATTAGCAATAAATAACTAGTGAGGTGCCACAGGGATCAGGGCTGGGGCCTCAACTATATTAATGACTTGGATGAAGGGACTGAGTGAACTATTGCCAAATTTGCTGGTGAGTACAAAGATAGGAGGGTTAGCAAGTTGTGAAGAAGGTGCAAAGAGCCTGCAAAAAGAGAGGACAAGATGGAAGATGGAGTATAATGTGGGAAAATGTTAGGTTATCCACTTTGGAAGGAAGAATGAGAAAGCAAATTATTATTTAAATGGAATGAGACTACAGAATCTAATGGTACGAAAGGGGATCCTAGTACGTGAAGCACAAAAAGTTAGTATGAAGTAACTGGTTACAGAATCATACAGCACAGTAAATTTTAAATTTAAATTTTTTAAAAATTTTATTTACAGTGTGGTAACAGGCCCTTCCTGCCCAACGGGTCCACGCCGCCCATTTTAAACCCAAATTAACCTACCTGTACGTCTTTGCAATGTGGGAGGAAACCGGAGCATCCGGAGGAATCCCACACAGACACTGGAGAACGTACACAGGCCCTTTTGTCCCAACTGGTCCATGCCAACCGAGATGTCCATCCAAGCTAGTCCCATTTGCCTGTGTTTGGCCCTTATCCTTCTAAATGGTCTCTGAATTTCTGAACGGTCCATGAGCACATGAACATTACCTCGTTATTCCTCTTTTTATTTATTTTTGTAACTTACAGTAATCTTTATGCTTTTTGTCTTGCACTGTACTGCTGCCGTGAAACAACACATTTCACAACATATGTCAGTGATAATAAACCTGATTCTGAAACCTTTCCTATCCATGTACCTTTCCAACTGTCTTTTAAAAGTGCCTCACCCACTTGCTCTGACAGCTCATTCCATGAGACATACCACTTGCTGTGTAAAGAAAAGTTGCCCCTCAAGTTCCTGTTAAATCTTTCCCCTCTCACCTAAACCTATGCCCTCTAGTTCTTGATTCCCCAATCCCGGGAAAAAAGAAAAAGAGTGCATTCACCCTATTAATATCCTTCATAATTTTATACACTTCTATAAGATGTGTGCAAGACAAGTTTTTCACTGTACCTCGGTACAAGTGACAATAACAAACCAATACCAATAAGATCACCCCTCAGTCTCCTACACTCCAAGGAAAAACATCCACATGCAGGTAAAATAAGTAATTAGGAAGGCTAAACAGAAGATGAGGAACAGGAGCAGGGGTTCGCCAATTGACCCTTCAACATTCTCCACCTCTCAATAAGATTATGCCTGATCCAGTCTTGGCCTCACCACTTTCCTGCTCTTTCCCCTTGCTCCTTCACTCCCTTGCAGTTCGAATGTATTCAATGACTCTGCCTCCACAGCTCTCTGTGAGAGAGAATGCCCTCTGAGAGAAGGAATTCCTCTTCATCCTCTTGTTCTGAGACTATGTACCGAAGTTCTAGATAACTCACTAGAACAAACATCTCTCACCATCACAATCCCCACCAGCATCTCACATATTTCAATCTGGTCACCTCTTGAATGAGAATAGGCCCAACTTCCTCATGAGTCATGAGTCTGCTCCTTCATCCCAGGAATCACCTCGTGAACTTTCTCTGCACTGCTTCCAATACAAATATCTCAAATATGGATTCCAATATTCCACGTGCAATCTCACAAGTGCCCTGTAAACTGGAACAAAAGTTCCCTATTTTTATACTCCATGGACATAGAGAAAGGCAAGTGAACAAAACTGGAGACACAAAAGCCTGCAGATGCTGGAATCTGGAGCAACAAACAATCTGCTGGAGGAACTCAGTGGGTCGAGCAGCATCTGTGGAGGGAAAGGAGCAGGACCAACCCTGCATCAGGTCATTTCCCCCCACAGACACTGCTCGACCCGCTGAGTTCCCCCAGCAGATTGTATGTTGCAAGTGGAAAAAACTATCTGGTGGCCAGACCTTTTCTTATGCCCTGTGTTCCACACAACCCGCTGGATGCAGGGAACCATTCTGACCATGAACAGTGTCAATGGATCATATTTATAGACTGGGTATCCATCTCCTGGGCAGTTTCCATAGTTTTGTTCTCTGTACCAGTTAGACAAACTTTAGGGGAAAATCAGCAAGTTGGTGGGCATCAGCCAAGGGGACTGACAATCGGTCAGTGAGTCCGGACTCTGGCTGGTTAGCAGGATGGCACAGTGGCACTGCAAGTAGTGCAGTAGTGCAGCTGTCTCACAGTTCCAGACCTGACCTGTTTCTGTGGAGTTTGCATGTGGTCCTACAGGTGGGTTTCCTCCCACATCCCAAAGACGTACTTGTTGGTAGGTTAATTGGCCACTGTGAATTGCTCTTGGTGTAGCTAGCTGTTGGGAGAATGAGAGGGTTATTAATGGGCATGTGTGAGAGAATGGGTTACAGGGAAATGTGAGGGAAGGGGAGTTAGGCCGACCAACTCCAAGGCACCCATGTTCACTAATCCTGCATTACCCCACATTCTCATCAACTCCTCCCAGATGCTCCCACTTACCTTTCACCAGGGGCAATTTACAGAGGCCAATTAACCTCCACATCTTTGGGATGTGGGAGGAAACCAGAACATCCAGAGGAAATCTACGGGATCACCGGGAGAACGTGCAAGCTCCACATAGACGGGAGCCAAAGGCAGGATTGAACCTGGGTCTGCGGTGTTGAGAGGCAGCCACTCTACCCACTGCCCCACTGTGGCACAAGTGGAATTACTGGGCTGAATGAGCTCCTTTATCATATAGTGAAATGTGAAAATAGGAGAGTTACTTTTGGCCTCAGCACCCTTATGTTAGGTAAGTAGAGAAGAAATTCTCACCCCATCCCTCTGGAAAGTGTAAGAGACGAGGGTAAGACAGGACTTACCTGTGATGACTTCCATGATGGAAGAGTCTATCGCAGATTAACAATGCCGGGACACCTTGGAGACAACCAGCACCTCCTGAACTGAGGTCCTTCACTGAGTCAACACCTTGAGGGGAGCTGAGAGAGGGGAAGCTGCTAAGGGAAGTGCCCACAGGAGAAAATGTGTGTGGGGCGGGTGTGAGGAACAGGGGAGGAGCACTGAACGGTGGGATTCACCCACTAAAGATTAGATGAACTGTGAGGGAGAGGAGTCAAATAGCAAGTTGTGAGAGGGATTCTGTAGCATATACAATTGAAATACTTCTGTTGACTTTAGTGAGCCAAGAGTTCTACAAAGGTCATTAAACATTTGCATAATTGCTGGCGGTTTGCTGATTCCCTGGATTACTGGGGTTAGATTGCTGTGAATCACCAGGCTTTAAGACCCAGTGGAGTCCAGCATCGGGGCTGGAGTTGCCGTGCCATCTGGAGTGTGTTTCAGTCAGACTCACTCGGAGAGCAGTTGGAGTTCTACAGCAGGATCTGGTAAGGATAAGATCGGCATGTACTGGATATTGTGTAGGGGTGGAAAGACCTACCTGCTAACCCACCAAATGCAGGCTAGACGCTAACCTTTCCTCTGAACTTTATCTGTGGTATTCCGATCCCTTCAAGCTCTGACTTTAGGTAAAACCTCAGTGGAATTGTCTTCCAAACTGTTTCTGTGGATTAATTAGAATCTCTTGGGTTAATTTTACAAATTAAACAAAGGGGGAGAGGGGTTGGTGGAGATCGGGCTGTGGGGGAAATGTTTTATTTTGGCCTCATTTAGAGACTGGGTTAGAATTAGTCTGAGAGATGTAAACTAGTTCTTGGTTGCGGTCAGGGGTACACCCTGAATTATCGTTTCTCCCACTATATTTCAGACTGATTCACATGGTTAATCAATCAGGGGGAAAAAATACCTGATGTTCGCAGTTAAAGGGTAGCTTCGTAGTTGAATCTAACTCTTCTTAAAACAAATACAAAGTCCTTTTCAGTGGAAATGCCTGAGTGGAACTCAGAAGTCAAAGCTCTTTGTTCTCCTGAGCTCTTGAAGCACTGGGATGTGGAGGTGGGGGAGGTGTGTGTGTGTTTGTGAATGGGGCGGGGGTGCAGGATACACAGTAATTGTACCCAGATGTGTACTCCAGTAACGGCAGATTTGCCAGAATGTAGCAGGGACTCCCGCGGAGAAAGTTTCGGAATGACAAGGGCTTGGCCCACAGCCCCGTGAGGATTGGAATCTCATCCACTGATTATTCCCCCCACCCACCCCATCATATAAGGTGGACTCCATTTTTACCAACAATGATGCTGCTTCTAAATGACTGGAAGCTCTTTGCATTGATATAGCGCCCTCAAAGTAATAAAATCATCCCGTGGGAGCAGCGATGCGGGGAGGAGACTTTCCGAGACGCAGCGTTGAATTTCTAAGAAAAAATGCCCAATCAGTGAAATTGTGCCGTTGCTGTGTGAATTCGAAGTCCATTCTGCCCCGAGTATAAAGTAGTTTCCGGGGGCATGGTCTCATACACAATGGGTGGCGCAGGAGGTAGGGTCGCTGCTTCATAGAGCGGGAGACCCGGGTTCGATCCTGATCTCCAGTGCGGTTTGGTGGCCCTTAGAGAAGCGAATGATACGGTTCAGTTTCTGTTTGAAGCCCATCACGTCCATAGCACCCAATGAACTAAACGTCAATCACCATCTCCTTGCAAGTTATGGCTTTTCATAACGTTGAGTTCTTCCCCCCACCCCGCCCCCAGCCCAGGGTGCTCTAGTTTCCTCCACATCCAGAAGATGCACAATCTCGTTGAGATCAGAATCAGGTTTATTACCACTGACTTACATGACGTGAAATTTGTTGTTTCTCAGCAGTACAGTGCAAAGACATAAAATTACTATAAGTTACAAAATAAGTAAATAGTGCATAAAAAGAGGAATAACGAGGTAGTATTCATGGGTTCATGGACCGTTCAGAAATCTGATGGCGGAGGGGAAGAAGCGGTTATTAAATTGTTGAGTGTGTGTCTTCAAGCTCCTGTACCTCCTCCCCGATGGTAGTAACAATAAGAGGGCATGTCTCGGGATGGTGTGGGTCCCTAATGATGGATACCACCTTTTTGAGGCATCACCTCTTGAAGATGTCCTCAATGGCGGGGAGAGTTGTGCCCGTGATGGCGCTGGCTGAGTCTACAACAGTCTGCAGCCTCTTGCGATCCTGTGCATTGGAGCCTCCATACCAGGTCAGTGGTGCAACCAGTCAGGATGCTCTCCACCGTACATGTATAGAAATTTACAAGAGCCTTTGGTGACATACCAAGTCTCCTCAAACTCCTAACGAAGTAGAGCTGTGGGCGTGCCTTCTTCGTGATTGCATCAATGTTTTGGGCCCAAGGTAGATCCTCTGAGATGTTGATGCCCAGGAACTTGAAGCTTGTAGATGGATGGTGTGGGAATCAGGGTGAGCACATGGGGGAGAGTGGGTTCCCGGGATATAAGAGGGGCAATGGGAGTGACTGCTCTCTGAACTCCATGGGTCTTCATATCCATCCAACAGCTCCCCAGACTCCCCAGGAAATGACTACTTGGTAAGAAAATATGAGAAATATCACTTCAAAAATATCACATCAAATGAAATATCCAATCAAATATGATTTGCTCCATGCATTGGCGATTCACAGATCCACACCAGGTGTGATAGCTGCTTCCTCGAGCTAAAGGAGTAACAACCAAGATCCTGGAGGAACTCAATGGGTAAGGCAGCATCTGTGGAGGGAAATGGACAGTTGACAGGTGAAGGGTCCAGATGAAGGGCCTCAACCTGAAATGTCAACTGTCCATTTCCCTCCACAGATGCTGCCCGACCCACTGAGTTCCTCCAGCATCTTGTTTGTTGCTCCAGATTCCAACATCTGCAATCCCCAGTCCCTGGGTTATAAATGCCCAACTTATGAGCACCCCTACACAGGAACGAGGTCCCATGATATTATTAAATTCAAAAGTCCAATGTACGAACATACATTTATTCCTGCGAGTGGCAGAACTTGTTTCCCCCTCCATCCACTTTAACTAATTGTTCTTATCAGTCTTATGTGCTTTTGATGCCATTCATTACAACATTGTAGAGGTATGCCTACCATATTGAGTGATTTTTTTTGTTTAATTTCCGAATTACGGACAAAATCGACTTATGGGTGTCTGTAAAAACAGGATCCCATTTATTACCCAGGGATGGCCTGTACCTTCATCAGAAGGATTGTAGGGTTCAAGAAGGCGGCTCACTGCTGCTTTCTCAAGGGCAATTGAGGACAGGCAATAAACGCTGGCCTCGCCATCAATACCCAGACACTAAAAGGTGAATAAATAGTACAAAAAAAAACTGACCCAGGTGTGGTAAACAGTGAGGAACATAATAAGAGACTTCAAGACAAATGGAGGAATGGGCAAAAAAATGGGAGATGGGATTCAATGCAGAAAAGTGTGAGATTGTAGATTTTGGCAGGAAGAATGAGGAAGGATAACACGGTTAAATATCATGACACAGAAGGAGACATTCAGCCCATCAAGTCTATGCCAGCTCCCAACAAAACAAATCCAATTCCCCCCCTCATCTTTTCCTCCTTTAGCCATGGAACTTGTCCACTCTCTCATGCCCACAATTTCCCCTCATGGTCACTTTGCCACTTGCCTACACAAAGAGGCAATTTAGAGTGGCCAATTAACCTACCAGTATGTCTTTGTGTCATGGGAGGAAATCAGAGCATCTGGAGGAAGCCCATGTGGTCACAGAGAGAACGTGCAAACTCCATGCAGACAGCACCCGAGATCAGAATTGAACCTGGGTCCCTGGAGCTGTGAGGCAGCAGCACAAACTGTTGTGCCACCGTAATGATACATCATTAAATGAAGTGCACGAGCAGAAAGAGCTGGCATGTTGGGGCAACCATCTTTGAAGACAGTTTAACAATGTACTATGAAGTATTTGGGTTCCTCAGCTACAGTACAAGATCCAGAAAGTTATGTTAAACTTTATAAAACACCAACTTAGACACAGGAGGAGTATAGTGTTCAGATCCAGGCAAGACACTGGAAAGGATATGAAGGGGCTTCGAAGTGGTTACAAAAGGGGTTCACTAAAACGGTTACATGGTGAGAATTTATAGTTTTGCAATTTAAAGTAAAACAAAGATAATAAAAAGAAATACTTTTTTATGCAGTGGGTAGTTGGGATTTTGAATGCTCTGCATGGTTAAGTGGATGATACAGATTCAGTAATAACCTTCACAGCGCACGGATAAATAATAAGAAGAAATATTTAAGGATTTGGGTTAAGAGTGGGAATGGGACTAACTGGTTTACTTTTTAAAATGGATAGACCAAGTTTGATGGGCCAAATAACCTAATACTGTGCTGTACAATTCTACAACACCAGGTGGAGTGTTGCACCAGGTGGCCTGTGCAGGGAGTCCCATGAGGTGAGCACACTTCTCTGCTCAGGACTGTAGACAGAGGGGGTTCATTCTCTGCAGACCCCCAGAGCTGACTGAGCTGAAGGCAGGAGACTCTGCCTGTCTACTGGTGGCCCTTTGCTGTGGTCATGTTGGGTCCTGTACAGACTCATTGCTGGCTGTGGCTGGTTGTGAGACCCCTTTCCCCAAACCCTCCCTCAGGAATCACATGAACTGTTAACTTTGCCTAAGGCCACCGTATTCCTTGTGGATTTCATGACTCATTCCTTTCAAATCACACGCTGAAGTATGGAAATAGTTCCTCCTTCCAGTGGAATGAGGAAGCTAAGCAATTGGATACTTTTATGTCTCAGAAATTCAGACAGTATAAGAACCCTCCTTCTGTAAGTGGATGACAGGATTCAATAGTATTAATTGTGGGTCACTTCCTGTTACTCAAATCACAAAGGTGGGAAGTACAAAGGTGTAAAATTAACACAGGTTGTCTATAGTACACTTAACAAGATACAGGAGCCTGAGGGCACGTACCACCAGAGTTAAGGACAGCTTCTACCCCACTGTGATAAGACTATTGAACGGTTCCCTTATACAATGAGATGGACTATGAACTCACGATCTACCTTGTTGTGACCTTGCACCTTATTGCACTGCACTTTCTCTGTAGCTGTGACAATTTACTCTACTGTTATTGATTTTACCTGTACTACATTAATGCACTCTGTACTAACTCAATGTAACTGCACTGTGTAATGAATTGACCTGTACAATTGGTATGCAAGACAAGTTTTTCACTGTACCTCGGTACAAGTGACAATAATAAACCAATACCAATACCCACGTATCCAACTCCAGCCCATGGGAGGGAGTCAAACAGGAAACGATCAAGAATCCTGAGAATCAAGAATGTGCTGATCTTGCATTACCCCTTATCTTGGTACTGGTTTCTTGTTGTCCCAAGTGAAATAAATGATCTGCTCACTGAATACGGGCTGGATTCTGGGCATGCCAGTGATTTCGGAAGGTCTAGTGTAGGAACTCGCTGCACGATTAACTTTGCACAGAAAGGAATGGGGTTGGGAGGGTGGAATCAGTGTGCAGTACACAAAGTGCTGGAGGAACTCAGCAGGTCAGGCAGCATCTACGGAGAGAAATGGACAGTCAATGTTTCAGGTCAAGACCCTTCATCTAGAATCAATGGGTTGGACTGGAGAACCGACATCCATAACATGCTGCAGGAGCACAGCTACAACTGGCGGTCCATACCATAAACCCTTGGAGATAAGTATTGAGTCAGATGTTAAAGAAGATTGGATATTATGAATCTCAGGAAGAACCTGGATGAACCTAAACAGGCGATGTAGCCCAAACTCGGATTGTCAGAGCTACATGAACGACCTGCAAACGACCTATAAACATGTTCAATTCAGCAAAAATGCACATGTATTCTGCACACATCCTCTGCTGTACTTTGTACAGGGAGAAGGACAACAGGGAAGAACTTTTTGTATAGAAATGCAGTGCAGGTCAAAGAGTGAAGCCACTGGCTGGAGCAAAGAGGGAAACTAGTCTGATGAGAAAGGGTTGAAGACCAGAGTATCTGGAAGCACACACTGCTGATGGCAGAACAAAGTGCACTGACAAGTAGACCAGAGTCATGTAACGAAGATAATAAGCAGAAGGATAAGGCTGAAGGAGATTGATGAGGAAGGGCGGATGAGGTATTTGAAGGCTTTACCAAGTGATTTTCTTCAATGTCCAAATTTTTGTGGGGAACTTAAAACATGACTCTAATTTTCAGCTCTCTATTGAATTGGACAAACATTTTCTTTTTGCCATTCTATTCCCTACTCAACTTGTAGAACCCAAACTGCTATTCACCTTTTTTTATGGATTGATCATAATTTATTGTGTGCCATGTGCAAACATTGTACATGCATGTACCAGTTTATCTGTTCATTGTGTGTATTTAAATATGACAATATGTATATGGTTTTTATCCAGGTTTGTGTATATGCTTATATCCATGTATGTATTTGTGTCTATGCACTGTATAAATCTGCATGTAAATGATCATATAAGTGCACAGATTTATTGTATTTTCTTACATCTTGTGTGTCATTATGTGTGTTACTGTGAGTAACTGAACTTAACTGAATCTTGTCACACATCTTTGCTTGTGATGAACACACTGGTATTTTTGTTCAGAGTGACCAATTAAGTATGGGACACGGGCCAGATACAGGGAGGGACTGATCACTTGCATTGACCACATTCATACCCTCAAAATGTGCTACCCTTATCAAATGTACTATTGAATGAAATCACTGATGTCCCCTAACCACATCTTCATGCTCCTTCACAACCCCCTCCCAAACCCCAAAATGATGACATTGCAAAAATAGGAAACATTTGCAGCTTTTGTCTGTGCTACTTGGCGCTGCTTCAGGGTACAGATAACACAGCACAGCACTACGCACCGTGTGGCACAAACAGGATTGAATCAAATTCCTTGGATCAGGATGGGGAGTGAGTAATAGAGTTAATTGAGCTTCAGACTGACCCTTTCTGGTTGTCCAACCTACAGCAAGTGTGCTAAACCGACCCATCTCTGGTTTCTGTTGTGTTTGAGCTCCATACAGTGGGGGCCTCACAGGGAGCCGCTCCATCTGATCTCCCCATGAACTCTCAGGTATTTCCTGCTAATGTTGCTGTCTTTGTTCTCCCAGACTGTGTGCCTGGAATTCTAACCACTGCACAAGCACATCTTGACTGCAGACATGGCTGGGAGAGCCGCCTGCCTCGTCCTTCTCTGTCTACCTGGTGAGTATGGAAAAGTGCAGCAACTAGTTAGCAAGCCGGCCATAAGTAACCAGGATTTCTGCTAAACACTTAGATTCAGATGTAATAATCGCAAAGCTGTGAGCATTTGCTGCCGTTTCAGTGTGAAACTGACAGCAGTTTCTGGAGGATGCCTGTATTAAAATGGAAGTCCGGAACAGAGGACACTGATTTGCAGTATGATCTCCAGAAATCAGTGAGTTAACATTCACTTCAGATATCCACACTCTTACTGTAAAGGATCCTGAAAATGTTGTGCATTTGGGATATAAATTCTATTTTAGTTAAGCTTTAAGAATAAATTGGATAGATACATGGATGGGAGAGGTGTGGAGGGTTATGGACTGGGTGCAGGTCAATGGGACTAGTGGAATAAAGTTTCAGCACAGACTAGAAGGGCCGAATGGCCTGTTTTCTGTGCTGTAGTGTTCTATGGTTCTATTGTCATTCTTTTATTGTCATTTAGCAACCTCTCTGGCCTTCAAAAATAACTTTTTTTGTAAGATTGTAATTCATTCAGAATAAGTATGTCATAATATAACAGAGCTGAAAATAAATTATTTTAAGTAAAATATTTCTAATACTTCAGCTTCCACAATGGGTCTTGTGCTCTGCAAAATATTTATAATTTTAGTTGAAAGTTAAGCTTTTTGTTTCCTGGTTTGTTGCCTTTTATAACCCTGCTGTGTGATTGGCTGTCAGCTCACTTTGTTGACGTCACCCTTGCTGGCAGCTGGGGATCCCTTTGAACTAACGGCAACAGTAAACAGGAAAGTGGTGAGGACCATTGCGTTGCTGCTGATGGTAAAATCTAGGCCATTGTTGCTTCCCCACAACTCCCCACTCATCCTTTGCTCACCCTAGTTAAAGGTCAATGTTACAACTTAATATTATGAAGAGCAGTTTTGTGCACGGTTTACTGGCAGTGATATCCCATTGCTTGCAAGGTTCAAAGCATCATGTGAGAGAGGGTGGAGGTAAATGCACGCAAGTCCTATTCTCCATGAGGTTCTGATATTGCCATCACAGAGGGAATCAGTTGGGCAGATCAGTGGGAGCGTTGGAGGGTGGGAGGATTGCTGAGGGAGTTCAGAGTCACAGAACAGGTAAAGCATAGAAGGAACTACTTGATCCATTGACTCCATACCAGCTCCATGTGGAAGAACTACAGCTAGTCCCTATCCCCAAAGCCCTGCAAATTCCTGCTCACTTTGAATGCTACAGCTGAATTTTCCCCCACCACTACTCCCGGCAGTCATTCTAGATCCCAGCTGCATAAAAACATATTGAAGAAATAGGAGCAGGAGTTGGCCATCTGGCCCGTCGAGCCTGCTCCGTCGTTCAGTAAGATCATGGCTGATCTGGCTGTGGACTCAGATCCACCTACCTGCCTTTTCCCCATAGCCCTTAATTCCCCCACTATGCAAAAATCTGTCTAAAATGTATTTTTAATGAGGTAGGGTCTACTGCTTCCCTGGGCAGAGAATTCCACAGATTCACTACTCTCAGGGAAAAGCAGTGTCTCCTCATCTCAGTCCTAAATCTACTCCCCTGAATCTTGAGACTATGTCCCCTAGTTCTAATCTCACCTACCAGTGGAAACAACTTTCCTGCCTCTATCTTATCTATCCCTTTCATAATTCTATATGTTTCTATAAGATCCCCTCTCATTTTTCTGAATTCCAGTGAGTATAGTCCCAGGTGACTCAATCTCTCCTCATAGGCTAACGCCCTCATCTCCGGAATCAACTGGTGAACCACCTCTGCACCACCTCCAACACCAGTATATCTTTTCTCAAGTACGGAGACCAGAACCGCACGCAGTACCCCAGGTGCTTCCTCACTAGTACCCTGTACCGTTGCAGCATAACCTCCCTGCTCTTAAATTCAATCCCTCCAGCAATGAAGGCCAACATTCCATTTGTCTTCTCGATAACATTATCGAGTTCTACAGCACGGAAACAGGCCCTTCGGCCCAACTAGTCCATGCCAACCAAGATGCCCCATTGAAGCTAGTCCCATCTACCAGCATTTGGTCATAACCTCCTAAACCTTTCCAATCCATGTACTTGTCCAACTGTCTTTTAAAAGTTGTTATTGTACCTGCCTCAACCACTTCCTCTGGCAGCTCATTCCACATGGATACCACCTTTTGTGTAAAAAAAAGTTGCCCCTCAAGTTCCTATTAAATCCTTCCCCTCTCACCTTAAACCTATGCCCTCTAGTTCTTGATTCCCCATCCCTGGGAGAAAGACTGTGTGCATTCACCCTGTCATATTCACATGCTTGTGGAATATTTTTGCATTTTGCTGCCAATCATTTCTCGTGCTTCCCCATCATCTCCAATATCCATTCTCACTTCCCCTCTGTACTTCCTCTAATTAGCCTGATTACCATTTGTGTAACAACCCATCATATGCTTTTATTTACCCTGAATATATGTTCTATTTTACTTTCTTTTTGGTCCTCCCTACCCTTCTCCCACACGTACCTGGACTGTACATGAAACATCTCCACCTTAAGCACTTTCCCAAGAAAAAGAGGGGTTTGAAGGGCAGATAATGAGGTGATGGAAATGATAGGTTGGAGGCACCAGTATTGCCGGGATCAATCACTAAGATAAAGGCTGAAAGGAGAACCCATTTAGAAGATGATAGAAAACTCAGACATCCCAATGGCTCCCCAGATATGGCCAGGCCGTTTGAACTTGTACCAAGCCAAGCCTCACCCTCTGTTTAAGGCCTTCAGCAGTGCACAAGGGCACTTACAAGCCTCACACATGTAGAACAGTTTTGTACACAGGACATCAAAATGTGTGTTGCATGCCAGTTGTTGTCATTTGTCATGCATGTAGTCTTCACGTGTCCATGTGTTGTAAGCATGAGGTACCAGGACAAAAAAACAAAAGCTTTTTTAAACCTCCATTACGTGGCACACACAAGCACTCCAATATGTAATCGAATTTCTTGGCAATTCTGTGGCCTCTCTGGGTTATTAGTCACAATAGGATGTACAAACATGGAGTGTAGGTCCAATTCCAGAACCCCAGAGACCTTCCCTCACTGTGAGGGATTGCAGACTGGCTTAAAAAGTAAGACCGAGGTTGAACTGAAGGCTGAACTGAAGAATGATGATTAGTTAAATCAAGTTGTGGCCAGTTTACTCAGTCGGAGTTTTGAAAACATTGCAGAGAGTAGGAAGAAGGGATGCAAAGTGGGATGAGGAGTACCATAGTCACTGTAAAGTGTGTGTTAGAACCGGGCACAATGAGACAAGTCTTGGTTTCAATACATTGCAATAGCAGGGAAGGGGAAGGGGATGGGAGGTTCCAGTTTAACTAGAACAAGTGAGAAAAGATTAGAGGAAAAGTGCTCATAAATGTTATTGATAAAGTAGAGATAAAAGACAGCAAAGTATGGAGTAGATTATGGATGATGTACCCCGCATGTAAAACAGGAGATAGAAAATTGACAACCCATTTCTCACAATATCTTTATGATCAGCTCTCTTGGAAGGTAGGAAGTGAAGGAATGGCCCCATCGGAATGTAAGCCTTGTACTTATGATATTAGATGAGGACAACTGTATGGAAATTATAACAGAAAATGCTGGAAATACTCAGCAGGTCAGGCAGCATCTGTGAAGAAAGTCTGTGATTCAGGTCAATGAGCTTTCATCAGTTGCGACGAATGGTCATCAACCTGAAACTGGTTTCTGTCTCTGCACATGCTGCCTGACCTGCTGGGTAGCCCTAGCATCTGCTGGTTTTAGTTGTTTCTGTTTTCTCTTCAGTGCCAGTATCTCCAATTTTATACTTTTCAATGAGTGTGTAATTCCCCATCTCACCAACTCTATCTTCACAGTGATGCTTCATGGTCAATATGGTGATCTGACAGACCTGTTCTCTCTACAGCCACAGTTTGAACAGTATGACACTCAGATAGGTAAGAACCTGTTTGAATTATACTAAGGAAAAATGCTGGAAATACTCAGCAGGTCAGGCAGCCTCTGTGGAAAGAGAAACAGTTAACCCGTCATTGGATCTGATGGTTTATACCTACAAATTCCACGTGCTGACTGACTGTGAGCATTGCTATTTGTTACTTCGGTGTTTTGTTTACAGAATGAACAAGGGTACTACCATGCATCCAGTTACAGCGTCAGAGTGGGAGAACTATACCTAACACAGTGTCTAGGTTAACCCTCTTAGGACTGTTAGTGTTTTTTTTCAACACTCTGCTCAAACCTACAGCTACACTGAAGGGACTTTACATCACCCAACACTATTTACTGTCACACCAAAGGGTAAAGTTGAGGGACCAGCATAAACTCTAGTCAGAACCGGCCCAAGACCAGTGAAGAATAGATATTTCCACTACTGACCCAGGGACAAATATTTCCAGATTCTAGCATCAGCATAGTTTGGTATTAACCTCTTCAACAGGTCGGTATATCAGGGAACTATTTTCTTTGCTGTTTTTCATCATGTTAGCAATGCTTAAATTATCCAGGAAATACTTTCAAGCAGGAAATATCAAGCGGAAGCTGTTTCTACCATTAATGTGCTTCCTGAGGTTCTCTAAGGCTTCACAGACCTTCCAACAATCCGTTCACCAAATCCCTACTGACTTCACTTTCGCATACCAAAACGAGGGCCAGCAGTGAGTTGACTGGCTTCGATCTCTTACTGTGCTCCAAATCATTCGGACTGAGATGCAAGATCAGCAGAGGCAGTGAGGAGCTTCTAAGCTTAAAGTGTTTTCAGAGCTGGATGAGCGGGGAGCAATTTTTTCCCTCCCATTCTGCTGATAGATCCTTGAACGTGGTTAAAGCAGGCCATCAGCAGGTCTTTGCAACCCCTTCCCCCAGCTCCACTCTGCAGTTGAGTGAGACTCAGAGGAAGGTCTAATCCTTCCTTTGGCCATGTCCACACTCAGCATCAGAAGGCTGAGGAGCAGCATAGGAGAGTAGATGACCTGAACTCACACCCTGCAAAATGAGGGCAGAGCCTCAGAATAAAGGGATGTCCCTCTAAAATTGAGATGAGGAGGAATTTCTTCAGCCATAGGGTGGTGAATCTGGAATTCATTGCCACAGAAGGCTGTGGAGGCCAAGTCATTGCGTATATTTAAGGCAGAGATTGATAAGTTCTTGACTGGTAAGGGGGTTAAGGGTTACAGGGAGAAGGCAGGAGAATGGGGTTGAAAAATGTCGGCCATGATTGGCAGAGCAGACTCGATGGGCCAAATGGCCTAATTCTGCTCCTGTGTCTTATGGTCTTAATACTACGGTTATGTGTGGTCCTGCAAAGCTTAATAACATCTCCCACCTTCAACATTACATGTTGCTCTGAAAGGAAGGATCCTTAAATGCTCCCCTTCTGAGGAATTACACTCTTGAGCAGGTGGGTTCCACTGATTGTTATTGCCCTGTGCCCTGGATGTCTGCCTCACTGCCCCTCACTGATCTGTAGGATGTCCGGTCCAATGGAGCTGTGACAACATGAGAGACAGCTATATGTATCATGGTCACTATGGGTTACACTGGATATGATCTGTTACCATCAGGCCTGCAATTATGCTTTGGAGGAGGTGGATTCACTGGTTGGTCTCCTGCATATTCCTCCATGGGGACCTGGTGCAGAAGCTGCCATACACTCCATTGGTCCTCCATTGAAGAAAATCCTTTCCCAATAGTGCAGCACAGGATAGCTGTACATGTGAGATGCCATACATGCTCAACACCTGTACTGACATTTCCTTTTTGGGCACAGGTTCTGGGTCCCACACCTCAGAAGCTGGAGGTGGTTTTGATCCAGACCTTTACTGAAAGGTCTTGCATCCTCGGCAATCGGCAGTCCTCATGCTCAATCACCCAGTATGTTCTCAGCAAAGCTATCCAATTATTCCTCCTGGGGTATTATAGCTGTTGATTTGGCTGGAAGTGAAGAGGGTAATCTCACAGAAGTGCGATTTGGAGAGAGTGGACCCAGTTCAGGAACATGGTTGGCCACAGTCCACTGTTAACTTCCCCTTCACCTTCTCTTCCCCATCCTCATGGTAGTTGAGCAGGAGGTACTCAAGTCCCTGTCGTCATCTTCATTATTACTATCTTCCTTCACCTTCCAGTCCTCCCCCCATCCCCCAATCCCAATGATGATGCATCTGCGGAAACTGAATGCGGAGACTAGGTGGACATCAACCCACTGGGACTAAGGAAGTAGAAAAAAAAGAGACAAAAGAATTTCTGGATGCAGAGTTTTGACCCGAAACATCGACAGTTCCTTTCCCTCCACAGATGCTGCTCGACCCGCTGAGTTCCTCCAGCACTTTGTTTTTTGTAGAATTTCTGGTGACAGTTCCTCTGGAACTTTCGTGGGAACATTGGTGAAGATGGGCATTTCCACCGTTTTCTCTGGAGCTTCTGCCAATGTCTTGGCCAAAAGTTGAGGATGTTGATTGAAATTATTGTAGTGATGTAGCGGGGTAAAGCAAACTAACCGAGCACAGTGCATCGTTAAGCAACAAGGAGGTAATGTGATGACCTGTCAATGACAATTGTTCTCTTCTCCTTCCCCAGCTCCAACTGATTATATCCCAGACTTTGATTATACAGGTAGGCGGTATGAACTTGGAATACTGCATGCTTTTAAATATGCTACAAGTGGTGTGGCTTCCATTTTAATGCAATAAGCAAGAACAGCTTCAATGTCGGAGGTTAATCCCATAAAAATGTTGTTAATATATTGAATGATTCACCCTAGAGTCTTAGAATTACAGAGTGATACAGCATGGAAACAGGCCCTTCAGCGCACAGAATCCACGTCAACTGTCAAGCACCTCTTTTTTTTTTACACCAATCGTACCTTAATCCCATTTCATTCTCCCCACATTCCCATCAACTTCTCCCATCCCGGACGCTACCACTCACCTCCACACTCGGAGCAATTTACAGTGGCCAATCAACCCGCACATTCTTGGGATGTGGGAGGAAACCCACCCGGTCACAGGGCGAACATGCAAACTCCATTCAGACAGCGCCAGAGGTCAGGATCGAAGCCGGGTCACTGGAGCTGTGGGGCAGCAGCTCTACATGCTGCACCCTTCTATGATTTGATTTTATGCTCTTTCCGCTACTGAGTGTGGAGACCTTGTCATGGTGAAGTGGAGACCTTAGTGAAAGAACATTTGTCTCCTTGGACCTTTATCTCCCACAACTCCTGAAACATGGTGAGTTGTGCAGGGTGATGGGTTCCATTGGCATTGGCTAGCCCAGCCACCATCTGAACATACAAGCCTTGACACTGGGGTAGGAACTTCATTGAAGTTAATGAAACCAGATTTTGGAAGTGGAGTACAATGCACAGCTGTGACTATTTATACAACAATAAATGTGAAGTGCGTTCATCCATGAAGTGCATAGCACCTTCAACAAATGCCCAGGTGGGGGACAGGAACAAGACAGACCTCAGGGTAAACAGTCCAGATTGGATCCCTGCCTCTATCAAGGGCTGCGCACTCACTGGTGCAACTCCCTGTGCTACTGAGGTCAACTATCTCAGCACAGGCCAGGGCCTGCAACAGGTATTCAACAAGAAGCACCTTCATGCATGGCTCTAATCGGTGGCTCATTTCACCACATTTCGAAGTATCTATCTCCTGTATGCCAAGTTATATGAAGGCTATCCAGTCCCCATTCCATGATCAGCACATTGAACCTAAAAGCCATTTTGGTATCTTACATAATAAGAGTTTAATGGCCAACCAAAATGAATGCTGATATATGTTTCTTGTAGGCCTGTCAATCAATTTTAAAAAGACATGCTGTTACAATTTAAGAAATGAATCGCATTTAATCATATGTCTTATTGATCCTATGTTTATCAACATGAGTATTGAGTTGCAATATTATCATCATGATTTCCACATTTCACATCGGTTATACTTGCCTAATCCTTACTGTGTAGCAGGGAGGGATTTACCTGGCAAACCACACGTTGATTGTCAAACAGAACAAGGAGGATTGATAATTATGTGACAGTACAGTCAGCAGTGTTACACAGAGAGAGTCAGAGCTACTAGATTTTCCTTCCTGAAAACAAAAGGAAAAGTAATGGAAAGTTATTTTTTGAGTTATCCTCTCATTTGAGGAAAGGATATTTTAATGTTTGATGGCAGTGGCTGGGTGAATTTCTGTTCAACTTTGAACTCTGTTTCCAAATAGTTTAGAGTTTCCCCCTCTTGCCTTTCCATCAGATTTTTCCTACTTTATCCCATCTGTAACCTCACCCTGATACCTCCTCTCCATGAGAAACTGAGGTTGTTCTCCTCAGAGAAGGTTGAGAGGAGATTTGACAGAGGTGGAAAAGATCACGACAGGTTTAGATAAAGAGACCTTTCCATTAAGAATGGTTCAGGAACCAGGGAACATTGATTTTAAAAAGATTGACAAAAGACACAGGGAGCTTTTTTTAATGTAATGTATAGTCATAACCTGGAACTTACTGCCTGTAAGGAAAGTACAAGCAGAGACTGTAAGGGACTAGAGATGCACTTAAGAGAAATAATTTGTAGGCTACAGAAAAAGAGTGTGGGAATGGGACAGAGTTAATTACTCTCTAAAGAGCTGGCACAGACTGAATGGAGCAAATGGCCTCCTTCTGTGCCAAAGCAATGCAATGAATTCATACCTAGGTTTTTTGTATTCTGCAATAAAAGCATTGCAATCCAACCTTCGATGTATACTGTCTGTACATCAGATACCACCGGGCACTGAAATCACACGGGGGTTTTCTCACACAAGAGTCAATTTTTGAACCCATTTACCCAACAGCAGCAGGCTTGGTAAAAGAATTCAAAGTTGTGAGGGAGAAGAAAGGGGCACAGGGAAACTGAATGGGACCGGGAAAAGGTAGAATAAGAAAATAAAAAATAAAAGCAGGGGTAGACCATTCGGCACTTCATGTCCACTCCTTCAATCAATGAGATCGTGGCTAATCTCTTACCTCTGTACCATTTCCTGCACAAACCTTACATCCTTTGATTTAGAACATAGAAAAACTTCAGCACAATTCAGGCCCTTCGGCCCACAAAGCTGTGCCGAACATGTCCCTACCCTAGAAATTAATAGGCTTGCCCATAGCCCTCTATCTTACTCAGCTCCATGTACCTATCTAACAGTCTCTTGAAAGACCCTATCGTATCCGTCTCCACCACCGTTTCCGGCAGCCCATTCCACGCACTCACCACTCTGAGTAAAAAACTTACCCCTGACATCTCCTCTATATCTACATCTCTATATCTACTCCCCAGCACCTCAATATCTAAAACTGTATCAATCTCCACCTTGAATATACTCAGCAATGAAGCCTCTCACAGCCTCTTTGTCAGTTCCAAAGATTCACTAGTCTCTGGGTAAAGAAATTTCTTCTCATCCTGACTTATTTTGAGACTGTTGCCTCTGGTTCTGGTTACACCAGCCAGGGGAAACATCATCCCTGCATCTACTCTGTCAAGGACTGTAAGAATTTTTGTACAACAGTGGTGTGGAATGCTGTGAAGGCAAGGAAAATATTGAGGCAGCATAGTTAGATCTCAGACAAGGTGGTAAGGTCTGTAAGGCTGTTGGGGGCCTTGTGTAAGGAAACTGGAGCAGGAGAAAGGAGTGTACTCAGCGAACGAGAGGAGCAGCCCCTGAGAGCTGGATAAAAGCCAGCAGATTTCCGTGCTGCGATTACAACCAGCTGTTTCTTGAATTGTTTACTTTCTGCTGATGGCTGTGGCATGGTCCGAGCTGCAGTTGGACCCCATCCCAGCTGATTACACTATTGTCAATAGTGGCACTGGGGAATACCATGTTAATGAATGTGGAGATTACACACAGCCGTCAGTGTTACGGAAAATCAGCACTGGCAACTTTGCCGACGACCAAATTTTTCGAGTGCCCATTGTGTGTCAAAGGAACAACTCCTGATGAAGGGTTCCCTCCACTTGAAAGAAAGAATGAAGACTCCCAGTGACTTTGCTCCTTTCACAAGCATGGGATGTTCGAATGTGCCTTTATAGCCTATAATGTCCTCTTAGATAGAAGGCCAGTGTTGTAACATAGACACTAGATAAGATCTTTCTAAATGCAAAAGTACAGGAAAACACAAATTAGTCAGCTGAGCCTAGATCCAAATCCTATGTGCACTGGAACGTGACATTCAGCAGGACCTTTCTTAAAAAACAGTGTGGATATTCAGAAACATCAGTGAAAGCTGTATAAGGTTTGAATTTATACCCCACAATATCATTGTGTTGCTTTACATACAGGGGACTGGGTTTAATTATCTCATCAGAAAGACCAACAATGCAGTGTCCCTCAGCACTACATTAATCAGCCTAAATTAGGTCTGCATCTGGAGTGGGATTTGAGCTCACAAACATTTGGCTTGGAGACAAATGTATTAATAAGAGAGATAAGCAGCCTACATAACATGATGTTTTCTGCTCCATGCAATCGTGATCTTATCTAAACAACTACCACACCAATGTTTTAATAACGGACATGAGATATTGCGAGGTTTTTCTTAACTACAGTTTAAGGATCAGGGTATACTTCTAGAAGAGATTAATTGATTAATAAAGGAAGGAAAATTAACCTTCTATTTATATAGTGCCTTACACAATCTTAGGATCTCCCAAAGTGCTTTATACCAATTAAATACTTTTGGAAGTGTAGTTGCTCTTGCAATATAGATTGTTTGTGGAGTGTGGACAGAGATCAAATGCTTGGGTTACAGTTCAATGTGAGCTAAATTGTATGTACATGGTTGTGGAAGTTTAGTGAATGGTGATAAGGTAATTTGCAGTTTGGCTGTGGGTGGAGTTGATGAACTTTTTCTTGTTTCTTATTTTTGTGAATTCTAGTAAAAACACCCTCTCCAAAAAAATCTTAGTGTTGGCTGCCAGACCCATGTTGTGATGTGCAGACATTATGTGGATTGGTGAGCCAGTATCGGATCCAGGAATCTATTCACTGGTTTCAGAGACCCATACACATGGTTTAGGGAACCTCTGGCTATTCCCAACTGACAGATTGTCATTCTCTTAAAGTAATTGGAATTGGTTTGCTATTGTCACTTGTACTGAGGTAGAGTGAAAAACTTGTCTTGGTCCTGGATTTCTTCCACCAGTAATCTTTCCTCAGCCTTGAGCTCAGAGATCCTGACTGAGTTCTCATTTTAATTTTTTCTCATCCTTCCTTACAACAGCGAAGGAAGCCATTCAACCCACTGAATCTATGCTAGCTCCCAGAACAATCCCATCAATCCCATTCCCCACTTATTTTCCTGTAACTTAATCTTCTTGCGTCCCCTTCAACTCAGAATCACAGAATGGTTACAGTACAGAAGGAAGCCATTCGACCCATCATGTCTGCACCAGCTCGTTACCAAGCAGCTCCCCAGTTCCATTTGCCCTGTCCCCAGACTTTTCTCTATAACCTTCATTCTAATTCTCTATAACCTTTCTCTTTAACCTTCATCCTAACCTCCTACACCAAGGGTAATGTGCAGCAGTCAATTAATCTACCAAGCAACACATCCTTGGGATGTGGGAGGAAACCAGAACATCCAGGACAAACCCATGCTGCCACAGGGGAACGTGCGAACTCCACACAGACAGCACCGGAGGTCAGGATTGAACCCAGGTCACTGGAACAGTGTAGCACCAGCAATACCTGCTGCTGCAGTATTGTGCGTCCCAGGTGCTGGTAACTATTATAGAGACTACATGGGGTCTTTATTCTGGGGCATCGTGATAGAGTTACACATAATGATAAAATAAATGATTGGCTCTCCCAGTGACCCTGAGTCTTTACAGTTAGTAACAGTAGTACAGATTACGACATGAATGAGTCGGGCTGAATGGCCTGTTTCTATGATTCTATGAGGGAGAAACTAGATACTGTTGTTTGATTCCAGCCTAGATAGTATAAAGGATAGCTGCAGTAGTTCTGGGAAAAGGACGGAGGAAAATAGTTCCCCGATCACTGGCTATGTGTGTCAATGCCAGCTGAGGACAGATTTGGTTTCACTCTGATGGCAGATCCCTGGCCTGTTGAGTGTTTCCATCATCTGTTCTTCATTTCAGATTTCCAGCATCTGCAGTGTTTTTGTATTTTTTTAGATTGCTCAGAAGTGTTTCTCTGTCAGGAGATCTCCTACAACATGTGCTGACAATGCTTTCCTCCTCCGCTCAGCTGGCAGACAAGGTCCTCCCCTCTAGCCTCCTTCCTCCTCTTCCTGTGCTGCTCTCTGGGCGCTGCCTCCTGGTCCTCAGGCTCTGGGTTGCTTGCTGCTCTTCCTCTGACACCAGCTGCTGTCTTTAGTTTGCAAGATTGTGCAGCATACTGCACACGGCGATGAAATCCTCCCATCTGTTTGGCGTGTACTGCAGGGTGCCCCCACTCAGATGCAGACAATGTAGTTAGTTGTCTCTTTACACCTGTCCTCGAGTTTGGCCTGAACCATTAGGTGGGGTAGTCAAGGCTCACAGAGTAGCACAAACCAGAACTCTTAAAGAAACTGAGCAAAAGTCAGAAATGAAATAATAAGTAGAAACACCCCAAATAATGTGACATGTGATGTTGTACGATTTTACCAAAGATATATTCAATATACTGCAAACAGTTGTACATGAATAAGATCTCTGTACTATTGCACCCTTATCTGTAACCTGTGACATGTACTCAGAGACACCTCTCTCTCTGTCTCTGTACAGGGATTCAACTCTGTCCCCAGTTTTCTTGCAAGCTGTTCTTTAACTTTAAATATTACTCTTTTCAACTCGATTTTGGACATAACTCTCCCTGGCCATCACTCAGAATGTAGTGCAGTTCTATCTACAGCTTCCTGCAAGTTGTTCATCTTCCCTGAACCCTCCTTATTTCACAACAGAAAGTTTGATTCATGCAAGCTCGCACTTTTGATTTGACCACCTGCAAGACAGCCTGATAGGGGAATGTGCGATATTCAAGCATTAGCATAACACAGATACCTTGATGAGAAAATTTTTGATCACATCAGCGTTCTGAAAGGTTGATGAATATCTGTCACCCTAGTGGTAATTGGAATGCTTAACCACTTCTAAATACTGTTGGGAACAGGAGCAGATACACCGTGGTGTTATGTATGCCATGACCATGGACATCTGGTGACATTGCAATGACCGGGGACCCAGAAACAAAGGTTATTTTGCAGAGGCAAATGCTTCAGGATTTCCTTTCAGCTCAGAGCCTGTTTGAAAAGTCCAGCCTGGATTCCACAAAACAGTTTCTGGATAAACTGTCCACAGCAGCAAAATCTCCTCTTTGGAGTCCAGAATCAAAGGAGTGCGGAGGGTTGTAGGACTGGAAGAGGTTGCACAGGTAGGAAACAGCAAGATCAGAGGTTGATCAGAAACAAGGAGGAGAATGTTAAATTTTAAGTGTCAGTGAAGTGGTGGAGCCATAAGACAAAGGAGCAGAAGTCGGCCATTTGGCCCATCCAGTCTGCTCTGCCATTCTATCATCAGCTGATCCATTCTCCCATTTAGCCCCACTCCCCTGCCTTCTCACCATAACCTTTGATGCCCTGACTACTCAGATACCTATCAATCTCTGCCTTAAATACACCCAATGATTTTGCCTCCACAGCCGCCTGTGGCAACAAATTCCACAGATGTAGGTGAGTGAGCATGGGAGTGAACGAGACTTGGCGTAATTTGGAGTATTCTTATTGCAATATCTTCTATTGAACAATTACTTACTATAGCCCTTAGGAATATGCTGTTTAAACGCTGTGTTGGTGATCAGTCAGATGCAGCTGATTGCTATTCCTTTCTTTTATTAATAGGCACAAATTTTGAAACAGAACCCACAGAACCTGGTCCTCTTGGTAAGTAATTAAATGATCTTGCCCTCCTGGGTTAACTTACTACAATTTCAGGTTTTGGTTACCCTGATCTCTTGTTACACATTATGATAATCTTTAATATAGTGGGGTGACCACTGATGCATTCAATCATTGCTCCAAATGCAGTCTAGCCAAAGTTTTATATAAATTTAATGTATCTCCTAGCTTTTTTATTCAACTCCTTCAAAACTAAACTTCAATCCCTTTCAGTCTTTTATAAACTCATGCAGCCTTATTTAGCAATCCTGTATTGCCAGATCTTTTTCCACTTTTATTCTTTTTAGTTTCTTCCCTGCCAAGGCATAAATTGTCATCGTTTTCATAAGTTACAACTTTGATTCAGTGAATTTCATTTGTCATTTACCTAACCACTCTGTGGGGCTGTTTTTGTCCTCCTGTAGTTTTGGTGCACTTATTAGATGTAAACCCCAAATTAAAAAGAAGGTAACATCACAGTTAGGAATAGACCAATGGCCAATGAAGGTCCTAATTCACCTTTTGGACAACTATTATGGAAAATACTTTAATACATTTAGTATCATTGGTTGGTCCCATTAATAGAGAATGCTTGCAAAGAGTGATCTTGAAACAAAGTACAACTTTAGCAGAGTGGGAATTCAATGCAGAGTTCCTCTAATACTTGTGCTTTGTGTTCACTTCAGGCAGTAGGGGTTTAGTTTAATGACTAATGTGTTCAGTGCTTAGTGCAAGTTAGTTTTCTTTTTTAAATAAGCCTACAGTAGACTAAAAGGTAAGTAACATGGACTGATTTTTACGGGGTAAACTAATTAGTTAAAATCGAACTAATATCAAATGGATAGGATTCTCAACCAACAGAATATATAAAACAAGATATGATTGGGAAGCAAGGCAGGTGATGTGATGTAACTATAGCTGTGGGACTTTGTGAGGACCAGTGAGGTCCCCAGAAACCACATCTATATTGTGAGGAAATTTGGCTCAGTGTTGTTGAACTGGAGTCTGAGCTGCAGACATTTAGAGTATCATGGTAGGGGGAATTACCTGGTCAGTTATAATCAAGCAGGCAGACACACTCCTTATGTTAAGTAGTGGCCTGAACTTGGTTAGAGTTCAAGGTTGGACAGGTGTGATTGTGGATCAGGCAGGTATGAGGACCCAAGGTGTGGTGATGCAGTACAGTCAGCCTTTGACCTTGTTAAATAGCTCACTAGATACAAGATGCCTGCTGCCTGTGTGAATGTGAACCAAGTCTGTCGAGAGACAAGACAAGACAAATCTGAACATCTAGGAGACCATTTAAATGGAAGGAATATGAAACGAATATTTGTAAGGTGTAGTGTAGATGCTGTCCTCTGCAGCTATTGACTGTCAGATGCTAGGGCTAAGGCCGTAGGACTTCAGGGCTCGAGAACAAGTTGGAGAGGGAGTGCAAGAATCCATGGTCCATCCAGGTACAAATGGCAAATGTAGATAAGAAATGAGGTTCTGCTTTGAGACCTTGCGAAATCAGAGATCCGATTAAAATGCAAAACCTTGCAGGTAATAATCTTGGGATTGGCAACTGAGCCAAAATCAAATTGGTGTAAATTTGAACCAGTCAGAGTAAAAAAAAAACACATCTTACAGAATGTTGTGGGAGGAAGGGGATTCTTGGGACTCAAAAACAAAACTGCAGGAATCTGAAACAAAAGTAGAAAATTTTGGAGAAAGTTAGCAGGTCAGGCAGCATCTGTGGAGAAACAGTCAGCGCCTTTGACCCTATGTCAGCATTTTCTGTTCTTGTTTCCATTCTTGGGGTGCTGCATCTGTACTGGGGAAGAGAGCCATTCTGTTGGGACAGACTCCACTTAAACCATGCTGACTAATAAAAGTGGGGCCCAAGTTCAACTGAAGGAACATTTATAGATTTGAAGGAACAGTTTAGATGGTGAAGCAAAGTAACCTTTAAGGAAATGTTAAGCAGTGTGAAGCAGGAAGGGACAGAGAATTTAATGGCAATCACATGACAAACATCAACTCAAGGAAATATGGTAAGAAGACAAAATTTAAACAGCTACAGCACAATCAGTCAAGAAATAAGAAAAGATAGATGTTAATCAATAATTATGGTCAACTTAAATGTTTATTTAGACTGTGGAGTCAAACTGGCAAAAGTAATTTATAGGATAAGTTCATAGAATGCATGTGGGATAGTTTCCTGAAGCAATACATGGGTCCAATAAAGAATCAAGTTATCTTAGGTCTTACCTTGTGTAAAGATAGTGGATGGTCTTCCAAAACTCCCCAGAATCTGTAACAGTTTCAGCAAATTGGAAGGTAGGGTATATAATCCTGCTACTTCAGAAAGGGAGGAGAGAGAAAATACAGAACCACAAGCAGTTAACCTGAATCTGTTGTTGACAAATTGCCGGAACCCATCATTAAGAACACAATAACAGAAAATCAATATAAAATCAGACTGAATCAAAATGATTTTGTGAAAGGAAAATTGTATTTGTCAAATCTAATAAAATTTTCTGGGCAAATAAACAAACAGGTTATACAAGGGGAAACCTGTTAATGTAGTATATCTGGATTTTCAAAAAGCATTTGCTTAGGTACCACACAAAAAATGAATTAAGAGCACGGATAAAGATTTAGTGAGACAGGAAATAGAAAGCAGGAACAAACAGCGCACTTTCAGATTGGCAGGTCGTTATTAGTGGTGTGCTGGAGGGCTCAGAATCAGAATCAGTCTTATTATCACTGGCATATGTTGTGAAATTTGTTGTTTGTGGCAGCAGTACAGTGCAAGACATAAAGACATAAAGATTACTATAAGCTACAAAAATAAATAAATAGCATGAAAGAAGAATAACGAGGTAGTCTTCATGGGTTCATGGACCGTTCTGAAATCTGAACTATTGGCATGGAATGATGAGTGGCAAGTAACACTCATCTTTTATGATGAGTAGAGGGGCTGGTATAACTACAACTTTTATGTTGCAGTTATATAAGACATTGGTGAGGCTGCACCTGAAGTCTTGTGTACAGTTTTGGTCACCCTGTTATAAGCAAGATGCTATTAAACTAGAAAGAGTGCAGAAAAGATTTACCAGGATGTTACCTGGACCTGTGAGCCTGTTACAAGGAGAGGTTGCTTGGACTAGGACTTTATTCCTTTATTCCCTGGAACATAGAAGATTGAGGGGTGACCTGATGGAGGTATATAAGAGGTACATAAGATCATGGGGGGCATAGGCAGGGTGAAAACATATAGTATTTTTCCTAGGGAGGAGGTGCTAAAAACAACAGGGCATAAGCTTAAGATCAGAGGCGAGAGATTTAAAAGGGACATCGGGGGCAGCTTCTTCACGCAAAGGGTGGTGCGTATTTGGAATGAGCCGCTAGAAATAATGGTTGAGGCGGCACATCAGCAACATTTAAAAGCCATCTAGATGAGTACATGGATAGGAGAGGTTTAGAGGGCTATGGGCCAAATGTGGGCAGATGGGACTAGCTCGCTGGGCAACCCACTCGGCATGGACGAGTTGAGCCAAAGGGTCTGTTTCCATGCTGTATGACTCTATTCACAGCTTGTATTAATGACACGGTAAGAAGTAGAGTGCAATTTGTCCAGGTTTGCAGATAATAAAAACAGGGTGAGAAAGTGAGGTGTGAGGAAGAGTCAACAAATCTGCAAAGGGATGTGGACAGGTCAAGTGAGTAGGCAAGGTTGTGGATTATAATGTGGAAAAATGTGAGGTTTACACTCCAATTCAATAGCGAGGGAACTGGGCTCAGCACTTTCAGTGATATATTAAACATGTGCTTCAGGAGTCTTGGCTAACATTCCTCTCTCAAGCAACAGCTTAGCCTTTATCTAATTGGAAACTCTGCACAGAGCCACCAGATTGAAACTTCCATTCCCCACCTAGCCCTACAGCTTATTGTCCAGAGTAACTATCTTGAAGTGCTAAAGGTGTTATTGTACATATCTCCTGTACTTAAAGCCACTGTTGTCTGCCACAGTAGAAGATTAATGTCAACAAGGAAACATCAATCCCATTATATGGCTGAGTTTACATTCAGGAGGCACAACACAAATTACTAGGTCAGGAAAAGACTAAAATAAGTCAAAGGTGGCAAAGTACTCTGCTGGTTTTAATGGCCTGCATGGACCAATGGCATATTCCGTTTCCTGTATGAATAACAAGCCAATTGTTCAGCTTGAGTTGTATACTTGAGTCCGGCATTGAAGATTTCATTCATCTAGCAAAGTCAAATATCCTATGCCGTCCATTGTCAAAGCTCAAACATATGAAAAGATGGCCTTTTGACTGATTGATGAAGGTCAGAAAGTCTGTGTGCCTTCAGTGTTAGCTTGTTACAGATGGTAGTATTCTAATTGCCTGAGTCAAAAAATCGTGGATTCAGGATAAATTTTAGGACTCAAGTACGTATGTTTCCACTCCAATTCAATACTGAGGGAACTGGGTTTGGCATTTTGAGTGATAAACATCATTTTCAGGAGTCTTAGCTAACATTCCTCTCTCAACTAATATCACCAAAAAATAATTAATTAACGATTCAACTCATAGCTTCTTGAGATCTTGCAAGCTGAAATTGCATCTACCAATGTAACAATAAATGTGCTTCCAAATTAATTCATTAGTAATTAAGTGAATTATATCGCCTGTGTCTGAGGAGCTGATGAAGTACAATAAGCCAGTCTTGCTTCAGGCAAGTAAAGAGTTAAATTAATTTCATGCTCTCTCTCCTTGAAGTCTAGCTTTGTGTGGTTATGATGGAGTGATAGTTTGGTCCTTTGATTGTTTAGATGCTGGCACCATTTCAGTCACTGGAAGCTATTACAATCATTTATGAAATATGTACTTTTAGTTGCAAATCCCATTTCCTCAAATTTAAATGAAACAGACAAAACCTAGAAGATGTGATTAGTCTTTAACTATAATTGTAAAAGATTTTTTACAATGAGCAACTTGTTTTACATCAATTTTGTTTGAATTTTGAATTTGGTTTTCAGATGTTTGGAGATCTCAAGATCAAGGAGAAACTCATTGAGGTTTCTTTCTCCTCACCACCACTACCCGCCTCCTCTCTCTGGTACAGACCTCACTGCTCTGCAACTCCAGACACAGAAGGAATAAATGCCAACTCATTTCAAATTGCTACTTGCAATTTTCCCTTTGCCAGCTCTGGAATTCTAGTCAATTTTCTGTGTCCCCTGGTTACTAACTTTTTCCTCGGGAAGAGATTTCCCTTATTCATTCTACCAAAACCCTTTCACGGTTTTAAACAGCTCCATGAAATCTCCCCTTTGCCTTCTCTATTCTAAGGCCAACTATTAAAACTTCCCATCTCCCCTCATAACCATAAGCTGTTACACTCTGCAATACTCTAGTTCTAGAGTGTAGTGCCCAGAATTGGCCACAGCAATCCAGCTGAGACTTAACCACTATTTTATAATGGCTTTCCATAACTTCCTTGTTCATGTACCCATGTCTCTAATTATAAAGCTATGGCATAAAGCTCCATATAGCTGACTGAATTTGTCCTGCTATCTTCAAAGTATTGTATGAAGGCACCCCCATGACTCCCTGATCTTACATTCACATAAAGTTATACCACATGATTTACATCATTCCTCCTACCAAAGTCAAATACTTCGCTCAGCTGTGTCAAACTCCATCTGCCTCATGTCTGCTCATGTCGCCGGTCTGCCTCTTTCCTTCAGAAATCCATTATTACTGCATTCCCGCATTTTATGTCCACTTTATTAACATTGTATATCAAAAAAAAACAATGATCTCAGCACTGATCTCCTGGGGACAATGCTGTGTATTCTGTACCTGTCAAAGACCACTACTCCCTGGTCTCCAAGTTTCATACCAGTTTCAATTTTGTTACTTCTATTTTCTTGTATTTAGTCACACACCTATGTGACATTAACTGTACTTCATTTATCAATCTTGCCTTTACTTTTGCAAGACTCTCAATCACTTTAAAAATGTTCTCCGTCACAAGATGCTTCTGCAAGAGGGGGACGACCTCTATTTCCTCATTTGGTCACTTTTCATGATGTATCATTTTTGCAGTGTCAAGCTATTCAACTCTGAGGCCATCACAGGTGGCCCTTCAGCATGAACGGCTGAGGGACAGCTGCTGGTGGGGCTATTTATTCTTTCTTTCCTCCATTCTTCAGCTGAGATTTAATAAGTCATCATGGGCCAAGTATTGACTCATGCCCATATGGTGAAACACATGTGATGTATACATTTCCATTCCTTACAATGATGCTTCTCTTTTATTTTGCTCTCAGATTGCAGGGAGGAGCAGTATCCATGCACCAGACTCTATTCTGTACACAAGCCCTGTAAACAGTGCCTCAAGAGCCTTTGCTTTTACAGGTAAGCACACTTGACCCCCACCGTTTATCTTCCCAAAGAAGTTTTATTTGCACTCTCCACTTCCTTCATTAGATCGACTTAACATTGTTACAGATTCAAGTATGTGGCCAACCCCTTCTCCAGTCCATGAGCAGTCCAAGTGTTGTGGGAATTGACACAGTTGCATGACAGTGTAACATGGGAGCGCGGCAACAAAACCCACCACGTCAAATATCTGTGACTTACCTACGTTCCTTCAATCTCTAGTAAGGCAGACCAAACAAGTATCTGGTGGGACGAGACATGATATAGATCATTGAGCTGGTAATTTCACAGAATGTACAAAGAAACAGTTCAGCGAATTCACTTAATTCAACCTGCAGAGTACATCTTCTGGAGTAGTACCATGATAACAGATCAGTTGCATATAAGTGGGTTGGCTTACTTGACTGAGGTAATTTCTTCCTACCTCCCCTCTCCAAAGGAATCCAGTCTAATGGGGGAACTGGAGGGAGAGGGCCTGGTTGGGGTATTTTAATTTTAAACCCCAAACAGGCCTGGTTTGATTGGTGCATGAGAGTTGTTCAACTTGGACAAGGTGCCTTTGGGCATGTCCTGATACTGCCCAGCATCATTGTCCCAGTGAGCCAAGGTCCCCCCTATAGGGAGGCAGGAGCCTAATTCAATCGGTACAATCATTTTTAACTACAACCTGCCTCGCTGCCTGGTGGGAAATCCTCCTGGAGAAACCGGCCAGAAAACGAAGTGTACCTGGCAACCAAAGTAAACTGGAGGCAGAGCCGAGCTTTATTTGTGTCTGCGCATCACTCACCCTCTCTGCTTTGCAGCCTTCGTAGGGTCTATGTGGTTAACAAGGAGGTTTGTGTCCGCACCGTCTGCGCTCACGAGGAGCTACTGAGAGGTGAGTCTGAGTCCTCTGATCCTCAATTGTATGGAGACCCTGCTACATGGTGTGTTGGGTAGTAATGGGAAGATCTTCATGGGTCCACTGCTCAGTCACCTGAAGGTCTTTCTTGGACGTCTATTCAGGCATATTGGAGGGGTTGGCTGTAATTGGAATGTGCGTAGGGGCACTCTCTAATACCTCAGTTCTGCCCATTTCCAGGACCAGTGTTCAGAGTTTACAAGGTGATGACGAATGGTGTGTGAGCTTGGATGTCTCTCACACATTCTGCAAGGCCCCTATCTAGTCCTCCCATGTTAGTGCACACTTCGTGTGTTGCCCTGGAGCACCATTACCTGCTTCTGGTGACCAAGAGGACAGAACAGGGCAGAGAAAGGAGGTGTTTCCACAGGGAAACTTTGTGATTTGGAGGAACGGTTCCAGTTGCTAAATACACGGCTGCCAAAAGTAGAGCAGTTCATCCAGTTCTGGTCACACTTTAGAAAGGATGTGAAAGTCCATGAGAATGTGCAGAGGAGATTTACCAGAAAGGTTCTAGGGTTGAGGGATCCTGGCTACAAGGCTGGGCTGGAGAAGCTGGATTTGTCCTTAGAGAAAAGAAGCTTGACAGGAGGTTTGATAGCTTAGTACAAGATTATGACAGCTAAGATAAGGCAGACAAACACAGTTCCCATTAGCTAATGTGACCATGAGTAGGGTATTGGGCAAAAGACATGGGAAGATACGAAGAACAATTTAAGCAGTGAGTAGGTAGTGACCTGGAACTCGCTGTCATCAAGGCTGGTGGAAATGGCAACCAGTGATTTCAAATGAGGGCTGGATGATCATCTGAGGGAAGTAAAGTTGCCAGGGCTTTGGGAATGGGACTGAGTGTATCAGGGAGATGGTATGGATCAGATGGGCTGAATGACCTTCTGTACTGATATGACTCCATGGAGGGAACCAAAAATGTTAATGTTGGCAGTGTTATGGGTGTTTTTAAGCTCGGGGAAGGGGTGAGTGTTCAATTAGCAGCTCTATAGCTTGCTGGAGGCTGTGTGACCTAACGAACCTCCAAGTAACGTGCGATGACACTGTTCAAAGTCCGGCCAGTGCTCCGAGTCAGGTGTAAGCTCACGACCTTTTATAAAGGAACTTGCTGACTGCTCATTGTCAGGTCACATGCAGCATCTAATCCACATGCCACCTGCTCTCATCTTCTCCATCTCCCTTCCAGCCGACCTGTGCCGAGACAAATACTCAAAGTGTGGAGTAATGGCCAACAGTGGGCTGTGTGGCCAGATGGCATCATCGTGCGTCAAGAGCTGTGGCTCCTGTTGAGAAGGATGAGGGAACTGATGGAAGGGCCTCACGTGGTGCTGTGGTCCAGGAGATAATCTCCATATATATCAATAATATACATTAAGTAATTTAGAGGAATCATTTTCATATTTCTGTAACTCTGATGGTGCTGAGAGATTTTTCATATAAACCTCATGATTAAGTCTGTTCTTGATGCACACATGTTCTAGAATATTACTGTTTGGAGGAGATCTTTACATGGCAGGTTATGTATACCTTAGGACTCAGTTCCCCCATCCTCTTATCTATGTCGATATGGTGACTTATGAAGCAAAACATTTACCGTTTCTTGTAAGCTTCATTATGCTCATCTGGGAAAAGGATGGTAGGAGGAAAGTGCCTCACACTGAACTCACTGCCCTCCTTAATCCAGTCCCTTGGAAAAAAAATCGGTAGATTCATTCTTCTCTGTGCTGTTAACTCTTCCTTGCTTGCCTTTAATGCTTTGTGTCTGTCTGGATTGCCTGAATTGTAGACCAAAGCCCATCCTGCAACTCACTGCTTTTCTGAAGGCAGCTTAGTAATTAAGGGAGTTGCTGCTGAGTTGTTTACACGATGACATTCTGACACAGCATAAAAAGATGAATTATGGAACCATTAAAACACTTTTCACTTCATATTTCCAAGAGAGACAACCAATTGGCAAACCATTTTAAATAATGCCGATATTCCTTCTCCCTCCTCACCCTTGCACTAGTTTTCCCTCTGACAGGCACTTGCATTGCGATCTGCAGATCACGTCTCAGAACCACCAGGCACTTCTGTTTCTGCTGTTTGTTGCAGTCCAACACGGTTACATAATACTTCTGGTGTCAGGGTGAAGTGTGAACAAACCCCAACACACTAACCTCACACTGCCCTGATCCTGTGTGCCACCTCAAGTCTGATTCTTTCCAAATAGACAAGTCAAACACTCTGAGATAAAAAAAAGATGTCTGTTAATATAATAAGCAGCAAAATTTAGCATGTGTTAAGCATTTTCTACTTGCCACACATTTTTAGTGCTGCTGTTCTCTCAACTCTTTGCAGGAGAGTAGCTAACCTACTTCCAGGTCTCTGTGACATTGAATGTGACACTTAAGCTGTGCCCCACATGTGCTTTATATAAACAAACATTGCATCATGGCCAGTGGTGAACAACGCGAAGCTGGGTGGGGATGGTGATTCCTACCTTCTCCCTCTTATGGTGCCACAGTGCTCATCACATCAAAAGGAAGGAAACCATTAACACATGGCTTTAAGCTTTTATGAAATACAACTGGACAGATTCCAAGGACACATGTTTGGGAGTGTGGTGCAAGGGCTGAGATACGGTTCCAACAATTAATATGTGTCTTTATATGAGGAGACAACAAAACCTGGAAATGGAAGGAAACCATGTGGTCCTTCAAACCTCCCCTTTCCACAGACACCATATCAGTGGCCCTAACCCACCCACTTAACCTCCTTCCACAGTTCGAGTACAGTCTATTGTCTCAGGAACTCAAACCAACCCTTTAATGGGTTATGTAACTAGACAATTGATCCAGAGACATGAGTTCAAATATCACTGGACTTTAAATCCAAGCAATTAAACAAATCCAAAAGTAAAAACAAAGTTTGTCTCAGTATTGGTAAACACAAAACTATCGGATTGTTATAAAAACCCACCTGATTCACCTATGGGGAGGAAATCTTTCATTCTTGCTTGATCTGACCTATATTTGATTCGTAACTGTCTCTTTGGGTCAGGGGATTTGGAATGTACAATAAACGGTAGCAATGTCCGCAACATACTCGTACATCCTAGGAGTAAATAGATAAATAAAATCTCCTGAAGGAAAGTTTGTATAAATACTCCCTTGATCCCCAAAGTTGAGTAAGGAAAACAGTAGAATATTCATCCATCCTCATATCCCCACTGGTCACCCCGGTATCTGCCTTCAGGAGGCAGCTCCACCCTCCCTACCCAGAGCCTTTATATTCATCATTTGGTAATCTCAGTCTGTGCACATCCCAATTACCAATAGCCCTGCTGGAACAGATGACTATCTCACTCCTTCTTGCAAAGTTGGAGCTCCAATGGAAAAAATATCAAGAGCAAAGATTATTTTTAAACATTGAAAAGTTTACATTAGCACTGAGCGTATCACAATTTGTACACCTAGTCGACAGCATGATATACACAGTGCCACAGCATCTGAATCCTCTCTTCACAAGCATGCCAGGATAAAAGTATGTCAGATGGAATGTGCTGCCAGGATTAAAAAAGGTTCACATGGGATGTGAATTTGATGCTTATGTTTTTGGAATTATTTTAATTCTCAACTGAATTCCCACCCTGCTAACTCTGTAGCACCAATCACGAGTCCCAGGTTTAGTACCACAATAAGCTTCATTCTTGTTATATGCTTCTGGCCAGCTCTCAATGTTTCTGACATATAATTAACCTTTCTCCAATCTGAAAGTGCAATTTCTATTCAAGTTCTGTGCAATATTGCCATAGGATCACCCAACATGTCTTTTTGATCAAAATTGGAGCCATGAACACAATATGTTAACAGTTCTATTAAATCAGTTATGCAATTTCAAATACGTTAAATGCTCTCACACTAGTATCAGTCGTTTTTTAGGATTGCATAATCCTGCTCACCGGATTAGCACATGAACTCATCCAAGGTACACAAAACCACTTGGTCATACTGACACTCCAATGATTGCTCCATCCCCATGTGTTGGAGTAGTTACTGTTGCATTACTGCTAAGTGTGCATAAATATGTTTACTGTCAGCTGAAGCCTTCCTGTAATGTTCCTCAGGAGCACAGTACTGTAATACTCTAACCAGCTATCTGGGTAAAGTTGCGTATGAGCAAATACTGGATTTAGAGACTTTCTGAGGAGTTCAGGATGTCTCCACTTCATCAAACTTGACTTTAGTTGCATCTCATTTATTTTGAAATAATGATTTTCAGTGATGCTTAAATATCCCTGAACACAATGAGGAGACTGGGGAGTTTCACAACTGTACAGGGTTTAAAGACTGAAATACACCATCTCTGCTATTGGTATGTAAGTGCTGTGAGAATGGCCCTCAGCTCAGGCCCGTGATTGTGCATTGCCACCTCTTCCTTTCCAAACTTCCAGTGAGGGTTATGCAAGGTTCAGCACTGATCACGTAATGGCCACATTCTGCACTGCAAACAATGGTTCCTGGGATCCATAATGATTTCCCTTTAAATTCATTGCTTGAGGCTTAGAATTGTTCTTCCCATGAAATATTATTCTATCCATGTGCAGTGATGAGATCATCTGGACTTAAAAAATACTCGGGGATTGAAGGATTATCATGCATGAGGCCTAAATATCGGGGCCGTAATTAGACCCTGAAGGACTGCCAGCTGTAGCTCCCACAACACAGTCCGAGGCCCTTTCAATTTAGTGAGTATTGTCTGCTTGAGGACTGAGGTACGGTTTAGGATCTCAAAATGCCTAGAATACAAAATACTAGTTAAAGGTTCATGGTGGAGGAAGAGAGATAGAACAGAAATGGGTCCAACTGTTCAATGTCCACTACTTGCTTTTGGAAATATATATATATAGTTACTTAATGTGTTCCTAGCATCTAGTGGTCAAAGATCTACACCTTTCTATACTAACTGTAATGACCCAGCCAACTCATTTTTATGCTTATATATTTTCTTTCGAGGTCCACATAGGACAGTTCACATTAATTGGATCGCTATGTAAAAGGGGAAAAAAAATGCAGACCATAGCAAATGGCCAGTGAATTGGATTGGTCTTTCAGCGAACCAGTAAAGGTATGATGGACCAAATGGTCGTCTTCTGTGACTCACTGGTTCAAATACCAGCAATATATTGGGCAGCTAACGGACTCCATCAATGACTAGACAAATATCAAAGTGGGACTAGTGTAGTTGTTAAATACACCAGCCAGTGTGTAGCTGACTGGGGGGCTTCCCAGTTGGTTAGCCGGCTAGGGTTGCAATCGTGGACTTTGTAAATTGTTCTCTTTCCCCCTCCCTATTCCAAAAACAAATCAGCCAAAGCTCCCATTGCTGCCTGTTAATGAGTTGCTCATTTTCCCTGCTGGAAAATGCTCTTATATAGGGACATCAACTGAGGATTGATTGGATGTCCCTCATGATGGAAATACCTGCTTAAGCTCACTGTTCTGGCTCACAAATGAAGGGCTGATTGGGGCCCACTGTGCATTGATATGAATCCCAGGAGGTCAGTGCCTTAGAGAGGGGCAAAATTTAGGGGAAAAAGCCCCATTAAAAGGAACGCTTAATACTCTGTACAGTTTAAAGCTGCAACGTGTGAAAAATTAAACTTGAGACATCTGCTTGCTCAGAACTCCTCGGTATAAACGTTCTTGAAGTACTATTGGGGGGAGATGCCGCAGTATGGGTAGCTAAGTGAGGTATTTCCGTGTAATCTGATTCATATAACTGATATATTCCATTTTGTACAAAAATAAAAATCACTTAAACACCAAGATGATGGAATCTGGTTCATTGCTTCTCCTTGAAATTTGTGAGAACATGACAAAGACATTAAGGTTGGTGATGACAGTCCGGGTCTCACTGAGAAGTAGCACTGGCCTCAGGCATGCAACCTGGATCTGGACATTCCAACAGCCTTTCCCACAAGTGGCCTGGTCACAATTAAGAAAGATTGAGGCTGCAAGAACTCAATATCAATCAAAACTTGGTTTCTAATTCAGCTTTCTATCTCAAGTATGACACACAATGCCCGGAGCAACAGGGTGACCATCAAAAATGAACAAAAACAACACAAAAGTTCTTAAAACAATCAGAAGAATTAATTTTGTTCATTGTTTATTTTTTGTACCATCTAATGTTGTAAGTCACAGCAAAATGCCTGTCATAATGAGTGACACCCGTCATCTCTCCAATCCACTTCTCAGTGTGATATAAAACATCTGAGTAGAAAAATAACACTGAGTAACACTGAAGAGGTGAAATACAGTTAGTGGATGCAAGGGACAGGACAGCCGGTAATGCAATAACACACCTACAAAAAACAGCCACCCAACACACTTGAAATCAGCACAAACACATCACAGGGCTCAGGTGTAGCAAACACTTAGGAAAAGCAGGGTCAGAACAGAATGCTCACTTCAGTAATCTGGTGCTTGGCAAAAGATGCTAAGTGGTTTGAAATTCAACGTGAGGCAGTGTCTGGGACTGCTGCAGGAGACACCTTGTGGGGTTTTTCTTGGTGCCCAACCCATTCCAATATCACTAGGTCAATTTCATCTGATGTTTCTGTTCCTCAGGGCTCATCCTGCCAATTTTGATGCAGGTTATTCCAGTGACAAACACATCAAATACATTTTGGTCATCAATTCCAAAATTCACTGATGTTCCAATGCAGCTCTGCAAGGGGGCAGGAGGTTAGAGAGTATGACAAGCAAGAATCCCTTCTGAGGTACCAAAATAACAAAGCTTGTCAGGCCTTCGGGAAGACTCGATTTTGAGAAGCTGTAAAACATCATTCTGCATCTATTGCAATCTTTTAGAAAAACCACCAGTTTATAAAATGGCAAATGCAAAACACCTTCTGTACTTCTCTGGGTCAAAGGACGAGAAACTAGAAACAATGTAGTTCTCACCTTTGTTTAAAGATGCTGCCAATATCATCAGGACTAAGTCACTGGAAAAGATCAAAAATGACTAGAAAATGGAAACACTTCTAAAAACACACACACAAAAAAAGAGATTTTGAACGCTAGTTGCATTGATTTCTTTAGATCATGAGTAAAAGACAATTTATAAGCATAAATCTATTTTTTGAAAAAATGATACTTAACAAAATTGTACTGGTCCAGCTCTTTGATAGACCTATTCATCCCTATTGGTTCTGGACTGAGTATGCTTTGATACAGTGTTTACTTTCCAATGTTCACAGCACAAAGATACCGTCATACGATGGACTTCAGGTATGAAGCACAGAACTAAGTTCACAATCACAGTAGTCTCAATGAACAGAATTTCATATATTAGCTTCCTCAAACAATTAGAGTTTGGTTCTGTCAATTGCCAGTTATTACAGTACTTTAGAACAAATTTCTTATGTCACACTGAAAGGATATATCCTTGATAATTGTAGAAATAAATGTATTCTGGATGATGAATTTATTAAATTAAGCCTATCTTCAGCCCCACTTTAATACATAATTCTTATTAAATTACAAGGAATGCATATTTAATGATATGCAAACTAGCACCTTGTTCTCAATCATCAGTCTCTAATTGTACAGAGGCTTCCCTGTGCAGTCAAGAATAATACACCTTTCGATGAAATACAATGCTAGCTCACCAATGGTACCAGATCAAATTCAGCTGGATTGGGTGTCTGTAGTTAGGGCAGTGGCAAAAGAAAAATCCACCTGGGTTCCTGGTGCCGTCTACTATTTACCAGCTTTACTATTTACTAGCTTGAGTTCAAGTGTGAAGCACTTTCCCCTCCTCTGATGATCACAGGGCCATTTGGGAGAGAACTAATGAGATGAGCAGGCTTCTCCCAAGTCAAGGGTGCTGAGGCTTCAATTACTACCCTTATTTTCTCAGGCTACTCACTGCAGATCAGGATCGAAATTGGGACTTTCCCATTTTGGAAGGCTCAGTCCCACATCCTCAGAGAGATTAGAGAAGCTCTTTTATCACAATAATAAAAACACCATATGCTTTAAAGCAGTTTGTTCTTTGTAGCCATTTTAGGTTAAAGCCTTTCAGTTCCATCATTAAAATCTGCCGCATGGGCCTAATCTTTCCTGTTAATCTGGAAGCAAGTGTTCCCAGCTGGTGTAGCACTACAGTAATCTATAACCAGATGAAGCACAACCATGATTCACAAGTCTACTCAGAATGGTTGAGGCTGATCAAGAAGCTAACAGCTTATGTTCTACGGACACTATTGGATTAAAAAGTGGAAACTAGAATCGGAGAAAACACACAAGACTGAAAGCGTTTTCTCCTTATTCAGCATCATATAATGTGTCCCATACATGACAGGGTTAGAGTTAACATTTTAATCATTGCCACCCTCCTCCACACTGATCTCAAGATGTGATTTTGAAGAAGGGGAAAGGTCTCCCCAGTTTCTAGGCCAACAGTTATCCCTCACCCCACAGAAAACAGATTATGCAGTCACTATCACAGGGCTGTTTGTGGGAACCTTGTGTGCCAACTGGCTGCCATCCTTCCTGGATCCCAATAGTGACGATGTTTCAAAGAAAGAACGGCTGCAACGCACTTTGGAACAACCTTAAGCAAGTTGTTAATTCCTCTGTTTGATGTCGTTTCTGGGTGTTACTGACTTTTCCTCCACTGTAGAAGCTCAACTAAAAGGAAACCAGCACTTGCACCATGGAACTCCATTTCCTGCCAATCTGGTTCAATCGATGGCAGAGGGTAGGGCTTGGTTCCAGCTACACTGTTCGTGCAGCTAACGAAAAGTAATCGAAAACGTTGATAATTAATAACAACTCCAGGATGTGAGACCAGAGCACAGAAACAGGAGCCCTGTGCTAAAAAGACAAGTTTAGTTACCTGAATTTTCCATGTCCATCTTGTAAATTGTATTGGGGCTTTATTCCCTAACAGAGCTGATTTTAGAGGGAACATTGAACACATATGATGTACATGCAGACATATGTGTGCGTGCTTAATGTGCCTTGTAATTATTAGATAGTCCATGCCACTAAAGACTTCACCCCACCTCTCATACACTGCACAGATCCCTATCAAGTAATAACCACAGTGTTCATCACCTCCCACAAATGATCTCAATTACTGGTCCCTATGGGTTTGTTGGGCATGCAGATTTTAATTTCAGAATGAGGTGACCCGCATCGTTAATCAGATATCATTTTTTTACATAAACCACACATTTAATCGGAATATTCTATTTTAAATGCAAACAAATTGACTTCAAAACCAGTCCAACTGGCTGTTATTGCTCAAGGCCTCTTCAACAGGCAGACAGTGGGGAAACAATGACCAGCTGGACCAGAATGTTGGCTGAGCTGAATGGGTTTAACGTGTCTGTTGATGGAGCACAGCCACAAGTCAAATGGAAGAGCAAATGTGCTAAAACCCACAGTCAGCCAGCCATTTCCAGCTGACACATTTGCAATGGCATTCATGAGCGTTAAATTAAGAGGTGAGCTGTAGCCTCAGGAGTGCATCTAGATCTGTTAAACAAATGTTCAGAGTAGCTCAGAGATCTACTCCATTTGGATATGTGCTCAAGAGGCAGAGGGATTTAATCAACAGACCACAGTGCAGGAGTCTAACCATCACAGATCACCAAGTCTAATCTTCCCAGGCGTGGAAATCCTTTCAAAATCTGAACTGTCATTCCAGCTGCTAAAATGGATAAAAAGGGATTCTGAAAAAAAACCAGACCAGCACTCCACACCTAAAATATCTTGTATTGTTATTTGTAGTGGCTTTGAGAGCCCCTGAGCCTGCACTAACAGGTTTCCCTGAAGCTTTGGCAAATCGTCTCTGAGTGGTCTTTGTAAGATAAATGCATAGGGAACACAAATACAAGCCGGACCCGTAACAGTGTCAGGGCCAACAGTACAAGTAGTTGACCTGGAGCCTGCGGGTGGTGATCTGATCCAGAAATTAGGTAGGTGGGGAGGTTGTCCTGACTCTGCTATCAAAGGGGGTTTGGTGTGTCCCGTGACAGTTCACAGGAGTACAAGAGGATGCAGGCTGACAGCCCGCTGTATTGCTGTTGTAAGGTGCCCAGAATGGAGTCAATTTCCGGAGATGATTGAGTGGGAATACTGAGGTTGGCGTCTTCGGAGCTCCTGCTGCAGCTGGTCCTTCAGTGTTGATACCTGCAACACATAAGAAACAAGAGGCACAAAATGAAAGCGATACATCATTAAGTACAGAGAGGAGAATGGCACAGATCCCAACAGCCATACAAAACCAATTCCTCAATGGAGATAAGACACTCCGAGGCACAGCTGGAATTATTGCCCTATGGACTCTTATCAACAATCATCTCCCTTCTATATGATACTGACTTGGTTATTAAACTGTACATGGCTCAAACTACCATCCATCTGGGTGTATTGTCCATCCTTGCCCTACTTCAGAATATCCCAGACGTATCATTCCCTTGTCATGTGGTACAAAACATGTTCTTGTCTGTGGACACATCCTGATATCGGGCTAGTGCTGCCTTGTGCGTGGGTATGCTATATTTCTAACAAAAGCAAATAAGTTAATAAAAATATTCAGTGGAAAAACTGGAATGAGCTGTCCAAATTTGAACATAATATTTTAATAGAAATGTATCCTGGGGAAATTCTAATGATAATGAAAAAGCAGTTTTACTTAAATACAGAAAACCTGCAATATTTTACAGTAATCACAAAATAAGTTAACATTTATTATCTTTAGAGGCGACACATCATTTTGATCTGATGCACCATGTAAAAATAGCTCACTAGTGTGAAGGAAAAAGATTGGATAAAACTTTCTATCCACATCAGAGCTGGTTTTATACTGATGAGGAACACGATTCTGTTGTATCCAGCTGAAGAGGCAGGCTATCTTATTGCAGTGCATTGTCCTGAGGTGGTACATATTTCCAATGGATACTTTTCTAAGGAAGAAGTTGTACTGATAGACACAGATTCTACTCTAGATGAAGAGTAAGCTCATCTGAATCCCAACCCATATGCAAGTCTGTGGAGTGACTGGCTTGAATGAGAGAATGATAGGCTCACAGGGAAATGAACTGCCCATTGTGATATCGAGCAATACACATCAGTCAGATTCATTCCCCGTATCTTGTTCTCAGCCATTCACCAACTGCTGTGCGCAGTCCACTTGGTCCGAGACAAAAATAAGACTAGCCAAGATCCTCCTGCTCCTCACTCTGAAACTCTTTGTGTGAGTGAAGACTGAGGGTAGCAACAGGCCGACAGTCAGGTCAACATCCAACTGGTGGATGGAGGCACAAGAGACTGCAGATGCTGGAAGTCGGAGCAAAATACAAACTGCTGGAAGAATCCAGGAGGTCGAGGAGCATCTGTACACGCAAAGGGATGATTGACATATCAGGTCAAGACCCTGCATCAGGACTGATGCAAGGTCTCAACCCGAAACGCCGACAATCATCCTGCCTCCACAGATGCTGCCTGACCTGCTGAGTTCTTCCAGCAATTTGCTTTTTGCTTTAATTGATGGATGTTTCACACAAGGCCAGCACTTACTGTCCATCCCTCATTAACCTCATAACCAAGCAGCTTGCTACGTCATTTCAGAGACACATTCAGGATTGCACATTGCCTCCCTTGAAGGACACTGGTGAATTAAACCACAGTCTAGTAGTTACCATTACTGATTCCAAATCTATTTAACCACTTGAATTTAATTTCCACAGTTGTCATTGTGGGAGCTGAACTTTTATCTCTGCATTAATAGCCAGGCTTCTGTAAGCTAACCCAGTAACCTGACTGCTTTGCTGCTGTACCAAGTGTAGCCACTTGACTAGAATGCTAGTAGAATTGGACCCCAGCAATATGCAACGGGATCAAAAGCATACTGGGGGTACCTGTTCCTCGAGTCCTTTCACGCGCTGCCGATGAGCTCGTTCCCGTGCTTCCAGGGTCCTCTCTGTCTGCAGCTGAGCAGCACGCAATCGTTCTGTCTCCTTCAGGAGTTCCTGCCGATGGCGTGCAGTAGCCTCGATCAGGCTTTGGGAGTGAGTCTGTTCTACTTCTGAAAGCTGGGCCTGAAAAGGGAACAGCGGTAGTCAGGGGTTGCAGGGACAAGAGAAAGCACCCTGGGATAGAGGACAAAGATGTCCTCCCACCAAATTTGGAGCAAGCTCCAGTTCCATGCCAGAGCAAAGACACATTACTGGCAACACATTTTATCTATTACGGATCTGTAGCAGAACTGGGAGTTATGTACAGATGAGTACTCTTCATTTTCATCTCTCAGAATAGCATGAAAATCTTAACCATGTCATTGTTTGACTGCGGCATCCGGCAAAACCTAAACCAGCAACCACAACAGACCTGCAGAGCTGCCATTCTCTCAGCTTGGTATGGAGAGTGAAGAGGACAAGCTGCCACACCAACAGAAGCATGCTTTAATCTTTAACCTCATCATTCTCTCAGGTCAGAATAGAAGGAATGGATCCTCGTCCAGGGATGTCAAACCATTAGTTGAAATGAAAAGCAAAATACCTTCTGGAAATTGAACTAAAAACAGAAAATGTTGGAAATATTCAGCAGATCAGGTTGCATCTGTGGAGAGAGAGAGATGGGTTAATGTTTCAGGCTAAATGTTAACTGGCTCTCTCTCTGCAGATGCTCTCTAATCCAGTGATGTTCCTAGATGTTATTGGAAGTGCTCTAGTTATAAATCGCACGAGGGTAGCTAATTCACACAGAAGGTACTAGCTAAGCCAAGTTATAGTAAAGCTGGGTACTGGTAAGTCTGATACTAGAAGTTTGGGTACTAACAGATTAAAATGTTATCTGCAATTCAGAGTAGAGTGCACCTAGCGCTAGACGGCATTGAATGCCACAGCATGGCCCTGGGGACAGGTTCTGCTACCATGCCATCAGCTCCAATAGGCTTGGAAATTATTGCCCAAAAGCCAACACAACTCAAAGCCCATCATTTTCCCTTTACCTTTCCCTACGGCCTTCTGTGACTAAAGCTTCAGAATCTTCAAACTGCAATCCCCATAAGAAACATCCCCGTGAGCTTGGCTGTTGGGCATTAGGAGCGGCTTTACTAGTGAACTGCAGGCACGACAGGAACTTCAGTGAAGAGGGCAGCTGGGGTCGAGACAGTGCCGCCAATCACAGCAGCCGGACTCACCAGACATGACGATATCTTCCTCCTAATAATCTGTAAATCCATCTTCAAGGATCAGCAGGGAGTGGAAAGAAAAACAACTTACCATTTTCAGCATAATTTTGCAGTAACACTTGCAGAGGATGGGCCAATACTGATAGACAACCAGACATTTATTCAACAGCAGCTCAGCACGATCATTCACCAGTTAAAACTAGTCGAAGTTCAAGGAACAGGAACAATGTCCAACAAGTCCATCTTTTTCCTTACAGACCAACCCTGCCTTTGTACACCAACTCTCAATCCCATTCTTGTCCAGAAACCTCTCAAATTAACTTACACTGCCTACTTTAAAGTCCTTCATGGCTAATTCGATCCATGTTTCCACTGGGTGAAAAAGTTCAGCTTGATTTCCCTTCTTACTTTGAACGTTTTAATGTGTCAGCTCTGCTATTTGAATGCACTGATACATTATGGGTTTAGAACCTGACAGCTACAACAGTACAGGGCCTTGGTGCAAGATGCAGCAAAACTTAGGGGAGTTTGTTGGTTTTTAATCATCGCTGTCTGTCTGTGACTACACTTCAATATGCTTCACTGGTATGAAGCATTTCAATGTGTCCTGAAATTGAGGAAGGTACCACCTGAACCCAAATGTTTCTTGGTCTTTAACAAGTAACTGAGTTGGCATGTGGGTGACACTCACAGACAAAAACCAACAATACCCCAACAATCTCAACCCTCAAGGTCTACTTATGATTTCCAAAGTATGTGTGTTTAAATGTGTGTTTACTTATTATGATGTTAAGAAGTTATGGTGCTCATGATAAACTTTGCAGTGGAGCCACCAGCGTAGAGGACTTGCAGGCCAGGAGTTTCCATTTCAGGTGCAGTTGGATATCCAATGTCATAGTATCCAAAACCGTGGTGATTTTACAGCCTACTTATTTTACTCAGGTTTCCACTCACTAAGATGTAAATCACCAAATTCATTTGAGGAGCAGGGCAACTAAGAAATGTTTTAGAGTGTAGTTTATATAAAAAAAATTATAATTCTGGCAATATTGTCTTTATAACTTTAACAACATTCAACAAGTTCTACACCATCCAGTCCCATTCACTATCCTAAATATTCACACCCTCCATCATCAGCGCATTATGGGTGCAGTCTGTACAGTCTACAAGATGTACCGCGATTACTTGCATAGACTACTCTAACAGCACCTCCCAAACTCGTAAGCTCTACCACCAAGAAGGATAAGGGCTTCAGGCACATGGGAGCACCACCACCTGCAGGTTCCTCCAAACTGCACACCATCCTGTCTTAGAAATATATTACTGCATCTTCCTCGTTGCTGCATCTAAATCCTCTAATTCCCTACCAGCAGCACTGTGGGAGTACCTTCACAAGACAGATAGTGGTGGTTCAAGGTGGCTCACCATCATCTTCTCACAAGCAGTCAGGAATGGACAATAAATATTGGCCTTACTAGCAACACCCACCTCACATAAATGAATAAAAAATATTGAAGATGGTATTGTTTAATTGATAGAAATAGACTTATCAACATAAAATAAACATTTTTAATCAAACATCAAGTCTACTACAGTGTGTTCCCTGGTTATAAATAGCTAAAAATATCAAAAAAAAAAATTGCTGGGCACCACAGTGGATCAGCTGCTGCCTCACAGCTGCAGTCCTGACCTCTCGTGCTGTCTGTGTGGAGTTTGCACATTCTGCCTGTGACCACTGGTGCCCCGGCTTTCTCCCACGTCCCAAGGAATTCGACGATATATATTGACCCCAGTGCTGGTGGGTGGTAGACTGAATAGGAATGTGGGGGAATAGATTACAGGGAGTATTAGTGAGAAATGGATCAGCCCTGAGAGTTAGCATAGATTTGATGGGTTAAATGGCCCCTTCTACATCATATAGAAGGACGGAAATAAAATATTTGGTGTTAAAAGACGAGAAGGCATTTGGTGTGCTTGCCTTCATATGCCAAGGCATTGAGTATACAAGTTGGAGCGTAATGTTGCGCTGTAGAAAACATTGGTTAGACCCCATTTTGAATACTGTATACAATTCTGGTCACCACACTACAGGAAGGACGTGGTAGCAGTGGATACGAGTATAGAAGAGATTCACCAGGATGTTGCCTGGAATGGAGGGCTTTACTTGTAAGGAGAGATTGGATTGGCTGGGTTTATTCTCAATGGAATGTAGGAGACTGAAGGACAACCTTATAATGGTTTATAAGATTATGAGGGGCATAGGACAGGATAGGTAGTCACAGTCTTTTTCTCCCAGGGCAGGAGAGCTTAGAACTGGAGGGCACGACTTAAGGTGAAAGGGGAGAAATTTAAAGAAGATCTGAGAGATAGGTTTTTCCACACAGAGGGTGGTGAATGTCTGGAACAAGTAGCCAGAGAAAGTGGTAGAGGGAGATAAATCATTTAAAAGGCACTTGGACAGGTACTTGGATAGGAAAGGCATAGAGGGATACAGGCCTAATGCAGGCAAATGGGATTATCATACATAGGCATTACAGTCGGCATGGACCAGCTGGGCTGAAAGGGTCTGTTTCTGTGCTGTATGATTCTATGATTCAATTTTAATAGTAAAGTAATACATTTATAAATCACGCTTATTAGCATCAGTACACTAATTTATTTTTGAGGATCCTCAAAATCCATAAAGGGTGGCAATGAGGAAAGACTGCAATAATGAGTGATTCTATCTGGGAGAAGGGCTATTACTGTGGGCAGGGTCTTGATTTGATATGGACATCATCAGTGCTTGTTACTTACAATATTTTGCACTGGTTTGGCCAAAGTCAAGAAAATCACCATGAAAAAAAAAGTGGGACATCCCAGCTGTGGTCTTCAGCAGAAAGGATCCAGACACTGAGTAACCAGGGCTCATTAACACACAGTCAATGGAATAATCAGTGGCTTACAGCAACAACTGAAAGCAGGTCTCACTCCAGGTTTAAGAGCCTATTAGCTGTCAGGGAATAGACTAGACCAGAGCAAGTAATTCACTATGTGTAGCCTGGTAGCCAAGATGCAAGCTCAGTGAGAGCTCAATGGATAAAGCAGATAGCTGCCATTGCAGACCATAGGAAGCTTATTCTTAGGATAGTTCAGCTTTGTGGAAGGTTTGTTTAAATCAACTTTGCTTCAGTCATTATTTTCCAGGTGTTTCAGTTTGTCGTGTACCAAAGCTGCATACTGCCATTAATCTGATAATTTATGGTCCTTAAGGATTGAGGTTGGATTTAACATCGTGGCTGAACCAGTTACAATGGCACAGACCTGACTTACTCTCACATCTGGATGAAATAATGCTCATACATTACTTCTCCACTTGGCAGGCACCCAGTGTCACTCTCCAGAGACTCCTGACTCCAGACACAACTTCCTTAGAGGCTCAAGTGGATGAACCTTCACCTCCTCAGCACTCATGGAAACATATAACAACCTTCTTACTTTTTTCTCTTAAGCAGTCCATTAAACATTCACTTGAGCGCTGTAAGTAGCCCCACACACTGGTGTGGAAAATCTAAGCTGCTGTGTTCACTCAGTGGCCAGTGAGGTTGCTCCTCCATTCATTGTTAACAGTAAGTTACAAGTTACAGTGGAGTACTCATGTAAATACGATGGTGCTCACACTGCTTTTATAAGTTCTTAGCATCCTCTGGGATGGGGAGCCAAAAATCAGCCAGACTTCCGCCATCTAACTGTTATCTGATAACTCCTGCTGGTAAATGCCCGCGTGGGGGTGTTGTTTGAGGATAGGATTAGTTCTGGCTGTGTGCCCCTCCTCTTCTGTTCCTCGGATGGGCTCAGAATAAAGTACAACTGTTTCTGGAAAGCTTCCAACAGAGGAAGGGAAGTTCCTTATACCAACTGGCGTGCTTGGAACCAAATCCAAAAATAGTTCAATGCCTTCAGGGAAGCAGGGGATAGGTATGAGTTTGGCTGGGGAGACGTTGGTAGAAAAACTAATCTAGGCTGACACAGGCACATCTGAAGGTAAGGACGGTCACAGTGACATCTTTTAACTGGAAATGTTCACATCAGCATTGATTGGCAACCAGCGGTTCCAACTAAAGATAAGCCAGATTCAGACTCAGCTGCTGTGTTTGTTCTTTGTTCATAGAATAATAGACTACATCGCATAGATGGAGACCATTTGCACCATTGCTTCTGTACTGACTGAAAAGGAGCAATCAAGACAAATCCCCCTTTCCAGCTCTCAGTCCGTAATCCTACAGGTTCACATCCTGGTACTTTTAAATGTGATATAGGTTTCTGCTTCAGTCACTTTTTCAGTAGCAAGTTCCAGAGCTCCACTGCACTTGGATGAAATCTTTTCCCCTCATCTCTTCCCCAATCCCTTTATCTTTCACTTTAAATCTACACCCTGTTGTTACTGGAACAGAAAACAGAACATTGGAAGAACTCTGCAGGTCAAGCAGCATCTGTAGAGGCACAAGGTGTAAGTCAACGTTTCGGGTTGACACCCTGCAACAGAACGGAAAGGGAAGAAGAAAGATTGCCAGTGGTACAGGGGAGAAGGAGGTGCAATAGAGGCTGGTAGGTGATGGGAGGAACCAGATAGGGAGCAGGTGACGGGCAGACAGAGCCAGGAGGGGGTGGGAGAGGTGAACAAAGGGAGAAGAAAACTCGTTGGACGGGTGAATGTGTGTGGGAGGAGAGCGCCAGGAGTGTGGGTTACCTGAAAATGGAAATTTCAATGTTCATACCATTGCTTGTAAGCCCTAACCCTAATGCTAAAAATGATTGATTTTATGCTCATGAACTATTTGTAAATATCTCTCACACTGCATTTTTCTGAATAAATTACACTGCCTTTACAGGCAAAAGTTCCTGTAGTTTATTTCCTCTGCTTTTTAATTAGTGTAAACAGACTGTGTTAGTCGTGCAATAGGTTGTTTGCTGTAGTTCATACTCCCTGGCCCGCCTCTTACTCATTGTCAGCAATAAGTACTCTCTATCCTTATATCTACTGCCGAGTTGTGCTCTTGCCCCACTAGTTGTATGTTGGCTCCATGTAACCATTGCTCCATCTACCTGTTGGTTCTTACCTGAAGCTGCTGGGTTTGTCTCTGGGCTTCCACGAGCTCCTGTTCCACTGTTGTGAGTGAACGATCCAGGCGACCTTTCTCTGCAGACACACGCAAGGTATCTTCCTCTGACCGCAGTCTCTCGCGCTCCACCTGCAATCAGTGAGATGTCAGGCTTTAACATCCAAAGCTATAGACATTGAGATGACATGAAACAACATATGGCAATCTGGCATCATCAATGATCTTCTTAGCCAGAGGGTGGTGAATTTGTGGAACTCCTTGCCACGTACAGCAGTGGAGGCCAGATCAGTGGGGGCGTTCAAGGAAGAGATAGATAGATATCTAAATAGTCAGGGTATCAAGGGATATGGGGATAAGGCCGGAAATTGGGATTAGAATAGGTTTTTTTTCCTCCCCATTCCTCATTTCTTTTTCCCTTTTCCTTGGAGCAGACTCGATGGGCCAAATGGCCTGCTTCTGCTCCCTTGTCTTGTGATCTTGTGAACATTGTGAGTTATGATCTGGAAGTAAATTCAACCATAACCATCAAAAGAGAATTGACTTAATACCTGAGGCAAAAAAAATGGCCAAGCATGTTGGGAAAGAAGAGCGGAGTGAGGTTAGTTAGACAACACGACCAAGGGGCTGTCACAGGCATGGTGGGCCATAGTATTCTGAGATGCATCATTATGATTTCAGGATATGAAAGGTTTAGAGGGATATGGGCTAAATGAAGACAAATGGGAGTAGCTCAGGTGGTTGGCATGGACGGGTTGGGCCGAAGGGCCTGTTCTGTGCTGTATAACTCTATAATATTGGAACAAGACCAATTAAAAACATACAACCATACACATCAGGCTCAGTAGGCGACTCAGCCCCTTGAGTCTGCTGCAGCATCTAGTAAAATCATAGCTTACCTGATTGTAACTTCAACTCCACATTCCCCATTAACCACCCTAAATTATCACCCCCTTGTCTGTCAAGTATCCATCTTCCTCTGCCTTAAAATATTCAAAGATTCTACTTCCTTTGCTCTTTGAGGAAGAGAGTTCCAAAGACTCACAGCCCTCTGAGAGAAAACATTTCACCTCATCACTGCCTTAAATGTGTGAGCCCTTATTTTTAAAAGTGACCCCTAGTTCTAAGTTCCCCCACAAGAGGAAACACAGAGGAATTGATAGAATGCAGAGCTGGGCTGAGAAGTGGCAGATGGAGTTCAACCCGGAAAAGTGTGAAGTGATACATTTTGGAAGATCAAATTTGAAGGCAGAATACAAGGTTAATGGCAGGACTCTTAGCAGTGTGGAGGAACAGAGGGATCTTGGGGTCCACATCTATAGATCCCTCAAGGTTGCCGCACAGATTGATAGGGTTGTTAAGAAGGTGTTTGATGTGTTGGCCTTCATTAGTCGGGGTATCGAGCTCAAGAACCGTAAGGAAATGTTGCAGCTCTATAAAACTCTGGTCAGATCACACTTGGAGTATTGTGTCCAGTTCTGGCCGTCTCATTACAGGAAAGATGTGGAAGCTTTAGGGAGGGTGCAGAGGAGATTTACCAGGATGCTGCCTGGATTGGAGAGCATGTCTTATGATGATAGGTTGAGCGAGCTAGGGCTGTTCTCTTTGGAGCGGAGGAGGATAAGAGGTGACTTGATAGAGGTGTACAAGATGATAAGAGGCATAGATCGAGTGGACAGTCAGAGCCATTTTTACCGGGACAAAATCGTGAAGATGAGGGGGCATAATTTTAAGGTGATTGGAGGAAGGTATAGGGGGAATGTCAGGGGCAAGTTTTTTTTACACAGAGAGTGGTGGGTGTGTGGAACGCACTGCTGGCAGAGGTGGTGGAGGCAGATACATTAGGGACATTTAGAAGACTCTTAGACAAGCACATGAATGTTAGGAAAATGGAGGGCTATGTGGGAGGGAAGGGTTAGATAGATCTGAGAGTAGGTTAAAATGTCAGCAAAACATTGTGGTCCAAAGGGTCTGTACTGTGCTGTAACATTCTATGTTCTATGTTCATCCTCTCCACATCCTCCCTGTCAAAAACCCAGGTTCATTATTTCAAACACATCCCCTCTCGCTTTTCTAAATTCCCGTGGATATAAGCCTAGCCTGTTCAACCTTCCTTCAGAATACAACCCACCCATTCCAGTTCAACCAGAGCTGTTGCCAATGACTCAAATTCACAGCTGAACATACCACCCTTATCTCCTACAGGCTGTCTGCAGACTAGAATACTGGTTAAATACTGTGAAAAATTTTAAGCTAAAGAAACACTCATTTATGCAACACATTTTCATATCTCCGTAGTATCTTAACACAGGTCTTGCAATGAATTCTTAACAAACACGGTATTGTACAGTAAGAAGAGAAAGAGAAAGAAAAATTATATATAGTGCCTTCCATAGACTCTGATTGGTCCAGAGCAATTTTAAGCCAAATAAGTACTTCTGAAGTGCAGAGGGTGTTGTAATACTGAAATGTCAACTTGTGTATAGTAAGATCCCACAAACAATATGACAAGATAGGTCACTTTTGGGGGATCTTTAGCACAATAAATAATGGTCAAGAACTCCTGTGCTTGTTTTTGAAACAGTACTGTGGGCTTCCTTTGTCCATCAAGAGGGTAGACAGACGAAGACCTGGTTAAAGAACACAGCTGAAATACATCAGCTCTGACAGCCCAGTGTTCACTCAGTATTGCACAGGGCTGCCAGCCAAGAGTCTCTGGAGTGAATCATGAACTAAGACCTTCTGACTCAGGGCTGGCAACTGAGCCACAGCCAACAACTAACAGCAGACATTTTGGGCCAGTAACAACCAAAGTGGCCAGAAAACCTCATGCTATTTACCGAAGAAGAAATGTTTGACCAGTATACTGGGGGGAACTGATTGCTTTCCCACTGACGACAATAAAATGCTAGTTGATGGAGGAATGTTTTTCAGTATAAGGGAGGTGGAAGGTGTCAAGACCTCATCTGAAGGGCAGTGCTGCTGATAATGTAGCTCACTTACTCGGTACCATAATGGGAATCAAATAATGGCCTGGCAAATTCACAGCCTTGTCTCTAAGCAAGGAAAGCCAATGAAGACCAAAAAAAGACCTCAAATAATGGACTTTTACGGTCTCAGTCAGCCCTCCCTCCAACAACCTTCAGGCTTTGATAACCAGTAGTGGCACTGTGCCCGCAAAATACCTCAGAACATTTACACTACGTGAAAGGTAATATTTAAATGGAAATTGCTGTTATATCATTTCACCATTCTTTGCAATGTTCAGATTTCCTTACAACATAGGCCATTCGGCCCATCGAGTCCATGCTGGCTCTCAGAGCATTCCCATCAATCCCATTCCTCCAATTATTTCCCTATAACCTACTCTTTCGTGTGTCCATAATCACCCTGGATTCTCCCAGCAGCTACGTATGCTAGGGGTGATGTACCGCATCCTATTAGTCCAGCAACCGCACATCTTTGGGATGAGGGAGGAATCTGGGGGAAACCCAAGGGGTCATAGGGAGAATGTGCAAACTCCACACAACCAGCCCACCAAGGTCGGGATTGAACCCGGGAGTTGTGAGACAGTCTGAACTACCCGTTGGGCCACCATTCCACTCAAGTGCCTTGTACTGTGTGTTCAGCTCCTTACTGTGGCTCCACAATTAAAAGAAGCTAACCAGCATACTCGAGACATCAGCCCTGCAGGTTATCACACTCGGAACAGAGTATGCATTATGAGGAGAGACTAAGGGAGCTAGGGCTTTACTCTTTGGAGAGAAGGAGGATGAGGGGAGACATGATAGAGGTGTACAAAATATTAAGAGGAATAGATAGAGTAGGCAGCCAGCGCCTCTTTCCCAGGGCACCAAGGCTCAATACAAGAGGGCATGGCTTTAAAGTAATGAGTGGGAAGTTCAAGGGAGATATCAGAGGAAGTTTTTTTACCCAGAGAGTGGTTGGGGCATGGAATGCACTGCCTGGGGCATTGGTCAAATTCAAGAGATTGCTAGATAAGCATATGAAGGAATTTAAAATAGAGGGATATGGGGGAGGTAGAGGTTAGATAGTCTTAGGCGAGGTTTAAAGGTCAGCACAACATAGTGGGCCGAAGGGCCTGTATTGTGCTGTACTATTCTATGATTCTATGATTCTATGAACAAGCCCGGGCACTTTCAGACCGAGACATGTCAGACCCACCTTGTCCAATGTCTTTTTCAGGGCAGCTTTATCCTTCTCCAGCCGGACTGATGACCGCTCCAGCTCCCGCTTCTCGTTCTCTAGCTGGGCAATAGCCCGCTGCAGGACGCTCAGGCGCTCCTGGAGAATATGCTTTTCCTCCTGAAGTTTCTGCACACTCCGCAGTGCAATCTCATCACTTTCCTGCCGCTGGTGCAATACCTGATGGCAAAATGGAGAACAATGGGCCCAAGAACAGAACAAGTCCTGTCCACTGGACTGTGCGCCACAAGTGGTAAGATAGGTCTCAGCACTCCAGTGGGTGCAATATTAGTCAAGCTCTCCCTTCAGGGAACCACACCAATAAATGCAATGCTGGATTTGTATCCCAGCTTGTTACTCTCCAATGAAATAAACAAACTTTGCATCTAATCCCTGCTGTGATTGACCAGGACCACTTAATGGGGCAGCATAGAGGCATGTTATATCTACTGTCCACCGTCCATCTCCCTTCATAGATGCTGCCTGACCTTCTAAGTTCCTGCAGCATTTTGTGTGTTGTTCCTGATTTCCAGCATCTGCAGTTTTTCTTGTGTCCCTGTGTTACATCTATCCCTTGTTGTACCTGCATTGGGAGCGGTGGTGGGACAGTCCAAAGGTAGCTGTTGCATCTGAACTGGTGGGGCAAGTGTAAAGGGAGCTCTATTTTGCATTTAATCTGTATTGAATACTGGAAGAGGCAGGATAAAGGGAGCTTTATTCTACACCTTACCCATGTTGTGGTTGTGAAAACTAGTAAAGTCTTCCAATACAGAACCCGACATTGAACAATACACCAAGTGCGATGGTCACCCACGAGATACGAAAGCTGCAGGTTCTCACCTCCTGGTGTTTGCGCAGCTGACTTTCAAGCTCCGCCCGCTGCAGCTCTACGTCCTGCTGCTCGTTCTGCAGGGCTTGCACTCTGTCAGCCAGTGAGGAGTTCTGCTTCTTTGTCTCGATAACAGCCTGACGTGCTGCCTCTAGACGTTCCTGCAAGGCCGGAAAGAAAACAGACCACCAGAAAATTCAACTCTGCTTTAGTCAAGCCCAAGCCAGCCTGGAAATAAACAAGGCACATATACCCCAGATACTGTTCCTGAATCCCTCACACTTTGCAGAAGCCCTCTGACATTCAGCTCTCCAACCTCTGATTTTCTCTGCTCTCCTTTGGACTGGTGGCAGGAAGGCTTCACCTAAAGGCCACCTCTGGTCCCCACACCGGTAATCATTCTCCATGCAGGCATCAGCACATTACCAAGCTCTGACAGATGAGGAGGAGGTCTCCTACCCGAGTCTGCTTCTTCCGATAACACTTCCAGCAAACCACCTGCACATTTCTAAAGAACTGAGGAAAGCAGGAGACAAGAGCAAAGTACCGCAGGTGCAGGAATCCTGAAATAGTGGTGTTTAATAGGTTTCTAGATAGGCACATCAATATGCAGGGAATGGAGGGATACGGATCACGTTTGGCACACACATTGTGGGCCTGTTCCTGGACTGTATTGTTCTATGTTAAAAATGGAAAATGCTGGCAATTCTCAGCATGTCAGGCAGTATCTGCGGAAAAAGACTTAATGTTCCAGGTCAATAAATAGCTCTGATGAAAGGTCTCTGAGCTGAAACATTAGCTCTTTTGCTCCCCCTAATTATGCCTGAGGAAACCAGAAACCTAGTTTCAAAATGTAATTCCAATTCCCATATTAATACGAGTTGCAAGGCCAGTTATTACATTTTTCAATGTACTTTCATCAGCAGCAACTCATGTAACCTCTTCCATGCCCTAAACTTCCTTCTTTGCTTTTGGATGTGCAGATATAAATTTTAATCCTGATTTCCATGAGTAGGAAGGGATGGTCTTGGTCACTTTGGAACGTAGAACAATATTCAGCAATCAGCAAGTGTGGGAGTAAAATAAGAACTATAACCACAATAACAGTCTTCAGCCATGGTTAATGGGTAACCTTTGACCCCCGAGGCCTGAATCTCTTCAGAGGTCACTACAGATAACGGAATTTCCAAAGGGAAAGGGGCACAGTGAATTAATGGTGAGAGACATTTTTGAAGATGGAGAAATAGAAAACAAAGAAATATGATAAGCATCATGCTGGGGGCTAGATAGGTCAAGCTGTGTTTAATTTAAACATGGTTAAATCTAAATAGTTGTTTAGAAGCCGGACAGGTAACACATCATTGAAGTGGCACAGAGTTTGCATGAATGATGTTTAAAATTGAGAAAATAGGTGAGTGAGAATGATCCATTTCAACTATTTTGTGGCAATATAAACTTTATTCACATTCTCAAAGTTTCACTTTTATCATTGAGGGGCTGAAATGTAGCCTCTCATTAAACTCACAGAGGGGAATAACTCAAACCCTTTTAATAGGACGAATGGAGAACTACGAATGGTGAAAGGAAGATTAAAGTGTGAACTGACCCCACAGTTCTAGAGCTAGGCTCAAGGATGTTTTGACCTGTGTCTGCTGCTCCGGGACACTGGAGTCCCTGGAATTCCGAAGCCACAGCACCTGTGCCCTGCATGGTGCTGTTTTCCATTTCCTGACAGACGCACTGAGGACTTAAAATCCAGCACACCCCTGGAGATAGAATCCATCTTATTTATATTGTGGCTTGCTGTAATTTTAGGGGTAACTCTTACTGTCTGCAGTGCACACAAAGAGATAGGGAGGTGGAGTGATAGGGAGAGAGCTAGGGTGTGGGGGGAGATGTGGATGGAGCGATTTAGGAAGGGAGAAGGGGGAGCGCATGGAGCTCAAGTGAGCGCGAGTTTGGGACAGAGCTCTGGGGGGGAGCGCAGTAACTAGAGATCAAGCTCGGCTAGTGGCCCAAGAACTATAATCCTTAGCAGTTAACAGAGGCAGTGAACCATTTCCTGATGGCTCCAAAGCTGGTCCTGGTGTCGTAGCCTCTGCCATCTGTGCAGTGACGCTGATCACACTTGACGTTTTTTGGCAAGGTGGTTACAACTTTGTATGGCTGCCACAGGAGGTGGGTACTCCAGGCACTGATGGAGTGTATACACTGTGTCAGGGAATGTTGTCAGAGTGCCAGCCAGACGACATTGGCAGAGAGCCAATTATTGGGGCCAGGTTTGGAAAGACTCAGGTTGTACAGTGAGCTCATTTGAAATGTGTTAGGCTCATTACCATTAGAGTCTGACTTAATGGCCCAGTCTACTGGGTTCTGAGTAGCAACACAGTCAAGGGAAGTAGACTAAATTTCCAGTCTCGTCAGAATTTCAATTTAATCGGTTTTAGTCTAAGGAACTGAAGTGGAAAAACCTTGTCAGCTATCTAATGAATAGCGGGATCCAAATAGATCGTGAATATCCCAAATTTGATTCTTGCCCTGTGGCAAATTAGCTGGTTCTATCTAATAAGTGTTTCTGGACAAAGGGAGGGAAAAATGATGCAAAGGCTCCCACCTCTGGTCAATACCCAGTAACCTGTATGACGGACAGATGCCAGGACAGGATTTGGGGGTTTAATGTGATGCCTCTTGCAGTCAAACAGTCAATCCATGATTATATATGAAAATTGTAAACCAAGCTGAGGTACTGAGAGGTACTGTATGTGTGTACCCAGTATGGCAAAGCCTCTCCAGAAAAGGAGGAGAAGCACAGTGAAAGAATAAAACTGCAGTGAAATTCAAGAAGTGTCAGGCTGAAGTGGAGAAGCTGGATTGGTGTGAGTCACCATCCTTCCTGAAGCTGAACTCAATCTGCAGTCACTAAATTAAGATATAAGAGCAGCCCCTGCAGGTGGATTGTGTACCAGCAGACGGAAAGCTGTTTCTTATAAATACCGTCGCATCTCTTTTGTGTCACTTGTGGCCTTTCTTACTTTGTTCTTCTGTACCCTCAAGTTACAAGTTTAAGGTGAAGAAGGCAATCTGCTCCCTGCTGTGGACTGGCCGTCAGGAGCTGAATGACTCTGGTCTAATTACAGTGCCTTCCCTTCCCTATTTTGCCATTACTCAGTGTGTCAGTGTGGCTGTAATCAATGGGGGAAAAGGAGGAATGGTGGGAAAATGCAGGAAAACAGGGAAGCTCCAAAGATCTGGCAGCCAGTGTGTTTTATCTTTCTGCACAGTCAGCTCAAAAAGGTATAACTTTCCATATTTCCTTACAATACAAGGAATACCATTTGGCCCACCAAGTCTATGCCATCTCACTGAGCAATCCCATTTCCCCCAACAATTTCCCCTGTAGCCTGTTTTGCCCAGATTCCCATCAATTCCCCCATTATACACTAGGGGCAACATACAGTGACCAATTATTCTACCAACCCATGTCTTTGGGCTGCAGCAGAAACAGAGAGCACTTAGCACAGGCAGAACATGCAAACTCCGCACAGGGAGCACTGCAGGTCAGGACTGAACAGGCTAGAGCAGTGAGGCAGTGGCTCTACCAGCTGCATTAATATGTTGCCCCTTGTTTTCACTGGTCTCCCGCTGAAACTCCAGGAGGAGTCGGCAAAATCCATCGGAAGTGGTTGCACAAGGCCTCTGTTGTTCCCGTACCTTCCCACGTTGCTGGATAAGGGAGTGGGTGGAACTTGCAAGGCAGTTAACAGCTGGGGCACAGCCAGTGATGAGGTCATCCCAAACCTCAACAAGCACCCAAAACCACAGATGTAAAAGAAGTAGTTCACCAAATTGGCCCCTTGCTCAGGTGATAAAGGAGAAGAGGCTGTCAATGGGAGATAAGGTCAGAGGGTCACACAGCACAGAAACAGGCCCTTTGGCCCAGCACATTCATGCCAACCTTTTGTCCATCTACAGTAATCCTACTTCCCCGCACTGGATCCGTATCCTCCTATGCCTTGCCGATCTAAATGCCTGTCTAAATGTCTCGTAAACAATGTACCTAATTCCATCACTTCGTCCGGCAGCGAGTTCTGGATATCAACCACTCTCTGTGGAAAAAACTTCCCCCTCAGATCCCTTTAAAACTATTTCTTCTCATCTTAAACCAATGTCTGTTTTTGATACCCCTACCACGGGAGAAAGATTCTGATTATTTATCCTATCTATGCTTCTTATAATTTTATATACCTCTATCAGGTCACCCCTCAGTCTCCTTCACTCCAGGGAAAGCAAGCCCATAACTAAAGTCCTCCAATCCAAGTAACATCCTGGTAAGTCACCTCTGCACTCTCTCCAGTAAACCTCATTCTTCCTGTAGTGTGGCAACCAGAACTGCACACAATACTCCAAGTGCGGCCTAACCAGTGTTTTGTAAAGTTGCAACATAACATTGCAACTTTTACATTCTATGCTCTAACCAATGAAGACAAGCATGCCAGATGCTTTTTACACCACCCTATCTACCTGTGTTATCACTTTAAGGTAATTATGGACTTGAACCCCAAAGTCCCTTTGTTCATCAACATTACTTTGCGCCCTTCCATGTATGTATATGTCCTACCACTATTTGACTTCTCAAAATACATCACGTCGCATTTATCAGGATTAAATTCAATCTGCCAACATTCCGCCTCACTTTCTATCTGCTCTGTCCTGCTGTAGCCTTAGACAACCTTCCTCGCTATCCACCACAGCCCCAGCTCGACAGTGCATCAAGGCTTGAATTTATGTGGGGATAAAGGAAAGCAGGCTCCAGAGGTGGGTGCAAAGTTGTGCTGACACCCTGCTGCATTACACTGCTGCAGCACTCTCTGGAAGGAAACTCATGTTTGACCATCAAGCCACCCAAAGAATTACCTGATAATGTGTCTGGAATAACAGTGTGATTAAAGTAATTGCATTGGACAGTTTGAATCAACCCTAGATTCTAATTTGGATCTGAAGAATATGGGTATTGAAGGTCCTGCTTATTTGAATAAATGGTGGACAACCTACTGCTGCATGTGTTGGACCAATCAGCCTGCTCCTACCTCCAAGACAAGAAGTTATGTGCATGTCCAGCTCCAGAGAGCTGAGCATCTGATCAAAGCCGATTACTGATCGAGTGTTGGACTATCAAAGGTTCTAGCTTTTAAAACTTAAAACAAAAACAAAGCTCCATCTGCTTTCTCAAGTGGATGTACAAGATCACAGCACACTGTTTGAAGAGAATTGTCCTCCTCTGTGGCCTGGTCAATAACTATTCCTCGGCCAACACCAAAAGCAGATTATCTGTTTGTTTATCTGTGTGGCTTATATTTTCCATATTTCCATATGATATAGGTGGTGGTCATTTGGCCCAATGGGATTATACCAACTCTCAGAGCAATCCCATTCCTTTGCTAATTTCCCTGCATTTGTGTATGCATCTCCCCTCAATGTTATGCTCACAAGCTCATTATTTCCAAAAACAATTAACGGATCTTTGACTGGTAAGGAACTCTCTCACCTGCATCCAACAAGGAAGGAAAGGCAGCTCAGTGTTCAGGAATTCAGCACCATGTCTCTAATCAAATTTTATCAATGTGTTGACTGGGAGTTTAGTGTAACAGTGGAAGATTGATTGTCTCTCACTATCCATCTCCTCTTTCTCTCACACAACGCCTCTCTATCCTATATTAAATGTAGCCCCAGGAGTACAACATTATTGAGCATACCTATGTTAAGAGACACCTTCAGAATGACAGGTTCAGTGCCCCCCCCACCACCACTACCCCTGGGCCCACAGCCAGGTTCTGTGCTGTTATGTCTGGCTTGTTGGTCGCCAGCCACCATGCCAGGGTGAGAGGAAACAGGTGTGCGACTGGCTCAGATTTACCATAAATTAATCTCAAAAGCAGCATTGCATGGGGAATGCTGGAAACTGCATCAGAGTACAAGGATGAATTTTGAACAGAAGTCATAGTCATGGAGTTATACAGCATGCAAACAGGCCCTTCAGCCCAACTTGTCCATGCCGACCAAGTTGTCTAACTGAGCAAGTCCCATTTGCCTGCATTTGGCCCATACCCCTCTAAACTTTTCCTGTTCGTGAACCTGTCCAAATATCTGTTAGAAGTTGTCATTGTACCCACCTCTACAGCTTCCTCTGGTAGCTCGTTCCACATACCCAACACCCTCCGTGTAAAAAAAAGTTACCCCTTTGGTCTCTTACAAATTTTTGCCCTCTCATCTTAAGTCTATGTCCTCTAGTTTTCGACTCCCCTACCCTGGGAAAAAAGACTCATGAGTTTACATACCTCTGTAAGGTCGCCCCTCAGCCTCCCACTCTCAAGTGTCCAATCGCGTTTCTGGAATGGTACTTTTCGATCCGAAAATGGCTACAATCTCATCCCTTTGCAGGAAAAGCACTCATTTTCAGACACACAGTGCTGAAAAAAAATTGGCGGCTAGATTTCTAGGCTAAAATGTTTGTAGAGGAGTGCAGCTGTGTCTCTAGGCCAGGCGGTTGCTAGGAGTACAGGGGTATAATGTCGGGAAATGCAGCTTTGATCTTGTCCTATTGCTGTTCAAGCTCACCTGGAGAATGCGACGGTCATGCTCGCTGCTGCTCAAGGCCTTCTGCAGCTGCTGGGCCTTCTCCTGGAGGGCCGAGGCACTGGCTACCTTGTCGGACAGCGATAGGGACAGGCTCTGCACCTTGTCCTTCAGCTGGCTCTCACCCTCCTCGGACTTGGCCAGCGAGGAGTTCAGCCGGTCCACCGTCAGCTGCAGGCTGTTGGCCTTGGAGTGGCTATCGGCCACCTGCCTCTGCAGGGTTTCGATGCGCTCCTGCAGCACCTGGATCTCAGCCTCGCGGTCGCTCGTCACCAGCCTTGTTCTCTGCAGCTCCCCCTCCAGTGAGCGGCGAGCCAGCTCCAGCTTCGTGATGCGGCTCTCGGAGGCGTCAAGGATCTCCTTCAGCTTACGCTTGTCGTTCTCCAGCTTGGCCTCATTAGCTTTTATTTTGCTCATCTTGTCCTAGAGTTAAAGCACAAAGAACGGAGCCACACTTTACATCCCTTGTGTTAGCCAGGGCTCAGTGGGTAGCACACTGATGCAGCCGTACAGCATGGAAACAGGCCATTCATCCCACCACTTCCATGCTGACCAGTGGGCACCTTCTGTATTAATCGGTTAGCGTAATGCTTTACAGTGCCAGTGACCCGGGTTCAATTCCGGTCACTGTCTGTAGGGAGTTTGTATGTTCTCCACGCGTCTGCGTGGGTTTCCTCCGGGTGCTCCGGTTTCCTCCCACATTCCAAAGACGTACAGGTTAGGAGCTGTGGGTATGCTATGTCGGCGCCGGAAGCGTGGTGACACTTGTGGGCTGCCCCCAGAACACTCTATGTGAAAGATGCATTTCACTGTGTGTTTCGATGTACATGTGACTAATAAAGATATCTTATCTTATCTTCCTGACTTGGCCTGTAGCCTTCTATGTCTGGGCGATTAAGTGCTTGTCTAGACACATTTTAAATACTGTCAGTGATTCTGCTTCCACCACACTCTCTGGCAGTGCATTCCAGGTACTCACCACTCTCTGGGTGTAAAAGGTCCCCCTCACCTCCCCTTTGAATCTCTTCCCCCTTATCCTAAATCTACATCCTCTTGTTTTATCTACCCCTCATATGCAGAAAAGTTTCCTGTGGTCTACCCCATCCTTACCCCTCGTAGTTTTATGTACCTCAATCATGTCCCCTCCTAACCTCTTCTGCTCCAGGGAAGGCAGACGTAGCCTCTCCAGTCTCGCCTCAGGCTTTCTGTAAGTCAGGGGATCGTGGGTTCAGGTCCCACTTCAAAGATGACCAAAATAACTAGGGCTTGGGCTTCATTCCAGAACCAAGTTACAGAAGGTCTTTGGGATGTGAGAGCATCCGGAGGAAATCTTCACAGTCACAGGGAGAACATGCAAAGTACACACAGACAACGCTGGAGGTCAGGATTGAACCTGGGTCACTGGAGCTGTGAGGCAGCACCTCTACTAGCTATGCCACTGTGAAACCAAACTACTTAATGAGATGCCAGGGAAGCTTGAACAGAGGAGAATGAGGTGGAGAGATTTGGGGAGGGAACTCCAGAGCCAGGCAGTTGAAGGTACAGTGGCAATGGTGTCATAATAAAATATGGGGGCATGCAAGAGCTCTGAATCTGGGGAGTGTAGAGATCTCGAAGAGCTGGAGAGCTAGAGGACAGCTGAAAAGTAGGGAAGTAGTTACCATGAAGAGATTTAAAAATAAAGTTGTTTTAATATCAGGAGACTGGTTAACCAGGGGCCAATAGAGATTGGCGAGGGAAGGATTCTCTGGGAACACGGCACTTCTTCAGTGCTGATCTCAAATGCCTCCCCGATCTCCTTTGCCCCACCACTGTCAGTCTCACCTTTAGCTGCATGGGCCTTGAGTTCTGGAAATTCCTGCCGAAACCTCTCCCCTTTCCATTTCCCCTTTAAGATATTCTTTAAAATCTCTCTTTGACCAAGCCTTCAATCATCTGCCCAATGTCTTTGTGACTCAGAATGATTTGTTCTCTGATTAGACTCCTGTGGAGCACTTCAGGCATTTTTCTCACTGCATTTAAGATGCTATATAAATGGGAATTGTTGTTGTTGCTAGAGTGTAGCGAGGTGCCAATTCACAGAAACCTGGAGCTTACTAAGGATTAGTAACCCAGCAAGCTCTTCAGTTATCCACTGAACCACCAGAAACTGAAGCCTCATGTTAACCCAATAATGTTATCCTCATGCCACTCACAGCCCTCCCCCACCCACCCCCACATTCCAGCTCCCAGTGCAACCATCAATGTTTTCAGCACTTGGTTTTTATAACAGCAACTGTACTTCACACTGTCAGCCTTGCTCTAGGCCTTCATTACAGATGGACCTGACTACACCCACAGGGGCGCTTAGCAATGTGACATGGCTGCTCTGTCAGCCAAATATTTTCCACAAGTGTGCTTCTGTTCCACGTCCCCAATCCAGGAGACTACCTCTCTCAGTGTATATGCTTTCTCTCTGCCAGACCTGTTCCCAGCAGTCAATGCCAAGAGAAATATGAAGTATTTGTCTGTACCACAGCCAGTGCATACGACTTCATTCCAGACACTCACCAGCTAATTCAGGAACTTCCAGTACTGCTAAATGAAGCCTGTGGGGTTTCCTTGGATACCTTTGACTCCTTCAGAGCAATTTTTAAGGATGTCTCATCTAATCCTTATATTAACTGGATAAGCAACCAGAATGATTCTTCATGCTTATTTTACTCAGAAGAGCATCTTGCAAATTAATATTGTAGCCCAGGACAGTAGGATAAACTTCCAGCTTAATGAACAAGATTCTGGTGTTCTAGATCTGCTTTACAGGGGGTCCTGTGAGATCCAGGCACAGTTTATTCCTTTCAGAGGCAGACTGGCCTACACTGACTGAAGTTTGAAGTGATCCTATTGAGCCAAACACAGTTCTGAGTAGGGTGGACAGAGGAGATTGCTGGGTGGTTCTTCCTCAGGTTGGAGTTTTAAGGGAAGTCAGAGCTAGAGGATAAGCACAGCTGAGTGAGGTGGACATTTCAAGGCTAAGGTCAATAAGTTTTGGTCAGGAAAGGTTATATTGATCAGGCAGGAGAGTGGACAAGACGGAATCAGCCAGAATCCTACTGAACGGAGTAGCAGGCTCAAGAATAGTGAATATTGCTCCTGTTTCTTTTTTTTTCCCCTATTCTTACTTTTGTAGGGCTGGAATATTTCCTAACCCTTTTATTTCATAATTCCCCTTAAACACCACCCTAAAACCATTCTTTGATCTGGAAGGGAAAAAGATTCCTTTTTCCCTCCACCATTGCAATTTTATCCCCTTCTCACCCTAAGGTGACACTTGCTGGAGTGGTGCTCTGTACAGTCCCATTGAATGAAGCACCGAGTGATTCACCCTGTGGTGTCACTTGGTGTCTCATTCAATTGAACTAGAAAAAGAGTTAGTGGGATGAGCATTTCATCCCCGACTTCAGGGCCTCCTGACCCGATAGTAGAACAGTTACTGACCAGACCACAGAAGTACTTAAGTTATGTCATTGAAACATACAAGATTCTGAAGGGGCTTGACAGGGTGGATGCTGGAAGGGTGTTTGCTTTGGCTGCATTATCTGGCAGTACGGTGCATCGTCTCAGGATAAAGCATCAGAAGTTTAAGACTCTTAGGAGGAACTTCTTCATCCAGAGGGTTGTGACTCTTTGTGACCACAGTCAAGGCTGCTCCACAATTGAGTATGTTCAAGGTTGAGATTAAAATATTGTTGGACTCCAAATGAATCAGGGGATGTAGGGATCCAGCAGAAAGGTGGAGTTGAGGAAGAGGACCAGCTGCGATCTAGTGGGATAGGTGAGCAGTTTGAAGGGCAGTGGAGCCTGTTCCAGTTCTTGCCTCCATTTTACGTGGGATGTGTTCAGACCACGAGAGGTGCTATATAAATGGAAGTTTCTTAATTATTGGTGTTACAGACCTAATTCTGCACAGGGCAACTATCAACCACTCCTTCCCACCCCCACTATCATCAACTGCACCTTCTTCCCACCCACCACCTCCCTGATACTACTAAAGGGCAAACAAGCAGTTCCCTTTTAATGGGAGTGTGGTTATGGGCAGTCACTGGTGTTGTGGAGCTTATGGTGACAGGGGCAAGTGAGGTGGGTTGGAGCGTGGTTAGAGATGTCCAGCTAAAGTCACCACCCCATGGGGTTTACTGGGCTGTGAGGTTGAGTAGGGAACTTTATCTTTGAAGCTTGAAACACTCTGGGCAGCTGATAGAAAAACACAGGTGAGGGGAAGGGAATGGAGGAGGAAGTCACCGAGGGTGAAGCATTATTGGGTAAACCCTGCTGGGAATTGTGCGGCTGGGATGGGGTGCAGGGACACCATGATCAGTGAATTACAGTAGTGGCTGTATGTTGTGTCCTGCTTCCAAAATACCATTCCACTGACCTCCATGGGACTGCGCTGGATACAGAAAACCACAGGCAGCTGCTCCTGTATTAATACCATTGACTAAGAATAAATTTCTGGCCACCTGCCTCCAGGTGCACAGATGGATTTGGATGAAGTGCCAAGTGGCAACTGGTGCCTGTGGAACTGAATTCTGGAGGAAATAGGTCAGTCAGGAGGAGCAGAGAGGTCCAGGGGAAGTAAGGATGAGACAAGTCAAAGGCTACTCACCTCAAGCACCTCAAGGGCAGCATAATGGCATAGCAGGTTGTGGTGCTGCCTCACAGCTCCTATGTCCTGGGTTCAATCCTGACTTCAGGTATTGTTTGTGTGTCCGTGTGGAGTTTATAAAATCTCCCTGGGACTGCACTAGTTCACCCAGGTGCTCCGGTTTCCTCCCACATCCCAAAATTGGCTGTTGCAAATTCCCCCTAGTGTAGCTGGGTGGCAGCAGAATCAGTATGGAGTTATGGGTATGTAAATGAAAATAGTTTACAGGGAATAAGTTGGGGAATGGGATTGATCAGATTGCTCTGGGAGATGGCAGCAACTCGATGGGTTGAATAACCTCCTTCTATGTTGTATTGGAATAGAAGGCCCAATAATAACACTGTACATTAAGGTAGGACAGTGTATTGCAGGATAACACACCCTCTTTGTCATTCTATCATAGTGCTGTTACAGAGTCACAGCGGGTCCTGGTATCCACGCACTCTGGTTTCTCTTTTAGTTCTGCACTCGATAACTAAAAGAGAAATCAGACAAACCATACAGCCTGGACCCTAACGGTCTTGCATCAGGAAAGAATGATCTAACTGCTCGGGAGAATTTATTAATAACTAAAAAATTGGTTGTTTTTATTGGATTTCACTAAATTCTCATTTGCACCTTCAGGATTAAATGCCTTCTCATGTAACCACTTGAGTGGTTAAGACACTCGTGCAATAGACATGTGACCCTTGTTATAACTGCAGGGCTGAGCTCCCCCTTTGCACACAAGGTAGGTGCACTTCCCGATTTAAGCCAGTGGCAACCCCCCCAGGTCAGGGGTAATAGGAACCACACTACAACTAGTGTCAAATCTAGGCTTAGTGCAGGAGAAAAAGTTTCAGCTTACAGGAACCAGTGCCTAAGTATCTGGTCATTACTGGTTTGCATATGAAAGTAACAGTCATGTTTCCCTGGATGAGGCTAAAAAGTTCTTCAGGCAGCATCTGTGGAGAGAAAATGGACAGTCAACGTTTTGAGTCAAAACCCTTCATCTGGACCCGAATCATCAATTCTCCATTTCCCTCCACAGATGCTGCCTGACCCGCTGAGTTCCTCCAGAATTTTGTTTTTTGCTCCAGATCCAGCATCTGCAGTCTCTTGTGTCTCCTGTCAACAAAACGTACTTCACTGGCTGTAGAGCAGTTTGGGACGGGCTGGACTTGTGGAAGATGAATAAGTGAAGGAGATGCCCATATCCCTGCTGTGAGTCAACATCGTTAGAAAAGGACCAAAGATGGAACTGGTGGCTAGCACACCCTTACATTCTGTGGAAGGAAGAGGTGCTGGGTGACTGCATCAGCCTTACCTGTGTGGTCCTCCTCTCGGTGTCGGCTGACTGGATAGTCCTCTCCAGTGTGGCAATCTTATCAAGCAGTACTTTGCGCTCTCGTTCATTGCGACGGATTGTCTCTTCCTGCAGCATTAGTGCAGTCTGAGCACTGGTCAGCCTCCCATCAATGCCCTTCTTACCTGGAAATACAAGGATTGTCACTCGGGAGTCAGTACCAATCCCACCAGACCAGCCGAGAAACGCACGATTCGAGAGATTAGCTGCGTGACCAACCTTCCTCGCACTCAGCCAACGACTTCTGCAGCTGTTGCAAGCAGCTGCTGACATTGTCCCGATCGGACTCCAGCTCTTTCAGCTGTCTGCTCAGGTTAGAGCCTTGAATACGGGCTTCATCCTGAGGGGAAAGTTGACAGAATTAAGATACGATATTTATTTATTAGTCACATGTACATCGAAACACACAGGGAAATGTACCTTTTTGCATTACTGAGAATGAGCTGGGGGCAGCCCGCAAGTGTCGCCACTCTTCCGGCGCCAACATAGCATGCCCACAGCTCCTAACCTGTACATCTTTGGAATGTGGGAGGAAACCGGAGCACTTGGAGGAAACCCACGCAGACACGGGGAGAATGTACAAGCTCCTTACAGACAGCGGCGGGAATTGAACCCGGGTTGCTGGCACTGTAATAGCGTTACGCTAACTGCTACACTACCGTCTCTGGGCAGCCCCTCAGGAAAAAGAAAGTATAAAAACAAAAAGACAATTGAGCTTGTTCCTTACAATCAGTACAGTAAATACTTGGATTGCACATCAAGTCTATCAGCTTCTGGAAAATGGATGATCATTACAGCTGAAACTGTGTTGATGAAGAGATGATGAAAACATCTCATCTGACGGACTCACTATGTTCTTGGGGGTGTAGGTTTGCATGTCTGCATGCTGTACATTGGGAGGGTTTGCAAGTCCTCCAAGTCTGACTATAGCTTCCATTCAGCAAAGCTGAATGCAAGGTCTCACAAGTTTTATTCCCTCTTGCTTTCTTTTCAAATTTACCAAGTAAATGAGGCCATGAAGTGGTTTGTCATTCTAACCAAACCTCGCTTATCTGTTTTAAGAAAGTCAGGGTGCAGCTCTCTCACTCCCACACATGGAAACTTAATTAAAGTTGAATTCTTCTGACACTTCCCTTGACAGTATTTATAAACTGCTCTGAGTTACCCCAACTCTGTGTTGCCTCTGACTGACTTTGGACTCCTATTATAAATGAAAATGCCTTTCCATTATAAGAATGTCCAAATTTTTCTTTCTTGATCCATTTCTGTTAGTTAATGCTAACTGTTTTTCCAATCTTCCACCACCAATTTTCATCTTATTGACCACACTACACTACTTTTGAGAATGTTCCCAAGAAGTCATTGTGAGTCCATTTTCTTTGTTTATTGCAGCAATCGCTAGCTTTTCACCTCTCCCAGGTCCCTGGTCCCTCCTGCATAACATTAACCCAAAATATACAGCAGTCTGGTCTATGAAACTTTACAACAGATCGGTCGCATGCAGTATAAGGTGTATTTGCAAGCTCCCAATACCTTAATAACTAATTCAGTCCTGAACACTGCCTAAGGTGTTTCTTCTAGTGCCAGCATTTACCAGTGAATTACTGTACATCAAATGTATTTCGTGCAGACAGGCCAATTGGCCTTTGCCAGAGTTGATGTTCCAGTGGAGATCACTCACCCTCCTTCACCTAACCTTACCCCCTTAGGGTGCTTCCCAAGTTGTCACCTACATGTGTCCATGTCCTTTGTGTCACCAACTTTTGTGGAAGAAAATCCACGATCTAAGCAACCCTCTGGATAAGAACACTTCTCCCAAATTCCTCACTGGATTTGCTGACGACTATCTTATTCTCAGGTCCTGAACTTACTCACAATGCAAACATCTTCCACTTTATCGACTTTTGAAAACCCAATTTACTCAGCCTTCCAGAGCCCCAGTGTCATTAGTCTTTCCTAATCATTTTAATCTATCAGTCCTGGTACTCTGAAAACATTAACTGCACCTTCTGTAATACCTGCAAAAAAATCACAAACTCTTAACCGACCTCAGCCAAAACCCTTATGACAGCTCCTGCCTCCCTCCCTGTGCCAGCATTCTCACTTCATGTCCTTACCCGGTCCCGCTGCGCATCTCTCAGTTCCTGAAGGAAGGCTCGCAGTGCTGCTCGAACCACTTCAGGGTCGATGTCTGCCCCAAACTGCTCACTGCGGGTGGGGGAGTGCGAGCGCTCGGGTGACGTAGGGTGGGACGTGGTGCTGTGCTCCGGGGTTCCGGTCCGAGGGATTGGGCTGCCCTGACCATCTGTTGTGGTGGCGAAGGTGTTGTCAAGACCTGAAATCACACAACAACATCTACAATGTTGCTACACGGACAGTAGGCTCACCCCCGAGGTGCTGGATCCTGTGTTCAAGTCCCACTCCAGAGTCTTCATCACAAGATCCAGCTGATGCTCCAGTGCATTGCTGAGAGAGCACTGCCCTGTCACACCAAACTCTGGAGACACAAGAGACTGCAGATGCTGGAATCTGCTGGAGAAATGATTCCCCTCCCCACCTCCCTTTCACCGTCCTCTCCTATCAGATTCCATCATCTTTAGCCCTTCCTCACTTCCACCTATCACCTCCCAGCTTCTGACATCATTCCAACTCTCCCCTTTACCTCATCTGCCTATCACCTCCCTCACCTGGATCCTCCTATCGCTAGACAGCTCTTGCTCCACCCCTCCCCTCCACCTTTTTTTATACTAACCTTCTCCTCTCTTTCTTTCCAGTCCAGATGAAGGGTCTCAACCCAAAACATTGACTGTCCATTTCACTCCATAGATGCTGCCTGACCTGCTGAGTTCCACCAGCAGTTTGTGTGTTCTCCAGCATCTGCGGTCTCTTGTGTCTCCATGCTGTAATTGTTGACGTTTCGGGTTGAAACCCTGCACCGGGACTGAGAGCTCTGCCTTCTCAGGGGGATGCAGAAAAAGCCACTTGCAACATTTCAAAGAAGTATCCCCTGTTCCTTGGGAAATAGTTAACCTGAGTCATCATCACTTAAAGCAGACCATCTGATCTTTATCACGCTCCTGTTTATGGAACCTTGCTGTGTCCAAATTATCTCTCACAGCTCCACATCACAACATTGCCAGAGTGATACAAAGAGTTTTGTACTTGCAGCTTTGTATAATATCTTCATACTATTGTAGGGAGTGAACACCATCTGCTGGTTACCTCCATTCCTCATCCCCAAGCCTGAACAGTGGGCCTTGTCTACTGAACCATGGGGAGCATCACATCATGGCTTATCCTGTCTTTGGCTAATACCTACATACTTTCTGATTGGATGATGCAGGTACCTGGGGTGAATAATTTCTCTCCTCCCTCGATGCACAGAGACTACGTGCGTGCCCCCCTTACTCCAGCTGATATTGCTGGGTCTGAGTTCACCAGCTAAGCTGGAACAGCCCACCTAAGATGAGCATCATATTAGGTGGGATACTCAGGGAAAAGCCACTTTATGTATTCTCCCCCTCACACTTTCCATTCAATTCTCTCAATGGTTGTTGTGATTGTCAAGAATTTGTGAATGTTGTTGTTGCTATTGCTGATTGGTGACCCTCGCTGTCCTTCTGTTGGCTGATGGCCCCTCTCATTGCCCTTATGGCCCTCTCATCCAGTCTTGCTTCTTGTGCTGAGGTTGAGACTGGTGGCCACCAAATGGGATATGTATTTTTCATGCCAGCGACTCTCAGAGTTATAGATTCTTACAGCATGGAAACAGGCCCTTCCGCCCAATTTGTCCATGCCGGCTCTGTTGCCCAGCGAGCTCATCCCATCTGCCTGCATTTGGCCCATAGCCCTCTAAACCCCTCGTATCCATGTATTTATCTAGATGGTTTTTAAACATTGCTAATGTGCCCGCCTCAACCTGATTGTTGACTCTGAACAACAATCATCTTTTCAGGGCTTGCACTCCTGTGTATATTTACAAACTTTCAAGGCAGCTCGGTTGATGGTTGATAGGGATTGGAATAATTTTGTCTCAACCAGCGAGGCCCCTGTGTTCATAAGAGCCTCTTTATGAGCTATGATGTGAATTGAGGTATCCTGAAATAAAGGCAGAAAATGTATTGAGAGAGAAATGGGAAAAAAAAGACTAAAGTGGGTGTTGGGAGGTGGAAGTTGGCACTGGAGAAAAACTCAGAGAAAGAAATCTGAAGAGAAGGAGAGACGGAATGGGTGAAGCGAATTATGAAAAGGATGGGAATAGTCACAGACAGAGTCATGCAGCGCAGAAGCAGGCCCTTCAGCCCAACTCGTCCTTGTCGGCCAAGATGCCTATCTATTCTAATCCCCTTTTCCTACATTGGGCCCAGATCCCTCTATTCCTTTCTTGATCACGTACCTGTCCAAATGCTCTTTAAACGCTGTAATTGTACCAGCCTCAACCACTCTCCCTGCAGCTTGTTCCATATACCCACTGCCCTCCGTGTGGATAGCCACTCAGACCTCCAGTAAACATTTCCCCTCTCACCTTAAACCTATGTCCTCTAGTCTTAAACTCCCCTACCCTTGGAAAAAGACAGTGACAATCTACCCTATGCCCCTCATAATTTTATTATAGAGGTTTATAAGAAGGTCAATGACAAAGAAAGTGAACTAGACACAGGGACAGAAAATAAGGGCAGAGTTTGAGAAGGGTGAAAGAAATGAAAACTGAACCTGATTCAGGCATGATATTCTCACTTTGAGCAGGCAACCCTGAGGGAACATGTTTCCTTTGGATTCTGCCGTCTTCAATAGAAGGGCTCCATTCACTTCATCCATCTCCTGGCAATAGCTAGGGAATAGAGGTGAGGGAAAGAGAGCGCACAAGAGAGAAAGAGAGAGAATGAGAAAGAGAGAGAGGGGGAGAGAGAGAGAGTGCAAGAGGGAGAATGAGAATACGAGAGCAGGACAGAGAAGGTGATCAGTAAAGGGAGAAAACAGAAATACAGAGGGAGGATCAGAGGCCAGTTTTGACAGAGGTCAGAAGGATCAGGAGGAGCTTGGAAACATGGAGTCTGGGATCAGGAGTGGAGATTGAGAAAATTGAATAGTTTGGAAGGAACATAGGGATTAATGGAAACTGAGAGGTGATTGGGAAGGCCAGGAGGAGAGTGCGTGTGTGGGAGAGTAAAAATTTTATGTATTCATTCACTGGGAGTAGGATTTGCTGGCAAGGCCTGAATTTATTGCCAATCCCTACCTGCCCTACAGACGCCCCTTTCTTTACAACCCAATTACTTGTTGAGCTGTTTCAGAGTGTAACTAAGAGTTAACTATCTTTTGCAAAGCAACTCCTACGCTGACAGCTCAATTCGATTAGAGTTCTAGGAGAAACAGCAGAAATTGCTCTGAATTATTTGTCAGGCTCATTTACCTTTAGTCGGAGACTGTCGTCTGTGGGGTGAGGCACTTTGTCCACGGATTACGGGACTCTGTGTCCGCCCGGTTCGGCTGATTCCCAGTGTGCGGCGGAGTGCAGAGTGCAGGCAGCTCAGCTTGAACTCCATGTCCCGCTTCAGCCCCTCTAACCGTGCGAGCTCGCCCTCCAACCCGTTTACCCGTCCCTCCGCAGCACTCAGCTTCAGGCAGAGCTCATGAATTTCGACCTGAGCTTTCTCCAGCTTCAGCTCGAGGTTGCGCGCGTTGTCCAGCAGCTTCTTCCCGTTTCCCTGAGCTTCTTCCAGGCTCCCCAACAGGTCCTTCTCTCGGATGCAGAACTTGTGCTCTGCTTCCGTCATCTTCCGCTGAAGGTTGGCCAGCTGCAACAGGAGAAGAAAGTCAAAAGGCAATCCAGATATTGGAAATCTGAAATAAAAATAGAAAATGCTGGAAACACACAGGCAGCATCTGTAGAAAGAGAAAGAGTGTTAACACTTCAGGGTCCAGACCTCTCGTCAGAACTGGGAAAGAGGGAAAACAAGTTGTACAGAAGGTAGGGTGGGTAGAACAAAGGGAATACGTCTGGTGTGGATTAATCCAGCAGTCGGAAACACATAATGCTTCTTTGTCTTTGTTGAGTGTTACTAATAGCAGGACTGTGGGACATGCCCAGCAAGCCAGGCTATACTAATGGAGAGAGTAATACTGAGCCAAAGTCACAGATGGATGACTGGCAGAAGTGGCCGGTCCTGATACAGACAGAAAGAAGGATGAGATACCTAAAGTTGGACAAAAATTAGCAACGTATAACACAGGCAAAGAACCATCATGAGTTTCACATTAACCCATCTGGTCTAACCTTATCAGAGATTTCCCTTTGTTCTACTGTCCCTCTCTCACCTTCTCCACACTGAAAACTAACTCAGTTTCTCTCTTTCCCAATCCTGACAAAGGATCTCGGACCTGAAACATTATCTTTGTTTCTCTCTCCACAGAGGCTGCCTGACCTGTTGTGTATTTCCAGCCAATCCCTGTTCATTGTGCAATAACAATACACTCTCTGGGAATCCAAATTCTTCTAGAGTCCAAAGAGGAGAGTTAAGGGGCTACAGATGCTGGAGTCAGGAACAACAACCAAAATGCCGGAGGTACCTTTTCCCTCCACAGATGCTGCCTGACCCGCTGAGTTCCTCCAGCAGTTGTTTTTTGCTTCAGCTTCCAAATCCTGCTCAGTCTCCAATGTGTCCATTCACACCACCCCAGTAACAGCAGTTTTATAGACATTTGCAATCCAGATGGTAAATCAGATTGCAAAAATACTGAACAAACAAACAAAGCTTTCTCCCAAGAGATGAGTAAATTTATCTCACGAGTAGTTGAGCCATACATAGCATAAACATCTGTATTCAATGAGTTCAAATGTGGTTTTTATACAGTACCAGAGGACACAAATTTGAGCCAATTACCAAAAGAACCAAAGGAAAGATGAGGATATTTTTGTTCACACAAACTGCCTGACAGAATAATGGAAGAGGAGTCATTAGTAACTTTGAATTGCACAAGTACATCCAGAGACAAATTGTGGGATTATAGAACAGAACAAGAGTGAGGAAAATCAGATAGCTAGGACAGCACTGTGGCACAGCTGGTAAAGCTGCTGTCTCACAGCCCCAGTGACCCTGCTTCAGCACCCAACTTCTGTTGCTGAACATGTGGAGTTTGCACGTTCTCTCAGTAACCTTGGTGCTCCAGTTTCCTCCCACATCCCAAAGATGTGCAGGTTGGTAGGTTAACTGGCCACTATAAATTGCCACTAAAGTGTAGGTAAGTGGTAGAGTCTGGGTGGGGGGAGTTGATGGGAATGATAGGAGAATAAAATGAGATTGGTGTAGGATTAATAAATGGGTGCATGACGGTCGGCAGGGACTCAGTGGGTTGAAGGGCCTGTTTCCGTGCTGTCTGACACTATGAGCTCTTTGAAAGAGCCAGTGAAGAAATGATGGGCTGTTACACCTCTGTCTTTACTGTATGATTCCTGCTCGTGTTATTAAAAACTCGGGTATTACAAGGTTGCCAAAGTCAACCTTGTATTTTGTAGGCAAAGTTTATTCAGGTCTCGTGATTCTTGTCACTATGCTGCAGCACCTGCAAGAAGACGCGGATTGGGTGTCATGCAAGGACAAAATTACATTTGGCTATGAATCCCATGCACAAGACCATAACCTTCAGGCGCAGTCTGGCTTGCAAAGGACCCTGGCAAGAGTCGGCACTTATAGAATGGGCAGAGAGAAATCCAACGGGACAGATAGAAAAAAGGAAACAAACGAGTGATTTGTATTTAGGTCACAGTCCAGCTTATGCTTAAAGTGAGATCAACCATTCACCTCTTTCCGAGTGGATTCTCTGCTGGCTTCAGTTTGCAGAATTTTCTGTTTCAGTTCAAATGACTCGCGTCTGTTCTCTTCCCCTCGCTGTTCATCCAGAGTCACTCGGGTCTGGAGATCCACAATCTCTTTGCTCTTCTTCATGTTTTCACTGTCCAATGTCTTCACCTGATGGGTTGGTGGGGGGTGGGAATTAACATGAACTGTTTGCAAGAAAAGAAGACCATCTCTGCTCAAATGAAGTGGAGGGCTCCGCTGTGTTATGTCAGATGCAAGAATCCCCAACTATTGACCACCAGACCTTAGGCAGTAGAGGCTTAAATCCCACTGCTGGACTAGAAACTCCCCTCTGCGCTAAAGCAAAGGAGCCTTCCCACCATGACTATAAATTAAAAATACTTCATTAGTTGCAAAGTGCCAAGAATGTGGAAGGCTGGAGAAATACTCAACTTTCTTTTAATGATCAAGGGAGAAATTGGACATGATAATGGACATCAATAAAACTTGGACTTTAACAGTGACATAAAGTAAACTAACAATCTGAAATGATTTAACTATGATGCACAAAGCCTCATCAAGCTGTGAGCTTAATGACACTCTCCGACTTCCAGCACTTCCCATGTGCCAGAAGGAAGCTTGTAACATGGTGGACAATGTGTCCCATTTTCCTACTATTTTCAACCATAGTGATGTCTAGCTCCAAGGACCCCTTCTTTCGAATTTCTCAACCCTAAAGATATCAGCAACCAAATGGCAATGAACCAGCCCGATTCTCAAATGCAAGCACGGATAAAGGGCACTCAATCCAAAGGATGGTCCTAGTCCAAGTACAGGTAGCAGTTCACCAAGCCAGCATTACACCTGAATATGAATAACCACAGTAATGAGTGGAATTCAATCTGGGAATAGCTAAACAAGGTGAAGGATGATATTACAGAAAGATATTATGAGACAGGGTGGACTGTTGGCAGAAGGACATTAGCAAAACACTTTTAGGAGTAGATATCATTTAAAACTTAGCAAGACTGTCCATTTCTCATAGATCACAACACTGATCCTTTTTCTGTCATGTCCCTTAATTGAATTTTCCTCCATTCCCCATTTATACTTACATCTTCAAAATTATTACTGATAAATTATTCCAAAATTCAATTACTCCACCACCTTTCCTCTTAAAAGTAACTTGCTGATTTGTTTTTGATTGAGGTATGTTACCTGAAACTTAAATCCTTCCCCTTTGAAATGTTACATTTCACAGTCTTGGAATTGCACTGATGTCACTCCTTTTCCAACGAAAACCCAAAGGACAATTTCTAGCCCATGCATTCACCATGGGGCAAATATCAGAGGACAAGGCTGGCTGGTATGGAATACTCCATCCCTTCCCATTTAAAATGGTCCTTCTAGCTGAGATTTACACCAAGATATTATAAACTCAGTTACACACAATGATCGTTCCTCCTCCCTTTTCCTCAGAGCTACCTGTCGACGCAGGTCTTGAAGCTCCCGCCGTGCCTCCAGACGGGATTTCTCGACTTCTCGGAGACTTGCCCGAAGATCTGCTGATTCCTTCTCACAGTTTGCTTTTGCCTCTTCCAGAACAGAGAGCTTCTGTTCCTTCTCCTCGTTGGCTCGTTTCAAACTGAAAAACACAGTAACGCAGGAACTTCCTCAGTAACAACTGCAAAAGCCACTTATGGGTTTCTCTCCTCTCCTGAAGGTGTTGAATCCCTGAAGGGCAAAGTTGCCAGGACACAGGCAGCCCTCTGCTACGGGGCATCAGTAGTTGCTGGTACCCATGGAGCCCACCCCCAGGTACATGTGAGACCTCCAGCTGGAGCCAGAGGCAACGTATTTGTGTTTCTTACTCAAACTCCATCAAGGGCACCTGGTTGCCAGTTCAGTTCTGTACCTTATTCTTTCGCTCTCTGTTTTCTTGATGTTGGATCTGAGCTCCTCGTTCGATTGCTGAACTGCCTCCTTCTCCTTCACTTCATCAGTTACTGAGCGCTTTAAGTCCAGGATTTCTTTGCGCTGGACCTCCTGAGTCTCCTGCTGTTCTCGGATCTTACGGTGAGCTTCGATCAGGTCACGCCGGATGCTGTCGCGGGCGTCTTCAGCCACTTGAAGCTGTGTCTTTAGCTCCTCCACCTGCACAGGCAAATTAGTGTTTACTCTCTAAAACATGGGTTAGCTAGGCAGTAAGTGCACCCTAGCCAAAAACCTCAATTACACTGCAAGCTGTCTGCTTTTTTCCTCATAGATTGACTCAACCAGGAACATTCAGGACTGGCTGAATTGCCACATGCAGCTCTTCGTACCAAGTCTATGTAGATCATGAGAACCATCACTGATGAATCCGATTAACTACGTTACAACGTGGACTACATTGCCTGTAAAATGCTTTGTGACACTGGGGTTGTGAAACGCACTATGTAAATGCAGGTCACTCTACACTTTTTAAAAGAATTAGCCTTAGCGCCACAGGATTATAATTAGTCAGTGTCCCCAGCCCTTTGGTAACTGAAGTGTGGACATTTGGGCAATGTGTGGGAGCTGGGCTGTCATTGGCACTGACTTCTCCCTAACTGTTTTGCACCCTTTTGTCATTTAGCCCATGCAGAATAACTACTTGGTGGAGAGACTGGAGTTCAGTTAACATACCTGCCACTGGTCCCCAGCAGGAGAGGAGAGGAGGAAAGACACCTTGGTAGGTTAACTGGCTACTGGAAGTAGCTACTAGTGCAGGTAAGTAGCAAAAGAATCGACACAGCAAGCTGGTGGGCTGGAGAGCAAACACGATGCAGGGAAATAAGATGAAGGGGAATTGAACTGATGGGATTGCTTTGTTGGAAGCCAACATGGACTTCATGGGCTGAATGGCTGTGTCACAATAAATATGTGACATAATAGAAGAGAGAAAATATTTTTCACAGGAGGATGGATTGATTCAGGAGAATAACAGAAAATCAAAGGAGGGATGTTATATTAAAAGAAAGTTAATCTGCAGCAGCAAAACACACCCATTTTTTATTACAAAGTAGGATCATTTGGGGTGACACTAAGTGCTGAAGAGTACCAAATGGAGGAACACAGCTGAGAACAGCAGTCCCTCCTTTCACACCATCCAAAGGACCTTTCCTGGATTCTGCATTAGTGGATGCAGTATCCAACTGGAATTAAATCCCAAGTCTCTGATCCCTCTAGTGCTGGCAAAGAAAAATATGGACAGATTTGCCAAATGTTGCTGAAATGAAGGCAGACGGTATTAAAGAGCGAGTGGCAGCATGGATAGGAAGTGGATCAAAGCACATGGAGAAGGGGTTAGGGGATAATTTATTTACAGACTGAAGGTATAATTATCATGTTGGGTCTACTACTCTGCTTCCCATCTGTATATAATAATCTGGTCTTGGATACAAAGAGTACAATATCAAAATTTGCAAACAACACTAAAGTAGGAAACACAGCTGTGAAAAAGGCCACCCACAACTGCAAAGGGAATTATCACTAGTTAGTGGATTTGATAGATAGGCTTGAGCTGTAATTAAGTGTGGTACATTATTGTGGTAGGATAAAGAGAGGCCACATACACCAAAGAGCAAAGCTGAAGAGCAGAGGTACTTCAGAAATAAACATGTAAATTAAATGCTGAAGATAAATTTATAAAGCTTTAAAAAAAAGATGTAAAAGGCAAATTAAGAATGATATCAGGGATGGGAGGCTGTAATTAGGAGAGATGAAAGAAAATGCGATTCTTCATGGGAACAAGCGATCTGCATAACGTGCTCAAAATTATGAAGAACTTGAATAAAAATGGGAGAATTATAGTGGAGACGGAATCAGTTTATCAGAGACCTTAAATTTAATAAAATAAAGCTAGCGTGTTTGGGATTTCTTTAAGAAGAAAGTTGTTAGATGATGGATGTCTCCCACAAACAATGAAGAAACCAGAATTCCAAATATCATTTAAAATGTAAATTGACAAATATACTTATTACTGAAGGGAATAAGGGGAGGGTGTTGGAATGGGAAGAAGTGGACAGCTCTTTCAACCTAATAAAGGCCAAGTGGCCCATTTCTTGCTTTAAAATTCTCCAGTTGGATACGGCAAAGACACGATGAGTGGAGAAGCTAGTTGGACCTACTCAGCTTTTTATGAAGCCACCATATTCCTTTGTCTATACCAACCTCTCGGAGCGTGGCTTCACGTTGTCTCATCAGGTCCTTGAACTGCTCATTCTGGGTCTTCATTTCTTGCTCGTGGGTATTGACAGTTTCTTCAAACCGGGCATGGAAATTCTTCAACTCCGAAGTCAAATTGTTAATTTGGTTCTGCCAGAATGAATAGAATAGTTTAGAGATTGGGTTTAAAGGATGAAACAGAGGACAATTATCAGGAATTTCATGCTTGACCATCCAAAGAGAGAGAGAGAGAGAGAGAGAGAGAGAGAGAGAGCAAGAGAGAGAGAGAGAGGGGGGGAGAGAGAGAGAGAGGGAGAGAGCGAATTCCACACCCAACATTCCCAGAGAAAAATAACACAACCCTCCGAGAGACACAAAATCCATAACCGGCCTTCCCAGAGATACATGGAATCCTTCAGCTTTTTCTCGAGAAAAAGCCAATGAATTGGACAATCCCCTTCTCCAGTAAATGCAAGGCAAGTTCTAAACCATGGTTGTTGGGATATTTAGAGAAAGTTCCCCTACAGCAGTGAAACACATCTTTTATCACAGTCTACTTGCCCATTCATTGTGCAGGCCCCCTAGTCAATAATATTCAGCTGTTTTGTCCCATACAACATCAGGAACTCCTCAAACCTATTCCTATAGGTGTGTGTGTTGCCCCTGCAGGAAAGCCTGTGTGCGTCTCCCTTTGAGTCTGCATGCACTTGCTAGTGAGTGCAAGTGGGCAGCAAGTGCAGGAGCATGCTAATGCTTCTTTCCTCAGTGTGGAACATGTTTTCTGCTTGTACTCTTAGCACCTCCTGTTGTTACTTCTCTGAACCCAAACTGGATATTGAGCCTGCTTGCATACTCTGAACCAATGCTGTGAAGTCACCAGCTCTGCTGCCCAAAACTTTGCTGGCAGAGGTTAAGCATTACATTAATTGTCCAGGGACCAAACACAGGCGCTAGTGTTGCACAATGAATGGAAATGACCATACGTACTCGGTCCTGTTCATGTCGGTTGCTGGTGTCTCGCCTCAGTTGCTCCATATCCACTGAAACATTGGCAAGTTCTCGCTGAGTGTTGGTGAGCTTCTCCGAGAGAATCGCCTTCTCCGACTCCTTCATGGATAAGACCTGTGGAAGGGGCAGAGTCATTTGATTTAGTCATAACAAATTAAATGGAGAAGCTCAAAGCAGCCATTGAGAATCTGGTTACCGGTATGGACACAATGGGTTAGTGACTAGCTTCACTGCCCACAGAACCTATGCTTAATATTCCATCCTAACTGATGGGATGCAGGCGAGCTAAGAGATCCTGATATGAAAGAGTTGGACTGTGGCTACCCAGGTGGGACTGGAACTTCACCCACAGAACAAAGCAGGTCAGCACCAGCATGAAAAATAGAAAATGTCATACTGGTGCTGCTGGGAGTTGTGGCAAGAATAAGAACAACTTCACTGTGTCAAACTTCCATTCTACCTGATCTGGGAGCAGTTAATTATTGCAAAGGAAAATAGTCCAAATCTCATTGAGTGTTATCTCCCTCAAGTTAAAACTTTGTATTGATATTGAACTTGAATGATTGAAACCTCAAAGGTGTACGGCCACGATACCCCAGTCCCCGGGAGATGAGAGGATCAGGATAAGGGTGTATGGCTCCAGCATACAAATCATAAAAATACCAGAAGACCAAGTGAGAAGACAGGGTGAAGTTCAGTAAAGCCAGCAGCAAGAGGGGAATCCTCCCACTGGCCATTCCACAATGCCTGATAGAGACCCCAAATGATCCAACAGTGAAAGAAGAAGAGAAGACAGAAAGGGAGCTGGTCGACCAAACAGAGAGAGAGCTGGTGGATCGAAAAGGCAAAGGCAGAGCTGTTGGAATGAGAATGCGAGATCGTAGAGTTAGAGTCTCTGGTCCCCATCTACCTCTCCCTACCTGCTGCTTCTCATTTTCAGCCAGCAGCAGAGTCTCATCTCGCTCCTGTTGCAGGGCGGTGATCTCTTCGCTGAGTTCTTCCTTCTCAGCTTCAAACCGAGCACAGAGCTCCTCACGTTCCTGCTTCAGCTGGTGGACCAACTCCTCTCGTTCCTCCTCCAGCCCCAAACGCAAGGTTTCCTGCAACAAAGAAATGGCCACAACCGTTGCAAGGTCAGAGACCCCACACCAGCACAGGATCCTCTGCTCCCACTCCGTGGCACAGAACTCCAGCCTCTGTGGTTCTTTCCTGAACATGCCGACCCCTGAAACCCACAGCACTTTGGGCACTGGTTGCACTTTGGTGCCAAGCTGTCAACTCTTGGCTGGAGTTGGTGCAAGACTATTTGACCACAGAAGGCAGCAAGGCCAAGCCCAATCTTGCCCTCACCTTCCCTCCCCTCTCCTCATGCATTTCCTGCTGCATGTTTAAGATTTCTTTATTAGTCACATGTACATCGAAACACGCAGTGAAATGCATCTTTTGCGTAGAGTGTTCTGGGGGCAGCCCGCAAGTGTCGCCACGCTTCTGGCACCAACATAGCGTGCCGTCAGAAGCTTGGACAAATCCTGTCATTAATCCTTGGGCTGTGGCCGGTTACACCACGGCAGTGACCAGTCAGATACCTCAGGATCAAGCAAGCACGGCTGCCCTGGTCTGTCTCTGAGCGACTGCCAGTTTATATTTGGAGAGGATAGTTCAAGTACTGGACATAACTGCATTATCAGGGCTAGCTAAAGACCATGCCCCAACCCTAATTTGAAAAGTTGCTATCACACTCCCACCCACTGACCTCCCTGTTACCTTCTCCCTCTGCAGCCGATCCACATCCTCCTCATGGGCTGTCTGTTCGTTTTTCAGAGCAACCTGGGCTTCGCGCTCGGTTTGGGAGAGTTTCTGAGTGAGAAGCTCCTTGTCTCGTTCCCACTTGGTCAGCTCCACCTCCATCTCCTTCCGCACACGGTTGTTCTCAGCTGGGGCACAAACGGAATGGACTGAGGGTTACCGGTCCGGTTATGTAATGGGATTGAAGGAGCAAGAAGAGGCAATGTAGTGGGACGGGGAATGTGGAGACCCGGGGGGGAGCTGCAGCTTGGAATGATGCAGCCAGACAGTGAGGTTGGGACAGAGATAAGAGTTAGTGCGGCCAAGACACACGGAAAGGGACTGGAACAGGATGAGGGGACACTGCATTCAGGACAGTAGATAGCTCTGGGGGCAAAGAACAGTAATAAAGTGCTTTTGTTTTATTCATTCAAGGCAAGTGGGTTTCACAGGCTGAGCCAGCATTTAATTGCCCACCCCTAATTGCCCTTGAGAAGGTGGCGGTGAGCTTTCTTCTTGAACTGCTGCAGTCCTTGAAGTGCGGGTATACGCACAATGCTGTCAGGGAGAGAGTTCCAGGACTTTGGCCCAGTGACAGTGAAGGAACAGCGATATATTTCCAAGTCAGGATATTGTATGGTTTGGAGAGCAACTTCCAGGCGGTGGTGTTCCCATGCCTTGGCTGCCCTTGTCCTTCTAACTGGTAGAGGTCGTGGGTTTGGGAGGTGCTGTCACACCTACACTTGGTTTGGGATAGTTTCTGAGTACCTTCTTAAAACAAAGGGTGGTTCAGGGAGTTTCACCTCCAGTTTTCTTCCCTCCTGAGCACATCGACTCCAGCCTCGATATAGTTTCATCGATGCCAATCACATGTTGTGGCATGCTTGAGCCCAGACAGTGAACCCTAGAAAAGGAGCTGGCGATAAGTGGACATCAAAGCAGAGGTGCAGTCTGCTCTCAGCCCAGTGTGGTCTTTTGTGTACCTCTGGGTGGGGGGAGAGGGGGGAGAGAGGAGTCACTCCAAAGTCTTTCCCCCTGTGATGCTTCACTTGTAGCGAGGTGTTAGAAGCACCATTACAGAACTGGGAACATTTGGAGAAGGGGAGGAATTTGCTAGTTTTGTGCAGGAGGACAAGGTTTAGGGTAATACCGTTCGCCTTACCTTGCAGAGCCTCTTTAGCCAGGAGTAGTGTCTGATTCTCGCCTTCGACCTGTTCCTTCTGCGCCTCCAGCATGGTCAGCCATTGCCGGGTGTCAAACAGGGTTGTCTCCAGGGCCTCCTTCTCAGACCTGACAGGACAAGAGATGTGGTGGGACGGAATGGATGTGGTCGGAGGGAGCGGCTGGGGTCAGAGGGAGTGAATGTGTCCTTCAGGCAATCTCTCATTAAAACTGTGCACAATTTCAGCAAGATTTCTTTACACTCACACTCCAGCCTCCTTGCATACATGTATCAAGCACCATCAGGGAGCGTTACATTGAGGGTGGTGGGTGTTATCAGGAAGTATTACTGTCAAAGAAATGGGTTTGTCAAGCAGAGTTACAGGGAGGGTTGTGGAGTACATCAGCAAAGGCTACAATCAAGAATGCGGGTTATATTGATGTACTGTGATCAGGAATGGTGTGTGTTTCAGTGAGGAGTGAGGCTAAATCAGATATTGTTACAGTAAGAAGCATGCATTTTTTCAGATGGACGTAAGTACTATGAGTTCTATCGGGGTGTTACATCGAGGGGTATGAGTTATATCTGGGAATGTTACAGTGAGGTTAAGGGCTTTTCAGTCAAAGTGCAGCTGCAGAGATATAATGTAGCATTATAATAAGGACTGCTGGATATTTCATGGAATGTTCCTGAGGTATCACACTGAGAGACATGGGCATGTTAGACAGCATTACAGGGTCAGGGGGAGCGACACATAGCAGCTGTGCCATATTTTCTTTTCTACTGAATGGTTGAAGGGCAATTTCTCATCATCACCATTCCCAAACCCAGTGCTTATATGCACCTGAGACCTGCTCCTTCATCTGCCAGCATCCTGTTCTCACGCTCTGACGCCGTGAGCTGGACCTCAAGACTCGCCTTCACCCTGGTCAGTTCTTCCTTCTCTTTGGCCACACGAAGCAGCGCCTCATTGTGCCGCTCAATCTCGTGGTGAGCCTGCACCAGCTCCTCGTTCACACTGTTCTTCTGTCGAGTCACCTGTGTGAACACAGATGAGAAGCTTTGTACTTTGTCTCAATGGCATAACTGTTTCCATTCAGCAGGGTAAGGGTTACTTGCTCTGTAATGTTTGCTCATTATTCTGATCACTCTGATTATTCAGCAGGTGAGGCTTATTGCTCAGTAACCTTTGCTGATTAATCAGCCAGGTAAGGCCTCCTTTGCTGTTTATTCAGTATGATAAGGGTTACAGTAAAACTCCGATGATCCACTATCCGACTATCCGGAAATGCCTATGGTTTGGCACCTGGCTCACCAGCTGATAGTTTCTGCAATCCCTTCCCACTCAATGGAAGTTCCCACACTCCCGATCAACTCACCGGGGCTCCGCTTCCCATCTTCCCTTTCAACTGCCTCGAGTCCTGCTTCCCACACTCCCTTTACACCGACCTGGTTCACCAGGAAATTTACTATATTACTGCGTAACCTCTAAAAAATGTGAATTAAAAACATGTTGGGGTATTAATAGGGGAATGACATCCAATAGTCCAGAAAATGGGCTAATCTAGCATCACTAAAATCCCAAGCATGCCGGATTATCGGAATTTTACTAATCACCATGTGGTTTCTGCCGATCACTCAGCAGGATGAAGGTTACTTGGTCTGTAACTCTTGCTGTTTATTCAGCAGATTAACTTTTGCCAATCATTCAGCAGTGCCAGGATGTATGTTAGCAGTTCCTCTACCTGTCCCAGTTGTTCCTGCATTTCTCCCTTTTCCTGCTGACAAGCCATCAGGTCCTGCTCCAGCTTCTCACGGCTCTGCTCCATAATCTGCAGGGTGTGCTCCAGGCCGTGGCGCTCGTTGTGCAGGTCCAGCTTCTCCTGTTCCAGGTGGACTAACTCATCCCGAATCGAGGTCTTTTCCTGTTCAACTTCTTTCTTCTGAGCCAGCAGCATCGTCTTCTCATCCTCCAGCTGCAGGTATACAAGAGTTATAAGCCAACCAATGAAAAGCAAGAGTAGCCTCTCAAACCTTCCATTGCTTCATAACTGATCTGGTTGTAATCCCAAATCTACATTCCCACCTACCCACCCCCAATAACCTTTCATTCCGTTGGTTGTCAAGGTGGAGTGACAGAGAGGCGCAGCTAGTAAAGCCGCGCCACAGAACCGGGTTCAATCCTGACTTCGGGTGCTGTTTGTGTGGAGTTTGCATGTTCTGTCTGTGACTACTAGGGTTTCCTCTGGGTGCTCTGGTTTCCTCCCACATCCCAATAATGTGAAGGTTGGTAAGCTAACTGACCATTGTAAATTGCCCCTAATGTGTAGCTGGGTGATATAACCTGGGGGTGTTGATGACAATCTGGGGGGAGAAAAGTGGGGTTAATGTAGGTGAAATGGGTGGTTGATGGTTGGCACAGACTCGTCAGGCCAAAGAGCCTGTTTCCATGCTGGATCTCACTAGGACTCTAAGGTTCTATTTATCTCTGCCTTCAAAATATTCAAAGACTCTGCTTCCACCCTCCCAATAATGAGGAAGAGGGTTCCAGATACTGCCATCCCTTGAGAGAAAAAAATTTGCCTCATCTCTGTCTTAGAAGGGCAATCCCTTATTTTTAAACAGTGACCCCTTGTTCTAGATCCTCCCAGAAGAGGAAACATCCCCTCCACATCCACCCAGTCAAGAACCTCAGGATCTTAAATGTTTCAATCAAATTCCCTCTCATTTTTCTACACTCTAGTGGATATAAGCCTAAACTATCCAACCCTTTCCTCATAAGACAAACCCACCAACTCAGGTATTAATCTAATAAACCTTCTCTAACTACTTCGTATGCATAAACATCCTTCTTCAGATAAACAAACCAACACTGTACACAGTACTCCAGGTGCCTCAAGAAGGCAGCATCTATCATCAAGGATCCTAACCATCTGGGTCATGCCCTCTTCTCGCTGCTACCATCAGGCAGGAGGTACAGAAGCCGAAGTCCCACATCACCAGGTTCAGAAACAGCTACTTTCCTACAACCATCAGGTTCTTGAACTGACCTGTACAACCCTAACTCTATCTCAGCAATAAAACACTACGGACAACCTCTTGCACTGCCATGGACTTGTCTTCCATTGTGTCTGTTTTTACTAGGATCTTGCTTTTGCACACTTTTTTTTTCACTGTATGATATAATTTTATGTATAATTTATATTCTGTGTGTTGTCTGTACCTACGTGCCTGTGATGCTGCTGCAAGTTTTTCTTTGTACTGTATCTCTCTGTACCTGTGCACATGACGATAAATTCGACTTGACTTCAATCCGCATTTGGTGTGTACTAGCTCACAAATCAGCCTACAGCTACCCTGATGTTACTAAAAGAACGGTGCATTGACTATCTGCTCTGCCCAATGTAAAACTCAGGAATTGTGCAGCCCATGAAAGTTCGGAGTCCCACCACACACTGGATAGAGATGAGTGCACTGAACTGTGATGGGGTAGTGCTTCTGTTGGGAAGGGTAAGCAAGGCTTCCTGCCCCATGACTGCATGAAAGGCTTGGACAACCAGCACTGAGCTGGCCTGAGATGCTGCCACACTTTCTCTCAAGGCTGATGCACAAGTGATGGTCCTTTTAATGAAGTGCTGCGGGCTGCCGGTTCCAGTGGAAGTGTATCCCAACACCTATGGGAGAGGAGACGAGGACGTGTGGATGGAGATGAGGGAACAGAGAGGAGCTTGAGAAGTGAACTGCTTTGTTACCTCCAGGATGATTTTGTTCAGCTGCACTTTGTCCTGGGCTAGCCCTTCATTGAAGGCACTCATCTTGGACAGAGAATCCCGCAGAGAGGCTTGCTCCGTCCTCAGCTTGCTCAGGATCAGCTCCATCTCCGCGTTCGCGTTCTGCACCTTGGGAGGAGCGAACAATTCCATTAACATTAAAACTGACCCAATCTAAAAGCTGAACATACCCCACCTTTAGACAGCCAGACTCTGCAAAACAGGAGAATATTCCATCGAATCTCCAATTGATACAGCAATTCAAATGTGCAGGAACGTAAGAAGCTGCAGAGAGTAGGGGACTCAGCCCAATATATCACGGGCACATCCCTCCCCGCCATTGGTAGTAACTACATGAGGCGCTGCCCCAAGGAGGCAACATCTGTCATCAAAGATCCCCACCATCTGGGCCATGCCACCTTCTTGCAGCTACCACTGGGCAAGAGGTACAGAAGCCTGTAAATTGGGTGTGGTAATTCAGAGTTGGGCAGAGAAAAAGCAAATGGGCAAGGTTCCTTTTCCTGGATTCATTATCCAGTCACTCTTACCAGAAGTCCCACACTACCAGGACAGCTACTTCCTTTCAACCATTCGGTTCTTAAACCAACCTGCACAACCCTATCACTACCTCAGCAGAGCAACACTATGACCACTTTGCACTACAATGGTCTTTGTTTTTTTGTTCTAATCATATTCTTTCTTGTATAATTTGTTTAATTTATGTTTTTCTAGTGAATGTTGTGTCTCTAATGCTATGTGCCTGTGATGCTGCTGTAAGCTTTACATTGCATCTGTGTGTACATGTACTTGTGCATATGACAAGAAGCTCGACTTTGACCCCTTCAGACAGGTGACACTGGAGAGAGTTCTGTCACCTGGCAAGAGGACTTCCTAACTGTCATCTTTTATTTTAGCTTGTTGCCAATTGTGCGATGGGCTCTGATCATGACAGTCTCCCACTGCTGTCCTGGGAACATGCACAGTTAGTTACCAACCTGCAGGAAAACAGTGACCAGGGAAAGAGTCTCCGAATATTTCTCTGTGGTCCACAGCAAACACAGCCTAGCCCAATCCCACAGTCAGTGCCTGGTTTCTGGACTTATCTGGGGTTCTACAATTGGGTGTGGTAATTCAGAGTTGGGCAGAGGAAAAGCAAATGGGCAAGGTTCCTTTTCCTGGATTCATTATCCAGTCAATCTTACCAGAAGTCCAAAGTCAAAGTCGAGTTTATTGTCATATGCACAAGTACATGTATACACAGGTGCAACGAAAAACTTGCTTGCAGCAGCATCACAGGCACATAGCATCAGATAAGCAGCATTCACAAGAAAAACATAAATTAAACATAAATTATACCCAATTTTTACAAGAAAGAACACAATTAGAACAAAAAAAAACAAAGTTCACTTTAGCGCAAAGTGATTAAAGTGGTCAATGTGGATATTTATCACAGGAAAGGTCTGAACGATGATCTCCCACCCCACCTCCCCCCCGGTTCCCACAATAACCCCTTCCCCCTGTCAAAAGTTCAATCAGCACTCATTGTCAAAGGTCACACAAGCAGAATAGCTCCTTGGGCACGTAACCAAGGACAGCCCAAGTGCCTCAAAACTCCGTATCAACACCTTCCATTGAGGAAAATAGAATGGGAAAATAAAACTGCGTCTTGTGTATAATCACAGGTCGATTGTGTATTCTGCCTCATGTTCCAAGCTTACCTTGGAGAGTGCCTCTTTAATTTCAACCTTCTCATTCTCCAGAACCTCCTTGTCCAGCGAAGCTTGCCTCAATGCCTCCTTAACCTGCACCAGCTCCTTTTTCACACTTGAGTTCTTTCCTTCCAGCTGCTCAATCATCTTGTGGCTGATGGAGAAATTCATATGAACATTCATGAACATAAAGCCACAGAGACAGTAACATGTAAAGAATTAATGCAAAGTTTACGACAAATATACAAAAGCTCAACAGTAAAAGCACTCCATCTGTGGCTAACAAGAGAAACTGGAGACAGTATTAGATCAAAGGAAAAGGCTAATAATGTTGTCCAGTAGCAAACTAGATGTCTCGGTGTCACCCGTCTGAAGGGGTCAAAAACTAGTAGCAAGCCTGAGGATTGGAAAATTTCAAAACTCAGCAAAGATATTGATAAGGAAAGGGAAGGTTGAATGTGAGAGGAATCCAGCAAGAAACATAAACCGACATATAAAAGCTATTACAGATATGTAGAAAGAAAAAGATAAGCAAAAATTAATATGGGTCCCTCATAGACTGAGAGAGGACAAATTATCCAGGGAATATAATTGGTGGGGCCCAGCATATAAAATGCTAAAGAACAGGTAAAACATTCACAACCATGTTCAGCCAGAAGTGCCTAATAGATGAACTATCTTGGTTTTCTCCTGAGATCCCCACCATCACATAAAATAGTCTCTAGCCAATTCAATTTACTCCATCTGATACTGAGAAGTATTTGAAAGCACTGGATGCAGCAAAAATATGGGACCAGACAACATCCCAGCTGTAGCACTGAAGGCTCACGCTCCAGCACTCAGTGTGCCTCTAGCCAAGTGATTCCAGTACAGTTTCAGCACTTCATCTGCCCAACAATGTAGAAAATTGCCCAGGTCTCTCCTGTTCACAAAGAGCACGACAAATCCAATCCAACTAATTACAGCCCAATCAGTCCACTTTAGTCATCAGTAAATGATGGAAGCTGTTGTCGACGCTGCTATTAAACGGCATTTACTCACCAGTAACCTAATCATCAATGCCCTGTTTGGGTTTCGCCGGGAACACTCAGAGCACATCACAGCCTTGGTCCAATCATGGCCAAAGACATGAATTCCAGCGGTAAGTAACAGCCCTTGATATCAAGGCAGCATTAGACTACATGTGGTTTAAGGTGCTCTGGTAAAGCTGAAGTTAATGGACGGCATAGTGAAAACACTCCAGTGCCTGGGGTTATACCTCGTGGAAAGGAAGGTGTTGTGGTGTCGGAAGTCAATCATCCCAGCCCAGGACATCAGTGCGGGAGCTTCTTGGGCAGTATCCTGGGCCAAATCATCTTCAGCTGCTTCATCAATGACCTTCCTTCCATCATAAGGTCAGAAATGGGGATGTTCGCTGACGATTTCATAATGTTCTGTTCCATTCACAACTCAACCAATGAAGCAGCCCTGTACATGGGCTGATGAGTGGCAGGTAACATTTGAGACAGTAAAATGCCAGGCAACGATGATCTCCAACAAGAGAGTCTAACCACCTGCCTTTGACATTCAATTATATTACTACTGCTGAGTCCCCAGCCATCAATGGCCTGGGGGTCACCTTTGACCATAAACTCTACTGGACCAGCCACATAAATACCATGGCTACAAAAACAACTCAGGGCTGGGCGTAAGAAGGATGTGATTAAGCTACAGAAGGTGCAGAAAAGATTCACAAGGGTGTAGCCTGGACTGGAGAGCTTCAGTTATAAGGAGAGACTGGATAGGGTGGCTCTGTTTCCCTGGGGTGAAGAAGGCTGAGAGGTGACATGATAGAGGTGTGTAAAACTATGAGAGGCATAGATAGGGTAGATAGACAGTGTTTATTTCCCATGGTAGGGGTGCCTAAAACTAGAGGGCATATACTTAAAGAGTGACAGAGGAGGGGTAAATTTTTCACACAAAGGGAATTTGGTGTTGGAATGAGCTGCCAGAAGAGATGACTTAAACAGCATTAGCAACAACATTTAAGAGGCATCTGGACAGGTATTTGAATGAGCTAGACAGGCAAGGGGGAATTAGTATAGTGGCATGATGGTCGGCACAGATGCAGTGGGCTGAAGGGCCTGTTTCTACGCTGCACAAGTCTACGACTCTATCCTGCTCTGACGGACTCACCTCCTGACACCCCAAAGTGTTTTCACAATCTGTAGGGCACAAGTCAGAAGCAAAATGCAATGCCAACAACTCTGAACAGCCAAGGCAAAGCAGCCTGCCCGGTCTCTGCTCCATCAACCACCCTAAACATTCATTGCCTCCACCATCAGCACACAGTGGGTACCAGCTACAAAATGCACTGCAGTTACTTGCCTGGCCACTCCAATAAAACCTCCCAAACCCGTGTTCTCTACCACAAAGAAGGACAAGGGCAGCCATGTCCAGATTCCGAATACAACTCAAAAAAAAAGGAAATGGCAGAACAAAGAATCTTGAGTCTGTCTTCACGAATAGTGGGGAGAGATAGTGGACAGAGGTCAAGAGTGAATGCAGAACTAAAAGCAGCATCAATGAAGAAATAGAATTGGACACATTAATGGAAATGAAAGCAGTTAAATCCCCAAGATGTGATGAACTTCATCCCGAATTTTGAAAGAGGTAGCTATGGAAATATCCATTAAGGACATTGGGCCTATACACTTTAGACTGAAGAAGGGCAAGAAACATTGAAACATATTAAATCCTTGCAAGGAGAGGCAGCAGTTTCCCCTGGCTGAGAAGTCAGGGATCACAGCATCAAAATAAAGGGTCAGCCATTTAGGACTGAGGGGCAAAGAAATTTCTTCATCCAGAGATTTGCGAATCTTTGGAATTCCCTGCCCAGGAGGACTGCGGAGGCTTAGTCTCTGAGCAGGATCAAGTCAGAGATCAGAATGTTTTTGGATATTTAAGGGAATCAAGAGAGATGGGATAAATGCAGGAAAGAGGTGCTGATGTAAAATAATCAACCATGATCATATTGAATGGTAGGACAGTCACTAGGGTCCGAATGGCCTGCTTCCACTTCTACTTCTTATGTCCCTCAGTTTGGAACCCCGAGTGTCACTCACCCTCGCTCGATTTCCTTCAGTGCCCTCTCTTTGTCCTTCAGGATGTCCTCCTTCTCGTCCTCCAGGTTGTCCCGCTGCCTCTGCAGTTCACCATTGGCCAGCTGCAGCTTCTCATTCTCCTGCTGCACCGTCTCAACCTGCTGCTGGAGGGACTGAAGGGACTTCTCTAAGTTCGACTTCTCACTGTCAGGATGAGAAAGAGCAAGGCCGGCCCGGTCAAATGGGGAAGGTGGCCTGGGGCGGGGATGAGTTCAGGATCATTACATTTACTTGTTGCTGGCTTTCCAGGTGGATCAACTAAGGTTTAGTTTAATCCATTGCTGTTTTACAGATTTATTTTTAATGTCAAAATAAGGGATTTGGATCTGAAGAAAACGTTGTTAGTTTGGGCAACGGCAGCAAAAATCAGCACCACTGAGGGTGCGGACAGTGTCTTTATCCCCCAAGGTGAAGAAACGCTGTGAATGCACAATTCTAGGTGATGGCAGATACTCTCACAACGTTTATGAAGCATCTGGAGAAGCACTTGAATCTCAAAGGGATAGTAGCTACAGACTAAATGCTGGTTGAATGGGATTAGTATAGATAAGTACTTGATGGTCAGTAAAGACAAGGTGGGCCGATGGGCCTCTTTCTGCACTGTGTGAATCTACAGCAAGCTTTAATGATGCTTTATAATCTTCAGATTGTGGCTTATAGTTCAGTTCTGACAGATATTTAGGAAAGAGGGACAAATGGGACAAGAAAAAATATCTAAAGTGTAACAGGTTTCACTGGGGGAGTGGAGTGAGATACTTCATCACAACAAAGGTCCCAAGATCAATAGAGTAGGGACTAGGGCAGGGATAAGTTCAATCAGCAGCACCTCAGGTGGCCTCACCTTCCCAGTAGGTCAGCAGAGGAGCGGAAACGATTGGCATCGCGCTTGGCATCATCCTTGGCCCTCACCGAGTCCTCGGTCTCTTCCTTGAGCTTGAGGATCTGCTGCTCCAGTGCCCGACGCTCATTCTCACTGTCGGCCAAGTGCTTCTTCAGACTGGCCACCGTGTCCTGGGCTGCCTCGTACTTTGCACGGAGTTCCTGTTGGAAGAACGCAGGATTTAACAAGAGCACGGTGCTGTTATTGTACAGTGAAAGGTCATGGTCTTTCACTGTGGACTGGTAGGAAGCATAGACCCTTTGGCTGGTAATCTCAGCGTTACAGAGCTGGATGTCTGCTGTAGCAAGGGTGCAGCACTTCTTCTTAGGAATTTAATGGTTGAATCCCACCCAGATTCAATCTCTCTCACAGCAGCCTGTTACAGGAATTGTGGAAGCAGTGGAGTTGCTTGGAAAACTTGCATAATCTAGAAGCAGAGTAGCTGAATAACGAGGGTTTAAGAGGCAGGCTGTCTTATTGCTAAGTGTGACAGCAGTAAATAGGAAGACGTCCACCTATGTTGCTCCTGTTTCCCTGTCATTGATAGTGATAATATTACATTCTCATAGTTCCTTATAACATAAAAGGAGAATATTCGGCCCACTGAGTCTATGCTGGCTCTCAGAGCAATCCCATCAATCCCATTCCTTCACTTATTTCCCTATAATCCATTCTCTCACACATGCTCCTCAATGCCCCTACCAACTGGCATCTCTTTGAGATGTGGGCACCCGGAGGAAACCTACCTGGTCACAGGGAGATTGTGCAAATTCCACACAGTCAGCAGCTGAGGCCAGGATCGAACCTGGGTCTCTGGAACTGTGTGGCAGCGGGACTGCTGCTGTACCACATTGCTACCTAACCCAGCAGCTGCTAAGTAGGTCCCAGCCTTGTTCTATGTTGAGCTAGCCAGGCTCATCCAGAGCAGTAACAATAAAGGTATGACTGGACATGACTTCCAACGGAGGAACGTAATGGGGCTCCTGCTCCCCTTCCCCACAGGAGACCACACCTGGAGGACAGGTGAAGCAACACGAGGCTCCCTCAAGGTTGGATGTCCAGCTGACAATGGGCTCAAGTGTACATCCAGGCCAGAAGTGACCATCAATCTGTGCCCACTACAAGGGTCGGAAACTGGCAAGTTAAAAAATGCAACAGCAGCAGGGAAATAGGATGGGGCTTTGCTCAGCACCGTCACTTCTTATTCTCGCTGCTACCATCAGGCAGGAAGGAGGTACAGAAGCCTGAGGTCCCACATCAAGAACAGCTACTTTCCTACACTCATCAGGTTCTTGAACCGACCTGCACAACACTAACCCTACCTCAGCAACGGAACACTACGGACCACCCCTTGCACTGCCATGGACTTGTTTTAGACTGTCTTTGTTTTTCTTTGTACCAAGATCTTGCTTTAGCATATTCTTTGCAACTCTATGACCTCTACGATTGTGTTTTGTTTTGGACTAATGTCTTGCTTTGCACTTTTTCCTTCACTGGCTTGTGTAATTTCTATTGTGTGTGTTGTTGTCTAAACCTATGTGCCTGTGATGCTGCTGTAAGCAAGTTTTTCCATTGTACCTGTACCTCACCGTACTTGTGCACATGACAATAAACTCGACTCGACTCGACGAGATATTTTCAGATGGATTCAGCTCTACGTGGGTGGCCAAGGTGCTCGGTGTTTCCTAACCTGGATCTGGAGCTGCCTCTTCTGCACCGCGCCCTGGACAACCGAGTACACGGAGTCGGCGAAGACCGGCGACAGGCTGTGTCCTGGCGAGTGGCTGCGGCGGGGAGAGGCCCGTCGGCGCGGCGACGGCGTGCGCAGGTTGGACGAGAGCCCCAGGGGGCTGAACAGGGAGGAATCCATCTCGGTGACCTCGCCGGTCCGCTCCGCGGACGTGGTCTGAGCCCCGCTGTCAGCATCAGTAATGACGACCTGTGGAGAGAGTGTGGTTAAGTGGAGCTGGTTACCGTGGTTACCAACACCAGAGCCTTCACAGCAACAGCAAACAATCCATCTTCTGCAAAGTCAAATACCAATCCCATAAATTAACATCTTTAATGAGCCAAATCCACATGGAGTAATCGGATCCCACTTGGTAACCACGTCAGAGAGGATTCTACGGTGAGACCATAGCAGACAGGCCTCCACTAGCTAACCATGGTGCAGAGGGTTGCCTTGTTAGAGACCTCTACTGATTAACCAGGCTAGAGAGGGTGTTATGCAGTAATCATGTCAGGCAACATCCCAGTGGGTAGCAATGCTAGAGAGGCCATCATTGATAATCAAGTTATAGGCAGCTCCCCTATTGATAACCTAGGTAATAGACACGTTACCCATGGACTGAACATTCTCTTGCAAACCTTTACTTATTGTGACTCTACTACAATTAGCAATAGGGCGAGGTAGAGTGTCAAGCAGTCTCAGAAATGTTTTCATCTGATTTCTACTTCTTAGCCCAGGCAATGCTGAAGGTAACAGGAGCTCCTCCATTAGTGTCCTGACTGCGATTGGGTAATTATACCCATACTACTCAGTTGCATTTGTCAAAGGAGCCCAGGAGTGAACTGCGATGCAATTTATTAAAACACCACAGAGGGACCAGGTTGACCAGAATATTACATCCCTTCCCCAATGCACTCACCTGTGTAATGTCTCTCAGTATTTGATGCAAGGATTCCACCTCTGCTTTCACAGACTCAAACTGAGCCCCGTCGTGAACATCTTGTGCCTCAGCTTGACTCGACTCCTGCCACGGCAAAGAACCCACCATCAAGCACCCATCAACTGATACCTGGTATCCCTCCACCATCTCTCAGCACCCAACATCCAATCCCTCAACAGGTGGGATGGCACCCATCAGCTGACACAGAGGACCTAGCAACATGAGGCACAGTAACCATCAGCTGCTACCTGGATCCCAGAACCAGAGGTACTGGTGTGGCATTGACCGGATCAAGTAATGAGAAGTTCTTGCTTTGCAATGGAGGCATAAGATGAAGGGGCCGAGTGGCCTCTGGACCAGTTTTGGGATATGGCAGCTGGATACGAACAAGGATACCACAGATTTATTCTTCCTCTTACTGAAATGATGTGGAGCTGCTACTGATCCATTTTCAGCAGCGATGTTGAAACTTGACCCCCTTCCCTCTCCCTGCTCACTGTTCACCCACCAGATTCTCCACCGTCTGGCTCAGGCTGTTGATGGTCTTCTCCTTCTCACTGTTCTGGCTCTTCAGTCGCTCAACAGTCACCATCAGCTCCGTGATCCTGAAGGAAACACTTGTATTTACATTGTGTTTCACCTTGGGTGGGATCTAACTGAAGAGGCATCAGAATTTTCCAAAGCAATGATCCGAGAACATACTGCTGGAAAGACTAGGGCAGGGGAAGAATTAGTGGGGAGAAGATATCCTCTGCCTTTGTGTCAGAAATTCATTAACTCTCTCAACAATCCAGATTAGCTCTGGAAAACACAGTGCAGACAAACAGAGACGTCTATATAGTGTGAAGGATGGATTTTTCAGAGACTGCTGAAGTTAGGGGCATCAAATAAATCAGCATCTTAAAAAAAAATTTGGTTTTTGACAGTACCTTTTATGATCTCAGACCAAACTGTTTTACAGCTAACGTGCCACTCATTTTGCAATTCGTTTTGAGAGCAGGTTTATAATTTCAGAAGAAAGTTTCACGCAGCCTGTTTCACCCTGCTCCAATCTGGTTTTAAGGTATACTGGGACTACGGGAGTGACTTAGCTCCTGGGTGAAGCTGAGTGCCTCACAGCAGCAGTTCCAAACTGATACAGTAGTTGCTGAGAAAGAGGCAACACCTGCCCTTCAATTGGCAAAGTTAATTCTGCAAGCATGGCAGCAACATTTTAGTTTAGTGTCACAGGAACTGAATGTATGGAGGTGATTATAATTAGCAGTTGATAAGCTCCCTAGCATTTAGCATCAGCAAACAAAGATAAATTTCTCCCCTTCCTTCCCCCAAGTCTCCCGCAGTTCAGACATGGGAGAAAGTGCAGGCACCCTGATCAGGTAAGGACAGGCTTTGGGTTCCATCTGCTGGCAGACTTGGCAACTGCAGCTTCGATGGTACAAATCAAAACCTCTCTCAGTTGTTGAAAAGCAAATAAAAACTCCAGCTGCTGAAAATCTGAAATGAAGCAGAAGATGCTGCAGATTCTCAGCAGGTCAGGCAGCAGCTGCAGAGTGAGAAAAAGGGTTAATGTTTCAGATCAATGACCTTTCAACAGAACTCTACCTTCCTGGTAACCTGACCCAACCCCAACAGAACCAAACTGTGAGGGGTTTGGTTCAGGTGGATATTCTAAAAAACCGTCCAGGGTGGGACAAGGCTGTGCTGTGCCAGCTTGGCTCAGTACATGATCTAAGACAGATGATTTGCTTCGTATCTCAGCATGTAAACACATATTTGAGATTGTAATGTATTTTTTCCCCACGATAAAGAAGTCTAAAACTAGAGGGCATAGATTTAAGGTGAGAGGGGAAAGATTCTAAAGGGACCTGAAGGGCAACTTTTTCCACACAGAGGGTGGTGGGTATGTGGAATGAGGTGCCAGAGGAAGCTGTGGAGGCGGGTACAATGACAATGTTGAAACGACATTTGGACAGGTTCATCGACAGAAAAGGTTTAGAGGGAAATGGGCCAAATGCAAGCAAATGGGACTAGCTCGGTTGGCATTTTGGGCCAAAGGGCCTGTTTCCATGCCGTGTAACTCTCTGACAAAGTGATGTTGGGCCAGGTTTGGATTGGCTGTGGACGAGTTGTGCTCCTGCCGGGATTTAATTTTATACCTGCACAGGCGTATAACTTCCTCTGCAGACTGCAGCACTGACATCAACAGGTTTTATCAACCGGCACTCCCAGAACATTCATGGGACAGTGCAGAGTCAGGCCAGTCTGGATGGCAGCAGCTTTGCTCTGTGGTCATATTTGACCTGAACATCTGATTTACACACAACTTTGTTTTTCGTGTGACTCTTGATGGTGAAAGTGAGGAGGGAAATGACACCAACAGCTTTGGCTGGATGTCAGTAAAAAGCTCTAACTCCACATTTTCATGGTGAAGTTAGCAAAACAGAAGGAAATCTACAACATGACTTCAATGCCGAACTCCAAGTTTCTTGTATAATTTTTGTTTCATTTATGTATAATTTATGTTTTTCTTGTGAATGTTGTGTATCTGATGCTATGTGCCCGTGATGCTGCTGCAAGTAAGTTTTTCATTGCACCTGTGCATACATGTACTTACGCATATGACAATAAACTCGACTTTGATTTTGAGCAACTGCACCCCACTGTCCATCTAACTCTCTCCCGACTACATCTTCACCTGACACCCACATCCTTGCATTTTCCAGCAGGGATAACCAGGAGATTCCCAGGAGAAGGGATCCTGGTGCAAGGGCTTCATTGACGCATGGAATGGTGCATTTACCTCCTGAGGTTCAGAAGGCGAGCTTGACATCGCATCCATTGCACACACTTCCCCATATTTAATCCCAAAGCTTTTCAAAGGATGTTCAGCACTGACTACCTTGCACATGCACACACACACACCTGGCATTCTGTTCAGCCTTCTCCCGGTCATACTTGGCTTGCAGCTGGATCATCTCCCGCACCTTGTCCCGCAGCTGCTCCTCCAGCTGTGCCAGCTGTGCCGACCGTTTCTCCAGCATGGCGGCCGAGCTGCTCTCCGACAGGCGGAGGTGGCCACTCAGGTTCAGGCACGACGCGTGGATTGTGCGTGAGGACTTTGCCAGGTCATTCCGCAGCTCAGAGAGGTCCCTGGTGAAGTTATGGAGGGTTTGATGTCAGACGCAGGAGCTCTCCCTTCCCCACCCACACACAGGCACAGGGACCCTTTTAAAAGTTAACTTGTTTTTGAGATACTCCAACATGCTCCCTTTAAATTAAATGCTTTTTACACACACACACACACACACACACACACACACACACACACACACACACACACACACACACACACACACACACACACACACACACACACACACACACACGTACCCCACCACTCACCATCCTCCCCTCACTCCCCAATTTTTTGAACAATGATCAGGGTCTTTGTTAAACAACCTCCGAACCTCCTCCACGCTCCCCCTACACATGCTCAGTCTTACTGGGTTACAAGATCCACATGGGTCAGTCACCCAATGGTAGTCTCACAAATCAGCATTCTTCAGCTGTTAACCAAGCTCAGTGTTGCATTTAACTAAGGAAGGAATCACATTAAAGTCCCACATCTCCTCCTTTCCTATCCCACAGACAACTAAAGGAGTCCATGGATGGTAATCAGGAAGGGGAGTTCTAGTTCGCAAGTACAGGAGTCCCTGGGGGTTTGTAAACTGTGCGACATCTCGGGAAGAGAAGGGGCCATCATCAGTCAATCCATGGTCAGACTGCTCTCTGGCCCACGCGGTCTATAAACTACCCCAGTGTCTCACCGTTCACTGGCTGATTTTATCTCACAGAAGTGGCGTCTGAAACCCACGACTTGTCTCCAGAGTGTCAACAGACGGTTGTGTTCGTTACTGAAGTACATGTTGAAGGACTACAAACAATCAAAAACACGGAATAAGTAAAGCACTCAGTCCTGATTTAACAACACAGATTAGCATCAAAAACCACAAGTGAACAGGGCACAAGGGCTGAGTACATCAGAGGAAGGACACAGCCGCAGGAGACGTCCAAGACTGAGGAAGTGCAGGGTATATCAGTGAGTGATACATTGTGGGGTGTATCAGAGGGTGATGCCCTGAGGGAAGTGGGGTATAAGTCAGTGTGATTCAGTGAGGGATATGGGATATATTAGAGAATGTCAGTGAGGCACTGGGATTTAACAGCATTAAAAATGGAAAAATGAGGAAAGCTGGCATTTATGCTGCACCTTTTATGACAGAACATCTGAAAATATTTCACAATTTTTGCTTTTGACTGTTGTAACATGGGAAAGATGGCAGCTAATTTGCATAGAGCAAGTTCCCATGAATAGCAACGTGGTAACAACCAGATAAATAATGATACTGGTTGAGACTGAGGACAGCTTCACTGCCTTCTAAATATTGCCATGGGATATCTGACATCAAATCAAAGAGCAAAATGGACTCTGTTGTACAAATTCATCCATAAGGTGGCATGTTGACAGTGCAGCATTCCTTCAGTACTGCAGTTAACTTCAGATTTTACATGTTCTTATTGAGTTTCTCGTGTAAGTCACTGTTTCAGCTGAGTCTCCTCTGTAACCTGCTGTAACACTGTTCCCTCTGAAACCCAGTGAGTCCCCTCTGTAGCCCACTGTCCCCAATGAATCTCCTCTGTAATGTACTGTCCCAGTGTGCGTCCTCTGTAACCCGCTGTCCCAAGTGAATTGCCTCCGTAACCCACTGTAACACTGCGTCTCCTCTGTAACTCACTGTCCCCAGTGCATCTTTTCTGTAACCCAGTCTCCAGTGAGTCTTCTATCCGACTAGTTCCCAATGAGTCTCTCCTGTAACTACTGTTCACAGTGAAGCTCCTCGTTAACACATTATCCCCAGTGAATCTGATCTGTAACTCACTGTCCACAGTGAATCTCCTCTCTCACCCAGTGTTCTGGAGTGTGTCCCCCGTAACCTGTGGTCTCCTCCATGATCCACTGTACCAAGTGAGTGTCCTCTGTAACCACTGTTCCTAGCATCTCCTCTATAATCCAATGTTCACAGTGTGTTTCCTCTGTTACCAACGTCTCCCCTGTAATCTGTTCTTCCTCAACTGATCTTATAACCCACTGAACTGTGGTCCATTAATTATAAACCCATGCAGATCTCCCAGTGGACTTGGCTCTCCCTGAGTCTAGCTGAGTGATACAGAAGGACTTGCAATGTTGACAAGAGCACGGCTGTCACAGAGCTGTGGTCCATGGTACCTCCTCCTCATGTCTCCACTCCACCTCCTTCTGCTCAAGCTCCTCCCGGGCCTTTGTCCAGTCAGAGGTCAGTTTGCGGATGTCCTCACTCAGGGCCATGTTGGCAGAGTTGGCCTGGTCCAACTGTTCTCGGAGCATGGAGTTCACTTGGGTGAGGCTGGCACCTCTGAAACCAGAGCCAACAAGTACGTTACAACAGGTTGGAACAGCCAGGTCATCGACACCAGCCATTTCCGTGTCTGAACTGTTTGCACAAGGAACAAGCCAAGGGAATCTGCCACTGGCTGGGACAGAGTTAGTCAAGGGGTGGAGATATCGGGCCCTGATTGATTATAGAACATAGAACACAGTACAGGCCCTTCGGCCCACAATGTTGTGCCAACATTTTATCCTGCTCTAAGATCTATCTAACCCTTCCCTCCCACGTAGCCCCCTATTGTTCTATCAATCATTTGTCTATCTAAGAGTCTCTTAAATGTCCCTAATATATCTGCCAGTATACTTACAGGACATCCCAGTGTCTGGAAATAAACAGAGGGAATCCCTGGAATTTTAGGAATATTTCCAGAGATCAATGGGATTTTCCAAAGGGCTCCAGGGTTTGGGAATAGTTACAGAGAATTTCTTGGAAAACTGATGAAATTTACATAGGCTCCTGTGGCTGGGAACAGTTATAGCTGGTCCACGATCCTGTTGGGATACTTAAGGGGTTGCCTGTTGTGGGTTACTGTTTGCAGAGGCCTGAGCTCGGATGCATGCAAGATCTTTATTGTGGGAAGTCAATGGGTGAGTTAGAGTCATAGAGCAATACAGCACAGAAACAGGCCCTTCGGCCCAACTCATCCATACCGAACAAGATTCCAGCATAAGCTAGCCCCACTTGCCTGTGTTTGGCCCATATCCCTCTCCCATCCATGTACCTAGACAAACAGCACAAAAATAGGCCTTTCGGTCCACCATGTCCATGCAGGCCATCAATGGCCGGGAAGGATCGTTTGGTACCTGAACAAAATCTAGTGTCGCAACAGGGAAAAACCTTGTTTTTAGCATCCCCTCACCTCTGGGTGGGAATCTTTTTGAGCGGGTTAGGGGAGGAGGAGGAGGAGAAGTTCCCCTGCATCTACGTACATTAAAGCATAAATAGCTTAACATTTCTTGGGTTTGGAATTCCCCTGGGCACAGTAGGTAGAAGGCTGTCACGTCCACACACTTGCCTCTGCTGCTCCTCTTCCAGGCGGATCAGGGCGTTCTCCAGCTCGTTGCTTTGCTCCTCTTCGGACTGCTGCATTCGTATTTCCGTGACATCCAATCGGCTCTGGGAAGAAAGTATCACAGCCCTGTGTCATTACCAGCCTGCAGGAAGCCTGTTGGGGTGGAGCCCCGGTCATGTCACCGCATCATGGCTGTGTTTGGCAAGATTTCCTCTGTCCTCTGTGTTTTCAGTAAAGATACTGACCAGACAAAACTAATTCTGACTTTACCAGCATCTTCCCACTCCAGACATTTAAGCTTATTGACTGACACTCTCAGTTAGCCCTGGGACCTTGGGATATCTCAGAAAGAGGTCCTGAGTCAACCAGTAATTCTCTCCTTTACTACACTGGAGACAGCTTTAGGTATCAGCTCCCCATGAAAGGGACCAAATATGTTTAGAAATCCAACATTCCAACTCTTAGATTTGGATGCACCCGCTAAGATGCCTAATTTTTACAATGGGAGTATTTTCTTAACAACTTGGAGGAGAAATTACACCTCCATGATCTCAACTTTTCCCAAAGTGTTTCACGGCCAATGATGTGCTTTTTTAAGTGAAGGTGTTATGGAAAACACAGCAGTCATTTTGAATCCGGTAAGCTTCCAGAACCAGAAATGAGAGAATCTTTAATGATTTGATAAAGAAAGAAATATTATCTAGGAAAATGGGGAAAGTTTCTTTGTTCGTCTTCAAATTAACACCATTGAATTGTTTACAGTCCTCCTAAGAAGGCAGTGGGCCTTGGTTTAACATCTTATTGGAAGGACAGCACTTAGGGAACAAGACTTGAACAAGGTGAAATGGAACAGATGCACCTCTGGTGCACTCAGGCCCCCACCTACCGACAGGCGGTGCTGTTCCAGCTCTGTGGCTTTCTCAAGCAGCTGCTGCTCCACTTCACCACACTTCTTCTTGTACTGAAGGACCTGCCAGTTAAAGCAGACAGTCACAGAAACTATAGACCAGTACAACCCCACAAAGTGCCCTCAATCCCACTTGCCGCAATTCATGATGCATTGCTCAATTCCCACAATTAATTACACAATGCACAGCACAATCCCAGAGTGTGCCACAGCCACGCTTCCTCCTCGTGAGCAGAAGCTCAGTTGGACAAGACTGAGATGACGAGGTTCAATCAGAAAATCTAAGCTCATCAATTTCAAAAGACAGAGCAGCCACTCCCACCACTCCTTCCTAATGCCTCCAGTGTTTCTCGCTTCCATAACCTGGAGGCCGACTTGTTATGTGAAGAACATCCGAACATCATCTAAAAAATGCTTTCCACAGGGAAGTTATATAACCATATGGTTGCTCTTTCCAAGACTTAAGACTCATATGTTTCATCAAAATTGTACTCATGTCAAATCAAAGCAAATTATGTAAACCTCTTTCTGGTTCCCATGTTAGATGATATTGTTTTCTGTACTTTCTCCTCAGGTACCATCCATCTCCGCTTCAAACACCTCCTATCATTCCTTTCCTCAGAAGAAATCTTGACCTTCTGACATCTTGAGAACTACACCCCAGCTCTAACTTCTTGCCTGTGTGAAGGCCTTGGACATTCTGACACCTTCCAAATCCATGACTTTCTTTCCTAGAACTTTGTGTTTGGATCCCTCCAACTAGCTCTCTGTCCCCATCACAGTACCAAAATATTTATGAACTAGTCTTAAACGAGATCCTACCTAATAGTGACAACGATAAAGACAAACTCCTTGATCTACCTTCCAACCTCTGGCCCTTTCTACAAGCAGCCTTTCAGCAACATCACTCAAAAACCTTCTCAGTTTCCACATATTGGCTGGTGACTCCCAATGTAGCCACATCACCACCTCCCTTAACCTCTCCATTGAATTTAAATCTTCAGACTTCTTGATCAACATCCAGCAGTGGATGAACAGATATTTTCTCCAACTGAACACTGGAAAGACCGAAACCATCATATCCCAATGCCTTCATAATGCCTTTTGCCCAACCAATGACTTTAGCCCTCTCCTTGGCAACCATGAGGTTGAACCAGACTGTCGGCAACCTTGATGTCACACTTGACCTGGAAAGAGCAGTGGACCACACTTCCCTCACTTACACAGCAACATCCAACACTAGCCTTGCCTCAGCTATTCAGCTGCTAAAACCATCATCCATGCCTTTGGTACCTCTGGACTCAAGTATTCCAACAGTCTCCCAGTCCAGACACCCTAATCTAATTCTTTGTAAATGTAAAGTCACTCAGATTAGGCTGTCCATTCCCCAACTCATGCTGGAGATACAAGAGACTGCAGATGCTGGAAGATGGAGCAACAAATTCAAGGTTTCGACACAAACATCAGCAATTCCTCCTCCCCCCTCCACCCCCCCCCCCCCCACCCCCGACAGATGCTGCTCAACCTGCTGAGTTCCTCCAGCAGAATGGATTTCCCTAACTCATCCTCTTTGCCCACTTTCTCTACAATGACCTACAATGGCTCTTAGTTAAGCTAATCGTCAATTTGAAAATTCTCATCCTGGTTATGCCGTGGTTCTGTCCCATGGGATGCTGACGGGGGAGTGGCGGAATTGAAGGATGCTCTAATATCTGCCTTTCTAACCGTAAATAAATGTTTTACATTTTGTCCAATCTACTTAATTGGTGTAATGTAATGTAATCAAAGTAATCACATGGTTAGCAGCCATCACAGCTTGAGGGATCTGCACCACTCTCCGTGAGGGATCTGCACCCATCCTCTGTGAGGGATCTGCACCATCCTCTGTGAGGGATCTGCACCATCCTCTGTGAGGGATCTGCACCACTCTCCATGAGGGATCTGCACCACTCTCCGTGAGGGATCTGCTCCATCCACTGTGAGGGATGTGCACCATCCACTGTGAGGGATCTTCAGGATTAGGTGAATAGATAGATGGATATATAATTAGATAAATTGATAGAAAGAAATATAGATAAACAATATTGATAATTAGATGGATAAGCAATCAGATAGATAGATGGGGAATAGTTTGATCAGTAATTGGATAAATAGATATAGCAATGAAATAATAAATTAGACAGAAAGATAGAAATATAGATAGATATAGACAGGTAATTAAATGGATATAGCTAATTAGATAGATAAGCAATTAGATATAGGTTATTAGAAATATTGATGTAGATAATTAGACAGACAGACAGACAGAACAAGAAACCAATTCTGGGCAGTCAGATACAAAACCCCCAAGCCCACAATCCGTTACCTTGGACTGAAGTTTCTGGACGAGTTGGGCCTGTCGCTGTTGACCTTCCTGGTAGGCCTGAAGTTTGCGTTTATATGAAGCCTGTTCCTCGTCCAGTCGCCGACGCAGCTCGATATTCTGCTGTGCCAGGCTTTTGTTTTCCAGACATTCACGCTCCCTCTCACCAGTCTCCAGCCTCAAGGCCTGCTCCAGCTGTGGAGACAGAGGTGGGGTCAAAGCAGAACCCGGGGCAACTCCACCTCCTTGCAGACAGAATGAGAAACAACGTTGCTTCTGTTCCATTCCATGTGCCTGAAACAACATGGGTTCAGGCTTCCATTTTCTAGCTAACTTCCTTGAGGGGCTAAGCCTGGGTGGGATCCAGTCCACACACCCTCAGAGACTCAGATCAGACAACTCTCTTCCTGGAACACTGAATGCTACACTGTCACTCCAGCAGTCCAGTTACCAATTGATCCCCTGGGGAAATGGGGTGAGGGGAAGTGAGGAGAGGGAAGTGAGCAACAAAGAGGCATTCCATAAGTACAACAATCTGTCTTTTAATGGGGAAAATACCCCACTTCACAACAGCATTATTTAAAAAAAGGCAGAAAAGTAACACTGGGAGCACCTCCACTAGAAGGACTACAGTGGTCTTCCAGTACAGCGAGAGGTCTGTCAGGGAACACTGCAGACTGGCACGGTCCAGGCTGCAGGAGCACGTGCTGAGGGACGCGCTGAAGCTCGGTGCAGCCAATGCTCAGGCTCTGTGGGGAAGGACCACAGTCTAGGCTCCTTCCACTACTGCACATGGAGGGGCAGAGGTGGGTGGGGAAGCCCCTCAAACAATGAAAGGGGTATCACATCAGGGGGCCACACGAGTGTCAATGGTGCTATGTTTGTTTGTGTTTTTTTTTAAAGTTTACATTATTGAATGCAACGATCACAAATCTAAAGTTTTTTTGCACTGTTTCTTCATTTGTATATTTTTATTATTACAGATAAAGACTATTCTTGAAATAAAAACTTTAGTGTGGTTTAAGAAGGCATCTCACCACCTCCTTCTCGGTGGGGTGGGGGAGGTGGCTTAAACAAATAGCTAATAAAATGCTCACCTTGCTGGTAACATCCCCATCTCACGAGAGAATTTAAAAAAAACGCCAACTGTACCAGAATAGAAATTGCACACAAAAATCACCAGATTTTAACTGTCAACAAATTTTACTGTAAGTACATGAACACAACAGTCAGGGTAAATGTGGTTCTGCCACTGAGTTAAAACATCAGCTGCACTGGTTATGGTCTTATGGTTCAGAACTGTCCTCCCTCCTTAGGACCTTCCACTTAGATCCAACCCAAGAGGATGGGGTGCAAAACCCCATTCCACGCTGATGGATGGATTTGAGATGAAATGGTTTCCAGCACCATAAGACACAGACATCATTAATCAAAGACACAGCCTGAAGATAACCACAAAGAGAGTTTGAAAAATTAGAAAACATCTGGGTAGACACAGTAGAGTAGCAGTTAGCGTAACGCTATTACAGTGCCAGCGACCCGGGTTCAACTCCCTACAGGATAGGAAGTTGTGGGCATGCTATGTTGGTGCCAGAAGTGTGGTGACACTTGCGGGCTGCTCCCAGATCACTCTATGCAAAGATATATTTCACTGTGTGTTTCGATGCACGTGTGACTAATAAAGATATCTTTAGAATATGGAATTAGCTGACACATCCTTTGAAACAGAATCCATAAATTCCATTAAAGTGAATTAGAACAGAACTTGTATAAGAAAAATATCAACGTGGAATTAAAATGTGACGTGAAATCATTAAATATTAGAGGAATATTACAATATTAAAGAACATCAAAAAATGGGACTGGATGGTGTAGAGAGGAACAATGTTCATTTGCTGGATTAAGTGACCACAACTGCTGTAACATTCTATAATTCTCCTTAGGGATTTATTCAGGTGGCCAGGAGAAGAATGCAGTAAGATGCCACCAGTGCAACATCTACAGCAGAGGTGTCCTTGTGGTAATGCACTGCACCCATTCAAGATGTGTCGCTCCTGCTACACTGCTGGTACAGCTATGGCAATATTGAATGCCAGCAAAAGTAAATCAGTTTTAAGGCTACAACTAATTGATTCAGTATTGTCTAATATATTGTCATTAAAACTAACCTTTTTCCACGTTCTGATGGAAGGTCTTTGACCTGAAGCACTAACTCTGTTTCTTTCACCACAGATGCTGCCTGACCTGCTGAATGTTTCCAGCATTTTCTGTTTTTATTTCAGATTTTCAGCTTCAGCAGTTTTGTTTTATTTAAGGAGATATTAGGTTTAACTAGAAGACAGATTTAAAGAAACGTCATAAAGGAGCAGGGGAGGCTTCCTCAGGGAATTCCAATCTTGAGAGCGGAACTCACTGGCAGCATTGACAGGGGGGCGATTAAGTTCACTGATGGTAAATTGGACTGAACTGGAAGAGTCCAGGTACTTCAGAGAATTGAGGGGCTGGTTGATATTAGAGTTAGCGAGGGGGAGGAAGATCATGCAGGAATTTTAAAATAAGGAACGACCAGTGTGTGATTAACAGGGAGTCAATGTAAGTCAGCAAATATAAACATGATGCACTGGACGAGGTGTGAGGTAGGACACAGGGAGAAGTGTTTGGATGACTTCATGGAGGTCGTCAAATAAAAGTGCACTATCATACAGGTCCTCCCCAGGTTATGATGGGTTTCCACTCCTGAGAACTGTTGTAACCCGAAGTCAGAAATAAACAAAAACATTGCGTGGGAGGAGATCACAGTAATGGCTGTGGTGGGAGAGTCAACAGGCACAGGAAGAGCGGCCGCCAGTCGGCCTCATTGACTCAGTGGAGGAGCGAATGAGCCTGCTCAGTGTCCCAGCTCTGCTCGGCTCAGTGTCCCAGCTCTGCTCGGCTCAGTGTCCCAGCTCAGCTGGGAGGGAAGAGAAGACACATGGAAATGCCCCGTTCCCACCCAGCAGTAGATGCCTTCAGCCCTGCAGCAGCCGGCAAATCCATTCCCATCCATCCCACCGGTCTCCCACACGCTTGTTCGTGCGTGCGGGCTGTACAAAAGTCAGGCGTTTGTAACCTTGGCAGGGCCCATAGTTGGATTTGGCAGGTACAAAGTGAGGGTTTCAGCAGCAGATAAGCTCAAATAAGACTGGAACTGGGTGATGTTACAGGCAATAAGAAGCAGCCTTAGGGATGGCAGAGATATCTGGTCCAGACAGTTGTCTGGGAGAGAGAAAGAGTTGGTGGCTGTGAACAGGGTGTGGAATTAAAAACAATGGCATCAGTCCTCCCAGTATTTTAATGGAGTAACTTACCCCTCATCCTGCACTGAACATCAATCAAAAAAATCCTTCAAACAGGGGACAGGTCTAGAGGTGGCGGTGAGGTTCAACAGCCTACCCATGGTAATTGATGCTGTGTTTTTGGATGATGTCACTAAAAGGCAGCATGCAGATAAGCTGAGAGAGACCACACATGGATAAGGTGAGCAAACAACGGTAACAGATGGAACGTTCAAGGGTAACCGGGGGATGAATAAAATGCAAATTAATCTTTGAAAATTGAATTGATTACCAGAGGTTGCTTAATGCTTAAAAAAAACACTTTTTAAGCCAGATTTCAATGAGGAAATTGTATTAGTCATTTAAAAAGTTATATAACATAATCAAAAATTAGTTAATACTCCATCACATCCTGACTATTCTCCTATTACATATTTGATTGGTCACAGTCCTTTTTTCCAGAGCAGGGGAGTCTAAAACTAGAGGACACAGATTTAAGGTGAGAGGAGAAAAATTTAAAGGGCAGCTGAGGGGCAACTTTTTCCACACAGAGTATGTCGGGTATGTGGAACGAGCTGCCAGAGGAAGCTGTGGAGGCGGGTACAATAACAATGTTTAAAAGACATTTGGACAGGTTCATGGATAGGAAAGGTTTAGAGGGATATGAGCCAAATGCAGGCAAATGGGTCTAGCTCAGCGAGATAACTTGGTCAGCATGGGCGAGTTAGGCCAAAGGGCCTGGTTCTGTGCTGTACAACTCTACGACTGCCCCTATTACAGTCACGCAATCCCCATCACAGGCAGAGTCACTCCTTCATTATCAACAGACACTCCCATATCGGATGCACTCCCACACTAGGCGTGTTTACCCCACCATTATAGATTCCCAGCCCATTATAGACAGATTCAGTCCCAGCTTTTATGCGTACTCACTGCCCCGTTACAATGACTCCCACCCCGACTACAAAACAAACCTCTTCTGCTGCTGATGGACTCCTGCCGACAAAAACAATCTCCCTTTATCTTTGCAACCATAAACTGAGGTTTCCATAGCAACATCCAGGATGGAATTCTCCGTTTCAGTCCCAAAGAACCCAATTACCTGCCCACTGAAGTCTCCTTTTCATATGCAGCCACGGGACAGATGAATGCTCAGTCTCTGGACATGGCAGCTGCTGCCTGGGGAGGTTTGCAGGATTCAGACATATTGTGTTGTTAAGGCATTGCTCCCCCATGTTCAAAATGCTCGACTCGTCACCATGGTAACAGCTTGGGAAGTCAGTCGCTCGCTGCTGCTCCTGATCCTGGTTGTGAATAACATGACGCACTCAACTCCCCAGCTGCAATCTGCTACCCCAACAAAGCCTTGGACCGTTTCTACTGTATGATGATGTGCAATTGCAGAAGTGGAAGGATCCCTATCGTTTGTTCCTGATGGCGATGCTTATGTGGGGGCAACATTACAGATCCTCTAGTACCGTCTGAATTGCCACTCCTCATCATCTGGGACTTAGTTTTCTGGGACAGTCCATCAGTTTTTCATAATCAAGGCTCTAAGTTTTAAATTCCTGGACCTTAACATGAGTTGTCCTGGGCCCAGCACATTGATGCAATCACAAGGAAGGTGCGCCAGCATCTTTATTTGCTTAGGAGGTTAAGGAGATTCAGCATGTCACTGAACACTCTAACAAACCTACAGATGTACTGTTGAAAGTATCCTGACTGGTTGCATCATGGTCTGGTACAGAAATTTGAATGTGCTGTTAAGGTGTTGCAGAGAGTAGTGGACTCAGCCCAATACATCATAGGCACATCCCCCCCCACCATCAAAAGTACCTCAAGAAGGCAACATCTATCATCAAATATCCCCACCATCTGGGCCATGCTATCTTCTCGCAGCTACCATTGGGCAGGAGGTACAGAAACCTGAAGTTCCACACCACCAGGTTCAGGAACAGCTACTTCCCTTCAAGCATGCAGTTCTTGAACCAACCTGCACAACCCTAACCACCACCTCAGTATAGCAACACTACGACCACTTTGCACTATGATGGACTTTGATTTTTTTTTGTTCTAATTGTGTTCATTCTTGTATAATTTATGCATAAGTTATGTTTTTCTTGTGAATGTTGTGTACCTGATGCTATGTGCCTGTGGTGCTGCTGCAAGCAAGTTTTTCATTGCACCTGTGCACACATGTACTTGTGCATATGACAATACTCAACTTTGAACTTTGCACAGGGGCACATTCCATCAAACCCTCCTCGTCGTTTCCAGAGGAGTGAAATATAACATGGCCACCCATATGTGGATAAATCCTGGAGAGATGTCAATGAGCAAAAATCTCTGTGTGTTACCAGCCATTTGTCTGCTTTGTGTTCCACACTGCGGAGAGGATTATCGTTAGTTGCAACATTTAACCATCAGTGATGGAAGCCTTGGGAGATACAATCGTTGAAAAGTCCTTGGAAGATCTCGCAGGGGGAGGGCAAGAAAAACCCCCAACGACACATCCACAGTCATGAAGAATGGGTGCTTGAGTAATAACGGGGCCCCAGGAACTGTGTCCCAACCATACAATTAGCCGATGTGGCGTTTCTTACATCTGCACTGAGCACTTGCCATAATGTAATAGTAGGGACATTGGCAGGTCCCATTACCCATGACCAGTCGCTACAAGTGACCATACAGGAAGTAGACATTGACTGCTAACAGGTCATCAAACAGGCATTGGAAATGTCCTTATCTAATGAACAGATATAAACATACAAATTAGGAGCAGAACTAGGATTTTCATCCCTCAAACCTAGTCTGACACTGATAAGATCGTGGCTGATATGTTAAACTCAGCATTCCAGTCTACCTGCAGTAACCTGTGATTATCAACAAGGTGTCTATCTCTGCCTTAAAAATATTCAAAATATTCTGCTTCCATTGCCCTTTGAGGAAAGAAGTTCCAAAAACACATAATCCTCTGAGAGAAAAAAATTACCTCACATCTGCCTGATGTGGGCAGCCCTTTACTTTTAAACAGTGACCCTTAGTTCAAGATTCTTTCACAAGATAAAAATCATCCTCTCCAAATCAAGAGTCCTCATTTGTTTCAGTCAAGTCACCTCTCACCCTCATAAGATCCGTGGATACAAGTGCAACTTGACCAACCTTTCCTCATCAGATAACCTGGAGCAGAGGCAGACCACTCAGCTCGTTACAACCCCATACCTTCCAGCAAGCATCTCGGGATGTCAATCAGAAGCAGGAATCTTGGCTGGTTTCCCCCCTCCCCAGCCCAAGGCTCACTACCATACCTCAAATGCACCACAGCAGAGATCACCTCACTCAGCTCTGCATTATTAACACATTGAACCATCAGGGATGCCATTGACTCAGAGATGTCTGTGGCAGGTAGCACTCTCCTCAAACAGAGGATATGAGTTGAAGTTCCATTCCATGAAGCACAAAATCTAGGCTGATGGTCCAATGCAAGACTGCAGAGGCGCTGCATCACTGGAGATACTTTTAATGATAAACCAAGGTAGATGTAAAAGAAGCTTGGCACTATTTTAAAGAAAACTGGGGAGTTTCCACTTTATCGTGGACAATTATTATCCGTCATTCAACACAACTAAGGCAGGTTTGCCCAGAAATTCATTCACAATCAGTGGAACTAAGTGCCCTGTACAGGAGCAGCAGCTATGTGCTCCACTACAATTACTTCAGTAAAATTGCAATCCAGACACAGAGTAGAAAACACAGATGCTGCTATCCAGAGCATTACCTTTTCCAACTGGGTATGAATTTCCAGGCAATTATCTGCCTATTGTCGCATTGTGATTTGTGAGATATGGCCACATGCTAGCTGCCTGGTTTCCTTCATTACAACAGTGACAATACTTCAGATGCACTGAGCTTGTAACCTAATCTTATTTTTTTATTTAAGTTCAATTAAGAATCTGCCAACTGGCCAAGTCCAGCCACATTATGATTAATGACAAATTCCAATATCCAACAACCTGCTATGACCTGTCTTTTCCAAATGACACTGAAACATCAAGGCTACAGTCTTCAGCAGAAAATACTAAAGGTCTCGCTTTTACTTTATCCCCCCTACCCAGTGGGCCCAGTGAGATCAGCTTTTTAAATTTACTTTCATCTAGAAATTTCCATACCAATAGAACTCTGCTATTTGCTGGAACATTGGTGGCCTCCTTGAGTGGTTGCAGCCATGGTAACCAAGCAGAGAATTGTCCTGTTCTTGTTAACCTGGCAAGTCAAACCTATTTTGTTAAGAAGCTTCTCTGAGTACAAACTCTATGGTCACCTTTAGAGGTTTTTTATATTTGGTTCCATTTTCTTTTTTCTTTGATCAAGATGAGACTCATAGGGTTCTAGCCATGAGGTCACTGTTCATACTTAATGCTCAACCATTAGTGCAGATGGGATAATAAATCCAGACGGACATCACAGACACGCTCCACTCCTTCAAAGTAATGGAAGGGCCCTGGGAACTGCAGCCCAAGTGTAAGAAGATAGGTTGGTTCCCCTTATCAGGGGTCACTATAAAATGATTGGGGGCCAGACCCTGGTTGTTCACCCCACTCCCTAATACATCTGTGCACTGAGGGCCATTGGAACAAGGGAATCTCTGCCACAAGGAGTGGTTAAGGCAGAGACCAGTGAACTGTTTCAGGGAAATCGTGGCTAGTAGATCTGCTGCCTCACATTCCGGCCAATGGATTCAACCCCGACACCCAACTGCCCTTGGAAAAAGACTCATCTATCCCATCTATGCCCCTCATAATTTTACAAACCTCTATAAATTCACCCCTCAACCTCCTAACTTCCAGTGAGAATAAACCCAGCTTATTCAATGTCTCCTTATAGCTACAGCCCTGTCTGTGTGGAGTTTTCATTTTCTCCCAATGACTGCGTGGGCTTCCCCCGGGTGTTCCGGTTTCCTCCCAAAGTTGTGTGGTTTGGTAGGTTAATTGGCCACTGTAAATTGCTGTGCAGAGGTGAGTGGCAGAATCTGAGGGGAGGTGATAGGACTGTAGGGAGAGTAGATTATGGGGAATGTTAGTGCTGGAATAGGATTACCTTGTGAACTGGCATAGACTCAATGGGCCAAATGGCCTCCTTCTATGCTGTAACTCTCTCAGCTGAGGACCATGATAAGTGATAGCATGACCATGATAGCAGCTTGATCATGATAAGTACCATGTGGACACCTTCTCTCACGATGGAGTGACAAGGGCCCAGATGAAGGGTCTTGACCCAAAATGTCGACTGTCCATTTCCCTCCACAGATGCTGCCCGACCCGCTGAGTTCCTCCAGCTTTTTGTGTGCTGCTCCTTCGCTCACAATGTGGTGCTTACTTTACAGTAGCATGTGATGTCTCCAAACTCCTGCTGAGAAGAGCTGAGAGTCCCCTTGCCTTTATGCCTCTGTGTGTCACTAGGTATTGCAGTAACTGGTTTAGCCATAGGGAATTCCAAAATGACACTCAAAGCCATGGTGGCTGGTTTTTGGGGAGAGGTAGAACTGGCAGTGGTTGGCCCTGGAACACCATGCAGCGGCTCGGAATGTGTTGGGCAGTATCACGATTCATTGCTGGTTGCTCCCAACAAGGCAGCTTTCAATCTTAGGTCAATCTAGAGCGCGTACAGGCATGTTGGTGAGTTACTCAGCTGGAAAGGCAAGCCCAGGCATGCTCCTTGCTTCTGGGTTGGTGCCAAAGTCATTTGCCTTGTTTCTGATATCAAAGCACATTCCTAACAGGAGATAAATCCATGGCAGCAAACAATGCACGACTTCCAGTCCTACAATATGCTTGTACTAAATCTCCGAACATCCCCTGGATGGCAGTTATTTGTTCCTCTCAGACACACCGGCAGCGACACTAAATTACTGCACATGGAGAGCAGATTTAAACAACAACCAGGCCACTGTGTCAGAGACTGGAATCTCATTAATGCACAATGGTAGGAAGAATTGCCTTGCACAACATCTCCTGTAATGTCAGGACATCCTAAAGTGCTTTCCAACTAATGAAACATGCACTGAAGTGAAGTCACTATTACAATGTAGCAAAATATCTCATTCATTTTATACACAGCGAGCTTCACAAACTCTTTGTCTTCTAAGAAAAGTCCTCGGGTGGAGGATAACTTGCTCCCACTGCAGTTCCATGATAATGTGGTGACTATAGTCCTCAAAAATTGGTTCACCTTGCAAATCATTATCCCCAACCTGCCTCTGCTGAGTGCAGTGTTAAAGTCACACATGACTGAGTGTTACAGTTACTGATCATTATAGAGATACAGCGACCAAGTCTTCCCAGTACTTCCTAGTCGTGCCATTACAAAATGTAACTGAAGGCTTCACTGCTGCTGGGTTTTTCCAGGTCTTAGTTGCTCTGCTTTATTTGTTCACGGAACATGGGACATTACAATGCTGCATTCATCATCCAAGATACCTCAAGAAAGAGGCAATGCACCTCCAAGAATCGCTGCAGCCTCAAGGCTGATAGTGCTCCTATAATGATGTCGTGTGGGAAATTCCATACCTTTGACCCAGCAACAACATCTAAGTCTGAATAACGTGTGGCTCAGAAAGGATTCCAGAGCTGGTGGTATCACGTGGTATTGCTCCGTGTCATGATTACTGACTAAATGTTAATTTTACTGAACATTACTGAGCAACACTCAGCTTCACCCAATGCTGATCCTGCTGAGCTCGTTCATTGAGTAGTGATATTAACTAATATTATTAAATGTTAATGTCACCAAGCATGGTGATAGCAAACAATACTGATGTAAAGCTCAACTGGACCATCTGCATAATGTCTTGGCAAGAGGGGCATTTTCTGATGAATGGCTCACTTCCTGACTCCCCAAAGTATCCATACCATCCACAATGGGTGAATGAGGAATGTGATCACTTCTTGGATGTTTGATTCCTATAACACCCAAGGAGCTAAGGTGGTATTGATACAGGTTTGGTATGTCACCAAGGACTCTTGCAAATTTCTATATATGTACAGTGGAGAGCATTCTGACTGGTTGCATCACCACCTGGTATGGAGGCTCCAATGCACAGGATCGCAAGAGGCTGCAGAAGGTTGTAGACTCAGCCAGCTCCATCACGGGCACAACCCACCCCACCATCAAGGACGTCTTCAAGAGGCGGTGCCTCAAGAAGGCGGCATCCATCACTAAGGACCCTCACCATCCAGGACCTGCCCTCTTCTCGTTATTACCTTCGGGGAGGAGGTACAGGAGCCTGAAGACCCACACTCAACGTTTCAGGAACAGCTTCTTCCCCTCCACCGTCAGATTTCTGAACAGTCCATGAACCCATACTACCTCGTTATTCCTTTTTGTTTTGCACTATTTATTTATTTTGTAATTTATAGATGTTTATGTCTTTGCACTGTACTGCTGCTGCAAAACAACAAATTTCACACCATATAAGACAGTGGTAACAAACCTGATTCTAAACAGGCTGCTTAAGTTAGAACCCCATCCAAGAACTTAACCCCACTCTCCCTTTACCAAGCTGATCCACAATCACCAGGCAGGCACGGTAGCATAGTGGTTAGCATAATGCTTTATAGCGCCAGAGACTGGGGTTCAAATCCGGCCACTGTCTGTAAGGAGTTTGTATGTTCTCCCCGTGTCTGTGTGGGTTTCCTCCGGGTGCTCTGGTTTCCTCCCACATTCCAAAGATGTACAGGTTAGGAAGTAGTGGGCATGCTATGTTGGCGCTGGAAGCGTGGCGACACTTGCGGGCTGCCCCCCAAAAAATCACTACGCAAAAGATGTATTTGTTTCTACGTACATGTGACTAATAAAGATCTTATCTTATCTTATCTTAATTGCAGCCTGTGGTAGCCATAAGACACAATGCAGCAGTGCACCAAGGATTCTTCAGAAGTACCTTCCTGACCCTTGCCAGCCGGGACAGGAGCAGCAGATCTTAGGAACATCATCACTCCCATTTTTCTTTCCGAGCCGCACAACATCCTGACTTTGGCATAAATTGCCATTCCTGCACTGTTGCTGGAGCACCCCAACCAACAACACTGTGGGTAGAACAACACTACAATGGTTGCAGTACTTCAAGAACACCCACCGTCACTGCAATGGCACCGTGAACTGGTGCTTTGAACCATCAGGAATCAGTCAGTTAGATGCCCTGCCAGCCAAAGACTGGGTTTTCTTTGCCCTAAATATTTTGAAATAATATTGCCTAATCCTCAAGTGTTATCCAAATATATTTTCCATATAAAACTGTCTTCTTTCAAACAGCACCAAGCCTCAGGTGCAGTTGGTTCACCTACCCGCTCACTGATGGCGTTGTATTTAATTGCCAGCTCATCCCGCTCAGCTCGACTCTGAGCCAGCAGGTCCTCGACACGAGACAGCTCCTGCTGCAGGATACTATTCTCTTCTTGAAGAGGCAGCAGAGAAGACATCTCCTGGGGTGAAGCTACAAGCAAGGAGAACCAAGAAAATGCCAATTAACAGAATCAAATGGTGTAAGGGCGGGTTTCATAGGCTGGTTCCAACAACTCCTGGTGATGATGGACACTTAACCTAAGAATGCATACTCCACATCAGTAACGCATTCTGTGGTGTGTGACCAATGTACTGAGCCAGGTAAAGATTACAGGCTGTGTAACTGTACACAGTCACTGTTTATTCAGAGAGATAAACATCACTTTAGTACAACTGCACTGAGTTACTCTTTAGTCCAGAGTAAAGGTCACTCCTTGAGTAACTCCACGGACTTCCTATTCATTCAATAGGGTAAAGATCACTTCTCAAGAAGGTTAAGGTCACAGATTTACTATTTGGTTAGCAAGTTGACACTTTCTGAGATAATTATGCAGTAAGTTAAGGCTCACTCCCTGATATACTGTTTGCTTAACAAGTTAAGAGTCAACCCTTTGCTGTTTATTCAGCAAGGCAAGGGTCACCCCTCCAGGTTACTGCCTGGCTTTACAGCTGCAGAAAGAAGCTCACTTCTAGTTTGGATGATGTGTTAGGGAGGCTACCATTTATACCTGATGCCTGCTCCTCCATGAAATTTCTGGTGATGATTTCCCGTATTTTGGCAGAAAGACACGTCAGTGGCGAGCCCTCAGTATCTCCCCGAAATATGAATCCTTTCCCGTTCTCTGTGCTCTGCACTGTGCTCTGTAAGGTCTGTCAAAGAGATGGAGAGAGGTCAAGGTGACGCCCTGGAGAATCACGTATGGGCCACAGCTAGCTTAGGAATCCTGAGAGCTGCTGTTGTTCCCAACAGAGAGCTTCATCTCCCTTTGCAACAGAATCCTGAAAGAGGCAGGAGCATTTTCTCAAATACCCCAACCAAACCTCAAGCTGCACTCCTGCAATTACCTAAACTGTTACATTTGAGACTCCAGTGTGACAAGTTGCTCTTGTTGTGTGCCTGTTTGGCAGAGACCAGCTGCTCAACCTCTGGCCTGTAGTGTGCAGACAGTGTCCGAATTTCCAACCCCAGCATTGAACTGGGAAATGCTGTTGACTGTCACTTCACAGAGGTTAATGTGGGGGTTCACACTTGCAGTGTGGCCAATTGGGTGAGATACCCAGAAGACTACAGCACTGGAAAAGACCACTGAGCCGATCCGACGGGTTCCAGTGAACAGGATCGTACAATCCAACATAACTTTCACTCCTTTCTCCACCCATCCCCACACTTGACACTTCATCATCTTCCCTGTATGGTTAACCCCTCGCCAAATTGTCACCCTTCCCCTGCGTAACTGACAACTACATCTTCAGCGTGCGGCCAGGTTAAAAAATAACTTGTTTCGATTCCTTCAGGTCCTGAATCATTCTCTGCAGACTTTTATAAATTGACTTCTCTATCTAGTGCAACCGGGTTTAGATGTTCGAACCTGGAGACGAAATGGAGCTGAGCAAAAGGGAAAAGAAGCCCTTGATTTTATTTGTCCTTTACTTAGCTCGGGGTTGCGAAGGCCAATTACGAGGAAACTAACTCAACACAATTGAAAATATCTCGTTCACCCCTTCTTGCCTGTATCTTAAGTCTCAGAAAGTGATATTAAAGCCAGCGTCGAACAAAACGCTGAGGAGGCACGGTAGTGCCGGAGCCTGAGCTCACAGACCTGGATCACTGCTTCCAGCTTGCACCCCTCCTCGGCTGCAGAGTCTCCGCAGGAGCTCATCGATAGGTTAAGGGCCGGCAGGACGGGACCTCTCGCTGTGAACCAAGAACGGGCTGAAGTGCAGGCAGTCAGACTTGTTGGACCAGCCTGCTCCCGCGTCCATAAACCCACTGACTGCAACTAACCGGTGTCCTGGGATCTTCCAGGGGGCCTGAAGGGTGAAGGCTGCTCTTACTTTCACTTCTTATTTCTGTGTAATTTTCCTCTTTGGCCCCTCAATCTCTGTAAACACCTTGTTGTAGCTCTTGGGAACCTCGACGCTCAGAACGTGCGTGCTTGTCCCTTGTAAATGTCCTCAAATCTGTTGTTTTCTCCCTTACTTCACAGCGGTCAGACCCTGGATTATTTTAAATCCCCCTCCCCGCCGCAAACACAGCGTCCATGTGACAGACACTGGAAAGAGCTGGAGGAGACGCAAGATCCTTCCTCCAGGAGTCTGCGAGGTCCTAGTGCCTGATGCTGGTTATGTAATTTTGTAGATAGAGTGATTACAATTTAGAAATTATTTCACCCAAGAACGAACACCATGAAATTTTATTTTAATCTGCCGAGGCCCACAATTAATAAAATCGAACGGGAACAGAGATATAATGGAACATGCACTGAATTAGATGTGGCAAAAACTAATCCCCCCCCCCCCTCCACTAACAAGCTAGAACTGTACAGATCGTTCCAACTCTGAAATAAAAAACAGAAATACTCAGCAGGTCAGGCAGTATCCCTGAAGAGAGAAACAGAGTTCATGTTTCAGTTCAAATAATCTTTCATGAGAAATAATTCATTCTTTGTTTTTATTTCTCCTTTTCCTTCTTCTTCTTAGACAGTCCCTTGGGGTTGGGTATGTCCTGTTTCATACTCCAGTTCTGTGGTTTCTGAGGTCGATGATGTGGGATCCACAGATTCTGCCACAGATGGAGGAGGAGGTGCTTGATGGAGTGAGTGGATGCATCATCTGGGAGGAGGTGCTCTCCTGCTGTTTTAACTGGGTTTCCATCTGCTCACACTGAAGAGACCCAAGGTGCCATCTCAGATGTTTCTTCTCCATTTTGAGTGCTCACTGTCCAGGGATTCCCATGTGTCAGTGAGAATTTGCATTTTTTCCAAGGAAGTTTTGAGAATGTCCTTGGCACGCTCTCTCTGTCCTCCTGATAATCTCTTCCCCTCCACTTGTTGATGAATGCACTGGACTCACAGATGGTCCCTCCACACAGCTCAGAACAGAATGCCCGTTTCAGGAGTTTAATGTCAGGCTTGCAAACAATGTGGCCTGCCCATTAGAGCCAGCTGACCGCAGTTAGAGCTTCAATGTGCAAAGCTCACCTGGGAGATAATAGACTTTTTTTTCCTGTTATACTGCCAATGACTTGGCTAGAAGAGCTTTGGTGCTACTTCTCCACAGCTGTAGGAAGCCCATGTCTTAGAAGAAGGGCAGCCAATAGCTTAATGCTGAGTCTGAGATCTTGATCTTCAAACACATACCTACGCAGTCCATTTGGTCCATCAGGTCCATGGCAGCTGCTCACAGAGCGATGCCATCAATCCCATCATCCTCCCCTACACCCCTACAACTTATTCTCTCTCACATGCCAATGGGGGTGGCACGGTAGCGTATTACAGCGCCAGCGAACGGGGTTCGATTCCCGTCGCTGTCTGTAAGGAATTTGTATGTTCTCCCGTGTCTGCGTGGGTTTCCTCCGGGTGCTCCGGTTTCCTCCCACATTGCAGAAAAGACGTATGGGTAGGTTAATTTGGGTTTAAAATGGGCGGCGCGGACTCATTGTGTGAAGGGGAGATCCTGCCTGACCAACCTATTGGAGTTTTTTGAAGAAATCACAGGTAGGGTGGATAAGGGAGAGGCGGTAGATGTTGTGTATTTAGACTTTCAAAAGGCCTTTGATAAGGTGCCTCACAAGAGACTGATTAATAAGATGAGAGGTCATGGAATTACGGGTAGGATAACAGAATGGGTGGAGCATTGGCTGGTTGATAGGAAGCAAAGAGTGGAAATAAAAGGATCTCGTTCTGGTTGGTTACCGGTTACTAGTGGTGTGCCGCAGGGGTCGGTGTTGGGACCGCTCCTTTTTACCTTGTACATTAACGATTTGGATGATGGAATAAATGGTTTTGTGGCTAAGTTTGCGGATGACACCAAGATAGGGGGAGGAGTAGGGAGTATTGAAGAGATAGGAAGGTTGCAGAGGGACCTAGACAGTTTAGGAGAATGGGTAAGGAAACGGCAGATGAGATTCAATGTTGAGAAATGTGCAGTTGTACACTTTGGAAGCAGAAATAAGCGGGCAGATTATTATCTAGGAGGAGAGAAAATCCAAAGCACGGAAGTACAAAGGGACTTGGGGGTACTCGTGCAGGATACCTTAAAGGTTAACCACCAGGTCGGATCGGTGGTAAAGAAAGCGAATGCTATGTTGGCATTCATTTCGAGAGGTATAGTGTATAAAAGTAAGGAAGTGTTGATGAGGCTCTACGGGGCACTAGTGAGGCCTCATTTGGAATATTGTGCGCAGTTTTGGGCCCCACATCTTAGGAAGGATGTGCTGACGTTGGAGAGGGTTCAGAGGAGATTTACAAGGATGATTCCAGGAATGAAAGGGCTTACGTATGAGGAGCGTTTGTCGGCTCTTGGACTGTACTCACTGGAGTACAGAAGAATGAGAGGGGACCTGATAGCGACATTTAAAATATTGATAGGAAAGGACAGAGTGGATGTGGCTAGGCTGTTTCCCTCGGTGGGTGAGTCCAGGACCAGAGGGCACAATCTTAGAATTAGAGGGTACAGTTTCAAAACAGAGATGAGGAAAAATTTCTTTAGCCAGAGGGTGGTGAATTTGTGGAATTCCTTGCCATGTACAGCAGTGGAGGCCAGATCAGTGGGGGTGTTCAAGGAGGAGATAGATAGATATCTAAATAGTCAGGATATCAAGGGATATGGGGATAAGGCCGGAAATTGGGATTAGAATAGGTTTTTTTTCTCTTTTTTCTTTCCCCCATTCCCAATTTCTATTTTCCCTTTCCTTGGAGCAGATTCAATGGGCCGAATGGCCTGCTTCTGCTCCCTTGTCTTGTGATCTTGTGATCTTGTGACACAAGAGCAACCCTTGGAATAAGGCGCTTGGTTTTGTGTAGTTGATCATAAATTCAAAATACGTTGGCAGCTGTAGTGGCTCAGCCAGTAACCGAAACAAGCAGAGCAAGGAGATTTGAACACAGATACTACTGAGTTACCTGGTATTTGCCTGGAGAGAAAAAAAACAGCTGCGATTTAGTGGAAGGTGTGTGTGTGTGTGTATATGCTTGATCAAATTTGGCACTGAAGTCCTCCCAAGGTCGAATTGCCAGCTATTGCAGTGTTAGCTTACACACGGGTGCAGTATGCCAAAGGGCACCCACCTTCCAACAAAAGGCAGCACCGTCCAGGAGATGGAGAAGCAGCTTAGAAATTGAGGAAATAGGAGGAGGAAACGAAGGAGAGCCAAAAAAATAACAGAAATGAAAATCAGGAATATAATTGAAGTCCAACTGCCGGAGAAAGTACGTAGCAGCAGTGGCTGCGGAGCAGTCCGACACCTAAACTTCAGAGAGACAGGATAACTGTGATCTACGGTGCACCTACAGGCGCTAGGACCCAGAAGACACTGTCTGAGCGTGACTCTTATCTTCTTCCAGTGACTGCGTACGTCTGTCTCCGTGGTAACTCTACGCCAAATGTTCCTAGCTTCCTGCCACCTGCAAGACTTGCTGTGACCATCAGGTGGCCTGAAATACCCTCGGAGAGTTCATATGGCACCGTGTTTACACATTACAGCTTCACATTCTGCAAAAAACAAAGCTGCCGGGAGCTAGAATTCAAAAGTTTATAACTACGAACTGAACAAATGTATTATTTTTTTTCTTATTTAATAATCTCTTTGGAATCTCCGAGCAGGTTGCTATCTGGAGCTTTGCTCCCTGTAGCAGGGGGAGAAGGGGTCCGAAGGCTCCCCTTCTCCACTTCTTGATGAATGCACTGGGTTCAGACGTGGTCCCAGACCACAGCTGCAGCGAGAGCAGAGTCCAAACTTACTGCTGCGAACTTGCGCCGTGAGCTCGTCTCCGATACAAACGATGCGGCTGGGATCGAATTCAGCTCGGAGGCAGTCACAAGCTCACATCCAGCATTCAGCTGTCACTGGGCGTAAAAATCTTTTGGACGTTGTAAAAAAGTAACGTTTATATACAAAACCAAAAGACCGTGGGTGCAATAAACATGAAAGATCGTTGACTTGAAAGTTTCTCGCGCCGCAGATGCTGACTGCCCTGCCGAGTATTAATAGAATGTTCTGCTTCTGCTTGCCCTTCTAGTGTACGGCGTCGTCCACGAATTCCAGCATAGCCAATGTAGAAAAAGCAGCATCAAATTTGCAAGCTCTCACAACAGCATTATAACATTGACCAGCTAATCTATTTTAGTGCTGCTGGTCGGGGAAACTTCTTCAATCGAATATCATGGGGTCTTTATAATGGAAAAGATATCTTCAAGAGTGCAGGCTTCCCCAAGTACTACACAGGAGTGTCAGCTTGGATTCAGTGCTCAAGACTCAAGGAGTTGGAATTGTCAGTCGCATGGTTAACAGGCCTTTTGATCCACCGAGGTCCACATCAACCATCTCCACTATTCCTGCACAGATCCCATTTTATTCTCCGCACATTCCCATCAACTCCCCTCAAGACTACCACTCGCCTACACATTTGGGGCAATTTACAGTTGCTAATTAATCCACCAACCCCCACCTCTCTAAGATGTCAGAGAAAACCAGAGCAAACCCTTGTGGTCACAAGAACATGGAAACTCCATCGACAGCACCAGAGATCAGGATTGAACCCAAGTCACTGGAGCTGTGAGGCAGAATTGAACACATAACCTCTTGAAAGTACAACCACAGAGCTACCACAGCTAACAGTGACCGACAGGGTATTTCTATGATTTGCCTGTTACTTTAACACACATAACTAACAAAGATAATTAACATCAGTTCCGCTTGGGCATGGTCAGGTCACGCCCATAAAGGTGTAAGTCATGGTGGGAGGAGCCATCTTAATATAAATAAACCTTTGACCCATGATCCATATTGTGACACAATAAGAAACTTTCACAATTGTCTGCAGCTATCCATGTTTTCAATTGCTTCTCCCTTGAACCCAATAGTCCCATTATGAGATTCTCCTCATTAATATAAGAAAGTGGTTTTAAATTAAATCCTACGATTTACATTCTAACCAGATTTCAAGCAGTGTCAGGCTGGTATGTTCCTACACTGACCCAGAGTTTAACACCTGAGCTTATAGAAGATTTATCATCAACCTGGATCAGACAGTGCATATTAAGATCTCATTTTTTTCAAGCCCTGCTCCCTCCATTAATTCTTGCTGGATTAAGAGAGTCATTGAAACAGAAGTTCGTGACCCTGACTTCAGCAGCAAGGGTAGATAAGTTAGTTAAGAAGATATCCAGTACTCTTGCTTTCATTAGCCAGGGCATAAAATACATGAAAAGGGAGGTTTTGGTATAGCTATACAAAACATTAGCAAGGCAGGAATACTGTGTGCGGTTCTGGTTGCCCGACTATAGGAAGGATTTGATTGCATTGGGGAGGGTGCAGAAGAAATTCACCAAGATGTTGCCTGGTAGAGCATTTCAGCACTGAGGAGACTCAACAGGATAGGCTGCAGTTGTTTCTCTTGGAACAGAGAAGGCTACGGGGGGGGCGGGGGGGGGGGGGGGGACACCTAACTGAGGCATACAAAATTATGAGAAGCAAAGATAGGGTAAATAGTGAGAAACTTTTCCCCTTAGCAGATGTATCCAATAACCAGAGGACATAGGTTTAAGGTAAGGGGCAGGAGGTTTAGACAGGACTGAGGAAGATTTATTATTCACCCAAGGAGTAATTGAGATCTGGAACAAACTGCCTTAGGGGCTGGTGGAGGAGGTGCTATCACACCTTTTTAAGTATTTAGACGAGCACCTGGAACACCATGGCAGAGAGGCTACAGGCCACATGCTGGAAAATGAGGTCAGTGTAGAGGGGTGCCTGATGGCTGGCACGGAGGGGGCGGGCTGAAGGGGCTGTTTCCATGTTGTACAACTCTGTGAGAGGGCCATTCAGCAGTGTTGTTCTGCCATTCGGTGAAATCACAGATAACAGCTCCACTGGCTTCTGCAGCTCCGCTATCTAAGTAGCCACTTTTCACTTGAGCCCAAGAGTAACTGCATGGTATTCAACTGCAGGGATCACAGACAAGCCATGGTTCCTTCTTCCTCGATGTCCAGACACACCTTCAAAGGATCATCAATGTGATCAAAAACAGGAAGACATGGAACGACAAAAAAAATTATGCGGACTGAAGGGCTGTCCAAACTAACCCTCCGGTATTGGCCCCCAGCCCTGCACGTGACAGCTCTTCAAGTACACATCCAAGTATTATTTAAATGTTGCCTTTAAAAACCCTTCTATGAGTGGGTTCCATACTTCCATCATCATCTTCCATCCAATCCTTCTACCAATTACTTCATAGCTACAGCCTCTGGTTTTTGACTTGTTTGCCAAGGAAAACAGGTCCTTCCTATTTACTCTATAAAGGCCCCTCATAATTTTGTTCACTTCAATTGTCTGCCCTCAGCTCCAAAGAAAAAAAATCACCGGCTCGTCCAATCTTTCTTCATAGTTGCAATTTTCCAATCCTGGCAACATCCCCATAAATTGCCCCTCCACTTTCAGTGCATTCAATCTTTCCTGTAATATGGTGACCTGAACAGTGTGCAATAATCAAGCTACGGTTTAACTGTTTTTGCAGAATTTGCACCCCTCCCTAATGCAGCAGTGCTGAGGCCAATTGGAGTGCTTCTATAATTGTTCCATTTGAGACTGGTAAACCAAACACAGGCCCGGGATTCTGATCTCAATAGCCTAATACTATACTGGGTGCTGCATGGAGAAGGAAAAGACTTCCATTTATACAACACCAGAAACTACGTCAGCTGAATAGCTTCCCTCATTTTCATGTAACTTTAGAAATCTGGAGCACAGGTGGAGGCCATTCAGTCCATTGTTCTTGCCCCAGCTCTTTGAAAGAGTTAGCCAATTGGTCTTACTACACTATTCTTTCATTCAATTCTCTTACATTTTCAGGAAGTACATTCCAGATCATAACAAGTCATTGTGTAATACTTGGCAAATTATTTAAAAAAAAAGCAATGAGTATTTAGGGGTGACCAACAAGATATATGTGCGTGCAAATGATCGTTGGCTGTAGCTTTTGCATGAATTCTCTAGTGAATGTTATCAGTGAGATGCAGGGGGTGACCTCGCCCTAGGTAATCGCACAGCTTCCAGTTTTAGATCAGTGATCCTAACAGAGCAAATACGCCCTCAGCCAGACACTACAACAATAGTCTCAGCAATGGTTCAAGGCCAGTTAGTTGAAATAGCTAAGGTAATTGGTTGGTCAATTAACCTTCATGCTATAACACAAGATGTGGAAAAGACAAGTGTCTGGTCGTTGTCAACCAAACTCAAATGGAAAATGTGCATGACCAGGTACTGAGTAAAGAATGAGCTGGGGTAAACTGCGGTGGATTTTACTGATTTTGCACGTCTGGTGGGGTCTAGTTGGGCGAGGGGTCAGAGGGTGTCATTCTGAAGGCCCGCCACAGACCACATGTGAAGGGGAGGAAATAATTCCAGTAGGATTTGAAAGGCTGTTAGTCAGAGCAACTTCACTTTTCAAATGAAGGGATCAGCCAAAAGGAGCCTTCAGCATTCAACTGTCGTATGCCAAAAGAATATGGACAGTGCTAGCAGGCTGTGAGAAAGACATTTCATCAGCTGAAGCTCTGATTGGCTACAGATGGTAGTGGGAGGAAAATGGAACATCAGGCCACTAAAGGAGGTAATAACATGATTTAAAAACCTATTCAGTCTGATGAGAAATCTTCAGATTCAGCATCCTAGAGGTGACTGGGTGGTAACTCCAGTTTCTCATCGTTCAACATCTGGAGCTACAGTATCTGGTGTTCATGACAGGATGGAGCTAGGTAGCAATTAAGTGCATCAATTATTAATCTCTAACTATGCAAGTTTATTTGAGATAAACAATAAAATTTGTGTTCTTGTGTTGGAGAGTAGAGTCACTTATCAATAAGCAGCTCCCAGTGCTGGAAGGGAACAGTTTCGTTTTCACTTTTCTTCTGCTTTTTGAAAACAAGGATAGGAAATCTTAGAGTGGAGCCTGATCCTATGAAATAACTGCACCACTAAATCCAAAGATTAGCTCCCAACCTTCACAAAGATCATCTACTTTTGTCACCATTATACCTTCTAAATCCAAACAGGAAGAACAGAAAAGGCACTTTAATCCCTTGAACCCATCAGTCACTCAGTGAGATCATGGCTGAACGATAGCCTGACACTGTCTCCACTTTCCTTCTGTTCCCCATATCTTTGGCTCATTATTCTTTCACATTTGAATACAAAATTATCAATTGAAGCATCAGCTGCCATTTGTAGAGATGCATCCAAGCGGGTGAGATGTTCACTAATGTAACTATTTCCCCCACATGTGGCTAATTCAATGGCCTCCCACTCAGCCACCGTTAACTTTCTCCGGAACCATGGCTGCCATCCTGCTCATCCAGTACATCATCTTGTTGGTTTATCTGTACCACCAGTCTTGCAACATCTCTGATTTAAAATTCTAATCATGGTTAATAGCACTCCTCTTTGTAGGTTGTTCCTCTGTAACCTCTCTCTGTGGCTCTATAAACCACCATATTCCAAAGTCACACCGACTTGGTCTCTTGTGCATTCCTGCTAATTATCGCAGGATATGGATAGTTTATCTTACAATAAGTTATAATTGGTGAAGACGGAAGGGGTGAGGACTCTGAAGTCCCCAAAAATTTTGGAAAAAAATGTCTAGAGGTGACATTTAAGCTTTAGGCTAGCATTAGGGGGAGACAGGCAATACTGAGTCTACGAAAGAGTGCTTGAAAATGTATAGGAATTTGAAGCCTCTCTCTGGCCAGTTCATCAAAGCTTTGGATGGTTTTGTCAAATCCAGGAAGATAGGGAATACTGCAGTAGGTCAGGGAGTGGGTTGGTGTAAAGATTAGGTAGTTAGCATGGCAGTAGAAGTGATGGAAACAGGGTAGTTTCTACTGGGAGTTCTAAAATCCGGGGTTTTGTGCTGTTTTTGTTTAGCAGGAAGAGCTATTTATACGTAGACTTGAAGTACTATAGCCCGTGAAATAGCACGTAAAGAGCCAGTTGTAATTCGTGTGCATACAAAGACTGATGGAACCCTCTTTAAACCTTAATGGTCAGAGCAAGAATTAGAGGTCCTCTAACTAGCTGGCTTGTCACCCCAATAAACATGCCAGGCCATTTTAGGGACCGGCCACTCGGCCAGTTACCACTTATAAATCAGTGCAAGTGTTTTACAGCTGCAAGTACGTTTCAAACTTGATGAAACTTGCATGTGTTACGGTTCCAAAAACTTGTAATGTTGAAAGCATACTATGGGGCAATGGTGAACACCCCAGTCATAAAACCGATTTCCCCAGACCGCATAGACACCTTGTTTTCAGAAATGCATTTGTGCAATAATTAATTGGAATCTAATTTGTCGTTTCCAGGACAAAACTGCAGCTATTTCTGACCATTTGTGTAGCGCCACACACGCGTAGTAAAACGCAAAAAGGGGAGGAGCTGGACGCTAACGAAAAAGATTGGTTTCCGAGACGCATTCACAAACAAGAGCCAGAGAGGCAGAGATTCCGCTAGAATTGCGATTGGGTGGCCAACGTTTTTCCAAAGAACTATTTTTTGTGCTAGTTTTATTGTACCGGCCCATCTGTTTACTGTTTCCAGGTCACACGTTAATCGGTAGTAATCTCTTTTAACAATTTAACCCCTTTTGTTCTTAAACCTCCTACCTCCCACCCACAGGACAACGGTCCCCGCTGTACCGGAGGTCATTCGCCGCTTCGTGCCGCCGTGTTTAATCCCAGTCACTTCCTTCTCCGTCGGGGTACCGGCTCCAGTGCATGGGCGGGGAGGGGAGGCGCAGTTTTAGTGCCCAAGTGGAGCGGCCGCTAGGGCTCCGGCTTCGGCCGAGTCGTAGCCTTGCTCAAGTTGCAGGCCGTGCACCCGAGAAAAATTCGGGCCAAACCTACTCCGTGCTCGCCGGGCTATATCTGCAGCTCTGCATCGTGATCCGGGATAAAGTCTGCACGATCCTTACAAGATTGGATCCGGGCTAAATCTTCGTGTTATGGACATCGGGATCTGGGTTATCGGTTCACATACCGCTGGTGCTCAACCTGCACGGATCCAAGGTTAAAAGTTTCGTAAACACACTGACCTGCTCAACTTACATTGCAGGGCCTGACCTCACGTTGCCCCACACGGTACTCTGCACTGGCGCCATTCTGGATCCTAGACACTGATAATGCATCCTAACGCACGTCTCTGCTTTTGCTGTAGACTCGCTGACCGACAGCAAATGCAGATTAATATTTGCCATGTCCCTCGCTGGGTGCTTAAATTGGCAAAACGAGGAATATAAATCAGCGGAAATTAATGTAGAACATTAAAACCATGTTTAATCCATAGTTGTTGAATGGTCTTTACATTAAAAACTTTATATTGGGTAACAACGTGCAATAAACTTTATTTTCCAGAAATGTAGGCACAGGTGAAAGTGAGCCGGTACGGTATGACAATGACCGACGCAATCAGCACAAATTGATATTGTTAGAGACACGACAGTACTAGTAAGAACTTTTAAGTTACTTTCACACCTGAATCTATGGCCCGCTACATCGGGTCTCAACTGTCCGAGGGTTAAATACAACACGTGAAACGAGATAACTGGTTTACAGAACGGGGCCGAAAGCATGCTCACTAACTCATCTATCCAGACACTCCGCCTTTAAATGTTAGGAGGAAGTGTTCCTAATCTGCTGTGTGCAGCGACTTGCTCTCGGCAGCCCAGACTTTGCCTGAAGTTTTCTTTTAAGCAAAGTTTGAAATTTGGCCTTTTCTTCCTCCACATCTGTTCTTCATGGTAGAAACAAACCTGCCGATGCTGGAATCTGAAACAAATCTTCCCGTTCGGCTGAAGGGTCTTTGACCTGAAACGTCGACTGGTTTCTCTTCCCACAAATGCTGCTTTGCTAATTTCTGTCACCATCCCACAGATTCAGGAGTTCCTGAACCTTCCCTACACCACAAAAATCATAAAAACACCTCCAACCTCAGCCTGGTTACCACCAACAAATATTGTACTAGTGTATATCGACCAGTCCGCAACCCGAATACCAGCCTAGTTTAAGTTTAACTGGTGTAACCCTTGTGCGTTCTTTATCCTTCTAACGCTACCGGGGCCTACAAATATAGTCCAAATGGTCCTATGACCAGCCTCAAACAACTCTGATGCACTCCTGCCTCTGTCCGGTTTCTAAAAAGGTTACACAATACTGCATCTCTCCAATCTATTGCTGTTACCTTAATGTCTGTCTGCAATCTACGGGGCATTTTAAAACCAAAGATTAACTATTAATAACACCATTTTTACTCCTTTCAACCTCAAGGGCCTTGGTTCCTGCTCTTAATTAAGAATGTAAACAAACTCCAGATTAATTGGAATCCAACTGGAATCCATTTATAATCCTGGATTGCAGGGATTATTAAATATATTATTCATTGAAAAAAATAAACTTGCCTTTAAATAGCAACTTTGGCCCAAAAGAAATTCACAGAACTAGTTATTTGTTTGTTTAAACACTTGCAGAATGCAAGGAACATTGCACCCAAATTGCACAGAAGGTACAGAATTTGTAAAAAGATAACATTACTTTGTTTAAGTTAATGGGTAATGTTTAAAACACTTTTACTACCAGGAATACTTCAACATTCCTTAATATTATAAAGGTACAAATCTAAATTACATACTCAAATCTCGGGGTGGATCTTAAACCAAAATCTTTGACTCAGACGCAAGTCAAGTAACCCATTGTCAAGGGCGATCAGTCCCACTTTGACTGGCATTGATAAAGTAGTGTCTTGGGCATATTATTGCCAGCTGTGCTACATATAGGCTTTGATGAAATTCTAAACCAGCTTACTGTTAAGCATGGTTCAAACTCACAATACCTCAGGTTGTAAATGCATCATCCAGTTCAAGACCATTGCCACAGGACAGGGGCACATTTTATTCTGGATCTCAGCTGGGGGCAACACAAGGGGTTCTGAAATAGGGTTGAGAGAAAGGTCAGATTCTAGAAAGTCTGTCAGGATGAGGTTTGGAGTCTATTGTTTATTGTCTAAATTCAGAGTTGATAAATGGCACTTGAAATTATAGAACTGTAACCCTGCAAGAATATACAGCAGAAAATTAAAAGGTACCACCCACAAATTGGCACACAATGTGGACAGCTTGGTTTGGAATGACAAAGTTTCCTGTTCACATTCACAATCGGATCATGGAAATGGGACTTTGAAATGTATTCCAAACTGCCACACTGTAAATCAATGGAGAAAAGTTAGATAATTTGGCAGGTACAAGGAAAATACTGCCCACAACTCCCTAGCAGATGCAAATATTAGCAAAAGTAAGTCTTGCCCATGATCTTTAGGATTGAGTTAACTAAACTGAAATAGTTTTGAAATCATTTAGGAATTCTGGCAGTGTGATGGTTAAATATTTCAAACTTGAGTAATATTTTTGTTCTGTATTAAATATCATTCACAAAACATTTGCTAAATCCTACAATAGCCACCAACAAGTTAACCATAAATCAAGTCAGCACTTACAACATCAGCAGTCAGGCAAGCAGTGGGCAATCCCTCACTGGTCTGCTGTGGTCAATACTGGCTTATAAAATTCTCCCTCAGCGTCCCTGGGGTGGGGCTTGCTGTAGAATTCCTCTGCTTTATTTAAACTGGTTACCTGAGCCAGTGTGGGGGATAAACTTGGCCAGAGTTATATCTTTTGTTCTGTGGTTGTGGTGCCAGGTAACCAATAGCAAACTCCACCCCTAGACGCTAACAAACCATAATTCAGTTCTTGCATAAACAAAACTCAAATTTTGGAACAATTGTTGTAATATTCATTTGGCTTTAATATACTAGTAAACAAACCCTTCAGTCAGAGGCTTGTCACCACGGTGATAGCTGAATTTCACCTTACACTTGTACAGGCTATTGTACTTTTTATTAATTAAATGAGGGGTCATCTATTTCATTTGGAGAATTGATTTTCTACATGTCAGCCTGGCTTATTTAGTAACATACTTATCTCAGTGAGAAATTTTATGAATGCCTCCCCTGATCTCATTTTAAGCACAAGCTCTAGACAGAGGTGCAAATAAGCTAGTATGGGCTGGTAAGGCACACCAGAAATAAAGTGGCTAGTGTAATCAGTACAAATGGGTTAAATTAACAATGTTAATAACAAAACAAACTTGTTATCTTTACCCCCAACTCTAGAGGGTATCATTGCATTGCCACAAGGTTGCATTTTGGTTACCATTGGATACCAAGTCCCCAGCAACAGAGATGAGCAGGGAGTTTTCCTGATGCCCCGGTCACTGTTTCTCCCTCAGCAAACAAATAAAGTCATTGGTTCATTTAACTTGTTACACTTTGTGGAATCCACACGTATTTAAACCAGCTCTATTTACCAACAGGACAGAAAGCTGTGAAGTTCAATGACAGTTGACTAGATCCAAGAGACCTAGCAGAAATTGTCAAAATAGCCAAACAATTTCAATAGATATTTTTATTTGGAACATTCTTCCAAAGCTAAAGAAATTTCACAATTTTAACCCAGCTTGATTAACAGCTCCTAATTCTTCCCCCCTCCAGATGCAATATATCCCCCCTCCCACCAAACTGTATAAATATTGAAATAGACAAACTCTTATTTACAGACAAATTGTTCACAAGTCAGCCCAGAAGTTAAGGTCACTGGCCAAAGCAAACATTTTGGAAAGAAAAGCAATGTATTTAAAAGCTCAGCTCTCTGCTACCTGTCACCCTGTCCATCACCACCCGTATCAATCTGTTCCCAATCATTAAACCATCACTTAAAGGAAACAGGACACTTGCCCATCTCCTGGTGCAGCATGCAATTTTGTGGGACTTTAGTGAATCATAGTGCTTTGTTCTTTATGTTGAAAAGATTTTTTATAAACAGTACTCTACCCACACCTTCCCAACACAAGCTGTTATAATGGAAGATCAAGTATGGAATGGAAAGCTACTGCATACAGTGTGTGAAACAGTTTGATGCGCTTAAAGAACGCTTCCAAGTTAAGACCATTATTATACACACTTAAAAAAAAAATCAAAAACATGATTAGTCCATTTTAATATGCATTTGTGTCCCAGTGACCTTTAGGGAACAGAATCCAATCACCATGAAGCAAAGTCATCATAGATGGCAATGGATGTCCGGGCTCTCGGAAACACTGTAGATACAGGGATGGGGTAGATGTCCTGGTACAAATGCATTGTAAATGGAAATGAAACGTTCCAAGACTGTAGCATGAGAGTCCAGAATCCAGCTGGCTCTGACACAATGGACTCCCAGCAGATTCCGCTTCCAAAAATCTTACCGAAAAGCAAATGTCAATCATGGTCTCTCAGGTTCTTAATTTCAAAGAAGAAAACAAAGATGTCCCATGTCAAAACTGTACCCAATTTGCACTCTGGGTCACTTGGCTTGTAGCAGAGCTAAAGAAAAAGCAAGTTAAATTATGGTAAGCAATATTGTACAAAATTCATCTTTTAAATTTTAGTTAAATCAGCAATTCCTGTAATGACAAAGAAACTTTTCAGCTCAGATTCACAAAAGGTTCAAACCTTGGCTTCAGTGAAGGGGTGTGTGCTAGTCCACTAATGAAAGGTTCTGAAATGTATATTAAACTTATTCTAATGTTTGTGGCAATACTTCCTTGAGACAGACAAAATATTTGCATTCTTTGTACTTAAATCATTTTATAAATCCTGGTGACAGTTTTACAATGGATGTGTTACTAACCTGGGGGCTGTTGCAAAATCTCCCCAAAGATCAGTTGGGGCAGCATGAGAAGCCTGAGGAGGAGGTAGAGTTGGAGCAAAAAAGTCTCCCAGTAATTCTGCAAAAAATGATATAAAATTATCATTGAAACCAGTGAGCATTATCAAAAACACTAAAATTATATAAACACAGTATATTCAAGAGTTAGAATCAAACCACAAAATATGATGAATTTATAAAGACCAGTCATAAAATTCTGTTAACAAACTGGCCACTCAATACCAACCTCACTTTTAAACTACTACTATCCACAATCAATAAATTTGTAATGTGCGACTGCTTAGATGTAATTATACCTAACATGGTTCACTTCTTTGTTAAGTAATCTCTTTGAGAAGTGATCCAAGTAGCAAAACCAGGTCATCAATAGTTGCTCATGGTTTCTCACTCCAAATCAAGCCAGCAAGAAATAACTGTCTCACTCAATGACCACAGCTACACGCAGTGGGTAAATGAGTATCACTTAGGATGTCAATTAACAATATTATAGCAAAACCCTCATCTTTCATTTACAGCACAGTGACCTGGAGTAGCTGGCTTCACAGGCTGTTGCATCACTGGATCCTGCGCACTGTGTGATCCTGGTGGTGGGAGCAGTGTTGGTGCTTTAGCCCCTGGAGGAGGTGGAAGTAGACCTATTCCACTACCCGGTAGACGTGGCTTAGTTGACGAGTTTTCCTTCTTCCGTACATTCTGAAAACAAAATAGATTTGAAATGGCTTTAATTGAACTAAAGTCTAATTTCCAAAAAAATACCAACTCTTATTTCTTGCCACATAGAAAATTGATGGCTTACAGTGAGAAGGGAAAGATTTAATAGGAACCCGAGGGGCAACTTTTTACACCCAGCAAGTGATCAGTATATGGAATGAGCTGCCAGAGGAAGTGGTTGAAGCAGGTACATTAACAACATTTAAAAGATGCTTGTACAAGTACACGGATAGGAAAGGTTTAGAGCGATATGGGCCAAACGTGGGCAAATGGGACTAACTTGTATGGGAATCTTGGTCAGCAAGGGCAATTGGGCCAAAGGCCTGTTTCCGTGCTGTATTACTCTATTATGCTGGAACATTGTGGTGTGGTTGCCAGCAGTCTTCCCACAAGTGCTGCTGACTATTTGATTATAAGTCAATCTTACCCTGTCCTCACAGAAGCATGTACTTTTCAGCAGGGCTCTCTGAATAATAATACTAAGGACTGTTGACTGATTTTTCTTGTGCTTGGCTCAAAATAAAATGCAGTACTCATTCTGAGAACTTACTGACTGCAGGTAACTCAGTACAGATCAGAAGTCAAATATTTATTGAAAGGTTTTATGGAAGACATTTGATTCCTATTTCTTCAATTGAAAGCAGGTCCTACTTAGCACATTTATACTAGCCTACCAGCAACCAGGACAGATTTAGAAAACAGTATATCACAAATATAGTCAGAAATACAGTATAATTTAAGTATAGATTGAAATTTTTACTTATGTTACAAGACCACCTTCAAGCTGGATTGAAATCTTAAGCTGAAGCCCATTCCACCATAGTTCAAATCTCATTCAGGAGTCCGCCCCAGGCCCAATTCCATTTGGTCCATTTCTCTTCAATACTCTTGAGTATTAATAAAACTTGCAGAGCTATTAGCCCACATCACATATTGGCTTTTGTATACAGATATTTCTTCTCATATCCAATTCAAATTTATATTTTGACTTCAAGGTATACCATCTGCCTTATTTTAAATAGTCACAATTATTTAAATTCAACTTATACGCCTCACCCCAATATTTAGCTTGATGGTCTGTCCATCTTTAAATCCCAAGTCCAACTTGGGTCCAGAATCTGGGTTCTGAGCTTGTTTGGCAAGTTCGTTCTGCTGCTTAACCCATCTATAAAACAAAAAGAAAATACAGCCTGTTGCTCAGGAACATTTTAAAATTAAAATGAAAATTAAACCTTGAAATGAAAAGTAAAAGGAAAGACAACATTGTCACATTTCTCATAATTGTGATTTAAGTCATACTCATCCATTTCAAACTGTCAGGTTTACATATACTTCAATCGGCTCCAACATGGAGTTATAAAATGATAGTAAGAAATATTGAAATGTGAGCTTTCTTCATTCATGAGAGACAACTTAAGACAATTTGTTCCATAGACTACATCTGGCAATTTTCTAATTTCAATGTTTGATGCTTCAATCAGACCCTCAATCAAAACCTATCACTACAGTAATGCCATATAACTTACTTGAAGTGATCTTGGAGACCGACATTAAAATCAAAAGCGTCACCACGATCTACAAATCCAATGCCAATGAACGCACGTCGTCCTAGATAATGAAGCAAGTTTGTCAAACGATACAGTAGATTTTATACATCTCTTTTTCAAACAGTACAAAAATGGATTTTTCACTGCAATCAATAGACAACCTTAAACTAAATGACTTTCAGGATAAAAATACAAATGGGTACAGGCCCTTTAGCCCCTCAGACCTAACTCAGAATTCAACTGTACATTCCACTGACATTTGTATATAGTGTTTTATGATTTTACTCAACAGCCTAGCTCTAATTTTAAAATTATACCCTCCTACTCTGTGTTTACACACCAGAGGAAACATTTCTTTTAACAATACTACCAAACTCCTGAGCTACCATAGCTGACACTCCCAGTTACCCTCTACACTTCCCGTTATCTTAGCACTGATCACTATCAAACATGATAGTAATTAACTTATTACTAAAAACATTGAACAGATCATCCCTTAACATTATCATAAACATGAATATTGCAGTTTTCAAGTCACCAGTGGCATAATACAAATTAAAGGGAACATCCAAAGACAAGGTTGTACAAATTACAAGAGCTTAACATGATGCAAGCATCACAAATTTATAAATTGGTCTAACTTAGTTACATTATTTGCTTCTCTATTGGTCTTGTGAATAAATCCACCATTCTGTGTGATAAGGCAAACTATAGGTTTGCCCGCTCTTCTGGATAGAGTTTATTGACCTCAATATGGCAAGGTTTGGGGTGGGAGAACGGATGTTAGTGAAGACAACTGTTTGGTAGAGGTCAGTCTCTTAAGGCTCTGTACACTCCTGCAGCTGCTTTTCAGAATCCAAACTATTGTTAGCTCCTTCACCACAATCGTGCCTCCAACAAGTAGAAGCATTTATTGATGTGTTTAGTTCTATTCAAACCTCACTGAATAACTAATTAGCATTAGAGGCAAGATCTTGCCAGAAACATGGTTTTATGAGAGGTAAATCATCTTTGACAAATATGCTCAAATTCTTTGAGGATGTGACAGGGAGAGTTGATAGAGAGGAACCAGTAGATGTAGTGTACTTAGATTTCCAAAAAGCATGCGAAAAGGTGCCACACAAGAGGCTGATGCATCAATCAGGAGCCAAGGTATTGGAGTGGATGTTAGCATGGATTGAAAGCAGGCTGTCATGTAGAAAACAAAGAGTTGGAATAAATCCTTTTCAGGCTAGTGGGATGTAGCTAGGAGTATTCCAGGTATTGGTTCTTGGCCCTGTTGTTTACTATTTACATTAATGACAAGGAGGGAACGAAACGCAAGGTTTCTAGGAAAGCTGATGATATGTGGAAGGGCATGTTGTAATGAGGGCACTGCAATTCTGCAATGGGATATAGACAGATTGGGCAAAAACCTGGGAAATGGAGTTTAATATGGGCAAGTGTCAGGACATGCACTTCTGTAAGAGGAATCAAAAGGCGGATTATTTACATGGAGAGAGACTGCAAATGAGTGATGTTCAGAGGGATCTAGGTGTTCTGGTGCATGAACCTCAAAATGTCAGCAGGCAGGTCCAAAAAGCATAGAAGGCAAAAGTTATCTTGGCCATTTTTGCGAAAGGATTGGAGTTTAAGAACAGGGAGGTTTTGTTACAGTTATATGGGGTATTGGTGAGTCCATACCTAGAATACTGTGCAAAGCTTTGGTACCTGAAAAAAGGATACAGTAAGATTGGAGGAAGTCCAAAGGAGATTCACCAGGCTAATTCTTGGGATGAGAGGGTCATATCAAGAGAGGTTATGTAGTTTGGGTCTGTATTTCTTGGAGTTTAAATGAATGGGGGTGATTTTATTCAAACATACAAGATTCTAAGGGGGCTGACAGGGTAGATGCTGAGAAGTTTCCACTAGTGGGAGAGTCACAAACAAGGAGGCAAAGCTATAAAATAAGGGGCCAGTCATTTAAAACAGAGTTACATAGAGATTTCTTCTCAGACAATAGCGAATCTGGAATTCTCTGCCAAAGGGTGGAGGAGACCACATCATTAGATATATTTGTTTAGTATGGAGACAAATATTTGAAAGATTAAGGAATCGAGGGCTATGGAGAAATGGCAGAGAAGTTGAGGCCAGCATAGATCAGCCATGAGCCTATTGATTGGCAGAGCTTGGTGGCCTATTCCTGCTCCTATTTTGTTGTGTTCTTGTGCACCAGCTCAGAGAAAGGGCACATTGTTGAGGCACAATAAAACCAGTGCCACCACATCCCCATAATGCCTACAATGTCATAATGGAAGACATTAGACTTGTAGGTATGCCACTGGTATTCTCGATCTCTGGCAACTGAACCTACATCATTCATTGAAAACATTTCAATGCAGTTTGAGAAAATAAAAAATAACACGCAGACCAACTCTGCAGTCAAACATCATGTAAGCTCTAACTCTTTAGCATTTCCCTAGTGTAGTGAGGAACAATAGTTTCAGACACCAGCTGTAAATAAATTCCCCAGATATAATTACCATTTCCATCCTCAATGCGAATTACAAAGTATCTGCTGGAGTCAATAACACTCTCCACTGCAATTCCGGGAAACTGGTCTACTGGCGATTGTGCAAACAACTCTCCTGAGAATAAGAACAAACCAACAATGCAAGGTTAAAAGTCATTTCAACTGCTTTATCAGCAATAACCTTTGGTCACTCATCTTTAATATTAGTAAAGGCTCAAAAACACACTGCAGAGCATAATGTAAAGTCATAAGCATAAAGTCAAGCCTGATATACATTGTAGTACCTTGTATTTAGTACATTAATTAAATATGTGGCTATTTGATATTAAGGATCAAGAATTATATAGAGTGTATGAAACTCCCATGCTGCATGCTAAAATCAGTTAGCACATTGCTGCTTACTCAAATTTGGCAAGGACAGAATTTATCTTCTCTTATTGTGAAATTGTGACAGGTGCTATAGAAGTGCAAATTTTCTTCCAATAAAAGGACTCAAAGCCATAACTCTTCTCTCTGAATGTAACAATGATCATCATGGATGCAAATTTTTTTGTTTCAGAGGAAATACCTGAATTCCTGTCTTCCAACTTAATGTAAGCAGTATTTCCTTTTGCTGTTATCCGGAGTCTTCCAGTCCAGTCAGGTTGATCCAACTTCCAATCTGCAGCTCTGAATAGGGAATGGGGACAGAGTTATAACATTGCCCTCAGACAGAATCCCACCATTACTACTTCAAACTCCCAATGCAGGTTTTTGCACACTGAGCAGCAAAAACTGCTCAACACCACTATCCATTCTCCGTGGTCACATGGTCACCCCTCCCACTTGAGGCACAGCTGTACTCAGGTTTGTGGAGTACAAATTTCACAAACTAAATTTTTAAGACATTCCAGCAGCAATCCATCATCTGAGCTCGTCATTTGTATCTCTGATGAGAGTGAACCTAGACTGATGGAAATATCCTTCACTTGGTAATAAATATAACATTCTCCCACCTTATAATGTACAATGCTCAAAGTGTTAGAACAACTGTGCATGAAATCACCAGACATGGGCAGGTACCTGAATATTTTCTAATGCAGTAACTCTAACATCCCAATATGCAACCCACCACACCAACATTGGTGGCTTCTGGCAGAAAGTTATCTATTCCTGTGACCTTCTTTCTCCCCAAAAGCTGTTTAAAAGTAACTTCAGATATTTGTTGTTTCAGACTATTCCGAGCTATGATAAGAACAGATTACAGGCAGACAGAGGAAAAAAGATTCAACGATGTGCTCAAAACCTCCTTGAAGAAATGTACATCCCCACCGACTGCTGAGAATCGCTGTCCCATGATTGCTCACCGTGGAAAAGCAGCATTTGGGACGGCATCAAAAACCCAGAGGCCATGTGCTGGGAGCACAAGGAGACCTTGCACAAGAGGCAAAAGGAGCTGATCGCCTTACAAACTAACCTATCTGCCCAATCTGTAGGGCTCTATTGGCCACCTCAGAACCCACAAGACTGGAAGGGTCATCCAAGAGAAAGGAGGAGGAAGCAAAAAAAAAAGCCCTTCTCACCCTCAATATCTAACTCACGAGACTGTTAATCAAATGGAACTCTAGCTAGTGACTAAATGACAGGTTATTCTAAAAGAGATGGCCTTGGAATCAAAGTGTGGCCTATCTTTCTATAAAGCACATTCAGGAGCATTTTCCACCAATAGTCACAAGTTAGTGACCAAGAGCTATCAACCTTGAGTAGTCAAATTGCCACATAAGCAGAGATCAGATAACAAGAATGCAATTAGGGCTTTGAGTAATGACACTTACAATTGGTTAAACTTCTTATGAAATACAGATAATTAAGCTTGGAAAGTTCCTTCTCAGTTTTGTTGCTTCTATACCATGATGTATATAATGTGGCATTAGTTGTCCATGGATTTGTACGTTTCAGTAACTGAGGACAAAGATGGAAAAATGAGAAGGCTTGACAGTGTGCCAGATCAATTAATCTTGATGCGTTTGCACCATTAAACAATTTAATTGTTCTGTGCTCTCTTTTATATTCTGCACACAAAATTGAAAGTACAAAACAAATTAAGAGGCAAGATAGAATATCTGGAGACACAATTGGGTTATAGTGAAATGTGACAAACAGACCCTGTTTTGCTTCCTCTTTCTACCACTTAAGGTATAATTTGTGAGTTCAAGACCACTTCAGAGATGGGGGTCGAGGTTTGTCCATAAACCAACAGGTGTATGACTGCTGTGCTGTGGTTGATATTTTGACACCTCCATTTGGATTTGTTACAAGATACAAATGACCTCATCAATGCCAACTTGGAAAATAGAAAGCTAGATGCCTGCCGCTGTTCTGGGTGTACGACACATGTGAAGGGAACCAACTGTTGGCATGCTTGCACATCTAGTTCGTGACCTATCTTTCCAAACCCCTCGGTACGTAGCAAACTTTGAAGTGGTACACACCAGCAAGTCTTTTGCTCATCTACATGCATGGCTTGAGTTGGTGGCAGTACCAGTTCAAGTTGCAAGACAGTCATGTGATCCAAAAGAATTACCTGCTTTCTTTATAATCTCATCAGGGTCCACAATATGGTCACCTCCAGCATGAGTTCTTCTCCAGGAGGTAGTGACTATCTTAGTAGAGCCCACCACTCCCCAACACGTATCTCCACATGGTAGGTTTAGATGACATGTCTAACAGAGCAGGGGCAGAGGGCCTGTAAGAGTAATGGATGCACCAAACAGAAGCTTTGTGTTCACAACATCATTGGAGGGGACTAGCACATTTTGGCATTAGACTTGACTCGTAGGCAATGCCAACCAAACTTTAAGTTATAAAATTGGCCCCAACTATATCAAGTGTACTGATGCTCCAACAGAATGAAGGAAAAGCAGAAAATCCAATCCATGTTTGATGGAGCTTCACAAAGGTGCAAAGCCCCAAAACTCCCTTGACAATCTGTGTCACCACTTAAATCATTGCATGGAAGTTATTTCACTGGGGTTTCCTGTATAGTGTGCTCCATTTCCTTGGTCTCTTCTCCCAATAGGGTGTGCCTTCAGGTGTCACCTTGCCATCGGACTAAGATTCTAATTCAAGGCTTTCCACACAAGTCCTTCCCTGGGTCACTGGGGAATCTAGGGGACAGAGTACTGGAAGGAGCAGGAACATTTTTATCTACTCTTAGACCAAAATGTGATTTTTGCAGCCTAGGAGTTCATTTATACATTATGAGAGATCTTAAGCCTTAGTGCAAACACCAAAAGGATTTACTTCTCAACTCATGGCTATGCTTTAGATACAGTCTACTTTTTCATTATTCAGAATGTTGGCATTGTTGGCTATGCCAGCATTTACTGCCCATCCCTAATTTCCAGAGATTACAAGCCACCTTCTTGAACTGCTGCATTCCTTCCAGTGGCCAAGATGCACCCACAATACTGTTGGTGGGGAAAATCGCAAGATTTAGAGTCAGTGGTGAGGAATAAACAGCAACATATTTCCAAAAGGGCATGGTTCTACCCTCATCCTTCATGGTACCAGAGGTTATGGGTTTTAGAGATTGTATTTGAGTAGCCTAGGAAAATTTCATTCTGTAAATGGCACACACTGTAGCTACAGTGCACCACTGCTGCAGGGAATGAATGTTTAGGGTGGTGGATGGGTGCCAATCAAGTGTATGGGTTGTCCCAAGTGGTGGTGAGTATCTGCACTCATTCAAGCAAGTGAAGAGTCAAGACTTCACATCACAATCCAGACTTGTGCTTTGCAGATGGTGGAAAGGCTCCAGGGTGCTAGAAGGTCCATCACTCACCGCAGCCATGAACCCGATCTGTTCTCGTTGCCACAGTACTTTGTGGCTAGCCAAGGCTCTTTTCCTTTATTCATTTTGCAGGATACGGACAGTTAAGAATCCGCTCTCCATATGGGTTCACATGAAGGCCAGACCATGCAAGGACAGTAGATTTCTTCCTAAAGGACATACGTGAATCACTTGAGTTTTTTTTTAAAATGACAATCTGGGAGTTTTGCAGTTTTTGGTAAGGCAACTTTTGCTTTGAGTTGAGTGCCTGTAATTTTTTTTAAATTATACAGATTTAAACTTGTATCTCTGGATTGTTAGTCCAGGCCTTTCGATTACTGCTCCAGTAATTTAGCTGCTGGTAAGTCCCAAGTAAGCTGATGAAGGGGCCTCAGAGATGGCAAGGCCATTGAACATCCAGTTAAGGTGGCATTAATTCACCAGCTGAGGAATGATAATTGGTGATCAAGGTGAAGTTTCTTCACCCACATTTGACCTAATGCCTTGAGACTTCTTGGGTTTGGTGTCAATGTTGTGGTCTCCCATGACTTCTCCCACCAGCGTACTGCCACTTCTTGTGGTCTGCACTGCCTATGTAATAGGAGATGCATGGATGGAGAGGGAGGGTCTGGCACTTCATCTGCAAGGTATAATTACATCGGACTGGTGCTCAACCAGTCTGTGGACAGCCCTCCCAATTAAACACCAGTCCCCAGATGTCCATAAGGAGCATTTCCTTTCCTTTTTTAAAAAAAGTTTAAATAAAATTTTAAAAATTAAAAAACTAAAACACTTTCAAACACAAATATTTTAAATAATTTACCTTTCCCTTTGCTTCCCAATAAGTTGGTTTTGGTATATTATTGTCACTTGTACCGATGTATGGTGAAAAACTTGTCTTGCATACTGATCGTACAGGTCAATTCATTACACAGTGCAGTTACATGGTATTGGTTTATTATTGTCACTTGTACCAAGGTACAGTGAAAAGCTTGTCTTACAAACCGATTGTACAGGTCAATTCATTACACAGTGCAGTTACATTGAGTTAGTACAGAGTGCATTGACGTAGTACAGGTAAAAACAATAACAGTACAGAGTAAAGTGTCACAGCTACAGAGAAAGTGCAGTGCAATAAGGTGCAAGGTCACAACAAGGTAGATCGTGAGGTCATAGTCCATCTCATTGTATTGGGAACCATTCAATAGTCTTATCACAGTGGGGTAGAAGCTGTCCTTAAGTCTGGTGGTACGTGCCCTCAGGCTCCTGTATCTTCTACCCGATGGAAGAGGAGAGAAGAGAGAATGTCCCGGGTGAGTGGGGTCTTTGATTATGCTGGCTGCTTCACCAAGATGAGAGGTAAAGACAGAGTCCAAGGAGGGGAGGCTGGGCTGTGTCCACAACACTCTGCAGCTTCTTGCGGTCCTGGGCAGAGCAGTTGCCATACCAAGCTGTGATACATCCAAATAGGATGCTTTCTATGGTGCATCGGTAAAAGTTGGTGAGAGTTATAGGGGACAAACCAAATTTCTTTAGCCTCCTGAGCAAGTAGAGGTGCTGGTGAGCTTTCTTGGCCGTGGCATCTACGTGATTTGACCAGCACAGGCTGTTGGTGATGTTCACGCCCAGGAACTTGAAGCTCTCAACCCTCTCGACCTCAGCACCATTGATGTAGACAGGTGCATGTACACCGCCCCCTTTCCTGAAGTCAATGACCAGCTGTTTTGTCTTGTTGACATTGAGTTAGTACAGAGTCCATTCATGTAGTACAGGTAAAAACAATAACAGTAAAGTGTCACAGCTACAGAGAAAGTGCAGTGCAATAAGGTGCAAGGTCAATAACCCAACCATCATGAAAACTAATGGGGCCTCATTTCCTGCACCAGCTTCATTACTTTTAAGCTTGAAAGCACTCATGTGGAAGCCCCAAAACATTTAAAGTATTAAATCCAAGCTGTTCTGTTCAGATCTAACTCATTAATTGCCATTCCCTCTATGCAGATGCAGTCAGACCCAACATATTCTGCTTTTATTCTGCAAATACTGATCATTTTAGCTGCTTAACTTAATGGTTATGATCTGCTGATTTACTAGACTGTTCTCCACAGATGCCATTGCCACCATTTCCTTTGTTCCAGAGACACTGAAGCCAGTCACAGAATGATTAACGTCATCAGCAGTTCTGATCTCCTAACTTTATACAGATCTTCTCAAAACCTGGAAATGTTGCTTTTGTCACTCACAGTTCTAATCTCAATAGTGAACAACTGAACCAGAAAAGAGATTGTCAAGGAACATCAAAAGCAGAATTTAGGAAATGAATGCTCTTCTCCTGTACCCAATTCACTGCCACACATACTGGGGCAAAACAAGGTATAAACATCGCTACATGTACACATCTTCTGGTCTGCATTACATACTGATGCAACAATTGATTTTCTCTTTTCATTTAGGTGTTTTGTTTTAATTGCATTCCAGTGGAAAGAGTTTTGCATGCTCTGCTTTTTGTTAATGTTTCCTTCCTGTATTTGTTCCAACTCTTCCGTCAGACAGATTGTTGATCGTGTGAAATTCAATTGGCAGGCACCTCCAACAGAGTTCATTCTGGTTTTCTCTTTCACAGTAAAACTTCATCAGCAAATAACCTCGCCTATATTTGACTCAGCATAAGTATTTGCTGAATCTAATGCATTTCCAGAAAAAAAAAATAATTATATGAACTGTAGGATTGAATGGTAAGTGGTTACTGCAAAATGTGAACCTGAACCATCACATCCAGTTTTAGCTTCTCGCATGCAGCAACCTATCCAACACCTGAGGTGGAATGGGAAAAGGGAAAAAATAAAACAGGGCTCCAACTCCTTACTGTATTACAAAACCCCCAAAGTATAAAAATTGACATTCAATAGATGAAGCTTTTAAGTCAGAAAATTATTCCAAAGCATTTCAGGGGCATAATCAGACAGAAAATGAGATAGTCCTCTAGTGAGGTATGATTCAAAGCTTTAGCACAGATGCAGGGACAGAAACTGGGCAATGATTAAAACAAAATGCTTCTACTTTTATAAAATGGTGTTGTGAGAACAGAGCTGAGCACCAAAAAGGAAGCAGAGTCAGTGGACAGTTAGCTTAGTCAAAGAGCATGGATAGGGGAAAGGCTGGAATCCATGGGAAAGATCCACAATTTCTAGAGGGAACAACGAAAACAATGGATGTGGTCTTCCAAATGTTTAACTAGTGCAGTAAATGACTGGAGATGGTGGAAGAACAAATCTAGATGTTGCCAGCATACATGTTAACTCTGATTCCATATCTTCAGACAATATTGTCATGGACATAATGTAATTACAAAATAAGGGACCATGCATAGACCTCACGGAGGCTGAGAAGTGACATTATGGCAGCAAAGTAAGCCTTGGGCAGGTATGTTATGGACTTAATTTGAGACGTACAAGTGAAAGCAATGCAATTGGGTTAGGCAACAGACAAGTGACATTAAAGGAAAGTGGTATTGATGTACCTACCCTGTCAGATTGTCTGTCTTATGCGGTTAAGAAAAAGATTACCGGGGCAGCTGATTTTTGGATAAAGGGTATTAAATGGAAAGCCATAAAAAACTCTAATGAAATTAAGACATTTCAGAATATAGTGACACCAACGAAAAAGTGAACAGTTACATGAAATTGGAATCAAACCAGATGATTCACTTCATCTTCTTGGGCAATCCCTCAGGGTCAAGGATGCTTCCACTTCAGTTCTGTGGGCCCAGAACTGGTTGAGGGCAATAAGGAATTTGCAGATTCTCGCACAAGTGAGGAGGAAGTGCCCAAGTGGTTTGGGAGGCAAGTGTGCTCTTTTCGCTCCACGCTCAGCTTGCTTGCTTCTGACAAAGATAATCTCATAGCTGTTCCGAATACTCCTCCATTTTGAGCAATCACAGACCCACGAGTTGAGTGGATATTACACTTTTTCCTAGGAGGCTTTGAAAACATCTTTGGAATACTTTCTTTATTCACCTGGTAATCTCTTGCCAAACCAGAGTAAATAGTATTTTGAAATTTGGTATGCAAATGACCTTTGGAAAAAAAACAATGTAACTAGGACATTGTTGCCAAGTATGTTGTCCTGGAAGAGGCTGACAACTGTGGTTCACTTTCCCGGCCAATGCATTTGGAGGATTTTGTCAGGCTCACCTACATTGCATCCAATCCAGAAGAGAGATATTTATTGGTATCACACGTAACAGCATAAGAAATAAGATTAGGTCATTCAGCCCTCACTGAATCTTTCACCTCAGCATCACTTTGATGCACTTAATATCCAAAACACCTATTAACCTCCAGTTTGAATATATTCAGTGACTGAGCTGCCACTGCCCCTAGGCTAGAGAATTCTGAAGATTTGCTATCCTCTGAGTGAAGAAACTTCTTTTCTGCTCTGTCCTGAATAGCCAATCCTTTATTTTGAGACAATGACACACCAGCAAGAAGAAAAATCAACTTCACTAGTGCTTTGTCAAGCATCATAATATTTTTTTTCATCCCAGGACGATCACCTCTATTTAATCTCTCCTCAAACAGCAAACTGAACAGCCCATGTATCAATCTGGTAAACCTCCATTGCAAGTATATCCTTCCTAGAGTATAATATTCTTGTATAATAGGAGCAAAACAACAAATTTCAAGTCAGTGATAAATCTGTTTCTGAAAATGGCTCTATTCTTGTATTCAAATCCCTTTGTAATAAATGACAACATATATGTCTTCCTAATTGCTTGTATAACCTGCATGTTAACTCTGTGATTTTTGTGCATGGAGTACAACAGGGCAGGTGCAGAATGGTTTCTTGGATCAGTGGTAAGAGAATGGAACTGATCTGAGAGTTGGCATAGGAGGTTATTCAGCCCATCAAGTTTATGTCATAAGGAAATATGAGAACGACACCAGGTCTCTCTGAGTGTTACAAGGGGATTTTGCAACTCACTCCCTCAATATTCCCAAATAATTGTGCATAAAATCAAATATTATATTTTTCCTGAATTCTAATCACCCAAAAACACTGCACAGGCAAGCTGGTTAGAAGCCTGCAATTAACTGAACGGCACTGCAAGTCAATAACGAGGACTGCGTGAGGGGTCAGAATGCACGAGAGATTAAACATCTCAGTACCTGGCTGTACGTTTGATAGAAACCAAAGTGAATTAGAAAAAACCGTTATTGCATGTTTAGCAACAATGATAGCCATACCATGAGTGACTACTGGAAGCACATGCTGTGATTTCACATGATATTAACGAGTTGGGTTGGTGAACCAGTTTTGGATTTACCGATTACTGCCACCCTTAAATTATACATCACCAGTGGTATTTGTAAGTCGTACTTAATAATTGTTCATACAAATCAAGTAATATTATGCAGCAATTTTTCCTCATCATTCTAGTCATCCAGAAATAGTAGTCTGGCAAGTAAGTGGCCTGCACCCACAGCCAAAAATGAGGACAGGATGGGAGAATATTAGGTTTTAAGAGATGCTTATCACAATAACATGTTAGCAGCTTAAAGTTTATTAGGCCCTAGGTTTACAGCAGACCATGACACCACTCCCCCAATATTGACAATCATGAATCAAGGCAGCAATTGACATTCACAAGAATCATCCAGCACCAGAAGAATTCTAATTGGTATTTCCAAAGATACTCATACTGGCTTCCCAAAATTTGAACAAAAAAGTCTGAAATTATTGGAACCCATGCTGTGAAATTGTGGTAGGAAACATCTTTTGAAAAACAGAGTACATTATCATAGTGTATTTGAACTATTGTGAAACGATTCCATTAAGAGAATTTTGTTTCATTGGAAACTTTATCTCCCAAGGCCTGGGAGGATCAAATGCCACACAAGCAGCTCAGTTACAAGGTCAACACTTCATCTGCAACAGTGGAATTTCCTTTCAGTTTTCTCCATCTTGCCTCTTACAACATATTCCAGGCAGGTCTCGCACCTACCACTTTTCAAAATTTAAGCTCATCTAGAACTCTGCTGCCTGAGCCCCAACTCTCATCGACCTGCTCATTTATCACTTCTGTATTCGATGACCTACATTTGGCTCCCATTCAAATAACTCGGCAAATTTTAAATCCCTTTGTGAGCTTGCTGCTCTCTAGCTTTAAAATACTGAGATAATTCCTCCAATCAGTTCTATTACACTCCAATTTTAATCACTGCACCACTTACCGTCCTAGCCTCTATTGGTTTGGAATTCCTTTTCTAATCCTTTCCAGCTGTATACCTCTCCATCCTATTTTAAAATGTCCCTTTGAATCATCCTCTTTAATTAAGCTTTTGATACTTGAATTAATATGTCACCAAATTTTTACCACTTGCACTAACATATCATCAAATATTAGCAGGTAATGCCCATGTGCCAAGGGACAATTTGTTACATTAAATGCAATCAGATCAAATTCAAAGCACAGCTCCTGCACTTGTGTGTTGTTTACACTTGTTATCCATTTGTTAAATGAACAGTTAACTACGCATGTAGCAGCAAAAATCACTCCCTGAATATGCAGCCCTTAGCATCTTGCACAAAATTCAAAATCCAATTTCTGCAATAGCATCACCCTGCTCAACAATTTGAAACACCTCCCTCAAGCAGTACACTTCCTAACAGCGTCATCTCCTTCGTTCACACTGTTTTAAAAATATAAAGGCAGGTTCTATCACACTTTTTCAGGTCAGAAACATACAACCAACTCAATTGGCTCGGAGCCCAACATGGTTAAAAACCTAGTAACCACTCCCTCCTTGCAGTGTCTCTCTTAAACCTTTTCCTGTACCTTCCTTGAACCAAATCACCCACTTCTCCCAACTTAACTAGTATCACCTTCATTCCTCGTTCCAGTGAAATATCAATTGAGATTTTGGCAGCATAATTTTTTGCTTTACAAGAATTCAGTGACTTTAATAAAAGGCACAGAAGTTAAACAGCACCCTACCCCTACAGCTTCTTGCCCAATTTAACTCCAAACTGCCTTTAATTTCATTTTTGAATGTATTACCCAGGTAAAACAGGCCCATACTTCAGATGCATCAGGAAAAAGGAAAGCATACAATTGTTTGAAAAGGTTGATCAAAGATGCAACCATGTGTACTCTCAACTACCAATTCCCAACACAGTCTATACATTGTTACATGGTACTAGACAAGTTCATGATCTCAATTTTGGCCTTCAATGTAGCTTAAAATTATCTATTTAATCTCATTTGTGATAAAAAAAAGTTCAACAAAAATAGTTCAAATTTTTGCAGTAAATCATTGTTGTTCATTTGGACCTTGAATAAACAAAAGCATTCCCAAGGCTCCAAGTGGGACCAATTAGCTGGTGCCTATGATTCCAGACACTACAATTTCACTTAAGTAATCTATGACTGATATCTATATCAAATGATGAGAGTCAATTTTTGACATATCACTTTTTTTTATATCAGCTCCAGGATCAGACACAGAATTCACTACTTGTTACATTTAAAAATCAAGAAATTATACTCTTATGGTTGTCTATAGCATTGTCCATAGAACCATACAGCACAACACAGGCCCTTCGGCCCACCATGTTGTGCCGTCCATCAAACCACCCTCACACTATCTTACCCTTTCCTCCTGCATATCCCTCTATCTCACATTCCTCCATGTGCCTATCCAACAAACTCTTGAACCTGTCCAATGTATCTGCCTCCACCACCACCCCAGGCAGTGCATTCCATGCACCAACCACTCTCTGGGTGAAAAACCTCCCCTGACATCTCCCCTGAACCTCCCACCCATAACCTTAAAGCCATGCCCCCTCATCTTGAGCATTGGTGCCCTGGAAAGGAGGCGCTGGCTGTCTACTCTATCTTTTCCTCTCAATATTTTATATACCTCTATCATGTCTCCTCTCATCCTCCTCCTTTCCAGAGGATAAAGCCCTAGCACCTTAAGCCTGTGCTCATATTCCATACGATCTAATCCAGGCAGCATCCTGGTAAATCTCCTCTGCACCCTCTCCCATGCCTCCACATCCTTCCTATAATGCGGCAACCAAAACTGAACACAGTACTCTAAGAGTGGTCTAACTAGAGTTTTGTGAAGCTGCATCATCACTTCGTCAATAATCAAATCAATCAACAAATACATTTACTAAAGATATTACATTAAAAATAAGCAAAAAATTAAAACACAGAAAATGTTTAAAGAAAGTACTCAGCGGGTCTCACCTGTGTGTGTGTGTTTGTGGGGGGGGGGGGAGAACGGGGGGTGAAAGAGTTAACGTTTCAGACTGATACGCTTTGATTGAAAAACGCCAATTATGTTCCTCTCATCACATACTGCCTAACCTACTGGGTATCTGCAGCATCTGCAGTTTTGCTTTCCAAATGCAAAAGAAAACACTTCCTCATTCTCATACAGACCATTCCTCCACAGTTCACAACAACATCTTGTGACTTCCTCCCTTCTGGAAGCCTATCTTTTCTCTCATCCCCTCGAGATCACTGGACCGCCAGCTCACTGGCACCGACAGAATCATTTCACTCCAACACACTCCCCCCCCACCCTGCCAGCAGCCCAACTCTTCCCAGGGCGCAGCTCCTGCATTTGAAACGGGGACCTCCGCTGCACCGTGACTTGTCATCGAGCTGTCACTCCCTTCTGTCGCACGGCCCGCCGACCCTACCTGTAGCCTCGGTTCGTGGTTCTCGGCGGTATTCTGTACACGTGAACCTCCGGCTTCACACACAAAACCGACTCGTAGTCACTCTCCGCCATTTTACCGCCCACCGACTACTGACGGATCCAATTCCGACGCACCCAACAATCAGAAGGTATCATGGGATATTGGAGGAGGAGCCTCGGTGGCGGGCCCCGCGGCATCACGGGATATTGAAGGACATAGACGGTGAGTATGCCGCCATCCACAGAAGGTCCTCCGCGTCGTCACTTCACATCTGAGGAGACGTTACCGTCACTGTGCCCTGTGGCATGACGGGATTGTGGTGCAGGCACCGCCCATTGAGGTCCCCACGTCTCCATGGGGGTACCGCAGGAGACGTTAACGGGAGCGCTGTGCGGCATCACGGGATAGTGGAGGACCGCCAGCTGATGGAAGCCTTACCTGTGAGGGATGCTTCAGAAAATAGAAATTATAAGGGCTGGAAAATATTGTCGTGGTGGAACTGGACAAGATGGGACAACTTCAGGTAGCGAAAGAGGTCGTAGCTAGGGATGAGGTAGGTTGATGAAGAGGTTTGTGGTGCTGGCAGTCAGACCACAACGTCCACCAGGACCGTGCAGGAGAACCGCGACATCTTCATCTCCTCGCTATAAAACACCGGGACAGATAAAAATAGTAGACCCTCTCGCCTTTGGATATCGCTCCCTTATTCCTCAAAATCATGGCTGTAGTTCTATTTCATACCCAATTCCCACTTAGATTCTCATAAGATCCAGCAATCTGTTTTGCGGGAGCCTCCACGGCGCTCCCAGGTAGACAATTCCAAACGTGGTCTCCCCTTTGTTCTGAGACTAAAACAGAAAGTTTCAAACCCACAAACAAACCATGAGGCTGCGTGAAAGTGACTGGTTGTGGAAGCTAATCTACCTTTGTTGAAGATGAAATTTGTCCATGATCTGAAAGTCGGCAGATAGTGTTCGAGAAGAATCAAACTTATCTAATAATTTTCAACACCAGCTATTCCAACTGAGATGGCCTTATGTGGTGCAGAGCTTAAGCATGTATTTTTTTGTAGATCTGTTTCATTTTAATGAACTTGACAAAAATGTCCTCAGGGGATGATCCATCTCTGGCAATGAGAGTACCATTATTGAATGAGATTGTATAGTTCACATATCATTGCACTAGAGTAGTGAAATTTGAAGTAGTCTTGTTTGAACTTGAGCTTGTCCTCCTTTTATTTTACTACATTATCTTAAATGTTTGTGTTTTATCAAAACTTGCATAATTAATTGATACAACTAAATGAACTATAGCCAATGACCATCTGTCAAATGGAAGTTCAAAATGCATCATTAGTCCTGATGCAGGGTCTTGAGCCGAAATGTCAACCATCCCTTTGCCTCCAAAGATTCTGCCTGACCCATTGAGTTCCCCCTGCAATTTGTTTTTTTTTGCCCCAGCACCTGCAGTCTTGTCTTCTTCTGGTTCTGCCTTTCTTAAATCAGAAGGTCCTGCTTTACTCCATTCAACTAAAAAATTAATAATTAAATTTGTCATGCTCATTTTAATAATCTGGATTATTTTTCTCTTCCATTAGAAATTTGCTGCCTCTTGGCCGTCACCAAAGGCTTCATGCAGAAGCAAAAACAATGTGTTCTGACTGCCACAGTTGCACAATTGCTTTTGCTACTGCTTTTTCTGTGTTCGTATGGTTCTTTCTGCTTGTGGGAAGTGGTCTCAAAAAAATCTCAGGACATACTGGCCTGATGGTACTATTTTCTTGCATAAAATAAGTAACATGCAATCCTTGCCATCAGGAGCCCTTGGAGTTACGAAATTCAGGTGCATCTTCACAATCATCAAGATATTCATTGGCCATCTTTCCGATGATTAGGCTTTTGTTTGTTGGCAGATGCCTTTTTTTTTGCAAACTTTTCTTTATGGAAGTAGTCAAGCTTGTATCAAACTATAATATGGTCCTGTACTAATTGTTTACTTTGGTCAAAATGCTTCAGGGGATGATTCTATCACAAACTTTTATTTCCCCTCCAAAGGATTTGATTTTGCTGATTTCTCTTACAACTTTGCCTTAAAAGTCTGAGACGTGGGCTTATGTAGGAGCCGACAGCTACATATTTATCCATTTTCCTTTTAAAGCCTTTGCAGAATTGGTACCCTTTGGTAAGCATTGTATAAAAACGTTCAGTGCCAAAAATGTTTTAATATGCATAGGAAAATGATTCAATTAATAGATATTAATTTATGGTCATCTATCACCACATCATAGACCACAAAGTCCCACATTCTCTGCAAATTTAGATGATCTCCAGCAGACAGGACACTGCAGTTGTCTTTTAATAATCCAGATATCAGAATTATGGTCTCTATGCAATAAAGTGCAACAATCATGTTTAGGTTCCAAGCATGAATTATGGTCATATGGCAAATTCTTGAATGCTTTACAATAGAAGTTTTTCTCTCCTGGAGGTAATATTTGCTTTCAAGGATCAGATGGCTCTCTTTTGCTTAATGTATGACTACTGTATGTCTCTAATTCCTGTTGTCTTTCCTCTCTCTCCCTCCCCCCCACCCCCTTTCCCTTCAGAGCAATTCCTTTGCTGGGTGGTTTTAAACTATGAAATTTCACTTGCATGCCACCCTATCTTCAACCAAGCTTTTAGCCACCTTCCAAATATCATCTTTATCATCCTACACTACCCTTAAATTAATTTAGTTCAACTATCTTGAAATCCTTCACCGCATCTATTGTAGCTCCAATTTTTATTGGGTCTGATCCATCTGAACAAGGAAAAATAGCTTTGTTTTTTCCATTTAAACTACTTTGGAAGTTTCCTATTAAAAGTCTCTAATAGTGCATGAAAAGTTGACTCATTTCAAACATCTCCTATAATTTCCATGCCTTTTTTTTAAAATCTGAATTTGTCTCCTATTTATCTCAAATTAAATTATTTATTAAATTAATTATTAAATTAATTATTAATTATTAAAAAGGCAGCTTTACATCATGCAATTCAGGTAACTTGCAATACAGAGACACAACAGACTGCAGATGGAATCTGGAGCAAAACAAAAGCAAACTGCTGGAGGAACTCAGCAAGTCAAGCAGGTTTTGTGGAGGCAAAGGAAGAATCACGATCCAAAACATCAACCATCTCTTTGCCTCCACAGATCCTGCCTAACCTGCCAAGTTCCTCCAGCAGTTTGTTGTTTTACAACTGTTACAATACATTGTGCATCATCCCAGCTAGAATGGTTGCCTAACCAGTAAATCTCAAATTTCTAAACCTCTTCAATTCTTTAACACTTGCATCTAAGTTTTTGGTCACCTGTCCTAACATGTGACAGGGTGCAATATTTTGTTTGATACTTTACATGTTGAAGATCCTTGGGATTTTATATAAATGCAAGCTATTGCTGTCTTCCTGCACTAACATTTGAGATAAATAGGAGACAAATTCAGATTTAAAAAAAAGGCATGGAAATTATAGGAGATGTTTGAAATGAGTCAACTTTTCATGCACTATTAGAGACTTTTAATAGGAAACTTCCAAAGTGGTTTAAATGGAAAAAACAAAGCTATTTTTCCTTGTTCAGATGGATCAGACCCAATAAAAATTGGAGCTACAATAGATGCGGTGAAGGATTCAAACCAAAGCAGTAAGTAAGACTTTCATTGAAAGTCTTAGTGGGTTATGCATTCCTATATTTCTACTGTCCTATTCATCAAAAAAAGAGCCCTGTTTACTGTCAGAAGATTACCCCAAATCAAGCAGAGGACACCAGTGACAAGACCAAACTGTTGAGACTAAACTTATAAAATTTTACTCAAAATATAGTTAACTTTGCCAGTCAGTTATAAACAGAAGTTGTACAGATCATATTCAGCAATCAAAGACCAGAACTTTCCTTTTGCTGAATGCTGTAAGAAAATGCTGCTTTAAAAGGAGTCCAGATGACATTACAGGATAAAATATAACTAAAAGGAAAGCAGTAGCAAAAGCATCTATTTTAGATAAAGATGTTTTACAAGCAAACAGTATTTGCACATCTTTCCCAGCCTTCCTGCAAATAAACATCTATAATAAATTCAACCAAAAAAACAGCAGCTGTTAACACTGAATCCCACAAATGTTACATTGTGTACATTGTCAGTAAATAATGACAAAATACAGTGATAGACATCATGCCTGCTAATCAACACAAAATAATTCCATTTAGATTGTGTGACAGGCATCCAGCAGTTGTTTACATCACTAACAAAATGGCACAGGAACGCACCATTTCCACAGTGCAACAGCATGCAAGAACCTGATCGACACATTCATCAAATCGGCATTTTGCAAGCTTAAAGGGGCTGTTTCTTATTAAATACTCCTAGAAACTTTGGTGACACTACAGCCATTCTGATTAAGTGCCCCACAAAATATTTACAGATCTTTTTCAGATGCTAACTGATCAACCATATAATTCTGGAGTTCAAGATATACAGGTTTGGTTGAAACAAAGTCACAAGTGAGCAGTGAATCACATCCCTACAAAATAATAGTCAAACATTTATTTTTCCAACCAGATGATGCCCTTTCAGAATTCACAAACTGTACTGTCCAATTAAAATAAAACTAGCAGATTGTGAAAGTTCAGTAAATCTGAAAATCAAGTCTCTCAAATTTTGCAACATACAAATATCTTACTTATCCAAGTATGACAGTCTCTACCAGGGAAACATTGATTTGACAAGTCATAGTAAAACCATCCATCTCTACCTACCAAGATATTAAATCCTTCAAGAGAAGAACATGCTATTTGATGGACAGTGGCTTTTTTTTTTGCATAATATACAAATGCCACATGTGGATCAGTCGAAAGCTGAAGACATACTGAATTTTGCCTACATTTGCAACCAAGATTAGGCATGATAAACTAAACCAAAAATCAACATAAGGAAAGCCTGGCAAGGGCAAGTTCAAGACAAGTCCTTTTCTTAGAAACAACAGCAGAATTGACTTGGAAACCTGGATAGGGTTTTAGAGGAGGATGTATTTTGTAAAAGTTATGAAAAAAGGAACTAATCAATAGCAATAAAGCAGCATATTCTCAAAATAACCATTATACAAGTTTATAAACAAGGATAGATACCACTTTTGAACCCTTCAGGTTTGACATACATCATTGGTCCTTTCACCGGCCCAATCACTCAGCTTTTAAGAACCTCTGCAGGGGTTGTTTAAAGAGATTGGTTTAGATAATTAAAAATTTCAAATTAAAACCGGACATTTGATTGCACAAAAGCAATTGTATAAACCTAATGAAAGTGTACAATGATGCTGCTTGTGTAAAAAAAAACCTTGAATCAGTGGTCTAGGCTCATGTATCAGTCTAATTTGTAAATGTTTATCTCCTTCCCATTTCTCCTTTTGTCCTCCCTCTCACCTACAGTTCAGTTTTTAGATACAAATGCAATGTCTGCAACACCTCAACGATATTCTAGGTTTACTTGATTGACATCAGGCTTACTGCTAAGTTTTTCCATTTATCTGACAGACTACATACAAGTGGCATGTCATCCTTCAGATAAAACAACATGATCCGAATAAGAACTCATCATTTCAGAAGCTTGGATATTAGGCTGATTTCTTGTCTTTTTCTTCTATTAGACAAGATATACTGACACACTAATGGAATTCAAGAGTATATTACTATTGCTTAGTAACTAAAACTATTAATCACATTCAGCACAGTGACGGTACCATCTACAGGACCTGCTGGTACAATGACAAGTGGATGATTCTACAGATCTAAATTTAACAATCATCTTGATATGTTTATTCAAGATAGGCAGATTTGATGTTCTTTCTAGCCATTTTGATTTGCATTTGGACTAATAGCTATTTGGGACAATTCTGTCCAAATTCCAGTCTGTTTCATTCTCTGTGGGATTTGGAAAGACTACCTACAAGTGTCAAAGCATGACTTCTCATAATGAAATTCTTCAAGTGATCACTTAGTTGCATTATCCCAATGCTTCAAATTAGGTGGCTTATTGCAATAGCAAAATGGGGTTGAGGGTTGGGGGGAGGCAAATGACAAAAAGAGGGTAGAAACAGACTTTAGATGTAAAATTACATTGAAATTAGGAATCCACAAGATTTATTGTGCAAAGTAAACTGCTCCAGGTTGCATTCTTATAAATATTAGGACAAGCAGATTATTTCTTTATCAAAAAGTGAGATACAAGGGAGTAACTAAAAAATGAATGCAACCAAAAGGGTTCTATATTCTTTAAGGACATTCCTCCCAATTGCAGGATATGGCACATCCAGAGTATCCGTCACAAAGATTTTGCAATGTAGTTTTGTAGTTCAAGCTTCCTCAATACCAATGATAACTGCAGCACTTAGTGCCCTTTCATGACATTATTGAAGATCCCACTATTTCCAGTAGATTAAAAATTCCACAGAAAAGCATTTTGTTCCATTGTAATCATTAAAGCAGAATTGAAAGTAAAACCAAAAGGACGCTGGAAATCTAAAATTAAACACAGAAAATGTTGGGAACACCCAGGCAGCATCTGTGGAAAGAGAAACAGTTAACATTTCTTATTGTGGAAAGAGAAATGTTAACTGTTTCTTTTGAATTGAAGCAGGATTGTAGTCTGTTCCAAAACCAAGTTTCACTCTATTCAGATATAAATTATGAGACTCAATATAAACAACCTACAAGTTAAAGTACAAATTGGAAGGTCCATTTTCACTTAGTTTGCCAAATTACTTTACAACTTGTCTGTTTCCTAGGAAATAAACCACAAAAAAAAACCCTTAACAAGATGCTAGAGCAAATCCAAGTTACATATAATGCAGGTATATAAGTATTTGGCTGAGTGAGAGCCCAGATCAACTTGGTAATTAAAGTACATTTAAAACACTATGGTTTCCGTGGGTGTGGGGTGCAGGGGAGGGGAGCATGAAATTTGATCTCCAAAAGTTTAGGAAAACCCAGTAATTTGACGTCATATAGAATTTAGCTTATTTGGTCACCAAAGTGGCCCTGATTAAGATACTCTTTTAAAAAAAAGCTGCAAAACTTAAAACATGGATCCACACACCCCCATCTGTTTGTCAACTAGCAGCTGATCTCTCACATTTGGTACTTTTGACTTATGAATTAGCCCAATGTTTGATTTAAGAAGTGTGTTATGTGAGCAGGGTTTAATAAACATAAGAGGCCAGAGTTTAACTGCAAATGGAACTCCCTCCTCACACCACATTAACAAAATACAACTCATTGTACAAGTATTAACTCTCATCACTTGATAATTACATTATCACCCACAAATATTTTGGATATCTGGGAATATTGTTAACATTTCTGTATATTGTTCAGTTTCCTGATCTTTAACAAGATACCCTTTCCAATGAGGTATTCCTACTGGAAAGAATTCTGGAAGGCCCTGAAAGAACAAGTTTTGTGCCAACAATTCCAAACATAACAGGGACCTGATTTCAGTAACACAGCCTGGGACAGTGCAGGGGAGGGCTAGGTTTTAACCAATTGGAGAGGAGGTGGAATGCTACTTTAGAATCTCTGAACCAGAGACATGAACATTTTTTTCACTTTAACTAGACAAGGCAACCCTTATGTAGATGCACTCGAAAGGTTCATTTAGGCCTTGCTCCATTCTTTGCCAAAAACCTTGTGGATCCCGTTATCATTGCCTGCGTGTTACATCTTTCAGAAATCTCACTTGGTTTTTATGTCAGTCCGTTTCCCTAATCCATCTTTTAATCTGTGCTACAAACAGTCCTAGATCTAGCCCTGACCTAAAGATGACCTTATGCCATTATGTCAGCAATCGTGCAGGGTGGCATCCGGATTTTGTTTATTAGATCAGATTCAATCTGCGGTCATGTTATGCTGGTGTATGTAGTGTGCAATGTTCTTCCAGCCTATTTTTGATTCCTCTAACCCAAACAAACTGAACATGGCATCCTCCAGAGTCCTTTCACAACCAGATTTCACTGTCACTTTATTTTGCCCATACAATACCAGTGTTTGCAAACAAATTTCTCCTCAATTAATGACCCTCAAAGACAATAAGATCCCACAAATATCATTATTTCACACTGCATTTCACACCAGTGCCAGCTTTCTGAAGTAATCTAGGATACATGCACGTCACTGTACAGTTCTCTTTTTGGTTTACCATCAAACATATGGGCTTTGAAATCAATAACTGCAAGAAACAAAACCAGAGTTTGATTTTAAAAACACTAGACACCTGATTACATTTCCTGGTTAGAATTATAAAAATAATAGTTGCTTGACTGATCCTGTGCTTAAAAACACATTTGCCCCTCTTCGTAGGAATGCAAATCTCCTGTCCAGTACTTACCTTAAACAATCTGTTTTGAAAACATCATCCTCATCCTAGAAATAGTTACATGGGCATTACCTTGACTAAGTGACACTTGTACTGAACAATGAACACCAGGTTACCTGACTAGGTGGTGGCAGGAAACAGAATCAGCAGGAATACAATTCATTCCTTGCTGATTTTTAATGATTACTGAACATCCAAATAGGGAAAATAAACCCTTATCAAATGTTCCCTCCCTATTGTAGGTACACTCAGGCCATTGTAGAGTTAAAATTACATTAAAACAATGACCTTTTTGGTTTGAATACCACATCATTACAGTGCATTAACCCACAGAACCAGTGGGAGGTCAGCTACTTTATCATTTACAAAATGAGTGTCAGGCAATCATTTCAGTCAGGCCAGTTTCATGAACACCAGGGATCAGAATCAGTCAGTCCACTGATGTACCAATTTGCATGGAAACATCGCACCAATTTACAAACAAACCTGGGAAGAAGTTACACAAAAAAAATACATTAGCTTGAGATTTAACAAATGCCCAGGTTTAACTGAATATTGCCATTATAAAAATTTTAAAATAGCTTTAGGGCCTGAAATCTTGCCATTTTTAACCATGACTATTAGTAGCATTTGAAGCCTATTCAACCTCAGTCCCAATCAATTGAGCTGAGCTAGGCGCCTCAGTCAAATAATCTGATGGCTGTTAAAATGCAAGGCTGGCTGTGCTAGCAGCTGTTCAGGAGTGAGGCAGCTAATTCTTTTTCCAAGCACTGGTTGAAATGTACCAAAATTCATTAATCTCATCCCCATCCCCCACAAAAAGCAGTTTTTTTTTGTTCGCAGGCAGACATACACAGAATGTACACATACAAATACATACACGTGCGCATGTGCGCAAACACAAGACAGATGGCTGCATCAGCTCGCATGCGAGCCACAAAAAGAAACAAAAATCACACGTGCCCTTTTAACATTAGATGGATCTAGAAACAGTTTTCTAGAAATTGTAGAAAATAAAGGCAATGCCTTGAAAAAATATTAAGAGTATGTACTAGTGATGGGCCATAACTGCAACACCTTGCTTTAGTGTCATATAGCAGGATGCAGACGCACACAACCACTAGAAAGGAGACAAAGTACCAAACCCTCAGGTTCCACTAATTGGCCTCAAACCCTTCCAACTTGCCCCTAGGAACATTTAATTTGATTGAAACCATTTTATTTCCCTTTAAAATTTTCATTTATTTCTGTCCTTCTCTCTTCTTCCTCTTCATAAAACTGGGGAGACTGTCAGATAGAACATCTCTGAAAACCTGCCCAGTTTCTGACAATATGACTGCTCTGCACAGAACCATAATGGGAGCAGCATTAACTATAAGCATGGCCTTTGCCAAAACATCCTCTTAAAAAAGAGATTTTCTACTACTGCAAGTTATACCTATCCTGCAGGTTATATCAAAAACCAACACGCACAAAGCATGGCTGGTGAATTTGAGCATAAGGCAGTGCTGGAATAAGATCACATGACTACAACGTTATGCAGTTAACACCTTAAGTGCTACCCTAATGGGCCATATTTTAATCTCACCATCATACGAGTTTTTGATTTAAAACTAAATCCTGGAATTGAGATGCTGCAGTTAAGCACTTTCAGGTGTGAGATATAGTAACATTCATGGCCACTATTAGAGCCGCTCTCTTTTCTCACTCCCCCCCTCTGCGACCAGTTTTCCGTTATTCAACAGACTTGTGCTCCTACTATCGAAGGGAGGACAAGAATCTGACAGGAATTGGCTGCGCACCAGGCCACTGACACAGCAGTTGTGTTCCATAGTGCATCTCATGGTTGCTGTGCCAAACAGCCCAAGCCTGTTGTCCACAATCTTTTCGTGGACCATCTTATGTTCTTGTCCTGTTTCTCTAGAATAGATGCTTTGAAGACATTTTAAATACTATGCAAAATAAATAATTTTAAAATGGATGCATTTGATGGATTTTTGACATTGCTTTCGCAAGGTAATTAGCCTTGAGCAACTATCCTGCAGTAACGGATTAGATGAAAGGAAACCAAAACAATCCTGTGAAGTGTATGATGAGAGAAAACAGCACCCATCACTAATACATAGTCAAATTCTTTCCTGAAATTAAAAGATAAACTATTGAACATTCTTAAACAGTATTATTGCTGGAGCAAATTTCTGATTAGAAATGGCACACAATATATTCTTGGCCAGTCTGATTGCAAGAAACCTCCCCTTCATGGTTTCCTTGGAGAGCTCACAGCAGTGTGCCAACCACAGTGGGCGGAGCAGGGGTCACAGTGCGCAAGGAGAAAGGTCACAGTGGGCGGAGCAAAGGGGGATCACAGTGCAAGAAAAGCAGATCAGGTCCTCTGCTTGAGTCCGTTTTCTCTGTCCAACACTGCACGCTCAGTCATGGAGAGTTCTGTTTTATAAAGCGCGCTCTCTGGCGCACGTTTTATCTGCGTTGTTTGAAGCCTTGTGTACCATCAGGACCCAGGGGTTGTCGAATTATACTGCTCTGCTGCCTGTTCTCCTCCAGTTGGGTGATCCTGGTTGGCCTGAAAAACAAAAGGTTTAATATCAGAAGGAAACAGGAGATAATGTCAAATTATTATTGTTGTTTTTATACTATATACTGCTATAACTAAGAAAAGTAGATTCATTGGTCAATTTAAATGACGAGTCGGTTCAGTAATGGTTTTGATCCCAACAGGGTTGTGCAATGCACATTGATAGGTTCTTGAATACTTTCTACGTGCTTTATTAACACATGGATATTTCACCAAGTGCATCATAACAGCAGCACATTATGGGATGTCCAGCCTGGACTCCATCCAACATCCATCACATTTAAATAGCATGAATACTAGCTTCATAATTCAACCATAACTGTACATGAGTCATCATATTCTTGCTTTCTTGCAAGGGTCTACTTGCATGAGGGTTTCTATATCAAACCATGAAAGATTTTTTTTAAAGAAAATGCTTACTTTGAGCACAATATGCAATGACAGATGAGACAACCTTGGAGGGAAGGGAATCTGGTTGAACATTAACGCAGCAATGAGCTCAGCACAACCTCTCTCCCCTTCACAAGCCTCAAGCTTCAACTCCTTTTGGAATCAGCTGGAAAATTAGGCAGATCAATGACAAATGGAATTTAACCCTGACAAATGTGGGAAGGCAAATATGGTATGATGTACACAGTAAGTGGTAACGCTGTATGGAGTGTTGATGAACAGAGAGACCTTGGGGTGCAAGTCCACAGATCCTGGAAAGTGGCAGCACAGCTGGATAAGGTGAAGGCAGCACAGACTGCAAAAGCTGGGCTGACATGTTACAGCTTTATAAAAACATTAGTTAGGCCACACCTGGACTATTGTGTGCAGGTCTGGTCACTGTACTATAGGAAGTATACGATTGGAGTAGAGAGGGTGCAGAGGATATTTACCGGGATGTTCCTGAATTGGAGCATTATGGTTGTAGGAAGAGACTGGATAAGCTGGGTTTGTTTCTCCTTAAATGGAGGCTGAGGCATGGCTTTATAGGAGCTACAGAAAATTATACAGGGATAGACAGCATAGATACCAAAAATCTTTTTCCTATGGAGGGAGTGTCAAAGACAAGAGAGCAGAGGTTTAAAATGAGAGGTAGGAATGTTTAGAGGGGATTTGAGGGGGAATTTTTTCCCTCCCTCACAGGTGGTTGGAGTCTGGAATGCATTGCCTGAAGGGGTGCAGTCAGATAGTCTCATTTAAGCATCTAGACAAGTACTTGAATCACTAAGGCATAGAAGGCTACAGACCTAACGTTAGAAAAAATGGGATTAGTGTAGGTAGGTACAGTGGGCAGCATGGACGTAGTGGGCCAAAAAAAACACATTTCTGTGCTGTATGATTATGACTCTATGACAATTGCTTTGGCACACACCTGAAGGATAGGTTGCAAAACAGTTTGTTCACCACATATCAAATTTAGCCAACATGTTTTTCAAAAAGGTATGAATCGCTGCTGGGCAAAGGATTAACTCATCAACTCCCATAATGAAAAGCTTTCTTCAATCTTTAGACAGCATCCCCAACATAAAGGAGCTTTATCCAGTGGTACACACAGAAAATTTAACAGCAGCTTGCCTAGCTCCTATTTACAGATACATTCCATGACCAAACAGCACAGTTAATATTGGAAAATGCATTAACTACTTCATTTGCCCAGTTCTCATTTGCAAATAATACATTATGTTCATGTCTTGAAAGGAACAAAAATAAAAGTTGGAATGTGGTGATGGTAACCTTACTAGCACATCTATCCACTATTTCAACATAGAAAGATCATTTGAGGCTGTAATTTGCCAGAAAAATCACAGCAAGGACACTTCACATTTCCCACCACCCCCCCCCCCCCCCATCAACATCTTTAAACCTGTTTTGAGATTCTCTTCATCAGTAAATGGCGAAGGTTAGACTATTCTTCAATTATACAACAATAGGTTGTTTAAAATAATAAATCTTTCCTTGGGCATCCTTCTGTACCTTCTCCCTATCCCTAACCACATACAGCAATGAAGAGGAAGCTATTTTGTTTCAATATCACTGACGTAGAATACTTTCTATAAATTGTAATCTCAGTTCCCCCAAGCAATTGGGTTCCACTAATCATTAGGAAGACTAATTCCCCACCTTAGTATTTTGAAAAATGGAACAGATGATATCATCACTTCCAGATTATGTTATTTATGTACACTATGTCCATGTTATCTGCTGACCTATGTCTGTAGATACATGTACTCATGAGGTCAATCATGTATTACTGGTATGTTGGTAAACCTCACCCAGTCCTCCAAAGCCCTCTCCTGTGGTGCCCAGCAAAATCTGTTTGCTATCAGATGGATTGTATTTGATGTTGTGCTGGCAAGGAGTAAATGTCAATGTGCCAAACATCAGATGTGTGTGACCAGAGCCAGGGTCGGGAACACAGGCGGAGGAAAGTGGGTAGATTTGTAGCTGGAGCCAGGGTCTGGAGTGTTTGGTTCAACTTATTTTAACAAACTGAAAAATAAGCTGCATTACATATAGAAGTTTTTACATCCACAAGGGATGTATGTCATTGCAGCCATCTTCATTTTTTTGTTACTGGGAGGGGAAGTCTGTGCACTATCCTTCAAAATACATGGAGTTACTGTATATTGAACCACTAGCCAGAAATTACTCCCCGAATTCAGAAGAGCTATCTGAAGGAGAACTGCACCAACTGGTTACTTGACTTCAGAGAACACAGATAAATTTAATTTGATTCTCATTCATTGTCCATATACATACACGTTCCAGCAGAAGTCAGTATGTGGGATTATAAGCTTCATAGATCATCTGGTGACACCAGTCACTTATAGGTTCAGGACTGATCATCTGTTGTTCAATTAACCGATATTGTTATGCTCCAAAAACATTTCTACTCAAGAGCTTTATTAAGAAACATGGCTAGCCTTACCACCCATCCCATCAGTAGATCTTACCAACTAACTGACTAAACAGGCTTTCTCCCCCTTCCTTATTTTTGGCATTGGGAATTATTCCCAATGATCCTCCAGTAAACCTGTTAAGACCAATTCCTTCCCGAGGGTGAACAGACACACAATATGCTCAGACCAAAAGATAATTATAAAAGTACAAAATTTTGGAGGAAATCTGAAACAAGATATTGAACAAACTGATGCCTCTATTCGAAACAGCAAATATCTTCAATACTTAGCTCATCGATATAAAGACACAGCTCCTCCTGGTTTTGTGGGAATTGCAGACTTTCGCAGTAAGGGCAGGCGGTGGCTGACAGGTCAGGTGAGTGGGTAGTTTGGAGGTGGTCTGCTCATTCTGCCACTTATGGAGTTTCCCTGCATAGTCTTGATTAATGGCCTTGAACGTCATCCCAAATGCTCCTCCTCCAGTATTGAACAGTAATGGGAGAGAGATTCCCCGGAGTCAGTGGGGATGTTGTGAGCACCTCCTTGAACCTTTTCCTCTGACTTCCTCAATTTCTTCTCATGATAAAGTTCAGAATAAAACATCTGTTTCAGGAGTCAGGTGCCAAGCAAGCAAATAATGTGGCCTGCCCAACATAACCGACTCTGTAACTATGGCCTCAACACTGGGGGTATTGGCCCAGGAGAGAACACCAACGATGGTTTGCTAATCCTCCCTGTGATTTTGCCGAAACAGCATTGGTGGTATCTTTCCAGTGCCCTGAGATGCCTGCTGCAAGTAGTCCAGGTCTCAGAAACCTGTTATAGGAGTCATAAATTTGTGAAGACAACCCTCTTTACTGCACACCTCATCTCAGGTAGTCACTTGCATGAGATAAAACTGAAAAATTATGAATTTCATAATGAAAATCAAGCTCAATTTGAGAATCAGTTACTACAAGATCATAAACACAGAACTTTGCAGAGTTTTAAAAAACAAAAATCACATGCTGAAGGGTGCTCCAAATGCCTTGTGTTTACCTGTCAGGGTTGGCTTTATCCTCCTCTTCAGGACTCGCACTCCCAAGGATCCTTTTCCGTGCCTCTGCATATTCAGCTTCTCTCTGAGCCAGTGACTTGACTTGTGGCAGAGGCCGCGTAGCAGAGTGTGGCGTATTTACCACCCCATTACTTGTCGGTCTCTTCAGAATGCGGATTGGTGGGGTGCAGGGCGTTGGGTGGAAGTCATCCTGTATGACGATGGGAACTTTAGGTGCCTGTTTCGATTTCCTGTTTAAATATTAAAAGAGCATTTAGATTGATCACATCCATTCAAATGCTTTATAAAATGCTAAAAAGAGAGAATATGGCAGAACTGAATGTAACAGAACCACAGACTTGAGCTATGCTGAGAAATAAATATTGTGGTAACACAGGAAACGTGACGTAAAGAAATGGTTGATGCCACCAGCAGCCTATGTACTCATCATTTTTAAAAGGCTAGGAGGACAATTGTAAAAAAATAACCAAAACAAAAGCATTTCCATTGGCTCAGTTGGATTAATAGTTAACAAAAGCATGGATGAGAGTTTCCAAATCAGATAAGCTGAGGCACAGATTCAGGAGGTCCCTGTTCTGTGTCAAGCCTCCCAATTTGTTCCAAAATCCAAGAGAACTGCATGGACCATCTCCAACCTCATTCCAGACATTCCATTCATGAATATAGACAGGAAAAGATACAAATCCATCTATTCAGTGCCATACAACTTCAATATCTTCTGTATCATAATATCCCACATATACTTATATTCTGACTCTAACATGACAAAACTTCAAGGCTTTTCACAAGAGATTAGAAACAAACAAGGACCATCTAAAAAGAAAATTAAATTTAGGGGAAAATCACAAGACCATGGCAACTGAAATCATCCAGCCATTATCTCATGGAAAAGCAAATAAAATGTTGATGATCAAGGAATTAGAAGTGAGGGGTGTAAATTCACAAGGGTCATAGGCTGTCAAGGATGGGAGAGAGAGCAAACTGGGTCATGGAGGGATTAAGGACGAGGGTGCAACGTGTCAGTAAGCACAGATGCTGGCTAAAAACAATTTTATTTAACAAGGACATAGAAGAGTTTCAGAATCAAATAAGCAGAGGCAGAGGTAAAACAGCAACATTAAAAAGGTGGAGATATGCAGTCTTAATGAAAGCCTTGTTACATCTGCTCTAAAACTCATCTTGGGGTCATTTGATACTAAACTTGTAATCTGGTTCAATTTGAGAAGGTGTCCTGGAAATGGAGTTTACAGTAATGACCAAGGATGATAACTTGAGTCACTATCTCAAGTTAAAAGAAATTTCTGTTCACCCAGAATTGACAATTTGAAGATAATTGGAAGAGTTAGTAGAGATGCTGACAAGCAGCGCAAGTTATTATTTAATTTCAGCTTCTGGCATTTATACATTTTGAAGTGACTTCATCTGTCATTTATAACAATAGATTCCTGTCCCCATGTCCAGAAGGTAGTCCACTGTCCAGTAGAAAATAAGTAAATAATGTACAGTAACATGGTATGAACATAAATCTGAGGGTGCTGTTGATCCAATGATTAAGAGAGATTTGGGTTTGGCTGCCAGATTGTTGTTTGATGGAAGTATGAGTAGAAAGATTTGTTTAGTTGAAGGGTCTTGACCCGAAACGTCAACTGTCCATTTCCCTCCATAGATGCTCCCTGAGCTCCCGAGTTCCTCCAGCGCTTTGTGTTGATATCATGTTACTGTATCTTATTTACTATTATTTTCTATTGGACAGTGGACTACCTTCTGGACATAGGGACAGGATTCTATTGTTATTAGTAGACCATTTTCCACACAGAAGCTTGATTTCCAACAAGTGCAATTAAAGGACAACGATCAGCTATCAGCACAATTTTTGATTTTGGGTTTTTAAAAAAATTCCAGTTTCTAACCACTGACATTCCCAGTTGAGTAAACCTCTGATTTTAGAACCACTTCCCTTTTCCAATCATTATCAATACTATGAGTCATAATGTTTCACATAATGCTTGAAAGGGACCCTTCCTCCATAAATAATACTCAAGGTGCATGCATCATTACCTTTCCAATTCACTGCAAATATTTTTTCCAAGCTAATTTATACGCACTGATAGTTACCAATGCATAATGAGCTGTTTCTGTATACATTCCTTACACCTAAACATTCAATCTGTTCTCAGTAGGCAAGACCTTTCTTCCAGCACACTCTTTGGTTGCCTGAGGGAAAGTGTTTAAAGTCTCAAACACCACACAAAGCATGTGGTCTACAAGGAAGCAATAATCCCTGCTCTCTTTTACACTTTAGAGACATCTCCTATTGCAGACATTTCAGAGAACTGAAGCACAACAAAGTGGTCTAGCAAAATCCTCCAAATCCAATGACAAGTGAACAGCAGCATCCTCTCCCAGGTCAACATCCCCAGGACAGAGGTTCCAATTACACTCAACTAGCTCTGATGCACAAGACTCCCAAAATAGTTATGCTATTCCGATTCAAGAATGCTTCCAAAGCTTCCTTGAAAGCATCCACACCACATGACTACTCATTCAGAATGGCAAAGGGCCTCGAGTCTTTCATCAGCAGTATGCAGAAGTTCATGGGGGGAATGAGTACTACCTCCCATTCAATCCACCTGCTTGCCCGATTGAGTACTTTCAGCCCCAGCTGCAGCAGAGTCTGCAAATCCCACTTTGGTTTCATCAGCTACATCAGAGCCAGGGAGACTGCAGTGGAAACAAGTCATCCTCAACCCCAAGGGGCTGCCTAAGAAGATGACTGCAGAAGCTGGCCCAGATTATGCAAGAACTCTGTTTTCTACTCTGCACAAAATTCTTCACATCAGAAAGGCAAGTCTGACACCAATGCGGCAGTAGCAAAATATTTACTCAGAGTCTATGCAAGTCTTCAAATCCTAGAAGGTGCAGCATAAACTTATGCCAGATGCACTAGTGTCACAAACTGGGCAAATTGATACTTGCCTCATTGTCAAGATGGGTGTGGCAGAAGACTATTTGTGTGGAATTTCATTATCCCTCCCTACCCACTGACCTTTATCTGTGAAAGAGCATGCATTGTCACAATTCAGACGAAGCAACAACTTGCATCCAGTTGACATAAGACAATGCACAAAACAGAAAAAAAATCCAGTGGAAGTTCCCAATTTACTAAATTGGAGAAGAATTTCCATCTGATATTTCCCTTACCGCCTCCTCTCTTGCACATGGTAAGAAGGGCTGGGGTTTACCACCAAATCCTGGTTCAAAAACTTCAACAGCAAAAACCATTGCACCCAAGTCCAATCCAATCATCACTGTCAGTCGAGATATTTCAATAGAAGATAAGTGATAAAGGGGCAAGCCAATACCCAAGGCCTACACAGCATTGGATCCTCAATAGCCTCACATAACACCTCTCTGGTGCAAACGATCAGCTCATTCATCCCCACGTATCCGGAAAATGCAAGTCCAAGCAGATGGGCTCCACCTGGAGCAGGTCTGCTTAGCATATCAGGTTCAAGACAATCCCATCCAATAAAGAATATTAAGCATGGATTTCAGAGGAGAACATCATGTTCAAGCAGATGTACTGAAGTTTTTGAACTAAAAGAGACGACGAGATAATGCTTCATCTGAATGCCATGCCCACATTCGATGCAGTCTTGAAGTTACTACCTCAGGATCGATAATCCATTATGTGGCCACTGGCAACTACATTTACTCTCATCTGCCAACCAGCAACAATTCTTACGGAAACTCACTTGCAGGTATTGCAAGCGGATACCCAAGTCAGAAGACCCCATCTGGAAACCAGTACTCAAAAATAATTGCCTTGCTAAAATGCTTCCCTTCAACAAATCTGCTGCTCTCCTTTCTGGCAGATATCAACACTTCAGCCTCATTGGGTTTATGAATGACAATGAGAAGAACGAGCAGGCTATGTCACTGTAAAGACCAGCATAGCAAGTCAGATTTTACCCACTGTGTATTCCATGTAGTTAAATTTCCAGCAACCCACATCTAATTTTTCAGTTCTCACCACATGGAGAAAGAATAAAGGAGGCACATCAAAAGTTTACGATATTGATAAAAATACAGTACTCAAAAGACGAAGCAAAGCCAAAACAAATTTACATCCTAAATCACTTTACAGCCAAAGTACTTTTGAATAGTCAAGTTATAATGTAAGAAATATGGATGCCAATTGTGAACAGCAAATTTGCACAAAATGGAGTGTCATACGACCTATAATTAATATTACAAAAGCAAACAAAGATAAACATTGGTGAGAACATCAAGGAGAGCAACTCTCTTCTTCAAAAGTAGTGCCATGGAATTTTTTCCTGTTCAATCGAGGGCAGGGGTTCTCAGCTTAATGTTTCATCCAAACGAAAATGGTACCTTCAACACAGCAGCAGTTCATCATTGCTGCACTGGTGCATCAGCCAAAATTTTTATGCTTAGGTCTCTAGAACAGCACTTGAACTTACAGCCTTCCCACTCAGATAATAACGCTACCAAATGAACCATGGTTCACACCCAAAGACTATTAAATTAAATTAATGAACAGCAATGGCAAAACATTCTAGGAGGAGCAGTTTTAATGAAAAACAAATTATCAGAGCAACCCTCTGAGACAGAGGCAAAAAGCTTTACATTTTTGGGGAAAACTATGTTAGGTAAGCTTTAAAAAGCAGAAGAGATTGTTTGTACAGTATTATACCAGCTAAGAATAAGTGACTGGGGCAGAAGCTGGTACTTTCATTAGTTTTACAGAATGAGGCAATTACCAGTCAAACCATCAGAGGGAGCCAATAAATAATTATTAGCAATTTTTCAAAAATAGTTCTTACTTTTCCTTCTGCTGGATCTTTAGTTTTGCTTCCAGCCGTCGGTCAATTTCCTGCAAGAAAGGAATCACATGCAAGTATGAATACAGGTGCTCGGTAGAACAATAATCAGTTGAACAACCAGGTCCAAACAGATGGACACAAGGGCCCATTCAAAATTAAAATTAGGATTTGCTGCATTTAAAAATACATTAAGCAGTCCAGCAAATAAGATGCGAAAACAGAGCCGAGGAAATAGGAATAGGAAATTGAGAGTTTAAGCTGCCAATTGTCGTAATCAAAATTGACACAGAGCCTATATCCAAGGTGGAGTATATATGTGACAGTTTGATAGAAGCATTTTGATTTACACTCATTTTAAGATAGAAAATGAAAGAGGTATCGGGCCAGCAATAACATTGCTTTAATTACTTGCTTCTTGGATTGTTAAAATACTGTAGACCTCCTGAATGTTACGGGAAATCTTTACCAGGTCTCTCTGCAGTGTACTCAACTTCATATGGCACTATTTGTAATCGTGAATGGAGCTTATTGAGGTGTAATCAGACTCCGAAGGTCCTCACTTTGCTCAGTTTCAGTTTAAGTCAGGCCCTCACACTAGGGCTTCAGCCCAACGGCAACTCTGGAGTTGGTATAATTGTTCCCTTAAATCACCGATTCCCAGATGTGACGAAGACCAAAAGGTCACTAGTTTCAGCACACTGATGTTTCACTTTAAAAAAAATCTGATTTTCTAAACTTCTGCATTAACTTTTTACAAAATAATTCATTAATACGTCAACCGCCCATCAGATTAGAGCTGCTGCTTTACACATTGGTTATTCAAGCACTGAGCAGGGTCAGAGTGGAGGTGTGAATAGTCATTCTGGGTCTTTGCTTGGTCAATAGCCACACGCGCATTTTTAAAATATTAATGTGGGGTATAGAGGAAAAAGTAAACATTACTAAATCTCAGGTATTGGATCCAAACAGAAGCTTGTCATTTCTCACTCACCTGTTATTAGTCTCTCCTGATAATAAACAAACATCAACACAAGATCTTTTCAATACATTATTTTGTAATTTTTTACTACATTTCATTCATTGGTTTGAATACAGTTCCATAAGAACGGTTCCTAGGATGAGGAACTATAGAGAAGGCTGAGGAGACATCTTAAAGTATATAAAATGATGGGGGGTCTGGACAGAGTGGATGATGGAAGGTGGCTCCAATTGGTGGAGGAGTTAAGAATTAGAGGTCACAGCTATAAAATTAAGGGGAAAGCCTTTTTTCCCCCTTTATACAGCAAGTTGTCTGGAATCAGGAATGCACTACCAGTGGACGTGATGGAGGCAGGTTCCATTGTGGTGGAATTGGATAAACATATGACAAACAAAAAGTTGTAAGGCTGAAGAGAAGGAGCCATCTGGTGAAATTAGCAAGTTACTCTGTAAATGACAGCACGGACCCAGTGGGCAAAATGGCCTCTCATGCTATGAGCATTGCATAATTCTGTATGTTCCATATAGCAGCCCCATCCCCTCCTAATTGACTACATGGCCAGTTTATCTGATTTATTTCTACAATTTATCCCACTGCCTCTAAGCTCAGCCACATCTTTCATACCAAACACCTTTTCATGTAACATGCAGCACACATTGCAGATTCCAAACATTGTACATTCAATACACTACTGAATCTGAGCAGATAATGCAGCAGATACTGCAGTACAGCAATGGGGAAGCTGCTTTGTTGGAGATTCAGTCCTTTCAGATGAAGCATTAAACCAAGGCCACATCTCACGGGTTTGACAGTTATTTAAGATCCCATGGCACTAACTGGTGGAGGGATGTTCTGGTATTTTGCATAACATTATGAAACATCACCAAAATAGATTAATTAGCTATTCATTCAATTGCATTTGCAGGATTTTACTGCCTTCAACAAGTCACTGCACTTGAGAAAAGAAATTGTTTATAAAGCATGCCAAGTCTTTCAGTTCTATAAAATGCATCCCCTTGTATCCGGAAATAAAATATTTCCTCTTTAACAATTCTTTTACAGGATAACAGAAAAACTGTGGCCAAGTGGTTGAGTTATTTCTCTTTTTTTATTGCAACATTTCAATTCTATTTTTATGGAAACCATTATGTTCAGTGCTCCTCTGCACATTCAATATCCATGAGGAAATGAGGAATGTTCAGTAATGAAAAGGCAAAACTGTAGTCACTGGAACTCAAAACAAAATGCTGGAATCAATGACAAAGTCAACAACATCTCTGGAAAGAACAGATGACGCATAGGTGTGAATGTCTGAAACTTTAAATTGCCACATTTACTTATTAGTCCCTTTGACTCTCACCAACTTTTACCGATGCACTATAGAAAGCATCCTATCAGGATGTATCACGGCTTGGTATGGCAACTGCTCTGCCCAAGACCGCAAGAAGCTGCAGAGAGTTGTGGACACAGCCCAGCGTATCACAGACACCAGGCTCCCCTCCTTGGACTCTGTCTTTACCTCGTTGTCTTGATGAAGCAGCCAGCATAATCAAAGACCCCACCCAGCCGGGACATTCTCTCTTCTCTACTCTTCCATCAGGTAGAAGATACAGGTGCCTGAGGGCACGTACCACCAGACTTAAGGACAGCTTCTACCCCACTGTGATAAGACTATTGAACAGTTCCCTTATACAATGAGATGGACTATGACCTATGACCTCACAATCTACCTTGCGACCTTGCACCTTATTGCACTGCACTTTCTCTGTAGCTGTGACACTTTACTCTGTACTGTTCTTTTTTTAACCTGTACTACATCAATGCACTCTGTACTAACTTGATGTAACTGCACTGTGTAATGAATTGACCTGTAGGATCGGTTTGTAAGACAAATTTTTCACTGTACCTCAGTACAAGTGACAATAATAAACCAATACCAAATATTTAATTTCATTATACTGCCTTCCTTAGACCTTGTTGCTTTGAAACCTGGATAGGGCAACAAAACACCATTTGTCAATCTGTCCACCCCTTCCCAAGAACCCCAATAGGAATATTGCAGATACAGAAATAAGACTATAACTGGATGCCTTGCAAACATGAGGAAAAATATAATTTTTACTTCCAGCCCGCTGGATTGCCCACCAGAAAACCATGATGCCACATTGCTTGCACTATGGTTATCGATTTTAAAATTCAAATGGAGCAGTCTCAAGAGTGCACTTAATCTGTTTTATTGATTTCAAAGCTGGTAACTTTGTTGAGATGAAGTTGTGTAGGTTGCTGGGAGATCACTGAAGGTGAGCACACACTACCACTTACGCCAAACTGTGCAACTGGGTGCTGTGATTACTGCTGAAAAGACCTGCGAGCTCAGAAGTCACATCTTAGCTGAACGTTTTTGGAAGTGCTTTATCTGTGAAAATTCTCTTCAATAATCAAGGTGACAGGATATGTTATAACATACTGTCACACTCAATACATTCTCTTCTAGAGACTCAGAATCCTGGAATTTATTTTCTTGCCTTTATATTTCTTTCCATACCTGTGGCATGCTGCCTCACATGCTTTTGTCATTCACTCAAGCTCTTCAGTTTAGAAAGTACACTGCTGCTGGCAGTATTAAACAGATCTACTGCAATATCTTCTGGACATGAACAATGACACATCTAATGGAGGGCACTACTACAAAACAATTCTACCTGTCCTTGAAACTACAACACTCCAAGGATGAGTTCAAAACTCTCAAATAATTGAGATCACTACTCTGAATACTATGTTCTTTCTATCTTGATTTTAAGTTACGTGCAACTCCTCAGACATACAATATCAAACTTTTCTATATGCCACTAGATCAGAGTGGTCAGAATTTAAAATTTAAAGCTGTTAATTTTTTCAATTTAGCTACCTTTCTGCCAGCTTGGAAATATTGCTTTTTCTCATTTTAATGTAAATGTGTCAGTTAATACTTAAACCCTTTTCCACTACTGATGACTGCTGAAAACAACTTCACTGGAAAATTTTAAAGGTTGTAAGCTATGCTACTCATTTTTGTTTACAAAAGGTAGCAATGTCAGAAATTCCATGAGATCCATTTCTAAACCATCACAAACACATTGCTGTTTTTTCGTGCAACTTACATTGAAAGTTTAATCTTTGTCTACTCCTTCTGAGGAAGTTAAAAGGTACTGTTTATCTACTTAGCCTTCCCACTGAAGAAACGGAATTCTCATTCCAGTTTAAAAAAACCTTTAAATCATTACATAACATGGAAAAGGTTCATTTATTTCAGAATCCTAGCAGTGTTGATTTCCTATCCATTGAATTCCACAGGTTTCTCAGTGTCAAAATACTCAAAACCATTGATGTCCAATAGAATTACTATACCATAATTTGACTTGAGATGCTCAACTTTCTATTTCACATATTCTAATTAGGAAAAATTGCATTACCATTATCCCCTTATCTTTCCCCAAGTAGAAGTTGGGGGAAATCTATCTGCCCACAGCTGAGAGTTGCCAGCAAAGTGCGCGCCTCCAACTGCAGTGGATACATTACCTCCATCGGTCTGGAATCCGCATCACTCGCTTCCAATGCCTTTTCTGGGCATGTTACGGTATTTAGTCTCCCTCCCATTGCCAACACTCGCTCTCTGTGGAGAAGGTGGCGACTCCCAAGCTTTTTCGGCCTGGGTCCAGGCCTTGCCTGTCCTCAGCGTTTTACCCCTCCCTCCCTCTCCCTCTCTCTCTCTCACACACACATGCCGCTGCCCTGCTGCCTGCCCCCACACTTGTGGCCGACACTCACCGAGACCCTTTAACTGTTGCACACACACTGCTCCTGCCCAACTCTCCGGCCTTGAGAACACCATTTAACCACCTCAATAGGCTAAGAGGCCCCGAGTGTGAAGAAGTCCCGGTCTCTCCACGGTTTCAGCCCACGCTTCTTACCCCACTATCGGCTGCTTCCTCCCAATTATCCGCGATTTCCTCATCTTCCATTTTAGCTGCTCAGCTCACTCGCCCCCCCCGGGCCGTACAGCGCAGGCGCAAAATCCTCTGCGCGCAGCCGCACACCACAGCCAGCCAGAGATGCGCAGCCGCAGAAGACGGCACCAAGGTACCCGGGGGAGCAGCAGTGTCCCGCATGCGCAGTGCCGCCAGTGAGGGCGGGCTGTGTCGCCCGGGGAGGGGAGCAGGGTGCCCCGGCTCAGGCGCATGCGCGGTGCCGCCAGTGAGGGCGGGTTGCGTCGCCCGGGGAGGGGAGTAGGGTGCCCCGGCTCAGGCGCATGCGCGCTGGCGGCGGTGGGAAGCCCCGGCCATAGCAATCGATCCGAGAGTGATAAGATGGCGGCGGCAGGGCCCAGCTAGCCCGAAGCAGCAGCACGGCGAGCGCCACCGACCTCGATAGCAGGCCCAAAAGAGGGCGGGGAAACCGAGCCGCGACCCAGCAACGGCCCGTGGGGAAAGAAAGGTGAGGGTTAGGTTGTATTGGGGGGGTATGCAGCGCGCCTTAGAAACGGATTGGAGGAGACGGTACTATGAGGCGAAAGGATGGGAGGCCGCGGCGGCGTTTCCCGCCGCCATCATTGGGACGAGGCAGGGTCCGCCAGGCGCGCTCAAACAATGCGTGGATCAATAGATACAGAGGGGGTTAATAGAGCGCAGAGACACCAATACACTGATCAATTGATAGATGTGGAGGAGGCAGAGGAGCAGCAAATGGAGGGATGTTGGGTCAGCTGTGCAGTCGCTATGTGGTTACTGGCGCAGATGGGCAATGACAGCGAGAAGCAGAGGGAGGAGGGGGCAAGGAATCGTGAGACATGTTAAGGAGGGAGATGGAGTGTCAATAAGCAGGGAGGTGTTTGGATGGAGTTCAGTCAACAGGGTGGGGCGAGCCAGAAATAGGGAGAGTCTGGGGAGAGCGGGATGCAGGGAGGTGAAGTGCTGGGGCAGGGAGACAGCCAATCCGTTGGGAAACAGGAAAGCAAATCGACACTGGGGACCAGAGAGCAGTAAGAACTAACAAACAGAGTGACAGGCTGTTCGAAGGAAACAAATGCACCAGGGCAGAGAGAAGGAGGAGAGGCAAAGCACGCAAATATGCTCATCTGTCAAGATGCTGCTTTCTGCCAGTCTGGACTATGGTTCGTGGAATGTGTTTCCTGCTGAAGAAAATCTGGTGCAAACCTCAATTATATCAATTTTGCATTATGAGCCACAAAAGTAATTGAGAAAATATATTCTTAACAGTTTAGAAACTTGATACAAGCTACTTAAAACAGCACCATCTGGTTTAAACATAGGAAGAACATTAAAAATAGAAGCAAAATTGGGTGATCCTTATTGAAACATGTAAAATTAGGTGGATCATTGATAAGGTCGGTGCTGAGAATATATGGCCCCTTGTGAAGGAATCTAGAATTTGGGGCATAATCTGATAATAATGGATCACCTTTTTTAAAACAAAAATAAGGAAGAATCTCTTGGAGGATAAAGAAACTTGGAAATTCTCTGTCCCAGTGTGCAATGGAGATGAGATTATTGAATATACTTACAGATGAGTTGGGCAGATTTTTGGTCTATTGAGGAGTCGAGGATCATAGGGAACAAGTAGCAAAATGGGATGAGGCCAAGATCAGCCCTGATATCAGTGAATGGAATAGCAGGCTCAAATGTCCCTGTGGTCTACACCTGCTCCTACTTTTAAGTTCTTACGTAGGCCATACAACCCCTTGAGCCTACTATTTAATAATTCATGGTAGTTCCTGTGCCTTAAATCCAGTTTCCTGTTGTACCCTCTGATCCCCTGTATCAAAAATCTTATCACCTTAGCCTTGAATATATTAACTAAGAATCCACGGCGATCTGAAGTAGAGAATTACATCCATCGGCATAAAAATAAATTTTCCCCATTGCAGTCCTAATACGCCCCTAGTGAATTTTATGAAAAGTTTTCACAAAGACGTGCAGCTGTTCCCTCATTACGTAAGGGATATGCCCACGTCCTGGTTACCGTTTAACATATTTGAGATTCCCACCGCAGGGGAAAAAGTTGCAGAATGGCATTTTAAGGCACCCAACACCATATCTCATTAGGCTGTTGTTTTAGATGAGGAGATAAAGGTATTAAAAAAATCCTCCTGTGCAGATAAGGCAGGCAACAGCAAAATGTGCTGAGGTTAGATAGCCAGTTGGTGATATTTGAGCTGCTAAATGCACAGTTTCAGTCCCTTCAAAAAAATGACAGGTCAGGGCAGGAGTTTACAATATGGCCTTTGGAATGCATGTTGTCACAACATATCTATGAAAAGGGACATAATACCATTAGAAATATTTGGAACAGATACTCCATTATATCCCTGTAATGCCTTACAAGAAATGAATGAAGACCACATGGTAGTGCGAAACTTTACCTTCTCTTACAAGAGATTCAGCTTAAGTCTGATTTCCATCTAACCTTGCATCGAATCTTATAGCTGCCACGTACATCCGTGATTAAAAACATGATTATTCCTTTCCAGCTTCATAGAGATCACTCATTTGGAAATCTTTTGAAAGTCTACAATTGCAAATAAAATCTGTCAGATTTTAGATTTAGCTCAGTTCACTGATGATTTTAGCACCAGAGGCAAGAAAATTGTGGATGCTGAGACTAGTGGGCATTGCAGTGGGTCACGTAGCCGATCATGGGCTCCAGGGCCCTGAGTTAATCGTGGGTAGCAGGCAGCGATTCGGTTGCAGTTTCCCATCACAGATTTCAGTTGTACCTGAGGCCCTAGACCCAGGTTGGACTGAATGGGTATTGCACATTTTTTGGAGAATGAAAACATGTGACCCAGCAGTCAGATCTGAGACCAGGTTCACAGGAGGGAGGGGTTGGTCGGGATAGATAGTCATAGGCTGGCTTGGTCAGGGGTGGGGTTGTAAAAGAGGGATTAGAATTTCTTTCTTGGTTTGGTGGGGTGAATACTGTTGGCAGAGAGAGGGATTATCTTCTAAACCCCCAGTGTTCAAAAAATCTTATCATGTTGGACTTGAATATATTAACTGAGAATACTTAGCCATCTAAAGTTATGAATTAACAAGATTTACATCCATCTGCACAGAAGGAACAGAGCCATTGATTGGGAGGGATGAGAGGGTGATTGGAGATTGAGGCCCTCACTGGAAGCCTCAGAGGACTGGAGCATCAGAGGGTCAAGAGATAGGAGGAATTGGGAGAATGGAGGGGGCATGATTCAGGGCCTAGGGTGAGGGGAATCCGTGCAGTGTTTGGAGGTGAGGGGGGGACTGATAGTAGTTCCGTTCCATCTCGCACTGATAATCCTGGGAGTGCCCAGTGATTAGTGCTTCTGTGGCAATCTGTCCAAGTTTCCCCACAGTGCTCCAAAAGGAGATTTGTACAGTGAATGATATCCCATAAACTCTAATGTAGAAATCCCTTCAGGGTGAGATTGATCAAACTATTGGAGTGGCACAAAATGATCTGGAAATGGTTGCCATCATGTTTCACAATGGGGGAAAAAACAGCTTAAATTACCTAAAAAATACACCATTCAATTTCTTGGCAATTCTCTGCCATCAAATTTGTCCTTTTAGCATTCATTCATTTAAAGTACATTGGTTTACAGTCAGCAGTGCCCATCACATAAAGCAACACCCATGTTTTATGTTGAATAGATTTGATGGTTGTATTATAGGAAGAAGCAGTTAGTACTTAGAATATCACATCAGTTTCAGACAATGGCCACTAACATATTTCAGAGAGGTTCATATCTACAATATTTGTCATATTCATTGAGCGTACCAATAAGCCCAGTTTGGCAATATTCTCTCCCACTTCAGGTCAAATGTAGCATTGGATAAAGACAGCAAACTCTCCCTAAGTAATACCTAGTCAGTTCAGGGATATTAACCAGTAGGACAAATGGAGCCTCAATCAAACTCTAATTTTGGGTAAGTTATGTTTGGTGTTCTTGAATAAAGGGAAATTGATAAATCCTGTTGTGTCACTAATACTTTCAGTTATGTGTTTGGTATATGTGAGTCAACTTGTTGATTTACAGTAGATTTATAACTCATGCAAATGCTCATCAGTCCTCTGCCAGAAGGTAGGGGAGATCGATAAGCACGTATAAGTTCATATGTTCCAGTACATACATCTTAACGTCTGCTCGTTGCAGCTTCTCTGTCATGCAGTTGCATGAATATACAGTAAGACACAAGGTCAGTTTATAGAACTAAGTGGGACACTAATATCAAGAGAATCATGTAGCCCTGAAATTTCTTGCAAAGGCTAAGAACAGATTAAGGAGGCCAATGCCCAAGGTTTACTGGTAACATCAGAAATTGCAAATGGAATGACCAAGCTAGTCACAGCTGCTTGATGAGTGATTGCTCTAGATCCCATGTTGTGCAATGAGTGACTTGTGAAATGGAAGCTGAGAGTTTTGTTGCATGAAAGATCAATGCCCCCTTATCAGGTTTGGAGCAGGTATATTTCTGCCGTGTCTAAGGTGCTGTTGGAAGGCAGGAAACCATTTTGCCCGACTGTCCAGACAGTCTGGCTGTTGTCTTTAAAGACCACCTACACTTTCATTATAAGGACTTGGTCTCAGATCGGCAATGATCTCATAAACAGCAGAACAGACTCGATGGGTTAATCAACCCGTTACCTTATTCCTATGTTCCATTGATTAGAACTAACACTGCCGTATTGGATTAATTATGCCTTTTCTATAGGCGCAACATAAGTCGTCTTGACTTTTCTGGTCCCCTCACCGACTCCATCCTCACCCCTTCTGAACGCTCTGCTCTCCACTCCCTCCCCACCAACCCTGACATTGCCATCAAACCAGCCGACAGAGGTAGTGCGGTGGTAGTCTGGTGTACTGACCAATACCTTGCAGAGGCCAGACGGTGACTCTCAGACACTTGCTCCTATCTACCCCTGAACCATGACCCCACCAAGGACCACCAGGACATTATCTCCCGCACCATCACTGACCTCATCACCTTGGGAAATCTCCCCCCCAACAGCTACCTACATTATAGTCCCACAACCTAGGACTGCCCGCTTCTATCTTCTCCCCAAAATCCACAAGAAGGACTGTCCCAGCAGACCTATTGTCTCCGCATGCTCCTGCCCCACTGAGCTCCTATCCTCATACCTGGACACTATCCTGTCCTCCCTGGTCCAATCTCTTCCCACCTACATCTGTGACACATCACACGCTCTCCAACTCTTCCATAGCTTTAAGTTCTCCAGCACACACAACCTCATCTTCACCATGGATGGCCAGTCCTATATACCTCCACTCCCCATCATGACGGCCTCACCGCACTCTGCTTCTTTCTTCACCAGAGACAGAACCAGTCCTGAGACCCTTCCACTAACACTCTCCTCTGCCTGGCTGAACTTGTCCTCACTCTAAACAACTTCACTTTCTATTCCTCTCACTTTCTACAGACCAAGGGCGTAGCCATGGGCACTCGCATGGGCCCCAGCTATGCCTGTCTATTCGTTGGCTATGCTGCATAGTCTCTATTCCAAGCCTACTCCAGCTCCATTCCTCCACTCCTTCTCCACTATACCGACGACTGCATTGGTGCCACCTCTTGTACCTGTGTGGAACTCAACAGTTTCATAAATTTCACCACTAATTTTCACCCTGCACTCCAGTTCACTTGGACTACCTCTGACACCTCTCTCTCCTTCCTCGATCTTTCCATCTCCATCTCAGGAGATTTCTTATCCACCGATGTCTTCTACAAACTCTCTGACGCCCACAGCTACCTCGATTACAGTTCCTCCCATCCTGTCACTTGCAAGGACACTATTCCTTTTTCTCAATTTCTCTGCCTCCGCTGCATCTGCTCCCATGATGAGGCTTTCCACTCCAGGACATCCGAGATGTCCAACTTCTTTACCAACCGTGGCTTCCCCCTGACTGTGGTCAAGAGAGCTCGCACCCACATCCCTGCCATTTCCTGCACCTCCGCTCTCACCCCCACTCCTCCCAGACTCAACAGGGATAGGGTCCCCCTTGTCCTCACATTTCATCCTACCTGCCTATGTATCCAACACATCATTCTCTGCCACTTCCGCCATTTCCAACAAGACCCACCACCAGGCATATCTTCCCCTCCCCAACCCTTTCTGCCTTTCGCAGGGACCACTCTCTCCACGACTCCCTAATTCACTCCTCCCTCCTCACCCATCCTGCTCCCACCCCAGGGACTTTCCACTGCCCCTGCCATAGGTGCAAAACCTGCCCCTACACCACCTCCATCCAGGGACCCAAACAGTCCTTTCAGCTGGACAGATTTACCTGCACCTCCCTTAATATCATCTGTATTTGGTGCTCCAAGTGTGGCCTCCTCTACATTGGTGAGACCAAACGCAGACTAGGTGACCATTTCGCAGAACACCTGCGCTCCGTCCGTAACCGCGATCTGCATCTCCTTGTTGCCTGTCACTTCAACTCCCCCTCCCACTCCTCTATGTCAGTCCTCGGCCTCCTCCACTGCCAGGAGAATTCCAAGTGCAAACTGGAGGAACAGCACCTCATTTTCAGTCTTGGAGCCTTGCAGCCTAGCGGCTTGAACATTAAATTCTCCCACTTTAAGTAATCCCCTCAACCCCAACCCCAACCACCCCCCCCACCACCGTGGCTCTTCTTTTCTTCCCTTTCCTACCCTATCTCTTTTTTCTACCTTTTTCTTCTCCTTACCTTTGACCCATCCCCCAGTGGATCTGCTCTCCCCTCCTCCCCCGCACCTGCCTATCACTATCTCTTACCTGCATCTACCTATCACCACCTTGTGACCACCCCACCTCCCCTCTTTTGTCCACCTATCACTGCTCTGCTTTTCTCTCCCATATATTGGGCTTCCCCTTTTCCTATCTTCAGTCCTGAAGCAGGGTCCTGACTCGAAATGTTGACCGCCTGCTTTTCTCCACGGATGCTGCCCGGCCTGCTGAGTTCCTCCAGCATCATCGTGTTTTTCTATGTTATATGGGAGCCACTACGCCAAATAGTCATGATGATCACACAGTTCAGGATCTTGTGCAGTACAATAGGACCTTGTGATTTCAGCTGATCTGTTTTCTTGTGATCTCCCCTCCTCCTTTTCCACAGGGATGGATTTTCCACAACATAGTCACCAAGTTCTGGAGCAGCTGAATCAACAGAGGCACCTTGGACTGCTCTGTGACTGCACCTTTGTCGTGGATGGCATCGACTTCAAGGCCCATAAGGCAGTGCTGGCTGCGTGCAGTGAATACTTCAGGACCTTGTTCCTGGATCAGAAGGATGTGGTGCACCTGGACATTAGTAATGCAGCAGGTAATAATCCGGCAAGTACAAGGGCTCTATCCCACGGTGCAGAGCACTGGCAGGGTCAAAGCCGATATCGTGATAAATCCTGACCAATATTCTGAGCCAGTGGTCTCTTTGTTCCTCTGTTTGGTTTTTTCAGAAGATTGTTATGGCTCGTTGGATCTATGCACCAGTATGAGATCAACTTCTACAGAACAGAGAGAAGAATTTCCAATTGCAAGCACAGAACTTCACAAAGGCTCAGATAGCGTAGATAGTGAGAAACCTCTCTCTCCATGCCAGAGGTTTCCAAAATGAGAGGGTGTGGGTTTAAGGTGTAGAGTAAGATGTGTAGAGGGGATCTGAGGAAGACTTTTTTTCACCAGAGGGTGATTGAGATTTGGAACGCACTGCCTGAGAAGGTGGTGGAGGCAGGTCCCCTCACATTTAAGGAGCCTCTGACAAACACTTGAACCAACAAGGCTTAGTAGGCGACAGACAAGTACTGGGAAATGGGATTAGTATAGACAGGCACTTGACGGACATGGTAGACCTAAGGACCTGTTTCTGTGCAGCATGACTCTATTACTCTAAAACATGCAGCAGAATTAAATTTTGAGTCTTAATTTAGGAATTTTACACAGAAAAATTCCCACAAATAGTGAAGAGAAAAATGATTAGATGATAAGTCTTATTTGATGTTAGTTGTGGGATAGCTTTGGCCTGGACATTCAAAGAATTTCTCTGCCCTTCCGTAGTAGTCCCAGAGGATCTTCTACATCTCTGAACCAGCACTTCAATTTAACATCCATTATTAGAGATGTAGCAAATGGACATGTAAAAAATCATAATACAATCATGCAGAATCAACATTGTTTTTATGAAATAGAAATCATGTTTGACAAATCTATTTGAGCTCCTTGAGGATGTAACCGGCATGGTGGATTAAAGGGGCATCAGTTGGTCTCGTGCATTTGAACTTTCAAAAGGCACCATGCTGTCACCGTAAAGATGACTGCACAATGTTAGAGCTAATGGCATTGGGAATAATATATTAGCATGGATAAAGGATTGGCTAACTAACAGAGAAAGGAGATTTGGGAAAAATGTGTCATTTTCAGGTTGGCAAGCTGTAACTAGGGTGCCACAGGAATCAGTGCTGTGGTCTCAATGACGTACAATCTGTATTCGTGACTTAGATGAAGGTGTCGAGATATTGAAGCCAAATTTACTGACATTACAAAGATAGGTGGGAAGCAATTCATGAGGTTGAGACAAAGGATCTGCAAAGAGACTTAGATAGTTTAAGCAAGTGGGCAAAAATTTGGTAGATGGAGTATAGTATGGGCAAATCTGACTTTATATACTTCTGTAGGAAGAATAGCAGAGCAGATACACAACATTAGCATGCAGATACAGCAGGAATTGGAAAGACAATCGACTGTTGGCTCTATGACAAGGAAAGTGGAGAATCAAAGTAGGGAAAGTCTTGCAATATCTGTACAGGGTGCTGGTGAGTCCATACCTCAAGTATTGCATACAGTTAAGATCACCTTGTTTAAGAAAGAACATACCTGCATTGGAGGCAGTTCAGAGAAGGTTTGTCTCACCTCTTTTGTAATGGGCAACCCCCTAGTTTTATACGTACATTGACCCCTAATTTTAGATTCTGTCACAAATGGACACATTTTCTCCATGTTCACTGTAAAGACCCCCCAGGATTTTGTATTTTACAATAAGGTACCCTTTTATTCTTCTAAACTCCATCAAAGATTTATTGTTCAAACAGAACAGAACAGCTCTGCCCATTTGAATTATGTGAAAGTTTTGGACTGCATTTGGGAAAAGCAGAGTAATGTTTCAAAGTGGCTCAGTGCTGACAATGGCCATCATGGACAGGTGGTCTTCAATGAGCTCCTTGGATGGATTGAGTGCCTCATTGGTGATGGACTGCAGTGATCTGAGGTGCTTTCTTATAGGTCTCGGCCAGGTGTTGGAATTCATGTACACAGCCAAGCTCAACCTGACAGCGGCGAATGTTTTTGACGTGCAGGCAGTGGCTGGCTTCCTTCAGATGCATGACATTGTGAGCACATGTACAACTTTCATTGAAGGCAAATCCTGCACACCTTCACTAGCTGTCACCAAAGAGGAGTCTTCTCCTTCAGCTCATGGTATGTATGAAAGAGGCAAAAGTTCCTGTTCTTTCTTTTCCTCACAAGTTGTTGGGTCTGTGGTAATTTGGATTTTTGGTGTCCAAAATGATTTAACATTGACCCATGACTGAGGCAGTAATTGAAATTTTATTCAGAATAAGCAAGACTTCCTTTATTCAATGTTTGAGTGTTAGTTCAGAGCAGTGTGGAAACATTTATAACTTCTGGTTGCTGACAAAGGAGTAGTGTGCACGTGTCTTGGATGTGGATCTCTGCTGGGTTGTGACCTTAGTCTCAGCCTTTAGAATATAGAATATTACAGCACGGTACAGGCCCTTTGGCCCACAATATTGTGCCAACATTTTATCCTGCTCCAAGATCTATCTAACCCTTCCCTGCCACATAGCCCCCCCTCCCATTTCTCTATCATTCATGTGTCTATCTATGAGTTTTTTAAATGTCCCTAATGTATCTGCCCCCACAATCTCTGCAGGCAGTGCGTTCCACGCACCCACCACTCTCTGTGTAAAAAAAACTTACCCCTGACATCCCCCTTACACCTTCCTCCAATCACCTTAAAATTATGTCCCCTCGTGTTAGCCATTGTGGCCCTGGGAAAAAGTCTCTGACTGTCCACTCGATCTGTCTCATATCATCTTGTACACCTCTATCAAGTCACCTCTCACCCTCCTTCCCTCCAGAGAGAAAAGCCCTATCTCACTCAACCTATCCTAATTTAAGCTGGAATGAGGGGAGATTTATTGGTCCTTGTAAATTAGTGGGAAGGTTAATAATTGCCCATTGGAATGACCAAATTCCATCCAAAGATATCAATAATTGGAAAGGTTATAGGTTAAATAAGGAAGGGAGTTGAAGGAAATTCCTTTTCATCCCATGAATTTTGGGGGCCTGAATCTCACGGCCTGAAATGGGCATGGAGGTAGAAACCCTCATCGGGACTTGAATAAAGGGCTTGAATAAGCACTTGAGACTTCATAGCCACTTCTGGTTAGCTCTGTCCCAAAAGCATTGTCCTGATGGTTCAAGGAGCCTCCTGTGCCATACATTTTTATGATTATACCCCGATTGTAATGCAAAGCCTATAGAGTTCTGTTGAACCATTTACTAATTAACCCCCTCCTTCATTGTGCAATGGCAGAGACACATAGTCAAAGAGAGGTGTAAGTAATCAGTAGTTTGAGTTGGTGTCTCTCTAACTGCTTCAATCCTGACTCTCAAACAGATGTGGAGCCACAGAGCAGTGATGAGAAACAGGAAAAAGAACTGATTGTAGCTTCTCCTGGAAAAGAGAAGAAGGACCCAGCTGTTGAAGTGAGGGGAGAAGGAGCAGCGGAGTCAGAAGATGACGACACAGCAGTGGAGTTTGAAGATGATGAAGATGAAGACTACAAGCCTGGTCAGTTGATGTCCTCACCGTGATGCATCACACATTGGCTCGTACATTGACAGAGCTTTCCTCTTTGCTGCCATGAATTTTTTCCACAGGCAGCTAGAGTCTGGATGGAAATCATTTAAATAAGTGTTTATAATTTTTAGTAATTGTTACACCCAAATAGATAAAATGATTTCTTACAATTTTAAAAGCAAGGTTAGTATCGGATGACATCAGATTATTCAAAGGGAAAAGTTCACTCTTGTGTAAATTCAGTTTGCATCCTGAAAACTAGCTAAAACAAGAAAGCAGAGAAAGCATAGGAGGTAACGAGGTCTCAACATTAGAGGTAAAAAACAGTAAATCATCGGCACAGAGCGAAACTTTGTGGGTAATGTTGTGCTGTATGTGCTGGAGTCTTCAAGTGCTGTATGTTGTGTGAGGCAAAGCTTAAGGCTCGTGTGTTTACTAGCTTTGACAGAGAATAAAAACCTAAAAGAGGGGAAAGAGCATATGTTATAAATCTACTTAGTACTAAAAAATAATTTATAACATTTCAGTTTCACTAAATTATGATCTGTTATCAGTAGTATTAAAGTAGCTACGCAGATTTTGGTTTTCTCCCAGTTCCGTCCACACTCGGTCATGCATCATCTGTGGCTACTGTCAGCCTGAAGGAGATGTAAGAAAGCACTACAGTGTTCCTCCAGTTCCCTCCCTATTGTATCTCACCTGCTTTCTCTTCCCCAGGGAAGACGTGCATGGACTGCGGGTGCACTGATGAATCACTTCACCGTGCTGTCTGCCGGTCACATCCATGTTCTCCCTGGTTTCCACTGCCTGTGATTTCTCACCTTGTCAGGGGTGTGCCTTTATTGCTCTCTGTGCTTATGTTTCTCTAGGAGACATGGTGAAAGATGCTGTGTCCAAGATATATGGGAAACGTCGGCACTTTTCTGCCAGGAAAAGCACTTCAAATGACACCAAAGACTGCAGCGCTGCAGAGAGTCCCAAGGAAGGTATAGTCCTCAGCCTGAAATGTCACTAGCTGCATTGTAGCCTTCTTGGGTGGGCATATACTTATTTCCCTATCCCTCTGGGCAGCACAGTGGCACATCTGGTAATGTCACTGTCACACAGCTCTAGCAACCCAAGTTCAAACCAGAGCTCTGGTGCTGTCTATGTGGAGTTTGCATGTTTTTCCTCCCATCATCCCAAAGACATACAGATTGGTAGGTTAATTAGATTGCCCCTTGTGTGTAGATGGAATCAGGGGGTAGGGGAGTTGATGGGAACTCAGGGAGAATAAAATTAGGATTAGTGTAAAATTGGCGCTTGATGGTGGGCTGAAGGGCCTGCTGCCATGTTGTGGCTCCCTATGACTCTATGTTAGTAAAGAGGCATCTATTCTGTGATAATCAGGTAGATGCAAAATTTGACCTTGGACTGGATAAGAGTACCCTGTAATTAGTTGGTGCTATTTATTGGATGGGGAGTAACCAAATGGATGATCAACATTCATTGCTCTGTCAAGTGTCTCCCACAACCTGGTAATATTACAATTCTATTTTTAAGAATGAAGGTATGACCTAGTGAAAGGAAAGGATTTCATGTGTATTCCACCCCCCCAACAATTCCACTCATTCATTCCTGAAACTGCTGCCTCTCCACAGATACCGGTTTCCCTCTGGTACCTCATCAAACTGGCCGTTTTTCATTTAAAAGCTTAGACAATCTGTGCTGGCAGGAGATCTGACTGTGAGGAGTATTAAAAGCCAAGTCGGATTGTTTCCCTGTCTATTCGGGCTTTCCAGCAGGAGTTAACGGGATCAGGAGCAGGAACCACGGCTGTTTTTTTCCCTACCCTGATCCGAGACACTGAGGGCAGCTGTTGGCCCTGTGCTGCTTTCCTTACTGGGATCAGCTAACTCCACCCAGAGCAGGGAGGGAACCCGTGATACTGGGCAAGAGCCTTAGCATCAGGGTGATTTAGAACCAATTATTTTCAAAGAATATTGCTTGCTGCACTAGGCTGATAAGATACCATATTCGGGATAATGGTTTGTTCAATTCTACAGAGATGGCAAATGATGAACTCAAGGAGACACACACGGTGGTGCATGATAACACTGACATACAGGAGAATGGGGATGAGCTGGCACACAGTCATGGAGACAGTCAGGCACAGTCTGAGTACAGTGAGAAGCTGGATGGTGCCTCAGAGTCAGATGTAACGTTGGAGGATCAGGACAGCGCTCATGATACCAGACGTCGCCGCTTTGGGCCCTACATTGACCGCACCGAATCGCGTCCTTATGGGTCAATAACGCACAAGTGCAAGGTAATGGCATTTACTTGCCCGCAGTTAGATTCTTTCTCCCTTTAAGATAGGTTTGCCCTTCTGGTGCCTCACCCTGGGAATGTCAGTGCCCCTACAGCCCTGAATAGCCAACTTTTTGTTTCCACTTAACCCTCTTCCCCCTCGACCACCACGTCCCTGAAGAGCTGTATCTTGCTGGCCACAGACCTCCCTGCTATGATTATAGTCCTGCATCTCAAGTCTGTGACTAGTCATTGTTTGATTTGCCATGAAGAGTGCCATTATAAGACTGATCCCTCTGATGGCAGGTTTATCATACGAGGAGAGATGAATCAGACCAGGCTTATACTCTCCTGGGTCCAGAAGAATGAGAGGCAATCTCAATGAAACATACAAAATTCTTATGAGACTTGACAGGCTAGATTCAGGGATGCTGTTTCCCTTGGCTGGGATATCTGGGGGTGGTGTCACAGTTTCAGAATCAGGGATTGGATGATTGGGTTAGAGATAAGAAGAAATTTCTTCAGCCAGAGGGTAGTGAATATTTAGCAGCCTGAATGCACGAGGGCTGTGGAGGCTGAGCCATTAGTACATTCAGGGCAGAGATTTTTTGATATTGACAGAATCGATGGATACAGATTAGTACAGAGAGTGGCACTGAGGTGAAAGAGGCAGAGGAGGCTCTCAACATTACAACCATTTCAACCCGTTCTTTACATTCTTATCCGCAGGATTGCGGAAAGGAGTTTACACACACTGGAAACTACAAGAGGCACGTCCGCATCCACACAGGAGAGAAGCCCTTCTCCTGCAGAGAATGCAACAAGGCGTTCTCCGACCCTGCTGCCTGTAAAGCACACGAGAAAACCCACAGGTATGGGAGAACTTCTGCAACTCTTATAATCAATGGGAGCAACTCCTGAAACGTACTGATTGACTGGGGAAGGAAGCAATCCATCTGGTTTAAGAATCTGTGATATAGACCTAACTGGCATTTATAGTGGTAATTGATCTATTATTGTCACATGTACCGAAATACAGGGAAAAGCTTTTGTTTGCATGCCATCCAGAGACATCATTCCAATCATAAGTACCTCGAGGTAGTACAAAAAGAAAACAAAACATAATGCAGAATACACTTACAGAGAAGGTGCAGTGCAGGTAGATAAATAAAGTGTAAGGGCCATGACGAGGTAGATTGAGAGATCTAGTTCATCTTTATCGAATTAGAGATCCATTCAGGAGTCTTATAACAGTGGAATGGCAGCTGTCATTAAGCCTGGTGGTACATGTTCTCAAGCTTTTGTATCTTCTGCCAGATGGAAGGGGGAGAAGAGAGAATGACCAGGGTGGGAGGGGTCCTTGATTCAGAAGCAGTGGGAAGTATAGATAGAGTCAATGGAGGGGAGGCTGGTTTATGTGATGGACTGTGCTGCATTCACAACTATCTGCAATTTCTTGAGCAGAGCAGTTGCCATACTGAGCCATGATGCATCCAGATAGGATGCTTTCTATGGTGCATCTGTAAAAATCAGTGCGGGCCATTGGAGACATGCCAAATTTCCTTAACCTTCTGAGATGTGCTTTCTTGGCCATAGTGTCCATGTGGCTTGACTAGGACAGGTTGTTGGTGATATTTCTACCTAGGAACGTGAAGCTGTCAACCATCTCCACCTCAGCACCACTGATACAGACAGGGGTCTGTGCTCCACTCCACTTCCTGAAGCAGGGTGAAAACAGAAATGCACAACGGTCAGGCAGCATTCCTGGGGACCAATAGTTACTGTTTCAGGTCAATAACTGGTTATCAGAATTGGAAGATGCGATGGATATAAATGATTTTATGCAAATCTTGAGACGGGAGAGAGAGGAGAGGGAAGAACTAAAGGGAAGGATTGTGATAGAGTACAAGACAGGAGAGTTTAAATCAAGAGGTAATATGCAAAACAGAATCAGGTGGAATCAGAAAGATAACGAAACAAAAGGTGTAAATGACAACAGAATCATTAAGTGAGGTGCACTGAGGACCACTGATTTTCCGGATGAGGTTACTTCAGCAACGGTGGGTGGCATCAGCTGAGGTTATTGGACGGGAAGGGCAGGACCTTCCAAACAGAACAGAGATCATATTGTGGCAATTCAGAGACCGGGAAAATAAAGAGAAAAAGGCAGTAAGTGGAGGAGTTTCTGAAATGTGTCCTTAACTGAAGTACTGAAATAAGATATAAGATCTCTTTATTAGTCACATGTACATTGAAACACACAGTGACATACATCTTTTTGCGTAGAGTGTTCTGGGGGCAGCCCGCAAGTGTCGCCACGCTTCTGGCGCCAACATAGCATGCCCACAACTTCCTAACCTGTACGATGAGCACTGTGATCAGTCTTCACTGAAGAGGATGCTGCCAATCACAGTTAAGGAGGGGGTAATTTGGTTGAATAATAAACAAAGCGGAAATGACAGCACTGAAGGAGAGAAGCCATGTGTCCAGATGGCACATATCCCAGGTTTCTGAGGGAAGTTTGGCTGGAAGTCAGGATGGCTCTGACTATGAGCTTCCAATCCCTCTCAGAGTGGTGCCTGAGGATTGCAAATGTCTAAAACCTGTTCAAAAGGGGGGAAGAGAATAAACCCTGGCAGCCACAGACCTGTCATTGCTGGGGGGAAACTTGGAGGCAAAATTAATAGTGGTACGGAAAATATAATGGGGGAAGGAATTTGTGAAGTCAACACGTGTTTGATAACTGATGAAGGTAAGGCAGTTGATGTGTTTCTTGATTTTAAGAAGGCATTCAAGTCAGAGCTCAAACAGAAATCAGTAGATTTCTGGATATTAAAGGAATTGAGGGATATGGAGATTGGTTAAGAAAATGGAACTGAAGGTAGAAGATCTTGTTGCATGGTGGAGAGGCTCCGGGGGTGGAATGGCTTCCTGCTCCACTTTCTAATGTAATTATGTTTTTATTTGAGAAAGTATCACGTAACACAATTGTATGTTGGGATTAGCAGGACAGTGGCTGCATGGATATAAAATTGGCTAAGGTTCAGTGAGCAGAGAGGAATGGTGGACATTTATCTTTCAAACTGGAGAGGCTTGTGCAGATTTTGATGCGGTGTTGTGTTGACTGACAGTGCGAGGTGCAAGTTCAGTCTGTGGTGCAGCCGGCAACTGTGTGATGTGGAGTGCATGACTGTGAACAGTGGAGCCTGTGCCTGGCTGATTGTATCTGCTCTACCTACAGTCCAGTCAAGCCTCACTCCTGTGAGGAGTGTGGGAAGAGCTACCGGCTGATAAGCTTGCTGAACTTGCATAAGAAGAGACACACGGGTGAGGCCAAGTACACATGTGATGACTGCAGGAAGACCTTCACCACCTCTGGCAACCTGAAACGCCACCAGCTGGTGCACAGTGGCGAGAAACCCTACCAGTGCGACTACTGCGAGAGGTCGTTCTCTGATCCCACGGCCAAAATGCGGCATCTGGAGATGCACGATGCTGACAAGGTTCACAAGTGTCCCCACTGTGAGAAGCGATTTAATCAGGTAGGTCGGATTCTGCTCCCCCACCATTTCTCCTCCTCCCACCTCCTTGCGCCTCTCCTCTGAGTTGGCATCAATGTCTTCACTGGGTCACTAATCCTGTAGCTCCTTTCCCCACTGAGGAAGTGTGAGTGGGCTATCGGGCTGGAAGGGAGAATCCATTCCTGTCCTCCCCAGACATCTGAGCCTGCTCGCACTTCTTACTGAACGTCATTGCAGAGCCATAAGCAATGAGAAATCCTCCCCAGATTCCCACCCCCACTTGCCAGGTAAGAGGCCGGACATTGTGGAACACCAGTTGGAATCTCCCCACTCTGGGGGAGTTGTGGTTCCTTGGAGTTCTCTGAAATGGAGGGATGAGGATGCCCAGTCACTGAGTATCTCCAAACTGAGATTAATAGATTTGTGCAATCCAGTGCTCTATAGGAATCAGACAGAGGGTGGGGTTGTGGTAGATCTTGTCGAATAGTGGAGCAGATTGAAGAGGGTGTGTGGCTTGCTCCTGCCCCGATTTCTTATGTTCTTATCTCTTCCCAATCCAGAGCCAGTTGCAGCATTCTTACCAGTGCACTGGCAAAGTTCCACTAACTCAGCCTGGAGCGGGGATGGTATCAGCATTTGCATCCACTGCACCATTGCACACATACAGCAGATGTTTCCTACTTCAGACCATTAGGTTATAAGAAGGTTAATTCAGTTTGGTATCCCTAAAAATCATCACAAGACAATCATCAAGAGTTCCTTTTCCAAGAATGGTTTGAATTTTTGAATCTGAATGGTGAACGAGAATCCCACAGGTTGCCTTGTTCTGAACACATATACTGATGGTCTTTCATTATCTTAATCCCAGACCCACGGAGCTGAATTAAATAAATATCTGTTACTCATTTCATGTTCACATTAACCAATGCCCTGCAAAGGTGGATCACTCTGCACCCCTAAGCTTTGGTCCACTTCCTAACGGGGCTGTTGGTAGTGGAGGAAGACAAATGACTTTGTCCAAACCTACATTGTGTAGACTCCTTCCCTCACAACGTTGTTTGTTTTATATTCTGCCCATTCATTCTCAGCAACGTTTCTGTGATCTGTTGCTGAGCTGGCTGCTATTGGATGATAATTTATTTTCTGGAAGTACTGATTGGCACTCCCAGTGGCCAGCAGTCAAGGTCAGAGTTCACCTACCTGTGGCCGGCAGCCAAGGTCAGAGTTCACCTACTTGTGGCCAGCACCCAAGGTCAGGGTTCACCAGGTGAATGAACCCAGACCACCTATTATTTCAGCATCACCACACTGTGACCATAGGGTCAAGGTTATTCAGCTTTTGTGCTAAGAAAGTTTTGGAGCAGAGATCTGTCATCACTTGTGTTGCATTTTGATGTGATTTATTCTGGAACTTGATTGCTAATTTATTCCCAAATCTTTAAAGATGTCATAAACTGGTAATGAAAATTATTGTCTGTGTTTTCTAGCTGGGGAACTTGAAAGCCCACCTGAAGATTCACATTGTAGATGGACCCCTGAAGTGCAGGGAATGTGGGAAGCAGTTCACCACATCAGGTGAGAGCTGAGCTCGCTATCTCTGTCATTCAGACTTTGTGAAATGAATTACAACTGGCTGGGAATTCTGCCATACCTTGCCCAGCCGTTACAGTAGTCGTTAAGTGATAAGGAAAAATGCTGATCTGAATTATCTGACCTCAGCCAGAATGAGAGGAGAGCTGCTCCAAATTGACTCTGTGCTGTTGAGCTGCGGAGTAGATAAAATTTCCTTCTCTGACTCTAGCCTCTGGGTCAGAAGATTATAGGCCCAACCCTCACTGAAGAAACTTGGGCATCTAATCCAAGCTGACAATCCAATGTGTTTCTGAGGGAGTTCTGCACTATCAAAGGTGCCGGCTTTCAGTCAATTCAATGAATGTAAAAGATCCCTTGATTCCACTCGAAGAAGAGCAGAATGATCTTCCTGAAGTCCTGGCCATAATTATCCCACAAGCAGCATCCTTAAAACAGATTAATTGAACCTTATTGTTATTTATGGGATCTTTTCTTTTAAAGAAAGACTTGAATTTGCTCAGATTTCGATATCCCACAGTGATTTACCCAGCGGAGAAAAGTGGTCACTGTTGAAAGATTGGAAACACAGCATCCAATTTACATGCAGCAGGATCCTGCAAACAACATTGTGATAATGTCCAACTACTTTTTAAGGTTAATTAAGGGATAACTACTAACCAGGACACCAGGGAAAGCTGCTGTGCTCTTCTTTGAAGTAATGCCATGGGACTTTTTTTTACTCAAGAGGGAAGACAGGATCTTGGTTTAAATTCCCATTTGTAGGGTGGCACTCCAGGCAATTCAGTTCTTCACCGGTGTGAGCTGACATTTCTGGCCTAAAGTCTCTGGTGTGGGTCCTGAACCCACAACCGGAGTCACAGTCATAAAGTCAGCACAAAAACAGGACCTTCGGCCCAATTCATCTATGCCAACCAAGGTGCCACTGAAGTGTCCCATTTGCCCACATTTGGCCCATATCCTTCTAAACCTTTCCTATCCAAATGTCTCTTAAATGTTGTTATAGTACCTGTCTCAACCACTTCCTCAGGCAATTCGTTCCATATATGCACCACCCTCTGTGTGAAGAAGTTACCCCTCAGGTCCCTTTTAAATCTTTCCCCTCTCTCCTTAAACCTGTGCCCTCTAGTTTTTGATTCTCTTTCCCTGGGAAAAAGACTCTGTGTATTCACCCTATCTTTGCCCCTCATGACTTAAACTTGACTCATCTGGGGCTCTGTGAACCGTGACCGTCACTCCAGCTTTGTGAAATGAGTAACAATCCACTGGGAATTGTGCCGTGCCTTGCTCAGTTGTGATGCTGAGCAGTTAAGTGAGGAAACACATCACTTCTCACCAAGGTCAGGGGCTGAGCTGCTCTCCTCTCCCGAGCTGCTTTGTGGCTTTCCTGTAGGGCACAACCGATTTGTTGAGAGTCCCTTTCACTCAATCCTTGCTCGAACCCCATTTGATTTTCTTTTCAGGGAACCTTAAACGCCACCTGCGGATCCACAGCGGAGAGAAGCCGTACGTCTGCCCGCACTGCCAACGAGCGTTTTCTGATCCCGGAGCATTGCAGCGCCACGTACGCATTCACACAGGTACCTGATTGACAAGATCACACTGTTCAGGTCATAACATCAGATCTCCTAAAGACAGCAGAGTTCACCCACCCCGCCAAATAAATTCAGACCTCAAATTCAGTTTGAAGCAATCAGGGGAAATTTATCGTGTGGTAATGATGCTGCCTCTTATCTGTTAATGGAAGCCTCAGTCTGAGTGTTAATCATCAGAACATTGGCTGGGTCACAGCCAAAGCTATAATACTGGTCAGAGTGTGGTTGTAATCACATCGGAGTCTGCCTGGACTGCTTCCCCTGGGGGCAGAGTACATGTTCCTTTGATGTTATGTCACATCTCTTTGCCTGTTTGCTCTGTGACCCTTGCAGCCAGCTGTGAATCTACATTCACCAAGTGCCAGCTGTCAGTTGTCTTTGTTCCTTTTTCCCTTCGAGTAGTTTCCCACGCCACCCAGAAGCACAATAAGAGTTTGACGTGGTAATTAGAGATACATTCCCGGCTGCTCCCAGAAACACACAGACCACAGAGGTCCAGGTTCAACCCCTGCGGGTGGAAGAGTGAGAGTTGAGGTGCCACATTGGCTCAGTTGTGTCTCAGCGAGTAACACCGGCAACCCTGAGTCAGCAAACTGTGAGGGAAAGGCCCTCTCCTGAGAGCGAGCACAAACAAAATAGGCTGACAGTCCAGTCCAGTAGTGAGGGAGCACTCAGTAAGGGTTTCAGATGAGATGTTAAACTGGCCTTTTAGATAACAGATGCCACAGCACTACTTTGAGGAAGAACAGGGGACATACCCTAGTGTTTGGCTAATGTTTACCTCTCTGTCAATCATTATCACGCTGCTGTTCCTGTGAGCTTGCTGTGAGCATTTTGGCTGCCACATTTCCTACATTACCACAGTGACCACACTTCCAAAGTAGGGCACGTTTTGGGTTTGAAAGGCATCAAGGAAATGCGAGTCCTTCTTCCTCTTCCCGGTCCCCCGTGTCTAGGAAAGGGAGAAGCCACACCGTTTTCTTGCTCCTGATCAGTTGCGAACATTTAGAAATCAGGCAAGGACAGGGTTGGGTTTGAGCCAGGATGCAACTTGGCTGAGGATGTGTGTAGTCCTGGAGTGTATCTCAGGAAGAATTAGCAGCTCCTGGAGAGAAGGTGGTAAGTTGATGGTTTGTTGGTCAGATGAGGTGAGAAAGAGATGAAACTAACTTCACCAATTTTACAGGTCAAACATCTTGTAACTCTTCCGAGAAAGGGTTTTCAACCTGAAACATTAACTGTTCCTCTTTCTTCAGATGCTGCTTGACCTGCTGAGTGTTCCCAGCATTTTCTGTTTTTATTTCCGATTTCCAACATCTGCAGGTTTTGTTTTCACCTTATAACTGGGAACGTTGAGGAAATGAGTTATACCTCAGACCAGGGTGAAGATTCCTCATTCTGCTACTTGTCCTTTCTTTTAAACTCACGTTCTTGCTCCCTTTCCCAGGTGTTGTTGGAGTTATATTTGTCATCGCCCTCGCACCACCAACCCCCCCCCACCCCCATTTCCTTGGTTGCATTAAGTGTCTTGTTTTACAGGTGAGAAGCCTTGTATTTGCATCATCTGTGGGAAGAGCTTCACACAGGCGAGCTCTCTGATCGCTCACATCCGACAGCACACCGGGGAGAAGCCATACGTCTGTGACCGCTGCGGGAAAAGGTCAGGAATACAGATCGGCCGCTGCAAAGCATTATCGGTTTGGCTTACAGTTATAAAGTTTGAAAACGATATGAGGTGAACCACGAATTGAGTTCCTTGGGAGAGAGAAGCAGCTGTCGGGGGAGGTATATAACAGTAACAACTTTTGGAAGTTATACTGATGTAAGCAGCGCCGGGTTTAATGTTACATTGAGGGGACCAGTTCCAAGGGTTATAATGGGCTGAGTCATTCTGAGATCTCCCTTCCTGGGTGTTAAGTTCTAAGGGCTATAGTGGAAGTAACATTTCTTGGGTGTTGTTTGAGCTCAGTCTGTTCATTGAGTCTTTCTCTCCCCTAAGATTTACACAGTCCAGTCAGTTGGCCAATCACATACGGCACCATGACAATATTCGGCCGCACCAGTGCCACATCTGCAACAAGGCGTTTGTCAATGCCGGTGACCTTGCCAAACACGTCATCATCCACACAGGTGAGCAGCCTACTGTCCTTTGTCTGTCTGTGTTCAGGACTGGCAGATCTTAACTTTGAGCTGGTTCAAGAAATTTACAGCTACCAAAACAATTCCTCTTTAAGTGTCAAGCTTCCTGTTTCCAGTATTAATACTAATTTAATGTATTTTGTGCAAACAGTGGATCATTTAGCCTGGGTATGGCAGTAGAGCAGATATGGCAGCAGGCTAATCAGGGTGAAGTTGCTAGTTCCAATATCTTAAAAAAAATGAACAGAAGAGTTTCCAAGTGTTGCAAAAATCTAATTTGTTCTGTGAAAAGGGAGAGCCTTGCCTGCTTTAGATATGACTCAGGCCTGCATTTTGTAGTTGATTCAAGGCACCAAAAAATTGCACAAGTCTCAACAATAAATAAAAAAAGAAATCAGAACAAATTAATAAATCCATAACTACACTGCAGTTCCATGGCATAAGTCTTGTCTCACTCTCTTTAATCGGAACTAAGGCTGATTGTCTTATTTCTAGAGCTGAAAGAAACAATATAAACATATGAGCTTCAAAGAAACACATAGACTGGATTTTGCTTACCACAATTTTCAGAGCATCATTTTATGTTTTGGACCCTTAGACCAGATGTCATCTGGCACCCGGTTAATATAATATCACACTGTCATCCACAATTGGGAGCCAGTTGATTGTGTGAAGAGTATAATCTGGGATCCTGGTTAAATAATATCTGGTATAATCTGAGTTTTGGTTAAAGTGCCACAATTATAATTTCCAAGAGATAGCAAAGACAGGAACTTGCAAGGGATAGAAAAATGAACACAATGCATGTTACTCTGTTATTTAAAGAAGGTGTGATAGGGAAAACAGGGAATTCTGGACCTATAAGCCTATACCATCTATCATTGGGAAATATCAGGACCCTGTATTTAAGAATAGAGCATCTTGAAAATATTCTTTTAATAAGAAAGAGGCAGCCTGCATCTGTAATGGGTAGGTAATGCTTGATGGACCTCATTAAATCTTTTGATGAGGTGATTAAAATATGTTTACAGACTTCCAAAAGACATTGGATAAAGACCCCTCACAGTAGACTGTTGGCTAAAGTTGAAACTCATGAAGCAAAAGGCAAGATATTGAGCTGGTTAGGAAAACGGCTGAGAAGCAGGGGATACAGAGTAGAGATAATGGCGAGGTGCTCAAATTGACAGAATATGACGCAGGGTCTCCTGAAATGGATCCACAACTTCTCGGTGTATAATAAATGATTTAGATGATGCGGCGGACAGCCATACCCAGAAGATGGGCGTAGGCAAATATCAATGAGAAAAGAGAAAGGCAGATGAAGTTTTAAATGGTTAGAGACTGAAAAGTGTTGCTCTTCAGAGGGACCTGGGTGTCCTTGCACATGAATTATTGTGTAGGTACAGCTGACAAATAGGAGGGCAAACAGTATTTTGGCCCTCTCTACAGAGGATTTGAGTGCAAGGGTAAAGGCATCATACTGAAATTATCTAGTCTTCTCGTGAGACCTCACTTGTACATCTCTGGTGTTCCTAAAGAAGGAAGGGTGTACTTGCAATAGAGAAAGTGCAGTGAAGTTTCACCAAATTGCTTCCTGGGATCGGAGAATTGTCTGAGGAGAGATTAAGCAACTAGCCCTATACTCTCTGGAGTTTAGAAGATAGGTGTTCTTCTTCAAACATACAAAATTCTTCTAGGGCTTGAAAGGACGAATGCAGATGTTTCCCCTGGCTGGGCTGTCAGAACCAGTGGTTACAATCTCAAAATACTGTTGGCCATTCAGGACAGCGACGAAAAGAAATTTCTTCACACTGACATTAGTAAGTCTTTGGAATTCTTTACCCAAGAGGGCTGTGGAGGGTCAGTCACTGAGGCAGGGAGCATGGATTTTTGGATATTATGGGAATCAAGGGACATGGGAAAGTGATGCAGAGGTAAAAGATCAGCCACCTGATGAAGTCGGTGCAGACTTTCTATTTCTTATGTTCATGTGGCAAATATGGGGTCATCTATTATGGACCCTAAAAAGACTGAATAAGTTAAAAACAGTGGGGGGGGGGGGGGGTCCAAAGAGATGTACGTAGATAGTAAAAATGTGAAAGACAGGTTGAGAAAGGGAATGCTGGCCAAGTACAAGGAGTTGGAAATTATACTATAGCTATATAAAGCCCTCATTAGACCACACCTTGAGTAACTTAAGGTGGGCATACACACTGGGGATATTAATAAAGCTTGGAGAGAGAGTGGTGTAGGTTGTCTAGAATGACTCCAAGGATTAAATTTAATACAGGTTCTATTCCTTGGAATTTGAAATTCAAGTGGTGACTTGGTTGAATGCCTTATTGGAGAAGACATGGAGAGAATGTTTTCATTGATTAGGGAAGCTAAAACGGGCATATAAGCTTTCAGGAGTGAAGGAAACACTTCTACATACATCTACAGACTGGTATCCAGTGAAAGAGTGTCAGGTATAATTTGAGGCATTTTAAAAATGTATTCATATTTCGGTGTCTGGCTATTGAAAATTGAAAATAGCTGGTTGAAGTCTGTTGCAGATATCTGTGGCTTCATTAAGACTTGAGGGAACACTCTGAGGCCTGGTTAAAGTATGACATTATACTCTGAAATCAGATTAATGAATGCTGTGAATAATTTGGGACCCATTTCAGTTGTGTTAGGGATAAACTGGTGAAGGTAGGTTGTTTGTGGGAGACTGATGTAGTTATTGATTGTTCGGTGCTGATCCCAGTAATCATGCACTTCTTGTGCAGGTGAGAAACCCTATCTCTGTGACACGTGTGGACGAGGTTTCAATCGCGTTGACAATCTCCGCTCACATGTTAAAACCGTGCATCAGGGAAAGACTGGACTGAAAAAACTCAAAAGTAAAGACGAGGAAGAAGATGAAGACAGGAACGTTGTCACTGTTACAACGGATACCATGGTTACCTTGGCAACTGAGGCACTGGCTGCTACTGCTGTGACCCAGCTAACAGGTGAGTGTTGCCATTACTGTGGCTACGTACAACATCATCGTTACTGCAGATAGATATGTTGGACTTTAAAACATTGAGGGCAGAAACCTAAGTATTAGAAAGTGACTTCAACCAGCTGACATCTGTGGTACAATGAGGCAATGCAGCCCTTTTTTTAATCTAACATAGCCAAGAAAATTGTTGTAAGTATTGCAAATAAGTAAATAAAGTTACCATTTAAAGAAAACTACAGTAGGGGCCCTATAGGCCCTTCTGCCATTGCACATGAATTAGTTAAAACCTGTGTTAGAATCACATGAACTATTTACTTTAAGTTTATAAATGTGACGACGTGCTAATGTTAGGTAATAGAATATTTTTAATGAGAATGTTGACGAACAATCTTTTAGATTTTTTAATGAATAAGGTATATTTTGAAATAAATTAAATAGCCAATAAAACTAGAGTCTGCAGCGTGAACACTGTTGTAAGACGGGGTCAACAAGGTTGAGTCACGTGGACAAGAATGTCACCAACCAAAAGATGTTCTGGCTGTGATAATGGGTACACAGGAGACACGAGACTGCAGATGCTGGAAACTGGAGTAAAAAACAAACTGCTGAAGGAACTCAGTGGGTCAGGCAGCATCTGTGGAGGGAAATGGACAGTCGACATTTCAAGTTGAGACCCTTCATCTGGACTGAAAGAGTAGCGGGGAGACGGCCAGTATAAAGAGGTGGAGCAACAGCTGGCAAACAATGGGTAGATCCAGGTCATTGTGGGCGTTCAGGTATTTGTCCCCGTCACTGATGATGTTTCTGAGTCCCAGGTGGTGTTTGGTCTCTGTGTTCATGGAGCACACTATCAGCTTTGCTCTGATTGCTGTTTTCTTTCAGTGGTCCCAGTGGCAACAGCGGTAACTGCAGATGAAACTGAGGTCCTGAAGGCGGAGATTACAAAAGCAGTGGAACAGGTTCAGGAAGCCGGTGAGCACTAGGGGAAGGGATAAGGGATTTGTTGTGGCGGCTACAGTGTTGAAATTACCTGAACAATGAGACGGCAGGTCATTGAGTAAACGCCACAACCTTGAGTCTCTTGGGCTTGTTCTCCATCATGTCTGCATTGTGTCCCGCGTTTCCCACCTGTATGTATTCCCTGCTGACAGTATTATATGCCAACCATTCCCCGCGAGTGTAGTGTTGTAACATAGCGCAACAGCAAATTTACACGAAGAAAACTCCCACAGACAGCAAGCTGGTAATGACAATATTCTTGTTTGGAAATGTTGAATGAGGGAAAATGTTGGCTGGACACTGGGAGTAATCCTCCGTCCTCAGCTTCAGAATCAGATCATGACATCTTTTACATCCCCCCGAGGAAGCAGATGGGGCCCTGATTTAACTTGTTTATAGGGTGCCACCTCTATCCTTTGGTGCTGCACTGGAATGCTGCCTAGGTTTTTGTGAGGTATAGATTTGAAATTAAATAAAACTCATGATGTAGTTTAGGCATGTGAATGGGCCACTGTCAGCCAATGGACTTGTTTAGTTCAGCGTTGGACATTTTAGTTAATGCCATTTTCGCTGGCTGTTTCCTCTACAGATCCCAATGCTCACATTCTGTATGCCTGTGATTCCTGTGGGGAGAAGTTCCTGGATGCCAACAGCCTGGCCCAGCACGTACGCATTCACACAGCCCAGGCCCTGGTCATGTTCCAGGCTGACACAGACTTCTACCAACAGTACAGCAATGGCAGCTGGCAAACCGAGCACGTCATCCAACCAGGAGAGCTGCTTTTCCGAACACGGGATGGGACAGAACTCCCAACCACTGTTGCTGAACAGACTCAAGTATTGAGCTGCCAGAATCCCTCACAGTGAGGGATGACCAGACACACTGTGCAAGTCATCACATAGCAGAAATACTCTATTCCATCAACCATCCTGAATACTGCAATTCAAACACAACCTGCTCATTAAGGAATAGGAAGCTGCAAGACCAACTCCATGACTACAATGTAACATGTTATCGACTGTATACGTGCTCTACAATCAAACCACATCGTAAAACTAGATCCAACGTGAACAGCAACACCGATAGTTCACAGCCAGAGGACAATGAGAAAATGCAGTCAGGATGATTTGAAGATTGCTGCACGACTATCAGGGATTGACCTGTTACAATGGTCTCTGATCTGTTTTCTCCTTATTGAATGCACTAAGTCCAGCACTATTAGGGCTGGAGGAGGGGAAGGGGTGGAAACGAGCTTTCAGAATCTCATGGGACTGAACCCTTAACTGTCTGAATGAGAAGCCAACATTATGCACTCCACAGGATCATTCTGATGTATTATTGTTAGTACTTAGGAGTGATTAAGCTATTATATCTCCTCTGAGTGAGGGCCAGTTACCATCAGACTGGCAGTCAAATCTTTGCTGCACAGTTTGTGCACTGGCTGGCTCAGACAGAGGAGCTGTCTAGGCAAGACAGACAAGACCTTGTATGTATGTCTGACAAGACATTGTCCCATGCTGTGCCCACCATGCAGTCCAGTGATAAAGAACACATGTTGGGCACCAAGCTTCAGTTCCCAGTTGCTAAAGAGCTCAATGGCAGAAAGATCCTCCTAAGGCACTTCATTGGTCTGAATTCAGCAGGAATTATTTATGTAAGGCAGATGCTAGCCACAGGTAATAAAGTGGAAGCTGCTTATATAGTGTTTCAGTATTTGTTATCTCATAATTCTTAAATTCTGTAATTTAATGGGATTTCATCTCCAAATCAAGATCTTTGTCACTTGGAGTCAGGGATCCGTTTTAGGATTTGAAGTTGACCCAGCATGGTATTGGCTTCCACAGGGCCGTTAAGCTGAAGGGAGAAACTAGGTGTTGACTGAATGAGCAGCTGTTGTTAAGTCACTGAAACAAGCAACTATTTTTTTACAATGCGCATCCCTGTGTCAACATGTTGGTCAGTTAGTAGAGTATATATTTTTAGAAGAAGATACAAAATGCATGTCCTTTTAAGAGACCATCTCTCCTAAGCCTCATGACTTTTTTTCTCCAGATGGACTGAAGTTCTTTTTCTCCAGTTGTTGGAGAACCCTTGCACAATACCAGCACACGAGTTCTCAGGCCATTGCAGGGTTTCTGCACTCATCTTGGTTTTAGATCTTTGCCTCAATTTCAAAGGGTCATTTTGAGCAATATGTAGTGATATCTCTGTAGTTTCATGAACTGAAATTGATGGTGGGTTTGATGGAGGCTGTGATTCATTTGTCAGTTACAACTGTGCTGACCATAGGCAGGCAGGGTAGGAATTTGAGAGATCTAAGGTCTTTTATTTCTCTTCACAACCATTTATGTCCAAGTTGATTAGACTCTGCACAGGGTGCAGGCAATATATCCCCATTCTGAAGGCCCAAGGCCTTTGTAAAGACTCTCTGAGGAGCTGCAACAGCATAGAAATAAGGCCTGAATTTAAGAAATACTCAAGGAAACCTTCAAGACAGGTTGAATGAGACAACTCTGCTGTCTACCAAAGGAGGCTGCAGGCTGCTATAGCTTTAGTTAAACCTCTCTGTCTGCAGGCCAAAGGATCATTCAGTCCTCTCCTGTGAAAGGCAATACCTGTTGGATCTCCTCATCAACTGCTCCCCGGCAGATAACCGTCACTAGATACTTTCCACAGAGCTTTGCTCCTTTGTGTATTTCCTTGCTAATCCAAGAAAGATGTGAATTTTCACAGTATTCTTGTGGTTGTATCCTTCTGTCTCTAGTAACTAGAATAGGGGACAGGTTGTTTGAAGTTGGTAGATATACTGCTTACATGGTTCCTATAGAACCCCACTGAAAGGATCGGACATCTGGTAATCTCTCCAATTCCAGTGTTCAGCATGCCCTATCCTAGTTGAGGTGACTGTCGTTATCCACAGTCAGTTTGAAGAATGACAAGTACTGACTTAAGAAGAATATTCATTTCTTTTCTCTACTTCTCCTGAGATTTTCTTATTGGACATGTGTCTCTGTTAATAACTTTTAGAAGTTTGGACCAATTCCAAAGATTTAGATAAACTGATACTGTTCTGTTTTGTGGATGAGCTTTACCTTTCTCCAACGCTCAGACACAATTCTCAGACACTCTTTTCTCATGTTATTCTGAATGGTTTTCTGCAGTTCCAACTTCAATTATCTTAAAATAATTTCTTTCCTCTGACTTCGACTGTTTCTCTCAGACATTGCCTGATCTGCTGAGAATTTCCAGCACTTTATTTTAATTCAGATTTCTAGCATCTGCAGTTTTGGGCTCATGTCTTCAGTTGATTTTCCCTTTCTTTTCAAATAGGTTTTCAAATGAATTGAATGAGTTGCTTTGAGATCTGTGTTGTTCTCCATGCTCTGCTTCTATCATTAGCAACAGGTTTGTAAAATGAGACTCCTTCCAACTAACAGCATTGTCAATGCAGATTTAATTAGTGAATATGGTGTGGAATTAAAGTGGATAGATAATTTGCAGATTCCTGGGATTGAATTGAGAAAAATCCAGGTGCAATACTTGCTCTGTGTTGATCAACCAAATATAGCCAGGAGCTGGGATGATATATTTGGCCCCAGATTTATCTGCTAAATCATCCTTGTATCCCACTGTTGATCACTAATTAGAGGCTGCTGCTGCAAAGCGTGAATATTTTGATGAGGGTAGTCATTTGTATAATTATGCCTGCAGTCAAGTTCTTCTTGTCCCTCGTTACTGGGGTACACATGTGAATCAGGGAAATTGCAGTCCAAAGATAATGCCAAGAAAAAGTGGAGATTGGAGGATACAGAAGTTCTGGGTTGAAATACAGGAATCATTTTAATTTTTTAAAAATTCTTTACGAGGCTGGGGTGTCAGAGTAGTGCAGCTAGGAGAGTCGCTCCCTCATGGAAACAGTGATCCGGGTTCTGTAATGAGCTTTCCGTGACCATGTGGGTTTCTTCTGGGTGCTCTGGTTTCCCCAAACATCCCGAAAATGTGTGGGCTGATCAGCCACTGTAAATTGCCCATTGTGCGTGGTAGAATCTGGGGGGAGTCAATGGGAATATGGGGAGAATGAAATGGGATAGGACTAAGTGTGTGCTTGATGGTCAGCGCAGACTCTGTGCTGTACACTCTGATCTGTAATCCACAGTCTGCTGGAAGTAGATTGAATAATATTTTCAAAATGGAGTAGTATATATTGGGTTGAAAACTAATTGGAAAGAGTAGGGAATTTTATAGTTCTTTCAGAAATCCAGCTTAGGACAATAACTTAATACTCTTCTGTGCTGTAATGTTCCATGTAAATCAACTTCTGCCAATCAAATTATCTATATAACCACATGGCAGTGCTATTAGAATGGAAAGAGAAACACATTTTGCCTGAAAATTTTAAACTAGGATATTTGAATTAGTTGCATGAGTTACTCTATATAGACCGTGGAGGATAAATTAATTCATGTATTCTACCTTTGAAAGTCAACGATGTCTCATCACTTCAATAATAGGGAAAAATAATGCAAGTAACTAAAATGTGGATTTAATTCTGCCTGTTTCGAACTCAGCCTACAATTGATGTGGAACATAGGGTATGTCCCAGTTGTGGAACAGTCATTCAAAGTCATACAGGTCAACACAATGACTAATCAGTTTTCTTTGTGTGTGGTTAGTGTAGTTGCCTGTACTGCCTCTTTGTTGCCACTAGAAGATGATATAAGACAGGAATTGAAAACATTCTCAGTTGGTAAACATCACATGCTTCTGAGCTGACTCACAATTAAAAGAATGAAATACTGAGGAGTTTTACCCTGTTTGACACCAAGACTTTTAACTTCAAATGCTATTTATGCAAATACCTCAGGAGTATTAGAAAATGCCTTATTAAGTTTACGTTCATCTCAGAAGCGTGAGAACTTTTCAGCCTTCAATCTGAGACTGAAAGCATTGATTCTGTGAGTTTTCTTTTTATAGTGGATAGGCTTTCAATACAAACCGATATCTCTGGTTCTGGGAAACTTTTCTTGACTTTGGGCTTATTCATCTCAAGAATTTATTGCCAGATTAATTGTTGCAAAGCTCTCAGGACAGTGCTATTGTGAGTGCAATTCTCGTATTGCATGGCAGAACCAGAGTGCATCAACATATACAAAAGTGTGATTTTTTTTTATATATTCATTCATTCAAGGGCTGAGGGCTTTGCAGGCTGAGCCAGTATTCGATTGTTTGTCCCTAGTTGCCCTTGAGAAGGTGCTGGTGAGCTGCCTTCTTGAACCACTGAAGTCCTTCAAGGTGTGGATATACCCACAATGCTGTTAGGGAAGAGAGTTGCAGGACTTTGACCCAGCGATGGTGAAGGAACAGTGATATATTTCCAAGTAAGAGTGGCGTTAGGCACGGAGGGCAACTTCCAGGTGATGGAGTTCCACCACCACCTGGAAGCAAATTGATGGCAAAAGATGAAGATTCTGATGAACAACCTCAAATGGGAAATGATGGATATTTTGTCTGGTGGTGTGCTGTATTTTTGCCTCAGGGCTAGTGACTGATCAGCCTCCCATGGTTACGTAACCTGACTCACATTGGATTAAAGCTCAAATCCTAGGTTTGCCGCACCTGGTTAATGTACACTGACGGCAGATGTTAACTCCGCCTCTGGTGCCTTTTTCCAAACACCTCAAAGAGCAATGAAAGTCAGGTCCCAGTTTTTCTCTTTTTCCTAGGATGTATTAACAAGCAGATTCCATGTGGTTTTATGAAAGGAAAATGTTCTTTAAAGGATGTAACAAATGGAATGGATAAAGGAGGAGAGGTAGATGTAGCGTATTTGGATTTCTAGAAGGTACTAGATAAGGTTCAACATGAAAGTTTACTAAACAAGATAAATATGCACATAGTTACAGGTAATATTGGCATGGATAGGAATTGGTGAACTAACAAAAAGTTGGGATAAATGGATAATTTTCAAATTGGCGATCAGTAACTAATGGGATGCCACGTAAATCCGTAATGAGGCTTCAACTAGTTGCAATTTATATTAATGACTTGGATGAAGGGAATGAGTATACTGTAGCCTAATTTGATGATAATACTAAGAAAGGTGGGTTAGCAAGATGTGAGTAGAACACAAAGAGACTGCAATAGGATACAAATAGGTTGTTAGTGGGCAAGAATTTGGCAGATGAGTATAATGTGGGAAAGTGCGAGGTTAACTACCATGGAAGGAATAATGAAAAAGAAAATTATTATTTAAATGGAGAGAGGTGACAGAATGCTGCAGTAGAAAGGGATCTGGACATCTTAGTACATGAAACAAAAAGTTAGCAGCGAGTACAGCAAGGAGCAGGAAGACTAATGACATGTTGGCCTTTATTGCAAACGGTACATAGTACAAAGGTAGGGAAGACACAGGAAATACTGCAGATGCTGGATGTATCTGGAGCAATATGCAAAAAGTGCTGGAGGAACTCAGCAGGTCAGGCAGCATCCATGGAGGGAAATAAACAGTCAATGTTTCAGGCCGAGACCCTTCATTGGGACTGGAAAGGAAGAAGACAGAAGCCAGAAATAAGGAGGTAGGGGGAGGGGGAAGAGCACACACAGGCAGGGGATAGGTGAGTTCAGGTGAGAGGTGAGTCCAGGCGAGAGGGGGAAGGGAAAGAGATGATAGGTGGAAGAGGCCGAGGGCTGAAGGAGGAATCCGATGAGAGGGCAGTGGACCATGGAATAAAGGATGGAGGAGGGGAGGAGGGGGCAGGTCATCAAGGTGGGGGAAGAGAGCCACCAGAATGGGGGAAGACGGGGGGGGGGGTATCAGCAAGTTAGAGAAATCAATGCTGGGGCCATCAGGTTGGAGACTCCCAAGGCGGAATATGAGGTGTTGTTCCTCCAACCTGTGTCTGGTCTCACCGTGGCAGTAGAGGAGGCCGTGGATAGACATGTTAGTATGGGGGTGGGATGTGGAATTGAAGTGGGTGGTCATCGGGAGGTCCTGGAGGACTGTAGACAGTTTTAGTTTCCATATTTAACCAATGCTGTACTTGTATTGAAGGCAGTGATTTCTGGGATGAAGGGATTGACAGTTAAAAAGAGATTGAGTGGGTTGGGCCCAGTGTCATTAGAATTTAGAAGAATGAGAGGTGATCTTATTGGAACAAAAGATTCTGAGGGGGATTAACAGGATGGATGGCTGCTGAGAGGATGTTTTCCCTAATGGGGTTGTTTTTAGGGGACAAAATTCAGATGGAGATGAGGAGGAATTTTTTTCTCTGAGGCTTATGAATCTTTGAAATTCTCTGCACCAGATTACTGTGGAGGTGGAACCATTGAATGTATTCAAGATGGTGATTAACAAACATTGAACCACAGGAGAAACAGGGAATATGGGAGGAAATGGGAAAATGGTTAGGGCCAAGTTTGGATCAGCCATAATCAGAATGACTGAGCAGGCTCACTGGGATGCTTTGCCTACTCCTGCTCTCATGAGGAGGAATTTTTCCCCATGAATCTTTGCAATGACCTACATAGAGCTGTGGAGTTTGAGCAACTGAATATATTCCGGGCTGAGATCAGCTGGTTTTTGGACGAGAGGGAAGTCAAGGATTGTGATGTGGAGTTGAAACCAAGATCAGTTCAGCCATCTTATCAAATGGTGGAGCAGGTTTGAGTGACCATGTGATCTCCTCAGCTCCAATTTCTTATGTTTATGTTTCTGTGGATTGTGTAGAAAGTCTTTGATTACTTGATCATGTTTCTATCTGGGAGATACCCAAATTACCACCAAATCCAACACTTACTGTCCAACCGTCTGTTCAGCAATGTAGTGTGTGTAACCTCAAACCAAACCACAGACCCACTGCTCAGGAGGCCAATTTGTTGAGAGACCAACCAGTGTAGTTCTCACAACTTGGTAGAGATCAAGACAATGGGTTCAGTGTTACTGTTTTTACTATTTTAACATAGAGCTTTAAAAGATTAGTGTAAATTGATTTAATTACATTTAAGACAACAGTGCTTGTTCCTCTAAGCCTATGGGGAAAACATCTAACTCATCAATCTGTTTGCTATAGATTTGCTAAATCCTGAACATTAAGCTGATATAATGCTTTATCTTATTCATTTGTAATTTAAAAAAATGTTTCCTCCAATTCTTCCCACCCATGACTCATGGGTGAAATATGTTGTATGCTCCAGATCAGGAAATTCATCAGGTCAATGCCTTAAACTGAGTCAGGATTGGATAATTGGTGCAATTGGTTTTAATGCTTCTGGACCAGGATTCTTGTACCTGATCAATAGTGATCTATATTTATGATACAATTTGAACAAAGTAGTCTCTGCTGCATTGCAGTTCCGGTATCCATGGCACAGGAATATTGGCCAGTTATTAGGTTTCAAAAGATCACTGCTGTACACTGTGCATTTTGTCACTATGTTTCTGCCTTCAGGATTGAGAGAGCTGAAACTGTCATTTTCTCCTAATTGCTTTGAAGCAACATGATGTGCATATATACAAATCTCCTTAAAATGCTTAATGTTTGTGGGGAGAGAGGGCAATAGTGAAGAGATGAGCCCTGCTGGACACTGCTCCCTTGCTCCTGTTCTTTTCATGTCTAAAGTCTGCTGAAAATATTGAATATTGTTTAATTTCTTAAAGAAAAAGTACTGCAGTGTTTCTGACAACAGAAGTATTCATAGGAAAAGACCACACTGGGTTAGAGAGGGTCAGAAGCAGCAATCTAGCTCATACATCTATCATAGAGTCTAGAGCCATACAGCATGGAAACTGACCAATTAGACTGCCACATCATGCTGACCAGTAGGCACCCATCCCCCAGCACTTGCTCATAGCCCTCTATTCCTAAGTGGTTCAAGTGCTGTCAGCGACCCTGCTTCAAAACACTTTTGGGTATTCCAGGTACTCACCACTCTCTAGGTGAAAAAAGTGCCCATCATATCCCCCCTTCTCCCAAATCTGTGTCTTCTTGTTTTTTTTCTTGAATATAGGGAAAAGTTTCCTGCAGACTACCTTATATATACCCCTCACCATTTTAAGTACCTCAATATGTCCCCACTTAACCTCCTCTGCTCTGCGGAGAACAGACCCAGCTTCTCCAGTCTCTCCTCATAACTAAAGTGTCCACCCAGGCAACATCCTGGTTTGAAGTGACAATACCCCTTTTCTCTAATCTCTACCCATGTGGCCCCATTTGAGGAGGCTTCTAGGCTATCTGCTCTCAATACTGAAGTAATGCAGTCATTAACTCCTCCTCACTTACTCCTGGCACTGGAAGCAATCCCAAGATTACAACCTTTGAGATCCTGTTCTTTAAATGGCTACCTAGATCCCTAAACTCCTGTTGCAGGACTTCATCCCATCTCTTCCCTATGTTGTTGCTACCAACATGCACCACGACTGCTGGCTGTGCACCCTTCTCCTTCAGAATTTCAAAGGCTGGGACTTTTCCAACATCAGTGCTGGACTTGCCTTTGGCAGTGCGCACCTACATCCGCTTGTTTTGATTTTATTTGAAATAATGCCCAGAGTTAACTAGTTCAATTCACTTAGTGCCTTGCGTCCCAGTAAAAGGCCCGCTCATTCAGGGTGAAGAGGCCAAACCTCACACTGTGGTTCTATGACACAAGGGATTGGCTTGCTGCCCCACTTTACATTGCTGCTATGGTGTCAGAGTTTAACTAAATCAAATGCCATCTCCCCTATATAACCTTGGCACAGAATTCCACTCATTCTGGAGGTATTTGATTATTGTACCTATATTTAAACCTGTAAACTTTAAGCCTTTTCTTAACTAGATAGTTTGCCAGTTCATAGACATGGATTGAACTGCTTTTACTCACATTGTGTTACACATGCACAATTTATCTAAGACTCATAGATTTTATACTCAAATGTTCACCAGTCTCTTATGTCAATTAATAACCTGCCCATATTCACATTTGAACTTTTTGTTTTACATTTCACACCTTTTATCTCTGGTGGTCACCATTGACTGGGCTAGACACATAAATGCCATGGCTGCAAGAGCAGGTCAAAGGCTAGGTATCCTGTGGAAAGAAAGTCAAATCCTGTCAACCCCCCCCCCCCCCCCCCCCCCCCCCCCCCCAGGCCTGTCCACCATCTACAAGGCATAGTCAGGAGTGTGATGGAACACTCTCCACTTCCCTGAATGTGTGTGGTGCCAATAATTTTGAAGAAGCTCCACTCTGTCCAAGACCAAGTTGACCGCTTGATTAGCATCCCATCAACCACCCTACATAAACCACCCCTATTCATTCATTCCCTCCGTCACCAGCAAACAGTGGTTGTAATGTGTACCATCTACAAAATGCACACCTGTTGCTCACCCAAGCTAATCTGCCAGCATCTCCCAAACTCTACAGCCATGAAGGACAAAGGTAGTGGGAGCATAGGCAAGCAAACTTTGCAGATTACCTCAAAGTTGTACAACACCTTGATATGGAAATACATCATTGTCATTGGGTCTAAGTCACGGAACTCCTTCCCCTGTGGGAATACTATTACTTGAAGGACTGCAACAGTTCACAAAGGAAGTCAACCACTACCTTCACAGTGACGATTAGGGATGGAAAATAAATACTGGCCTTGCCGGCAATGCCAAGATCCAGAAGATCAATGAGTGTTTTTAAAAAATCTATTTTTCAATTACCAGTCACTTTTCCAGGAGGTTCATCCTCAAGTACTGAATTCTGAACCTTTTGAAATGCTTTTCAAAGCGATCTGGCCCAAACTGTCCAGTGGTATTGGAATTATGGTGTCCAATATAAAAGTTACATATTCATGGTTCTAAATACAGAATTATAACTATTGCATGCGATGAATTCTTAAGTCTGGCTGCATCATTAAGGGTACCTGCCAGCGAAGAAAGTCAGTGGGCTCGAGGCTCTATAGTGCATGGAAGGACAAAGGTTTACAGAAGAACAAGGTTTACAATGTCCTTTTCTCTGCAAGTCCCACCATTGCTGTGTTAATCCAAGTAGTTTGCGATTGCATTGGGTTGTATTTGTGAGGCCATGGAGAGGTTGGTAGTTAGGTGGTGGGGGGAGAGAAACATAGGTTAGCATTTTGGGTTTTGAGCTTACAACTGGATGTCAGGAGGGATTGCCCAAAAAGACAATTTAATTCGAGAGAGGGAAGAGAAGGAATTTATAGAATATCAGTCATTGTACTACTCTCCTGAAGTTACAGGACAAACAACTTCAGTGGGATGAGGATGATGCTACCATATTTTAGTTTCTAGTCTGGCTAAACGTATAGATTTTTAAATTGTGATTTTATGCATCAGTCATTAAAGTCAGGAAAAGAACCTTGTTCACAGATAAGGATTGTATTTTTATTGCCACTTTTCTCCCCATGGTGCTAACTCCTGTCATAGAACAGCTCACTCAGATGGCTATTCCCATGTGCAAGACTAGGTAATGGATAAGAACAGCATGTTTCAGCACTGAACACATCACAGCCAAACTCAAGCCTTACATTCATAATTATGAACTTTCTAGCATAGTTATTTGGAGAAAGAACACCACCTTTTCCTTTGCCAAAACTGTTCTGGCCAACAGGGTCACCTCAGTGAAAGCTAGGATAGGTGTAGGTCCAAACTTGGTACTGCCTGAAGCAACACGGTTGGATCAGTGTTTTTCTAATTAGCTACTTGCATGTCATGAAAGTGATTTCTTGATTTTCATTCATTATCCCATTGAGTACATAGGCTCCAAGTCCACTGGACCCTTGTGTTCGAATCCCTTCATGGACTTGCACTTCCCCAAATTTAAATAGGTACATGATGCTTGTCATGGACCAAAGGACTTTGGCCCCCTACAGCACAGAAACATGAAATCCAACTCTTCCAGTCCTGCAACCCTCCAAGAACGCTACATGCCTCATCTCTTGCCTCTTTAGCATCACAAATTCATTTACCCTACCACTGCTGGCTGTACTTTCATCTATGCAAGCCCTAATTTCCAAAATTACTTCCCTAACCCATTCCACCCATTAGAGTGTTTTGGTCACCTGTGCTCATCTCCTTTGAAATGCTGTCAACTTTTGTTTGCTTACAATCCACTGAAAGATCCATGTGACATTTTAATGTTATGAGGCTTCATTAATGTAAGCTGTTTTTGATGTTGTGAGGGTTAGTAAAGGGCATTTATGTTTCCAGAAATATCAAATGCATTAACTAACTTTGTGTACATCCTAAAAAGCTAAACAATTCTTTAACTGGTCACCCTGGTAAAAAAAATTACGAAAAAAATTTTCTCTGTTGGCCTTGTCGACAGACAAGTTCTATGAATGCTTGAGCCTCTGAAATTCAGTACCCTCTGTAGTTTAGCCCCTCGCTTGTTTGCACAATGTCTGAGTGACTGAAAGCACAGTGTGTGCATTGTCTTCAATTCACTCATGGGCTTTCTGCCAAGAACCCCAGCTACACAGCATTCTTTGTACCAAAATGATTCTAGAGTGGATCCAGCTGTGGTATGGAGTTCAACTAACTTAAAGACTCATTGTCATCCCATGGGGTGGAGGGGTGGGGGACAGGAAAACATGGTAACAACTAAATACATATCAACTCAAGCTTAACAAGGTGGAAGAAGCAGCAACAATTCTGCTGGGATATTTCCAATGAAACAACTTTTAAGTCTTATTATAAACTGAAGGACTGCACTCTTGAGAAAATTCCACATATTGTGTAATGATAGATCCAGTCATATTGAAAAGCAATTGTTTAAGTTCAGGAATTTCTAGTAAGCTAAACAAATCTCTGTAACAATAATGGTCTCTTTATCCACACATTCCTGCACAAAACTCCTTAACATGGCAGACAGGGTGTATAAAATCCCCAAATCATATGTCCACCTAGAATAGCAGGATTGCAGAGTGATAAACTGGTTTAAAATAAGCCAAGAGTTTTTCAGTACCAGACCTACTGCATTGCAACTTTAAGATGTTAATTAATCCCACTCAGGACATCATTTTATAACCTTTTGAAACTTTAATGTATATTGTCTTCACATTCAATGATGGAATTTAATAATTATGGTGATAAATAAGCACTCAAGTTCTCTGGTACGTCAGCAAAATGCCCAATGTTGACACAAAGCTGTGCATTATGAGGCAATTTGGTTGGGGGGAATGGGTATCAGTATTAAGCCTGGTCCTGTCCTCACGTGACTTTTTGATAAATCCACTTTTCAAACATTTCTACTTTTCAATGTTACGATGTATACATAACCTCTTCTGTCTGGGTTGACCTAATTGACCATTTATAAGACAAAGGAGGGAATAGCTTATGTTAAACTAATCCACTTAAAATTGGTTATGGAGGAACAGAAATCAGTTTTAAGTTTTATAAGGCCAGATCTAGGTTAAAAGTCAGGAGGTTATTTTTCAAGAGAAAAACATCAGGATACACTTCCAAGGTTGGAATACAATGCAGTTACACTGAAAAACAGAAATGTTTATGCTCGTATAAAGTGTCCCAATTCTTTCTTTTCTTGATAACTAAGATGCTTCAAATTAGAAATTACTTTAGTTGCCCAACTCCATCATCTTTTCAAATCCTCAGTATTATTCCTCGTGTCAGGTAACCAAAATTGGAGATAATATTCTAATTGTTTTTTTTGAAACCACTAATAGTAGTGGCTTGAAACTAGTAACTTATCAAAAACCTTTTGGATGTCTAAGATAATTATTTGCCTGGATAGAAATATACCTAGGGATATCTTGCTTCTTTTCTTTAAAACTAGGACCCAAGTTGTTTTCCTTCCAAAATTCAGAAATCATCCAAAGTTGAGTATACTATTAGTAAGAAGCTGCATCTCTGAAGACTCTTAGATGCATATCAGCCTATTTATTTTCATGCGCTTAATTTTATTGAAAATATGTTCCTCCCTAATATTACAAGTAATTATCATTAAAAGTGAGCAGTCATTGAGAGACCAAAGTATTAATTACCATAATATCTAGAGTGCTCTCCATTCAACAACCTTCAGTTGCCTAACACTGAACATAACTGACTAACACATCTGAAAAAGTTACTTCATTAGTTCTACAAATTTCTATCCTTGACCACGCCTTCCTTTTAACGTGCACAAATTTGGTTCCTTTATTTATCTAGTTATAAACATCCCATTTATATTCTAATCTGTCAAATCACCAGCCAGTAGCTTAGTGCTAAGAAACTGTGGACTAATTTTTGTGCGCTTGTTTTGGATCTACTATGGTCCACTCAGCTGTCCAATTGCCTAGATATACTGATCCAATCACTTAAGCCCTTAAGATTCCTGTAACTCTGGAACAAATTCAGATACTCATATTTCAAGATGAGATAGACGGCACCCATCAAATCGGGGAACAAATAGTGACTCCCTATCCAAAGGCATAAGGCCTTAGAAAGTGTACTGATCAGGTTTACTAGGCTGATACCTAGGAAAAGGAACTTTGATAACCCGATTGGAAAATATGAGGTTCGTCTTCCTGGAGCCAGAGAGATTTTTGATAGAGCAGTCTGGCAGGCACATATAGAAAAATAACAAAACAAAAGCCGGAAGGTAAATGAATGAGAATTATTTTCAAATAATGGGGCATACTACTTGAAAGACCAGTGAAATCAAATTCCATAGGAATTTTGAAAAAGCAATTCGCATGCATTTAAAAATGACTAATATGCAGGGTTCTACAGAAAACCTGGGGTGTAGAACTGGACATTCCTTTTAAGGAGTCAACATAGGTACAATGTCTCCAGGGAAAATATCCTTGCTCAAATTGTGAGACCTGCCATCCCAAGTACTTCAACAGCATTAGAATTGTATGGGGAAACTGTTGGGAATGAGGTGACTGTATTAATTTACAGGAGTATGATAATTTTACCAAACTAGTAATGTGCTCAAATGGCAGTTTAGGAATTCAAATTTAATGAAAAAAATTGAAAAAATTGGTTTCATTAAAAATAGACATGTAGCTCGTTTCGTTGTTAGAACATAAATACTGCTTTAAGAGTTATACAGCACAGAAACAGGCCCTTTGGCCCAACTCGTCCATGCGAACCAAGTTGTCTACTTGAGCTAGTCCCATTTTCCCACATTTGGCCCATATCCCTCTAAATCTTTCCTATCCATGTACCTGACTAAATGTCTTTTAAAAGTTGCAATTGTACCTACCACTCTCTGTGTAGAAAGGTTACCTCTCGGATCCCTTTAAAATCTTATGATTTTATAAGCTTCTATAAGGTCACCCCTCAGCCTCCTACGCTTCAGGAAAAAGTCCCAGCCTATCCAGTCTCCTTATAGCTCAAGCCCTCCAGTCCCAGTAACATCCTCATAAATATTTTCTGCACCCTCTCCAGCTTAATGACATCCTTCCCATACCCAGGTGACCATAACTGCACAGAGTATTCCAAGTGTGGTCTCACCAACGTCCTATACAGCTGTAACATGATGCCCCACCTCTTGTACTCAATGCCCTGACCGATGAAGGCAGGTGTACCAAACGCCTTCTGCACCACCCTGTCTACCTGTGTCTCCACTTTCAGGGGTACAGGTAAATAGTTCCCCAAGTGCCTATGTTCTACAACACTTTCCATGGCACTACTACATCCACCAAGGAAGGAATGCTCCCTGATTTCAATCCAATGACAACATGATTCTTTACATTATTTATTCATATCAAAACAGCATTCAGGGAGGGCGAAGACCACCTTCCCAGAGAAACTCCCTTGCAAGAAACACCCAGATGCAGATTATTCATAGATTTGTTGTTCATTACTCACAATATTGATAGATGGGGCCAGAGACATTGACACCTGTGTTTGGACTCTGGAATACAGATTGCCTTTTGCAAGGGACTAGGCACAGGCATAAGATTACAAAAATGAAGATAATACCAATGGTGAGCCACTTCCTGCTCCCTTCTGCACTCAGCCACACTTACCTTGTGTAGATCCCATGGCGAGAATTTCCTTACAGAAGCTGACCTGATCCTCAGCACCAAGGACCTACGAAAGTTAAGGGATTCTAGCTGCAAATCCCAACACAAGGTGAAAGAGCATGACAGCTGGCTAACCCACATCCGTGGGCTGAGTCGGCTATCAAACCCGCCAGAACAACATTTCTGAATCCGGAAAGTTATTAAAGCATAAAGAGAATGCACAAAGGCAATTTCAAATGTTAAGATAAATCCAACTTGAAAAAGAATGTAAATGACTTTTGCAATAAATAAGTTTAAACTGATGGAAGTTCACTGGGCAGGTTGCCCAATGTAGGCGCTATAGAAGTGCAGGTTGTTTGCATTCTACCCACAAATTTCTGGCAAGCACCAGTGAGGAAGTTCAGAATTTCCACATTAGTGTATTAATTACTATCTGACACTTGCACAGGGAAATGCTTACACTTCTCAGATAAGTATTTTAAATTCAAGGTCTTCTTAAAAATCTAATCTCCAAAAGAAATTCAGGTAAACATTTCACATCTATCACTGTGTGGGAGAGAGAGTAAAGACTGCATCAGATTCTTTCACATGAAACCGCATTAAAAGTTCAAGTCCAAATCTAAATATACCGCAGTTACTGGAGGGAGTTGGAAATCATAGGAGATTTGAAGACATAAATCGAGCAATCACATCCCAATAAAATACACAGCAGAAGGGGATAAATAAGTATCCACCCAATTATTAACAACTCTCAAAATTTATTTGATTTTGTTTCTCGCACTAGGTATTTATTTTCCAAATGTTCTGTCTTCTTCAGAAACATTTTGGATTACTGTCCCAGATTATAGGCAACCCTCCAAGTAACGACCTGTAATCAGTTTACTGAGCACACACCAAAGATCTCTATTTGTCAGTGCAATGCTATTAGATCACGAGAATATTTATTACTTTCCTCAGATGGAAGTTTGGAAATTGGGTGAGTCTGGTGACCAGTTGAGAAGGATCATCTATGATCTTATTCAATAATGGAGCTGGCTTGTTGTTCCTCCTTTTTCTTTCATTTTTTAAAGATATATTTTGTGGATATGATTCTTACTACACATAGTTTACACTTTAACAGTTCAACAGTCACCCGTTGTTGTTCTTCTATTTTCTAACCTTTAATCTTCTCCTGAAAACACACACCCTCCATTACCTTGCCCAAAATGTATGAATCCTAATAACAAGCATCCGCTGTTTGGGAATATATGAGGGTGGTAGTGGCTACACCTTCTCATGGTAGGTCAAATTAGAAAAGGAATGCAGTCTTCACAGTTTTGCATTTCATTGACTCTTCCTGTGGAATAAGTAAAGGTCTCATGACCCTCTTGTTTACTCTAAAATGAATTAGCACTTGATGTTTAAAACAAATGCCACGATTCTAGAAGTTGTGGATAAGACCAAGGAGGACAAACTCATTCTCCTGGACAATTTCAATGCCAGTGTCAGGAAAGGAAAAATCCTCTGGAAGGCAAAGGAGAGAGAATGCCAGCTCCAAGAATCCTCCTCCTGACAAAATGCCTGGAGCAGAGTCATGTCATAATCTGTTTTGTCAGATGAGCACAAGACACTATGGCAAGACACCTGATCTAGGCACTGGCACGTTGGATTTTGTCATCGCCTGAGCCAGAGAAACCAAGGATGTCCACATCACCCACACCATGACTAGTCATAGAAGCAAATCCACTGGTCTGTTAACAAAATAGATTTGTATTTTCCAATTTGTATTTTCTTTTTAAAGCCTCCTGTCTGATTCAAGCTGTGTTTTACTTGTTTTATGATATGTCTAGAATTTGAAACACTTTAAAAAGCACAATTAATGATTACAGTCCAAAATAATGGTTTAAACTTAGTGTAGGGACTGCATGACCTACACTCAACATCCATTTATAAATCCAAATCCCTCATTTATGGCTAGAACTAGTAATTGCATGGTAAACAAAGTTACGTACTGTACAAAAGTACTTGGTGTCACAGTAACGTAATGTACACAGATCCACTGTACCAGTTTTGGATAATTATCTACCTGCAAACACCAAGTGTGCAAATGTGCAAGTAAAACAACACTATAAACATCATATTTTTGTCTGAACAAAGATAAAATATATCTGAAGTGTACGTGATGGCTCCACTCACCAATATGACCAGAAATACCAACTTCATTCAGTTAGAAAAATAAAAGCTTAACTTTAGCAGAACTGAAAGCCCATCAAGCATTAAGAATGAAACTATCTAAATTTTAACAGTACAAATGGAGAAAAGGAGAGATCATCTAATTTAAACAATTGCTTGAGTTAAGATATAAAATTCTAATCATGTTCCACTTCAGGTCTTGGTTCCTGAACAGACTTCAAAATTTCAAATAACCTTTTTAGTTGTGTTTTTTTTTCAAACCCAGGAAACTGAAATTTTGCTAGATATAGCCAGGACAGTTACTGTTAACTTGACATAATTAAGACAGCAGGGAACTCCCAGTATGTGATGGTCCACTCCATCAATGAATGCAAAAGGCAATATATTCCAAAGTATTCCTATACAACCAATATGATAAAAATTGGAATGAGTTAAACCTGGAAGATAAACATACTCAGGTCTTAAACTGAGAAAATTAGTTCTGCTTTCTGTAGTTGCTCCCAGATCAGCAGCAGTATAATTATATAGCCACATCAAAGATCATTGTCAGCATTAACACATTCACTACTAAACTACTCCTTGAAATCACTTTTAGTGGATTCTGTGGTCACAGATCAGGTCCAGAAGGTGCAGTTGCCACAACTGTATGGAGTGGTGCAGCCTGAAACAGGCATTGTTGATCTTAAATTCCATGAGACATCTTAAAGATCATCTACTCATCAGAAAAATCCAGCAACACTAAATGATGCCAGCTGGCAGGTAAGTTATATGTTCAGTTCAGAGAGAATAGTGCAATATCTTCTATAATGTGCTAAGATTTTTATTCTGTGTATCAAAATTATAAGTGCCTTCAACATTACCATGAAAGAATTGTTTTGAGTTTTACAAATATTTACAGCACTGTGTAACACGGTTCAAGTCTGGGGGTTGGGGTTTCCTTTCTTTTTTACACAAGTTAATCAGATCAGACCAAAGCACAGAATTCCAAAAGTACTATGTACAAACGCCATTAAAAAGTACAAGGAGACTGCTTGCTGTCAGTAGGTAGTTACAGCATTTGTGGCTGGCTCAGACAGCGCAGCCCCTATTTTCTCAGGAGTACCAGTCCCCTTGTGTCCCCCTCCCATATTGGTTAGGAAAAGGGGGTTTATTTATTCAGTACCAGTTTTTGCTGCGTATTGGAGACCACTTTTCACCACATTGGCTTAAATCTGACTTGGATTGCTCCAAAAAACAAGAAGGATTAAAAAAACAAAGTAAGGACTGTGGAAAGAATTTATAAATTAATGAGATTGAACAGATGTCCTGACAAGCATAAAATACTCTCACATCTTGAAGGGCAGCGTTAAGGAGCAGTGAAGCGCACTTAAGAATGAATGAAAGTACAAAGTCCGCATATGAAAATAAGATTTCTCTGAAAATGCATTTTGGCACAGGTAAAATTGTATGTTTTTTTTCATCTCAGCAAAGTTTGAATTCATGGTTCCAAGGATTCAGCATTTCCCACCAGCTTTATTTCCCTTTTCGGCTTAAACTGTTCATCCCTCTTCTCTCAGCAACAGTCCATTTGATTCCTTCTCAAAGAAAGGAGATTTACAAAAGGAAAAAGTTGATCATTACTATTGACGGTGGGGTTGAAAAGCATCCCAAAACTGGCCCTGCTGAAATAGGTAGGGATTCTAAGGTCCTGCCTTCAAGTCCATCAGAGGGGTCCAGGATGCTACCATGATAAGATCCATAACAATCTACTGCCATACAGTCACCAAGTCACTAATATAGTGCAATGGTAATCCCAATTCACATAACAGGAATCGCCGAGAGTGCAGGATTACATAGAGGGGTTTCCACTCTGCCACTGGAGCCCACCAGTTCGCCCAGGACTGGAAACATTGTAAACACGTAGCTGCCCATTGTCCAAGTCGGGCCTTGCTTGGAAGAAGATTGGCAGTTGGCAGTGTAACGGAGTTCAAGATTAAAAAAGAGAGCAAACCAAATGCTCACACTGAAGCGATGACGATCATCAAATGGGGGGAGATGTTGGAGATGCTGGCAAGCAAATCTGGGGCTAGGCGGGATAGATGACTTTCAGAGAATTCACAGGGTGGGAATATTTGAAGAACGTAAGCAGGCTGTAAAGAGAAAGGAACAAAATTAGTGGATGTAGCTTTCAAAACATGAGTAGGATTCCTGTAGAATAACTTTTTTTTTAAAAAGGTCACTCTTAAAATAGTAATACAACTCCCCATTAACCATTTTGATTCACTAGTAAGATTTGATTTTATTTAGTTGAGAGGGGCATAAAAATCAGCTTCAGTATGTCAGGATGCTCAGAAATGATCCCCTTAAAATTCATCAATATTAACTGTTTAGAAACTGATCAGATTCCTCCTCAGAAATTCCACCAACTGGGAATACAGCATGATCTGGGACAAAAAACAGCACATCCGGCAGGCAAGAAGACAGAAATGGCACAGAGATGGTCAGTTTCGATGAGGGGTGGAAAGGGAAGGTAAGCAATGAAAGCGTGCCTTACCTTCCTGTTACCAACTACCTCATCCTAAAGTACATGCTATTATTTACACCTCATTGCAAGATGCAATTACCTATTTCCTACAGCCCACTAAAAATTCTTATAATACTGTTCAGTTGCATTCCAGTGTTCTTTTGCTTTCCTGGGGGCAGCACAGTATTTCTAATTATTGAAAAGAAACTAATTCAAAATAATACAACACTTAGAACCAGAGAGCAACATGTTATCACTCCTGAATGAATGACATCGCCTGCAACACAGCCCATGCTTATTTGGCATTCCCTCAGATGGCAAAACAAAAACACACAAATGGATTTCAGTTTGATAACGTACCTGATTCGAGCCAGGATTTGGAACATTGATGATTCCAGCAGCTTGCTTGAGCTGTAGATAGCTGATAAAACCAGCCTTCAGTGACTCTGTCTGACTCACTACATCTTCCTGATCACGGCCACAAGGTAATGCCAATAATAAGCAGTAATCAGTTTCCACCTAGAAAACAAAATCTGTGAATTAATTTTCAAACATTTCTTTCTTTGCAAGTGCCCCAATTAAACTTGCAACATCAAAGAGAGATGTTATGGATGCAATGCGGTGGGGACCTTGATACAATCGCTGTCACAACAGAGGTGGTGATGAGCAAACTATTGGGTCTAAAGGTAGACAAGTCCCCTGGTCTTGATGGGATGCATCCCAGGGTACTGAAAGAACTGGCAAAAGTTATAGTAGAGGAGCTTGAGATAATTTACCAAAATTCTCTGGACTCTGGGCAGGCCCCGGCGGATTGGAAGGCAGCGAATATCATGCCACTGTTTAAAAAAGGATGTAGGCAAAAGGCTGGTAACTATAGGCTACTTACATTAATGTTTGTAGTCGGGAAAATGCTTGAAGCTATCATTAAAGAAGAAATACCGAGACATCTGGATAGAAGTGGCTCCATCAGGCACATGGATTCAGGAAGGGTAGGTCCTGCTGACAAACTTACTGGAGTTCTTTGAGGATATAATGAGCACAGTGGATAGAGGGGAACAGGTGGATGCTGTGTACTTGGATTTCCAGAAGGCATTCGATAAAGTGCTGCATAAAAGACTTATCCATAAGTATGCATGGAGTTGGGGGTAATGTATTAGCAATGGATAGAGGATTGGTTAACCAACAGAAGGCGGAGAGTTGGGATAAATGGGTGTTTCTCTGGTTAGCAATCAGTGGTCAGCAGGGTACCGCAGGGGTCGGTGCTGGGCCCGCAACTGTTCACGATTTGGAAGACGGGACCGAGTGTAGCCTATCTAAGTTTGCTGATGACACTAAATTGAGTGGAAAAGCAAATTGTGCAGAGGATGCGGAGAGTCTGCAGAGAGATATAAATAGGTTAAGTGAGTGGGCAAGGTTCTGGCAGATGGAGTACAATGTTGGTCAATGCGAGGTCACCCAACTTGGAAGGAAAAATAGATCAGATTATTATTTAAATGGTGAAAGATCGCAGCATGCTGTTGCGCAGCGGGACTTGGGAGTGCTTGTGCATGAATCGCAAAAGGTTGGTTTGCAGGTGCAACAGGTTATCAAGGTGGCAAATAGAATGTTGGCCTTCAATGCTAGAGGGATTGAATTTAAGAGCAGAGAGGTTAATGCTGCGACTGTACAGGGTACTGGTGAGGCTGCACCTGGAGTACTGCATGCAGTTCTGGGCTCTTTACTCGAGGAAAGAAATACTGGCTTTGGAGGTGATGCAGAGGTGGTTCACCAGGTTGATTCCGGAGATGAGGGGGGTTAGCCTACGAGGAGAGGCTAAGTCAGTCGCATGGGACTATTCTTGCTGGAATTCAGAAGAGTGAGAGGGGATCTTATAGAAACATAAAATTATGAAAGGGATAGATAAGATAGAGGCAGGAAGGTTGTTTCCATTGGTAGGTGAGACTAGAACTAGGGGATATAGCCTCAAGATTTGGGGAATAGATTTAGGATGGAGATGAGGAGACACTGCTTTTCCCATAGAGTAGTGAATTTGTGGAATTCTTTGCCCAGGGAAGCAGTAGAGGCTACCTCATTAAATATATTTAAGAGACAGTTAGATAGATTTTTGCATAGTAGGGGAATTAAGGGTTATGGGGAAAAGGCAGGTAGGTGGATCTGAGTCCACAGCCAGATCAGCCATGATCTTATTGAATGGCGGAACAGGCTCGACGGGCCAGATGGACTATTCCTGCTCCTAGTTCTTATGTTAAAAAAGACATCGCTGTTGGAGCACTTAATGCCCAATAAGGCATTTTAAAGTCACTTACTGTCATTCTGCGGGCTACGCCTTCTAGCTGTGTTGCTTCCAGACGCATGCGCTGAGCAATTCTGAGAGGAGGTCCACCCTCTGATGCTGGAAGCGATCGATGAGCCAGCACATTGTTGCCAGACACAAAATGTAGTTGTACTGCAGCTGTGTCATTCTTAAGAGCTAGCAGACCCTGCCACACAATTGGGTATTTCTAAAGAGATAAATGTTTTAAAATGTAAATCACACAACAATCCTTTAAACTTGCTGCATTTCAGCAATATTCTATCAATCCCTCTAATAAATGCAAATTCTTGAAAAGCAGTTTATTCTTCAAATTTGAGTTAGAAGCGTACTTCATTTGAATCATGGAAAATGGTTAGGTGGAAATATGAAACAAATTGGACAAGATGAGAAGCAAAAGAGTCAAAATGACAATAGAGGTAGATACAGGAGAAACAGTGATCACCAGGTAACACCCATATGGGTAAATAACCTCCACATTCAATCTTAACATTTCATACATGATTTGAAATCTTGGGTTTATTTAACTTTAAACTCTCATGTTAGTAAATAAATTGAAGATGCCCATCTTAAAGATAGCGATGAAGTTGATGCTTACAGTTAGAAGCTGCACCATGTCCACAGGTCTTTGTGAGCCTGATGATGCCTGTGGTTCCTGCTTTCCAGTAGTCTGATGGTCTGGTCTGGATATTACAGGTGATGGGGCTGCTCCTGGTGTTGAGGACTGTGTGGAAATAAACGATGGCTGTTTTGGGGTTAGTGTTTGGTGAGGTGAGGACAGTTCATGTTTGATTGGCAAAGACACTCCAGTTGGAGAAGGATAGGAAGTTGGATTAGCTTCTGGTTGAACACGCTCTCTCTGTAGATGCTGCAGGTGAGGTGAGTGCAGTTCCACCTGCCCTGACAGTCTGGTATCCTGGGATATTTGTGGAGTTTTACTTCTCTGTCCAGGATGAACATGTTCCCCTTCCGAAATACCCTATTAAGAAATAGACAGTTTTACAAACATGGAACTGAAAATATTCTTGAACTTATTATTTCACATCAATTGTCTTATTAATGCATTAAGACAACCTCAGCAAAATTGCATACTAATTACCCCACATCCTCAATGATCTGGTGAGGACTGTCACCTGGAATTTGTCTTTTTAGGCCTATTTTTAATGTTGAGAATTAGCCACCATCCCCACAATATTTTAGAAGATTTGAGTAGAAGCCTTTGATAGGAAGGAAACAATGATGTGACATATCATGTAGAACCATACCTTTCACAGATAATTCCAAAAACAGAGAACTCCTTCATTAATGGAAAACATAATTTTGGAGTATCCTACACTGAAATGATGGCTTTTGGAAGGGTGGAAAATATTTCAATTGATGATATGGTTGAAAGGTGTAGTGGTGTGGAGAGAATGGAAGAAAGAAATCCAATCAACAAAGGGATCTGGGCTTTACAAGGCCACCAAATTGTTCAGGGGATCTTCTTACATAACTGTTCATACAGTTATGGAACAGAAAAGCTCAAAGCCAGGACAGAAGTTTGTACATTAGTTTTTGTTGGAGTCACAAGAGATTCATGGTTGTGTAGTTACTGAATACAGATCTTGCCTACATTGAGGATAAAACAGATCAGCAATGCCTCAGTCAATCATTAAAAAAAGTTAAACATGGATAAAATATCAGGTATGCAGACATATAAGAACACTGTGCATGCAACTTGGGAATAATCAGGAAAAGTGAACAATGAGCTTAATACTGATGACTGTAATCAATCACGAATGTCCTTCAAGAAAATGGGGAGAGTGTGAGTGCAAACACTCAGCAAAAAAAATAGAAAGAATATGCAGGAAATAAGTGAACTTTAATTTTCTTCTATTGATTACAGGAAGTCAGAGAGACAGACAAAACGAAATCATCAAAAGCCTTAGAGTTGATATTTGTGGAATCCATTAGCTAGATGGTGCACTTCATTTCCGATTTGGGGTGTGAGCCCAATTCCAAAGGTAAATTTCAAGTCTGTGAGGCATCCTTGAAGAAAATAGTTCACTGACATACAAGACAAATATGTAGATGGGAACTAAATGCATTGACAATCTAAGTAAAAACAATTAAAGCAATCAAAACAATTACAGTAAGTAAAATTTTCAATTAACATACTCAAAAAAAAGATACTGAACCTACAAATTTGAGAACAATTAAAAAAAATCCAATCCTATAAGGAAAGTAGAATTTACAATATTGCCATCAGCAGACAGAGCAGGAGATCCTCAAGCTGCTCTGTCTGGAAGTGCAGGAAAATCACTTGACTTGAAACTAGCAGAGTGTCACAGGGATCAGAACTGTTTATAATCTACGTTAATGATATAGATAATTAAATGGTCAAGTCTAGTATATCCAAGCCTTCTGACAATACAAGGAGATGCAAGGGAGGCTGCAAATGCTAGAAATCTGGAGCAACACGCTAAAAGCTGGAGGTACTCAGCGGGTCAGGCAGCATCTATGGATCATAGATGCTGCCTGACCCACTGAGTTCCTCCAGCTTTTTGTGTGTTACTTCTGACAATAGGTGGGAAAACAGGCAAACAAACCACAAAGAGATACAAACATTGATCAAGTGAACAAGATGTAATGTAATTTGGGGAAGAATAGAAAAACAGTTTGGTACATGATTAGAAACCAATAAACGTTGTGATCAAAGGGACCTACATTTCTGGGTACAGAAAACAGGAAGCCAATATTTGGGTGTAGCAAGTGACTAGAAAGCCAAAAGGAATATTGGCTTTGTCTGCATTTTGAGATAGCTTACAATTGTAAATGATAATAATAAAATTGCATTTGGAATGTAATGTGGACTTATGGTTATCCTTTTTGGTGTTAATGTAGTACAGACTGCCTAGACTAATTCCCGAGATGACAAGGATGTTCAATGAAGAGAGATTATGTGAGATCAGAGTTCAGAAGAATGAGTAATAATTTCACTAAAATATAAAAGATTGAGAGATGCATCATCGGAATAGATTCTGAGAGGTCTTTTCCTTTGGCAGAGGAGTACAGGCCTCAGGTGCCTAGTCTCAGGAGAAGTGGTCTGCTAATTTTCTCCACTTAGGAAGGAATGTGAATCTTTGGAATTTTCTACAATAGAGAGGTTAGTTGATCAGCCCCTGGTTATATTTAATGATCAAGTTGTCAAATCCAGTGCTGTGTTTGGATGCTTGACCAAATGTTTACGTAATCTTCATGGCATATATCTGAAGACTAAGGTTGATGTCTAAATGGCTGTCATATTGTCCTCATTACTGAATACCTGCAAGTCAGACTATTACCTCATTTCAAAACTCAAGCTTTTTCATCCATATCTTCAAAAAAAAATGCACATAACACATGGAAGAACGAGATTCCAAATACTGCTATTTTTGAGAAATGGTGCATTAGTTATCAAAGCAATACTTATTTTAGCAGAACTATTCTGGGCTGACCATATCAAAAAATGTCAGGTTTATATATTCCAGAGATTTTGCCAAAGAGTCCACTACAGCAAGGACAATACTTCGAGAAGTCTGAAAAAGATGTAGAAAGATACACTCAGAACTAACCTGAAGGCCTGTGGGTCTGACAATTTGATATGGGGAAATGCCATAGAAAATTAGATTACATGGTGCACAACCTGCAAGACTGTAGCTCATAATTTTCAGCAGGAGTCATCAAAGAGGAATCTATGCAAGGTCCACCAAGCCTTCATAAAACTGTGCTACCAGTGTGACATGAGTGGTCTGCTTGCAGATCGAGATTCAGCTATGCATCATACAAGAAAGTCGACAGATGAGATTTCTTGTGTTAATATTCAAGGCAGAGATTAATAGATTTTTGGACTCAAAGGGCATAAAGGAATATGGGACTGAACAAAGCGGTCGTTTTTAAATGGTCGATCAGTCATTGAACAGCAAGCTAGCTTGCATGGCTTTATGGCCTACTCTTGCTCTACTATGTTGTTTTCTCAGGAAAAAAACATCACTGGAAGCTCTGAAGCAATTCTCTTCCATCATCATCACGTGAAATACAGATTAGCTGGTCATTATGCTATTGCTAATCGTGGAACCTTCTTACCACAAATAGACTGCTATGTTTCTTACAGTACAATAGTAATTACATTCATTGTAAATATTATTGAAAAGAGATTTGTGATGTCCAATGAATGTGAAAGGTCCTATTGTTTGTCTGTACATGCCTATATTAAAAAAAATGGGTGTAACCTTTTGAGTTGCAAATTCTCAATTATAATTGGGCTATCAAATGCAGAGTAAATATTTCTCAAAAGGAAGAGGAACCTGGGGATGTTTGTAAACAAATCTTTGAAGCTGGCAACAAGATTTGGGAAAACTGCTAAAAATAAAGGACACTTGACATTATAAACAACATATATCATGTCTTCAACTTGGCAAAATACCCCAAGGCAGATCATAGCAGTATTATCAAACAAACTTTGGCAACAAGCCACATAAGAAGATAATTAGGTTAAGTCACCCAAAACCCGTTTAAAGAGGTCCGTTTTTAAACGTACTTTGAAGGAGGAACGAGATGTACAGAGGCAGAGAGATTTAGGAAGGGAATTCCAGATCTTAAGGCAGAGGTAGCTAAAGGCAAACCACCAATGCTGAAGTAAATAAAATTGGGCATGCACTAAAACTAGAGAAGGATAGTGATTCTGAAAGCTGATAAGATTGGATGAGGGTACAGGGACAGATAATGGTAAGACCCAGAAGGAATTTGAAAATTACACCAAGTAATTTTAAATAAAGCATGTTGTCAATGTAAGTCAATTAACGCAGGGTTGATGGATGAAGGGTGTAACTTGGGGTGTAAGCGGACAAGCTTTGAACGAATCAATGTTTTAAGGTAGGTGCATGATAGGAAGCCAGAAACTCTTGGAAAAGTCTGATCCAAAATAATAAAAGGGATAGATGAAGGATTCTGAAGCATATAAGCTGAAGCAAATATGTGGAGAAAATAATGATCATAAACAACTTGGAGATTTGGCAATGGAGAAATTAAGTAGCTCAGGGTCAATTGAGATCTCTGTTGCTGACAATCTGGTTCAGCAGCAGACAGTGGCTAGGAAGATGGATGGAGGTGATGGCTTTAATCTTCTTTATAATTAATTTGATGAAATGTCTACTCATTCAATACTGGATGTTGGAGAAGTAGCATACTTAAAAAGTGTGTGCTGAAGCACTGGACTACATGCATGCAACAGAGCTAAGCAATCCCACAGCCAAAGGAGCAGACCTCTAAAATTGTGAGGGTGATAAACATTATATAGCAAATGTGAGCACGTGCCTTGAAGAAAAATATCCCCACCCTCAAAATGGCAGGGCTGAAGCATTCACAATAATACTTAGTCAGAAGTACCAAATAGATGACTTATCTTGGCTGAAAGCACTATCCCAGATGCAATCTTCAGCCAATTTGATTTACTCCACAGATCATCAAGAAATGGCTGAGAACATGGGACACCAGCAAAGGCAATGGAATCAGATAACATCCCAGCTGTAGTACTGAAGACTTGCTCTCCAAAACTAGCTATGCCTCTAGCTAGACTGTTCCAGTATAGTTACAGCACTGGCATTTATTCATCAATGTAAAAAATTGCCAAGGTATGTTCCATGAACAAAAGGTAGAGCAAATGCAATCCAGCTGATTACGGCCCCATCAGTTTAGTTTCAATCACCAGCAAAGTGATGGAGGGTGTTGTCAGCATTGCTATCGAGTCGCACTTACCAGCTCATCGACACTAAGCCTGGGCTTCTCCAGGACTAGTTAGTTATATTGGACCAAATATGGACCAATGGATTGAATTCCAGAGGTGAACGAAGAGTGACTGCCCTTGACATCTAGGCAGCATTTGACTAAGTGTGGCATCAAAGAACCCTGGTTAAAAACGAAGTCAACAGGCAGCAAGAGTAAACACTCCAATGGATGGAGTCATATCTTGTGCAAAGGAAGGTGAGTGGCAGTCAATGACTCCAGTCCCAGGACATCAGTGGGAGAGTTTCTGTGGGCAATGCCTTGGCCCCACCCTCTTCAGCTGCTTCATCAATTACTTACCTTCCATCATAAGGTCAGAAGTGTGGAGGTTTGCTGAAGAGTGCATGGTGTTCCGTTACATTTGCAAATCTTCAGCAAATGAATCAGTCCTTACCTGTACACGGGATGACTTAGATATTTAGGCTTGAGCGAAGTAGCATTCATGACACAAAAGTAGTAGGCAATGACCATTTCCAACAAGAGTCTAATCACCTACCCCTGACATTCAATGGCAATACTGATGCAAAGAGCCCACCATCATCATTCTGGGAGTTACCAGTGACCAGAAACTCAACTCAACCAGTCACATAAACACCATGGCTAATGATAGTGGGCACAAGCTGGGGTTTCTACGTGAGTGACTCACTTCCTGACATCTAAAAGCCTTCACACCATTAAATGGCATAAGTTAGGAGCATGACAAATCTCTCCACTTATCTGGATAAATGCAATGCCAACAACTTTCTAGAGACTCAACACCATCCAAAACAAAGCAGTCCACTTGATTGGAACCCCATCTGCCACCCTAAACGTTAATTCTCTACACCATTGGTACATACTGGCTCTGAGTTTACCGTCCACAAACTCGCCTGGGCTACTCCATTAGCAAATCGGCTACATCAAAGGAGAAAACCAGCTTGTATGTATGAACACCAGCACCGGCAGGTTCTCCTTCAAGTCACACACCATGCTTATTTGGAAAAATGTATCATTGGTGCTTTATTGTCACCAGCTTAAAATCATGGAGTTCCCTCCCCAGTAGCACTCTGGAATATCTTCACCAGAAGGACTGCAAAGATTGAAGGCTTGGCTCATGCCACCTTCCCAAGGGCTAGTAGGGATGGGCAATAAATGCCAGCCTTGCTAGGAATGTCCACATTCTGAAAAATGAATGTAAAAAAAGTGACACAAGTGGGGTTGAGAGAGACAGTACTCAGGACAACTGTGTCTTATCAATTTACACACAAAATGTTTCCAGATCATATTGCTAAGAGGTTGGATTTAGATTCAGAAACAAAGAATGGTCTAAGAATAGATGGTTGCAGAACTTCAGATGTAATGGTGTTAGTTGTAGGCTAGTGGCAGAGAATACAAAAACCAAGTTACACTAACCTGTTATAAATCACCCAATTCAAGGGATCACACATTATGAAGAATATCACAGCCTTTGAGACTGCAAAGGAGACTTAATTAAATGGTAGCAGGAACTCTGGAGAGATCACTGGAACTTTACTCTCCAAAAAGAGAAGATCTAATAAAGGCATTCAAAATCATGAATAGTATTGAGAGCAAATTAAGGAAAAATTGTCCTTACAAGCAGAAGAGTGAGAAACCATAAAACACCTATTTAAAAGAGTCAGAGATTTCTTTTCGAATACTGCAAGGTATTATAATTCAGAATGCATTGTCCAAAATGATGGTGGAACTGGACCGAAAATTTAAGTGAAGAAACAAAAAAATTGCATGGCCGTCAAAAAAAAAGTAGAGAAACAATCTGGATTGTAATTCAAGAGCTGGCACATGCCAAATGTACTCCTGCTAGATGTTACAATTTCAGAATCCTCAGAATTAAACTAAACTGTGGAATTCATGCAGTTTCTAAATAGTGACATATACAGTAAAACTCAAAAGGTTACCTGACTTCACAATTTGTTTATGGGATACAATGAGCATACAATGAGTTCTTCAGAAATATATTTCACAAGCTGCATTGTATACTTTCACTAATAAAATACCACAAATAAGAATAATCCCAAAACAAAAAGAGTTTCTGGAAGAAAGGGAAAAAATTGAGAAAAGAAAATTGCTGTACTTGCCTGAGGTGTCATACTGCGTGATGGTAGGTTTATTCCACCAAACTGTGGATGACCGAGGTGAGAAGGATGGAAGTTCCGAAGATCTTGATATACACGTGGATAGTCATGGAAGGAACTAGGAACCTGGTGCATGAGCTGAACACCGTGGGAGACCATTACAGACTGAGACATGGGCAATCCAGGGGGGACGTTGATCAATCGAGCTTCACTGTGAGGTGACTTTGCCATTTTCACTTCAGATGTTTTAGGGGTTTCTTTTGCTGGCTGAGGGGTTTTACTAGCTGGAGGAGTTTTAACTGATCCTTCTGGGGTCCTGGCTTGTCTGGATTCATTGTGGACATCGCCAACTGCTGTCAGAGGCGGATACATCATCCGAACGTCACGCAGCAGCATCTCCTGGGGTACATTATATTGGTCCAATCGCAAACTTCCAGGATGAATTCTGTAGTCTGGCTGCATCACAAGTACATCAGGCTGTAGAGGACCTGACCCCCTTCTAATCCCATGATAATGGATTAAATCATCATCAGGTTGATGCTGATTGGATATCTGAGGCATGCACAAGTCCCTGATAACCGTTGACTGTGGCGTGTTTGATCGTTGCGAACGAAGTTCCATCTGAGATTGGAGCACAGCTCTAGGGGAGGGGTGATGAGCCTCAGGTCTAATGCCATATGGGATACCTGGTACTGAAGGGGCATTCATTCTTACTTCACCCTGAGAAAGGTGTCCTAAGGAGACTACCTGAGTCTGCGTCACACTGTGAGGAGGCATAATGACAGACTGTTCTGGCAAATGGACATTGGGAACAAATTGTGCCATTGTGAGGCCAGCATTCAGAACCATATTTGCATTTATTGACTGGGAAGCAGAAGATGTACTACTAGGCTGGCATACTTTTGGAAATGAGGAAGGAGAATGAACAGATGTGTGTGGGGAATGGGGTTCCTGTTTAATGGAAACTGGCAGAGACAAAGCACGTTCTGTTGGGGTGCCACGACCAGAACTGATGTGGTTAGTGTCTGACTGCATCTTACTTGGCATAGCAGCATGGTGAGTGCCGATTCCTGGGCTCAATGTTGACTGTTGAGTTACTTTGACAGGTTCAATTTTGGGAACGACTGGTTCTCCACCTTTTTTGTTAGCAGTTATAATGTTTGGCAGAAGATTGTATACAATCTTCACTGCTGCTGGTTGAGAAAGGATGGAAGGTTCAGATTTCTCAAGGATCTGATGCTCCTGTTTAACACTTGAAATCACAGGTGGTGTGTTATATGTCTGAGCACCACCATGCCCTGCAAGTATGCTTGAGGAATGAGTGCCAATCACATTGCTATAGCCTGTTGGAGTTTGTGACCCTTTTGTCACAGGTTGTGATTGTGAAACTGGCTCCTGTTTGGCTTGTGACTTGGACACAGATTGCTGAAACTCTATGTCCACTGCACTAGCAGGTGGAATCTGGCTGATTGGAGCACTTATTCGTTGAGGACCTTCTGTCTTCTGGCCCGAGTAGCTCAGTACCACAACTCCTTCAGATGTATTTACTCTCAGTCCTGGACTTGACCCCTGATTTAATGGGATATTATCCACTGGTCTAGTCTCATCTGCAATGAATGCCATTGTTCCAAGCTTGTATCTGCTGTTTTCAGTCAAGTTTGATCTATATTTCTGTTTTGTCAGAGACATATTTGGGAGGCTGGGTGACTGAGATGGAGGGTTAGCAGGGCCTCGGTTGTTTATTGAAACTTTTGCTATTTCCTCTTGGTCTAAACTTGGTGGCATTCTGCTTATCACAGAAGTAACTTTAGGTGAGATCAAAGAACCAACATGCTTTTCTTTCTCATTAAAGGCTGGCACCTCTGCCAATTGTTGCCCTGCAGTACTGCTTGGTGGAATTGCAGGCTTCTCATCCAAGACCAGTTTGTTGATTTCAGCTGAAGGAAAAGCTTCTTCTGTCCGAACCGAAGTCAATGGTTCATTTATAGCTGTAGTAACAAATGTTGTAGGAACTCCTGTGGCTGATACATACTTTGGCTCCATGAGAATTTTCCGCAATGTACTGGAGTTTGTGTCAAGATCTGAAGCTTTGGTATCTGGGGGAGGTGCAGCAGGGGGAGGCGTGGAACAAGAACGGGATGCTTCATGCCTTGACATCCAATCTGACACAGCCCCAGAACTAACATGTGTAGTTCCTAAAACAGGTGCTGGAGTTACTGAAATCTTTGCATTAGTGGTGGCCGGGAGTGCATTAATAGCCACTCTTGACATACTTTGCTTAGGTTGAGACTCAGGTGTATGGTCATTGAGTTGTTTTAATTTAAAATATGGAGGACTTTTGTTATCTTCATTACATGAAGAATGCTGTGGATCCTGAGGTGAAATAGCTTCAGTTACTGACTCCTTACTTGGTACAGTAACTTTCATTTCATCAGGTTTACACTCTTCTAATCTAGCCATGTTGTCAATATCACTCTTGGGAACACAAAGTGGTTCCACCACTACTTTTTTTGTAGATTTTTCTATAATGGATTCTGTTGTAACAGTGCTTTGCTTTATGTCAGTAGAAACAGGCATTGGCTCAGGTTCAGAGCTGTTGCCATCTGCTAGTTCTCCTTTCCTGCCAGTGCTTCCTCGCCTATTACGTCTTGATGTTCTAGGTTTTGAACGTCCTCTGCGACTTGGAGTTCGCGGGACTTCAACAGGTTCTGGTTTCGGAAGGTTCTCAGTTTTCTGGGAGATATTTTCAGACTGCTGGAGGCACATGTCAGCATCTTTTGCTTCAGCCAAAGTAGTCAATAAAGCAGATCTGGAAACTGAACTGACTGAAACTGCTGACTGACTGTCCACCACTGAAGTTTTAGAAGCCAAATTGTCTGAAGACATAGCTGGGGAAACAACACTGACTATTCCAATGGGAGGTTCAGAAACTACATTCTCAACTGAGGTTGGAGCTTTGGAAATCACACTCTCCACTGAGGAAGGAGCTTTAGATATTACACTCTCCACAGAAACAGGAACTTTAGATATCACAGTCTCTACTGCAACAGTGCTTTTAGATAACACACTCTCTTCTGAGACAGGAACTTTAGAAATCATGGTATCTAATGAAGCTGAAGCTTTAGAAATTATGTTGTCTGCTGAGGTGGAATCTACTGCTGCAGTAGCTTCAGTCACTACACTATTTGTTGAGGTAGGAGCTTTAGAAATTATGCTCTCTGTTGAAGAGGGAACTTCAGAAACCGTTCTATCTACTGAGGAGGAAACTTCTGGAGTCATGGTCTCTGTTGATGCAGGAAATTTAGAAATTAAATGGCCTGAGGGTGGGGCTTTCGAAATACTACGATCTGAAGATGGGATTTTTGATACCAAACGATTTGAGGGTGATGCTTTTGCCAACAACCGACCCGAGGCACCAACATCGTTATTAGACTCCAGTATATTTACAATTGCCTGATCAGTTTCAGGCTGTAATGCATCTGGGGGTGTAGGGAGTACCATCTGATCTTCAGAGATGCCTGACACAGTTTGTTCAGCAGAATATCTTGGAGCAGATGCGAAGCTGTCAGGTTCTGCTGATTCATCTGCAATAATGGAGTCAATGGCAGCTGCAAGCTCGGTTTCACTTGCCTGATGAGCAGGTTTTTCTACTTCTTCCTCTGGTCTAACATCCGGTTCATTTGTGGTCTCTTTGTAAGGATGTACAGTTGGGATTTCTGTTAACTTTGCAATATTCTCCACTGCTCTTTCAAGTTCTATCTGCTTAGCACGTTGTACAGCTTCCGGCGAACACTCAAGTTTTGGGGTTTCTTTTTCTGGTGATTTTGGTGGTTCTGAAAATGGATTACTTGTTTCTTCTTTAATTAGCTTGGGCGACTGATTGTCATTTTTCAGAGAGTCTTTCTTCACTGTTCCAGTCATCTCTACATCACTTTTAACAACTTTTAATTCTTCAGTACTAAGTCTTATTTCCAAATTCCGTAGACACATTTTGTCTTCATTGGCTTTTGAATTCCTTCCTCTTCCACACTTTGACTTTGAGCCTTTCTCCAAAGCTTTTTTATCTACAATTTCACCAGGATTTTTATCTGAAGAACATTTCTCTAATGCAACATCATTTTTGTCTGTTTTTTGGTCAATTACCATCTCACTTTCCTCTAGTGGGGTTTTGATGATATTCTCATTTGAACTTTGCTCAGCTAAGGGCTCTGCAACATCATCTCTATGGTCAACACAGATCTCAGGTGTCCTTGATTCTGTTTTAATGACTTTCTTTCCTATGTGGCTGCTAAAAGCAGCTGAAGCAGGTAAGGAATGTGCCGCTTTCTGTGATCTTGGTGATTTCCATCCTTCAACAGGCTTTGTGCTTTCAATGCTGTCTTTAGTTTCTGTTTCTTCAACTTCTTGTTTCACCTGGTCAGCTTTAAAACATGGGGTCTCTTCCCCTGGTCTTCGGCGGGATTTTGGAGGTCTACCCCGTCGTGGTGGCGTTTGTACATTTGATGTTTCCTGAACTTCTTTATCACCTCTTTTCCTGGTTGATCGTGATGTATCAGCTGAGTCTTTTAATAGATTTGGACCATCATCAATTGTTGCATAAACCGATCGCACATTTCTCCGTCTTGTTCTACCTAAAGGCAAACTTGGCTCCACAGTTTCAGATTCTGGGGCAGAACTTGGAGACTTTGCTGTGTTTTTTGAGACTCTTTCTATCTCCAGTTTCTGCTCCTGAACCTTCTGAGTATCAACACGAGGTGATGATGACCTCTTCAGCTTTTCACGGTCTATCCTCTCACTTTTTCTTGTGACAGGTTTTTCTGGGATGGCTGCAGTGACTGCCTGAAGTGGAGCCTTTGTTCTTTTGGTTTGAGAAGACCTTTTCTCTTTTACACCTACAGAAGGTTCAGTATCTACTTCATTATCCGAAATCTGTGGTGGTACCTCCAGGTGTTCTTCTTGCTGGTTGACATCCAACTGGACAGTGGTAGAAAGATTTTTATCTCCTTTGTGGTCTTCTGGTGCCACTTCTTTTTTGTTAGCTTTGGAGGAATCCGCACTGAGTTCTAGCACTTCAGTTTCTGGATTTGTGCAGTTTTCTTGTAAGTCAGCTCCCCCTGGAGTTGGTGGTTTAGTATTCAAGTAAGAGGGGTGTTCTCCAGCTGATATTTCCTCCTCAGTAGTCACAAGATCTGGAGTAACATTTGCATCTAATTGCTTGTTTACAATAGGTTCTACTTCACAAGGGCTCACACTAACAACAACAGGTTTCGGGGCATCAGCTGCAGAAGCAAATTCTGTACGATTCTCTGCTGAGCTGGAAATTACATTTTCTACCACTGATGCTTCATTCAATACTTTATTCTGAACTGTATCTTGCTGTTCAATTGATGATGGTGGTGGTATAAGAGTCCTAAAAAGTGGCATAGTATTCTTTACCTCTAATTCAGGAACAGATTCGGGCGTTTTAGGCTGAACTTCTTTTTCAATTTCTCGTCGTTCAAGTTCCTTTGGTTTCTGATCCTTTTCCTTTTCTTTTTGTTGCATACGTGTCAATTCAACAAACCGACTGTGAAACAAGACTACTGGTTCTTGCATCAGTTCTAGGGTGTTATTAGAGCCATCTACAGATCCCTGCCTTCCAAATAATTTACCAGAAACTACATCCAAATCATCTTCTTTTCTTTCAAGGTGCTGTAGGCGTTTTGAATCCTGCTCAAAAATTGAGCTATGCAGGAAACGGGAGGCAAATAGTTCCTGCCTCTCTTGCTCATCTTCCTTATGGTCTTCTTTCTTTTCATCCATTTTACCGTCAGAATCTGTTCTAATTTTTTTCTTTTTCATGTACCAAGAGGGGATTGGCCTTGGTGCCGATTCCACCTTTTCCTTATCTTTATCTTTCCTAAAGTTGGCAAACCTAGAATCTCGATCCAGAAATGACCAATTTTCTTCTCGAGATGAAGACAGAGACTTTGCCCTTTCAAGTAAAGCCTTAGTGTCAGGGGTAATCGTCTTGTCAAGAGCAAAGGAGTAGAATTTATTTCTTTCTAGAGAACTTGATAGCTTTAAATCTGTTATCCTATCCTCCCTATTTCGGAAAAACAAAGGTAGTCTAGAACTTTCAAAAGATGTTGAAGCTTTTGGTGAATGCGATTTATGTTCATTATCCTCATCAGAATCACTCGGTACCTCACCTGGTTCTAGCTCACGTACAGAACGCTTGCGAATTCCATCTCGTTTTATAATGCTACTAGGAAAGCTAACATCAGATCTACTTGCATCTAGTTTCAAACGTGTTTCCCAACGAGGTGTCTCCTCTTCAGAGCTCTGAGATGTTATTTTCATTCTAGACAAGTCCAATATTTGTTCTCGCTTATTTGATTCATAAGCATTGCATTTTAAAGTTTCTTCTCTAACAGGAACTTGAATGGTGGAGTCTAATTTGGGAGAAACTTTAGATTCTTTTGGTAGCAATGTCTGATGTGGAGAGTCAGAGTTGTCATCCTCATCCTGATAAGAGAGAATATGTCGAAATCCAGGAGAAAGAACAGTTTTTTCAGAATCTTCACTTTGCTGACGAGAACTCCTGTAATTTCTCTCTCGTTTCATGCTAATTTCAAAATCAAATTGATCAGTTTTTCTCCGTTTAACTGGAGGAGAGTCATCTGTGACATCCTGAGGTGGCTTCCCCACTTCATGGACCAAACTTCTTCTCTCAAACTCATCTGCATTCTCTTTTCTAGGGCTGTTGAATTTTTCTGATTTTGCCATCTCCATTTCCTGTTGCTGCTTAAGCCTGCGGTTCTGCTCCATTTGTTTCCTATAACTCTGAGTGTAATCAATATCAATCCCAAGTTTCTCTTCTGCATCAGTGGTCTGCAATTTCTCATGGGTGGACTTGTGATCATTTGTGTCTTCAGTGCCACTATATTTTCTCTTCCGTTCGTCTCTTTTAATTTCCCCTTCTGCAGACATCTCATCAAGGTGTGGAGGCAGTTGCTGAAGAGTTCCCTTGGTCAAAGGTTTCAGTGTGTTCACTTTCTTCAGTCCAATTTCTTGAATATCCACCAATTCTTCAGATGGTTCACTTAATCTAGACTGTATATCCGTGCTGGGCCGCAAGCCAATCCCTACAGAAACAGTGGCAGACTCCTGCCCTTCTCTGGGGCTGAATGCTGGAACCAATTTTTCTTGCTTAATTTTTCTGTGTTCTCGTTTGAGTGATTCTTTCCGCACTGGTCGTCGGTCCAAATCTCCTTCTTTACCCACTTCTCTCCAGGGAGCCAACTCAGGTTGTTTTTTCAGGCCTAGACGCAGTTCCTCTTCCTCTTGACTGCTTCGTTTAACCTCTAACTTCTGCCTGTCTGTTCTTAAAGTTGGATCCGCAAAACGCCTCTTCCTAGCCTCCAGTTTGTCAATATCCATTGCATTTGGTGCATCAGTACACGGTTCGGGTTTGAGGTTCTTTTTATGCTTAATTTTCACTTCCTTATCCACAATTTCTATTTGGCTGGCAAGCAGTTTCTCTTTTAACATTTTTGGCCTAGTAGGGTCCGATTTTGACAGCTCTGTTTTTGTCTGATCAAGTCGTGTTAACTGTACTTTATTTTGTTCTGTAGGAGGAGATTTGACAACATCGTTCTCTGGCTTTCCTCTCGATTTCTCTAAAACCAAGGGTTCAATCACTTTTGTCTCTCTTTCCTTTACACGAGTTAACACCACACATGGAATTAAATCCAAACGATTTTTTGAAGCCCCTTCTTTCTCGGCTTTTTCTTTCCCTTGTTTTATTTTACCCTTTTGTCCATCAGGATTTAGATCCCTATCTATTTCCTGGTCTGTTTCAGAAGATGGGGAACTTGGAGTTGGTGGTTTCACCTTACGTAGTTTGAGCTTCTCAGTTTTCTCCTTCTTATCTGGTTTCTCCACTTCTGATTTTTCAATCTTTTTTGCCCTTTCTAATTTGTCAACTTTCTCTTTCCTTTGGGTCCGTTTATCGACTCTTTCAGGTTCAAACAGCCGATCTTTCTCTTTTTCATTTTTATCATAACGATCTGGTCGGATTTTGTCAGGCTTGTCAACTTTATCATATCGAGGAGGTGACAGTGAGCTGCAACTACCACTACGATCCGAGGATCGACTATATATTCTGCGTTCCGAGTCCATGCTGTCACTCTGATGCCTTTCTGACTGTGTTGGTGATGCACTGCAACTCTGAGCTCTTCTTGAATGTGTTGGGCTTTGGCTTCGTTCGCAAGTTCGCCTTTCATGATCTCGTTCTCTATCAGATTCGTAACGTTCTCTCTCTCTTTCCCTTTCTCGCTGTCTGTAACTATACTCCCTTATGTCCTGTTCATAGGGATCTCTGTAGTCTCTATACTCCCGTGGATCTTCATAATATCGAGGATCATAATAATCACCCTGGTAGGGATCCCATTCAGCATAAAAATCTCTACTTCTTGCACGATAGTCTCTATGAGGATCTTCAGGGAATACAGCAGCTGGACCCCTAACTGCATCAAAGTATGCTCGATCTGTAGGATATTCATGATATGATCCTCTCCGATCCTCCCTGTTAATTAAAGAAATGTACATCAATTCAAATGTCCATTTTTTAAACAAATCAATGGCAGTATAAAATTAATTTTCCATTTGTAAATAGGCCGACACCAAAATTAAATGCTCCAGATTTGAACCTTGTTTCATTAGCTACTCTCAAATGGAGGACCGCAGACAATTTTTTTCCCCACAGGCTACTGTTGACAGATACACTCAGCGATGGCCCAACATGAAGATTTGTGCTATTGAAGTTTTCTACCTCAACCCCTTTAAATCTGTTTTGTTTTGCCAGTTCTTATCAGTGCACGTGGCTGCCTGGAAAGTCTACCTTCTTGTACACAAATCTGCAAACTGTATAGGTTTGATCCTAACCTCTGACACTGAATTTGTGCAGTTCGCATGTTCTCCCTGTGGCCATGTGGGATTTCCCCCAGGTGCTCTGGTTTTCTCCCACACCCCAAAAATGTACTGGTAGGTTAACTGGCTAGTCTAAATTGTCCTTTCTACAGATGGGTGGCAGGGAAATCAGGGAAGAGTTAATGGGCATATGAGAGAGAACAGGTTACAGGGAAATGAGGTAATGGGATTGATGCAATTACTCTCAGAGGCAGCATTAACTCTATGGGTCAAATGGCCTACTTCCGTGTAATATGGAAAAGAAATAAAATGAAAGGGCAGCATTTGTAAGTTCCGATGTAGTGAAAGCCATTCCTGAAACAGGATAGCACAGATTGGCTTGCTCTGAAAACACTAACAAAGTGTGGGGAAAAAGTGAGGATTTTTTCTCATTCAACCACTGTAGCTCAGGGAACAAAAAAACTCTTAAATTGGGGAAAAGTGAAGTGGTTCATTGGTGAAGTTCCAAGACTGCATACGACACAAAAGGTAGAAAGGTTTCCCAAAAAACAATAAAAGCAGTGCACTTCCTACAGAACTGTTCCCATAACCCCTAGAGAACTAAGATTCAAGCAAGGAAATCATCAAATGCTCCACAGAAAATGCACTTATATATGGAGATGCAATATTTGCTGACTAGTAAAGGACCTAGAATTGATTAATCAACAAATCATGGAGTCACATAGCACAGAAACAAGCCCTTCAGCCCACTGAGTCCTATACGAATCTTATTTAATTCTCCCCATGCTGCTGTCAACTCCCTCAAAATAGTACCACTTATTTATGTGCTTGGGCAATTTACAGTGGCCAATTAACTTATTTATCTGCATATCTTTAGGATGTGGATGGAAGTGGGTGGAAACCCATGCTTTCATAGGGGCACGTGCAAGCTAAACACAGACTGTAACCGAGGTCAGGATTGAACCCAAATTGCTGGAGCTGTGAGGCAATGGTTCTACTTGCTGTGCTACTGCACTAATTTTATTTTGAAAGTATGTTACTATTTATTGATTTAATGCCTGCAATCTCTAAATAATTTATCTTTTGCTGTTGTAGGTTAAGATTCAAGTCCCATCACTTTTTTTTAAGTTTCTGCCTGACAATAGAAGACTCTCAAATGGATGAGAATTTTCATGAAGTCACTGAAGTGATTGTTTAAAACTCATTGTCTTCTTTTTACAATGTGTATTTTATTTATTTATATCAAAATAAACAGCTGCCAAACAGGTATCAAAATCCCAATGGTCATTTTGAATTTGGACACCACAAAATTTGATCAAAACTGAAGTGCAAGTTGAACACCAAAAAATGAATTAAAATCTTTAACCTGTGTAATATCTGAATTAGGGAAGAGAGAGAATTATATTTGACTACTACAGCCCTTGAATTATGATGGATATAGGAAAAACATAATCTAATTGCTAAAACAAAGCTTCCTCCAGAGTACTGCATTATACCAAGAATGCTTTTGAGTGGTATCTAAAATGTTACTGGTGTGCATGGGTCCACTAGAAACGTACCTCAAAAATATTATTAGAGGTTCTAGATTTTAAAGTTGTTAGATGAAAATAGTGCATATTATGAATAAACAATCTCCAGATTGAATATTCCTGTCATGACTGTTCACGTCTGATTGTCAAAGTTAATCGAAAATCCTGAGCTGATCAGTGTAATAAACCAAAAGTCTTTCACACTATAGTTTTCATCACTTCAAAAGTCCTAACAAACTTTAAAGGAAGATTCACTTGCCTTCTCTCAGCAAAGATTTCATAGAGATCTCTAATGTCTTGCCCAGAGACTTCCATTGAACGATAAAATGCCAACTGACTTTCACGATTTGCAAAATCCACCTTTAGGGAAGAAATCTCACTGTTAGCCATTAGAAGCTGAGACAATAGCTACTATACAAAAAAAATACAGAAATAGCTGAATATTCAACTGCAAAGTTGAACTGGCAGCAAATAGTATAGTTTTACATGCTTCTGGTTCTTGCAAGCATTAAACTGTTTCTCCAATTTGCTTGCCAACCACAATACCACTTTAAACTGCAGAATGCCAATAGAGTGTGCTTTTCAATGTTGTAAAATACCATTTTTTTTAATTTTCTGGGTTTTTTCTTCAGATTTAAACCAAATAATCCCCTTCAAAGTTGCTATTATTTCATGCTCTGGTTTTGCATATAAAACATTAGCATCTCATGCAATTCCACAGAACTGAGGAAGGCTTGGGATGGTTTGTGTGTGTGAAAGTGTGAGAAGACAGGGAACATAGCTATAAACATCTACCTGTGCTGAAAGACAGAGAGAAAGAGAGGAATTATAAGAATGAAGAGAACGTGCACTGTTAGAATCCCCATGAACTCTCTTATACTAACCTTTATTCTATTTCCTCCAATCTTCCTGCCCTTGGTCTCCTGCACCGCTGTCTGTGCGCATTCAATTTCATCGTACAACACCAGAGCCATTCCTTTCTGACGATCCAACACAATCTGTCCCAGGAGGTAAAGAAAGAAGTCAGCTAGTTCCCTGAACAGGAATGGCATGTAACTGATATATGGCAGAATCTCTCCAGAGTTTGTGTATTATGAGAAGGGCCAAGTTAGAATTGATGTTTGATATAATTTTCCTGTAAGAGAGCCATATGTAGAGTGGGCTAACAGAGCTCATATCAATAAAGATTATTGTGAAGGATGTTTTATGTAGCTTATTCGTGAGCAAGGAACCTGTAATAAAATGTTATTAGAGAAGCTGTGTATCAGAAAATGATATAGTGAATGACAAATTAAAGGAAGAGTTGAAGGTATAGAGAATGCTATATTGAAGAAGTAATGCATCATCTTACTACTTTTACATCATTTTATACCCAGAAGAAATTGGCTGAAATGATAATTATAATTTTCAAATAAGATTTGAACATACCATCTGTTTGATTCAATATCCTCTTAATAAAACAAATGAGAACCATTAGATTATTGTTGCTCCAAAACCCAGTTCCAAAATATAAGATGTGGAAAATCAAGACCACGTCCTCCAACATCACCCAGCACAGATTGTAACACCATGGCTCTCTTCTATTGTTCAGCTTCACATACCCCAATTCAAACAATGCAATGGTTCAATGTTGAGCAGTTCCTTGGTGCAAACATTCACCTTTCTAGAAAGATCTGGATTACTTTTCACTGCTAAAATATTAAATTGTTCTAAATGGACATATGGTCAATCAGCATCTGAAAGAGAAAAGTCAGTTCAATGGTTCAGGTGAAATCTTCATTAGAAACGAGATCTGACAAAGGACTTGCACCCAAAACATTGAACTATTTAATTTCCAATCTTTTTCATTTCAGATTCATTGTTTGCGAGCTGATTATTTGAACACAATGAAAAATAAGGAGAAAAAAAATTATAAAATAGGCCATTTTGATGTTGATATTACAGGGACAGACCTTAATCCTTTTAAATATTTTATTATTTAAACTGGCCAAAGAAGCAAATATAATCTTATTATGGAACTAAACAGTTTTAAAAAAGATTACACTTAAATACTCTGAAGAAAATTTCACAATATTTTAGGTACAATATAAAATTGAAAACTGATTAGATCAGTATGCTCATGCTATGCACTGAATATTATTTGCTCATATCAGAACATGAAATGTATAGAAGGAATATTTTGAAGGGGAAAAACGAAATTCAACAATTCGAAAAAAAATTCTTTTTGCTGCCAGTTGTTAATAATTTGTTATATGTAAATGAGCACTGCAACAAGGCACTTACTTTGAGCACAGGCCCATAACGACAGAAATGTCTGGACAAGTATTGTTCAGTAATATTTGAAGATAGACCATCCAGCCATACACAATTAGTTGGCATACTCTTTCCAAATCCCAGCTGAGGAGAATGAGAAATAGAGAGAAAAAGTATTTTAATTGTAACAAAACTCAATGGCCCGAATTCAATAAGACTAAGCTATATTGTAGATTTTCATTTTTGCTAACATAATTTATTTAATTGGCTCATGGCCAAAATTCACAACCACTATTTACCAATTACTTAGACTACACTATATGAAGATCTTCACTGGAGATAATTGGTACAGAAACATGATGCAAATCTGTACATGATTTATATTGTTCTGTGAACATCTTATTCATCTCACTTTCTTTCACATATAATTGAATCAATCATTACTTAGCAGCTGAAACAGGGATTCAGCTATTCAATTTCCTTATAGAACTGGCCTTCTGGGAAATACTCAAGCATGTTGGGATGGCATTCTAAATTTCCCTCACTCCGTTTGGGAATCTGCTATTCCTTTCCATTATGGCCGAGATAACTGCTCATAAGAGTACTGGCATTATTTTCTGTAACTCCAGGATATAATGTTCTGGAGTATTTACTCACTGTTTAAAATGCTCTGAAAAGCACACAAATATCTAATTTTTGCACTTGTACAGAAAACCTATTAAGGTCTGATAGGATGAATAACAGTAATTAATAAAGTACAGTACAAATGGTGGTGGAGGGGAGATGGTCATTCAAATTGTAGTACATAGGCAATGCTACCATGAAATAATTTTCGCTCTCTTTGGTCTATGCCTGCTGTATTCACTTGAAATAACTGAATTGCATCTCAACATTCTTGAGTGAATGTTTTATTCAGCTTCTATATTGGCATAATTATAGCTCAATAAAGTCACATTCATTCCATGTGATGATTAGATATTCTTACAAATATTCTTGCACTAACTAATTTGATACATTCTTACAAATTGCTTAGTTAAAGCCTTGCAAAATGCAAATTGATAAGTCTTGCTTTCAATTCCAATTACAAAATGCAAAAAACTGGCACTGTACCATATAGCGGGAAATAGTTACTTTGTTCTTGATTCTCCAGATGGTGAGCTCCTGATCTTAACTGAACCAAGTCAAGAAAAAAAAAAGCAATTTTCCAAATGGAAGTGAGAGAAATCTAAGGATAAATTGATTGGGGTAATATTTTGAATCAGATGCTTCAACCACAGAGGTCTGAAGTTTATCGGCAAATTTACTTCATCTATTGTTGTGTGACATATGGGAGAAGAAGAGGGTGCAAGGAAGGGGAAAGTAGAACAAATCAGTCTTCCAGCCTAGCCCAATGGATTCTTAATCAAAAAGTGCCAGGCTTCCCCATAGCTCAGTTCAATTTTGCTTGTCTGAACTCCATCAGAGAGAGTAACAGTAATGTTTGCTTTCACATACTGTTCAATCACAGCTCAGACAGGTTTACCAAAGGTAACACTAATTACATCCACAGACACATCTGCAGGTTGGACACTCTAGCTAATATGCCAAGGAGAACAATGTAAAACTTGGAGGGAGGAAAGAGAAAAGTAACTCAAGAAAACAGTGGGGAATATTACAAAAGTAAAGTTACAACAAAAAACAGTATACAAGAAATTGTTCAACAGAAAATTCTTACTAATATTTCACTGTGAATTCCTGATAAGTGAATATTCCTGATAAGCAAATGACTGTATTTCTCCTTCCTGACCTTGAGCCGATTATTTCCTAAGTACTCTCCGTCCATTTTCTTGATGGCTTTGCAGACACTTGCAATGTCACAGTACTGTAGGAAGGCGTATTGAGGAACCCCATTTACCTTCTTGATGTCAATATCCTGTCATTTTAAATAAAAAAAAAGACAATAGCATGGACTTTGAACTCTGGGCCTTTGCCTCATTTCAAAACCTATTCTTGGCAATTTTAATGTTTTGATATTAATTATTTATTCTTTGCACTTCTTATTAAAAGTAAGTTGTGCTGTAAAAAATTTCATCATTAAATAGTTGTTTTTATGTGGAACAGTAGTGCATAATATCAACCCACTATCATTTGCATTGGCCTCCCGAGCAGAAATGGGCAATTAGAACATTACTCAAGGAAACATTGTAATATACTTGAATTATAAGAGGAAGAGCATGTCCACAAGTATTGAGACACCTGCTTGGATAACACATTGCGTTTTTCCCCCTGCCCCCGCCCCACCCCATGCTTGAACTTGAAGACTTGGTACCAGTTAGGACTCAAACTCAACCTTTTTGACCTATAAACTATTTATAGTTCAATTTGGAAACCAGATTACTTCACATTAGTGGTGCAATTCGCTTGCGAATCTGATCCCAAGTTTTAATAATACATACTAACCAAGTATTGTATAGAATCCAATATATTCTGGAAAATAAACGATGAAATGTGAATCATTCCAGGCTCTTTAAAAACCTTTGCCTATATCCTACACCCCACCAGGTCATACTCATGCGAAATCCTGCCCCTTTGCTCACCTCCACTGGTTCTGGAAGCCCCAATGCTTCCAATTTAAAATTCTCAGTCATGTTTAAAGCTATTCACAATCTCAGCTGGCTTTTTCTACTCTCACAGTTTCAATTAATAAATCAGGCAGGTTGACCAGTGCTTTGAAATACTGCAGGCCTTTCCAAATCAGATATTTGGAGTTTGCAGATAGCTGACACAGTTTCAACCTTTCAGCATCACGTACATTGACTTGGAATCAATTTGACCCAGCTTACCAGTTTTGCCCAGCTCCCAGGAGGACTCATAATGTGGCAATTAGATTACCAAAATTAAGACAAGTGCAAAACAAACAACAAATATGGTTTATTCTCCAAAAAAAAACAAGATTAAATACAAATCACAGAAGTTATTAGTTAATGTTCTGTAACAAATATCTCCCCTGCAAAAATTATGGAAGATAATCAAGATGATGAATAATTAGAACGTAACTAATTTTATATAGCCTGATACGCTTCCATGTCAAGAGTTCATAGAAAATCCTGTCATCTTGATATTGACCAACCCAACAGGGTACATACCACAATCTCCCCAAAGCGTTCAAAGATGTTTCGAAGATCTCCGTAGGTTGTGGTTTTCTCCAAGTTTCCAATAAATAATGTTCTTGTGGCCTTGGGATGAAACTCATCTATTCGGTCATCCAGTGGTCGAAATTCATTCTCACTTTCCGTTTCTGCAAGGGGACCCAAACAAAACAAAAATTCGAAAATATATTATGTCACCAGCATCAAAACATTATTCATGCGAACTCTTCACACTTGTAGTGTGACTATGCAGTATACATTATGTTCGTGTGGTCATGCAGTTACCTCCTATTCTTCAATCCTCAAATGCTTTAACTAAGGTATAACTGGCTAAAGAGCTCTGCTGTGTCATCTATCTATCAAATAGACTGATTTCACTCTACCATTGGTAACCCTTTCTCCATCACCTGTGGTCCATTTTCCTGCTGTGGATATATTTGGAGACTTCTTTATATACTGTAATGAAATTGTGCTGCAGCAAAAACTCAGTGCTGTTCCCTGTATTTATTTCCAGTATAAGCAAGGAAACTCTATCAAAAGCACAGTTATTACAGAATCCATAGTTAAGTGAAAATGCTTTCAAAACTACAGATTCTACAGTTTAGTTGAACCATTGCCCCTACACTTCTACCCCACACTGCCCAATCAATAATTTTCATTTAAGGATAGGACTGAAACCAGCAGCCTAAATGGGGAACTGTGCACACAGATCCACCTGGTGGTGCACTGTGTTACAGCATTTCTCAATGAAACAAATAATACTCTAACAGGACTTGGTAGAGTTGTTTCCATATCAACGTGCTTAGAACCAGGGTTGAATCTTAAAATAAGTTGGACAGAAATGAGAAGAAATGCCTTCAACCCAGAGGGTATGAAGTCGTTGGAATTCTCTACTCAAGCAGGGTGTGGGGCCTCAGTCAGTAAGTACATTCAAGACAGAGATTGCTACATTTTTGTTTATTAATGGAATCAAGGGACACAAAATTATGGTGGAAAGTGGGTTTCAGGCAAAATATGATCTGCGATCTTATTGCGTAGCAGGATTGAGGAAGGACTAAAAGGGCAACTTTTTTTTGTGTCCAAGAATGGCCCCTTAGCAGGACACAGGCTGGGATTGTAACAGTCAGTGAATTTAATTGACTAAAACTAATTTAAGCTCATGCACCTCTCATCTCTTCAGCAAGGTAACAGGCAATGTACTACAGTTCCTATGTAATTTAACTAATTTAAAACACAATTGTTCCTTGCTTTCATCAAGTCTTTGACACAACCATGCTCTCTCAAAACTCAGTGCTGCTCAGTAAACACCTACCTGGGCCAGTCCAAGCAGTGACTTCAATCTGCATGCCAAAAAATAACTTCCCCTTGGATGCATTCATAGCCTTCTCCTGATCTTCTTGTTGTCGAAAGAAAACAAGGCCATAGCGCTCTTCAGAAGCACCATGGATCTGCACAGATGTTACCTTCCCATACTTCTTAAATTCGTGGAATAGACCATCTTTAAGGCTTGTGTCTAAATGCAAAAATAAACATTTTCAATACAATGTTGTTCACATGATGCAAAATATCATTTTTCTTTAGTTCAATTAGTAATCAACAGAATCTCCAATTTTACAGGTGCTTACATCTAGTATGCTCTTCTGATTTGAAATGGTAGACACTCCTGGCTTTCAGAGATTCTCAGATGAGAGCTACCAAAATGATCTGAAAGTATGGAGAGCACTGGCCATGCTGCAGGCAGCAGACAAACATTACAACCCCTGCAAAATGAAATGGAGGGGAAGTTGGACTAAGAGAGGATTTGACCTGCTACTTGTATCCAATAATTATAATGGCAGAGCTTTGCTCAATTTTAAGCCAGATTTTTGCCCTTCTTTTCAATAATATTCCTAACTTAAGTAGAAAATAACATTTGGAGAGACAACATTTGGAGAAATGCAAAGAGCTAAATTGAAATGAGGATTCAAAAAGAAATCCTCAATTTTATATTAGTAATTTATATAAAAGTAATTATGGCACAAAATGGCATCCCTAAATTAAGCAAGTGTGACAGGTTCTATTAAATTCTCCTGTTGAATAGAAACAGACATCAGATTTATTACAGGTTCGGATTCTAACTTCGATACATGGCTGTGACACCGATATTTATAATTTCAACGTATTCAAGAAATATAGTAATAACAAAAAAGAATTCCCAATTTTAGCATTTCAAAAGATTAAAACTTCTCTTTAAAAAGAGATATAATATTAAGAAACCAATTAACTTTGGGTTGTGGAATTAAAACACAGTATTCAACTATGTGATAAACATTTCAAGTTTGGAGTTATAAGCTTTTAGCACTGATCATTATATAATCTCAAATCCAAGTAACTTCTGAGTTTGTTTCTTCCACACATGCTTTCAGTTTTGAAAATATCTTTGTCAGTCTCACTGAAGTGAATGGACTGAGGACGAAAATAAACAAGTGCATTTTTTCTAAAGAGTCCCTTGAATCCATTGATATACAAAAATCTAGCAATCTCTATCTTGAATGTACTTACTGACTGAGCCCCCACACCCTGCTTGAGTAGAGAATTCCGATTACTTCATTTTTTTCTAAAAGATATGCACCTAATTTTTTTCCCCCTCGCTCTTCTGCTAATTGTTTTTCCTCTACATCTGAAGAGATTCATTCTTTGCTGGGGTACAACTGTATGATGGCTTCTAGCACATGCACAAATTGTTATTTTTCGTGTGTACCTAATGCATTAAATATTGGCAGGTTATTCACTAATCGCCCACTCCTATCTCATGTTCACAAATGTAATTCTGGCAGAAACAACGATCAGGAGCAGGAAATGTCCAATTTTCTGTCCATAACATGGGTGTTTTTAGGACCAAATATAGACCTACAATTACCATCATGGCTGAATTCATCCTATTAAGCAAAGGATTCCAAAGACTTTTGGGGGCTCCATTTTAAAATACTCACACATTTCTAAATCCCTCCCATAGCTTCACCACATTTTGTTTTGCATTCTCCTCTAGCCCACAAACACTCTGAAAAATTTGCACTCTTCCAATTCTGGCCTTGATAATGTGCCAATGTTTAGAACTGACATACATTTGACTGCTAAAGGTCAAACTCTGTAAATACCTCCCTAAACCTCTGTCTCAATTCTTCCTTAAGACATTCCTTTAAGCCTTGCCCTTTGAGCCAGGTGTTGTACTTGTGGCTCAGTGCGAAATGTTGTTTGATTGTGCTCCTGTAAAGTACTCTGGGCATTTTACTACATTAAAAGCATTGCATGAATAAAAACTGTCACTGTATCAATCATCTACTCAGTGACTTAACTGCTATTAATGTGCCTCTGCCTGAAGTATGTTCTAACGTTTTGTCAATTTCATTTCTATTTGCAATGCAAAATCTACACCCATTAGATCAAAATTTGGTACAAACTGAAGAACATTTTTAAAATCAATTATGCTTAATTTATTTTTATTTTCACATATCTGACCAAGAAGACAATAGCACATTGGATATACTTTTATTTATCTCGGTCTCTACATACAAATTGCAAAATTACCCATTCACACGAACCTCATTTTATTCTTCCCACAATCTCATCAACTTCCAAGGTTCTATCACTCAGCTGCACACCGGATGTAACTTACTGTGACTAGTTAACTTACCAACAATTATCCCAAAAAGAAATGAAGAAATCACAATGAATACAGAGAAGTTGCCATCTGTTAATTTAAATCAAATTGAAATGCCAGTGATTTAAAACTTCTAATTCGAAGAACTTCTCTTTCCTGCAGTTACAATGTCATTGATATTTTGTGATAGACATACATTAGGTATTCCATTAAATTGGATCAAAATGATGTCCAAATACAGCTTTCCTAGCATTTTCTAAAATCCAATATTGTTATTTTTTTAAAAATGTACTTGCTGTTGGGTGCCAGGCAATTTCTTCAAACTTATCAAATATTTTCTAGAATAGGACTGCCATTAGATTTCTGAACCGTTCGTCATTGGATTTGTGAAGTCCATGAACACTACCTCATTATTCCTCTTTTGCACCATTTTATTTATTTATTGGTAACTTATAGTAATTTTTATTTCTTGCACTGTACTGCTGCCACAAAACAACAAATTTCACAACATACAGTATGTCAGTGATAATAAAACTGATTCTGACAAATGGAAGAAACTTTTCAAATGATGTGTTTACTCACCAGTAGAACGGACTGGCAAATTTTGGACCTTGATTCCATAGCTCTTGCGTGGTTCATCCTTTTCCACAGGTGTTGGGAGTTGAACTGGTGGTGCAGGGACTGCAGCAGACTGAACGGATCTTGCTGGAGACTCGTCACTGGAACTGCTGCTTGAATCACTACTGTGAAAAGCAAAGCTACTGGTTAGATTTGACCAACTGTGTTCCACATTACAGAAAATATGAGTACGTTCCCATTATAGCTGCAGACTAAACAACATCCAACTTATTTATATCTATCCTACAATCTCAATCCTGTTGCTATGGAGAGAGCTCATGCTTCCCCAAAGATACAAAGCAGTAAATAAAAATTAACTTAGCGGCTCTTATAGTCAAGGTTAGAGTGGCGGCAACAATGATCTATCTATAAGTAGGTCATGCACTCACTCAGATAAAAATGTTTTGTTCAGGTTAGTAGAAATGTACATCAAATGTCTTAAACTTTTTTAAGTGTAATGATTTTTTGAAATACAGTATTATGATAAATCAATAAGCCATTCTTTTATAAAAAGGCTTGGTCCATTTCACATCAATGTTATTCAATCAGGAGAATGTCTTTCTACATGTAGTACTTTGCAGTGCATTATCATGTCTCTTTACAAATACCAAAATGTGTTTAAGGAATACAAATAACATACTGCGGCACAATTTATGAATTCCCATCAGGCTAACCATATGTGCGTGCTACTCATATTTTGAGTATCAATGGGATTTCTCCAGCTATAACATTTTTTAAGCATTCAAATTAACAGTTTATTGTATTATAGCAACCAAATTTCAACTTTTCTTCTTTTATCTATACTCAGCATGGATTAGAAAGTGTTAACCCATTTATTAAAAAAAGCTTTAGAATCTAAGCGCAGTTGAACAATTGGTAGTGGGGAAGAAATTTTCAAAAAGCCGATAAACATAAGTAATAGATATAAACTGATAGACTCCACGCACACAGTTTGAAGAAACAAGGTAAACACAATTATGTTCCAAATAATATTGGAAGTCCATTGAAACCCCTGTCCCAAGTACTGTATGAGTGAAACTGATTTCCAACAAAAGTTGTGGTTGTGTCAATCAGTTCCTTCAAAAAGGAGAACTGGTTGGTAATAAGAAAGGAGATTATAGAAAGGAGTATGATTAAAATAATTATTTGCGTGCTAACCAACGAAAACACCATGCAATACACAGAACCAAGTGATCACATTAAACCTATGCAGTACTATGATACCTTGTCATGAGTAGTGGTAGACAACTAAAGAGCTAACAAGAAGAGGTAGCACCAAGATCATCCCCATTTTCAACAATGGTGAGGTCCAACATACGAGTCCTGAATAAAAGGCTGAAGCATATATAACCATGTTCAGCCAGAAGTGCCAAATAGATGATCTATTTTGGTTCCTCCCAAGATCGCCACCATCACAGAAGCTGGTCTCATGGTATTCTGATTCACTCCACTTTATGTAAAGAAACAGCTGTGAGCATCAAATTGAGCAAAGACCAGAAAATATCTCAGCTATAGTACTGAAGACTGGCACTCCAGATCTATCTCTGTTCCAGCCAAGCTGATCCAGTACAGTTACAAAACTGGCATCAACACAATAATGTAGAAAATTGCTCAGGTATGCAGAAACTGCAGAACAAACCCAAGAAGACCAACTAGTGTTCAATCAATCTATCTACTCTCGATGATCAAGAAGTGATGGAAGCCATCACCAACAGTGCTATCAAGTGGCAGTTAGTCAGCAGTGGAATCATCTGGCTCCAGATCTCATAACAATCATGTTTTAAACATGGTCTAAAGAGCTGAATGCCAGAAGTGAATGAGAGTTCTGCCCTTATCATCAATGCAGTATTTGACATTGTGTAGCATCAATGTGCTCTGGTAAAACTGGAATCAATGAGCATCAAGGGGACAACACTCCAATGGTTTGAGTCATAACTTGCATGGTTGTGGCTATCTGAGGTCAATCATACCAGCTCCAGGGCATCGCTGCAGGAGTTCCTCAGGGCAGTGTTCTAGACCTAAGCAACTGCACCTGCTTCATCAATGACTATCCTTCTAATCATAAGGTCAGAAGTGGTGACGTTTGCTGATGATTGCGCAATATTCAATTCCATTTGCAACTTCTCTGCGAATGAAGCAGCCCATGCCTGTAGGCAGCAAGGCCCAGACAACATTTAGGCATTGGCTAATAGTGGCAAATAACATTTGTGAGACAGTAGAGTCAGGCAATGACCACCTCCAAGAAAAGAACATCTGACTATCTATCCTCGACTTTCAATGGCATTACCATTGCCAAGTCTCCCAAGCTTCAATATACTGGAGGGTCACCACTGACCAACCACACTCAATTAATTAGACTAGCCACACAAGTAATGTGGCTACATGAGCACGTCAGAAATTCAGTTCCTTGTGATATTGAAGTCCTGCACTCCAGATCTAGCTGTGGTCTAGCCAAGACTGTGTTGAGATCTGGAGCTGATCAGTACCCGAATGATTCACCTCCCAACATCCCTTGGCCTTTCCACCATCTACAAGGCACAAGTGATGAGCTTGATGAATACTTTTCACATTCAACATGAATGCAGTAGCAGGAATTCCTCAGAAGCCTGACACCATCCAAGCCCACGATTGGCACTCCATCAGACTAGCTAATATTCAGTCCCTCCACTCGTGGTATACAGTGGCTGCAATGTGTACCATCTAGGTTCTTCCGACACATCCGAAACTTGTGACCTCTGGCACCAAGAAGGACAAGGGTAAATTGGTAAACTAGCTTATTATTGTCATGTGTACCAAGGTACAGTGAAAAACTTTGTTTTGCATGCTATCCATACATATCATTTTATCACATCAGTACATTAGGTAGTACAAGGAAATAGCAATAACAGAATGCAAAGTATAGTGTTACAGTTACAGAGAAAGTGCAGTGCAGGCAGACAATAAGGTGCAAGGCCATGAGTTCAAGAGTCCATCTTATTGTACGAGGCGACCGTTCAACAGTCTTACAACAGCAGGATAGAAGCTGTACTTGAGCCTGGTGGTACGCGCTTTCAGGCTCTTGTATATTTTGCCTGATGGGAGGGGGAGTACTGGGGTGGGTGGGGTCTTTGATTATGTCGGCTGCTTTACCGAGGCAGCGAGAAGTGTAGAGTCTATGGAGGGGAGGCTGTTTTCCATGATGTGTTGAGCTGTATTCACAACTCTCTGCAGTTTCTTGCAGTCTCGGGCAGACCAGTTGCCATACCAAGCCGTGATGTATCCAGACAGGATGCTTTCTATGGTGCACCTATTGTTGAGGGTCAACAGGGACATGCTGAATTTCTTTAGCCTCCTGAGGAAGAAGAGGCATTGTTGTGCTTTCTTGACCATGGCGTCTACATGGCTGGAATAGGACAGGCTATTGGTGATAGTCGCTCCCAAGAACTTGAAGCTCTCAACCTCAGCGCAGTTGATGTAAACAGGAGCATGTGCACCACCCCCCCTTCCTGAAGTCAATAACCAGCTCTTTTGTTTTGCTGACACTGATGGAAAGGTTGTTGTCATGACACCATGCTACTTGGCTCTCTATATCCTTCCTGTACTCCGACTCATCGTTATTTGAGATTTGGCCATTACAGTGGTGTCATCTGCAAGCTTGTAGATGGAGCTAGAACAGAATCTGGCCAAACCGTCGTGAGTGTATAGGGAGTAATGTAGGGGGCTGAGGACACAGCCTTGTGGGGCACTAGTGTTGAGGTTAATCGTGGTGGAGGTGTTGCTGCCTACCCTTATTGATTGCAGTTTGTTGGCCTGGAAGTCAAGTATCCAGTTGCAAAGGGAGGTGTTGAGCCCGTTGTCTTGGAGTTGGGAGATGACGTTGCTTGTAATTATGGTATTTAAGGCGGAGTTGTAGTCAATAAACAGTAGTCTGACATAGGTGTCTTTACTATCCAGATGCTCCAGAGATGAGTGTAGGACCAGGGAGATGGTATCTGCTGTGGACCTGTTTTGGTGGTAGGCGTAGCGCAGTGGGTTGAGGCTGCCTGGAAGGCTGGAGTTGATGTGTGCTGTGACCAGCCTCTCGAAGCGCTTCATGATGGTGGATGTCAGACCCACCTGGCGGTAGTCGTTAAGGCACGTTACCTAATTTTTCTTTGGTATTGGGACAATAGTGGTCTTTTTTAAAGCAGATGGGTACCTCAGATTGAAGTAGGGAGAGGTTAAAAATGTCTGCAAATACCCCTGCCAGCTAATCTGCACAGGATCTAAGTACATGGCTGGGGACTCCATCCAAGCCAAATGCTTTCCATGAGTTCACTTTCCGGAAGACTGATCTGATGTCTGCAACGGTGACTGTGGGTACAGGTGTATTGGAGGTTGTCAGGGCAGGTGGTGACATTGCATTCCTCCTCTGTTCAAAACGAGCATAGAATGATGCATGGGAGCATCACACCTGCAGGTTCCCCTCCAAGTCACGCAATATCCTGACTTGGAAATATATCGCTAGTTCTACATTGTTGCCAGTTCTAAATACCAGAACTCCCTGCCCAACTGCACTATGCGAGTATCTATACCAAATGGACTGCAGCAGTTCACCTCTACAGTTTCAAGGGCAATTAGGATAGGCAAAGCCCAGTTCCTGAAAAAAGTATATTGCATGGTACTAAACTTGCACACAAACAGAGAGGAGGGATGGAAGAGGGTTTATGGAAGATGGATGAATGATGAAGGTGTGAAATTGGGACAAATAATCTGGTTATATACTTAAATAACTTTCAAATTCAAGGATTCCACATCATTCACTCAGGTTAATCTTGTGGGTTGGAGACCATAATAAAGTTTATATAGATTGTGAAAGCAGCAATTTCATAGAGACTACAGAATACTTCTTATTTGATAACAAAAAATACTGATGTTGAAAACTTGAAATGGATCAGAAAATCCTGAACATACTGCAGGTCAAGCAGCATCTGTGGAGACAGAAACAGAGTTAATGTTTCAGATCAATTACTTCTCATCAGAATTGCTGCCTGATCTGCTGAATATTTCCAAAATTTTATTTTTTATTTCTGTTTTTAAATTATTTTTTTTAAAAAAAGTCATTCTATATCTTAACTATTTGCTTAATTGTTTTAAAATCACAGATGTGAATCAGACATATAGAGAAGATAATCAGCCAAGAAAAATGAGGTAGAATGCTAAGTATGAAGAATAATTTGTGTAGTGCTATTAACAAGTCAAATTAATTGCTAACACCAAATAAAAGGAAGATAACACATTATCTAACATCATTCTGAAAATGTATAAGTATTGAATAATGTTTCAAAAATTAATTACCGACTTGAGTATTCACATAAGAAGCTTTAAGGATCAACTACTGAAGCTTGTGATGTTACTGAAGAAGAGGACATATTACTTCCAAAGTAATTTAAGTGAATTAAGTTTCTCAATGTATCAGAAGGCAAGAAATTGAAATTAAAAGCCAACTGCATTTTTGTCTGGAGGATATGCAAAAAATCAGAAGGTATGTTCCTGTAAATATGTATCTGCCTACATTAACTCCAGGATTATGGACTGTTTCAAAATTTCAACATTTCAATCTAAAATATGCTTATTCAGTGGAAGTAAAATTACTTTAAATCATTTCAGAATTTTGTAGACTGGATGCTCTTTTCAACTATCTGCTTGACTAACACTGATCAGATTAAATGTATTCTAAATGAACAGTTTTCTCATAGGTTCAAAATAATATGCAAAGTTATCTACTATGAATTTATATTGATTTGTCACTAACTCATGCATACAAGTAAAAAAATTAAAAACAACATGCTGAAGTGGCATGATTACTCCATACAATTCAACTCTGCACCTCAATGAGTGGTATCCAAGATACTCATCAATTTCCAGCAGTGCTGTCATATTATACTCAAAGCAGCTGCAAGGTCAGATCACGTCAGGCTGCTTACACCTAAACCAGCTGGAAGATTATTTCACAGCAGAGCTATAAAAGTCAACAAGCAACCGATTTTTTGCATAGTATATAGTGGCATGTAGCCAGAAATTACTGAAAACTTTTACAATGCAGTTCTACTAAAGGCTCAGAGATAGGAACTATTCTACACTCTTCTGGTTCTAAGAATGCTTACTACAATATTCATTTCATTTAGAAATTCTCAAATCATATTTATTCATTATTTTTTCTCGATTATGACTAACCTATGTTTACTTGCTAACTTTTAAAATGTCTACATAAAATTTCAGCAACAGCTGATCAGAATCTTAGATATATAACAGCCACCATACACATACATCAGAAAAAAATAACCAATTTGTCCACCCAAAATACTTTTCCATCCACATCTGCTGCTGGTATAAATCTAACTTTTTTGAAACTTACTCTCCCAAGTAGTACTCCTCAACGTTATGAAATATATGGTACAACTCACTTAACAATAATAATTTAATATAACTGCCTCATAAGCAAAAACACAGCTAAAATATCCATAGAAAGATTCTGCGCTCCATAAGCTCTTAAATTGAAATAGGTTACTTTTCTGTTTATACATTAGCATTGTTTCAAAACCAGTTTGGTTTCATTAATAAGTCATGGAAAGAGAACAAAACATTTTCTTCATTTTTCATTGACAAAACTGTAAATCTGTTTATATGATGAAACAAAGGGCAACAATGCACTTCAAAACATGTCTACAATTGTTCTCCAACTAAGTTCTGGCAAGGTAAAGGCATCCTTTCTCTTTAAACAAACACAAGTTTTACCAATAACCATTATAACATAAACACAATCTCCTTTTCAATCCAAAAAGACACAGTAAACAGAGAAGTGATGCCTTCTATATGTCTTTAACAGTGTTAAAAGCAAATTGCCATTGTGAGGAATGCCTGCATGTTTAACTCTGCTGATTCAGGATTTTGGCATATCATATTTGCAGTCTGGGATCAAGCTGCCCTTTTGAAAACCCCACCGTTTAGAGTAACTCAGCAGCTGAATCAGAGAATTGATTTGGTTCCTGAATCAGCACTAAATAGAACAACACTAAACACACTAAATTCAGATAAACAAAAACTCATCCAAAATATTGAACATTTGTTTATTTCAAACAATCAAGTTACACAAGCAGAAATATTCCTGGCAATATTATGTGTGCATTAGAATAGCCACAGAAATGTCAACATTTCATAATCAATTCTTCCCAAAGAATCTTCCATTTAAACTGAGACTCCGGTTTTCCTACAAAATATATATAAGTGGGGCAATTAAACATCTAGTCTATATATCAACAGGAGAATTAAAACTAGATAATTAATTCAAAATCAGTTTTGACTGAAACTAGATACATTTATGAACAAACAAATTCATTAATTAAATTCTACTAGAAACAAGCTGCCAGCAATATTCCAACATCATGAAAGTGTCAGTTTTCCTTCTTACAGAATCAGTATTGTAAAGTCAATTTCTTCAGTTCACCCATCTGATATAATGGATTTTTGAACAGATTGATATGAAACTAGTTAATCTTTCAGCAGAAATAGGTTAAATCTACAAGGATCAATTTTGATTCAGTTACATTTACAACCTGCCTACCAACAAGAGCTTGCATTTTGTGCCAAAGATACAAAAAAGGTACCATACTGCATTCTCACAATGTCTCACAGCATGTAAAATGGTATCTTCTGATGAATCTCTACTATTTTTTAAAAATATTACATATTTTCAGTTTTAGATGGAGTTATCTTTGAATGAACAAAAGTTATTAATTAGTAATTAATTTGCAGGAAGAACCAGTGGCTGTCATTGGGAAAATCAATTAGACGCTTTATTGCAGCAAACACAAATTCTCAAGAAATCTGTGCAATATCTGTTCCAACTCAGCATAAAGTATTCATTTTAAAAATGCAACTTGTTTTCAGAGTTGGTTTCAGGTAAGAGAATTCCATAACCTAAACAAAATCAGGCACAATATTTCCTATCCTCTTATTTTTAAAAACTGGAACATTCTTGATATTCATATACATTATCATTCAGGAATTGTAGGCAATAGTTAATGATACAGTAGATGAAAATAAAAATAAAACTGGAAATGCTGGAAATCTAAAATAAAAACAGAAAACACTGAAAAACCTCAGCAGGTCAGTTAATGGTACAGTTCTGGTGCAGCTAAATGACAGTATTTTGTACAAAATTTATTATTCCACAACTCAGTTGATAGCACACTCACTTCTGAGTCATTCGAGAGATTTAAGCATTAGATTTAATCTATCTGATGTTCTAGTACTTCACTACTACTTTGTCAGACATACCATCTTGTGGATGAGATGCTCTCTCTGGTCCATATGACAGATTCCATAGCACTATTTTGAGGAAGGGTATGAAAATTATCCCCAGTCCTCTGACCAATATTTATCCTTCTATCAACATTACCAAAACATATTTGATCATCATCCTATTTTTTTTGTAAGAGCTTGCTTTTCACGAATTGATGGCTTTTACAAATCACTACAATTCAGAAGTACTTTTATTAAGAACTTGGGCATCCTGAGATCATGAAAGGTGCTTTACAAATGTAAGTTCTTTCTTTTTCTTCAGTAGTTTGTTTTAAATAGATTAAAAATAGGTTGAATGAATGGTTGTAGAGTATAGGAATACAGGAACAGAACTTGAATATGCATCATTCATATAAACTGTATGGATCTTGAATCATTGATAAAGATTAGCTGAAACCAAACACTGATCCTTATGCCACCTTGCTACTTACACTCTGCATCCTCTATTTTCCATATTTTGTCATTCTGAACTCTCAATTTCTCCTCTAGCTCCCAGTTTGGTGTATCAGAACCAATTTAGAGGTAAAACAATGATGTTACAGCAGGTTTAGACCAAGGTCTTTATTTGCTTTCCTTGGCCTCTTCCGAACTACAATTTAAACTGGAGGGACTGAAGCACAAACTCCAGAGATGGAAGAGGTTCATTGTCTACAGACCTGAAAATACCACTAAGTCATGCATAATTAGTACAGCTGAGGTATTACAAAAAGAGTGCTTAGGAACTCCACTGTGAAATTAAACACAGCCACCCAACACTGAAAAAGAATCTAAATATTGTTACAATGTTTTTCTTCTGCTCAAAAATAGACAGGGTATCAAATTTCATTCTTTATTATTTGATAATTTTTTTCAACAGTCCAATGCCAACAATATGGCCAGCCAAGTAGATAGTATTCAAAATGCTATAAAGGATTAACTCTAAAAAGTTTTAATTGGAAATGATATAACATGATCAACACCTGACTTTAAAGTCACTGTTGAGTCAAGCAGTGAAATCTTCCATACTGACCCAGGACAATCACAAGGATACTTCAAAAGTTGATTTACTCCCTAAATTAAGGAAACTTAACGTGTTCCCCCAACTCTAAGATGTTAATAGTATACCTTTCAGCAGAAGTGGCCTAGATTATAAGTTGCACTTATTTTCTGCACGGCAGCATTTAGTCCGTGACATTCTGTAATGGTCACCAGAAAAATATTTGCTCTAATGTATATTTAATGGAGGAATTTTAGTATTTTCATAAAATTACCAGTTTATGTTTGTGTGCATTAAGGTCCCTGATCCAGAAGATTAAGGTACATGGGATCCATGGTGATTTGGTAGATTGGATTCAAAAATGGCTTGGGGCTTGGCCATAGCAGACAAGAGAGTAGCGGTGCAGGGGTGTTATTCTGACTGAAGGTCTGCAGGGCTTAGTGCTGGGACTTCTGTTGTTTACATAAATGATTTGGACAAAAATGTCAGTGGGCTGATTAGTAAGTCTGCAGACTACACAAAAATTGGTGGAGTTGTGGATAGTGAGGAAGGTTGTCGAAGGATACAGCAGGATAAAAGTCAGTTGCAAATAAGGGTGGAGAAATGGAACATGTAATCCAAACAACTGAGGTGTTGCATTTTGGCAACTCAAATGTAAGAAGAAAGTATACAGTAAATGGTAGGACCCTTACGAGCATTGATGTACAGAGGGATGTTGGGGTGCAATACCAGAGCTCCCCGAAAGTGGCAACACAAGTAGATAAGGTGGGAGAAAAAGGCATACGGCATACTTGCCTTCATTGATCAGAGGAATGAGTATGAAAGTTGGCAAGTCATGTTGCAGCTGTACAAAACTTTGGTTAGGCCACATTTGGAGTATCATATGCAGTTCTCTTAGCTGCATTACAGTAAACATGTAGAGGCTTTGGAAAGGGTGCAGAAGAGGTTCACCATGATGTTGCCTGGATTAGAGAGTATTAGCTGTAAGGAGAGGTTATACAAACTTGGATTGTTTTCTCTGGAGCATCGATGGCTTAGGGGGTGACCTGACAGAAGCATATAAAATTATGAGAGCCATAGATAGGGTAAGGTAGTCAGGATACTTTGTCCTGGGTGGAAATATCAAATATTAGAGGGCATAGCTTTAAGGTGAGAGTGAGAAAGTTTAAAGAAGACACAAGAGACTGTAGATGCTGGAATCTGGAAAGTTTAAAGGAGATAGGTAGATATGTGAGGTAATTTTTTTATATAGAGTGGCAGGTGCCATAACAACATTTAAGAGGCATTCAGACAGGCACATGAACAGGCAGGGAATGCAGGGATACGTGCAGGCAGATGGAATTAGTTTAAATTGGCATCATGATCGGCACAGACATCGTGGGTCAAAGGGCCTGTTCTTGTACTGTACTGTTCTATGACCAATGTAACATAAAACTTTTACAATCTTACCATTACTGACTTTCTACTCCCAGGACTGTCCGAAGTTCTAATGTAGTCAATACAGTGATCCAGTCCAGTGAAATAAATAAATTTCATTACATGGCTTCTTAAATTAGAAAGATATCCATACTTCACACAAGCTTAATGAAAAACTTAGATTAAATAGAACAATAAGAACATTGATTCACACCTCAAGCAAGAACTTTTTTGATCTACACTTTTTTTTAAAGATATTTTTTACAGTTTTATTTCATGTGCAGTTCTACAACGTGAGCTTTTCAAAAAAAAACAAAGCCCCTGCAATTAATTTTCAAGAAGAGTTCACATGCTTAATGGACTCAAAATTCCACAAATCCAGAAAGTGTGTGCTGGCCAAGGTGACCCTGCAAACATCAACTAAAGACCAGACAGACCAATGAACAGCAAGAAGTTCTTTCAGCTTTACAGAGAAGGGGGATGGGTGTAGAAAATAAAGGAAATATCTATGACAGGGTGGAAAGCAAGAAAGACTAAATATCCAAGCAGTGCCCTTGGCTGAGAGAGGTCGATGAAGGTTTGTTGATTTATTTAGAAGAGTAGTAAATAGAGAGAGCTGAATGAGAACTGGAGAGAGGGGGCAATAAAACCATGCTGGAACTGTGAGACAGAGAACAATGCAGATACTAGAAATCGGAAACAAAACAATGCTGGAAATGCCCAACAGGTTAGGCAGCATCTGCAGAGAGTGAAAACTGAGTGAATGTTATGGGTTGTTGGCTTTTCAGCAGAACTGGCTGGTTCTGACACAAATGGTGCCAAAAGCTCCATTGTCCCACCATGCCATTATGTCATTTTACATCATGCAAGTTACTGCCCAAATTGTATTTGAGTTGAAGGATATAGGAAAAACTTAATAACCTTGCACATCTAGTATGATCTGGAACACTGTATTCAATCTTCAATCCATGATCTGATGCAACCTGCAGGATGCATTTTACCTGAATGATATCCTGGACAAACATGTTTGGCTTGTCAAAGGTATCTCTAGTACAAACATAAATAATACATCAGAGATCTTTAAGTCCTCAAAGTAAAGCAGAATTATGCCATGCATCAAGTCCTACTCCAGGAATTGCTCAAATACACACACATCAAATGGTAGTAAGTACCTAAAAATGTGACATCAAGAACACTGGAAATGCAAGCCGTTGAAAAGATGCATTAAAAGGAACAGTTAGATAAATACACAAGCAAAAATGGAAAAAGATATGGAGCACCTGGGCCGATTGCCTTTTTCTGGAATTTCATGCATCTGATATCCTCCTCAGTAAACCATACTATTTCTGGCACTGTTTATTTGAGAAAATTCTCCACATTTATAATACCTATTTTCAACAAAAAAACTGAAATATGCAAGGTAAATAAACCTCCTCTATGTCAAGAACAGTTTTATACATCCAAATGTAGATGTTCCTGAATAGAAGTTTAAATATAACATTGCTCAACCAGCACCAAAAGCTGACATTGGAGCTAGATGGCAAACAGAGGTAAGAGACCAGTGCAAATTATATTTGCCTGGGATACTATGTTCCAGTACTAAAATAAAAATGATTTACAACAACAACAAAATGTCTCATGGCAATTCACAGCAGCATTATCAATTAAAAACTGGGTCTGAGCCACAGAAGATATTACAGCAGATGATCAAAAGCTTAGTCTAAGAGATTTTAAGAAGGTAAAAAGGGTGAAGAGAGATGATTAGGGACAGAAATCCAGACATTAGGAGAAACATAACAGAGCTGGAAGGTTGATTATCAGTAACAGAATGATTAATACCAGAGAAACACAAGATGCCAATAAAGAAGGAATGCTGAGATCTCAAACACTTGTACAGTTGAAGACTAGAAGGAGTGAGGCCATGGAGAGACTTAAAAACAAGGACAAGAATTATAAAATGGAGGCATTATCAAACTCGGAGCCAGGGTTAGTCAACAAACAGAAAAGTGATAGGCAAATGGCATGTGATGCAAGTTAAAGCAGAGGCAGCAAAGAAATTTTGGGCAAGTCTGTTTTCATAGCGTAGCTGGTGGGAGGATGGTCATGGAGTGAAATGGAATACAGTAAACTCTTGTTTATCTGGTACTTATGCTTCTGCTGTCCTCATGAAACTGGAAAAAGCATAGTTTGATTCTAGCTTGGTGGAAGTAGGCAGTCTTGGTAATGTTACAGATGTGTGGCCGAATGCTCATCTTGAGATAAAATACTGTACGAATGTTATATATAGACAGAATCAGCTTCAGAGTTGCCACAGGGAGCAATGAAATTGGTCGTCAGAGAATGGGAGCTTTGACAAGATAGTAACAACTAATACCCTATCCTCCTCTCTTCAACAGGAGCTTCACAAGTCCCTCTCTCACTGCTCCACCTGTGATCTTCTCTGCCCTCCGGCTCCTCGACCATGTGCTCACTCCTTTTCTCCACAGATGCCGCCTGGCCTGCTGAGTTCCTCCAGCATCAAAGTGTTTTTCATCTAGATTCTAGCATCTGCAGTCCTTTATTTCTCTAATACCCTATCTACATTTCGTTTTTAAAATAAAAGCATAACTTATTTATAAATGTTGAATATCACTAGTTAGTTCCCACAGTTGTTTCAAAAATATTTTTTCCCCCATTTTCAACCCTAACGTTTTTATTCCACAAGAGTTGAGCCTTATTGAGGCACAATTACAAAGCTGTTAAGCTGCTTACATGGCAATCAAAGTAAACTTAGCAAAGTTTACCCATTCCATGTCACGGTGATATGTGTAGCTTATACAGCTACTTAAAACATAATATTGTCTAATACAGGGGAAGAAATGTAATTATTGCATTGTTTCTTTAACACAAATTGAAAATAAATATACACATTAAATGGTTAATATTCTGAACATGATTCCTCTATACCTTCCAAAATGTACAGAAAAGCTAATATGTTGACTTCTGTTTTGTGTGTAATTAAATACTTTAATTATTGCTGTATGAAATGCAAATTTGGAAACCTCTAATCTCAAAGTGCACAGGCTATATTTAATGGTCTGAAACAAAACAAAATGGATTTTTATTAACTGAGTTGTTTGAGGGAAGGTGGTGGGAGTTGGAGAAATCTCCAACACAGCCTTGCTGTATTATATGGTGTTGGCCAAATATTTAACCAGGTGATTCAAAGGGTCATTACAGCTGAAGTGAATGCTTTGAATTACTTACTAAGTAACTAGAGAATTTAGTATTTAATTTCATAATAGAGCAGACAAGCCACGGAGGGTCTTGTAAACAAGGATAAGTATTTTAAAACTGAGGCATAGTCAGAGCAGGAATCAATGTAGGTCACCAGGTACAAGCCTAATGGATACACAGCCTTAAGGGACAAAATTCAAGCACAGATAGACAAAGCTAACCTAACAAACATCTGTCAAAGATCAAACTGACCAGTGGATAGTAAACAATGCCTGCTGTTTTGTAGACCCTAATCTTAGGCAATAAAAAAATTATTTAATACATTTCACAACATCGACAGCAAGGGGATAGTTTAGAAGTAACCACGGCATGGATAGGGTTTAAGAAGCAGATGAACCAAGGCTAGGGCAGAATCTCCACACCGTGTCAAGCACAAATAGAAAATGTGAAATTGGTTCATATTTTGATGATTTCCTTGAATTGGAATGACGGCCAGGAAGTTGAATTTATGCAGAGAACCCAAGACTCTTACGCAGCTGTTAGAACTTTTTGCTTATCCAATACTAGGTCAGGAAAACCATGAGACAGTTAGATTGGAGTGTGAGAGATGGTACTATATCTTACATGTACATGTAAAAACCTTGTGTTTGTCTGAGCCATCACTGGTAGATGAGAAACGGGAGGAGACCAATGATAGACTATGGGGTCAGGTGAGAGGGAAGAGATCATCTGGCTATAATACTGTAAATAAAAAGGGAACTAAGGAGAGAACACAGGAGTGGTGTTGGATAGAGTGGTAAACTGTGTCAAAGGCAGGAAATGAGTCAAAAAGCACAAGGAGAAATGTTTGACCAAATATCATTTGTGACTTTGGTATCTCTTTCAATACTGTGACAAGTTCAAAGGATTCAAACAGAATTGGAGGAAAGACGGTATGGATCTGGGGAGCAACAATACGTGCAAGGGCTTTCATTTGGAATATACAGTGGCATGCAAAAGTTTGGGCACACCTGGTCAAAATTTCTGTTACTGTGAATAGCTAAGCTAGTAAAAGATGACCTGATTTCCAAAAGGCATAAAGTTAAAGATGACACATTTTAATATTTTAAGATTACTTTTTTATTTCCGTCTTTTACAGTTTCAAAATAACAAAAAAGGAAAAGGGCCTGAAGCAAAAGTTTGAGCACCCTGCATGGTCAGTACTTAGTAACACCCCCTTTGGCAGGTATCACAGCCTGTAAACACTTTCTGTAGCCAGCTAAGAGTCCTTCAATTCTTGTATGGGAGATTTTCACCCATTCTTCCTTGCAAAAGGCTTCTAGTTCTGCGAGATTCTTGGGCCGTCTTCAATGCACTACTCTTCTGAGGTCTATCCACAGATTTTCGATGATGTTTAGGTTGGGGGACTGTGAGGTCCATGGCAAAACCTTCAGCTTGTGCCTCTTGAGGCAGTCCATTGTGGATTTTGAGGTGTGGTTAGGATCGTTATCCTGTTGCAGAAGCCATCCTCTTTTCATCTTCAGCTTTTTTACAGATGGTGTGATGTTTGCTTCCAGAATTTGCTGGTATTTAATTGAATTAATTCTTCCCTCTTTCAGTGAAATGTTCCCCGTGCCACTGGCTGCAACATAAGCCCAAAGCATGATCGATCCACCCCCGTGCTTAAACGTTGGAGAGGTGTTCTTTTCATGAAATTCTGCACCCTTTTTTCTCCAAACATACCTTTGCTCCTTGCAGCCAAAAAGTTCTATTTTAACTTCATCAGTCCACAGGACCTGTTTCCAAAATGCATCAGGCTTGTTTAGATGTTCCTTTGCAAACTTCTGATGCTGAATTTTGTGGTCAGGACGCAGGAAAGTTTGGAGAAAAAGGGTGCAGAATTTCAAGAAAAAGGGGGTGGCACAAGCTGAAGGTTTTGCCATGGCCCTCACAGTCCCCCAACCTAAACATCATCGAAAATCTGTGGATAGACCTCAGAAGAGCAGTGCATGCAAGACGGCCCAAGAATCTCACAGAACTAGAAGCCTTTTGCAAGGAAGAATGGGCGAAAGTTCCCCAAACAAGAATTGAAAGACTCTTAGCTGGCTACAGAAAGTATTTACAGGCTGTGATACTTGCCAAAGGGGGTGTTACTAAGTACTGACCATGCAGGGTGCTCAAACTTTTGCTTAGGGCCCTTTTCCTTTTTTGTTATTTTGAAACTGTAAAAGATGGAAATAAAAAAGTAATCTTGCTTAAAATATGTCATCTTTAACTTTATGCCTTTTGGAAATCAGGTCATCTTTTACTCGCTTAGCTATTCACAATAACAGAAACTTTGACTAGGGGTGCCCAAACTTTTGCATGCCATTGTATACTACAGCATGCAAGCACAGCAAATCATCTATTCAAATTCCTATTCTTCATTCCAAACTGCCATCCCTAGATCCACTCTTCATAATCTATATGCAAAGACCTTGTACACACCTAAGTATCCAAAATCTGATCCTCCACCTTCACATGTGTGTCTACCTTCCAGTTCTTCTTACATTGAGTATTCAAATATTCAGGTCTTGAATTAACAGAAAATAAGTGCCTAATTTTTGTGCAGATTTTCCCACCATCAGCAATAAATGAACAGATAAACTTCTTGATTTTGGTGGAGAGATAAATATGGATTAGGCACCTACCATTGTTCTTTTTCCCCCCCAAACGTGCCATTTAATGTCCCAGCTGAAAGACAGCGAGATTGTACTTTCTATACACACTAAATGAATATTTTCTTTTCTTTTTAACATGTAAAATAGAAACTTAAATCAGACTGCGGTAGAAAGGAAGTGTGTGAGAAACGTCTCTTCACTAACCAGTTAGAACATCAAGAACATGTAGTATTCAGGTGAATCAAGGTTTGAGGGTGGGATGTAATTGGAACAGCACATCCAGACATAATAAAATCCTTATCTAAATTCACATATGCTGACTCGTTTACATTTTTTTTTAAACTTTATGTTGGGTCAGATCATCTGCTGAGATCCACCCAGACCTTCCACAGATGTGCTTTATCCCCAGCACAGACTGTAGCACAGTCTCTCAGTGGAGTACAAGCCCAAAAGACTTGTGCTGCACCAACAGACTGGTGCAATGCCAACTTTTGAAAATTTTCCAGCTCTTAGGCTGAGAAATCTGTCCATTGAACCTATGCCAGGTTAACCTTGGCACAAGTACAGTGCGTCCATTGAAACGAATGGGAGAAATTAGCTTCAGAAAGAAAGGTAAATTGAACTTTTTATTAATTTAATTTAGATTAAATGTTTTTAATTGTTTTAAGTATATGTCTGTGTTTTATTAAAGTCTTCCTACTTTTAAATTTTTATATAATTCTAATATTTTTAATTATGTCTACTTGGCAAATCAGAATCATTAGATCAACAAAGTGACCACTTGCAATGGGAGAGTCTTTGCACTGAACCAAGATCCTACAACAGTGAGCTGTGCTCCAAATCACAAGGGGAGAAACAGCTTGATCCAGGGGAAAGGCACCATAGATCATGAAGCTGTGCAAGATCTACCCCATTACTATTTGTGCTAAAAACAGAATAGGCTGTGAAAATTTACCAGGCCAGGCAGCATCTATGGAGAAAGGGAGTTAACACATGAGATCGATATTGTTTCTATTATGTGCTGTACAGATGGAACTTCAGATCAAAGGTCACTGACTTGAAATATTAACTCTATTTCTCTTTACAGTTGCTGACTGGCCTACTGATCACTCCAGCATTTTTTTGCTTTAACGTCCAGTGTTTTGCCTCTGTACACACTGTACAGCATTGGCATTGACTGGAAATTAGCAACTTATTTGATTTACAAATGAAGTTACTGAAAGTGCATTGTTCTGCACCTTAAGCTACAGCTTGTTCAGGCAGTTTTCATAATTTATATAGTCAGGAAATTAAACAAAAAATCTTTAAGCTGCAAGATTTTTAATATCTTGGCAGCTGAATTATATGATGCTGTACGTACAGTTAATGATTGTGCCATTTTCTTTATCCATCTCTGCTGCCTTCATGTTGCTGTTTCCATCCATCTGTCTTTTTTGCCTCCCATTAACTTTTTGATTCTTTTTCTTTTAAACTGGTACTGAGTCACCAAATATAGCAGGTTGTGTTGATGGTTTGTGGGCAAAAGGCTCTTCTCCAAATGCCACCCCTAATAATTGTGCTTGTCCACAACGCCATAATCTCACCATGCCTTCTACCCTATTGTTCACTGCCCATTTCTATCATGTCCCTCAGAATAACCTGCTCAATCTCACTACCCAACTCTTCTCTCTGTATTGCTCACTCACATCAACCTACCACATATCTGTTGTTCTCAGCAATCTGTGGCACAGGCGAGAATTCCCTTACTATTCTCTTTTATCCTTCCTAGTTTATTCTACATTCAAAATACAGAGTATTTCAAAAAAAACTGTCAGAGGAGAATGAAGAGATAATTTACCCCTCTCCTTTTGTATCTTTCTCTCCATCTCTCCCATCCTGCCCCACATGATTGAATTTAAAATAGTTGTCATGGGTGTAAACCAATGTATGGACCTTTACTAACAGTCAACAAAATACAGGCAAAGCAATTAGGTGGTTGAAGTAAAATTATATAAAGCAAAATACACACATTCTGTTCTTCATTTCCCTTTATTTTTCACCTTTTTCCAACTCTGACCAATTATTTTCATCTTTTAACAATGCTCTCTTTTTAAAATGAATGCTTTGGATTTTTACATCAGCAGTGCTTCTGGAATTTATCCATTAGCTATTCTTCAAATAATTTTAGAAAATTTATGCAAAAATATGGTAGAAACTAAAACAAAATCCATCTGTACAGCTGACACAGTATCAATGTGTCCTGGGAATCCTCCAGACACACTGCACATCCAAGATGATGCAATTCTAATTCAGCTCACAGCACCATGGCTCTGGGGCAAGTTATCAGCTCCAAATCTGAGAGACTGTCCTTTAAGTAATATCTTTATTCAAAGTATAAATTTCATGTTATTATGATAAAAGTGTTTTTTTTAATATATTAGCTACTTTCTTATTGGATATCAAAAATTTCATTTTCTGGGGTTTACTTAACAGCCAGACTCTCAGTGATGTTGCCAAAGTGAACAGTCAAAATGACAAGGTTTATACAGACTTTCCATAATATGTATGGACATGGGAATTCATTACGAAAATATTATAAAAACTGTAAAAAAAAAACAGGAATTCAAGTGAAACATACAAATAGTGCCACTAGTTAAAAGCATATAAACATAGATATAGATATTAAATAAATTTGTCAAAAATGGCATGTCTTACACACTTTAGTTTGCTTTAATGTAAAGTCACTTCATGCTGTCATTAAGCATTTTTCTTTTTCAATGAAAGGCAGAAAGAAAAAAAAATAGGGGATTAATATAAGACCATAAAACATAGGAGTAGAATTAGGCCATTTGGCCCATTGAGGTGCTCCACCATCATGGCGGATTTATTTTTCCCTCTCAACCCCATTCTCCTGCCTTCTCCCCATAACCTTTGACGCCCTTACTAATCAAGAACCTATCAACCTCTGCTTTAAATATACCCAATGACTTGATCTCCACAGCTGTCTGTGGCAATGAATTCCACAGATTCACCACCCTCTGGCTAAAGAAATTCCTCCTCATTTCTGTTCTAAAGAGACATCCTTCTATTCTGAGGCTGTGCCCTCTGGTCCTAGACACTCCCACTGCTGGATATATCCTCTCCACATCCACTCTATCCAGGCCTTTCAATATTTGGTGAGTTTCAAATGAGATCCCCCCCCCCCCATCCTTCTAAACTTCAGCAAGTACAGGCCCAGAGCCAAACGGTTCTCGTGCAATAACCCTTTCATGCCTGGGATCATTCTCATAAACCTCCTCTGGACCTCTCTAACGCCAGCACATCCTTCCTTAGATATGGGGCCCAAAACTGCTCACAATACTCCAGATGTGGTCTGACCAATGCCTTATAAAACCTCAGCATTACATCCTTGCTTTTATATTCTAGTCCTCTCGAAATGAATGCTAACATCGCATTTGCCTTCCTTACTACTGACCCAACCTGCAAATTAACCTTTAGGGAATCCTGCATGAGTCCCTTTGCACCTCGATATAAATATATATGATTTTGCAGCAACCATTTTTCTGGGGTGATATTTTGTTCTTTTGCTAGTGAACATAGCTTTGAAAGATAACAGCAAATTTTCACTTTATCACAATCTGGATTGCTCTTCCCTTTTACTGGGGGGAAAAGGAAAAATCTGAGACTCCAAAAGTTCATCGTTAAGTTGGAGATCTGGAATTGGAGGATGAGGGAAAGTGAATTTGCTTGTAACATGAGAAAATTCAAAAGAACTACAAGAACCAAGACAGACAAAGGAAAGGGAAAAGAAAGTGAAAGGAATTTAGGAAAATAAAGTGAAAATGAATGAATCAACCACATTAGACTAATGGGTTTGTTCACCAACTTTGATCAATGAACTTTAGAATTGTGCTTCCAACCATGTGGAATCTAGGTTAATTTAGTATTAGGGAACATTTGGTAGAAGGTTAGCACAGCTCTTCTGCAAGTTATAACTATAAATAATTTCCGTGATGTGTATTTCACAGGGCCAAGTTAATTCCAACGGTTGGAGAGAGCAAGAATAGATAGGATCTCTGACAGTATTGTGATGATTAGTGCAGATACAAGCAGTTCATCTGTCATGGCAAGTCAATTTTATTTGTAAAAGCACAATAGTGGGTCAAAAATAGCATACATGAAGTACTCCCAAAGACAAAGTTCCTTCAGAAATTTGTGACCTAAAGAACAGAAGCTGGATGAACAGGAGATCTAGAAAGTCACTAATAACCACTCTTCTACACTGTCAAGACCATATATTGCCCAAGCACCCAAGAGCCCACCCTGACAGTTAAAAACGTTGGCGAGCACAAGAATCATGCCAACATCCTCAGTTTCATGATACTAATTACAATCAGTTGACTCTGAAGGGCAGGCCACATTATTTACATGCCTGATGCCAGGCTCCTGAAACTAGCAGCCTATTCCAAACTCCACCTCGGCAAGATTACCAAATGGACAGAGAAAACAATTCAATAATGTTCTCATAATTTCCTTGAGAAAATATAACAACCCCCAACAATTAGAAAGCATCCCTGGACCTAAACGCCCCAAATAGAGGAGCATTTTGGGTAGCAGCAAGATTCCTGAATTCCTAATTGGGAGATTGCAAATATCCAGCACAAATGATTGATCCAGCACCACCTCCCATTTTAAGAACCTCGTCTGTTCCATCTGTGGCAGAGACTGCAGGTCCAATATTGTTTGCATAGCTACCTCAGAACCCACAAAACTGAAGTGGAAGCTGGGTGACTTACTAGAAGAACGTACAAGGCAACAAAAAGCTATTCATTACAATAGCACAACAGTAATAACACTCACTATTTTCCCTAAGAAGTTATCTGTGAGGGGGCCAATAAAGGAAACTGAGTAATAAAAATAAAATCTAATTAGTGGAATAAAACAGGAACGTATCCATGGAAATGCACACATATATTTTGCATCATTTGATTTCACTGAAAGCTGTATAAATTATTGTGCATAAAACATCAATTTTTACTTAATAATGCTAAGTATAAAGAAAATTCAAAAGAAATTCACAGATTCAAAATAACCTACAAAGTTTTCCTAAATTATAACATGCACAGCTGTTAGAAATCTCTCAAAGACAGTTAATCTCTGAAGTCATTCCCAGAGAGCACAGCCACTCTCCTCCGCGTCTGCTCCACTTCACTGGGGCTGCAGCAACATCTGCAAGTTAACTGACAGGCTCTTCACAGTCACTGCTGAGAATGTAAACCCTCTTCCCCCAGGCTAACCGCAGACTCCTGCCAGTCACATGTGTCCTCCCCTCTATCCTTTCCCCCGCACCACAAGGACTCTAAAGGAGGAAATGAAGCTCATATTACCAATGTGACATGGCCAGCAGCCAAGCCAAACTGGATATTTCCAGTTCAAACTAGCTGAGAAGCCAAATAAGCAGTTTTGCTATATTCAGATGCAAGCTTTTCAACTCATGCCACATGGAATATTTTGCCAAAATAAGCCATCTTTAGATGTTATTCAGTTATACAAAATTATAAATCTGTTCTTCAATTAGTAGTATTCCACTTTCACTCATAAACATGTCAAAATAAAATCAACATTCTCAAGTTGATTTTGCCAGAGCACAGCTCTTCATACCGAGATAAAGACTAATTGCTTCGCAAAAATCAGTTGCTTCCCTTTGTCTGTAGGTCATTAAGTCAACCCTCAATGACAAACGTTTGAGAATCTTTTCATTTTTTAAAAAAGACTTTTGGTTCAATTACAGCATATCAATGCATGTATAGAAGAAATAAAACTATGCTCAAGCTGTTTTGTTCCTTTGCAACAAACAACCTAATTTTTTCTACACAATTCAAGTGATTCTATCATTTGACAATGATCTACCTGAGCTTTTATGTTTACTATGTTTAACTGAGTCTCCAGGCACTTAGACATATTCCCTCTCAAAGCAATACAGGTTCTTGATTATGTACTACATATTTAGTGTCATAATAAAACCTATATAGATTCAAATATATTCCACCAAATTGGACAAAGCTCTCAAAATACACTGGCTGAGTTGAACGGTTAAATCAGAGCTAAAAAAAAATTAATTTTCCAGCCATTCCATTTGAGCTGATAACCCCTACAGCCATGAGCCTGAGCTAACTAATCTGTACCCTGTAACATCAGTGGTTCTCAAAAATAATTTTCAATCAAGTCTTCACTGAAGCTGTTTTCTAATTATAAAATATTCTTGAAATAAAAGGGATAAGAACATAACAAATGGAAATAAGAGTAGAAAATTCAGCCCTTTTGCTAGCTCTGCCATTCAATAAGATATTGGCTGGTTCCCTTAACTTTTGATTTCCTTAGTATCTAAAAATCTCAGTTTCATTCATAAACACCCACAGCAGCAGCGTTTTGTTTGTAATGTGCCTTTTAAACAGTTTGTATAAAAACAAATAAGGAATGTGCATCACCAGTGCGGGTTTGCTTTTATAAACAAAGTGGTGCAGCAGAGGCTGACGGAAGGGGAGATCTGATAGAAGTTTATAAAATTATGAGAGCCGTAGATGGAGTAGACAGCCAATATCTTTTTCCCAGGGTCAAAATGTCTAATACTAGAGGGCATGCATTTAAGGTGAGAGAGGGAAAGTTCAAAGGAAATGCGTGGGGCACCTGAATATCCAGAGAATAGAGGGGTATGGACCATGTGCATGCAGAAGAGATTAGTGTAATTCAGCATCATTAGTTTAATTAGTTCAGCACAACATTGTTCGATGTTCTAAATCAAAATTACAAAACTGGTTGCTTTACAATCCAGAGAACAAATTTACTTAGCTGATATGCTAAATGGCCACATTTCAGTTTCGTTATGGTACAAGTTTACAAACCAACTGATATTTGCGCATTTAATTAAGGAAATGTCAACAAAGGAGGAGAGAACAACTAAATGAAAAGAGTTGATCAGCAAAAGTTCCCTGAAAGTGGCTTCACAGGTAGACAGGGTGGAGAAAGTGGCCTTTGGCACACTGGCCTTCATCAATCAGGGCACTGAGCGTAGGAGTTGGGACGTTATATTGCAGTTGTACAAGATATTGGTGAGGTCGCACTAGGAGTACTGTGCAGAGTTTTGGTTACCCTGTTATAGAAAAGATGTTGCAGGAAGACTTACAAAAATGTTGCCAGGACTAGAAGGCCTGAGTTATAGGGAAGAGGTTAGGTAGGCTAAGACTTTATTCATTGGAGTGTAGGAGACGGAGGTGTACAAGGGTGTATAAAGGTGTATAAAATCATGAGTGGCATAGATAGGGTGGATGCACACAGTCTTTTACCCCAGGAAAAGTGAATCAAAAACTAGAGGGCACAAGTTTAAGGTGAGGGGAAAGATTTAAAAGTGACCCAAGGGGCAAATTCTTCACGCAGAGGGTGGTGCGCATATGCAACAAACTACCAAAGGAAGTGGTTGAGGCAGGTACAATAACAACATTTAAAAGACACTTGGACATGTACACAGATAGGAAAGGTTTAGACGGATATGGACCAGACGCGGGCAAATGGGACCAGCTTAGATGGGCATCTTAGTCGCCACAGATGCATTGGCCTGCAGGGCCTGTTCCCATGCTGTATTGCTCTATGATTCTAAAATGCATTATTAGTTGTTAAGGTTTTAATTCTGCTAACAAAAGCACTAAATACCTATTACAATTTTACTTCCTGATACCAAATCTGTACATAGTTTTTTTTTCATCCTCATACTAGTTTGTTTTATAAATGCAAGCTTCATTCCTTGTTCAAAGATACTGAAGGAGTACTGCATTTGGTTCAAATGCCTTCTGACAGATGAGATATTAAACTGAGGCCCCACCTACCTGTTGAGGTAGGTGCAACAATTCAAAATAAAGAATTCTTTAGGTGTTCTCCCCAATATATCCTTCAATCAACACCACCAAAACAAGTAAACTTGTCTTCTGTTATTGGTGTTGGGGGTTCCTGTTGTGTCCAAACTGGCTGCCATATGAGCCTAAAAGAATAAGATAGGGACAGCCAAACTTTAGAATGAAATTTTTAGGAAATCTGTTTCACATGGCAATATAAGAACAGGAGTATGCAATTAAGTACCAAAGCCTGTTCTATCATTCAATGAGATATGGCAGACCTGTGATTTAATTCCATTCACCCTGCTCATTCTCATCTACATGAAACTTAAGATCCCCAGCCTTGCACTTGCCTTTCTCTGCCTCTTATCATTTTACAATGATTTCCTTGTTAACACTACATTAAATAAGCTAAATTCCCAATGTAAAAATGTAGCTAACAGAGACACATTTTACTAGGCAGTTTCTCACAGGAATACTAACAATGGAAAGACCACAGTAAATAAAACACAATTTATATTTAAACAGCATTTACAATTGTTTTACGATTCAGATTCTGGAGAATAACAACCAGGCGTATGTTGCCTTTGCTATGAAACCATTTTCCATTACTTAGTGCGAGATTAAGAATGCAAATTATAAAACCAATTTACAAGTCCAGTCACCTAACAAATACATATACACAAGGTAAAGTCTTGCCGAACCATCTTGGTCTTCCAACCTTTCCTAAAGTCAAAATATGCTTTCCCTACTAGCTACAAAGAAACCTGTCCTGTGACTTTACTGCCTAGTAAATTCAGGCATTTCTGAGCATTAGATGTTGGTCCAATTTGTGTGCATCTGCTATACGAAGTGACATTGCAACTTTCATGCATATTTCAAAAAAAAGAGATAAATTCAGACTTTAACTACTGCTTGATTTCTAACAACTGCCAAAGTAAAAACAACTGGTAGAATCACTTTTGCAAACATTTGGTCCATATACAGATGGATAACAGTTGAAAAAAGTCACCATAATAAAACTAAACACAATAATTTATTGCTTTAATAACAGCAGTGCTCCTTCAGTCATTATATTATAAAGTAAACCTAAGAAAGTAGATTCAAATTGAGTAAACACTGAAGCTATTTCCTGCTGAAGGCAAATTCTTAGAATCTATATCCAGGGATAAAAATCAGTGAGTGTTTAGGAATGCAAAAGTTCATCAAGGTCAGGCAGAGTGGATTTGTAAAAGTCATGTTACTTTTAATAAAAAATCATTTTTGAAGAAGTTCTTAGCTAGGTAAATAGAAGGTGGTACACAATAAACTCATGGATTTTTAGCAGGCATCTGATAAGATTTCTTACAAGGGATCCATTACGAAAACTCTGGTGAATGGTATAAAAAAGCAATTCACCAAGAACTTCCATGGACAGAGAGCAAAAGGTTTTTGGACATTAGAAGTATCACTTAGAATTGTAAATGGCTTGAAACACAATGCCAAAAGTTGCAACTGACACACAACAACTGTAGTTTAGGGAGACAAATAAATTAATGAAAGAGAAGTGACAAATACAAATTAATGTGAAGTAACATATTTTGGGCAAGAACTAGTAATGGAAATGCACACTCACAGCAGAAATTGAATGAATTTCCAAGTTCAAATACTCATTCCATGGTAAGTAGATAAAGCCAAATAATTGGCCAATATTCTTTTAAAAATGTAGACAGATAACATGAGTTTCACATTAATGATAAATTTGGAAAAAGGCAATGAATAGGTCACAGTTAAAAATCACTGACTCTTTAGGCAACCCATTACAGGAGATACCAAAGCCACTGAGATGAAAGAAAATTACTGCAATGTTGTAGATCTGAAATAAAACAGAAAATGCTGGAAGTACAGTGCATTAACTCTGTTTCCCTTTTCATAAATGCTGCCTGAACTGCTAAGTATTTCTGCCATTTTCTGTTGATATTGAAGCCATTGAAAATATATAGTATATATTCAACAATAATGTGAAGTTATGGAAAATAACAGTTATGAGTAGAGGAAATTCAAAATACTGGAACAACTTCCATTGGAACAAAGAATACAATAGTAATTTAATAGAGGAATTTTGATATATTATTTTTGCAGGATGGGAAGTCACTGACAAAAGATCATCAATGTTAGTAACACTGATTTGTTTCCAATTCTAATGAGTGGTTTATAATATTCATTTGATAGAGAAATTACAATAATATGGCACAGTTCCTTGAATAGCAAGAACATACAGATAAATGTAATAAACATTTGAAGCTACTTTAATTCAAGATGTGATCTTATGGAGGTACTATAATGGTTAATTTGAACAGAGAGACCCAACAAATTTAATTTTAAATCTTTATGTAACAGATGCAAGTAATTTCTGTTATCCATCTCTCCATAAACTCTTTTAATTCAACAGAAGAACAGCTGGGAATCTTTCATTACCTGCTATTCACCACAGACATCACTCAACAATGACTCAGAATGTAACCAAAAGGCAAAAATTTCAGAATATACATACAACAAAAACAGCAAAAATAAATCAATAAGGCAAATATTGGCATTTGAAGTATGGTTAGTAAGTTTGCAGTTGGCATCAAAATCTGTGAAATGCACTTTTTATGTACTTGCCATACAATTGCAATGATCATTGGTCTAAAACAGTGCCCTAGGTGTTGGCAGGACAAACACAGTATACACACAATAGAGAGACCAATACTGAAATTGATTAAAAGGGAGTCTTTAGTTATGATGTCATAAAGAGTGTGAGTAACTTTAAATGGCCTTTCCTTCCTGTCAATTTCCCATGATTTTGCATTTTAGTAACCTTTCAGTGTCACAGATTAGTAATTGTACTGTTGTCTATTTCTGCTCCTCCCATGCACCCAACTCTCAACACCACCAATTTCAGATTCAATCAGGGATTGTTCTTTTAAATGTCGTCAGCCCCAATTTTTACTTCTTTTCTCAGGTCCAAGCAATTTCCAGTTTTGGAATTTAAAGCATATATCACACAAAAAGTTTGCTTGTTACATCTCCATTTCTATTTAAAGTCTGGCAGTTATCCAAGTAAGCAACTTTTAATTGGTATCTGTTTGTAGCTTAACTACAATACCTAGAGCATTTCTCTCTTATATTGAGTGTTATTTTGACCCAACAAACCATAAGTAATGAGTTATAGTGTCACGTCTTAATATTGCAATAAATAATGTAATCTGAGCACATTTTAATCATAATGCCAAGCTATAACAATAACAAACTATCTCACAGTACAAAATTAACAAAGTTTTTCCCTCATTTTACATATGGATGAGAATATTTGATGAACAATAAGAAAGTTAGTAAGCAGGCTACATCAATTAAACATGCTTAAGATTTCTAAAATGGTTTTCATATTTGCCTATGTATAATTCATTTTAAATAAACTCAAATGTTTTGATGTTAAACCCATGATACTGTTAATTCATATAAAATAGGCCTTTACCAATAGAATTCTATTTTTACCACTATGCCACAAAACAAAGGCTCTAGAATCAACCAATATCCCAGCAGTATTGAAGGCTTAGACACTAATCTAGACATAGCTCTTAACTGGACAAATTGTTCCAGTACAGCCACATCACAGACCTGACAATACAGAAAATTTCGCAGGTAATGGGAAAGAGGGTTGCCCCGACCTCAAAAGACACGACAAACACAATTTGAATAGCCACAGCATTCTACTCTCAATCAAACAGGTGGAAAATGTCTTTGATGATGGTTAGTTACCAATAACCAGCTTGCTCACGTTCAGTTTGAATTCCACCAGGACCAACTGGGTCCAAATTTCATTATAGTATTGGGCCAAATATGCACAAGAGGTGAATTCCAGAGACAAGGTAATAATGACTGCCCTTGATGCCAAAGCAATTTTTGACCAAATGTGACATTGAGATGCCATAGTAAAATAAAGACTATGAGAACCAGGGAGGAAAGTCACCACTAGCTGAAGTCGATATTAATGTACATAGCTAATATTTAAGTCAAACCTAAGGAAGCTAGTCTTGTTTAATAGTTGTATGATCTCAGTGCCAGGACATCATTTCAGAGCAATTTCCTCAGGCCCAACCATCTTTAACAGCTTCATCAATGACCTTTTCTCCACCATGAGGTTAGAAATGAAAATGTTTTCATTCAATATTCACAGCTACTGAAGCACCCTGTCTGCATACAAGCAGTCCTGGACATCATTCAGGCAAAAACTGATATGGCAAGTCACCAGGTACATCAGGCAATGACCATCACCAAAGGCAAAAGTGGGTCTAAAAACTAACCAGGATATTTACTTAATCTCCTGCTGTCAATATCCTTGGGGTTTGGAGGGAGGGAAAGCACCAGTGAAGCTGAACTGGATAAAACACTCGTATACAATGGCTACAAGAGCAGATTAGCAGGGCATCCCCTATAACGAGCAACTCATCTTCTGCCTTCAAAATGCCTTAACCATTATCTAAAAGGTACATCTAGAATGGAATACTCTCCGTATGTCAGGATGCATGCAACTCTGACAACACTCAAAAAACTTGATACAACCCAAGTCAATAGGAATGCCTTCATGAAAATGAATTATAAAAATTGATTTTCTATACTTGTTGAACTTCCCTCAACTTGTTCTAACAATTCTGAATTAACTCCTTTCCAGGTATAACCACACACTGCTTGGTTTCTAATACTTCAACAAAATGAGCCATTCTTTAGATACTTTTAACAACAAACAACAGACTATTTATATTATCATGAAGAGCATCACAGCCGTCCAAATGTCTGCACCATTATTTGCATACACTTGCCACAGAGGCAATGGGAAATTAATATATTATGACACCAAAAACCAGCTAATTAAACTAAAAATCAAACGTGTTCTTCTAGTTTTGGATAGCTTATTGATGCATCATATTAACTAACTAGGAGTGGAGGAGCCAGAGAATGCATTGTTCTGAACTAATTTTTAAGAATATGCATTTTACTGAACCAAAACCAGTAAACCATTCCAATTCCTATATATTTTAACTGTTCACACATTAAAAGTGGAGATCAAATCCATGTCATTAAAGAGCTCAAATCTATTTACTACTTATTGCTGTACTGGATATCAGATTTACAAAACATTTCCATTCAATCTGCAAATGAGACCCTGAGCTTCCAGCTGCCTGCCACATTAATTACCTAAACCAGTTTGACCTCTCTGTCTTTAGCCCCTTACATTGTTTTAGCAAAGCTCAAGGAATAACCCCTCATCTTCTGACAGGAACATTAAAGCATTCTGGACTAAACAATGTCTTCAGCGATTTCATATAGCCCACAATTCCAGCCTTTACAGCTTCACAATCCTAGCACTTAATTGCTTTTTCACCCTTCTCTTTACTGCTGGTAATTTCACATATATAATCATCATCTCCAATTTATACATCCTGTTACATTCTGCTATTCATTACACTGGTACCTCAGTTAGACCTCAGATTGCATTCCTGGGAACAAGAATGCTAATGGAATCAGCAATATAAAAGGTGTCATTACAGCCTTATATAGAGAGAGATGCAATACGTCCTGCTATACAGGAAACCTGGCATGAACTCCTGCCCTTCTTGTTGCTAGGCACTGCTGTGCTGGAGTCCTCACACAAAATAAGTCACATCACTGATTTATGTGGAGGCTGCCTGTGACGGCTGGTGTTGGGCAGACCAGGGTGAGTAATGTGGTCACTCAGTGCTGAGACGTGGGGCTTAGAGTTGCACTCTGGCTGGCACCTACAACCATTGCTTAGTAATTGGCAGCACCTGCTCCGTGTGCTGGCTCTCTCATCACATTCTAACCTGATGGAAACTGCTGCATCTCCTTGCTGGGCTAGGGAGATCTGTGCAGGAAAACAAAAGGAGAAGGCAGCTTCCATTACATGCTACAGGTGGCAATGAAGGAAACCATATGATCTGCGTAGTCTGTGAACACATGGAGAAAGTGCTGCCAGTCCCCAGCAATGGCCTGTATTCATTGTGCCAGTCAAGGTGCAGCCCTGAACCTAACATCTTCGTACTTGGCAGCTGCACCATTCATCAAGCCCACCCAAAATCAGACTTCACTGGCAGTCTCTCCGCAATGAGGATTTCGTTGCTGGATATGTACCTAGGGAGGGCAGGAGATTCACACCAGATTCCCAGTATAGCAAAGTGCAATCTGAGCAAATGCAATTTTTCTTTAAAAAAAGGTACCTGTGAGTGTTCACACTGGAGGACCAAGACCACCACAATGAATTAATACTTTAAAAGCTCTCAGTGGAGTACTAATGTAATGCCTTTATTACTCACTTTCACTTGGTTTCATCACCCTTTCAATCATTTAATCACTCTGCCTCCACCCTATCACAGATATTCCCTTATGTTCTTCCTTCTGCACCCAAAATTTTTGCAACTTAAAATACTTTTTACCATTAATTTTTCCTAGCTTTAGTGACAGGCTATTGACCTAATACACTAACTGTGTTTCTCTCTCCATGGTTGCTGCCTAACCTACTGAACATTTTCTGTTCTATTTTTGTACTGGTGAACATCCATGATTTATTTAACTGGCACCACAACTGCTCCTAGATTAGTTAATTTGAAAACAGAAACCGTATTCCCATTACATCTATATAAGCAATGGTGGAAAGAAAATAAAGCATACAACCAAATTCCCTGGAAATTCTTCAGTCTGGGTGTCATAGAGTCATATGGCCTATCAAGTCAAGAGGTTGATAGGAATGTGGGGTGAATAAAATGGGATTAGTGTAAATGGGTACTTGATGGTAGTCCACGCCTACCATCAAGTACCCATTTACACTAATCCCATTTTATTCACCCCCCATTCCTATCAACCTCCCCGATTGTACCATTCACCTACATGCTGGGGCAATTTACAGTAGCCAATTAACCCAAGAACCTGCATGCCTTTTGGGATATCGAGGAAATCGGAACACCCACAAGAAATCCACGTGGTCACCGGGAGAAAGTGAAAACTCCACACAGACAGCGGCAGAGGTCAGAATTAAAGCTGGGTCAATGGAACTATGAAACAGTAGCTCTACTAGCTTTACCACCGTGCTGTTTTGCAAGCACCTTCACAACTTGCCAAAATCCAACTGAAATAACTTCCAAACAACAAATTCTCCTTCACCTTAATGCTTGAAAATAAACTCCACATACTGACAATACTGATTCAACTTGAAGATGCACAAGCATTAGAAGTGGGTTTGCTTCTAGATATTAATATGGTACCCAAAAAAATTGAGACTACTATTCATCCAGGTTCATATAAACTACCCAAAGGAAAGGTTGGGAAAAAATGGAATTCCTATTGTGTTTTGCCTTTTGAAATTGAAAACAGTGGATGTTCCAAAAAGACCAACAGTATTCCACAGTTTAAGGATACACAGCATAGCTCAGGAACTTGGCTCCATTTATTTAAAGGGGAACTTTGAAGGGAGACAAGACCTCGTTGCTGTATTTTATGACACAAAAACCTTCTCTTTGGACAATTTTTTTGTAACCCAATAAAAAGCCACTCTAGATCATGCCAGTTTTTTTTTTAGTTTCATTAATCAATTAAATGTTGAGAGCTATTAGCAAAGGAAAGGGGAATAACTTGATATGAATATAAGGGGAGGAGATGTGCTTGAAAGCTATTGCAAATTATTTTGTCACCATAGCAAAAGTATGGTGTCAGATTTTTATGCAATACACGATTAATGTGGTGTTACAACCTCACATTTTCAAGTTTTATTTAAATTAACGAAGTTACCATTTAATTAATTCAGTAGCCACACGATGGCCTGGTGGTCATCATTTGGGTTAATCTATTCAATTCGACCAGGGTAGTGGATCTCAAGATTTTCTCCGCAGCTTAATACATAACTTAAACACATCCCAAAGGGAAGGTAGGAAAATTGATGGAAGGTTATTTCTAGTCTATTCACTCAACTTTTCTCAGCTGATTATACAATAGCAGAAACATCTTGTGAGCAAGCCATTCCCTAATACCTAACAAAGGCACATGTCATTAAATGAACAGGAACAGCATCTTTCTTGGCAAGAATACAAGCTAATGTCAAGCAACTTAAAGAATTTTGTCCCTCTTAATATTATCAGAGATGTTTACATTGACTCTGCAACTTTACAAATAAATGACTGAACTGTACATTTCTGGTAAGAAATTCCTCAGTTAAACCCACAACTCATACACCTTTAAGAACTTTCTTAAAGTTCAGCTTTGCAGATGCTTTTTGTCAGCACCAGCGTCTCCTCAAGGTTATAAATGGGGTTGTTAACCATTTCTGTTCCCACAGATGCTGCCTGACCTACTAAGTATTCCTGGTAATGTGTTCCAGGATCTGCAGCATTTTGCTATTTGACTAATAACTCTTCCTTTGGCTCAGCATTCATAAATGCCATTAGACTTTTCTCTCCATTAGGCATTATTTAAATACATACCTTAAATTAAGTTTTAACAAACTCTGACAGAAGATTATTATTTTTTAATCTAGTGTCATTTAAATTTGCAAAAATCATTTATTTAAATAACTCTTTACTCTGCAAAGCCAAAATCAAAATACTCCCAATTATGTGCAATGTCATAGCATTTTGGTGTGCCTGTACTCCTTATTTGGTTAATCTGATAGGCTATTTTAAAATTACAAGTAAAAAGAACACTGTGTGGCTTTAGTCACTGTAAACATAAATTAATTATGCTGAAGATTCAATGGTATTTTTTCTGCTGTGAATCTCCTGCTTTGCATTTTGAGGATTAGCCAGGGTAAGAGCAATTAGCTGCACCATTTCCATTGCTCATCTACACATGAATCAAGAGCAATAAGGTACACAGGGCTATCCCTAAATGGAATACATCCAGAGTACTTATTAATAAATTCACACATTGTTTATTTAACAATAAAAATGTTGAGCCACAAATTTAACCAATATCATAAACAATTTAACAGTGTTATGTTTCACCGGCAATAGGTATTGGCTCTGATATTGTTATTTCATTATTCCAAATTCCAATCCTTAGTTTATAAAGGATTTGTTGGAGATTATCAGTGCAAAAGTTCAGTAACTGAGACAATCTAACAACCTAAAACAACATCATTTATGCAAGACTAGCATTTCCACAGTTGGGGTGGCTGGGAGGGGTGGTAGCAGGGCTTTAAGTTGATGGGGTGGTGGTTGATGTTAAAGATTTTGAATCCTGAACCTCCGGTGAACTTGTTTAGGAAAGGAGTTGATTAAACAGTTACCCAATAAATGTGACACAGCACAACCAAATATAACCCTAGGACTGGTGGCAGCTGTCAATGTCCTTTCCAATAAAATCCATATGCTATGCATCACAACTTATTCTCAGAGCTCTGATTATCTGTTAGAAACATGCGAATGTGTGACACACAATAAAGGAACATGATTTAGTTTCATATTTAAAAAGAGTCAGGGCCATTAACTTTCATCTATCTTGTATCTATGTAAAGGAACAACAGACTGATTTCAACACCACCACAAAATTCCCATTCATTCAGATCAAAGTGCATTTGCATACAACACATCAATGTACTTACTGACCTACATAAAGCATCAAAACACATATTCAATATATTATCATAAGGGTGTATTTCCTAAAAGCACTTGAAAAGCAGTGATAGATAAAGATAGGTCTGAAACACCAGTTTTTCATAAAACATATGGTCTACCTCACAACCAAAGGCTACTGGGACATTTACTCAGAAGGAATCCATTTGCCCAGGTTAACGTATTTTACCCATAGTTGCTGTCCTTTCCTACATTTAAATGGGTGCACACTTATGAAGATGCTATATCCCACAAATATTCCATGCATACAAAAAGAAATTCAGGAAGTAATAGATGCTGCACAATTTAATATTTATAAAAATCCATTAGAAAAGAAAGTGTCAGAGGATTGCAGACAGATAATGCTCTGCTATACTCAAATGGGAAAACTGAATCAGAAACTCAAAAGTAGTGAGCTTAATGAAGATAATGACTTAGATTTTGTGGTTATTATGGCATCGCAACTACCAGTATACATTTTAACAATTCTTTACAACCAACAGGAACTTTAAAATTTTCACACATGTACAATTTAATGTAAAAATCCCAAACTTGCTGCCAGTAATCCAGTGCTTTCATATTTGCAGTTTTTAGCCTGCTCCAGCACAAAGAAGAACAATTGCTTGAAATGATATAAATTTAGGCTTTTTGCAAACTAGCCTCACTACAACATTTCATACTCAGTCACATGAGATCATAGTGAATTATGATTAAACAATAATTACAGCAAACATGTGCATTGTAATTTCCTTATATGATAACCATCTCAAAATATATGGGATTTTAAAATGTTTCTGAAGTTTGTGGTATTTCAACTTTAATTTTATTGAATGTGACAATCTTTTGTTTAGCACTTCACTAAAATTAACTAAAAGTTACTTCCTGGTATTCTGACTCCAATTTTCTTTAATGAGATTGGCTGTTAAGTCAGCCCAATGATATCAAAGCTGCTGGACACAGGGAATTTACCTGGAACTTTTATTTGACAGCAGCAGGTATTAGAAAAGGAGGAGTTCTCACCATAGAAGTCAGTAGGTATTTTTTGAGGCACTTTATTCTCATTGGTGGGAACCACCATCAATTCTTTGCTGACCTTAAGTTCTGGGTCAATGGAAATCTTACTCAATGATGTGGCAAAAAAAAATCTAAAGAACAATTTAGCACCAATTTCAAAAGGATAGGTCACGCTTGACTATTCTTGGTAGAAGTAATAGACAACAGATAGAGGTCCTAAAGTAGGTGTAATATATTTAGTAAAATATTCTAAAAGTCTGAAGCATATTAAATAATAACTAAGGTAACACACCTGGGGTTAAGGGCCAAGGAGAAGAATTCATAGTAAACTGGCAATAAAACAAAACTTATGAGTTAAAATTTTTTTATTCAGATTAGTGGGAAGTGGAAAAATGGTGTGCCACAGCAATTGGCATTGGAGTCACCACTGTTAACCACTTCCATAGACAATTTAGACTTGGAAATCAGAAATACTCTAATAATTGCAATACATATCAATGCTGTTTGCTACAAAGTAAACTTGTAGAACTGAAGTGTAAATGGCAAATAAGATTTGTGCAATATGGCATGAGGAATATGAAGGCTGCATACTTCTTGCAATCAAGCCACTGCAAGAAACAGAAATTAAAAAGTACCACAGTTATATTAAACTTGCGTAGAACCTTGGATAGGTCTCATATGAAGTACTGCGCACAGTTCTGAATTATCAAAGGCACTGCAGAAGTGCAACAAAAATTTACATAGATAATACTGAACAAGGTGGAACTCTTTTCTGTAAAGACATTTCAGAAGTCTTGAAAAATATGAAGGATTTAATAGAGCAGATGTAAACTATATATCTCTGCTTGAGAGATATCTAAAATTAAGAAACATAACTAAACAGCTAGTAATAAATCCATGGAGTAATAAAAGTGAATAGAAGGGAAGCTATACAGCCAAGGATGAGAGAGAAATGAAGGATATGCTGAAAAGGCTAGGCAAAGTAGGACAGTGGTTGGCTTATGTATAACACACAAATCAGCACTGACCATTTTGAAAAATATTTACAAACACATTGGAAAAATTACACTGAGGTGCAACTTGTTCTACTAATCTTGATTCCCCATTACTCAACTGTCACTGCACCCAACCCATAGTTTTAACTTATTCCTTTAGAAACATTGGAATTGTGATCTAATAACTATGTAAATTGAACTATGCAGTACCAAAAATGCAAATTACAAACCTTTAATGTGTTTATGGTATGAGAGGGAACTTTCTAAATGGGCTTGTTACCTAACAGTTCCTCTATGGCAATGCTTCAAGCCGAGAGAGCCCATGCACCACACCATTTTGCCATTTCAGGCAGCAGAATGCAGCAAGTAAAACAATATTAAAAATAATTTAAACAATAATCTAGTTAAAATGAAAAGTAGAAAATGTAAACCTTTCACTATGGTACACATAGGATCTGATGCATCCATGATGTCATATAGTTATCAGGGATTAAGCACAATGCTTCAAGCTTCTTCCAAATGTTACATACACAATGTCATAAAACATAACAAAAGTACAGAACTGATTATAATGCAATAATATATCTGAAGTTATAATTTCTCACTGAAATTTTTATTAAAAAATGACATAACATCTTGATTTTTCTGCTCTCAGTAGTTCTCATAAAACAGGTGATTGTAAAATTTGCGAATCACCAATTTGTGCTATGTATGCAGCAATGACCAAGTAGAGGAAAAATAGACTTCATTGCTTTTGTACATGTATAAGAATTTAATATTGCTATCCTGCCACTAATTTTATATTCAGATAAAGTCTGAAAGAAAAAGGCTTCTGATATTTATAAACATAGGATGTGCAACAGCAGAAATTAGTACACTGAAAAACTGAAATGCATATTTTTCTAATTAGAAAGCATCTGAATAAACTAACCAGATACAACTATCTTGATGCAACGATCAACCCACACAGAATGTCACTGTGGCGAGAATCCACATTCAAATATGTAAGCACTGTTACCAAACTGTCACATGGGGTAAAAGATCATACTCAAACTTATAGAATTATCTTATCTCAAATTGCTACTGCCATCAGCATCATCAATTTGACCACGTGTTCTACACAAAATGATACTTCTAGGTTTAACCTTTTGTAAAGGTAACTATGCTCCTTAATGGAAATAGCACATAAATTATACATCCTTACCACTGCACATTCATGAAATCCTAGTAACAACAGCAAGTTACTTTTGTATCACAGTGGCACAGCATATGCTTTGTCAAAGGTGGGTTTGTGCTAAAAATACATTCCTTTCTTTTAAATAACTCTTTGAGAACTCTCCATAAAAAAAACATGTGGTACTATAAGTAAAATTAACTAGCTGAGTTTTTAAAATATTGAATAACCAACTTGTACACTTGACCTTTTCTGATGACTAGTAAAAACGACCAAATGATCCCCTTTATTCTGACGTCAAATGGGATACGTTGATGGAAACTTTGTGGTATGCTCCTCTCCACCTACCTGTCACTGCTGGTACTACTGCTGCTGCTGACTGAATCACTGCTTGATGACCTACTCCGGGACCCACTGCCACTGGGAGATCGTCGTGACCGTCCTTGGCTAGGTCGTTGTGGGGACTGGTTTCCTGACCGTGAGGAATGTGGGGATCGACTTCTGCTGTGCTGATAATTCTTTTCTTGCCGTCTCCCTCTTACTTCCCGAGTAATATCTTCCCTGTAGAGATCTCGGTGTACTACACTTGAAATTGCAAACTGTTCCCTCCCTCTTTGTTCATAACGTGGATCATGAGCTTCAAATCGAGTAGGACTTCGACTTCTTGACCCATAATAAACTCCATGTTGTATAGTTCGATCCCGAGGATCTCTATAGTAATCCTGTTCATAATGTCTGGGACGATCAAACCCTGCTGTTGTACGATCGTGGTGTCCATAGGCACTATGATCATAAGTACGCTCCCTGTTATCAGAAGCCCTGTTTTGTTTGGAAAAGGGGATGGGAAGAGGAAGGAAAAAAATGACAATCAGTCAAGCATTACCCACATAGCAGGAAGATCCCCTAATTGCCCCCTCTAAACACTGGCAAAATAAGCATTTGACTTTTAAATAGCGAATATATGGAAACAATAAAGAAATTGGCAAAAGCATTTTGTTCAGTCGCTATTATTAAGAAACTGAATGCTTTCTTTCAATGCTTATCCTTCATAGTAAACTATCATTTCCTAATACAGTTGATATTATACTAATTATTAAGCTTATATTTCTTAATTCTCATGTATTAAAGTTAGGAAAAGATTAATGCAGAACCTGATTTACCAAAGTCTAATTAATTTGCTGCATAATTTACCTCAGTAGAAATAATACTCAGAAATGTAGTTATTTTAACTTCTGGTATTTCCATAATTCTACTCATAATCTTCATAGTTATTTTATATTCAGATCATATTTAATCACTTCCCATTCTAAATTTCTTCCATGCAAGATATTATAACAGTATTACTTTTCCATTGACATTCTACAGATTCAGAAAACAGAAAACATTGAGTAGCAAAGCCACTAAGCTATGCATAGAGTCAAGTTGTCTTAATCAGCGAGGTATAGAACTGAGCTTACAATGTACTGTGGAATCATTTTACACTGACCTTTCAGCAATGAAAAGAAGCAAGCTGATTCCAAATTACTGCCATCAGCTGACACACAAAAAAAAATACAAATTCCTAATCCATGAAAGACAAAGACAGGCAAAGAAGCTAACAGAGGTGCAAGACAGTGAGATTCTATTGGCTAAGTGCTGATTGAATTTTTAGCAGTGCTAATGACTACTGGAGTTAGTGGAAAGAAAGGGTTGACTGGGTTAGGAGAGGGGCTAAGATACGCATGGCAGGGCATACCAACCTTTTTAGACTGCAGTAAACACGACCTAAATCCCAATTAAATCTAGGGAGAGAAAAGTGTACAAACATTCCCAATTTGGTCCCCTCTTAAAGGGGTAATCCAACTTCGGATAGTGCTAGTGCCGCATTGATTTGGGGATTGTATCAAGAAAACTGAACGCCCAAGAAAGATAAACTTCCATTGCCAGTGTTACGTACATTCGCCTCAAACAGATAGCTCCCAAAGTTTAATAGTAACTCCCAAACCCCAAGACCTTTCTGAGATGCGGAGTGCGTTCAGATGGATGTATGACGGTAAATAGATGTATCCCAATTCCAGTCGACATTAAGCAACTATACCCGTTACTCCCAGAGCACAGTGCTTTCTTCTGGTAGTAGGTATATAATATCCATTTTCTAGCAGTCAGTTGCCATGTCTTAAAATATTTTCACATTTGATCTGAAAGTTAAAATGTAATGTATCCACTAACAGATTTCCCTTGTTTGATAGTCCACTGGTACAATAAGTAGAATCAAGAAGAGTATGAAACACAAACCAGGTAATCCAAACTGCCATACAACTACTTTAAGATGAATATAATCCCACGTTGAAGAGATAATGCCCTCCATTCCATTATGCAGGAAAATGAAATTCCAAAATGTTTGAAAGCTTCTACAACTTAATCGTTGGACCAGAAATATCCATAAGATCCAATTGGGGTGAATCAAAATAAACAGTACAGATATGTAGACCCTTGTATATGTTACGTTCTCAATTCTTCAGTTTTCCTTCAAATGAATTCATGTTGAAAATCATTAGCTGTAATATCCTTCAAGGAAAGTAGTAGATCAGAGTACTATATCTTCATTGAAATAATTTCATATCCAAAGAACGTGCATCAATACCTTACACTTAAGCCAAAGCCAATATGATACTGCAGAAAGTCTTCAATGCACTTCAATATCGCTTCAAACAGTAGGTCTAGTAATTCCATAGTATTCCTCAGGTTGGTTGTACAAGGATGCAATATCATAGCCACTCAATCGAAGGGATACATCCAGAGGGAACGGCTTGCAATCCATGGAGAAAAGGGAAGCTTATTACGAGGGTTAACTCCATAGTAACTGATAAAAACCTTCCATCAAACTAACCAAACTTATCCCAGGAGTAGTCATCCAGCCAGCTGCAGAATAGATCCACTGCGAAGAGGCCAGAGCTGCTACTGGTTTCAATTCTCTTCCATATCCAACAACGACACGAATGTATAGATTTCCTCATTAAATCCATCTGGGGAACCTAAACATGAGTTGCTGCTTCTCACACTATTTATCAAAACCCTGCCTAGAGAAACCTTGGAACTTACCCATCAAGTCTCCGTTCATAACGTCCTTCTCGTCCATGTAGTGATGGTGGTGGTCCATATGTTGGCCCCCCACCACCTCCCCTGAACCCTGAAACCTCTCTAGTACGAGTTCCTATAGGAACGGTATCATCTAATCCCCGAGCAGCACTTGGAATAGTGCCAGGCTCATTGTAATCCGTTCGAAGATCTCGGTCTCCCATTTTGTTGACAGAATTGTGTGCTTTCTGTGCACTTTTGATGTCCACAAAATCCACAAAGGCTGCCACTCCTCCTTCTGAGCCCCTTTTGGGAAGAATTTTGACACTTTCCACACGGCCATATCTGAAAGAAAGAGAGAAAAAAATAAATATGCAAAATACAAACTAGCCAGGACATGTTACAATCAACATTTTACATAATATTGCAATATTCAAACAGTAATATTTTCAACTTTTGCTTTTAGTAACCAGAAAGAAATTTAAATTCAACACTAGTGGCACAGTAGTACAGCAATTAGTGCTGCCACCTTACAGCTCCAGAGACCCGTTAATTGATCCTGTCTTTGGGTGTTGTTTGTATGGAGTTTGCATATGGCCCCTCACTGTCATTCCCCCCACCCCCTGCTCCCCCACCCACCCCAGCCTGAGCCCCCAGAAGTTCTCAGTTTCCTCCCGCAAGTTAAAGATGTGATGGTTGGCAGGTTAGTTGGCTATTCAGGAGAATCAGAGAAGGGAGCTGATGGGGATGCCAAAGGAAAAAATGGGATTAATGCAGGGCTTGATGGCTGGCGTGGATGCAGTATGACTCTACAACTAACTTCATTTTCATGTTTTTTTTATATAAACTATACTGTTCAGCTGCCATCAACGCTCTCTTTCAGAAAATATAGCCAACATCATGAAGAAAGTATATGTGGTATGACAGGACTAGGAGTGGAGGTCTGGGGAAGAAATGGTTCTAAGTTACTCTTAATTTCCATTCTTGCATATATTCTCTATCTGATCACCAGGTTCCTGACTGTGATACTGATGAATAGGTAATATTGTTAATTTGAGGACATGCATATTTTCCAATTAAAACCATTATAAGATCCTAATTTACACTGTGTAAAGTAAACCTTGCAAGTTAAATTAACTGTTTGGATTCTTTTATACCTGATGCAGAAATTTGAACACAGCACACTAACAGCGGTCAGGTATCATTTCCAACATTCACTGATGCGCATCACTGAATTCACTGGTAGATTTGCATTCTTTCCCTGTTCCTTTTCCCACTTTCAGAATCTGAGTCCCCAGTTCCTCCAACCCCTTATTGGTCTTACTCCATCAGTAATCTTATAGTCCCAAATAATTTTCATATTTCCATTCCTCAGTGAATTATCCATTAATGCTTTAGGATATGCATTCAACATCATGGTCATTAACTGCACTAATTAAATTCCAAAGGGAATAATGGATCTTGCTATACTCTTTATTTAACCTAAATGGAGAAACATCAATGTGCTTGAATCTGCTGAGAAACATATATTCAAGTATTCCAACAATGTCATTCGCAAAATAAGGTTTTCAATTTCCAGGTTAAAATTATACCATACCAAAAACAAAAATATTCATTAACGTCAAGTCAACTAAAATGCAACATACAATGCTCAACTGCTAATGCATTCTTGCAACAAATTAAGTTGTGTTCTGACATATCAATGGAATAAACATGAATACTACGAAGGAAAAGCAGAGTTCACGGCTTTCATTCCACTCATCCAATCCCCATTTTTTTCTTATTTAAATGTTAGCTTCCTTATGTTCTATAGTATATTGTTGATACTTAGCTTGTACCTTAGGAAATGGATTATGGTCAAAATTTTACTTTGTTAAAAAATTATGCAAAAATGAAGGTAACAATTTTGTTATCAATGAATGTGCTAACAGTAAAAACAAAAAGTAATAAAACAGAATATACAACCTACTTTTTTAAAGCATAAGTGTAAAAGCTAATTTCCATCAGTTCTCTAATTATCTCTCCCCTACAACATCCCAATCTTGGCCTTGAATTCGTGTTTTGTAGGAAAGCATCTGAAGGATTATGGGGAGTGTGGGGAAGTGGACTACTCTTGCTCAGAGCCAGTACTGACATGAGGGGCCAAATGACCTCCTCCTGTCCTGAAACAAGTCTGCTATAAACACTTTGTCAGTTATTCTTTGATTGCACTCTGGTGCTTCATCAAAATAGTCATTTTTCTTGCTTATGAAAGGTAATACAGTTGAGCTTAGTCTCATTTTCAATAGTCGTACAAGCTAAAAATATGGTTCTCTTACAGCCTGGTGGTATAAAATTGCTAGATGTGCTACAGATTGTGGGATAACTACACAGTTTATTTTGGGATCCCTTTACTGACTCCCTTGGCAACTCCAAATCACTAAACTAAAAGCAGTTGCATGCATTTCCAGGAGGTGTCATTATACAGTGATCAGAGAAAAAAAATTTTGCTCTTCAAACCCAGGTGACAAGTTCATCGTGGCACCCCCAAATGCTTTTCACCTACCCTGGTCAAGACCTGCAATACTCAGTAAACAAAAAGATACCGGCAGTCCAGTGGGGCGAGGTTAATACTGTGGATAAACGTAGGAGCTGTGTTTTATATTAGTGATAATTTTGTATTTTTATTGAATTATTTTGTTTCACTAAATTTTATACTATTACAAGACATAATTATGGAATATTTTAAGCTATGTTGCATGGTTACAACTCGTGACTGTCCTGCCAAATAAGGATAACGTGGAAAATTCACAAATTTTAATTAATCTGATCAATGTTTTTCCATCAGTAATTACGAAAACCGCAGGCAGTAAAATGCCATCTTTTCACAAACATTTCGGTGACTGCTGCTATCAGACTTTTTTTTTCATTTTAACCCACATTCAAATACGTGCCGTTTACAGGCTTGTGTGTACTTTGAGAAACCAAGGCCGTTTAAACAAACAACTGGACTTTGAGCAAATCCCGAGAGCAGCTATTTATGTGCTTTCCCTCAGTGACGAGCTAAACTGGCCGCATGACACACCTTGTGGCTGCTTTCCAAGCTCTCCCGATTGCTGCAATCTCGCAGCCGACCAGCGGTGCAATGCTGTAAAATGGCGGGACGTATCACAGGCATCAAAACGGACACATATAATGGCGGGAGACGAAGGGGAAAAAAAGCTCAAAATTGGGTCATTGTAGTAAATCAATAGCGCTAACGAAAAAATGACCGGTTATTTAGATACTGTTAGACGTAATTTTCCCTAAAGCAATCTTTTTCATTTCAAGGACATCATTCTTTGTAGGGTTTTCATTGGGCGCAGTCATCAAATAATCTACCTCTCAGAAATTGGGTGGATCTTGCAAGAATATCACATGATCTGCTTGTATTGCAGTAAGATTTCAATGCGGTACGTTCTAATTTGTATTTGCCTCCTTACGTAAATATAAAAAGAAATGTTTCCCCATTTCTGTAAGTAGAGAGGTGTTTCGATTTACTACTTCAGTAACTTGTACAGAGATCTCCATGAAAGCGATTGTATTTGTTTTTAAATAATTCGTGATGCGATTAGAGTGACGTTTATCAGTGGAATAAATTGCCTTGTTGCTTCTGGGCAAGACTCTTGGGAGAAGTGAATGCCACACCGACATTTTTACACAATGCATGTTATGCGGAGCTAGAAACTGCTCTGCTATTGCAGAAATCCTGCATTTCAGACTGTTCTCGATTTCTACAAACGTTACTTCTAAAACTAAACGCAATAATGAGTCTATTTTTGCAACAGCAACATTTGAAAGGAAACAATGGGATAAAATTATTTTTATCCAATTTTTTTCGAAATGTGATAAAATTATTTTTATGCTAACTCATAGTTAATATAAACTATCCGCACAGCCCATCCGAACTGAATACTCATGTGGCGGGAACATTCAGCAGTAGAGCTAACGTTCCAGATAGAAAATTCTTCGTCAGAACTGGGGAAAAAGAAAACAAGAACGAACTTGTTTTTTTTTCCCAGTTTTGACGAAGGATCTTCAAACCAAAACGTTAACTTGTTTCGCTTTCACAGATTTTGCCAGATCTAAAGAGTGTTTTCAGCATTTTATGATTTTTCTGATTTCTAGCATCTGCAGTTTTGTTTTAAATTTTCACTTCCCTGGAGAAGGAGGATGATATCTAAAGGAAACCCGTAAAAGTCTCTCTATTGGTAGCAACTTGATCCTTTAACATGGACATGGGTGAAGTTATGTGCTATTACTTAGAAAAAAAATGCAGAATCGAAATTTAAGATTGACGAGAAATATCGCCCTGGATTTTGCTGGATTACTCATCATTTAGTTTTTGAGACAGGTCCTCACTATGGAATCCAGTGGACAGCGAGGAATCTGCCGACCTGACGCGGGATCCACAATCCCAAAGATTTCACTAGGGTCAGTAGGATTGCGGGGAAGGAAAATGTCTGTTCATTTATGTTTAATGGTAGTTCATCTAATATCTAACATTTAAATTTAATTCTACTTCATTTTACTCGTTTTGAGTCGTAATACCGAACATTGAGAAACAATTTAAAACTGACGACATTGACAGTCGGCTTTGGCATTATGTGAACGGTACTTGTTCTGATCCATCCATTGACCACTGCTCGGCCTTGGTTCTACCTGATCAAACAAGATCAGCCTCTATTCAAATAAGATAAATTCAGACGAGTGGCGATAGCGAGTAGCAGGGCCGTAGCAGTAACATCAAGGCCATTTCATGGTATTAGACCACTTAACACCCTGCGAAGAAGCACTCCCTAATAGTACTGCTAGTTTAAAAATTGGAGGGTTTACACATAAAAATGGCTCCAGCTACCCTGTCGGTAATGTTCCAGAGTGGTCATAAATATCAAATGTAGCGCTTAATTTCCAAAGCTCCAATGTATCAAAATAAACATCCAGAAATACATTTAGTAGTGGGAAAGATAATGGAACCTCTATTCAAAGATCCAACAGAAAAACATGTAGAAAATATAATAAAGAATAGTCAACACATATCCCAAAAATGAATGGCCAAGCCTGTTTAACTTGAAACAAAATAGAAGATGACAGAAATGTTAATCAGGCCAGGAGGCATCTATGGGGAGAGAAAACAAAGACAACCTTTCAGATCAATGACTCTATATTTCTCCATTGATGCTGCCTCACATGTTGAGTGTTCACAGTGCTTTCTGTTTGAGATTTCCAGCACATGCAATAGATTTGATATACATGGGCTTTTGAAATGTCTTTGATAAGACACGACTAAGGTCAAAGCATGTAGAATCAGACTAACAACAAAACTGAAAGTAAATGTTAAAGGAAGTTAGTCGCGTTCTCAGAACATGGGAACTGGTGTCCCAAAAAAAAACAAATAATCTTGCGCATTCTCTACAATGCTATATCAATTTTCAAAAATATGGCTGAATCACACTTACTGCAATCATCTTGCCATGCAATATAGCTCTAAGCTAAATAGGAGAGACATGCAAAAAGATATCCCAAATTTAATGCCACCATGATGTTGCTTAAAATCTAACATCTCAGTATTGGCAGGCAGACCAGTTTTTTTTATTATTTGTTATCCATAATAACTTAATTCATGTACATTTATTGTCAATTTTTCTCTGACATTACAACAGTGGCAACATTTAGTCACTACAGATGTCATCACTGGCTGTTACACCTCAACATGCAATCTTAACATACACCCTTCCTGCCACTGCTTATTCCAGCCACATGAAAGGAGGATATGAATTGGTCAGATGCAATTTTCCAGTAACGAATCTATGTTGCCTGTCCTTTATTTCAGGCAATGCATCCCATGGATAATAATGGCATTGAAAGAAACAACACAACAATTTGCATTTATTCTGCATCTTTATTATGATAAAAATTACCAACAGTGTTCTAGCAGCAATATCAAGGTCAGGCAACTAGCTACACAAGGAGAAATTTGGAAAAATGACCACAGCTTTGACGAAATGAGATAAGAACACAAGGGCATTGAAAAATAAGACCCCTCAGGTCTACACTACTATTCAATAGGATTGTCGCTGATGTGATCTTGGTCTCAGCTCCACTTTCCTGTCTGGTTTCTTTAACTGCTGATTCCACTAAATTCTAAAATCTCTCTCAATCCTGAATATACAAAGTGATTTGGCCTCCACAGCGTAATCCAAAGATTCACAACCATCTCATTATATTCCACCTACTAGAGGAAATATCCTTTCAAATCATGACAACAGGTTGCATAAATTTAGATTGTATTTCATTAAGTTCAGTAAGATGCAGGGTGACCCAACTGAGTTGTCTAAAAATTATAATTTAAAAGAGCAAATACAGGTAAATCTGAGCTACAGTACCTCTCCAATGTTTTACTTTTGTGCTTTACTGTTTTAAAATCATTCCCAGACAACATAGTATCTATAAGCACCATAAAAACTTGAAGATTAAGACATGTCTAGTCAGCAGAAAACTTATTTGCATCTACTAAAACTGCCCAATACCAAACATCTGGTAGCAATATACCATAGATTTTCCCCAGATTACAGGAAATTCTCTTATTTAATTCATGCCGTGATTAACCATATAGATCCAATGGTCCAAATACATTGCTGTTGTTTAAAAACAACCATCTCTACTCTAACCAGTATGAAACAAGTAAATCCACAATTACAAAGTATTACTATTTTTCTAAATGCACACTATATCCACACTTTGTATGTCTACTTTCAATACTTTAAAAGTGGTTTCACATTTTATTTTACACATAAAATTGTCAGAAATTTAGCAAGCAGAGACAGGGTGCATTTACTCAACAAATCCAACACTGAAGGAACTCAGCGGGTCAAGTAGCAAAATGGACAGTTGTCATTTCAGGTCAAGACCATTCATCTGGACTGAGAGAAGAGAGGAGATAGCCAGTATAAAGAGGTGAGGGACAGGGGTGGGGCAAGAGTGACACTACACTACAAAATTACAACTACATTGTTCAAAATACTATCAAACTAGCACTATTCAAAATTTCAAGAGTGCACATGTTCTATACAGTATTGTTAAATAACTCTGGTCCAGTTACAAACACCAAGTCTGATTTGTCCAGGTAGAATTCTTAGCTACAATTGTTCTTCCCAGCTCAAAACTGATGATTATCTAACGATAATGTAGCTTAATACTATGGAGGAAACAAATTAAAAGCCCAAAATCCTCAATGTTTAAGTGCACAACAAAAATTATAATAAACTGCTTAATGTAGATGATATATTTGTGGTGTTGTATTCAAGTAAACTATTCCCAAATAGAACTTCAAAAAAATGAAGCTACATAAGTTGTAAACAATAGGCGTAGTTTGCAGAGCTTGTTGTTTGCCGAGATCATTAACAGAATGTTATCACGTAAAGAACTTGCAGTCAGATGGTGCTATTCATCCCCTGGATGCCCTAAAGGTACACCGTCAAGGAGGAGGTACAGAAGCCTAAAGACCCACACTCAACAATTCAGAAACAGCTTCTTCCCCTCTACCATCAGATTTTTGAACAGTCCATGACCCATGAACACTACCTTATTTTTTTTTGCACTATTTTTGTAATTTTTTTTTAGTAATTTTATGTCTTTGCACTGTACTGCTGCTGCAAAACAACTAATTCCATGTCTTATATGTCAGTGATAATAAATCTGATTCAGGTCAGGCTTTGACTTATCATAGCATTCACATACTGCTATGGTGTCAGCTCCTTCATTGTGGTGTCGGCCCAAGTTTTTGCCTCAGGTTCCACACTGTGGCTTGAATCCACTGTAGGCTATTCGTACCAAGTCAAAGACGTCAAAGTCAATATTGATATAAATTTTTAACAGGTCATATTTTTAAAGTTATTACTGAGAGTTGTACACAACTAATACACTTGCATTCAGGAGGAAGATAATTTCCCCTTGTATGTGAAACCAAAAGCTCTCACTCAGAAACAGCAGCAGGAGCAGCTGGCACCTTTGTTGAATATTGTGCCAACAAAACTCAACTGGTGGTTTGGAGCCAGCAATTTTGGACGAAAAGTAATGACTCATTATTCACCTTTTAACTGCTAGCCATGCAATGTCAAAGCCAAACTTGTCATTCCACAATCCTGTGCATAATTTACTTCACTGTATCACAAAGAAATGTGCTCATGGATTAGAAATACATATAGGACAGCAGGTGCCAAATTAATTTTAAAGATTGTTTAAAAGTAGTTAATGACTACTGTCATCAATGGAAAATATCCAATTTGAATCTGACTCCAACATCAGTCACAGCGCTATAACATAAATGAAATTAAAAAGAAAATTCTCATTATAATGAAACTTCCACAAATTGTGCACAACTTATTTATTGAATCTCAGAAAGGCTGGCATTTTTTTTGATATACAATAGGTGCAGGCGTCTTGGAGGTGGGAGAGGAGCAGCAACGTCAACTGCATTCCTGACGTAATTTACATTAATCTTCTTCTGAAGTGATCCTGGGAAGAAGCCCTGTCCAACATGGAATGCAAATTTCAGTTTACGCAGGTCAAATTTCACAGATTTCTGGATGAATCTACCTTTTTCCATATCAGTAGGAACAACTTTCCTTAATAACAAGAATAGACAGGAAAACCAAGTTTAAGTTGTTGGCCCTTTCATTTGATCAAAAAGGAAATGATTCAATCGATAGCTGTTTGGCAAAATAATCCTTTATTATTAAAAAATGGACTATAGAGTTTCGCTTATTACAAGGAAGTGTTTTGTTTTAAAATCACGGATGCAAACTAACAAAAATTAAACCTGATCGTGTATTACAACCCATTGGTAACATTTCTCAGACTATTAAATCTCCTGAATCTAAATAATAATGTTCCGATTGGACTGCTACTACAATTAAGTCTCATTTAACTACGTTCATGAAAGTAGGCTTACTTTGGCAAAATAAAGTAGACCACAAGGAGACCACGCCCTCTTCATAGCCCAGACCAACTGTTTATACACAAACAAAAAATGACAACACGGCGTGGACAAGAAAATTTAAACGATTTGAAGCATTAATGCCAAATCTTCCTTTTGCTAGAGAGAGCATCCAGACTATCGTTGCTGACGTCGCCCACCTTGCTAACATTTTTTTTACTATTTCCTAAATATACAAGGGTGCACGACGGAAGAAAAACTCATCGATCAACGCTATTTAATATAGAAAGATTCACTTTGTGCTAATGGTTTCCTAACGATTCTCCACGCTGTTACAATATAGCGCAAGCTGCAAATACCGAACAATAAAAAGAACTAAAGACACCGAATATTAAATATTGTAACACCATGAATTAGCAAGAGCTTTGTTTCACAATCTACAAATTTATTTGTATGTTTCCCCTGAAGTATAACACTGTTCCAGATCGTTTCTATCTGAAGCCTTTTGCACCCTCCCCCTTATGCGTTTCTCGCGTTCTCCGGTGGGGGAGGGGTGGGAACTGGCTTATTTGCATTTCAAACTGTTATACCAGAAATACAGCGCTCTTCTATAATTAAATATAAATATAGACACCAGATTCTGCAAACCGCAACTTATCTCAATTTTTATGACTGTTGTGATAATATATAATACGTATTAAAATGTTTTAATTTTACAGATTTTTTGCTCAGCCAATCTGCTGGGAGAAGGCACCAAAACTGCAAAATGATTTTCTGTCAAACAAATTATTTTAATACCTTGGTAGATTTTTTAAAAAAGGACTATTTTGCAGCACTTCTAGATGTGCTCCCGTTCTTATCCCCGTGAGACAATGTCAAGATTGTAATCGCACACGTTTATATACAAGTACATTGATGTAATGCAAATTATGAAATTGACGTTACAACACGAGTAAAACAATCTATAAAAGCTTGACATAAAGGGGGTCAAAAACGCAGGATAACGAATGCTTGTAAATGGGAAATAAAACACGGAAGTTCATCTTCATTGTGACCATGCGTAGTAATTAAACGCATGATCTATTACTTCATATAAGATTTTCAACAAACTCTAGATGCTGCTGGATCTAAACTAGTAACTAGATCTAACTTAAGACTGGCAACTTAATTTTTTGACGAATTACCAAGCAACTGTAACTAGGCAACTTCACCACTAACCTAAAATATAGAAGCCTCTTACTAAAATCCTTTATCTAAACGTGGAATGCTGCCAAAATATACTGGATCCCCTTGTCACCATTTGTTTTTTTTAACGTACAAAATGACTTTCAAATACTGGTTCCTACTCAATACCTACTCCTGACAAAAAGCGAAAAGTCAGATGTAGAGGTGTTAGAACAATGCATTTTGCATCTTTGTCCAAACCCTTCAGCCTTTTTCATTTTAACAACATAAATCGTCAGTAAATGTAATGATTTTCAATACAGGCACAGCATTTTGAACACGAGATTAAAAACTCTTACAGATCAAGTCAACTATGGTTAGCTTTACTACGATCTAACATGGATTTTTACATATCCATCAACTAACAAACACACAAGGTTCGTTATCAGGTCTATTTAATATCCCAATGAAATCAGAGTTAAATTCCTAATGCGTCTTGAAATTCTTAAGAAGATATTTCCACAAAAACAATTGATGAGCTTTTTCGCATTATTTTAAAATAATCTCCCCACTTGATTTAGCTTCTGTACTTCAATAGTTGTGATGCATCTTCCAACAGTTCTGGCATACCTTTGTATTTAAAAATATATAATGGAGATTAAAGACGCAAATTTAAAACATCTTTAAAGCATAATGTTTTCCAAAACAATTTATTAAACATTTTAAAATCACAGAATCATACACAATATGGTAATTAGATTTTGCTACACATCCTCCGACAAAGTACATGTTTCAAATGCCAAACGTGAGGTTTGATGCCGAGAATGGGATCCGCCATTTTACTCACGCTAGCACCACACGCTACGCTCAGTATCCTTATTTTATCATTTCCTTTTACATCAATAGCACCACTGATTAAAACATAATAATTAAAGTTAGGAACAAACAGTATACACACTTGTAAGTAGCTTTCACAACGTAACCACGTTTTTTTTACAATAAATTAGGTACAATTTCCAAATTTCAACCCTTCACTACACGACAAATAAATTCGAACCTTTAACTGCAACTTGGAGCGCTGCTTCCTTTCTAGACAATATAAGTAAACTGCAAAATTCAGCAGCTATACTTGAAAGATCAGAATTTCTCAGATACACTGTAATACAATCGGAGCATGGTACCTAAAACTTCACATCAAATAGTTTTTTTTTAATTAAACAATTTCAATGACATTTTGCACACATTTCCTGCTAACAGAAGTCTATCATGAGCCTGTAAGTTTTTTTCCTCTGCTATGCAGGGTCAAACAGCTTCTTCTGATCGCAGATAAGCACCAGTTAGGACCTTTGCTATCACAAATGTGTTGTGTTGTGTTGGGCTCCCCTCCCCCAGTCCTGTTTCCCACAGACAGTCCTGTCCTCCATTACAGCTCCCATGTGTCTAAAACAGTCAGATCTTCACATCCTTCCCTCTCATGGGGCTGGAGCTTCCCAAACTACTAAAAATTTCCAACATTAACTTGACTTTATTGCAAACTTTACGCCGTAAAACATAACATACAACAATTTTAAAAAAGCATATACTAGATTCAGTACTGATTTAGCCAAGTCACGGGCTAGATTTTTTTTAAAGGCAAAACGTGTTTGTGTCCCATTTCACTTTTTAAGTGCACGATCTTTCTTCTCGGTGGAGTGGTGAAAAGCAGTCCGGTGACATTAGTGAGCACGTATAAGCAGATCGCCCGAAGATTATAGCAATGCCACACAACAATAGGAATACTGTTGGGCCGCCTGTGACCCCCTTTACTGGAGTGAAGGATGCGAACTTAACCAGCAGCGTGTGTGTGTGTGTGTGTGTCGATCTCACTCACAGCTGCAGCAAGACGCCGGCACTTTCTCCGGTTTCAGTTTACCCCAAGCGGCCTCGAGGCCGGGCCCACACAATAATACACCGAAGAGCGTTTACTTCACATCTCGCCGTGCCAACTTACCGTTTAAAATGCTCGATAATCTTGTCTTCGCGGACATTTTCCGGCAAATTCCCCACCCAGAGGTGCCTGGTTTCTCGTACCATCCTTAGCGAGTCATAGGACTCCTTTTCAGTGTGTGAAAGTCCAGGATCGGGTTGGCTTCTGTCGGCGCCAGGCCGGGTTAATCCTTGAGGTAAAATCCCACCATTAGGCTAACGCACACTCACTCTCGCTCCGCCGCGCCGCCCGACCTGACGCGGTTTTTTTTTCCTCGAGACGCTAACAGTCCGTCCCGAGACCCGAAACCGAACAGCACCACGCATGCGCGGAATCCGCCACAGCGGGCGCGCAAGCGCCACGAAACCCCGGGTCGATTCAGCGCCACACGCCGCAACACGCACGCGTGGAGAAACCCTCGCCTTTCTCCCTCCCCCGCCCCCCACACTTCCCAGCCGAAAGAATGGACAGCAACTGCGCCTGCGCGGTACCATCTCACCATCGCTCTGCTCCCCCCTCCCAGCAAAAACCGTGGAATCTACGCATGCGCGGAAAATGCAGCTCCCCAGTACACGACGCAGAAGGGTCCACAACCGCAGCAGGAGCCGGGAGTGGGAGTACGCGTGCGCAGACGGTGGCTGGGAGTGTTTCCTGCGCAAATGTGCAGAGTTGGTGTTTAGCTTACTCCAGTGACTGGGAGGAAAGTTCTGGAAAGGCTGCTGTCGGCGCAGGAGCACGATGAATAGAGAGGAATCTGAGAGCGCAATTCCAGGGATATCCACTATTTCATTTAAAGAATAGATCTGTTTAACCCGTGTATAAGTGCCTCCTTCGACTAATACTAAATTTTGGATGTTCTGAACGATATGGGAAGATTTTAGATGGCTTGAACGCCGAAATGACCGATATGAGGAAATACAACCTTCAAAAAAAGCTTGTTACCAGTAGCTTTATCAGAAAACTGCTGTGTGTTCGTGGGGTTTATCTTACAGGAATATCGTCCATTCTCAGTCCTTTGTCCCTGTCTTTGCTTCCCCTCCCCCCTTTTCTTTTTCCACTCGGGCGCCATTTTAAGGCGATGGAAAGTTCTGGAGAGTCCGCCATTTTGTGGCAGCCAGTACCCTGCCCTAACAGGGAGTGCAGCGCATAGACACTGCTGGAATACCAGAGATGTAGACTACTTTGTGGCTTAAAATAGTGGAATAACAAGCACTTATGCCCTATGCGATCTTAAAGTGTGATCTTTCTTGGAAGATGCTATTTCGTTTAGTCATAGTACTAAATAAAACTGGCTTTGCGTCCAACCTATACAGATCAACTGTTTACAAGATCGCTAAAATTAGGATATGTTAAATTTATATCGGGTTGGAGAGAAGGAAAGAATTCTCTGGGGAAAGGACAACAGTTTGGGTAGTGATACCACAATACAGTAAGTGTTTCAGAAAGGAGACCAATATAAAATATTTTTTATTAAATTTTGTATTTAAGCATTACGTCACCATTCAAACATACATTTACAAACATAAGTACTGACATAGCCTGATGGGTCACATGCTTCTCACGCTCTTGCTGTAAATTTGAGACTCAAAATCACGAAGCTTTTCAGATTTTTTTTGGGAGGGGGATTAAGTTTGGTTTTCTGGCGAGCAACTGTTACGGGGTTACGTTTTTAAATGATTGAAATTGCGAACTGTGATTTGAATCCAATTTATGTGACACATTAAAGTAGCGAAAATGATGCAATAACCACATTTTGGCGATTTCAAAAGCCTGCTATTTCAGCAGGCCCATTTCTATAGGAAAAAAAGGTTTTAATTATATGATGTGTTTGATATGCTGGAGATTGGCTGCATATCGCAAAGTTGAGCCTGAAATGGATATTGGTTGTAAAAGGTTTAATGTTTTACCTATGGATTTCCTAATGAAGGATTAAGCATGCAGTTCTTTTATGTTGGCCCTAGGTTTGAAAATCTATGGTGCAAGATACCAAGGCGGGAAGGGCAAGCTCAAAGTAGATGACTCATAAACTGGTTTTGCAAGGGCTGCAATTATGTACTGAGTTATGCAATCGGCACACAAGCTATATTCTCAAGATTGCCTTTTGTCTCATGACATACGTACATTCAGTGGTAATATAAAAATTGAACTGATGAGGGTAATATCTATTCTAATGATTGTAGAACTTTGAATTTAATGTGTTCTGTTTATTTGTTGCTAATTAACAATAACTGAGAAACTTACAAATGGAGGAGCTTAATCTAACTAATTTTCTGCATTGTATCCAGTGTACCTGACATTGGTCTTTGTTTTAGTCGCAAGTATTTTTAGAAAACGCCCTTTTGAGGCCACCTGCAAAGACCACAGGGAAGACTGCATTATTTTTGGAATGTGTTTTTCTCTGAATTATCTATAGTAGATCTGGTTGGACGTGGATATAGAAAACAATTCTTATGTGCAAAGGCATATATTTTGAGAGCCAAATAAATAAGGTTTGCATTAAAGCTATTTAAATATTTTTAACCAGATTTTCAGGTATTAAGAGAATCGGAGGATTTGATATTCGTGCAGGGAAGTGGTGTAGATATATAAGATCAGCCATGATCTTACTTAATTCTGGAGTAGACAGGAGGGCCCAAATGGCTTACCCTGCTTCTGTTTTTTTATTTGTGAAGGCTGGCAATAATTTGTAAAGTGAGCACTTCCATTAAAATACATCACAAAACAAAATTGTGAAAGCGTTTTGTGGAGTTTCCTGTGTATGGCTTGCATTTTGCTTTATCATTGATAGTGATAACCTAAATTACCTCTGTAGCCTTCATATACTTATAGCTTTGCATATTTTGATTAACCTTTGTTCTCTTCAAACTGTGTATTTTATCCTTTTTGTTTGTAAATTATCCTTTCAAAAAAAACAAATAGTAGCTTGTGCATATTGCAACAAAGGCTGGTCTATATAGATGCCTTTGGATTGCATTCTGCTGATTAAGCCAGTCGTAAACAGAACTGCAGTTTAGCTTCATGTTCCATTTATGTGTGTACTTATGATGTTTTGTAACGAATCCAGTAATTGCTTCCCAGCAACTATTTTTGTGGTTTCCCAGCAACTACCTTTTTGTGTTGTAGAAACCATGTGCCTTCTTTCTAAACTGGTTTTGTTTGCTGTTCATTGGTGTTACTCCACGTGTAAACATGTTCAGTTACAACACTTTTTGTTGCATTGTGTTTTGCATAACATCAGAAATCTTTGAAGGTTTCCTTTTGAATATCATTGAAGTTCCCAAGACTTCTATATGATCTCAAAATGGGTCACATTGCTTCAAGTGGCTTGATATTAGACTGTTCTGTCTGGGTGCATAATTTTTATTAAAAATTGTACGTTTCTATTACAAGAACACATAATAAGAGCAGAAGTACTTCCCTTAAGCCTGACCCATGTCTCAACTATGCCAGTTCCATACAGCCCTTAATTGTGCAATGCTTCAAAAATGTATCCAACTCCCAATGTTCTAGCCTCCATAAACTTTTGGGGTACAGAATTCCAGAAATTCACCTACATTGGTAAATCAAAATTCCTATGCATCTCAGTTTTAACTGACTGCGCCCTTTTAAACTTTTTGCCCTCTTACTAGACTCTTCCACTAGAGGAAACATCTCATAATCTACCTTTTCATGCTCCCTTAGGATCTCAGTAAGATGGAAAATATTCCTTGCTTTTTTAAGAAATCATTAATTTCACTGATGGATATGTTTTCCGAATGCATTGAGCTGCTTAATTAACTGAAACAATAGGTCTTTAACCAAATATCCTTTCCATGCTAATTTGGGGAAAACAGAAAAAGAGAATGGTAAAGCTAACACAGAACCATGTGGATTATGTCACTAACTGGGTTCTTCAATATGTAAAAACAGCACTAAATAGGGGGAAAATATTCAACACAATGAACAACATCTGTGCAGAAAAACATTTCACATCAATGTCCAGTCATTACTGTAGTTCTAACATATTGGCCTATTTTTGTCCAAATGCTGCTTTAACCTGAGTATTTGCATTTTTCTGATAGTGACAGTTTGTCATTTGATTTTAAAAATACAATGCAAAATATAGTCTCTAAATACAATAGTAGGTTACTAGCAGTCAGATAAGCTAACTTCCATATAGTGAATGTCTTTATCCTTTCTCTGCTTCTTTTACACATATTCAAGTTTCAGAATTACTCCATATATTCTCACTACTTGATCTGGTGGCATGTGGAATTTATGAAACTCATTTTATCCACGTGAAAATGAATACGCAAGGAATTTACAAAATCCAGGGAAGCATTTTTAGCATTTATTTTGTTTCCTTAAAATTGTCAGATTTCCTTAATGACCTGATGTTCTATTGGCAATTCTTAAAATGTCCATTCTATTAAGTGTCAGTATGCTATTCAATTCTGAAATGTTTCATGGGTGAATTAATCTGGATATCCATATGCATGTGCTTTCCAGCTCAATTCATTGTCTGGCATTCATGCTGATTTTCTTTTTGTCCTATTCAAGAATGCTGCAGCTAACTAGTGACTTGATTTCTAAATGTTGCCTTCATCTTTTGACCCTTGTATCATTGTGTTTTCAAAAATGTGCATGCTATTTGATATTGCAGTATTTTTAACTTAAATTGACATCGACTTGTGAGATCCTTGGATGAAAATAGGCACAAGAGGAAAAAGTCTGTGACCCTACATCTGTACTAACACTGAGTTCTTCAACTAACCATGAAAATACTGGCTTTTGTTTTTGTTTTAAAAAAAAGTCTGGTTTACTGATCCTTCAGGGAAGGAAATCTGTCTTTACCTGGTCTAGTGTATGTGCGACTCCAGAACCACTGATGTGGTTGACTCCTAACTATATCCTCAATTACAAAGAAGAATTAGAGTAAGAGCCCTTAAAACCTGCTCTGCCATTTCAATGATCCTCAATACCGTATTCCTGCTGTTTCCTAATGACCTTGATGACCTTTGAGCCTGGAAATCTGCCTGCCTCCTTTTAAATATATTCTGCAACTTGGTTTCCACCTCCCTCTGGTAAGAAATTACATAGTTCACCTCCCTCTTGAATGGGGATTAAAGATCTCATCTCAGTGCTAAATGTGCCATGTGAACCTGTGGCCCCTGATTCCAGTCTCCTTCCCCCCCCCCCCCCCCCCCCCCAACTGCCTGGGGAAGGTATACCATTCTGCATCCATGCTGTTGAGCCCTGAGAATTTTTTGTACATCCTCAATTAAATCTCATATTCTTCTAAACTTTTGTGAATTCAGATCTAATCTCTTCTCAAAGGACAATTGTGCTATCCCAGAAATCCCTGTATGGCAAGTATATCCTTGCCAAAACTGCATACAGTACTCCAGATATTGTCTTACAAAGGTCTTGTATAATCTTAGGAAGACATGCTTGCTCTTGTACTTAAAACCTCTTGTAATGAAGACCAAAATATGACTTGGCACCTTAACTGCTTACTTGCATGTTTGCTTTTGGTGACTAATGTAAGAGACACTTTGATCCCTTTGTACATCAATTTATTGCCATTTAAATAATCTGCCCTTCTGTTTTTCCTGCTAAAGTTGATAATTTTATATGTTGTGCTGCAGGGGCAATTACTGATTGGCAATAGCTGTGACATTTTCCACTCCCCACCCCATCCTGAAGAAACACAAAAAACAGTACAATACAATCCACTTAGATCTGGGGCCTTCTCAAAAATACATACTTTTCTGCAATAAATAGTGCTTGATTATGTGATTGGCTTGTAAACCGTCACTTTGCAATGGTAGTCTCACTGGGAATTTCCATCAGAATCTTACAAAGTATTAGGTAATTTTGGCCTCTATCTGAGATAGTAGTATTAATTTGCTTTGCTGTTGTGTTGCAATGAAATTGGCCAAGATTTCAGAGGACTGGTGTAAGACACCTGTGACTTGTTTTAAACTCAAAAATACATTTAGATGATTGCACTCTTTTTAATATTCAAGCAGCATCAGTTTTGTAGTGCAATGTTCAAAGTTAAGATGCTTGTCTTTGTATCAAACTAAATTATTCTGATTTGTTTGGGCTACTCAAAATATGCCTTGTACTGTTCTTACGTATTAAAATGATGTTGATGGTATGCAGTTCTGAGTGACCAAATTCATTCAATGTAGAAATTATTGTTACTGAGCATAGTTATTAACATCTACGTAGGTTTCATTTTCAGAATAGTGTGCTGATTTATTTCCCTTCCCAGGAGCCCTGAAGTCAACGGCAGTAACATCCCAAATGTGTAGAATCGGAACAGCCAGATCTTTTCTATCGTGGGATTTTAATCTTGCAGTTTCTATTATGCTGCATGAGGAATAAGTTCATTCCAGTGTGCAATCACTTAATTTGTCAGCTGCATTTTATTTGGACACTGGTAAAACAGCCATCATACTTTTTGCAGAAATGTAACTCTAACACAAGACTGGAAGTATGGATAGACTATAATTTACAGTGTATTTTTTGGGTGTACTTTGAGGATGTTTTCCTTTGAGAGGAATTTATTTTTCTATGTGCTTCCAGTTTGAGTGCAAGTGAGAGGCTATTTAAGTTTTTGGGTAGTCAGTTATGGGATGTATTGCTATGAAGGTGTCATTTAAGGCCTAAATATAATTGCCTTTGAAACGGGGAGCTGCCATCTTGAATTGTTATGGTCCATTTGGTGATGGTCTTATTGTGTTTCCAAAGAATAGTGGTGTGCAACTTCAAGATGGTGATAATCTCATGTCCCTCTTCACCTTGTTCTAGGTGGGACAAGTTGTGGCTTTGGCAGTTATGTCTGGATTTGCCTACATGAGTAACTGTAGTGCATTTTGATTTTATTAGGTGATACACTGCAGCCGTGGGGTGCTGGTAGTGGAGGGAGTGAATATTTAAGGTGTGGATAAGATGTCACATGAGTGAGTGTCTTAGGACTGCATGCATCTGGGCAAGTGAAGAATACTCCACCCTACTCCTGATGTATTCCTTGAAGATTGTGTAAAGGATTTGTGGGGGAGGTTGTCAGGGATATAGATACCCATTTGTTTTTGTATCCACAGCACTTGTGTAGTTTGTTCAGTTGCATTTCTTGTCATTGGTCTGCAGTATGTTGATGATAGGCCATCTTTGACAACAGAAGGTAATGCTGATTTAGAAACCTTCTAACTTTGAAAACCTGGATCAATATAGTTTCCTTTAGGATGTATGGGAGTACCTCACAGTCAATGAAATAATACTAAAATACAGTCACTGTTGTAAGGAAATACACAACTTGTGTGAACAATTTAGTAACAACACAAGTCGGTGTTTGGTCTCCTGCACTCCCTCCTGACTTTCTCTTGCTCTCCTCAAGGCTGGAATCCATTTTCACAGCAACTCAGTTCCAACATATTCTCCATATACAAATTCATGTAATGCAAAGTGATGGCAGGATATCCCATTACTTGGGCCACACAGCCAAATCCAATATTGCACTTGGCAATTATAATGGTATCCAGCAGCTGGAATTGCTGGATGGCATTTAGCATTCCTAATTTTTTTTTCTTCTCATCCCAGGAACACATGTTCTTTTGCCACCCAGTCTTTGATTAACCCACTTGGCATAAATCAGGGATTGAATTTGGTCTGTATTATTTCAATAGTGTATACTGATTTCCTTTGTTGTGATGCAGTGAAACAGATATATTTCATATTGAATCAAGGTGGGGTGGCTGCTGCTGCTTTTAAAGACTTTTGTTATCAACTAACATATGCATTAGTTTAGAAAACTAATCATATTCTGTTGTCATTATTTCTTATGTACGATTCTTCCAATTCCAAAATGTAATCCAACCTAAAGCATGATTGATTACTTTTATTTAATACAAATATATTTTGAGAGTCAGTGTTATTCGACGTATGCAACTTCTGATCCAAAGTAAATGGGAACAGAAATCTCAAGTACAAAGATTCACAACTTTTAATGCGTAATAGTATATCAAATGTGCTACATATTGAAAGATTGGTTAGTGCTTGGGATTGACAGCAGTATATTTGGGGCTGGTGTAAGGAAGGTGGGTACAAGATGAAAAGACATGAATGCACTTGTATTTTGTGGAACTAGCTTAGAAACAGGCCATTTTGCCCATTGTGCCTGTGTCCACCCTTTGATAGGCTTTTGCAAATGCACTTTCTTGCATTTCTTTTCCCTATTACGCCAAGTTTATGTATAGTCCTCACTCAAGCTAATTCACTTTGCTCATCATAATACATGGAGCAGTAAACCAATTAATTGTGCAGGCCTTCCACTCCATACCTGCCCAATCTGATAATGCTGTTTTGATTAATACACGGTTAAAAAAAACCAGTGGTGCCATAATATCACAACAGAGAAAATGTGATTGTTTGTGTCAGTTTGTATAGCCCCTCAGTGCTGTCACTAAACTGGTAGGAAGGGTGCTGATGCCAGTTATACAGCTGATGGTTTTTTTTCTTGGGTTTGATCATTGATTAGCAATCAAACCAGGGATTTTCGGGTTTATTTGGCGCAATAGAGCTGAGCTTTATAGAAGCTTCTAACGTAAATGGAGTCTGAGGAATGATCTTTCAGAGATACGGGATCTGATATTGTCTGTTTGAAGTGATTATAAATGAAAGAGTAGAGATTTGCAACAACAAAACATACAACAGTTCACAAGTTGAATAATTCATCTCTAAAATCTGGTCTTCAAGTAGTGGAGATGGTATTCAGGGATGTGTGACAAGTCTTGCAAAGGATCTGTTTGTTGAGTGGAAAACATCCTTCCTCAGTTGGATCAGGAGATAGTAAAATTCCACATTTCTGTAACACAATGTGAAACATTTTAATCCACAGAGTAAATATGTATACATTACATTCCAAAATCTTCACTAATGCTAACTTGAACAACCACCATCCTAATCCTACCACAATTAGTCTGATTGTGATGAAAAGCCTAAGTGGACTTCCTACCCCACAACTCTGTCCCTAAATTAGCACACATTAGCAATATCAGTCTAGAATAGCAGCATTTATCAGCCCCAGCATCTCTGCTCAAAGGAAATGTATGAGCAATGCTCTCAAATAGTGGGCCATTTCCTTTCCTGAAGATTAATCTATCCCTGTTTCCTCATTAAAACTGATTAGTTCATAGTAAGCTATCAAATGTTAATATAAAAATGTGTCTTTTATCTCAATGTATGGTATACTATACAGTTCGCTAGAAGTGAAAACATCCCCGCAGTAATACTACGCAATGGTATGCTAATGTAAGGACATTAATCTACTTTCACAATGGCACAATACATGTCTGTCACATGTAATAATTCACACTAAAAATAGTACTCATAGCACAATGTGCTGTAGCTTGTGCACACTTCACACTTCGCCTCCAGACAGCAGTTTGTTCAGTCGTGCAGTATCCAGATTTCAACACCATCTGCTAGTATAATGGTGTTACATTTAGAATAATGAGTTTAAATGCACTGTCATTGCCCTTGCGTATTAGTTGTAAAGACTAGATTTAATACTCTTTTACAGTATACAAAGTAACTGGTCCAGGTGAGATCATATAGAAGTTGGCAGCAAAGAATCAGTAATTTGATAAAGTCACATGTGAGCAAGTCTGAGCAGTATATGGTACCTGATATTCAGCACATTACTTGAAAGAGTGGTTGGTAGATTCAAATCTCTTTTGCATAGTTTGCACTGAAGTTGGATTTTCGTCATTATTCTCAATGTTACGTGGCTTATTACAGCAGTTTATGGTGGTTGGGAAAGCAGCTCGGTAAAAATGCAATCATTATATTAAAGACTAAGTATCTACCATGGCTGTGTAGAGAAGCAAGAAATTGCATTCCTATTTGATGGAACCATCATTCATTATGTTACATATTCATGCTTGAGTCAGTAGAGTACTCGTTATATGTGTTTCCCATTTTGGCTTTCTCTTTCCCATAATTATAACTTTGAAACAGAAAAATATGCACTATGTAGTTTTGGTTTTAAATTTGGGTTTAAGTAGTAGTAGTTAAGCCTTACATTTAAGTTTGCTGTCTGTTTACTACAAATTTAGTATCTCCTGAAATGTTGCCAAAAAAAATCAATGATACTGCACAGTCCTCCTCTGCTTCTGCTCTAGAGAAATACTTGTCCTATCCTAAATTTTATAGCTGCTTTTATGCATGTTTTTTCCACATCTTTAAAGGTTTTTGGGCTCTTGTTAATCTTGTGTTTCAGGTATCTAGAAAATTATTCAAAAGCATTACCTATTCATTTAAGTCAAACTCCATTCTGTTGCAATTGTCATTTAACCATTAAACTATTTTTGATGTGTAGATATTTTGCTTTTAAAGGAAATTTGTGCTGCTGTCTCATTTAGTAAATCATTTCATAATTCAATTAAGTTGATGGCAATGTACTTGCACATCTCCTCTAGAGAAATTTTTATTGCTTGCTGTACGTTTTACATTGACTAAATACTGACTTTTTGGGGGTTGGGTAGATGTATAAAAGATAAATGTTGAGGTCAAAATAACAAGCTTGATGGTCATAGGAGTTAATGGAAAAGACCATTTGCTTCATGCAGGGCAATCAAAGTCTAATCCCAATCTCTCATTGTATAGTCCAGTTTCTGATTTCAAGTATCAAAGGCACATCAAAACTGACAGCGATAATATTTAATTGTTTTAAATCTCCTGTTTCCTGCTTTGCTCCAGCAAAAATAATCGCAGTGTAGTTTCTGTAATGATGCAAAAGTGTTCTAATCAGTGTTTTAAACAAAATCATAACTTTGTTTACTATGTTATGCTATTTTTAAATCCCAAATTGCTCTTTTAAATGGGTTGATCTATCTACATTTGTACTTCAAGGACATGTCTTTGAACCAGGTCTCTTGGTCCACATGAATACCTTTCTGTTGTGTGTTTGCTCCCTTGTTGTTTACCTCGATTTTATCCACATGAAATCGTATTGTCTCACAATTGTTCTCTAACCTGCCATTGTCTTTCTGAAAACCACCTCCCTGTCTCAATTTATCATCCTCTTGTATCATAAACAAATTGAAATTTGACTTTTTCCCCCAATCTAACAATTGCAGATAGATGTAAATGTGGTCTTGGACAGTCTCTCAAAATTGATGATAATAGGCTTCCAGTTTGGTTCTGAGGTGACAGAGGTCAACGTGGGAACCGCAGATTGGATAGGACGTACCTGACTAGGTGGGTGAATGGGTAGTTGGTAAGATGGTGTGGTCTTACTGCTCTTTACTCTGGACTCCTGTGTATTTTGAGGCATGCATTTAAGGATTCTCAGTGCCATCCCAAATGCTCCTGCTCCTCTCTGAGCAGTCTTATACCCTCTACTCTAGCAGGAATCTTGTTGATGACATTCTGCATTGGGGCAGGGATGATTAGAAAAAAGTGAGGCAATGACACATCCTTGGCAGTCGTCATTGAGATTGTTTGTGTTGTGGACTGGTTGGTTAGGATCATGGCTTGCATGCCATCATGAAACAAACATATGATGGAGACATTTAGGTGGGCAACTGACTTTGAGGAATGTGTTCCACAGTGTCTCCTTATTGATAGAATCAAATGCTTTGGTGAGGTTGAAAAAGGCCGTATTTATAGTGGTTGTTGCTGCTCCATGCATTTCACCTCAAATTGTCACACAACGAAAATGTTGTTTAAAGTGGGTGGGGCTGGGGGCGTAATAAACTAGGCTTTGGAGCAGACAGTATTCCTGAGTTCAAAAGCTTGGTGGTGAGGAGCTTCGGTCACGAATCCACAAAGTTTTTCTCCACAACTTGGAAGTGGTGGACCTTGGAGACGCTGTGACCATGACTATCTTCAAGAAAGTAGAAAAATTTGACTGTGGAAGGGCCTCCTTGCTATCAACCATAGCGAATGTTATCGCCAGGGTTATCCTCAATCATCTACCATAGAGCTATTCCCTGAATTGCAGCATTATAACTATTTGTTCTAGAGGCACAGTGGATATCATTTATAGGATACTGTACAATCCTTAAGTGATGAAGTCTTAACTTCACGTAAATTCATTCTTCACCATAGGTTTCCTCTGGCTGCTCTAGTTTCCCCCCACATCCCAGAGATGTATGGGTTGGTAGGCTAACTGGCCACTATAAATTGCCACTAGTAATGTAGTACGTGAGGGGTAGAATCTAGGGGAGTTGGAAAGAATTTGGGGAGAATAAAAATGGGATTATGTAGGATTAGTGAGGCATTAGTGGTTGATGGTGAGTGTGGACTTGATGGGTTGAAAGGCCTGCTTTCCATGCTGTAGCTCTATGACATAGGATAGAAGACCAAGTATTACGTTCCCTGGAACACCACTGGCAACATCTTCCCAATCACACACATACCTAGCAGAACTACCATCCACAGATTTTAAGTAATTTGTAGAAGAATTGGAGGCAAGAGGATGGTTGCGATCTGAAATTCGCTGCCAGAAGGATGATGGTGGCAGACAATCCCCCCCTTTGCCTGCCATCACGTTTAAACAGTACTTGGATGTTTGTATGAAGAGCCACTGGGCTCCAGCCCAAGTGATGGAAGATGGGATAAGGCTCGAGAGCTTTTTCTACTAGCATTGGCATGATGGGACAAATAGCCTTATCAAATTTTCTGATTTTTCTTTTTATCCTTGAACTTTATACTTTCCTTCACCATCAGGAACTTTGTTACCATGTGGGCTGCAGTTGGGCAATAAATGCTGGCCTTCCTAGTGTTGCTGACATCCATGAATGAACTAAAAAAAACATACAATTCCAATAAAGTCTTTAAAAGAGTTGAAAATGTATTCAATCAATCACACATGAATTAGTCTTTTGTTTCTTTGCCAATGCTAATAGAATTGGATAGAGACTGCATTATCAGAAACTGAAATTTAGCTTTAAACTCTTCAACAGCACTTGCATCACCTTTTAAGACAAAAGTAGTTGCAAAGGAACACCATGATCATGGAACCACAAGCAATCCTTCACCCCTGGTGGAACTTATGATAACCTCACCACCTGGAATGCAGTAGTTCAAGAATGCAGCTCCCTGACCACCACCACCTTAGGCATGATGAGGAATAAGCCATTCCTACTAACAAGACCAACATTCCAAAAGTGAATTTGAAATGTGTATTTGATCACACTTAATGTTTAGTTTGCAGCAGAACCACTGAATGCTCAAAATCCATATATTTATTTAATTATAGTTCATAAGTAGGCCTGGGAATGTATCCACAATTCAGCCCATCCATTAGACTGTCTTACCCTGCCGTTAAGTTTTACTCTATCATCAACCGCTTGGCAGAATTTTTTTTTAGAAAATGAAACCGTGAAAACTCAACAAATATGTGTTTACCTCTACTTGTAGACAGAATTTAAGCAAAACGTGTTGCTACATTTTTTTTAAATGTGGGTAACACCCTTGTTGCATTCAATGAGGGTAAACATTTAGTAGTTCTGTTATCCTGGATATCTATGCTTATGAAACATGCATTGTTCAGGAACTGGTATTTCAAGTTTAAGCAGGAAGATGGATCTTATACGGAAACATAAACTGCCAACCAGATCTCACATTTCATTTTCATGATAGAACTGCTTTCCCGAAGAGTTGTTATAATTTTGGCCCAGATGCACTAGGCAGCAGTAGAACTAAAATAACACACCCCTTTGGTGTGATACATAGGGTTGTAATTCTTCTTGCCTGTTTCCCCTAATATTGGAAACTGTCTAATCCATCCACTATTTTTGACGATTAATCAATATGTTTGCCCCAAATTTTGCCTTAGTAGAATATTCAAGGTTAGACTTGCAATGCAAAATATTTTAAACTTGCAAGTTAATGAATATGAGCTGATTAAAGCCCAGGGACTGTAACAGGATGACCAGTTACAATGAAGCAAACAGACTGAAGGATTAAGAAAGAAGGGGAAAGGGGAAATCCTCTGGAAAGTTTACCCTTATATTCCCATTGACTTCAGTTTTACTCGGGGTTCTTGATGCGCCACAGTCAACTGCTGCCTTGATACCAAGAGCAGTTACTCACTTCAACTGTATATTCATAACTCACTGAGAGAAAGAGTTAGCATTTCAGATTGATGATCTTTCTTTAGAAATGGGAATTTTTTATATTTTAAGATGCTAGCTTTCAGATAAAATCTGTTTACCTTTTCCTAGTTCTGAGGATGGATCGTTGACCTGAACCATCAGATCTGTTTCCTGATCTGCTAAGTAGTTCAAATGCTTTTTCCTCCTCCTTCAAACTTCAGATTTCCAATATCCAGAGTACTTTGGCATCTTATTCATCATTTATTATTCACAAATCAACCAATGCTAAAAATTTTGTTCTAGTATTTATAGTAAGGCACCTTGTTAATAAAGTCTTCTCTAATTAAAAATAAGGTGAATTCTGTATAGAGGAAGTAGCTCATGTTAGATCACACTCACTTTCTGCACTGTCACTTTAAACATGGTGAATTAAATTTTCCTCCGTTGTACCACATTTTAAAAAGATGATGGACCAGAGTTACCTGCCCATTTGCTAACCTAACATCTCAAAGACCCCTACTCCGTCTCCATGAATGAGAGGCAGAGCACCATTCTCAGGGACAGCAGCCAGGATGATCAACGATCATTACTGGAGAGAGAAATGTCCCAGTATTTAACTCTCCCTTTCCTTAGTCTCCTTTGCTGAAACATGAGGCTCCCATCTCCATCAACTATTTTATATTTTTACTTTTTAAAAACCTTGAATTAATTCTGCCACATTTAAAGCTTCCTGTTCCTCTAAGTGAAATATCAGACGATGTATTATTGCATCTTCAGTGCATTTCCCAGAAAAGCAACCATGGACTTCCTCAGTTTTATGAAGTTTCTACCAACAAATTAAAGTTCTATCAGGGAAATATGACTTGGGGTTGTGTCATGGGCAGCATTTCTGACCCAAACTTCCCCATGAGCAAAACTGCCCTAAATAATAATGCATACAGACATGGTCTGTTTCAATAACTGAGGAGTTACAAATGGAAGCTATCCTGGTTATGAGAGTGCATGCAATTCTAATAATATTTTTGAAGGTTCGAATGTTTGATGGTGTATTAAGTGAATTGCTGAGTCATACAGAGAAGTTTCCTGTTGCAGCCTTGTTCGGAATTCAAAATGCACATTGCATGTATCCAGAGGAATTTTGGGAGGTTTTCATCATACTAAAATATTTTAAAGGGCAAATACAAAATTCGCCAAAATATAATGTCACCTTGATTATAAAGTACAATCAAATATGTTTAATAATTTAGTTTCGTAGTGAGATTAGATACCTGCAACTGTTGAGCTTACTTTGAAGGTCAAGAGCCTATTTTAATAATCAAAAACTAACAAACAATAGATCGCAAGAAGAAAGTTGATATTGTTTTCTGAAGCGCAATGAGCAGAAAGAAAGACATTTGCATTTATAACTTTTACAGCCTTAAGACATCCCAAAGCACTTAGTTAATTAGGTACTTTAGAACTATGCTCACTTATTCCAATGTAGGAAACGTAGAAACCAATTTGCATACTGCCAGGACAATTATCTAAGTAGTAATGGCCAGAATCTATTTCAGTAATGTTGTTTGAGAGAAACACATCATATTTAATATGAAACCTGGGATTTTTCTGGTCAGCATGACTTAATACAGCATATATTGTTTATTCTTCCAATCTTTTGCACTTTGAGTTCTAGATATTTGGCTGAAACTGCCTTTTATCATGTGACCCTGACTTCATTCTGCAGAGTTTCTCTGTACTTTCAACTGATTATTCGAGTTTCGACTACAATTTCACAGTAAATTGCACAGTAAGGTCTTAACAATGTATGAATGTTGTGAGTCAGTTATAAGATTTTATGATGTTGCATAATATTTCATGTATAATAATTTGCTTTGAAGTAGGTGACTGTTGTTTTGGAGGAAAATATATCAGCAACAATCCTCAAGCATTGTGAGTTCAGTAACCTGTAGGTCACTTTCTGTTGGTATTATTGTGCAAGAAATCTCGGCCAGGACACCAATACTCTGTCCCTTCTCAAATACTGTCGTGGGATTGATAAGGTCCACCTGAATGAACTGTGACATTCCTCAATTAAAGGTCACCATTTCCAACATGATCTATACCTAGCTATCAACTGATTTTCTGTAAGGGTTCTTTAGATTGTCCACTGTAAATCTGACAGAAGAACTATGAAAATCTTAAAAATATGATATAATTTTTGCAGAGTTTCAGTAGCTCCCCTGACAAAGTTGTAGTGGATGGCTAGGATAGTTTTTCAAGAGAACTTAACTTGGCTGGCAGAAGGGGGAGGTGAAGAAGTGTGACGTGACATAATTAGGCAGAACATTTGTGGAGAGATATAGCTTATGCTAAATGGCATGGTTCTAAAGGGTGTTCAGCAACAGAAGGACCTGGGTGTGTTTACATATAAATCTTGAAGGTGGCAGTACACTTTGAGAGAAGTGGATTCTGGAACTCGTAAATATAGATATGGAGCTAAGAAGGTGGGAAGTTATGTTGGATCCTTATAAAGACCAGGTTAGGTTACATCTGCAATAGTCCAATTCTAGTCACCATGCTTTAGGAAACATGTGAAGCTCCTGGAGTGGATTCAGAAGGGATATTAGAATGGTTCAGAATGAGGGATTTCAACTATGAGTTTAGACTGGAAAAGCTGAGGTTGTTCTCCTTAGAGCAACGAAAGTTGAGAAGATACGATACAGGCGTACAAGATCATGAGAGGTTTAGATAGGACTGGGAAAAGTTGTTCCCATTAGCAGTCCAAGGACAGAGGGACACTAATTTAAAATTAAAAACAAAATATAGAAGAGAATGTGTGGATATTTATTAAATCACAGAGAATGGCGATGGTTTGTCTAAATATAGCAGGGTCAATCAGGGCTTTCAAAAGGGATTTGGATAAGGGAAAATAATTTACACAGTCACAGGGAAAGAGCAGGGGAATGGGACAGAATAGATAGCAGTACAGGGAGTTGGCATGGATTTCACGGGTCGAATGGCTTCCTCCACCACCACAACAATTCCACGAAAAGAAATCACCCCCTAAATGCCTCAGCTCCAAAATAGGTCAACCTCACAACTTCGTGTAACCCATCACATCTCTATGTACTGGACTGGTAGCTCTCTGGATCCACTTTATTGCCACTTTGGCCAAGGAAGGGCAAGGAATAATATTCCCTCTCCATAAGGAAACTCATACATTCTTTCAATTCCACTTTCTTTGTCCCATAGCACTTATATCTCCAGACCTTAGAAAGTAAAATGGAGCGACATATTGATTATTGTTATTTATTGTATAATTCCAAACTTTTTATAATTGATATATTCTGATGCACAGCCTTTTCTTCCATTATAAAACTGCTGTTCCTCTGTGCCAAGATGTGAATAAATTCACTTTAGCCTATTCTAGGTTCTGCAATAACAATAATCTTCTGTCCTCCACAGATCTTTCCCATTCCTCAGTGGTGAGAACACTTTTGAGATATGTTGTTACAAATATCACAGCCTGCCTCAAAAACAGAAAATGACTTGAAATGCACGGAGTTCCTGACTATATTTTGTTTTTAACATTTTCTCTTCTATTAAGCCTTTCCTGAATTCTTTTTGCTACAGCAACCCCTCTACCTACAATTCATTATTCAGATGGTTTCCATTTATCTCTGGAGTGCAGATGTGGCAGTTTTACTCTGAGATGTTGATACCGAGACTGCAGAGCCTTGTTGCAGGTAATACATTGAACATGATATGAAATTACACTTCCTGTCTACTACCTAGCACAGACAAATGTAAAATGCATGAAGGAGCAGAATTATGCTTTATTCTGTAAAAAAAACACAAAACTAGTCTATCTGCTACAATAGTGTAGGCAATCAGAACTTTACCCACTTTTAGAAACAAGACCAATCCTGGCTGAAAAATTTAAAGGGACAGTGTTGGCAGACTATTCATCTTTGTGAGATTGTCACAAAGTTAAGCTTGATCCTGTTTATTCAATCCTGATGCATGCATTTTGTGGCAAGGGTCACTGGATATCCATCAAAGTGAATACCTTATTAATCTGAAGGCCAATTATAGTGCCCCCTATAACTACTCCAGCTTAGAAAGGACACCATACCTGAGACCTTTGTAATCTCAGCAACTCTGACTTAAACAGAATTAGAAAATCTGAATATTTACCATGACAGAAAAGCCATCGTTTTGAGCGAAATAAAGTAACCACATTGGGTGCTCTGACCCAGAATCTACTTCTCCATGTACAAGGTCTCACCTCACATCTATAACAGTTCACGTGAAAGCGGAGCCCAAACAGTTCAATGTTGATGCACTCCTCCTGTCCAGTTTCTGGTATGATTGGCATTTTGCAGACACAGCACTGTGGGGCATATCTCCTGAAACAAGAAACATCAATTTTTTTCATTCCATTAATTTTCTTTTATTCTCACTGAAAATTGTTGATTTGGGGATACATGGGAAGATCTCTAGGATATTTCATAAATATCCATTCTTCAGAACCTATATTGGGGAGCTCATATGATGCTCCTTCACTCAAAGTCTACCATCTCATGCTTTCTAGAGGAGCTATATTTGTGCTTTTTTTTCCCTTGCTAACCAGAAAACTGAATCCAATTGTAGCATCACCCTTGCATTTGCAAGGCCTTGTAGTCTATGTTTCCCAGCTCCACGTTTGTATCACTTGTGCTGTGAGTAAGAAAATTTTTTTAAATAACTTTGCTAATTTAATTCCCGGTCATGAGGGGATGATGGAGAATTCAATTATTCTCAATGTGAGAGTAGGTTCAAAAATGTAGAAATATTCTACTGTCTCTAAACTAAATATATGATCATCTGCTTTATATTATGCACTTAAGTATTTTCACTGTTACCTATTGGCTTTTAAATGATACCCAGATATTGAAATCCATAGAATCATTAAAAACATACAGCACAGAAACAGGCCCTTTTGTCCCACCTGGACCATGCCAGTTGTGATGCCTCTTGACATTAATCCCATTTGCCTGCATTGGGCCTGCTTCCCCCTCTGCCTTTCCTATCCAACAACCTATCCAAATGCTTTTTAAATGTTGCAATTGTATCAGCCTCCACCACTTTCTCTGGCAGCTTGTTCCAGATTTTCACATCCTCTGTGTGGAAAATCTTGCATCTCAGATCTCCTTTAAATTTCTCCCCTGTCACCTTATATCTGTGCCCCCTAGTTCTAGGCTCCCCTGCCCTGGCAAAAAGATTCTGACTATGTATCCTATCTATACCCTCAAAATTTTATAAACCTCTATAATGTCACCCCTCAGCCTCCTACTTTCCTGTGAGGATAAACCCAGCCTATCCAATCTCCTTATAACTACAGCCCTCCATTCCAGGCAATATCCTGGTGAATTTCTTCTGCACTCTCTCTATGACTATCATCTCCTTCCTGTAGTGTGGCAGCCAGAACCAAACACAATGTTAAGTGTGATCTAACCAACTGTTTGTACCAATGCAACATGATGTCACAACTCTTATATCCAGCGCCTCAGCCTATGAAGGTAAGCATATTAAATGCCTTTTTCACTACCTTATGCACCTGGTCATCACTTTCAGGGTGCAATGGACTTGCACCTCATGTCTCTCTGCACTGTATATCTATGCTCCTAAGGTTCCTGCCACTTACTCTATATGTCCTACCAGAATTTGACTTCCAGACGTGCATTACCTCACACTTGTCTGGATTAAATTCCATCTGCCACTGCTCCACCCAACTTTCCAGCTGATCTATGTCCCACTGTATCCTTTGACAAACTTTTCTCTCTATTTACAACACCATCAATGTTCATCTTATTTGTAAGCTCACTAATCATACCACCAACATTCTCATCCAACTTAACTGTATATATATATATATATATATATATATATATATATATATATATTGCAAGCAGCCAAGGTCCCAACACAGATTTGCGGTACACCACTTGTTGCAGACTTCCAGTCAGAAAAACACCCATCCACCACTACCCTCTGTCTCTATCACCAAGCCAATTTTGGATCCAATTTGCCAACACACCTTAAATCCGTTGTGCTTTACCTTCTGGACCTTCATCATTTTTCTTAGTTACCTCCTCAAAAAAACTCAATCCACTTGCACTATTTGGCACCAAATATTTCCTGTTATTTTTGTGGATTTGACATGTATATTCAAAGGCATGCATAAGAGTCATCCAACAAGTAGATATTTTGATCATAAAGTCTTGCATTAATAGCTTTTTATTAATAATATGCAGCCAGTAAAGCTAACTTGCTTTGCGTGATCCAAATTTCTGATTGGTCTGCGAAGCAGTTTCAATGTACAACAGTGCCACAGACTGATAGAAAGTGAACTTGCAATTTTGCACCAGACTCATGATGAAAATGGGCAATATTTTAAGACTTTGAATGGCAAGGATAAGAAATTAAACATGGATATTACAATTATTAAATGGGGAAATATTTGCATATTTAATCATCTAAGCTTCTTCAATAACAAAGATTTTTTGGTCAGACACGGCAGGTGAGGAGATTTCTTCATACTTCTCAAAGTCACACAAATTATTTTCACACAGTGAGTGATCAACACCTGGATTGGACTGGCAATAAGTTTATAAGAAGTTGGATGGGCTTTCGGAAACAAATGGATGCAATAATAGGCTAACAATAGTGCGCTCCTGGAGGAATGAACTGATGCAAGTTACATGGACTCTTGTATTAGTTCATTCCTCACTGAAATGAGTGAGGACTGGCCTGATCCAGTCCTCACTCGTTTCCATTCACTTTCCAGCAGAAATCACTGATCTTTTCCCATTCTAGACCAGGGGCATTGAAGCTAACTTTGCCATCCAAAATGCTATTGTAGTTGAGATGTGCTATTTCTGCTCACTGCAGACACTGTGATCAGTACAATAGCACATAATGCAATTACTCACTGAGCCACCTTATGAATTAGAAAGTGTATTAGAGAATTTAAATGATTTTGTAGTACCCTGGGTAAAGCATGGTAAGTCTGGATCTAATTTAGAACAATGAATCAGCATAAAAGGAAACCTTTTGCTGAAACACGATCTTTTCAGTATTGCTTTGCATAGAAATGTAAGAATTATACCTCTGGTAGTCTTCAAGGCAGTGAATCTCATTAGCTTGGTTCACTCCAAAACGCTCCGTTCCAATAAGCCGGTGACAGACAACACATGTGAAGCACTCAGGATGGAAAGCTTTGCCCATAGCTCTAATAATCTGATTCATTATGATCTTATTGCATTTTCCACACTTCTCCAAGGTGTTCTGCAATTTAAGGGAGAATGGAAATCATAGTTAACACCCTCACTGCAGCTGACAGAAGAAGAATCTATTATATTTTGCACATTATATTACATTAGCCAAGTTTGTTGGGTCTCCATTAAATTGCTTTTTCCCTTTTCAATAAAAACCACACTGAGTGAGATGTGTGTAGAAATAATCATCTTATCTTGGGAAGACATCTACGTGATCTGTATTACATCTGGGCCTCTTCCACATGACCAGTATTACATTTAATATGATCCTTTCAAGTCGATGAGCCTACTTGCAGAGAAAAATAAGGTTACTGTTTCCCACGGGTTTGAGGATCTATCAGGCTGTCAGGGAGTCCATTGACAGGTGAAAACTATGCTGTGCCACACTCAGTCTGTCTTCTAGGGGACATCTAATGCAAGAAAATTACAATATTGCCCTGATAGACTATCCTGCCCACAATTTTTTTTGTTCATACTCACATGTGGAGGATAGTGTCCAAAGGATTGCTTTGGCAATGATTTAGTAGGTAGAGTGGCGCACTAGTAGGTCTGCTGCTTTAGACCGCAAGATACACAGGTTCAATCCTAGTGCTGTCTGTGTGGAGTTTGCATGTTCCCCCTTTGACTGTGTGGGTTTCCTCCAGGTTCTCCTGTTTCTTCCCACATTCCAAAGGTGTGTGGGTTGGTAGGTTCCTTGGCTACTTGTGAATTGCGCCTAGTGTGTAGGTGAGTGGTAGAATCTAGGGGAGTGGATGTGAATAAAGGGAGAATAAAATAAAGGATTAATTCAGGACTAATGTAAATGGGTGGTTGATCGTCAGCAAGGACTTGGTGGGCTGAAGGGCCTGTTTCCGTGCTGTATGTCTCTATGACTCTAGGTAGTGGAAGAAAGCAAATCAAAAACCTTACTTATCAACTAAAGATTTCTCAAACATCCTGACAATTAAGGGAAGGAGAAAGAAAAGCCAATAGGGTTCCTGCTGCTGATCACTTATCAAGCACAAAGGAAGAAAGTTGTTATTTTTGGAGATCAGTTATCCCAGCCACAGAATGTCACTGCAGCTGGTCCTCAAGGAAGTGGCCAACACCTTCATGTACAGCTCCTCAGCAGGTGAAGCAGTCCACGTTTTTGTGCAGCAATATGTAGACAACATTTCGGCATAGGCTGATAAATGCAAGTAACTTTCATGCCACCAAAGTGCCAGGCAATGACCATCTCCATTAAGAGGGATCCTAACCATCTACCTTTGTTCAGTGGTGTTACTGTTGCTGAGCCTCCCATCGTCAACATTCTGGGGATCAGAAACTCGATTGAACCAACTACATGTACTGTGGCTGCAAGATCAGGTCAGAGGCTGGATACCCTACATTGAATGACACACCTCCTGATACTTCTTTTCTACCACCTACAGGGCACAAGTTAAGAGTATGATGAAATACTTTTCATTTGACCCGAAGAGTACAGCTCCAACAATACTCAAGAAGCTCAGTACCATCACTTGATTGACACCACATTCACTCTCTAAACATAAGCTCCACACTGGCACAACTTGGCTGCAATTTGAGCAACCAACAAAATACATCATAACTATTTAGCTAGGCTACCACCCAAACCTACAATCTCTACCACCAATAAGGACGAGGACTTTGGTAGAAGATGCATTCAAACACCCTAACCAAGAGATTTCTGTCCAAGTCACACACCTTCCTGACTTGGAAACATGTCATTGTCCCCTCATTGGTTCTGAATCCTGGAACTCCCTCCCAGCAACAGTAGAAAGACTGCAGTGGTACCACCACTTCTCAAGGGCAATTAGGGATGGGCAGTAAATGCTGACCTTGCTTGTGATGTCAGCATCCAGAAAAATGAGCTAAATAGCAAAAATATTAAAAAGTTGTCCACTAATTAGAAATCATCAAGTGTGCATACAGTATATTGGATCAGCTTAACTGTGATGCTGACACAGTCAAAGCATTATTACACTGTCCTAGGCATCATAACTTTATTTCAATAAAAATTATTGCCCTCAGGAAAGCAAAGAAGAAAAACAGGAACTTTACTAAAAGAAATTATTACTGTACCTGGTAGCAGGATTCACAGTGAGGGTCGCCATCCAGATTGTAATAGTTTTTTCCCACCAGTCTGCAGTTACATTTTCTACACTTCAAACAATTCTCATGGAATAGTTTGTCCATGGCTTGAACAGCGGGGAGAGTTGGAAGAATTGCTTGGTTGCAAAATGCGCAGATATCTAAGAGAGGGAAAAAGCCAAGATCTTAATTTCCCCAAATCTAGTGCACTCCAGTGTGACCGGGACTGATTAGTATATTTGGGCTTGGCCAGAATTAGGACACAGGTTAATGCATCACAGTTTGACTGAAACTAAGAGACTAGATTTCAAAGCCAGGTCAACATTCTCAGACTCCAGCAAATACCAATCTCTCCACAATTCTCAGAAAGTAGACCTTCTCGCCAAGCTAGTGTTGTCAGCAACTAACAGATTCCATACTCATTAAGACTTCATGATTCAATGGCAAAGTCTCCAATAATCCAGTTGAGATAAAGCAATCAGTACAAGGGAAACCTTCATTATATGATTTTGTTTCCATGCCCTGGAATGCCTCCCAATACCTTCCAAATCCTATTTCTTTTTTTAAAAACATTTCTTAAAATGTGTCTCATTAAGAAAAGTTGTTATTTGCCAATTTAATAGCTCAGAATCCAATTTCATTTTTACATTTCAACAAGGTGCTCTAGTATGCTTTTCACTAGCCAAAGAACAGCAATGTTCAACAATGTTTCTCTTTTGAAACATTTAAATCAAAATGAAGCTTGTTTACTCTGGTACTCCTAATTGAGAAGAAAAGATGTACACTGTATGACTGCAATATTCTTCAATAGTTTTAAGAAATCAACCAATCACCACAAAAGATGATGTTAACACTCTCCAGGAACTGAAACTTCAAATTGTTCATGATCGTTAATGAAGAATATTATTGTATTAAGAAAAAAATCTCTTCAGTTTCAGGTACTGGTGTCCCTAATCAAACACACCCAAATTTGCTAAAGCACAAATTAAACAACAATGTAAAGCTTCTTCTACATTGTCCAACAATGTGCTTCTACTGCTGCCCAATCACCACCATATCACTGTGGCATTTTTGAATTTGCCACATAATGTATGTTGTATTGAGGCCAATTTAACACTCTGGGTGTACTTTTTTTTCCAATTTGGATCAAGAATATAATTAAAGGGCACATTAAAGTTCTATACCCAAGTAGTCAGGGTTGCATTTAAAGATCAACAGCTAAACTAACTTTGTCCAATAGATATCACAGAGTAGCCACAGGTATGGTAATACCAAAACAGTTCTAGCATTAGGCACCACCTTTAACAGAAAATGCTTATTATCTCTCAGGTAAATGTAACCCACATGTATTTCCACAATGAATACCCATTTCTACATAAAAGTAGAACACAATGATCAAAAAAATAACTTATGCACTCTGCTAATCTTTTTATCAAGACTTAAGCCATGTAAATATGAATTTTGAGATCATACGGCCATGAACAGCTATACTTTAATTGTGAATCAGTTGTGCCATTAACTAGTTCTAGATTCCCAGTCAACTACATGTGGTTAATTGCTGACGCACTGGACAACTTGTTGGGCGATGCATTGTCCAGTCTCCCATTCAAAGTGAAACTTACAACCACACTACAGTTTCTCCATGCTTCCCAGGAGATTCAATACAATCCTTACCAAATGCAGGCAATTAATTAATAATTGTTTTTAAGGTGCTGGTTGGAATTTTTTTCTGGTTGTGGAAATGAAATGCACAACACCAGGTGATAAATAATACAACAGAGATAGCATGTAAATGATTTTAGTTTCCATACAATGTTCAATACCCACAGTTATGCTCTAGGGAACCAGGAAATGTGTGAATCCATTCCACACTAAGTAATACCCACCTACCTGCTCTGGAACCTGGTAACCCATTCAGCTTGTCATTCACTGTTTGAGGTGATGAATTTTCCAGTTTGATTCCCACATTTGGAATGCTGTGTTTCTCAGATTCAGAGGGTGGAGAGAATTCCTGGTTAAAAAGGAATTTTATTTTTTTAAAAAGTACAACAGAGAATTTACTTCAATCTCGTTTTCCAGTTTTTCTTTCACCTTAGGACTGGAAATTAAGATTGCACATAGCACGATTACACTCAATGTCTGACACATCAAAAGTTTGTCAAAAATTCACATCTCACTGAGAGTCAACACTTGTGATACAAAATGGATGAAGAAGAAAAATTAAGCTTCCTACCTGCTGTTTGGAGCCTGCTCCACCATATGACTTCTGCACATTGGTTTGGTTGGAATCATTCAAAGTTGGAACTGTCCCATCAGAAAGCAGAGGTGGTGGTGGAGGTGGAAGTGGCATCTCACTTGGGGGAAAAGCATCTCTTGTGTTTTCTGGAGCAGGTGGAGGGGGAGGGGGGGGGTAATCTGCAAAAAAAACACATAATATGGGCAGGGAAAATTGCCAAGACTAGGGCACATCCATTCCAAATGGTGGGACACTTGCAATAGATTGATCAGAGTGACAGAAACCATTCCCAACCAATGATCTTAATGGTCAGAGTTTGTGCACTCGGCTGCTTAAAAATGAACAATGAAAATTAAAAATGTCAACAATTACTGTTAACTAGTTTCTGAGATTTTATGTTTGTTATTTAATCTCACTGAGCAGACACAAGATTCCACTGTTCTTTCCTGGAAGATCATTACAAGATATATGTAAATTATCCTCTGAAATTTTCTCAGAACACTCATTCTTTATGCAAACTGGCAGTAAGTGTTGGAAGGATTTTTAACTGTGCAGCCATGATAGTCATCCATTTCTAGTTTTACCTGATGCATTATTGTACATACGTTTACCTGATGCATTACGTAAATACATTTTATAGTAGGAATCACTAGATAATGATCATAAACGATCATAAAGCCTGATTGTTTTTTTCCCTGTGTTAAGCAAAGGGGAATTGGGTGGTGGTTAACACCCACTCCTTAGCTGAGATTAGTTAATTAAGGATTGATAAAGAATTGAACGTAGACCATCCTTGTCCATATGGATCAGTAATGCATTTCTCCACCATGCCCTTGGGGCAGACTTAAAATCAAATTACTTTCAACATTACCAGTTCTATGCTTATTTCCACCTGTACCTTTATCATAATACAACAAAAACTTTTCCAAATCAGACAGTAGTTACGACGCACGGCTCCAAACTATGACCACAGTGAGTTTCACAGAATTTCGTTAGAATAAAGTCGCACTGGTGAGAGATTGAAAGGAACTGAAGTAGACATACATAGTGCTTTCCTTACCTTCACTAACAGAATGCAAGTCTGATGGCATGGTCCCTACCACTCCTTTCACACCCACATTTTCGAATCTATTGGAGGGGCTCCTGGACTTGGCTGCAGATGGCACTAACTTTTGGCGGCCATGATCGTCCGCCCTCGCAGCTTCAAGAGATTTATACGTCTTCGGGGTGCTGATAGTCCCAGGATTAGCAAGTTGAATATAAACCGAGGAAACCTTCTTTATCTGAGACATCCTTAGTCTGTAATATCTAGAGAAACAAACAACACAGTATAATACTGGACTATTAGAGTCTTTGGCCCAGGGTACATCTAACCCACTGCAGTGTCCTGGGTATTGCAGAGGTAATTAAAAAAATAAATATCAGCTGTCACTGGATGAGTATAGCTGGTGCTGCTGAAACATGAATCAACTGAGGATCTCAAGAAAATGGAAAAAATAAGCCGAAATATTTAAAACAAACTATCATGATAATACATTGTACTTGAATGGTCATTCATTGTATTTCAGATTAGATAAATGCATTATTGTTTCTCCAATTTCCAGAGTCTGTCAATAAATCCTGAGAGGTCCTGTCCACAGAAAGGACCAATAAACAGACAAGTTTCTCTCCAGTTCACCTTGGTTTCCCTTTCACAGTTTCTGAATCTCTTCTTTCAGAGGGCAATGATCCTCTGGAATTCGCTGCCCCCAAGGGTGGCGTGGAGGCCAAATCATTGGATATATTTAAGGTGAAGATAGATAAGTATTTGATGGATTGTGGAATTGAGGGTTATGAGGAAATGGCACAGAAGAGGTGTTGAGGCCAGCATAAATCAGCTATGATCATATTGAATGCAGGGCAGGCTTGAGGAGCTTGGTTAATTTCAGAGTGAGTTACCAGTCTTTGGTAAGCTGTGCTGACACAGGCTGATAACATGTCTCCTTGGTGACTGGTGAAAGAAAAAGAGTAACAAGACCTGGAGAAAATGCAAGGAATAATTCTTTATGGGAGCTCAAAGAACAGTCTTCAAGCAGGAAGGTTGGCCAAAGTTGACCTTACTTTGGTGCATTGACATTCACAGTTTTGCTGCAAATATGAACCAGACCGAAACCTTATGAACACACCTATTTTGTCTGTACACACTACGAGTAGATCCAGCCCACATCATTATAAGATAAGATAAGATTTCTTTATTAGTCACATGTACATTGAAACACACAGTGAAATGCATCTTTGCGTAGTATGTTCTGGGGTCAGCCCGCAAGTGTCACCATGCTTCCAGCGCCAAAATAGCATGCCCACAACTTCCTAACCCATACGTCTTTGGAATGTGGGAGGAAACTGGAGCACCCGGAGGAAACCCACGTAGTCAAGGGGAGAACGTACAAAATCCTTACAGACAGCGGTGGGAATTGAACCCGGGTTGCTGGCGCTGTAATAGCGTAACGCTAACCGATATGCTACCGTGTATAAATCAAATTAATAGAAGAATGTTAATGGAAATTAGTAAACTTATGAACTGAAAATGACAAGGCCCTTGGGAAGAGCATGTCCTTTACTATTGGACTCAGCTGTTGCTACCAAGTGGACAAAGTCATTGAAAGTTCCACGTCAAGTAAGGAGCAAATGAGACTGTGAACTGTATTTCTGCACTTCCATAAACTGCACCAAGCCTCAATGGGCAACCATTCAGATACATGTTGTTTGAAGGATATAACGTGTTGCTCAGCACATGCAATTAAAAAAAATACTCAGAACGTCGGTAACTCAAACTGTCCTGATCTCTAATATCCTATGTCGCAGTGGAGATCACAGTGATAACTGCAGCCCTCCATAAAGAACACAAACCATAGAAAGACAACCATCCTCTTAGGTCTCAATTTTTTTTAAAATTTTACTTACAGCGTGGTAACAGGCCCTTCTGGCCCAACGAGTCCATGCCGCCCATTTTAAACCCAAATTAACCTACCCGTATGTCTTTTTGCAATGTGGGAGGAAACTGGAGCACCTGGAGGAAACCCACGCAGACATGGGAGAACGTACAAACTCCTTACAGACAGCAACGGGAATCGAACCCCGATCGCTGGCGCTGCAATAGCATCGTGCTAACCGCTACGTTACCGTGCCGCCCCCTTGTCAGTAAATTGAATCCAGGGCCAGTACAAACAAACCAAGGGAATACTGTAGCTTGAGGTGCTGTCTGGACCTTCCTGAAACTGTTACTGTGTTAGGCAAATTCTATGGAAATCACTGATTGTAATGCCCCACCCAGTATGAGGTGTGTTGAGCAAGTAGTTCAAAGCTCAAATCTAAGTATACACTATGTTGACTGATCTCAGGTGGTAGTGCTTGTGGTGCTGGTAATTTGGCTGGTGTCCCAAAAGGTGGTAAGGTTCCTGTTCTCAACCAATCCAAAGCCTTCTGCTTGCAACACTGTATGATCATTCTAAGATAAGACCAATTTCTTTGTAAGTTGCCTGGTAGATGACGCACTTCAGACAAGAAATAGCTTGTCAGTTTTGCATTCAACACACCCAGCGGAAATATTCAGATGCTTATTAGCTGAGAATTATTACTGTTTTGGTTAATACTTTGTATGGTTAATTTTACTTAAAAGAGAGGAAGAAGGTTGGATGAACAATGCAACTCCTCAACCTCTTCAGAATTCCCTTTCCTTTTAATTACGTGCAGAGAGGGAGAAGGGCTATTCATTTAATCTTCTTTTGTATGTGTGGATAAAGTTAAGGAGAAGTACTCTCAAAAGGTACAGCAACACCCACTATTTGAGTGCATTATTGAAGAACAGTGAGGTACCAGAGGATGGCCAGAGGCTGTGAAGCTAAACTTCAGCTAGCATTTGCCCAATCGGTAAAGGAGGGAAGAACACTGCAGGAACCAAAGTAAACAGACATGTAGCTGCCTATGGTCATAAACAATACCCAAGCCTGCTTGAAAACAATCTAGTTTATAAATAATGTACGTTACTGGCTACTAGTTGACACCTAGAAACCCATTCCACTCATGGTTCCCTGAGCCACTTACCAAAGCTGTAGTACTTGCTGTATGAGAGCAAACCCATCCACAATCCTGCAGGGTTTTGTTCCACTAGTACACCTCCTTCAGAGTCTGCAAACGGAACCGCACTGAGCCTGAACTGGTTCTAATCATCTAAATTCCCTCACTCAGGGATAGTCTGTCCGCCTACCTCTGCTTCACTTTACCATAAAAGGAGAATGAATTCCTCAGGCATTAGTACAGCAAACAGGAAGCTGCTCCCTAACCTATCCACTCCGCACAGACGCCGTTATCCATCCAGTCAAACTTCTGTAAAGAAATGCACTATAATGCGGTTCAAGATAAGACCAATCGCTCTGGAAGTTGCCTGGCAGATGATGTGTTTCACACAAGAAATAGCCTGTTAGTTTTGCATCAACTCCTCCAGCTGAAATATCCAGGTGCTGATTAGCTGAGAGTTTTTTGTGTTTTAGTTAAAATCTTGTCTGATAAAGTTTACTTAAAAAGAGAGGAAGAGGACTGGAGGAACATTGCACCCCTGTGACCCGCAACTTCCCCTGAATTCCCTTTCCTTTTAGTTGACTGCCTGCTGGGGATGAGTAAGGGCAATTCATTTAACCCTTTGAGTGCTGCAAGCCATTATTTTAGGAGAGGCATCTTAAAAGAGCTTCTCAGAGAGTCAAAACTCCTAAAAGATAAAGTAATAAACTGAGATATAAAATACTGGGCCAGGCAGGAAAAGATCTTTCATCATTTTTCTTTTTGGGTCAATCTTTTTCCCCTTGAAATTGCAGAATGTTAGTCCCCAAAGATGAAACTTACTGTTAGATTCAGACCTAGAAATTGCCTGGCCTGATCGTTTTTGATTTTAAAACAGCATTATGAAACACCGTAACACTGTGAAAGTCACACAAAGAGTGAGACATTCAACCAAGAGGCTTAAAACCAGCTTTGCTGGATATCCCAGGCTGAAACCGGCATTGCTGGTTTCAGTGCATCATTTCCTATTCATGTGTTGCAAGTTCTTGCACATGTCCGCATCTAGGTCACAGATGCAACCTTTGCAGCCAGCTCTTAAAAGGATGTAAAACAAGCAACATTTCCAACTACAGAGCAGCATTGCTATTGAATGAATAGAGGCTACAGTGATGAAGGAGTGGGAGAGTGGTCCCAAAGGGTCGAGGGACTTCGTAGGCTTATGAAGGAGACATATTCTTTGTGCAAGGGGACCACAGAATCCTCCAGGACTACAACCACACGTTCCTACAAGGGCATGAGTGTATTTCGTGAATGTCTGCATCCTGAGGTAGCCTGCAATGCAAGTAAATGCCTGTGCCTATTCTCATAGGCTAAGGAAAAAGTAGATAGAATCTCTTCCTCACTTTGGAGACCTCACTAATGCAGCAGCAAGCAGCAAACTGGGACATGTGGCAGAACATAGAACACTACAGCACAGTACAGGCCCTTCGGCCCACGATGTTGTGCTGACATTTTATCCTGCTCTAATATCTATCTAACCCTTCCCTCCCACATAGCCCTCCATTTCTCTAGCATTCATGAGTTCAGCAGCAGTGCCTGAAATGATCTTGAGGCAAGGAGGCTGAGGCACGACCCTACCTATCAAGAGGTCAAGGCACATACAAGATTGTTTCTGAGGTCGTAGAAATTCATGGATACTTTCATATGATATAGATCCCTTTTCAATAACTTGTCAATTTAGAGGAATGGAGTTGATGACATAATATTGCTCTGTTTCTACTGAGAAATTTCAGTCCAGTTTTTTTTTCTTTTTTTTTGAAATTTTCTTTTTAGTTTGGTTTGATTATTTACAATTTTTTATTGACTTGGGGATTTTTGTTTCTTTTCTTTTATATACACAATAAATCTTTTTCTTTCCTTTCTTTTATATTGTATTTATCTACTAAGAGATCGTGAGATCTAAAGATTTTTTTATATTTTATTATTGTTTATGATTATCTATGCCATGATTGTTCTCTTGATCTCTTTGTACAATTGTAAAATTGTACATGTACAATCATCTATGTTATATATTAATATGTATTAATTTGGAAACTAATAAAAAGATTGGAAAAGAAAGAAAAAGAAATTCACAGGTCTACGAGAGTATAAAAAATGCAGTTTGAGCATTGGCCCTTTTTAATAGCACAATTTGAGGGAAGTGGCAATAAGCTCTGTTTGGTGAGTGAGTAAGAACTGAGAGACAATTAAGATGAACATCTTACTGCAGACAAACTTGTGTGTTTGCCTGTCTTCTGTTGGCATCCTTTGAGGGAATTTCATGCCAGAAAAACAAAATGCTAGGGAGAACAAAGATTCTGCCAAAGGATGTCAAAGATATTTTTGGCTCTGTAGAGTGAAGACCAACCTCTTATCTCAAAGGGTTGAATTTCCTGCCTGTCACAGTCTACCCAGAAATGTGTGTGAGATAGTCCTATTCCATGTCAAGCTGATTTTCAACAGAGTTTTGTCAAAACATTTCTATCTACTGGTGTCCCAATAGGTACTCACAAGTGAGTGCAAGATGTGCTAAATGCGGATAAAAACTCCCTTTATATCTCCCAGTTAAAAAAGATGATATCAGTTAACGCTGAGATGAAATCCAGTGGTAAAGATCCTTCTCTACTGCTCCAAGTATTCCCAGGGCAAGTAAGCAGAGTTAGGTACAAAATGAGATTGACTCTACACTATCATAATAATATATCTCATCTCAGGAGCTCACCAGAGGATCACTGTACCATCCAAACTATATATGGCTCAGTAGTTCTGCGTTTAAACTCCATTCTAAAGAATCAGCTACACAACGGTGGGATGGTGGTGCACTAGTAGAGTCCCCTCCCCACCCTGCCCTCCCTTTACTGCCTCACAATTCCAAAGATCCAGGTTCAGTACTGAGTTGGGTGCCATCTGTGTGGAGCTTGCACGTTCTCGCTGTGGCCACATGGGTTTCCTCTGGGTGCTCCAGTTTCTTCCCACGTCCCAAAGGATTTGCTGATTCACTGGCCACTCTAATTTGCCCCTAGTGTGCAGGTAAGTGGTAGAATCTGGGGGGAGAATAAGAAGGGATTAGTGTAGGATTTGCGTAAAATGAATGCGCGATAGTTGGTTGGTTTGATGCAGCAAAACCTGGACAATATCCAGGTCTGGGCTGATAGGCGGCAAGTAACATTCACACCGCACAAGTGCCAGGCAATGTCGATATCCAAGAGAAAATCCAGCTATCACCCCCTGACCTTCAATGGCATCACCATCACTGAATCCCTCACTATCAATATCCTGGGGATTACCATTGACCAGAAACTGAACTGGAATAGTCATATATACAATGTGGCTGCAAGAGTAGGTCTGACACTAGGAATCCTGTGGCAAGTAACTCACCTCCTCACTCCCAAAGCCTGTCTACCATCTACGAGGCTGAAGTCAGGATTGTATTCTCCACTTGCCTGGATGAGTGCAGCTTCAACAACACTCAAGAAGCTTGGCAGCATACAGGACATAGCAGCCCATTTGACAGGAACCTCATCCACAACCGTTCACTCACTCCACCACTGACACACAGTAGCAGCAGTTTGTACCATCAACAGGATGCACTGCAGCAACTCACCAAAACTCCTTAGACAGCACCTTCCAAACCCACAACCTCTACTAGTTAGAAGGACAAGGGCAGCAAAAACATGGAAACACCACCACCTGGAAGTTGCCCTCCAAGCTTGGAAATATATCACCGTTCCTTCACTGTCGCTGGGTCAAAGTCCTGCAACTCTCTTCCCTAACAGCATTGTGGGTATACCTCCACCTCAAGGACTGCAGCAGGTCAGGAAGGCAGCTCACCATCATCTTCTCACGGGCAATTAGAGATGGGCAATTAAATGCTGGCTCAGCCTGTGAAACCCACATGCCTTGACTGTATAATAAAAAATGACTATTCCAGTCTTACTGGTACTGAAGGAGTATTGGATGCACTTTTGGATGTGACACAACATCTCGACACAGTCTGCCCTCTAATGTGGATGAGTAGATCCCAAGGCACTATCTGGATAAATGGGGAATTCTCCTGGTGCCCTGGTCAACATGAATCCCTCCAAAACAAAACAAAATGACTTGGTCATCTACCTTACTGTCGTTCTTGAGACCCTGCTGTACAAATTGGCTGCTACATTTTGCACCATTGTGCTGCACCTCACAAATATTTAGAACCAGCTGCCACTCTAGCCAAGCTGTTCCAACACTGGCTTTATGTGACAATGTGGAAAACTGTATCCTGTTCACAAACAGCAGTAAATCCAGCTAATGACTACCTGGTCAGCCTACTCTCAATCATCAGTAACGTGATGGAAGCTATCACCAACAGTGCTACCAAATTGTACCTACACCAATGCCCATTTTGGGTTTCACCAGGACCACTCAGTTCCAGACCTTATCACAGCCTTGGTCTAAACATGGACCAGGGAGCTGAATTCCAGAGGTGGGCTGAGGGTGAATGCCCTTAGCATCAAGGCAGCATTTGATTAAGTGTGGCACCAAGATACCCTGGTAAAACTGGGCATCAAAGGGAATACACTCCAGTGGTTGGAGTCATACCTCCTGCAACAGAAGATAGTTGTGTTCACCAGAGGTCAATCAGCCCAGCCCCAGGATGTCACTGCGGGAGTTCCTCAGAGGAGTGTCCTTCCCAGCTATCAGCTGCTCCACTGACGAGTTGCTTTCCATCATAAAGTCAGAAGCAGTGAATGCTGCAGTAGTGCAGCTGTCTCACATCTCCAGTAATCTGGGTTTGATTCTGACCTCTGGTGCTGTCTACGTGGAGTTTGCATGTTCTCCCCCGTGACTGCTTGGGTTTTCTCTGGGTGTTTTGGTTTCCTCCCACGTCCCAGAGATGTGAGGGCTGGTAGGTTAATTGGCCACTGTAAATTTCTCCTAGTGTGTTGGTGGCTGGTAGAATCTGGGGGGAGTTGAGTGAAATATGAGAATAAAATGGGATTAGTGCATAACGGGTGGTTGATGGTTGACGCAGACGTGGTGGGCCAGAGGAACTGTTTCCATGCAGTATGATTCTAAAAGAGAGTTCAACCGTCTACCCTTGACGTTCAATGGCATTATTATCTCTAAATCCCCCACTATCAAAATTCAGGGAGTCACCACTGACCAGAAATTTAACTGAACCAGCCACATAAATCAGAGGCTGGGCACCCTGAGACAAATAACTCCTGACACACCAAGGCCTTTCCACAACCTACAAGGCATGAGTCAGTGGGTGAGTAGAGCACCATTAACTCTCAAGCAGCTCAATAGCATGCAAGGCAGAGCAGTCCACTTAATTGGTCCCCCTCCACCACCCCTAAACATTCATCCCTTCCATCACAGTGCACAGTGAGTGCAGGGTGTACCATCTACAAAGCGCACTGTAGTTTCTCACTGAGGCTACTCTCCCAAAATCATGACTCCACCACCAAGAGAGACCAAGGCAGCAAACTACCCCTCCAATCGCACACCGACCTGTGTCGGAAATGTAACATCTGTCCTTCCTTGTTACTTCTGTGCATCCTGGAACCCCCTGTACTGCAGCACCACGTTCACCAGCAGAGATGCAGAATTCAGAAGCTGGCTCACTACCACCTTCACAAGGGCAATTAGGAATGGGTGGCCTTGCTAACGACTCCCACATCCCAAAAATAAATAAAACAATTATCGGTAGCAGCTGCCTGACCCTATCTTCTCCATTGTTCTCATATCTGTGGGACCTGTTCTTGTCTGTTTCTGACTCTGGTGCTATTTGTAAGCTGTCTGGCCTCTGAAGTATCTGCCCTAAGTGTCTGCTTGTCTCTCAGCAGCAACAGTATTTTTCCTGGTCACTCCCCCTCCTCAATGTTTTTTCTAACTCTGGGCTGTGTTGGTTTGCTAATTTGCAGTGATGTGTAAGATGTTCTTACGTCAACAGCTTCTGTGAATTCTGTCACCTCAGCAAATAGCTGAATCCCCTAGGTCCAGATGAGTGTTTTTCAATTGTCATTGGTGCTCAGTGGGTCAATAACACATTATCTGTGTTCTCCTGCTAAACTGACAATGTACCCAAAGGTGGCAGGGAATGGAGGAGTGGCGGGAAACTCAGGAGAACAATATCCAACAACTTCCTCAGGACACCCCTGAAATCTTGTTTATACTTGCAGTCTTTCTGTGACACAGCCTCAGCAGCTGGCTCCTATTTGTGGTAGAAAAGCAATTTAAAAGCAAAAAGTGAATTTGAACTATGCAAGGCATGCACAGAGAGAACAACTGTAGAGAGATTTCACAATAATTAGAGCTAACTAATGCCACTTGCATGATCTTAATTTATCCCTGGAGTCCCCTATGAAGCATCTAATTGTTTCTTACGATTATTTTTACCTCCACTGTGCTCTCTGGAGTCCATTCCCTTGGCTCAATGACACTGTCACTTGTGAGTGAAATCCCCACAACCACTCCTGGGACATGAACAATCTAAATTGACTCTATACCGTAGTACTGGAGGAATGTTACATTTTTGTACGTGCCACCTTTCTGATGGGACATTAAACCAAAGCTCCATCTTCCTGTTGAAATAGATCAATAAATTTGCATGGTACCATTTAAAGAAGCTTGACATTAATCCCTCAACCAAGAGTTTTAGTGCTGATTAAATGGTCAATTAGATCATTGCTCTTTGTTGGAGTCTTGCTGATACCAGACATGTGAAACATGATACTGACCAAACGATCTAACCTTGTCTACCTACATTCCACAAGTGAAATTCTCATGTTAGTAACAGATCTGAAACCCATTGGTATTTCATTATCTACATCTTGCAGAGGGTGGTGAATCTCTGGAATGCTCTGCCCCAGTTGTGGAGACTAACTCATTATAAGTATTTAATGGTAGGTAATGTTTTGAAAGATCAGGGAATTGAGGAATATAGGGATGTGGCACAGAGGAGTGTTGAGGCTTGAGGTAGATCACCCATGATCATATTGAAGGCGGGGCAGGCTTGGAGGGATAGGAGGGCTATTCCTACTTTGTGACATTCCTGTACATCTTTCTCCTCACTTTCTGTCTTGAAGGTGCTGACACAACCTGGAGTTGTCTATACAGAGGCTGTGCCACTCTCAGTGCCTCAACTACCCAGGGAGCAGCGGTGGAACATTTAACTACAGAGGGGTTTCAGCCAAATCCATTCCCCTCACTAAATACTTACATTCATGCACGTGCCAGCAAGTATAGAGGGGTAAATGGCAGAGGTTGGGGGGGGGGGGCGGAGGTAAAAGGATATCACAGACTGACCCTGTGTTGTTGTTTTAGAGTTTTAATTTTGCTCAGTTCTCTATGCAGCTCTCATTAATCTTCCCAAGCAGACACATGGTAACGGTGAAACAAAATGAAAGCACTGATATTTTGCCAGGATATCTTCCTAGCCTGGTCACCCTCATGCTCCCCTAGTTATTTTTAGATGCTATAAGCTGCCTCATGATATTTGAGACTCCAATTTCAACGCAACGGCACAGAGCAGTTCAATAACACATCTCGGAGGCTGTGATGATGGGACAAAGCACTGAACATGTGGTGCAAGAGGCCTATGTAATGTCGCAGGATTACATCAGGTACGTGACTGGTAGGACATCAAAGGCAGCTCCCAGTGTGACTGCAGCAGCCCTGAGACACGCAGGTGATGACCTCCTGGTGAAATATCCCATCTTCTTCAAACGATGGCCCCGGGTTTTCAAGGACGTTTGCTCTGACAACGCCTGTGACTATTTATTCAAGATCCTGGATGAGCATTTTCAACCAGAGAAACCCTGGCAGAAGAAAGAGCTGACGTGGAGTGGGATCCTTTCTATTTACGTGCTGGCAGGACAGCTGGCTATATACTGTCAGAAGAATGGCATGGAGTCAGTGCTAGAGGAGCTGGAACTCAGAGTGGGACAGTACGTGGAGAGTAAAGTATGTCCAAGTATTAGAGATAAGGGAGGATGGGTGAGTATCACTGGAAAAAGCAGACACCGCTTAGTGACTCGAAGGCAATGGGATCAAAATAGTCATAGTGCATTTACCAGCCTGTAGTGTACTGCCCAGCAACAGTGATGTTCCGAGGAGCTACACCAATCAGTGCATTAGTGGCTTGGCTTATCTCCAGCCTGAAGGTTTCACTTTGATTCCATTTGACTCCCAAAAATGTGACATCCCACAGTCCGCGTAACCCAAAATCATTTGCATTGAAGCAGGAAAATAAAAATTTTTCTTTGTCGCCAGTTCTACGTTTTTGCCCAAGTTCTAAACCAACCTCTTTTGTCTAACATCATCAAATCATTGGTCTTTTTTTCCCTTTCCCATTTTAATCTGTGTTTTTTTCCATTTTTTTTATAGACTTTGGTTGTTTAATCATGTTATACCCAATCATATTCTATCAAAAACAGTTCCCTTCAAATGCGACTGTGGCAGTTCTTCCTGCCCTCTACCCCTACAAGGCCCAAAAAATCTCCAGATAGATAAAAGCTACAAAAAAAGAATCACATTCATCAACTTGACTCCAACATGTGTATCCTCTCTTCCCTGCACAATAAGACCAACCAAGCCCCCAATCTCACTCCTCTCAATATGCTGGACCCTTCCCTCACACTCACTTCAACAGCAGAATAACAAATAGGAGAAAAGATTACCTCTCCCACAAACAACTCACTGAAAAAAGGAAGTGAAGAAATAAGAGAGACAGCAAAAGAAAAGCAGGAGAAACAGAAGTTATCTCATGCCTTCTTTGTCTCTAAGTTGTCACAATAATTAGACTGCTCGTCTGACATTCAGTATCAGATGGGTTGAAATTTCCTCCAACTAAATAATAGAAAGCCTGAAGCTATTGTCTTTAGTCCCCATCACAAACCCTGTTCCTCACTTAACATCTCCATCCTTCTTTTGGCAACCAGACTGTTGCAAACTCTAGTGGCTTATTTGACCCTGAGAAAAGCCACACACCACATATTCATGTTGTCACTAAGACTGCCTAACTGCACTGCATCTAGACTACACATCTAGATTACTCCAACAGCACAAGCAAAGACCACAACCTCTATCCAACTTGAACAAGGAGGGCAGCAGACATGAGAACCATCTTCAGGTCCCCCCCAAGTCACACACCACCCTGGCCAGGTCCTTCATCATCGCTGGGTCTAAATCCTGGAGCTTGCTGTCCAACAACTTTACTGGAGTATCTTCACCAGGACTCTTGTGGCTCACCACCACCCGTCCAAGAGCAATTAGACATGGGTAATAAACACTGCCCTGTCCATGCCTGCCCTCATCCGTCAATAATTCTGCCCTCGCCTCAGTTCAACTGCTGCTAAAACCTTCTTCCACGCCATTTGATCTCTGGACTTGACGATTACAACACAGTTATGGCAAGCGTCCCCTGCTCTCCCCACTCATAAACGCGTGATTACTCCAACTTCTGCTGTCGTCTTGGTGTCCTAACACTCACCAAATCCTACTCAACTGTCGCCCCTGTGCTTACAATCGTGGAATCATCCAGCAAACGGGCCCTTTCAGCCCACCTTGTCCATGACCATGATGCCTATCTATGATGATCCCATTTGCCCACATTAAGCCCATATCCCTCTATGTCTTTCCTATCCAAGGACTTGTGCAAATGCTTTTTAAATGTTGTAATTGTGTCTGCCACCCTTTCTGGCAGCTCATTCCAGTTAACCGCCACTGTCTGTGTGAAAATCTTACCCCTCAGATCTCCTTTAAATATCCCCCTCTCACCTTAAACCTGTGCTCTCTATTTCTAAACTCCCCTGTCCTGGGAAAAAGACTTTGACTCTCTATCCTGTCTATACCCCTCATAATTTTATAAAACGATGTAATATTGGCCCTCAACCTCCTAAGTTCGAGCGAGAACAAAACTACCTATCAAATTTATCATTATAACCAAAGGCATCATTTCGAGGTAACATCCTGGTGAATCTCTTCTGCACCCTCTCTATTGCTACCACAGCCTTTCTGCAGTGTAGCGATCAGAACCGTACGTAATAGTCTAAGTGCGGTCTAACCAATGCTTTGTACAGCTGGGAAAGATGCCCCAGCTCTTATATTCAATGCCTCAACCTATGAGTGCAAACATACCAAATGCCTTCTTTACTACCCTATCCACCTGTGCCTTCATTTTCAGAAAGCTATGGACCTGCTCCCCATGCTGTCGCTGTACATCTATGCTCCTAAGGTCCCTGCATTTTATTTTACATGTCCTACCAGAATTTGACATTGCGAAGTGCATTACTTCACACATTACCTCATGTTTGTTGACTCATATCGACTCTTGCTATAATTTCAAAATTCTCATCATTGTTTTCAAATCCCTCTGTGGCCTCACCCCTCTTCTTTCCCCAGTTTCCTCCAGCCCTTCAACTCTGAGATAGCTGTGCTCGTTCAATTTTGGCCCCTTGACCATCTTTGAGAGACCATTAATTACTCTCCCTAATAGAAATATTCATAGCTGCCAAAGTCCAGAAGTCTCGTCCTAAACTTTGTTATCACTCCAGCTCTCATTCCTCCTTCAAGATGGTTGACTAATTAACAATCTTTTTGTGCAGAGTTCCTTGGGTCCAGTGACCATAACTTGATAGAGTTCTTCATTCTGAAGGAGAGTGAGAGAATTGATTCAGAGAATCTAAGTAAAGGAAACTATGAAGATATTGAGGTGCACATTGACTGCGATAGACTGGGGAACATTACTCAAATGGTTGATAATGAATAGGCCATGAGTAGCATTTAAAGAACACGAGGATAAATTGCAAAAATCGTTCACTCCTGTCTGGCACAAAAATAAACCAGGAAAGGTGACTCAATCATGGCTTACAAAAAAAATTAGGGCTAGTATTAGATCGAAAGAGGAGAAATATAAAATGTCCAGAAAAAGCAGCAAAGCCCAGGAGTGGGAGCAGTTTAGAATTCAGCCAAGGAAGACAAAGGGATTGACTGAGGGGAAAATAGAATATGAGACTAAGCTTACAGAGAACATAAGAACTGTCTGTAAAAGCTTCCGTAGAAATGTGAGGATAAAAAGATTAGTGAGAACAAGTGTAGATCCCTTACAATTGGAAACAGGGTCATTTATAAGGAGGAGCAAAGAAATATATATATGGTTCTGCCTTCACAATGGAGGACAGAAATAACCTCCCAGAAATGTTGGGGGACGTAGGGTCCAGTGAGAGTGAGGAACTGAATGAAATCAGTAATTGTAGGGAAATGGTGTTAGGGAAATTGAATGTTGAAGGTTCCCAGAACCTGATAATCTACATCCCACAGTATTTAAGGAAGCAGCCCTAGAAATAATATGGACATTACTGGTCATTTTCCAAAGTTCTGTCGACTCTGGAACAGTTCCAATAGATTGGAAGGTAGCTAATGTAACTCAGCTACTTAAGAAAGGAGATGGAGAGAAAACAGGCAATTATTGACCGGTTAGTCTGACGCCAGTAGTGGGAAGATGTTGCGAGCTCAGTATAAAAGATGTAATAGCAGCGGATTTAGTGACACAATCGAACTAACTCAACATGGATCAATGAAAGGGAAATCATTCCTGGCAAATCTACTGAGGGTAGATTTTTTGAGGGTCTACCTAGCAGAAGAGATGAGGGAGAACTGGTGGCTGTGGTGTATTTGGACCTTCAAAAGGCTTTCAACAAGGTCTGATATAAAAGACTGATGCACAAAACTCTAGCTCATGGGATTGGCGGTAATACAGTCATAGAGGCCCTTCAGCCAACTTGTCCATGCCGACCAAGGTGCCTACCTGATCTAGCGAGGTATTGACATGGATAGAGAGTTGATTGACAGACAGGAAACAAGGAGTAGGACTAAAGGGCCTTTTTCCAAGTGGCAGGCAGTGACTGGTGGGGCTCTGCAGGGATCAGTGCTTGGACCCCAGCTATTCACGATATGTATTAATGATTTAGATGAGCGAATTAAATGTAAAATCTCCAAGTCTGCAGAAAACACAGGGCTGAGTGGAGTGTGAGCTGTGAGGGGAATGCAGGGAGGCTCCAGTGGGATTTAGACAGGTTGAGTGAGTGGGCTAATGCCTGGCAGCTGCAATATAACATGGATGAATGTGAGGCTATCCACTTTGGTGGCAAATACAGGAAGGAGAATTATTATCCGAACAGTGATAGATTGGGAAAGGAGGAGGTGAAACAAGACCTCGGTGTCCTTATGCAGCAGTCACTGAAAGTAAGCATGAGTTGCAGCAGGTTGTTAAGAAGGCCAATTGTATGTTGTCCTTCATGGCAAGGGGATTGAAGTACGGGAGCAGGGATACCTTACTGCAATTGTACAGGGCCTTGGAGGGACCACAACTCGAGTATTGTGTGCAGTTTTGGTCTTGTTATCTGAGGAGATATGTTCATGCAATGGAGGAAGTACAGCAAAGGTTCACCAGACTGATTCCTGGGATGGCAGGACTGACAAATGGAGAGAGATTTGGTCAATTAGGCTTATGTTCACTAGTGCTTCAAAGGGAATTTCATAGAAATCTGCAAAGTTCTAACAGGGCTGCACAGACTAGATGCCAGAAGGATGTTCCCAATGGAGTGGGAGTCCAGGACCGGGGTCACAGTCTAAGGATAGGGAGTAAGCACTTTAGGACTGAGCTGGGGAGAGATTTCTTCACCCAGAGAGTATTAAACCTGTAGAACTCTCTATCACAGAAGACAATTGAAGCTTAATCTTTAAATATATTCAAGAAGGAGTTAAATCACATGATGATGCTGGAGGAACTCAGCAGGCCAGGCAGCATCCTTGGAGAAAAGCAGGCGGTCAGTGTTTCGGGTCAGGCCCCTTCTTCAGGACTGAAGATAGGAAAAGGGGAAGCCCAATATATAGGAGGGAAAAGCAGAGCAGTGATAGGTGGACAAAAGAGGGGAGGCGGGGTGGGCACAATGTGATGATAGATCTCCTTGGGCTCTGGTATAGCTCGATATCAAATAAAATTTAACACGAACAAAAAGCAAACTGCTGGAGGAACTCAGTGGGTCAGGCAGCATCCGTGGAGGGAAATGGACAGTCGACGTTTTGGGTCTGGATGAGGGGTCTTGACCTGAAACATCGACTGTCCATTTCCTGCCACAGATGTTGTCTGATCCGCTGAGTTCCTCCAGCAGTTTGATTTTTGCCCCAGATTCCAGCATCTGCAGTTTCTCTTGTGTCAAAATTTAACATGAAGTGTCTACATTTTTACTGCACTATGGGTGCTGTATAAATGCAAATGGGTGTTTATTACACTTTTCTCTTAGGTACCTGCGGTAGCCCCCAAAGCCTTGATACACCTTACACTACACTATGGCCCTTCCATATTTCCTCTATGGCATTTCCCCCCAATTCTTTCCCTTCCCGCCCTCCTTGCCTCCTAAAGCCCCCGATTTCCTACCTAGTGCCATGTGCCCAATGAAAATAAGCAAAGTGAAAGCCAAGAAAAGACTTCCTGATTTATCCAATCTAGTCCCAAGTAATTGTGACGTCTTGTGAATCTAGTACATGCTTTCCCCATGTGTCTGAAGCTATGTTATTTTTAGGAAGAATGCAAAATTTACCAATAACAATACATAAACTGGTGAGAAGTCTCCAGGCAATTTATGCGATCATAATTAGTGACCTCCCTGGTCCTGTTACAGTGTAATTACCTCAGTGTTGCCTGAGGCCTTCAGACTGAAGGATTCAGTGTGCTGGCAGTTGTTTCACAGGCCCATTATCTCTAACCTCTAATCTGGTTCTCTGTCACACAACCTGTAAAACCCTTAGACCTTCCCACTCTATTTAGCTGAAGTAGTATCTAGTTCCTTCATCATGTAGTAAAGCTCAATTAACTCCAAGTTTACATTTTTCTAAAGTTCCAAGACCTTGTCTGGGTAACTAAGAAGCTTTAGTGGCCCTCTGCAGCGCTCCTTCCAAAGCCTCAACATAAACCATTGTGTGAGAAGACTCAAACTGAACACTTTATTCAGATATCAGCACCAACACTGAATAACGCGGTACAGATAACTTCTGGCAGAGATAGTCAGATGGTAATAAGGGCTTTTGTTCCTTGGAGCATAGGAGGGGTGACCTTATAGAGGTATATAAAATCACGAGGGGCATGGGTAAGGTGAATGACCACAATCTTTTTCCCAGGGTAGCAGAATCTAAAACTTAGAGGGCATAAATTTAAGGTGAGAGGGGAAAGATTTAAAGGTGACCTGAAAGGCAACTTTCTCACACAGAGGGCGGTGGGTATGTGGAACGAGCTGCCAGAGGAAGTGGTAGAGGTGGGTACAATTACATTTAAAAGACATTTGGACATATGGATAGGAAAAGTTTAGGGCAAGACACAGGGACTAGCTTAGGTAGGCAACTTGGTCACCATGGACAATTTGGGCCAAGGGGCCTGTTTCCGTGCTGCATAACTCGAAGTAACCAGCAGCAGGATCATTTCTGGTTCTTAAGGGCAGTGGTGGTGGAGCTAGCAGGGCCACTGCCTCGCAGTTCCAGCAACCTGGGTTCAATCTTGACCCCCAGTGCTGTCTGTGGAGTTTGCCCACTCTCCCTGTGTCCATATGGGTTTCCTCCCACATCCCAAACACGTGGTAGGTTAAGTGGCTCCTTTATATTGCCGCTAGTGTGTGGGTGAGTGGGAGGATCTGGGGAGAGTTATTGGGAACCTGGGGAGAATAAAGTGGAATGACTGTATGTGGGTTGTTGAGCCTGGTTCCATCTGTATAACTCCATCACTCTATGGTTCTCCCTGTTTCCTTTGCCAAAGATTCTGCCGAATTCTCTCAAACTATGGCAGATGGTTTGTAATTCAAATCAAATGAGCATTGGAAGTCTGGTCTATTCTCCTCCAAGAAAGAAACTTCAGTCCAATTAGGAGGAAAGTGAAAAGGTAGGGAAGAATAGGTCAGTGGGTACCGAATAGTTTGTTATGCACTTGTTCCAGATCTGCCCCAAATCCAGTTGTTTTAAGTAATGGTCAGAGATATCACAATGACCAAAGTAGACCTCAGTCTCTTAGGATGCAGTTATTTGAATGTAATCGTTTAATAATGGATATCCTCTTTCTCAAACCACAGGATTAACCATAATTAGAGAGGTAACATCTTCCCAACAGGTGCAGGAGGCAGACCGCACTGTATGGTTGATAGGTAGGACCTACCAGAAACGCACAAGGAACTGAGAGTCTGGGTAAAACGTTTTCTGCAAAGCCACTGAAACCTAACCCTCTCCCAGTTGGTAGAAACAGACCCAATATAAGAAGGCATATTTGATTTTAACTCAAGACAAAGAACCACAAGGTTAGCTAAAATGCTAAAGCACCAGGTCTCAAAGAAACCAAGCAAATGTTTAAAAATTCTCTGACACTATCTGAAGGAAATCTTGAGCTTTCCTGGTTACCGTTAACCCTTGAACTAACAGCATCAAAAACTGATAAGCTGGTCTCATTGCTGGTTTGAGGTTTTACTGTGCATCTTGCTATCTTATCAGGCTACACATGATGCAAGTATTTCTCTTAAGTTCAAACCATGTTGTCTTCTTTCTTTCTCAGTCTGGTTTTGTGGAGCGCTACGCTGAGAAGGAAGAGCCGGAACATACGGTGATTCGAGCTTGTTGTGGAGTGTTACTCTTGCTGGCCACCATGTCCCTGACTTACTATTTTTACAGGAGGTTATGATGGAACTGGCTGCAGACCTCTTCACACACGCACTGTGGATCACTTGAAGCCCAGGCCCTGCACACAATTTCATGGACCAGATCATCAGATCAACTATGTGTGTCAACTATGGGCAAGCTCTCTCTGCATCTTACACAAGTATTCCCGCAAAGTATTGGCATATAATGACCCACACCAAACTCATAATTAAATTATATGAATGATTAAATTATGTGCTCTGTCCTGAGGGGAAGTTTGTGTTAATTGACAATTAACCTCTACTCTTCACCAACATATTCAGGTTACTAGACTGATATATAACTTATGGTGGTTATCTTAACCATTTAATTAGGAAAGGTTTTATTATGAGTGAATTCCTCATCTGTTCACATAAAAACCTAGCAGCATTGACCCCCGTAAGAGAAATAGCACTCTTCACACCACTCAAAACTTAATGTTGAAACAGAGAGCACTGGAAATGCACATTTGTTAGCATCAAACAGAATAAGGGCAGGTTAACGATTCACTGATGGTCTTTTTGGATGCAGACCTGTTGTACTTCTTCAGGTCGTCATTGGGTTTGGAAGTGCAGCTGTGCTCAGAGGCTAGGCTAGTCAGAAATAAATGACAGTATGTTATCTGTGAATAAATAATGTCCCCTTTTCATGTGGTGTCAAATGCTTTCTTTCTCCAGCATTTTTTGCACTTTGCAGGTGAGAGGGGAAGGCAAATTGAAAAAAAATTGACATATGTGAAAAAATAAATCAAACAAGCTCAGCCCTGCCATCTAGTGGACACAAGCTTCATTATTCGAGGTTCCTCCGTACATTATTAAGAAACATGCAATGGTTTGACACATTTATTCTAGGTTACCTCCCAGCTTTCTGAAGAATCAGAATTTGCCTGACATCAATCAGCTGAAACTATTAATGTTGTACAACAAGGGTGAAGGGACATTCTGAGACACCCAGAATAAAACAAAGATCACTATCTTCACAGAATAAGTAATGATTTGAACGTCAGAAATGTTTCTATCCATTCTTCTTTCTGAAAGGCCTTTAGGTTACAAGATCCAAGGAAACTGCACCAAACCACCTCTGGATCCTCATCCAAGAGCCCAAACTTAAGTTTTATGGTTTACAAACAGAACATCTGCAGAAATTTTATCTTACCGGTAAAAGGGCAAAGATGATTCCTTTCCATCTCCGTGTGACCATCACACAACACCAATTTCCGTTTATATTGCACCTCGTGCAAAATGGTGCTTCACGGAAACAATCAAACAAAAGGAGGCATTGATGCCAAGCTACACCATGAGGTACTAGGGCAGATATTAATGGCTTGATTAAAGAGATTGTTTTATGGGACAGTTTAAAGAAAGACAGTTAATACACAACTAACAATGGTACAGCAATTACATTCAGGGATGTGCAAAGGTTCAGGATTGGAGGAGTGCAGAGGGTTATAGGTCTGGAGCAGATTATAAGAACAGGGAGGATTGAGATCATGGAGGGGTTTGTACAACAGAGGTCAGAATTTTAAAATCAAATCCACAAGCCAGTGTAGGTTAGCAAATATAGGACTTATGGGTTAACAGGACTTGGCACAAGTTGGTGCAGCAGAGTTTTCGATGACCTCAGTTGCATGGAGAGTGGAACACTGGAAACTGGCCAGGAGGGTGCTGGAATATTCAAGTCTAATAATGGCATGGATGAGGTTTAAAGCAGCAAATGAACTAGAGTTGGATCATATTACAGAGGAGAAAATAGATGATCTTAGAGATGCACCAATCAAAAGAATCCTTACAAGTTTTCTTTTTTAGGTCCAAGGGCTATGGATAGTGGCCCGTCCCCATCACCGACTCAGCAATTAGCGACAGCTAGTATTGGCCAATACCCAATGTTAGCTGGGACAGCTACCGGACCGAGATAATTACACTGGAGATGAAACTTTTAATTTTCAGTATCAAATGTTTATTCAATAAATTTTACACAGAATATGACAAAACAAACCTGAGGTAGATGACAACAGAAAAAACATTTCCAGTTTACATGCCTTTGAGCTCCCACATAACAGACTTGTGGCAGGACACACATAGGAAATATTTTAGATTCATTAAAAATGTCTATCATTTCTACACCATTTCAAAGTCTGACTGTGCATACTGAAAATCTGCTTGATAATGATGTAGCATAAATTGCAAATACAAAACTAAAATAATTTTTCATTCAATTTTCTCTATCATCCAAATGTGTCAATACATATTGAGTTAAGGAGCTCCATAAATGCTCACGACATCATATCTTCTCATCTGAATACTAGCAGAATATTTAATTACAAGAGGGATCTAAACTAAGCACAATACCTTCCCTTACTGCACAAGCTTCAGACATAGACTGATCAGTATCAGGAATTCTAGCTAATTTTTTTCCTTTGCTTCAATTAGTGTGGGCATCCCCAAGTTAACATTGACAAGAACCACTAAAACCTCCCTCCCCTCAGCTGTGATCAGCAGGTGCAACAAAGACCTGGTGATCTTCCTGCCTCAGTACCAGTTGGTGGTGCCTTCACCTTGGAGAGTGGACAGGCCAGGATGCTTCATCTTTAAAAAGACATACGTGGGGGGCAGAAATGGAAATAGCAGAGTCAGTGCAGGGAGTTGCCTCCTCCCACCCACACGACCAGTTTACTAAACTGTATGAGAGTCCCTGCTGGTGTTTCAAGGGAAACACTCTAGTGTAATTACCCACAAAATTAATACCCCACCACCACAATAATGAGGAAACGGCAACTCAGAAAGACTCATATCCCGGGATATTTTATGCCCCTTCACACCTACCAACAAAGCCCTGTTGTTGAGAGCATTATAGTTTTAGGGTTTGGTGTTCAGCAACTTTTCCCCTCCCTCCAAGTCGATACAAAGAGCAAATTAAAAAAACGTTGAAATAGTCAAGGCTGAATCAGTTGGTCTCCATACACAATCCAGATCCACTTCCTAGTAAGCTGCTGTCTTTTTTAATGATCTGAAGTTTGGATGTCAGATACTTTCCATCTCCTCTGTGCACTGAGCCGAGGTTGTCTTATCCCTCCTCTGTGATGGAGGCCTGGGGGATCCTGTAAAATGGCACGAAAACCCTGATTTGTTTAAAATGTGCAACAGTGTTAAATCCCCCCACATCTGAAGGTGTCGACATACACTGGAGTTCAATTTCTCAGGCACCAAATGCTGGCCAGTGCCATTGCTAACAGGTCAGCCGAGATATTACATCCCAGCCTTCCTGCTTAATCCCTATAGGCAGGTTGGGAAACTTTAAGATACCAAACGTTACCAAACCTTGAAAAAAAATTCGACACTAGGAAGGAGCCTCAGACCAAATAAATATAACTGAGCGTATAAACATGGAAAGATATCAAATTTTTTTTTTTACACAGAGAGTGGTGGGTGTGTGGAACGCACTGTCGGCAGAGGTTGTGGGCCAGATACATTAGGGACATTTAAGAGACGCTTAGATAGCCACCTGAATGATAGAGAAGTAGAGGGCTATGTGGGAGGGAAGGGTTAGATAGATCTTAGAGCAGAGTAAAATGTTGGCACAACAGTGTGGGCTGAAGGGCCTGTACTGTGCGGTAATGTCCTATGTATGATTAGTGTAAATGGCTGGTTGATTTTTGGCATGTATTCAATGGGCTGAAGGGCCTATTTCCATGCTGTATCTCTCCATGACTCTATGATGAATGCACACACACAGGTAGATGCAAACGCGGAGGATGTGGGTGCAAGTGGAGGTGAGTATGAACACGGAGAGGTGCCTTCATGTTGTACCAAGTGTGTGCTGTTAATGCTACTATTTTCAGAACTATAAACCAATTTACCAATATATTGAGACACACACAACCATCAGTAGACTGAGAGGGAAACAGTAATATAGAAATAGCAGCAACTTAATAAAAAATTAAAAAGCTAAGGCAAAGCCCACAATAACCAAATGTACGGTGAGGGAGCTGACTCAGATAGATCTCCAAAACTTGTACCCAGGATCTGCCTTCAGGCTGCAATACTTCCTCTCAGCAGCTTACGTGCATCAGAGTATGGAAGGGAGGGGTTTTGCCACACTCCAGCCATTGGTCTGATCCGATCATTTTTTTATTTTTAACCATTCTTTTCAAAGTAACAAATGCAGCAGTCGAAAAGAATGCAGCAATTTTCATTTCCGTCGCAACCAACATCCAAAGGGAGTTTGTCCCAAAGTGCATCTGTCCATGAGTAATTAATACTCTCTCCAGATCATTGGAATAATGTTTAGGGATGCAAAACAGATCGAGGTCATGGCTCGTTCATCAGCAGTGACCACCTCGCTGCTCGAAGCCGCCATCCTATCGTCTCTGGTGACTGAGACACAGATCGAGTTACTCACCTGCTGTCTGCAGATCTCCAGCATTGCTCCGGCTCGGATCAGGCACCACATTTCTCCGAACAGGGACAGCAGCACGTGGACCACGTCTATCCACCTCCCCACTGTCAGGGTCAGGATCAGCAGCCCACCCATCCTCACAGCCACCGTCTGGTAAGTCGTCTGCTCACCTGGATTCTGCTTCTGCTCCTCTGAAACAATATGAAGTGATAATTTACATGGGCATCAACTAACCACGCAAGCTTGAGAACACGCACTGCCAGACTCAAGGACTGCTTCTATCACACTTTTGAAAGGACCTCTCATACACTAAAAGACAAACTCTTGATTTCCCAATCTACCATGTTGTGGTCCTTGCACTTTATCTTTCTGCCTGCACTGCACTTTCTCTGTAACTGCAACACTCTATTTCTGCATTCTATTTTTCATTTTACTACCTCAACATACTTGTGTATAGCATGATCTGTCTGGATGGCACGCAAAACAAAAACACTTCCACTGTATCTCAGTACATTCCACAATAATAAACAAGAATAATGTGGGCTCTCACTATTAGAGCTTACATTTATGTAGCGTAGCGGTTAGCGTGACGCTATTACAGCGCCAGTGATCGGGGTTCGATTCCCGTCACTGTCTGTAAGGAGTTTGGATGTTCTCCCGTGTCTGTGTGGGTTTCCTCCGGGTGCTCCGGTTTCCCCCCACATTGCAAAGACGTACGGGTAGGTTAATTTGGGTTTAAAAATGAGCGGCGCGGACTCGTTGGGCCGGAAGGGCCTGTTGCCACGCTGTAAATAAAACTTTAAAAAAAACTTTAAAAAACTTAAAACTTAAAGGGAGCTGGAGAAACAGATTTATAATTCATTAAAAGAGCAACATTATCAAAAAACCCAAACAAAACAAAGGGATTCATTTCAAGTGGAGAGTTTATGTTAAATACACCCAGAACCATATATACGAAAGACACTCAAGAGTATATTTTGAGACCAGACATTTGCACTGCAGAGGATGTAGAGGTAATGGCAGAGTTGTGCAGCAGGTAGTGCTGCTGCCTCAGTGCTCCAGTGAGCCAGGCTTGATCCTGACTTCCAGTGCTGTCTGTCTGGAGTTTGCAGGTTCTCCCTGTGACAACACAAGCTTCTTCCAGGTGCTTTGGTTTCCCCCGCCGACATCCCAAAGATGCGGTAGGTTAACTGGGCAGTGTAGATTGCCCCTAGTGTGTCGGCGAATGGTAAAATCTGGGAGCAGGGTGGGGAGTTGATGGGAGGAGAGAATTAGGCTTCAGGGCAGGTGGTGAGGGAATGGACTACTCTGGAAGGTGGGATAGACTCAATGGGCTGAATGGCCTCCTATGCCTAAGAAAGTAAAAATGTGAGAAAGTGCAAAAACTGCAACGATGAAACCAGAAGTGAGATGCTCCAACTATCGAGCATCACTGAACAGCACCGCTTTTTATTGTAAAAGAAAACTGAGAGGTGACTTGCTCGAGGTCTTTAAAATAAAGAAAGGTTGCTGCAGAGTAGAAACACAGAAGGTATTTCTCCTGTGGGGAAGTCCAAAGCTAGAGGTCACAATTACAAGATAATCACTAATAAATCCAAGAAAAAACTCAGAAATAACAAACCTGCTTACCCAAAGAACTGTTAGAACACAGGACCTGCTGCACTCAAAAGTACTTGAGGCAAATGGCACTGATGCATTTTGGGGAGAGTAGAATCAGAGGGTTTATTGATGAGGTGAAATGAAGGAAGGTGGATAGGGGTTTGTACGGAGAACCATCTCTGGCTCTGGTTGGTTTTGATGACCTGCTGTGTGTTATGAAATCCTGTGCAATAGGATGAGTGAAGCCAAATACCAAAACGGGGATGAGAAGACAAACACATGAAGGCGAAATCAAAGGCATTTCATCGAAGAGTTGTAAACAAGTACATTTAGGGAACAGTTCCAAAGGGTAGGACTGAGGTCAGTGAAGGTTCTGCCGCTACTGGTGGCATAACAGGAGGAGGAACTGGCCACACAATAGGAGAGATGTATCTCTGTTCCTTCTTGAAGACTCAGCCATTATTCTTTTTATGAGTGTATAGAATCACAGAATTGTGCAGCATGGAAACAGGCCTTTTGGCCCAACTCATCCACACCGACCAGTGGGCACCCCTCTGTATTAGTCCCACCGCCAGCACACATGGTCCACTGCCCTCTGTGGCTAAGCAAATCGTGTCCATCTAGACACTTCTTAAATGCTAGTGGACCTACGTTCCTTTGACCAGGAACAACCCACACTGTTTGTGGTGTGGGTGGGTGGGGGGGGGGGGGGGGAAGGAATTGTCAACGTTTTGAGTCAAAACGAAATGTCGGCAATTCCTTTCCCCCCCATAGATGCTGCTCGACCCGCTGAGTTCCTCCAGCAGATTGCTTGTTGCTCCAGATTTCAGCATCTGCGGTCTCTCGTGTCTACAGTTCATGCTGTCCTTGTCTCCCGGTTTACATCTACATTCAAAACAGTTTACACAGCTGGCAGAGTGCCACAGAGCACCAGATCCTGAAGGGCTCCGTGTAAACTGGGGAAACACTTCAAACTGACACAATTATCCACTCATTAGAGGGAAGACAAGCAGTTTTCAGAAACTGTCCCAATACACCCCTCTTCCCAGAGGGTCACCAACTCCCTTCCAGAACAGAGGCTCCACAACTGCTGGCTACCAGCCAGGTCACAACCCTCTTACACCTGACCATAGGTAGTGTAACTTTCCAGGGGAGTTCACTAATTACTCAATCCACTCCTCAACACTCTGCTGCAGTCTCCAAGAGTCACTGAATAGTTATCAAGATAAGATAACTTTATTAGTCACATGCACATCAAAATACAGTGAAATCCTAGGAAATCAAAGTCCACAAGGTTGGCCCTGATTTGGATCAGTCAATAACACAGACATGGAACCTTGTTGGCCTGTACAGCTCCTCAAGTGGTACATTAACCTAGCGTGGCTGGAGGTGCAGAGCGGGAGGGAAGGTGTCACAGAATAGTTTCGCCTTACGTTTCATCTGGTGGGTGTGTAGTGTACTGCCCTGCCCTGTGTCACTATTCAGTCATCCTCACCTTGCATGTAGATCACCAGCAGTGTGTAACAGATGGTCAGGGGCGTCCAGAATCTTATTGCCTCGGAGGTGGTGATGAAGTCTCTGTTGATGAGGAAGATGGCTGCCACGTCTGCCACAATGAATGCTACTTTCAAGGCATTGCACAGCAGCTTGGGAATGTCGTGCCAGGTGGTCAGGAGGAGGATGCAAACCCCACAGTACTGCTCCTTGCTGTGTAACTCGTACATCAGGCTGATGTGCTTTGAGAGTTTCCACACGTAGCACATAATGAGGCCAGTCAGAGCCGTGCTCAGCACCAAGCTTAACGTCGAGTGAGGAGCCCCCTCATTCAGGAAGCTTAAGCTGGCTGTCATTCCGCATCCCAGGGAGAACTGGCACAGGAGGAAGATCTGTTTATTGGATGTGGACTGAAAAACAAAGTTCAGACATGCCCTCTGTGTCGATCAAACAAGCTAATGAACAGTGAATCAACTTTACATTTATAAAACAGATCCTCATCATTCTGAATTCCAACAGCTGTTCCCCACAGCCCACTCTGTACTCACATCCCTACTCAAAGTGGTCTGTGATCTTCCAGACTGATAGTCGCCAAACTGACCATCTTTTATCTCCAAAGGCTCCCCTCAATTTTTGGGAACAAAAGCCCACATACAAAAAACAGAAAATGCTGGAAACACTCAGCAGGTCAGGCAGCATCTGTGGAGAGAGACCTTCATCAGAATTAGGAAAAAGAGTATAAGAGTTGGTATGTTATGTTGTAGCTGTAAAAAACATTGGTCAGGCTGCACTTGGAGTATGGTGTACAGTTCTGGTTGTCACACAACAGGAAAGATGTGGTGTTAATTAGAAAGAATGCAGAACGGATTCGACAGAATGTTGCCTAGAGTGGAGGGTCTACTCATAAGGAGAGATTGGATAGGCTGGGTTTATTCTCACTGAAACATAGGAAGCCAAGGGATGATCTTGAGAGGTTTATCAATTATGAGGGGCACAGATAGGGGAGATAATCAAAGACTTTTTCCAAGCATGGGGAGTTTAAAACTAGAGGGCTTAGATTTAAGGTGAGGGGGGAGAAATTTAAAGGTGATCCAAGGGGCAAGATTTTCTATTCAGGCAGGCATGGTAGTGCAGCGGTTAGCATAACGCTATTACAGCGCCGGTGACCCGGGTTCAATTCCGGCCGCTGTCTGTAAGGAGTTTGTACGTTCTCCCCGTGTCTGCGTGGGTTTCCTCCGGGTGCTCCGGTTTCCTCCCACATTCCAAAGACGTACGGGTTAGGAAATTGTGGGCATGCTATGTCTGCGCCGGAAACGTGGCGACACTTGCGGGCTGCCCCCAGAACACTCTACGCAAAAAGATGCATCTACACAATGATGCATTTCACTGTGTGTGTTTCGATGTACATGTGACTAATAAAGATATCTTATTTGGAACAAGCTGCCACAGGAGGTGATGCAGGCAGATACAATTACAACATTTAAAAGGCATTTGGACAGGTACCTGGATGGCAAAGGAGGAGAGTGATATGGGCCAAATGTGGGCAAATGGGACTCGTGTCGATGGACATCATGGTCCATGACGTCAGTTTTAGCAGAAAAGGTGAGGAAGGGCAGGGGTGGAAGAAAGGGAATATCTCTGATTCCTGGTTTTAATCACCTTTTCCTCAAAAATCTCCTGCTGCAATTTTCATCTTCACCATCTTCCAGGTTTTGACTATGCAGGTGAACATTTCTCGGTGTAGGTGATCAGAAAGCTCCAGAGTTCAGTGGCTGCGTGGCTGCTCTGCACTGCATTTCCAGGCCAGCTGGGGCACAAATGATTCGAACACCTTAGGGGCAAGAAAAGGGAAATGAGGGTTCCCTTCCCTGATTGGCAACTAGTCACTCCTTCAGGGAAAGGGCCAATGTGCCACTCCCTCAGCCCCCTGCACAAGGGAATAGCTCAACAGCACTCATCTGAATTCCAGGATGAAGAGCCACTGAACTGGGGAAAGAGACGGTGGGTGAGGAACTGTACCCACTAAGAGCTGAGGAGGAGGAAGTGAAAACTGCAGGTGGGCGAAAGAATCCCATTAAACATGGGATTCAAACTGGTGAAAATTAATGTGAAACCATGCAACTAAGAGAAGGAATTTGGATCCAGAAGGCAGGTCAGTACTAATATTTCCACTGAAGACACGTCAGATCCCCTTTCTCCACAGCCCTACCTACAACTAATAAGATTCTCCCAGATGAAGAAGGTGAGAGTCAGAGTAACCAGGAACATCTCACAGCCTAGAATTCACCACCTGCCCTTATCTCCCATTCCACTGTATTGGTGCCAACGTTATCGGACCTGTTTACCTGAAATTACCTTCAAACCCTGGCAAGAACAACAATCCAGATGAAGGATCTCAACCTGAAATGCCAACTGTTCATTTCCCTTCAATAGATGCTGTCTGACCCGCTGGGTTCCTCCAGCACCTTTGTGTGTGGCTCCAGATTCCAAAATCTGCAGTCTCATGTGTCTCCATTTTGAGTGCGCAAAAGCGCTGTTAGGTTTTTGTTGTAATTGGCTGACACAGTGCACTGTTCTATCAGAGGTAATAGAGACCATTGAAACTTACACGGTTGTTGGAAAGCAATACCGAAACTGTTCGAAGTGAGAACTCCAACACCACGAGAGAGGCCACTCTCGATCCCACGGAGGAGAATAGGGCGGTCAGGATGCAGAGGTGCAGAGAATGTAGGATTTGTCGTGGCGTATGGAATTTTGCAGCTGTGATGTCAACACGGGTAGGATCACTGAAACAATAAGACAACAGGCTTTCCTCACAATTAGCCTCTTTCTTCCCCCCTCGTAATGCCCTCAAACAATGACAAGTTGGAGGAACTCTAGTGAATAGAGCCCCTGCTGTTGTCACTACCAACTTCCCACGGCGCCATGTTGAACATTTTGTGGAAGGGTTGCAGGATGTAATGACCCTCCCCTATCATCATTGGCAGGGACCCAGCCAACATCCCCCTCCCCTTTCCAACCCAGCCCTGATGCAGAGGATGCTAAAATCCCTGCAGAGCAGCTAAGGAGGTGGCAGTCAACTCTCAATCAGCATGTTGCTAATTGAACGCTTTTTGCCACTCTCTTAACAACTGTTGATGTATAACTGTTTCATGATATAACCACCTCAAGTTAAAGATGTTCATGGATCACTTAGAAATATCATGTAACAAATTATTTTATGTAGAAAAACAAGCAGCAAGTTCCCTAAAATGACAAATGCATTTGTTTTAAAAGGCAGCATCAGAATTTTTGGTTCTTATTTCCAGGCAGTTAGTGGAATTACTGCAGCTCCTTTATAAGATGTCCACTTTGGTGAGGGAGGATTGGAAAGATAGGAGACTATTATCCTAAGCTGTGTAACTGAGCTCGATCAATAGCACCTGGGGTGAAATGAGGAGTGCAAAAGGTCATGTTAGGTACCAGGTGTACCTCAGAATTAGGTGTGAATCTAAATGTGTAAACGCAGCAGTGAATGCATGCAAAATGACGAAAAAAACAGCATGTAGCAGAATAAAAACAGAAAATGCTGAAAACACTCAGCGGGTCAGACAGCATCTGCGGAAGGAGAAACAATCAATGTTTCAGATCCGAGACCCTTTGTCGGCATTTTATGGCTTTACTTCAGTTTTCCAGAATCTGCAGTTTTATTTTGATTTCCGTGCAATAGATGGAGATGAGCAATCCCACAATGCACGAATCAGGTCAAAGCTCGAGGGCCTGCCACATCTAATCGTGAGTGATGGTGGATAATGAGAGGGCAAGACTCCAAGAATATCCCAGCCTCAATAATGACAAAGTCCAACGTCAGATTAAAGGCTGAAGCTTTCACAATGATCTTCAGCCAGAAGTGCCAAGTGGATTACCCTCCACTGCTTCCTCCTGGAGACCGTCTCCTGTGATGTGGCAGTCTAGAGCTGGAGAACACTTAGTGCAGCACAGACTATGAGACCAGACAACAACAGCTGTAGTAGTGAACTATTGTACCTCTAGCCAAGCTGTTCTATACACACTCTGACACCTACCCGAGAAGTTAGTCCTATTCACAGGTAGAAGGGCAAATCCAGTTCACCGAATTACAGCCCAATCAGTGATGCGAGGTGTCCTCCACAGTGTTCTCAGGGGCACTTACACTCCAATAACTTGCTCACTGATGCCCAAGACTGAATGTGGCATCAAGCAGCTCAGGGGAAAATCCCTCCGATGGAGTCATCTTTGTACAAAGGGAGATGGTCGTGGCTGTTGGAAATAAATCATGCCAGTCCCAGAGAGTCACAGCAGGACTTCCCAAGGACAAAATCCAACCGCCTTCAGCTGCTTCATTGATGACCTTCCTTCCATTAGACGGTGTGAAGCAGGGTTGTTCACTGATCACTGTGGAACGTTCAGCTTCATCCACAACATCTGAAAATGAAGCAGTCCCTGCTCACATGCAGCAAGATCTGGACAATATTCCAGGGATTGATAAGTGCCCTGTCCATCCCTTAAACATTCACTCCCTTCACTGCTGGTACACCATGGCAGAAGATGAAACATTATAGACTTAAAGACCTTCACCATCAATGACGTGTCGAGTGCCCAACAACCTTTGGCAAGAGAGATCTGCCAATCACAGAAGGCCACAGGTAACTTTGCAAAAGCAGCTGCTCACTTACAACCTCACTGCAACTCTGGAGCTGCACATTAAACAAGTTTGCTACAGAAAGGACCGTGTTGTTTAGCGGTTTAACATGATAATTGTTAAAGCAATGCAAATTCAAGGAAACAACATAAACTCTTGATCCTCATCCTTACAAGTAAATAAAGTTGGTTCAGAAATCAAACATTTGATGTTTTCTTTCCTCCAACATTTAATCCAATCTTTCACTCTGTTTGCTTACTGTAACTAATTTAATTCTAACTCCATGCCCTGCTTTACTCTGCCAATCTTTAAATCTCATTGAGGAGATAAGACTGCTAGCCCCACTGTTCTCAAAAGTCCCACAAACCCCTTGCATTCCCTGCCCTGATATGCAGCAAATGCAAACTAGTAAAACATTCTTGAGCTGAGGGGTGCAGGGAGATGCATAACTACTGAGACGTGATTGACAACACCCCGTTCAAGTAAGAGAGGGAGCGCAGAAAGGTCAAACTCACTGTAGGACCTGCCACACAAAGCCATTAGAGGACAAAAGCGACTGCAGATGCTGGAATCTACAGAAGAAAGAGAACGGTGGAAGCACTCAGCGGCCAAGCTGCATCCTTGGAGACAGACGGTACAAGTCGGGTTGAGACCCGGTGTCAGCTCCCGAGACAAAAGAATTAGAGTAGGAGACAATCCTACCAGAAGATCACCAGGGATTAGATCCAAACACCAAGTATTTAAACCAATGGTGAGTCCCGAGGGCAAACCCACCAAAACAAAAGCCAAAAACTTACTTCAAACATTGGATGTGAAGGTGGATCCGCAGCAGGTGGTTGAGAATAGAGACGGCACAGGCGGCAATCGCACCTGGAAACGAGGGGGTCATGGTAAAACTGGCTCCCACCGACTCCCAACACCAGATCGCTCGGCTCTGTCAACATCCCGAGCACTGGCTTCCCCACTCCAACCCTCGTCACCACGGACACCCCGACCCTCGTCACCACGGACACCCCGACCCTCGTCACCACGGACACCCCGACCCTTGTGACCACGGACACTCCGACCCTCGTCACCGTGGACACTCCAAGCCAATCCCACGCTGACTCAATTGCCTCCAACTCTCTCTCTCCCATCCCCAGATGGGACTCCTGGCCTCCAGCTCTCAGCCCTTTCTCCCCCAGCTCCAGCCGTCTTGCCACAACATCCCTCCACCCCTTTCTCCCCCTCCATCTTCCCTCCCTGCCCCCCCCACCCCCCACCCCAGCCTGGTTCTCTCCCCCGAGCTGTTAGGACGGGCCTCCCTTACCCCCAGCCCTGGCTCCTTCACCCCTCCCTGCCCTAGAATCCAGGGCTCACCCTCCACCCCACCCTCTCCTCCCCTACCCCATTCTTTCCCCCTTCTCCCGCCCCCCCCCCAACCGGGCTCCGCTCCCACCCCCTCAGCTCCAGATCCCCTACCCCCCGGCCGGGCTCCTCACCCTGTAGGAGGCTGTCAATGGGACTGGTTCCCTGCAAAATCCACCCAAAACTGGGAATGCACCGTCGGAAAAGGCCCCACATTTCCCGGCTCCGTCCGTCCCGACACTGGCTCAAAGTCCACCCAGTCACTCTCGCCTTGTGTTGGATTCAGCACCGCCCGGCGGTAGCGAGAGGCTGAGCCCCTTCAAACCCATCTGCAAAGCCAACAACCGCCCAAATACCCCAACTAACCCATCGGGTCAAAAATCCCTTTACATGAAATTTAAAACAGGCCAACCCGTTAAACGCCACAGCCACCGACCTCTGCCTGTCCCTTTCATTGTCCCGCATGTACCGCTGAACTACACGCAGGGATTACAAATCAACCCGCAAATCTGCGATTCCACCGCAAATCCTGCAACAAATCACCAATTTACAAATTCTCAAACATTGCAAATATTCCCAATCTCCACCAGTATTTTCCCATCTCATTAACACAAACCTTGTTAATAATGCCCATAACTAAACGGAAATCTTTCAGTACCCTCCCATTGTCAACACCATCAAGCGACCCCCAACTCCTGAGATACGCACAATTATCCCCCCACACCTTCCTATTGTCTCTCAGACACGTCCTGAAACTTACTTATCCCCACATTGGCAGAATGCCCAGCCAGACAGGTCCCAGCCCTCTTCTGCAATTGCGTCTGGGACCTCATGTTCCTCATGCATCTTTTGCACTCTCTGGACATTCAAATTACTTTTTTAAAGCCCATGATGTCCTTTATGACCTGTGAACCGCTGCAAGTGGCAAGTGATTGTGTGAAGTTGATTGATGGAATAGCATTAACTGGGACACTGGGGAGAACTTGCTCTTCTTCAAAATAGCACCACATCACCTCTTACACTCACTTCCCAAGGTATTCAGGAGATAGGTTTAATGTTCATTTTCCTGGTGACACAGAAGGAGGTATTTTACCCCACTGAGTCTATGCCAACATTCAGAGTGATCACACTCCCACTAATTTTTCCTGTAACCTACTCTCCTCACATTCTCATCAACTCCCCCAGATCCCACACACTGGAGACAACTTACAGCGGCCAACAAAACAACCAAACCACCCGCCCTTGTGATGTGGGAGGAAGCCGGAGCACCCAGAGGAAAGGCACACAACCATAGAACCATAGAACAATACAGCACAATACAGGCCCTTTGGCCCACCATGTTGTGCCGACCTTCAAACCACACCTAAGACTATCTAACCCCTTCCTCCCACATATCCCTCTATCTTAAATTCCTCCATATGTTTATCTAACAATCTCTTGAACTTGACCAACGTATCAGCCTCCACCACCACCCCAGGCAGCACATTCCATGCACCAACCACTCTCTGGGTGAAAAACCTCCCTTTGACGTCTCCCTTGAACTTCCCACCCATTACCTTAAAGCCATGCCCTCTTGTATTGAGCATTGGTGACCTGGGAAAGAGGCGCTGGCTGTCCACTCTATCTATTCCTCTTAGTATTTTGTATACCTCTATCATGTCTCCCCTCATCCTCCTTCTCTCCAATGAGTAAAGCCCTAGCTCCTTTAGTCTCTCCTCATAATCCATACACTCTAATCCAGGCAGCATCCTGGTAAATCTCCTCTGCATCCTTTTCAAACCCTCCACATCCTTCCTATAATGAGGCGACCAGAACTGGACACAGTACTCTAAGTGTGGTCTAACCAGAGTTTTGTAAAGCTGCATCATTACTTCGCAGCTCTTAAACTCGATCCCACGACTTATGAAAGCTAACATCCCATGAGCTTTCTTAACTACCCTATCCACCTGTGAGGCAACTTTCAGTGATCACAGTCACAGGGAAAACGTGCAAACTCCACACAATCGTCACTGTCACTGGGGAGTCTCTACCAGCCGAACCACTGTGTTCTTTTAAAAGAGCTTATGTACACAGATATATGAAGTGCTGCTGGAGTCTCAAACAAAACTAAGTTTACAGGTGATGGCAAGTTGGGGTGGGGTGGTTTCAAACCAAGAGGATGGAGAAAACGGAGAGAGAAGGATGTGGCTGTGAAGAGGATGAGTTTGTGAATGTCACAGAACATCTGCTGTGGCAATGAAACCATTGGATAAACGGTGGGAATGTACAGAAAATATCTCTAAGCTACATAACGCACTACAGGAGATGGAATTGAAGGTACTGGATATCAGGTAGCTTATTTAAACCATTGACACAGCAGAGATAAATATAGTTATTGGATAAAGACAAATAGCCAAAGAGAGCACAAATCCCAGTAGGTGACTGTGTGCAAGGTACAAGACACAAGGGCAGCCACTCTTTGTACTATTCATGTTGCTATCCAGCCATGGGAAGTAGTGCAGTAAACGGTAACAAAGCTGATGTCTGTACCAGGCCCCAGGAGAAGTGAAGATCTGGAAATTAGTTTTGATATTATTCAATATCCTTGAGGAAATGGATAGATTGTCTGGAATTGTCACAAATTCTAGAACCAGAGCAAACAGGTTTAAGCTTAGCAGAAGGTTAAACACACAGTTTAAATTTAACAATTTTGTGCCAAGAAAAATAAGCGAAGTGCCTTTCAAGACATCCCAGAACCATCCATGAACGATGATGGGTGACGAACATGAAGAATACCCTGAGCAGGGAAGCAGCTTGGGAGAAGTGAGTAGATATTTGAAGGGATGGGCATGGGAAGGGTATTAGCTTTTGGTGACAGCTAACACGGTTTTCCTGATCCTGCACTTTGCTCTGCTTCCGTACTTGACTTAATTGGTCACTGAGTTGCTTACATGGTAAGGTCGAGAGCCTGCAGATGTTGGAATCTGGAGCAAAGATCGAGCTGGCGGAGGAACTCAGCGGGTCAGGCAGCATCTGTGGAGGGAAATGGACGGTCAATGTTTTGGATCGAGACCCTTCACCTGGACTAAATGAGCGGTGGGGAGATGGCCAGTGTAAAGATGTGAGGGGAAGGGGTGCAGCAAGAGTTGGCAAGCAACGGGTGGATCCTGGTGAGGAGGGGTTTATTAGCAGATCGAATCAGTAGGGGAGAGGAGGGCACCCAGTGGGAGGGGGGTGTGGGTGATGGACAGATGGAATGGGTGGAGGAGGGGAGAGAGACAGGGTGATGGAGGGGTGGGGGGGGGGGAGGAACTGGGTAGATCAGAAGAGGGAAATGGGACAGAGGGGGAGTTTGACCTGAAATAACTATTCCCCCCACTGTTCCCATCTGCCCACCCACCTCCCCTATTGGATTCCAGCTCCAACTTCCTCCCCTTGTCAGATCCCGTCATCTGTGGCTCCCACCCCTCACCTCCCAGCCTCCGTCGCTTTTCTCCCCCATCTGCCTATCACCTCTCTTCACCTGGATCCACCTATCGCTTGCCAGGTCTTGCTCCATCCCTTCACCTCTTTACGCTGGCTATTTCCCGGCTAGCTTCCCTCTATCTTTCGGTCCTGATGAAGGGCCTTGACCTGAAAAGTCAACTGTCCAGATGCCGCCTGACCCGCTGAGTTCCTCCAGCATCTTGTTTGTTGCTCCATGTTCCGGCATCTGTGTCTCCCTTTGTGCTGTGACCGACACAAAGGATGCCTTCCAGCATCAATGACCATTGCATAATGTGTTTATTGATTTGCCATGTATACGTTTTAACTCATTCCAGTTAATTTTCTTTCTTTAAACCCTGTCGCTAGTCCATCACCTTCATATGGAAAGGTGGTTAGAACGACTAGGCTTTGACGAGTCTCGCTTTACCTGATGAAAGGCATGGCAAACACTTCTCAATGGTGAGAGAAGTGAGGGGACAATGTACAATGCTGTTGTAGTTATAGAGCTGCAAAATTGTTACTGGATATTATTAAATACACTGCTCTATACGTCTAACTGTCTTTGGCCCGACTCATCCATGCCAACCGAGATAGTCCCATTTGTCTGCGTTTGGCCCATATCCCTCCAAACTCTTCCTATCCACGTACCTGTCCAATTTTTTAAGACATATTGTAATTGTACCTGCCTCCACCACCTCCTTTGGCAACTCATTCCATATACCCACCACCCCATGTATGAAAAACTTGTCCCTCAGGTCCCCTTTAGGTCTTTCCTCTCTCACCTCAAACCTGCGCTCTAGTTTTGGACTCCCCTAACCTGGGAAAAAGACTGTCTACCCTATCTATGCCCCTCATAATTTTGTAAATATCTAAAAAGTCACCTCTCAGCATCCTTTGTTCCAGGGAAAACAGTCCTACCCTATCCAACCTCTCCTAATAACTCACGCCCTCCAGTGAATTTTTTCTGCACACTCTCCAGCTTAATCACATCCTTCCTACAGCATTGCAACCAGAACTGCACACAATACTCCAAGTGTGGGCTAACCAATGTTTTGGATAAATGTACCGTGACTGGCTGGATAAAGTATATCTTTTCATAATGTTTAAGCTCGCAGAGCCACTGGCTTTGCTGTGTCATTCAGACCAGGAGGCTGGTTGACAATGTTCTTTACAGTTTGGGATAGAAAATTCACTTTAAGATGGTACCTAAATACTTTCTCTACCAGCAGTGTATTGTGCCTACTGTGAGCCTAAAATGCACTGGAATAATGCTCCAATGTTTCTTCAACATGCGATCGGTGCCAATGGGAAGGATAAGGGTGTCCAAGCACATAAAAATGCCAGCACCAAGTCTCTGTCCAACCTGCATACCATCCCTACTTACCACTCCTTTGCCACTGGATTAAAACCCTGGAGCTCCCTATTCAGCAGCAGTGTGGGATACCTTCACCACAATGATCACAACACTTCAAGAAGCTGACTCACCAACAGCTTCTCAAGGACAGGGCTGACTTCACCAGTAACATCCACATACCTTCAAAGGATTAGAAAAAATACCCAGGTAGCTCCCCAGATTTATTTTGCTGAGGCAGATGCCTCATTCGACTGCCATTATATTATCTTTGTAGCACTGCTGCTTGCCACGATCTGTGGTTTCTGGTGTTGCCAACAACAACTGATGGTGAACCTACCAGATTCACAAAGGCAGCAGAAGAGGTGATCTGTTAAACGGGACTGAGTGAGGAAAGTGGGGTTTGGCTGTACTCATTACATCCAAAAACAGCTGTAAATATTATCTTCACCTCATCTTGCTGCTGATTGATTCAAAAGAGACCAGAGTTTAAACCAGAGACACAAGCGACTGCAGACGCTGGAATCTGGAGCAACAAACGCTCTGCTGGAGGAACTCAGCGGGTTGAGCAGCATCTGTGGGGCCTCTGAGTTCCACAGAGGATTGTTTGTTGCTCCAGGGTTTAAACCACCTCAAGCCACTCTCTCCACCATTTCCCAACCTTCTTCTATCTTTGTTGGGTTAACAGACATTGTGCCTACATTAATTACAAACATGACTATTTTGGATAGACCTGTTTTAGTGACTGGCTGCAAAGCTCATCGATTTAGCTCAATTTAAAATTGCCTATTACCATGGTTTTAACAATGAAGATCATTCAACATAGTTCACAACTCTTATTTATTTTTGTTTTTGCAGTTAGACAAAAGTAAAAGGCACGGAGGTTAGAGTGATTCCCAGGGCACAGAGTGATCCCCAGGGGATGATGGTCCATGATCACAAAGTGATCCACAGTGTAGGATGGCAAAAGTAATCCATAGGATAAACGGTACTCATTGGGTGCACAGTAATCCCCCATGTAGACTGTGTTCTACAGAACACGTAATGACCCACACCCTTAACAATGATCAACTGGGTGCATAGTGATCCTTAATGTCAACAGTGGTCAACAGGACACAGAGTTGATCTATAGGGTACATAATGATCTATAAGTTGCACAGTGATCTGTAGGGCACACCATGATCTGCAGTATAGCTGGAGTTAAAGTGGGACATGCAGCTTGAGTGATCCTTTAAGCACTGTGCAGGACAGTTCCAGCCTATCCAGGTGTAATGAGATTCAGTTTCAAGATTACAGTGAAAGGCACTTCACTGGGAAGTCAAAACAATCTCAATGTTAGTAGACAATTCATATTAACTATACCTTTCCCTTGAAAGCTACAAACAATGCATGGTTCAGAACTGCAATACAGGGAGCATTGCAATCGTACTAGAGATTTCACTGGTTTAGCTTGGTACAGCTTTGGCCAAACTCATCGGTTTCCACAACTGGCTCTTGCTCCAACATTGCAAACTTGCACCTTCTCAGTCTGTTGATTTCAGCAGGCAACCCATGCTTGGACTCAAGGATTATTAGTTGGCTAGCGCAAAGTTGCTGCTTTGCGTATTTGAGTCATAAACCAAAACACAGACCTCCTCATGCCAGGTCTGTAGAATGCTCACGAGTGCTGAGAGCTGTGTAGTTTATGTATGCATCCTCTTCATAAATTAAACATCTTTGTGCATTTATCCTCAAACTGAATTCTATTTCACGTGAATTAGTTTGCAAGTGAGGGAAGAACATTGTTGTATTGAACTCAATTCGTGACTGGTGTTTGGAGTTCTACTAGTGCAGCAGACACGGCCTTCACAATTCATTTATATTCACATCTGGCCCCAGACTGTAGCTTGACAGCTCTCTCTGCTTTGTTAATATTGCTCCATATAAAGGGAGACGGGGTTAACCCTCAGCTCGGTTAGAATAGAACCATCTATAAACTGGCAATCTCATTTAGAGAGGCTATGGGTGGCCCATGTTAGAAATTCAAAAATATCACACGAGAATTCAATCCTGAGTTCCAGTGCTGTCTGTGTGGAGGCTGCACGTTCTCCCCGTGACTGTATGGGTTTCCTCCGGGTGCTCTGGTTTCCTCCCACATCCCAAAAATGTGCTGGTTGGAAGGTTAATTGGTCGCTGAAAACAGCCCTTAGTGTGTAGGTGAGGGGTAGAATCTGGGGAGGAGTTGATGGGAATGTGGGGAGAATAAGATGGGTTCGCGTAATAAAATGTGAAAATGATGGTCGATGGTCAGTGCAGAATCAGTGGGCTGAAGGGCCTCAGACTGTGCTCTCTATGACCCTTGATGAGGAACTCTTCTGAGTTTTGAAGCATAAAGGAGATTGACTCTCCAGTTACCCTGTGCTGCTACTGCTTTACACCTGATCTGTGTAGTGTTTGATGGGGGACTGCAGAGGAATCTGACCGAGGTGTGCTTGGTACTGACACTGGATGCCTGCAGTGGTGTCCCACTTCTCCACACTACCATCCCTCGAGTGGCTGAACATAAACAAAACACAGTTAGGAAGCCAGACTGCTCAACATTGAAGCTTAAAAGGAGACGGGGTGGATTACCAATAGTACACAAAGAATGAGGATTATTTTTCCACTGAAATTGTGAGTTGTGCTGTCTGATTTAAAGAGAAAAGCGGTCCTGAGATAGCAGGAGTGGGAAGGCGACAAGAGAGCCATGGTGACGCTTTAACATGGATCTCACTTGTTGAGAGGGACAGATAAACACAAGCTGGCTCTTTGTGAGTTAGTCCCTAATTTATTTCTGCTATTTCTCCCAGACCAATATGTGGGCAGATCTAATCCAATGGTCCAGCACTATCAGCATAACTCCCCTATCACCACAGAGTTGGGGATGTCACTGGGTTTACAACAGTGTGTAGTGATTGCTCCATTGAATTGTTGCGGGGGCACTTAGTGTGAGGGGAACTTCAGTAGAAGTGAGGGGAGGTGTGGCCTGTCTTTCAGTGCAGTTGAATAACAACAGAATCTCCACCTCACTTGTGGGAGAGTAACACCATTCCTTGGTCACCAGTAGCACCCCAATGGAGGCAGCCCACTCTGTCTTTCTACAGGAGGTCTCGCTCCAGTACGTTTACCCCCAAGGCTGTGGGAGGGCTGCAGGGGAGCTCAGATTTTCTCCCGGTAGTCAGGGTAGGCCAGTTTCTTCAGTTCCTCCCACAGGAGCAGGCTGAACACCGTGTGTGGGCCCAAGCGGAAGTAGCCAGGTCCGATTCCCTTGTACAGACCCAGGAGTCCCTCCTTACTTGCGACCTTCAGCAAACAGTCCCAGAATCCTTTGTAAAGCTTCCCCTACAAGAATAAAATGGTCAAAATCAAGCAGTTCCTTCTTAAAGGGACACCACACCCGCATTCGTGCTCACTGAACAGCAGTGTTCAAATAAGAAGAGGTGGACTTTGATGTTTGGGTGGTTGACTGCAGGTGCATTGATTGGTAGTCCACTCGAGAGACAAAGAGCCCATTGTACTTTGGGGCTACGCCCTCAATTAAATCTGGCATGGGTATCACTGGTCACTAAAGAAGCAGTTCACCAGGCTGATCCCTCAAAATCACACAGGTGGATTCCTGAGAGGGTGCCCCACAGATATGGCAATTAGGCTCCTACCTGAGCTTCAGGGGGTCAATCAGCAGGGAACAGCTGGTGCTTTGGACACCTGTAGTCGGCATACAACCAGTGTCAATGGGATATTAAGTCAACCATGTCCACTTTGAGGCCTTTTCTGTCCCTCAGGCCAAGGCAGTTAAAATTGCCCAGAATGTTTAATTCCAATGTAGGAAACATAACTTTCCAGGCACACAGGACAAATGTTAACTGTATATTTTTTTGAGGAGTTTGAATTGGATATAAAGAATGGCTAGGGTTGGGATAACATTGTGTTCAGCAAAACTCAACTGTTTGGTGTAGAGTCTCTTGCTATCTCTCGCTACTGATGACATCAAAAGATGTCATGGTGATCACCACAGTGATAGTGCTCGTCATCCCTCAACAAACTGTCGCCATGGAACTGTAACATTGCCACAGCTAAGCAGGGAATGCCTGAAGACTATTAGATAGTGGACGGGGCCAAGTCATATCCTATATTCACCTGAGAGTCACAGCCTGAGATCAAAGGTGTTGGACTGCAATCAAAATTTGGAGCACAAGTTGGATTTATTCCCTTCTTTCCCTCAGGCTAACTCCTTTTATTGCAATAAATTAAGAATTAGACCCAGGATCTTGCTGCTCTGTATGATATAGGAAGAGTACTCAGCAACTGAGGAATGGATAAAAGTTATCAAAGTATCTTACGTTGGTCATGGTTTTTTTGGATCACACTAGCCTCCCCGTCTCACCAGTGGAGATAGTCATATAGGGATTTTCAGTTTCCCTCTTTTATTTCCTCTCCGAAATGCGCCACATTTCCTCCATTTGCTGAGGAATGGGGGAGATGGTTTGCTTCTCTTTGGGACTCCCTTTTCCTCATCTGCAGATTCACCTCACACCTGCCTTGACAGATGGGTGATTGGGGCGGGTGGGGTCAAGAATTATAATTCCACAGGCTACATAATAATCACCCGAGTGGTTTGACTGTGGGGAGGGGACCTACCTTGCCAACCTCATCGACTGGTTGGTTGTAGAGTCTTGTACTGATGACATCAAAAGGCGTCATGGTGATCACCACAGCAATGCTGCTCATCATCCCGCCTACTAAGCCGACCAACCAGCTGTCAGTGCGGAACAACTACGTTAAAAAAAATTCACAATAAGCATGTTAAAAGTTGTGAATTCTCTTTTACTCAATTCGATTCTCAAGGAACTCCCTTGATATCCAAGCTGTCTGAGATGGCAGTGGTGCACATGACAATACAAGAGAGTTGGGATCCAACATTTACTGACATCACTACAACCCAAGTGCACACTATCCTAACTGCTTCTTGAGCTATATTGAGGGCTTGCAATAGATCTAAACATCTGGCAATACCAATGTTACTGGAGGAAGTCAGAAAAATAGCTGGAATGAAATTACTGCTCTCCTTTCAAAGTAAAGTTCCTCTGCATCCTTTGTCATCCCTACTTCCCTCCAAGAACTGATTCTAGTCCAGCTCCCACTCCCTTCAACTGTCTTGGCCCAACACTGGAAAACTCTCCCTGCATCACATCACCTTTCCTCTGCTCCTTGATCATCCTTAAAGCTTATCTGTTTGACTAGACTTTTGGAAAGTATTTCTCCCTTTAGATTAAAAGTATTATGGAGCCAATTCATTCTCTTGAAGCATTTTGGGGCATTTATTGATGTTTTGAGCATTGTATAAAGTTAAGTTCTGTTGAATTTCCATATGGATTAATGATAATGTGTGAGCAGTAAGTCCGTAGTTGGATGTACTTCTTCCAAATGCTGCTTCCAATTCACAATGCCGGCCATCTCCCCATTTCTCTCTTCCACCTTCCAGGAGAAGATACAGGAGTTTGAAAGCCCAGATGGCCAGACTCAAGAGCAGCTTCTTCCCCACTGCTGTCAGACTCCTGAACCAATCAGCTCTTTTGCATCCCCTTCCCGATGGCGCTGCCACGTTCTTGAACACTTAATTCTATCTCTTCTGTTATTGCCAGTTAAGCATTTACTTCTGCACTACTTCAGTTTCTACTACAGTGCACCAGTCTGTTCTTTTGTGCTCATTGCTGTACTTGATGTATTTGTTACTACCAACTATACTGTTTACTCTGTGAGCTTCAAGCAAGCAAGGAATTTCATTGCACCCTGGTGTATATGACAATAAACTGATTTGAAACTGACCAAATCTACTGTGGCTCGGTCTCCTACCAGTACCAGCTCCTGCCAGAGTATTCTGCCAGCTACATCTTGGATGCTGGCACTGCAGCTTAAATCAGAAGGTTGTGGTCCTGAATTACTTCAGAGCCCTGAGCACATAATCCAGGGTGAGACATCAGTTCATCATTGAGAGAATGCAGCACTTTCAAAGATGAGGCCTTAAACCAGGGCTCTGTCCGTCCTCTCAGGTCAATGTGAGGGATACCCATGGAACCATGTTGAGGTAGAGTTGGGTAGCTCTGGCCAATACTGATGCCTCAATCAACATAGAATATTCTTAAGCAGCGAAAGCTGTCATGTGAATGCAAAGTCTTTCTTCCACTCAGGTCCTGGCGGCAGCTGCTTTATCCAGGAGGAGTTGGTTGAGCTGAACCTGTGGTGGGATTGATGCAAGACATGGAGACTTCGATAGGTTGAAGCTTATCAAGGGTGGAAGGTGTGTAGCTGGGCAGGAGGGTGATGGAGGTTGGATGTAACAAGGGCATGTAAGAGGGCTTTGGCAGAAACTGAGGCGAATCAGGGGGCAGGCAATTTGATGGAGCTGCAGGTTGACCACCTTTATAGTCAGAATATTATGGGATTGGAAATTCAGTTTAGCACAGTACAAGATGCTGAGGTCATGTATTGTCAGGTTCAGTCCTCTAAACACCTCTGTTAAATCTCTTTTTGGCCTTCTTGCTTCAGTGGAAACACAGTAGTCCCTAATCTTATGGTATGGTTCTCAGCTTTGGAATCACTATGGTGAATCTCTCTGGATTTAATGTCCCATATTCTGTAACGGAGGTGATACAGGCGCCTGCAGATGTTACAACCTGGGGAGTAGCCTGATGAGACCACACCTGGAATATTGTCCGCAGGTCAGGTTCCCCCTGCTGAAAGCTTACACACGATAGAGAGAAGTACAACAGCGGTGACACTAAATCACACCCTGGGATGGGAGACTGGCTGACCAATGAGATTAAGTAGACGGAGTCCAAGCTCTCTAGAGTTTAGAACAATAAGAGGCAATCCCTCTGAAACATGCAAAGTTCTTCTGGAGCTTAACAATGTAGAAGCCTGGATGATATTTCCCCTAGATGCAGGACATAGAACCGGGGTCACAGTGTCAAAATAAGGGGTCACCCATTTAAAACTGAGATAAGAAGCATTCAGTGGGTGGTGAATCTTTGGAATTCTCTGCCCAAGAGGATTGGGGCTCAGTTGCTAAGTATGATCAGTCCAGAATTATGGGAACCAAGGGATATGGGGTTTGTACAGGTTAGCAGCCTTGTGATAACTGTGAATGGTGCAGCAGGTACAATGGGCTGAATGGCCTACTCCGTCTCCTCTTTCTTACCTTCCACTGTGGGTCAGGGGCAGGATCTGGGGCTGGTTTTCCCCTCTGTAGCCAGGTTACTGGAACCAAACTCCAGACAGCACCTGAGGTCAGGATCAAAGCTGGGTTTGCAGAACTGCAGGGTAGCAGCACCAACGCTACCCCACTGTGCTGCCCATTTTGTTTTCGACTGCTTCAGTTGGGAGGAGGGGTAGGAGCTGCCTCCGCCCTTGCCCTCCCCCATTTCCACACCAAAAACCCCCAGGGCACCACACTTGCAACTTAACTGGACATTAAGACTGCGTCATCCCACTCAGTGCCTAACCCAATGGGGCACTCACCTGTTGGTCCTTCACTAGCTCTTTGGCAGAGTCAAATGTAGCAAGCTGGGCTGCAGATCCAATCATCACACGGGGAACAGCACCGCTGACCCCTCGCCAGAGACCCTGAATCCCTTGTTGCCTGTAGATCGCCAAGAAGGCAGTTGCAACGCCCTGGGGTTGAAGACACAACAAGGTCAGAAACATCAGTCCACACGGGAGAAAATCAGACAAGTACATTATCAATGCCTCACTCTTACATAACACTCTCATGTGGGGGGGGAGCGAAGGAGAGGAAAGCATATGGAGGAAGGGAACTAGATGAGAGTTGAGACTAGATGTACATCGAAACACACAGTGAAACGCATCTTTTTTGCATAGAGTGTTCTGGGGGGAGGGGGGGCAGCCTGCAAGTGTCGCCACGCTTCTGGTACCAACATAGCATGCCCGCAACTTCCTAACCTGTACGTCTTTGGAATGTGGGAGGATACCAGAACACCCAGAAGAAACCCACGCAGACACACGGGGAGAACGTACAAACTCCTTACAGACAGTGGCCGGAATTGAAGCCGGGTTGCTGGCGCTGTAATAGCGTCACGCTAGCCGCTACACTACCGTTTCCGCCCTCATACAGAGAGTTGAAGGGCAGTTCCAAAGCAAGGGGTAGTGGTGTCAGAGCAGGGGGTTGTAAGGTGAGGTTTCCAAAGCACAGCAGTAATTGTAATTGGTTTACTATTGTCACATGTACTGAGGTACAGTAAAAAAACTTTGTTTTGCATGCCATCCATACAGATCATTTCACCACATCAGTACATTGAGATTGTACATGAGAAAAGCAATAACAGAATGCAGAATAAAGTGTTACAGTTACAGAGGAAGTGCAGTGCAGGCAAACAATAAGGTGCAAGGCCATAACGAGGTAGATTGTGAGGTCAAGAGTCCATTTTATCATACAAGAGGTCCGTTCAATAGTCTTATAACAGTAGGATAGAAACAGTCCTTGAGCCTGGTGGTTCATGCTTTCAGGCTTTCGTATCTAAGGTAGAAGCAGCAATGCCTTCTCTGAGGATTGAACTCGGGACCTTCAGATTATGAGACTGACGTGCTGCCTGCTGCTCTAAGAGGGCACTAAGAAGACAGTAGCAGACTGAGGAGATCAGCCTCTGATAGTGGAGGGGGAGAAGCATTAACTCTGGAACAGTGAAGGACAGGACAAATTATCCAGTCAGGAGTCTGTGGGGAGCAGTGATCCATAGAGGAGTGGAGAGTCTGTGGGGAGCAGTGATCCATAGAGAAGTGGAGAGTCTGTGGGGAGCAGTGACCCATCGAGGAGTGGAGAGTCTGTGGGGAGCAGTGATCCATAGAGAAGTGGAGAGTCTGTGGGGAGCAGTGATCCATTGAGGAGTGGAGAGTCTGTGGGGAGCAGTGATCCATCGAGGAGTGGAGAGTCTGTGGGGAGCAGTGATCCATCGAGGAGTGGAGAAACTCAGGGGGAGCAGTGATCCAGTTAGAGGAAGAGTGATCCAGAGGAAGCATAAGGTCGTAGTACATCACTGGTCCATTACTAAATCTAACTATTACTAAATCTAGTTAGTTTAACCTGGTATCATTAACCTCTAGCACACTAAGGCTGCATTTGCAGAGGTCACAGTTGTGATTGCACAGTGACATGTACCGTGCCCAATTCCCCTCCCTCTCCCCTTAGTTACAGAATAACTGAAGTTGTGATGAAATGTTCAGTGTCAGGATTTTTTCAGAATGGAAAATGCAAACTGTCGTTATTTTGAGGCAGCCCAGACTTGGCCACCCTTCCCTTTATAGAGACTCTGACAGCTTCAGCTGCAGTTAGTAACTGACTGAATCACTATTATTGACCTTTACTGTGGATCGACACAGGCCAACTCCTAACGGAGCAACAAGCTATCTGTGACAGAAGGAGCACAGAGTCAGCACATTATCCTCTCTCAGAACCAGTGACGGCATAAACATAAGGCACCTCCCCGGCTCATGGAACCAGACTGTGCCAGATCCTGTCCATAATGGCAGCATTCCCATCCCCTTACTTTCTCCCATTTCCTTCAGATAGCAAGCAGCTGAATTGCAAAGTCTGGGCTGTGCCAATCCCTGCTGCCCTGGCATTTGGGAGGTGTGGGTGGAGGGGAGGGGACACAGCCATTACCTTCAGTGTCCTTGGGTAAGAAGAGAATTTTGAGGAAGGAACCCCACCAGCCCTCTTGAACCTGGTCCCCGTTCTGCACTCCTCTGAAAAGAGCCCAAGTGGATATTTGAGTGTCAGTGCACAGAGGTCTCCTGTGATGCTACATGTGGTGGAATAGCCTGCTGTTCCTTCAGTATTTCAGAGAGGAAAGGACTGTCTAGAAAAAGATAGACTTTCTCTTCATGACTTGGGTTCACGGAATCTCTGTCCAACAGGTTTACGTGGTGTGAAGGGAGCTTCAAACTCCTCGTGGTGGGGATAAAAGCAGAAAATGCTGGAAACACTCAGCAGGTCAGGCAGCATCTGTAGAGAGAGAAACAGAGTTGTTTCAGGTTGAAGATCCTTTGTCAGAACCCTCGACCTGAAACGCTGAGTGTCTCTCTTTGTACAGCACTGCCTGATCTGCTGAGTGTTTCCAGCATTTTCTGCTTTTATTTCAGATGAGCAGTGTTTTCTGATTTTCATTGGCTCTTGAAGAGTCCTGACTCCCTGGCTGGTCATCAGCTCCATGCACAAGGGGTGGGAATCCTGGCTGGTGGTGTCCTCCTGAAGCTGAGGTCACAGAGGCTGACTGACACACTGCTGCTTCAGCTGAGATTCTGGCACAGACCTGGTGCTCAGCACTGCACAAGGCCATTCACTACAGGATGCTGTTCCTTGACCTATAGTAACTTGGCTACAACTCACCAAGTGTAAACACTCACAGGGCAGTGGTTGTGTTTGTGACTATCCTACGAAAAAACTGGGTGCAGAAAGACCTAAGCCACAGATATGGTAGAAGAAGGGACAGAGGGAGGGGGCAGTGTAACTCTCAGATTCTGGGGGCACATTTAGCTCAATCTGCCTGTGAGGAGACTGGTTGGATCAGTTGCAATATTTTTACATTCTCCAGTACATTAACACATCCTGATGCCAGCAAAGTAACTCCGAGAAGGAAAATCAAAGAGGAATTCTCTCTCTTGTCTCCTTTCTTACTTCTGACTGGGGGCCTCAGAACCCCGGCTGGAATTAGACCCTCACCGTGAAAAGTGGAAAATTGCAACAACCCACAGCCGGTGCCCATCATGTGGTGTCCGGTTGTATTCTCTCCACACAATACACATGACACCACAGCCCTTGGACCCCACACTATTGATCACACTGCACAGTCCCGCACACTACTACAGACCCACACACTACTGATCACACTGCCAGAGAGGGGGGGGGGGGAGAGAGGGGGGGGAGAGAGAGTGGGGGGAGAGAGAGGGGGGGGGGAGAGAGAAATTTAGTTCCTTGGTCCAACATCTTACCTTGCCCTCAGGTATCTGATTATTGCATCAGATAGGTAGATATAAAATTCAACAACAGCAAACCTACCAAATAAACTGAGCAAATAGAAGTAAACAGAGGAGCAAACCTGTATCACGGCTCCTATCCTTTCTCCTTATCCATGTCTCCTTCTCCCTGTGTTCACACATTACTGTCCTTACTCCCAGCCTCCATTTTTCTCTCTCTCTCTCTCTCTCTCTCTCTCTCTCTTAGATTAGTTTTAACTCTCAGTGCTCATTTCTAACTCAATGAACCAATGCAGCTAATGGTTGTTTTGAGTTTGTTGCAGTTAGTAAGGTGTGCAACTATGGGCTAGAAAGTTGAGAGTTCGAGATGTTTAAGCCCAATCCCTGAAGTCTACACGTATAATCCAGGCTGACATTCCTTGCAGTACTGAGGGACTTCCTGCATTGTGAATAGTGTCAAGGTTAAAACTAAGCTTGAAGTTTCTCTACCTATTCCATTATGCAGGTGATCTAATGGCACTGTAGGAACTTTGGTACATAGTTCACTCTCTGTCCTTGCTAACATTCATCTCTTACCCAACAACCTGGCTGGTCGTTCATCCCACTGACCAGTGGAATCTCAGGTTGTGCACAACTTCAGCCAAGCTTACTCACATGAACAGCCATTACTACATTTCAAAGCAATTTGAAGAGAGTGGAGTCACTGTTCACAGACGTGGTTAAGATGCTGTATGACTCAAGCCTGTCTTTCCAAATAGTTTGTACCTGATGGTTATGCTGGTGTCCCACAGCGATGACTGCTGCAGACTGGGCCTGCAGGTGAGTCTTTACCTGGGAGGAAACAAAACACATTCAGTCAGAAGTGGTACGTGGACTGTGGATAACAGATTTCAGAAACCAGCTACAAGGTTCGAAGATAAATAATCAAACACTCAGTTTAGTTAAAATAATTGCTGAAATACTGTTACTGCACAGCATTCCCATGTTTGGATTTATTAAAGCCATGAGTTTTAAAGTGACTGTTAAACCAAAGGATCTTTGGACTGCTTCATTGACACCAAAGATCTGGATGAGCATTTCACGGCATTCTGTTAATTGTTTCACAACTACCATTCAGTAAATTGAAATACAATTCATTACCGTTTAGATGATTAAATGGTTTAGAGCCCAGTCTACAAAGTAGAGTGTGTGTGTTCCACTTACAGTGAGTTTTCAGAGTGAATGAGTCTAAAGCTAATTGAGAACCTCTTTCACACCTTTTCTATCCAATGGTTGACAGCCCCCAGCTCCTGACTGCTCTCTGGTTGCTTCTCTACAGGTAGACGTGATCTCCATTAATGAGCTAGAAAACTTTCACACTATCGGCACTGCAATAGGGGCCATTGCAGGAGACTGGAAAATCGGCCACTGATAAAAGAACAGTCACCTGCAAGCTGACATTCCTTGTACAGTTGAAAAACACGATGATGCTGGAGGAACTCAGCAGGCCAGCCCTCCTCCCCTCTTTTGTCCACCTATCACTGCTCTGCTTTTCCCTCCTATACATTGAGCTTCCCCTTTTCCGATCTTCAGTCCTGAAGAAGGGTCTTGATCCAAAACGTTGACCGCCTGCTTTTCTCCACGGATGCTGCCTGACCTGCTGAGATCCTCCAGCATCATTGTGTTTCTCATCTAGATTCCAGCATCTGCAGTCCTTTGTTCCTCATTCCTTGTACAGTCTTGCTTTCATTCAGTCTAAATTACCAGCATCAATTGCCAGGAATGAACTTGAGGATCACATGTACCACAATGACCTAGTCAGGTCGCAAGAGGAAGATCCATCATGACCAGTTCTCCCAACCATTTTGAGAAGGTGACCACCCCCAAAAGGACAGTGGTGAAGTCCTAAGCCTGGCCTCTGGGAAGCTTTTAGATTAAATTCTCCATGAAGAGCTATCAACTAAGCTCAGTGTTGCGGTGGGGCATGTATGCAGAGGTTGTTGAAAGTAGCAGCACAGGTTGAATGATTAAAAAAAAATAGGATTCTGAGCTTTATAAATAGTGGATCAGAGTCCAAGAACGAGGAGGTCTTTATAAGACACTAGTTTGGCCACAACTTGAGTATCGTATCCTGTTCTGGGTGGCGCACTTCAGGAAAATGTAAAAGCTGCAGTGAAAGTACAGAAGATAGTTACGGAAATGCTTCAAGGATAAGCAGCTTCAGGTATGGGGTTGTCCATTTTGGAACAGAGGAGCTGCAAGGAGATCTGACAGAAATATTTTAAGTCGTGAGAAGTACAGACAGAGTAGATAGAAACTGTCCCATTGGCGAAGGAGTTCAGGACGAGGGAGCACAGAACGAAGGGATTGCCAAAAGAACCAGAACTGACATGTGGAAACATTTTATGCGCAGAGTGTTTAGGGTCCAGAATGCATTGCCAGGGTGAGTAGTGGAGACAGATTCAATTATAGTGTTCAAAGTGGATCTGGGTATGTGTCTGAGAGGAAAGAATTTGCAGCACTATAAGAGAGGGACCAGCTAGATTGATTTTACATCGAGTCGGTATGGACTCGATGGGCCAAATGACCTCCTTCCACTTTGTAAGTGTGTGATCCTGCCCCCACAACACCTACCAAAGTCACCCCAAACACAGCCAGTCACAGCGGGTGGTTTGAAGAGAAGCAGCTGTTGTTTTCCTCTGCAAATTTACTGGAACAGCTCTTGCTCTCCACGTGACACCGGGGTTATTTAAATCTCAGCCGTGTGGAAATCTTCAAATAAGATGCTAAGGGCCTGCATGCAGGAGATTCGGGAACAGGTGCCAGCTCAGTATTCCCACAGCATGAAGAGAGGAGATCGCAAGTGGAGCTGACAGGGGTATTTACAACCCCAAGGGTTATAGGTTGCCATTGGCAGAGAGATCAAGAACCAGGGGACAGAGAATGAAGGTGATTGCCAAAGACAAGAGGAAAAGTTTTTTTTTACAGCCAGTGGTCACAGTCTGGAATGCACTGTTCGCAGTAGTGGTGGAGGCAGATCCAACTGTAGTGTTCAAATATGGAGGCTGGATAAGTATCTGAAAGGAAAGAATGTGCAGGTCTATAGGAGGCAGGGGAGTAAGACGAGCTGGGTTGTTTTTACGTCGAACCAGAATAGACTTAATGGGCTAAAGGGCCTCCTTCATCCTGTAACACTTAGTCATACAGCACAGAAACAGGCCCTTCAGCCCAATTGGTCCATGCCGACCAAGGTGTCCATCCAAGCAAGTCCCATTTGCCGATGAAAGCAGCATCATTGTGCTGTCATCAAATTCACTTGAAACCAGTCGGCACAACAGAAGGAAGATGTTTTCAGGGCAAACGTTGATTGCTATTTTAAGTTACTCTACGCTCAAACCACTGATAGGCAAAAACTACTTTGTACTACTCAAAATTGAAGAATATTGGCTTTCATCGGGAATGTTAACAAAGATGTTCCAGGACACTTGTGGCTTCTCTGAGAAGCATTGGTATTGGAACAAACTGAGTAGAAACCCAGCACGGATCAGTCTCTGGCATCTGGCATCAGTGTTTGTCATGTGTGAGCCCAACAGTGAGCCCGCTGTATCTCCAAGGGTAACACACCGAGTCACAGTGTGGGTCCTAGTCTCATTCCGGAGACTTGCACAAAGTCTCGGTTGATGTTCAGCCTGTGGGACATTCAGTGGTGTGGGCTTTTGTATGAGATGTTAACCGAGGTCCAGCCTGTCCTTTCAGGTGGAGCAAAATGATCTCATTGTATCTGGAAGAAGGGCACGGGAGTTCTCCCCAATGTCCTGGCTAACAGTTATCCATCAAAAGAGATTATCAGGGCGTTATCCTTTTGCTGTATGTAGTACAGTGCTGTGCACAAGTTGGTTGCTGCGGTTCTTGCATTCAACAGTGACTACTTTCAAAAAGGTACCTCATTTAGAGTGGTTTGGGATGTCCGATATAAATGTAAGCTTCTTGCTTTAATTCATCAGTTTACTGAAGCAAGTTGGACCTTGGATATCCTTCCATCCATGCCAAGACAAAATGCAACATTAACAACCTCCCAGTAACACAAGTAAGCTAACACACGATATAGTTTATTGGTGCATCTTTGGCCTCCTTCATGAACATTGACTTAGAGACCTCAGCCTCCATCAGTGGCCTAAGCTTCCAAATGACACCCTCCAAGAAGCTTCACTGTCAGCAGAAGAGGTGTAACAAACACTGCTTCTCTGCAGTTCCCAGAACATTAGATGTGTGGGTTGGTAGGTTAGTAAGCCAGTGTAAATTATGTAGGTTAGTGGTAGAATCTGGGAGCAGTTGGTGAGGATGTGGGGAGAATAAACAGGGAGTCAGATTAGTGTAGATGGGTGCTTGATAGTCGGCGCGGGCTTGGTGGGCAGAGGGCCTGTTTCTGTGCTGCGTGACCCTATGACTCCACTACAGCTTGAGCACAGTGGGTTTGTAGCATCCTTTCTCTCCCTGTCACAACTAACAGCATGTCCTTCCTCAGGCAATCGTAGTATTTTTCCCAAACGAGCTGAGACTGTCAGAGAAAGACGACAACAACACCTTCTTTTGTTATTTAGACTGAAACTCAAAACACTATTTACCAAGGTTTAATTATGTATTCACAGAATCCATTTAATTATCTTGCTGCAATGGGCAAAGAAAATATCTTATTTATTTTCCAAGTTCCAATCAAAAACCACTTGCCTCACTGACTCTGGGCAGATTTCCCAGAAAATTCATTTTAAATTATCTGTTCGAGGCCCAGCACCCCACCCTCAACATCCTCCCGTTACAGCATTATATTGACGCAGTATGACTAACATGCTGGAACCCTGGTTGATAACATAGAATAAGAAAGGAGATGTGCCAGTGGACACAGAGACCTGAATCTCGACATCACACAATGCGTCACATGCAAAAGGCTTAAAATGCTGAGTACCAAGTAAAACGGGCAAAATCCACTTGAACTAAGTTTTACTCAACAGTAACGTAACAGCCTGGATTTAAAGGTATATTGGTTAAGTTACTGCACAAACAGTTTAGAGGCCAGAGATGAAAGTTCAGTCCTGACCCTATGACCACATGGGTTTCCTCCAGATGTTCCTGTTTCCTCCAACATGCCAGGGATGTGCAGATTGGGAGGTCAATTGGCCACTGTAATTTGCCCCTAAAGTGTAGGTGGGTGGTAGAATCTGAGGGGAATGTGGGGAGAATAGGATGTGTAAATGGACGCTTGATGGTTGATGTGGACCCGGAGAGCCGAAGAACCAGCCATTCTATGTCGGAGAGAATCTACTCCTCACACTGAAGTACCATCCAATTGATTTTAGGAGCTGTAAGGATACTTGGACCTATCAGGATTGCACAAGAACAATTAGCCTTAAATTAATTGAGAAAGCGACAACACTCGCACCTCACTAAAGGTTGCGTCAAACTACAAACACTAGCTGATTAATAGTTTGTGTATTATTAAAAGGTGTAAACTGGTGTTATATTAAGCACTGTGTCAGATTTCTTCTTTCTCCTGAAGGCTTTGACCCTTGTTGTCACACATGTCTGAAGTGCCTCACTCCATCTCAATCCCCATTCTCCTTGTGTAGACCTGGATACCTGTTACTACTCACTGGCTGAACTTGACATTGGCTCACCCCATATGGACACAAACACAATTTTCAGTGGTGTAGCTGGAGATGAGGGACCTACAGTAGAAACCCTGGCTGATTTTCTGCTCCTCAACCTTTGCCACAGAACCCAGTGTGAGTCCCTATCACCATTCAAAGGGAGGTGGTCTACTTTAGTCCACGGAAGCTTGAATCTGTATGACCACGTACCACAATGGGTGCCTGGTGCCAACTAAGCTATCAAGAGGGTTCAGGTATTAGCCTGTCCACTGAACTTTTATTCTTCTGTTGGCTTGAGTTCTGTATAATCTATTCAAATCCACAGCATAAGTGTGCGGCGAGCAAGAAAATTAAAAGCTCAGAGCTACTTCTTATTGAAAACCAAAATGTATTTGTTACCCTGACCGACAACTCCCAATGCAACATGGATGGGAATGCTCTGTCTCTAAGTAGCAAGATTCTGGAGAGATAATGAAACACCATACATTAATAAAGACACAAGGGACATACTAAGGGTAAGGGAAGGAGTGTTCACCAGCACACAGGTACAGCAGGGAGTGTGCAACAAAGAAAGAATGTGAAGAGATTACACTAAGTAATAAAAGCAATTAAGATGGCAATTAAGAAATTAAAAGAATGAGAAGCAAAATTGATATGATATTCTACACACTCTTAATTATATGCGGGAAGCTGGGAAGAGTGCTGGGATAAAATCTCAGGCCAAAGTAACAAAATGACAGAAAGTATAAATTCCTTTCAATGTTTTTGATGGGATTGACACTAAGAGAATGTTTCCACATGTGGGGAAAAGCAAAACAACAGGCCATCTATACAAAATAGTCACCAAGAAATTCAATAGGAAGCTTCTTTGAGAGTGGTTAGAATGGAACTTGCTACCACAGAAAGTGACTGAGGCAAATGTATGGATGCATTTAAGGGGAGGCTCAATAAGCACCTGAGGGTGAAGGAACAGAGGGGAAAGTGATGGTAAGGAAGGTCAGACAGAAGACTTGAGTAGTACCAACACACAGGACTAGTTGGGGGAAATGGTTTCTTTCTGCGCTCCATGCTCTGTAAATTGATTGCAATAAAACATTCTAATTACTTTCCAGAAGGTGTCTTTAATCCTGCCATATACTCTAGGGAGAAGAACTGGATCAGGATGAAACTTACAGTTACAGTTATTCCTATTTATACAAAATTAAGGATTCACATTCTCTTTTGGTCAGCTGGTTTTAGAAGACTATGGAACACACCTTTTACTCCTATAGGAAGGCAAGCCATTTACCCAGGACCAGTGTGCATAGAAACAGATTGATAAAGGTCAGGATAACCCAAGGACTCAGAACTGGGTGCAGGAGGGCTGGACCTAAACCAGATTAATTATCATTGCCTTCATGTACCAAGCACTGGTAATTTTCCAGGTGATCTATCTGATACCTGTTGCAGCATTAGGGGATTACTAGGAATGAAGCAGGAAGAAATCTGGGCTCCAGGCACAGGTCCTGTCAATCAATCAGTCTGGCTGTCAATCACAAGGGACAGGACGAGGCCCAGTTCAGTTTGCAGGACCACTCCACAGCTACCACAGGTACCACTGCCCTCCTCATCAATCAAAAGTAAAATATTGCAGATGCTGGAAAATTGATCTGATACCTAACAGGTCAGGCAGTGTCTGTGCCGAGAGAAACAAGGTTAAGGTTTGGGGTTTATGACTTTTCATGAGGACTGCTGAAAGGTCATTAACCTGGAACATCTCTCTCTGTGATGTACAACTCTATGACTCACTCACCATTGTTTCCGAGCCTCCTGACACCAACCTCTGCTACTGGGATTTGTTACATTGACCCCTGCTACTGGGAAACTTTACAACCACCCTCTCACTGGGCTACAGTGACTCCCTACACCCACCCCTGCCAGTGGGACCATTAGTGGCAGAAAACAAAGAACAAAATCCTGGACAGTAAACGAGAGGACTTCTGGAAAGCTCCTGAATGCTGAGTAGTTGTGGGAAAATGGATATTTTCAATAGGACAGGGACACACTGCAACTGGAAGTGTGAATTGTTGGTGAAAACGCTGTACACCAAGGGCACTGGGCCCTCACCAGGTTCCTCAATAGAAAAACACTGCCTTAGGGACATTTGGAATCAATTAAGCAACATACCAGTAAACTGGAAGGCTGATTGAAGGCACAAACTAAACAGGGCAGCCTATTCTCCCTCATGGGCCATGAGCACAACAGGGAACGTCAATTACTTAATCTCATTATCATTCATTAGCTTCTACTCCCACTGCTTTACTGAAATACCCTTTATCAATAATGGTGCAAGCTATTTCCTTTGTCACCCAGATGTGGGTAGCCAATCCCTCCTCATCCTTCTGTAGCCTTTGATATGGGTGACCACACTATCTGATTCTTCGCCACTACCGTCAGCTAACTGGGTTAGCTGACATGCTTATCCACCAGTAAGAGGCAGAAAATCATTTCCAGTGGTTTAGCTCCCTGTTCCCATTCGGTTACCTCTGGTGTACACACCGCTTCCTATCTTCCTGCCACTCTCCAGGTACAGTGTCAGTTTTGACACATTCACTGGTGACACCCGGCCCTGGCTGTTCACCACCTCTCTCAGTGCTAAACAGCCAGCCTGCTTCTCCGAAATCCAGCCATGGATCAGCAGAAATTTCCTCCCACTAAATATTGGGATGACCACAACCATGATCTCAGCTTCTCACCCCAGAGCCTGTTCTTTAGCCACTGACTCCATCCATCTCCCTGTCAATCATCCAAACTACATGGTTCACAGCCTTGAGTCAAGTCTGACACTGAGCTGATGTGCAGTCCATGTATCTGTACCACCACTACCATCCTTAACTCTGTCTCTGTCTCAGCTCATTTTCTAATGTAACACATACACTTGCATGGTTCCCTCGGGATAAGACTACACTAAGTCCTCAGTTTCCGTGGGGGATAGGGGCATGGACTTCCCGTAGATATCAAAACACTGCAAATACCACCGAGGCCTCTCCTATGTACCCAATAAATCTTCACGTAAACACAAATATGCCTTACAATATTCTGAAAGTGTTCAAGTGCTTTAATAAACACATTAATACAGTTAAACACCTAAAAGGAAGTTATATTAGTTATCAAAATAATATAAAACATAAATACTACCATAAGAATGCACATCCTTGAAGAAGATGATATATAAAGCAATTATATAGCACCAAAGGACTGTGCGATGTTTATTGATGCAGGTGAGGGTGGCAGAGTGGTGCAGCTGGTAGTGCTGCTGCCTCACGGGGTTCAATCCTGACCTCTGGTGCTGTCTGTGTGGAGTTCACATGTTCTCCCTGTGACTCTGTAGTTTCCCCCAGGTGCTCTGGTTTCCTCCCACATGCCAAAGTCGTGGAGGTTGGTAGGTTAAATGGCCACTGTAAATTGCCCCTAGAATGTAGGTGCAGGGTAGAATCTGGGGGGAGTTGATGGGAATGTGGGGAGAATAAAATGGGATCAGTGTAATTACATACTTGAGGGTTAGGACAGACTTGGTGAGCCAAAGGCTGTATGACTGACTACCATTGTGTGTAGAACTATGAGACAATGGGATACAGCTGGTCACATCCAGATGGTGCAGGAGATATGGGTAGAGGAATTCATTTGTACACATTCCACTCTTTTGAAGGTGTGTTATATCTTTCTGGTGTGGCTTAAAGCCTCTGAATAAACCTGAGATGCAGTTTGGGGCCAGTATATGGATCCACAGATAGCAAAACAACTGACAACAAGTACTGAGTGCATTCCAAAGCACACCTGCCCAGTCCCTGTAAACCTGCTTCCGAAACTCTGCCTGTGTCCTAATTTGAACTGCTTACCCACCACCCCTGAGCTTGCTGGTCTGTGTTGGCTCCTCATAAGCAGAGATTCCTGATAAGCAGAGATTCAAATTTAAAATTCTCATCCCTTCTTTCAAACCCCTTCATGGGCTTCCATCCCTATGTTATCTTCCCTGGCCACAAAATGCTCCAAGGTGTTGGCGTTCCCTAATTCTGGCCCATTGAGAATTCCTGATTTTTCTCCACTCTACCTTTGCGAGGCCTTGCCTTCAGCTGCCGAAGCCCAAAGGTCTGATTTAACCCCTCCTGAACTTCCCTGTTTCTTTTTCCTTCTTTAAGGTCCTCCTGTAAACCTCCCTCTCTGACAACAAACAATCTGCTGGAGGCATTCAGCAAGTCAAGCAGTATCAATGGGGGGGAAAGAAATTATTGACGTTTTGGGTCGAAACCCTGCATCAGGATTCCAGCATCTGCAGTCTCTTGTGTCTCAATCTCTTTGACAAGACCTCATCTCCTTAAGTGATGCAGAGCAAGGGGGCTGAGTGCAAGGGGGCACTTTTACTGTGCTAACAATGCTATATCAACACAGGTCATTGTTGTTGGCAATGTGATGTGATCATTAAAGGTAAATGTTGACGCAAAGCTTACTGATGAGCTGTGTCGATAATTGCTGCAGCTAAGCTTGGAACAGCAAGCAAAATGCCCCAAGGTGGGGAGAGATGTGAGAGGGAGGGTAGTTTAGTGAGGGTTATCCAGAATGCCCAGCTATGTACTGGCTCTTCTCGTTGCTAGGTTGAGTGAGCTAGGGCTTTTCTCTTTGGAGAGAAGGAGGATGGGAGGTGACGATAGAGGTGTACAAGATGATAAGAGGCATAGATCGAGTGAACAGTCAGAGACTTTTTCCCAGGGCGACAAAGGCTAACACGAGGGGACATAATTTTAAGGTGATTGGAGGAAGGCGTAAGGGGGATATCAGGGGTAATTTTTTTTTACACAGAGAGTGGTGGGTGCGTGGAATGCATTGCTTGCAGAGGTTGTGGGGGCAAATACATTCAGGACATTTAAGAGACTCAGGTAGACACATGAATGATAGAACAATAGGGGGCTATGTGGGAGGGAAGGGTTAGATAGATCTTAGAGCAGGATAAAATGTCAAGGGCCTGGACTGTGCTGTAGTGTTCTGTGTACCATCAGCAAGGAGGTACAAGAGCCTGAAGACCCACACTCAATGACTCAGAAACAGCTGCTTTCCCTCTGCCTTCAGATTTCTGAACCCATGAGCACTACCTCATTATTCCTTTTTTTTGCACTATTTATTTTTGTAATCTATAGTAATTTTATGTCTTTGTTACTGTACTGCTGCTGCAAAACAACACATTTCACGTCATGTAAATCGGTGATAATAAATCTGGTTCTGACTCTTCCAGATCAAATTGGAGCTCGCAGGGCCAAGGGGGAATAAGGAGGTCCTTGCACTGATAACCATGATAGTGGATGTAGGTTTGATGATGGGGAGGAAGGCGTACGGTTTTGCTAGAACTTTGCACTGAAGTGATAGACATGTTGAAACCTGTTGCTTTCAGAACCCACGATATTGTTTCGCTCTACAAATGCCGTGGTGACTACAAATAGTCACCACGGATTAAAGACCAGTGTAGGGGGTACAATTTACGTTGACTCTACCCGTCATTTCAAAGGTTCTTTCACTCGGAGCAAGGTTCAGAGATATGGAAGCGCACATTCCAACTTAAACTACATCAATTGACCGGTCAGCACCGGGCAGCTTACTGTCTATAATTATAGTTATTAAGAATACAGGCAAAGTTCAACAATTGATAACAGTTATTGAAGCACTGAGGTTGCAGAATGAAGACTGTCACAGGCTCTGCATGGATTCTGCTGACACATACAGTGCAGTTTGGGGTAATATTTTACTAGTGGCTTTGCCAATAGCAAACGCCAGGCGAGATAAATTTCAATTGCATTAAATCCGAACAATCGCAACCTAAATCTGCCTCTGGCCAAAACTGTTTTCAGCTGTGATTCTACATGTGATACATCAACAAACAGCCAGGCCCGTGTTTATCTGGGTCTGCAATCTCTCCAATTCCTGTCGGGCAGCCGTGGTATACAGCCGGTTCTGTGGGAGGTTTGGGATTCACCAATGTGACCCCCATAACATTCGGGGAACGACTGAAAACCAAAAACATCGCAGAAGCCGGAAACCTGAAATAAAAACAGGGGGATAAAAAAGCCTGGAAATTCACCAGATCTGATCCCCTGAAAGTCTCCAGGATCATCTGTTCTAATTTCCAGCCTCTGCTGGTTACCGCCCCCACCAGACGCTGCCTGTCCCGAGTATCTCCAGCTTTTTGTTTTATTTGCACAAAACCCACTGCTCCAGTTCCCTCCCACGTCCTTAAAGAGGTGCAGGTTGGCAAGTTAACTGGACACTGCAAATTGTCCCTAGTGAGCGGTAGAATCTAGGGGTAGGAGTTGACGAGGATGCATGGAGAATAAACATGAGACTAGTGCGGGATTAGTGTAAACTCGATGGGCCGAGTAACCCTGGAAACCCACTGAGTAAACAGCCCGCGATGTTGCAGACAAGTTGCACTGAAGCCACCAATGTATCCGGCGAGGACACCGCCGCAGGTAGCACACGGCAGCAGCACAGACACAAGGGCACTCACCAGATAGGCTGGGCTGCCCACCACGGCGCCCATGGCTCCGGCCGCTGCCCCGGCCGCGATGCTGCAGGCGGTGCTGACTCTGCCGCCCTGGTGCCGGGTGAAGCCCAGTCCCTCCAGCTGCGAGTAGGCGCCGAGGCGGACGCCGTTCATCAGCGCCTGGTACAGGATGGCGGCCGTCAGTCCCTTCTGCAGCCCCAGCAGCCCGTCCTCCCGGGCGATCAGGGCCAGTGCGTGGAAGGCGTTGCGGTAGAGCCGGGGGTAGGAGCCCCGGGCGCGGAGCTCTCCCTGCAGCTGCATCCGAGTCTTCACCACCTCCAGCGGGTTAGTTAACACACAGGCACCGGCCGCCGCTGCGCCGCCCAGCGCGAAATCCAGCGCCTGGCTCCTTCGCTGCATCGCCCGCTCACCCTCCCTACTGCCGCCGCCGCCCACCCGGCCGCCGGGAGCGGCAGGAGCGCTCCCCCGGGCGCTAGCGGCGCTCCCCGGCCCCGGCGGCCCAATCCACGTCAATCAACAACTCGGCACGCCCACTCCAGTCACACCCCCCACCGTATCGACCATGGGAACGCGGGATCGCGCCGCTCCTCCGCGCAAGCCACGCCCGCCGTAGTTGGTGGGAGGGGCCACGGTTGACTGGGCTGCCTGGAGTCGGGTGGCTCCGTGTGCTGAGGTTCTTTGACCTGGGGACTCTGGTCGGAGTAACCTGCTCCATTCACAATGTGATTTTTACAAAAGGAAGGTAGCGCTAATGATTGAGCCGTACACGAATGTAAAGGTTTTCACTGTTTATTGTTGTATATAGTTTTTTTTATGATGAATAACGTTTATTTTGGAATACCAAAAAAATGTGGACTCCTCTGCATGGGAGGAACCGAATGCAGATTGGGGTGATCGCTTGTGGCAGGGTGACCCTGAGCTTCCCGTCTGCCGCTTTAATTCCTTATCCCACTCCAACCTATTTGTCCTGTGGGCTCCTTTACTGTCACTGTGAGACTCAATGCCAGCTTGAAAGACAGCACCTCTCCGGGGCACATCGCAGCCTTCTGGACACAATATTGAATTTCACAAGTTGAGTTAACCTGATTTCTTGGTCTGTTTCAGTCATCCATGGGTAATTTTAGCTCAGCTTGTTATTTTTTTCTCTGGGAGTGGAGGACAAGCCCAGCCTGACCTGCTGGACAGGTCTCCCTGCTCTGCATCGTGGAACTCCCATTCTTATTTAGGTTCTTTTGTCTCTGCTCCAATCTTCTAACTGCTCCTCTTCACTCATTGACCAGGCAACCTTGTTTGCAGCTTATCCCCTGGATTTACCCTATCAGAGAGGGCCCCCCCCCCACAGTTTTTATAAGATGTTGTCTCCTTTTCAGTTCTGCAGGGTTAACGACCTAAACCATTGACTCTGAGCTGTTGGGATTTCTCTGGTTTTGTTTTAGATTTTCAGCATCTGCAGATTTTTTTATTTTCAGATTTATGCCAGTCAGATAAATTTTGACTCAGCTCAGAGGAAGAAATAAAGGTCAGCACCTCCATCCCAGTTTACGCAAGCCCTGGCATGTTGGTATACAGAAACAGCTTGGCCGTTGATTGTGATGACTTTGGACTTAACTTTACAAACATAAAACAATGATCACATCAATTAACGTGCATTGTAAAAAGTGCTGTGCCATGTATTGCAACCTCTGGATACCTTGCCAATTCCAAAACTAACCAGCTGTTTTTTGCCAATGTGTGGTTGACTGCACTCAGCAACTACTGATGACCAAAACTGCACACAATACTTCAACTGTAGCCTAACTAATGATTTATAGTTGTACTATAATCTCCCTGCCCCAGCTAATGAAGACAAGTATCCTGTATGCCTTCTTAACAACTTAGCTGTTACTTTCAGGGATCATTGACATGTACACCAAGGTCTCTCTCTTCCACAGTACTTCTTCGGGTTCAACTATTCATTGTGTATATCCCAGCCTTATTTATCCTCCCAAAATGTATCACCTTATATTTTTTCAGGGTTAAATTCGACCTGCCATTTTTTTGTCCCTTACCAAATGATTGACATTGTCCTGTAGCAACAACTCTGGTCCTCATGTTATCTGAAAACTTATTTTTCATTCTTTCTATAGTCACAGTCAGATCATGAATACACATAACAAACGGCAAGGGTCCCAGCACCAATCCCTGTAGCACACCACAGGTTACTGGCCTCCAATTGCAAAAAACAACCCTTGACCATCACCAAGCCAGTTTTGGATCCAGTTTTTCCTGGATTCCATGGGCTTCTTTTGGACCTGCCTTCCATTTAGGACCTTGTTAAAGACCTTACCAAAGTCCATGTAAACTACATCATCTGCACTACCCTCACTGGATTTTTTTTTTGAGGAAATGACTAACTGTTTCATCAAGTGAATCTGACAGGACCATCCCCTGAATAAAGCCAATGCTGACAATCCCAAATAAATCCCTTTCTCTTCAAGGGCAGATTAATCCAGTCTCTCAATTTTTTCCAGTGGTTTCCTACCATTGATGTTAGACTCAATGCCCTGTAATTATGTGACTTATCCCTGCTGTCCTTGTCAAGTATGTGTACCACATTCACTGCCCTCCTGCCCTCTCTGCCATGGCCCCAGCAATCTCCTTCCTTGCCTCCCATTGCAGCCTGGAATAACAGCACATCAGGCCCTGGGATTTATCCACGTTAAGCCTACCACGACATATACTATCTCTTCATTTTCAATGGTAATTAGTTCTAGATTTCCACCACTTACCTTCTCGAATTCTCCTACCACAATATCCTTGGGGCTGAGGCAAAAAAAAAATCATTGCCAACTGGCCTGTATTGGTATCTGTCCTGAACACCTGATAACACAGGACCCTTTGCTGCACAGGCTGTCTTGGGGTGACAAAGGGGCCATGGTCCATATGGAATTTGCCTGTCTTCTAAGAAAAAAGAACTAACCACCACTGTTGCTGACTAGCATGCTACAAGGCCCAGGAGTACATGCTGCAGGATGCACTCAGATGGTCTGCAAACTACACAAAGGACCTATGGAGAAAAGTTATTGCTGCCCACTTCAACTAAACCTCTTGCACATGTGGACATAGCTCATGCGTTTTCATAATAAAAATATCACTATATGTATAATGGAATGTATTGAAATAAACCCCTACCCGTAGTTTGCATGAATTGTGTACATAAGTAGTTTGCTGTGGAAATATTTCCTTTGAAATAAAGCATTTCTCTCTCTCTCTCTACAATATTTTTATTGAATCCATGAAAAAAATATGAAGTACATGCATCAAAAAAGAGAATAAAAATACTGAATACGTTGTATTAAATCGTACTTAGATTACAATACTCGAAATTAGTAATCACATATAGTAGTTAATAAAGGAAGAAAAAATTGAAATATTTTGTTATAAAAACAAAATCTACTCCCACTACCAAAACCTGAAGCTGTTAGATGGAAAAAACAACAAGGAAAAGCTTTTAAAAACGTAACTGTGTCAGCCAATATCTGCATTTTAGTCCCCAAATCAGAGATTTTGAAAATAAATCAAAAAAGGTCCCCACGGGGTTTGGAAGTCTGGGTTAGGTTCAAAAACTGAAAAGTGAATCTTTTCTGGATTCAACTATGACATAACATCCCGTAACCATTGAACATGTGTAGGCAGAGTAACTTCCTTCCATTTAAGCAATACGGCTCTCTTGGCTATAAGAGAGACAAAAGCTAGAATATGTAAATCAGAAGGCTTCAAAGTTATATCTTTTTCTCCAACAATCCCAAATAGTGCAGTCAAAGGATTAAGTTTAAAATTTATTTTGAAAAGTGCAGAAAAAGTATGAAAGACCTCTGTCCATATTTTTAAAGACTCTGACACGTCCAAAACATGTGAATTAAGGAAGCCACTCCGTTATTGCATTTGTCACAGTCAGGAGATATGTCAGAATAAAAATGGGATAATTTCTCTTTAGACAAGTGAACTCTATGGGTCACTTTAAATTGAAGGAGAGAATGACCAGCACATAATGACGAAGTATTAACCAACTTGAAAATTTCATTCCAAGTTTCCTCAGAAATTGACATCTGCAAATCTTGTTCCCAAGCGTTTTTAATTTTATCTAGTGGCACCTTACTCATTCCTAGTAATCTGTCATAAATATTAGATATTGAGCCATCCTGAAAAGGTTCCAATTTAAAAATTACATCTAATAAAGTCTTATCAGGACTCAAAGGAAAAGATTGTAATTGAGATTGAAGAAAATCTCTAATTTGTAAATATCTTAAAAAAATGAGTTTTTGGTAAATTATACTTGGTAGACAATTGTTCAAACGAAGAAAGGTTTCCTCCAACAAACAGATCTTGAAAACAAGTAACACCTAATTTCTCCCACTCTTTAAAAACTACATCAGTCATAGAAGGTTTAAAAAAGTAATTAAAGAAAATGGGACTGGACAAAGAAAAACTCAATAAACCAAAATATTTTCTAAATTGTAACCAAATCCTCAAAACATGTTTAACTACTAAATTATCTGTTAGTTTATTTAATGATATTGAAAGTGGAGAACCAAGCAAAGAGATAATCGAAAATTTTTTAACAGAATTAATTTCCGAAGAGACCCATACTGGACGAGCCTCTTGATTAATGTAATGTAACCATAAAGCATTTTAGTGAATAAAAAGATACCAAGCCAAAGAAGATCTTAAGTGGGGTGATTTGTTTTCCTTTACATGGAAGACGTTATATGGGGACGGAATAAAGATATATATTTTGATTAGATTGTTTTGGGAGTTTGGAAGGCAGGTAGAATTGGAAACCTTAAAAAAATGCTTAGGTGGAAATTCTAAGGAGGCTGGTATACTGGACCATTGATCCGGAGACACAGGTTCAAAATCCCACCATGACAGCACCAGAAATTTAAGTTTAAGTAATAAATTAAAAGAACCAGTAATGGCAAATATAGAATTACTGACCATCATCAGTAGAAAGGGACTGCTGTCCTTACCGAATATGGTCTAGACGGTCTCTAAACCAACCAGCATGGTCAACTCTGAAAATAATTCTGAAAATCAGTAACTTCAGGGAACAATTAGGGAAGGACAACAAATGCTGGTCTTATTAGTGACATCCACATCCAATGAACAAATGAAAAAAAAACAATCTGCAATGGACAAAGGATTAAGGCTGGACAACATTTATAGCTGACCAGCATGGATATAACGACAGAATGACCTCCTGAATATGCTATAAAATTTCTAGGATTCTATCAGTGATGAGTCTGTTGAAGAGGTCTGAAGGAAAAAGTGAAGATTGAGAGGTGAATGATAGGAATTCCAGGGGATTGGACTAAGATGGCAGGAAGTACACCTGCTGATGGTGTTTCCAAGAGACTGAGGAAGCAAGAGTGTGAGAGAATTTAGTCAGATGGTTGCAGAACTGGAAGAGAGTACAAGGACAAAAGGATTCCAAGTAATGAGGGGATGTAGATAATGGGATGACATGCATCATGAATCAGGAACCAGTGAAATTCAGCTAACGGGGTGAGTGATGGACAAACAGAATTTAGTGCAGGTTACTACATGCTAGTGTAGGTATAGGACAAGTAGCAGGGTGGTAGTGGGACTGCAGGTAGTGTAGCTGCGACACAGTTCCAGCAACCCAGGTTCGATCCTGACCTCGTGTGCTGTGTGGAGTTTGCATGTTCTTCCTGCGATTACATGGGTTTCCCCGTATCCTCAACTGTCCCAAAGACATGTTGGCTATGTAAATTACTACTAGAGTAGGTGGCTGGTTGGAGAATTGGGAGTGGGGGTGGTGGTGTGGTAATGGGCATGTGTGAGTGTAAGATGCAGGGAGTGGGGTTGATGGATTGCTCCGAAAACCAGCGTAGACCTGATGGAACAAATGCCTCCTTCTCTGCTGCACAGGGAATATGAGGCTCAGGGAGTTGGGTGAGCTGAAAGTTAGAGGGAGGATAGTTATGAGATTAAGATTGTAGACAGCAAATATTTGGAAAGTTGAATCAGGGGCTAGACAGTGAATATCTTGGAGGAAGTGTAACAGAAGATATCACATTGGAAACCTAGTTTGGGCCACATATGACATTTAAGTTGTAGAAGTTCATTGTACCCATTACTTCTTATGCAAATTTAGGCCATTGTATCTGAAACTAGAATGGTTTAAAGTTAAGAGGTCACCCATTTAGTAGAGGTGAAAATTATTCTCTGAGGGTCACGAGTCTTTGGAACTCTCTTCCTCAAGGGGCAGGTGAAGCAGAGTGTTTGAATATTTACAGGGCCGATGTGGTTAGATTCTTGATAAGCAACAAGGTGAAAGGTTACTAGGGGTAGGCAGGAATGTGGAGTTGAGGTTATAACCAAATCAGCCATTATCTTATTGAATGTCAAATCAATTGCAAGGGGCCCAGCAGCCTACTCTGTTCCTAATTTGTGTGTTCATGTCCATAGCCAGTCAAATCCTATCATGAGGGACACCTGAGGGCAGTATGGAGTAACAGGTCTGGTTATCTCAAAAGGAGGACTTTACAAGTGGTTTCACTAGAATATGGGATTTAATTAATCCAACCCTGTTCCACTGCTGACAAACCAGGCCTGCCACCATTCCTCTTCCTCCACTTCTCAGGCTGCAATCTCCAACTCACTCTTCCTATCCCAGCAACCATGACAACATTTCTTCTAACAATCTGCTTTTTTTCAAGCCAACTCTGAATACAGAACTAGAAACAATTAGACCACTTGTCATCAGCACACCAGAATTTTTTTTTAAATGGCCTTCATTTGATGCCCTGGAAACCCAGCCTTTTTAGTTCTTAATAACCTATTAATAAAACCTTATCTGGTATTGTTTTAGTTAAAATTCAGCTTTACATCAATGCAGCTCTGCCTTCAATACAATAATTCCAAGTAAGCTTGTCACCAAACTCCAAGACCTAGGACTCAACACCTCCCTCTGTACCTGGATCCTTGACTTTCTAACAAACAGACCGCAATCAGTGAGGATAGGTAGCAATACCTCCGGCATGATTATTCTCAACACTGGTGCCCCACAAGGCTGCATCATCTACTCCCTATACACTCACGACTGTGTGGCCAGATTCTGCTCTAACTCCATCTACAAGTTTGCAGATGATACCACCGTTGTAGGCCGTATCTCAAACAGCGATGAGTCAGAGTACAGGAAGGAGATAGAGAGCTTAGTGGAATGGTGTCATGACAACAACCTTTCCCTCAATGTCAACAAAACTAAAGAGCTGGTCATTGACTTCAGGAAAGGGGGTGGTGTACATGCACCTGTCTACATCAATGGTGCTGAGGTCGAGAGGGTTGACAGCTTCAAATTCCTGGGAGTGAACATCACCAACAGCCTGTCCTGGTCAAATCATGTAGATGCCACAGCCAAGAAAGCTCACCAGCACCTCTACTTCCTCAGGAGGCTAAGGAAATTTGGTTTGTCCCCTTTGACTCTCACCAACTTTTACCAGACTTAAGGACAGCTTCTACCCCACTGTGATAAGACTATTGAACGGTTCCCTTATACAATGAGATGGACTATTACCTCATGATCTACCTTGTTGTGACCTTGCACCTTATTGCACTGCACTTTCTCTGTAGCTGTGACACTTTACTTTGTGCTGTTACCGTTTTTACCTGTACTACATCAATGCACTTTGTACTAACTCAATGTAACTTGCACTGTGTAATGAATTGACCTGTACGATCGGTTTGTAAGACAAGCTTTTCACTGTACCTCAGTACAAGTGACAATAATAAACCAATACAGTCTTTATAATTCCAAATGATGCAACCTTCTCACTGAATTTTCAGTTATTCCCTTTTTCGATGTACTGAGTAATTTAATATTTTCCACATCTATTCAAAAACTCTCAATAACTTTTATAGAAAACTTAAAAATTAGTGCTGGGGATATAGGAATTTTGATTTTTTGTGTCAGCATGAACTGTGCCCTGAACAGAGCACCAGGGTGTAAAGTATCAACTATTCACTAGTATTTCTGCCTGGAGAATGGCCCTGAATGCAATATATTTTTTCACTTCCCACAGCAGACAACTTTTGGCCCTTCAGGGATACTGCCAGTTGGTGCAGATCTCGAAGGATTCTCATCTCTGATTTGGGAAGAACTAGATGAAGTTTTCTCAAACTCAAGGGATTCTTATGGCCAGTAGAGATTGGTATCCCATTAGTTTAAATTTAAATGCAAGCCCTGTAAGTAAGAGTTCAGTGTCTGCACCATATTTACCAAAAGTCCTTGTTAAAGCCCTAGATATCCCAAGATAATTTAATTATCAGTAGGAAAAGTCTAATGCATTGAGATTGTTAGAACTCTCAAAGGGCAAGAACAGAATAATTTACGCAAACAAGGAAAAATTGAGATGAACACCATTTTATTAATTCCATTCTATTTACATTGAATTATATACAATAAACACTGCATTTACATGGTTCAAACACAAAACATGCATCATTAAACGTCATCATTACTGGGGTTTATGAAGGCTGCAACAGCATTAAATATACACATTGGTTAAAAGACACTGTGCAAGTAGTGATATTTCTCCTTAAAAACCTGTAGCTTCACTTTATGCCTTTAATTAAACAGCAAGAGTTGTAACATTCAATATCAGAGAATCAGTTTAACTTCACTATGCACCAACATTAATACAACTGAGTAACATGACAAGGAAGAAATACCGATTCAAGCCAGCTCCGTTTGCCTAATACTGGAAACTGGTTGTGCCTACTTGGCAACCTGGACATTTATAGTGCTTACATAATTTGGGTGATTTTGCTATCTGTTTTCAATAGTCCCATAGGCAGGCCTAAATTATTTCAAAACCATTCAAATAAGAAATTAGCAAATTCATCAAGAGGACGATTGCATTATGGTTAATGAACTTAATTTACTTATTATTGCTTTCAGTTCTGAGATTGAGGTCTAGTATGTGTGCTTTTATGGGTTAAATAGCAAACTGTACTTCAATTTTCTATACAAAGGCAAATCAACAGTCTTGATTCTGATTTTAATAAATGGTTTCTGACTCTTCCCAAACCAGCAATTTCTATACTGCAACTATTTAACATTTTACCATAATTACAGTGGGACTGAGGGCACAGATCCTGAGGAAACTTATTAGCTATAAATTCTCACACCATGTAGCCAAATCAGAAAAATCTCTCAACATTGAAAGTTACAGTAAATGCACAATCTTCTGTCCACTTATTTAAAGGAGTATGTAAAAAATTCAAATGTAAATAATGGACTGTACCCAAGTTATATAGCTTGTTTGATTAAATATGGAGTAACTTTTCTATAAAGTAACAAGTGTTTTATTTTGCTGTAAACAGACTATACAGCACTCAGTAGAAGGTATTTCTCTTCTATAGAATGCAGTGAAGAACCCATTATCCAGGTGATGTGAAGTTTTAACTTCAGTACACCTCAAGTCTCGCACAGCTGGACAATTTGTTAGCTATACAGCAATAAGAAGCCAGGCTGAGATCAACTCAGATTCTGAACAGCTCCTTTTCCCAATATTAGCATTAAAGAATTATCGACTAATCAACTACCTAACTATGCACCTCGGTTAAGAGGGAGGGCTACCAAGAATAATCAGTAAGTATCCTGCCAACGGACCATTAATTAACAATCCAATGGCATCAAAAACAGAACCATGTAGAAACATGGTGACACTGTCACTTTGTACAACAGGAAATTAACAAATCCCTTTTTAAAAGCACTTGGAAATATTTCAGAATTACTATTTTACCTTCCTCTTCCCATGGTCTTAAAAGAAACTCCACCCTGCAATGCAGTGATAATCAAATTTATTTAACAGAACCACAAGTGCATGATGGACCATAAATCATGCTGTTATTTCTACTTTTAGAATCTGTTATTGACATCCGAGTCAAGAAAATCTAAATGCATATAAAATCCCATTCAGAAGATAACTGGATCACACATTTCACTCAAAGGGGAATAATCAGTGCATGAGAGAACAGGCCAAACTTTGACCAAAATGATTAGAGGCTGTACAAGGATATCCCAATGCTGCAGTGAGACTTCATGGTGAAAGACTAAGCTACCATTACAAATTCTTACACAATGAAGAATCCAGGAAAGGACAGTACAAATTCTCAAATACCACATTACACACATATGATTGTACAGGTATGTACGGAATACAAACTGCTCTCTTCATGACCACGTGATCTAGATTATAGAACTTAGTTTTGTTCATTGGATCAACCTCACCCCCATGGGAATGCAACTAACACCAGACGAATAACCAACCCAACTAGGTGAGCCTAACACATTTTGGACCTAAATTACTTCAGCACTCTTTTTCAATTATATTTTACTTTCATAAGATAATTGTAGATAAATGTGTGCAATGGAGTATTAGCTTCCTGCCTTATTACACAAGTATTTTTTTAAAACTGTAAGTCCTTACACTTTAACTATTTTTGCCTGGTGATCTTTCCCTTCTCCTCTCCTCAAAGAATGAAGAAATAAATTGGATTTATCCCCTTAGCCTCAGGATATCCCAAAAATGTTCAGGAAAATTAAGTACTTTGGAAATGTAGCCAGATAGAGGAACACATTTTCAGATAGCAAAGTACTACAAAATGCCGTGAGATAAATGACCAGAAAAACTCTTCTGCTGTTGCTGGTTAAGAATAACTGCTTAGTTCACAAGAACTCCCTTCCCTTAGAAAAGTGTCATGCACCTGAGAAGAAGTGTGGGGTCAGGGTTCAACATCTCAACCAAAAGACAATAAAGCATTTCCTCAGCATTATGCTGACACTTAGCTCTCAGAAAACATCTTATAGCTGAGTAAAACCAGAAGTAAATTTTACACATCTGCCAATTTACATCCAAGTTAAGAATGTGACTCATTGGTCAACAAAATTCCTGAGAGGTTCTGGGTTTTGCCAAAATTGTAGTAAATCATTATCTGAAGATCATCCAAATTACTTCAGGCACATGCAATAAAAGCTTATATCCTGCTTTAATACTGTATTCCATTTCAGATCACTAATCTTCCTTGCTTTGACAAGTATGAAATTAAATTAAGCAATGAAGCTGAACAGCTGAAAATAAACTCTGGCAACCTACTCAAGCTCCCATTGTTTGTGAAATGTACTAACAACTCATAAGAATTTTGTAGAGCCAGCATTTTAGCTGTTCTGCTGACAGATACAATATTCACGGAAGACATCATTTATTGGTGTGGGTCACGTTTTTAGTCTCAACCCATCCTTGCAGTTTCTGAATGTAACATTCGGGGTTACAGGGAGGTGGTATAATATACAGCTGCCCCCAACAAGGCTTAAGTGATTTTTAAAAAAATATATACATAATGAAGCACTCTTAGATTCATTGCTCAGAGGTGCTGGAATACTTCTGTTCTTGCAACCTTTGAGACTTGTAGTGTTAACATGTAGCTGAAGAGTCTGCAGCCCTTCCATACTTCCAATGTTGGTGAACTCAAAAGGATATTAACTACCTGATTTGAGGAATTTGTTGACTTTTTTTTTGCTTATATTTTCAGTGATTTTATTGTGTTTATCACATTTGTTGACCTGTGACATTTAGTAATTAGTTGGCATATATATTGTTACTACATTACCTTTTAAACTTGGCATACGAGGAACAACCATCTACACAGGCAAACAACAGTTCAAAAACCTGCCTTGATAGGACAGATATTTGCTCATCATGTCTGAAGGTGGGTGAAAGTATGCAGTTTGATCCAGTTTAGCAATGAGGAAGAATGATGTTAACCTTTGCACTGTAAACATCAACCAGCCATACACTTCTATATTCTGCCCTGCCAGAATCGAAGTTATTGTAACACACTTTATTTCATATGTAAACCTGTCTCACTATTCCTGCCTTACCACAACTCTGCACTTTTAAGGTGGATCAGCCTTTGCTTTTGACCACAGCTGATCAGATGACCTTTCCATAGATCAATTATCAGGTTTAAGTTGTTTGGCTATAAATATTACAAGAGTTAGATTTTTCTCAAATATCGTCAGAGAGATGTCACTAATACTTTACTTACACATTTGGAAGGGGGAAGTGGAGTGAACAGACATGATGAGGGACTAGCAATATGAAAACAAAAATCAATTTTCTACTAATTTTCTTAGCCCAAAGACACTGAGTTGTACTAAGATACAGATTCTCCAAAGGCACCAACTCTGGGTCCAGTTTCCACAGGCACTGGCTCTTAGTAAGGTGTACACTTCAAGAAATTCTGATTCTTGACGAGGAGTGGGTTTCAAAGGCATTAGGTTTTGCTGGGATACTGATTCAGTGGAAGCCTGACTCAGCGTGGGTTCTGTTTGTACAGGTATCAACAACCCTTCAATAGCCGACTACCTGGTCAACCTCATACACTGCAGTATATTTTCCACCTGTTATCATAAGGGAATTGGAATACAATCTTCAACTACAGAGCAGGTGTGCACCTCTGATAGGCTGCACATGATTAATATGCTTGTACACATCTAGAGATGGATTTTCATTACAATGCAAAAATTACTCTTATTTACAACCACCTAAACCTTATAGACTGCAAATCATTTCTCTACAATAATGGAATTGAAAAATACAAGGATTTATAAAACAATAGAATCTCTGCCCATTCCTTGTTGGGCTGTGACTTCAGGTGACCTGAAGAGGAAGTAGACGACAAAAAGTTAATGCAACATTGACCTTCTGCCACCAGGTGGGGACATGCAATGAATGTTCGAGTGCATTTGCAGCATATGCTGGAGACAGTCAGTAGTAAAATGAGAACTTTATATGTTTACACCACATAGATAATTACTGGCTAAGAGTTTTCAGTATTATTAAGGCTTGCTAGAACTGCCGTTGAATATGGGCCCCCTGATTTGTATAGCTTAATGTGGCCCCACTTGTCACATCCATCCATGAAACCATCAATCTGCCTTTCAGACATGCTGCTCTAAACATTACTAACCTGGAAGAGAGAGACACCGGAAATTCTTGAACAGAGTAGTGTAGACAGTCACGTAATTGCACATTGTACACTGTCAACAGCATAGCCGCTTCCAGCTTGGAAATACAACTTCAGTTGACTAAACCATTTGGAAAAACTCAAGACACTGCTGGAAGGAACTTTTTCAATTCACAAGCAGCTAATGAATTACAGCACCTACCTCAAGTTACAGATTATCAATCCTTAAATAAAAATAGAAAATACTGGAAATATTCCGCAAGTCAGGCAGCATGTGGATAGAGAAACAGAGTTAACATTTCAGTTTGATGAAAGGTCATTGACCCGAAACATTAATTTTGTTTCTCTCTCCACCGATGTCGTTTGACCTGCTGAGTATTTCCAGCATTTTATTTTTATTATTTCAGATTTCCAGCATCTACATGTTTTGCTTTGTCATTAGCAGCCTTAGCCTGCTTAATTTCTTACATACATTTTCCATAAATGGGAAAATCCAGCTCTTTTCAAGTGACTGAGCAAAGAAAAAGGCTTTCAGTCCAAGCCTGATGTTACCCAGTAACAAACCTGCTATGGTCTATCCAATATCTCATTGTAGATTTGCATTTAAACTGCATCATTGGGAGTTACACCCTGCAGTTTGAAGGGGAGGGTGCACTGTGGTTACTTCACCAGGTACGAAGGCAGGACTTATAGTCCTCAGGATTCCCATTATTGCAAAATCTCTTATGCAAGTTTCTCCAGGTTAGTGGGAAGGGAATCACAATGGAGCCACCATAGACATTGACTTTAGGGTTATTCATAACCCAAACTTATTTATAGGTTAAACATTAACAAGTGCCATAGAAAAGTGGCTGATGTGCAGTCAAATCTAAATATACCTATATGAATAAAAGTCTGTCCATAAAAATTATTTTCAAAATTTCTTCATGCAGTTCTCATGCATCAGATAACGATACTCAGTTCTTTTAGATCAATTCTTCAGGATCACAATTGCTTCCCAAGAAACCAGAACCTGCAGACGAGACTTTTGACAACTAGAGGTCAAAGCTGGTACAGAGAGCCTGATATGCAAGGATATTGACCAAGTCACGTCGTACCATATTAGAAGCACAGATGTGTCCTTCCTCAAAAAAGTAGTACTTTTTTTTTTCCCCTGTGCTCCCTCAGTCTTAGGTCTTTTCACTTTTCTCAGCAGGAAAGAAAATTTTGTTCGAAAGCCTCTTCATAAAATCTCTTACAACAGCAGACACTCATGTGGCGAGAACACAAGTTTTAAGAGATGGGATATTCATTGAATATGTTGCAGTGGAGGAGCGAAAATAATCAAGATGTACGAGTGTCACACCTGTTACCCAGCTCAGTGGGCAGGTTTTCATTCCCTCAGCCTTATCCAATTATTTACATTGTGGAGGTATTCTCTAAAACCCATAGGTGGGTTTTCTTCAAAGACTGTTTTTCCTTGTATATTTGGACTGGTTTCATTTCCTTTACATTCTCATGTACTGTCATCAAATGCACTAACATTGTGCATTGTGTTGCATGCAATATCCAGAGAGGCAGCATTCTTGTACCGTGTGTCAGGCATCAATGCTTTCAACACCATGGATCACGCTCACCACGACCTCGAGATAAACTGTCGCTTCGCTGCCAAGTGGTACGAATAAGTGTGACAGCATCATCGCATTTGTTCCGAATGGAAGGGTCCTGAAGTGGCTTCTGAGGCAGATCAACCTAAATAAAAGAGTCTGCGTGAAACAGAGTGCAACCATCAACAAACACCAGGTGCTCATTTTCCAGATTTACTTGGGCTTTAAGAAAGATCCTCAATTTCAGACTTTATTCTCACTTGAAAGTAATGCATTGTATTACAATACAGCATCATGGTCATGGGCTCTCCTACAGTACCCCAGCCGTGTTCATTATTCAGGCAAGAGCCTTAACAGTTTACTTCAAGTTCCTAGGTGTAAATATAACCAATAGCTTGCCCTGGTTCAACCATGTGGACACTATAGCCAAGAAAGCACACCAGTGCCTCTAATTCCTTAGAAGGCCTAGGAAATTCAGAACGTCCCAGTTGACCCTCACAAATTGTTATAGATGCAACAATAGAAAGCATCCTTTCCTGATGCATCACAGCTTGGTATGGCAACTGCTCTGTCCAAGACTAAGAAATTACAGAGAGTTGTGGACACAGCTCAGTCCATCACAAAACCAACCTCCCCTCCAAGGACTCTGTCTACACTTCCTGCTGCCTCTGGAAAGCAGCCAGTGTAATCAAAGACCCATCCCACCCAGACCTTCTCTCTCTTTTCTCACCTTTCCATCAGGCAGAAGATACAAAAGCTTGAAAACACAAACCACCAAGCTCAAGGACAGCTTCTATCCCACAGTTATAAGACTCTTGTATAATAAAGACGAACTCTTGACTTCACAATCTACCTCATCATGGCCCTTGCACCTTATTGTCTACCTGCACTGCACTTTCTCTGTAATTGTAACACTATATTCTGCATTCTGTTCTTGCCTCAATGTATTTATGTTTTGAAATGTTCTGCATGGATGGCATGCAAAACAAAGCTTTTCACTGTACCTCAGTACATGTGAGAATAATAAACCCATTACAGTGAGCTTGACAGGATATTCATCCATGAGGGCAGATTATTAAGTCTACTCCAGTCCTCATATAGGTGCATTCTATAGCTACTGAATAGCAATCACATTAAGAACCTTGGCTGATTATATCACTCTAATGCCAAGAGTTAGCTAATTGAAGCCAATTAAAGAGCCCCTAGTTATCCTGGCAGAGATCATTTGGTAATTTATTGTAATAAAACTGAATTGGTACTAATAGCTCAGCACTCCCCTATACGATGCATTAGCCTGCTGTCATCAGAGGAAACCCAGGCAGATGGTTTTAACATTCATAACTACACAAAGAGAACAAAGTGCTTTGTCAGATAGGATAGTGGCATTTACACTGGTATTTTGGCATTGACATATTTGGTGATAACCATTACATAAGGTGCAGCTGGGTATCACACATATTTCTAGCTCACCTTGTAGATCTTCCTCCAAGCACCCTTCAATGCAGCTAGAAAACGCTGCAACTCCTCAATACAACTAAAGTACAGGAACCAGGGAAGAGTTTTCTGACCTTCAGACAGTTCCTACAACACAGTGCAATAAGATGGGATTGAAGTATCAGAAGGCGATGTCCAAAAACAGATTAACTAACCTTTTCAAATGTAGTCGATGTTGGAAATGATAACAGAACAATTACAGGAAACAAACAAGATTTTACATCCAATGTATTTTAAACCTTTTGACATACATTCCTATTAAGCAGTTAGAATACAGATCTGGAAGGGCAGTAACAAGCAGCTGATTGTTCCACACCATTTTTGATATTCCTGAACATGGAAGCAAACTACTATAACTGCACTGTTTGCTGCTGGGATTGCCCATCTATTCTGCTTCATTAGATCTGCAAGAACTAGCAATGTAGCCCATTTCTCACTTCTACAGGGAAAATACTAAAAACTACTTTTGTGTTATTTTCTTTTATGTCATTACTAGTTAGGTAGCACATTAAGACACGAGTCACTCAGCTGACTGAATTACACTGGCAGGCATTCCTCAATACATGGAGTTATATAAATAAGTACTGATACCATGATGACATAATGCCTTTAAGCCACAATACAAGACTGCTCGCAATTTCTTTTAAGGGAAGCTCCGATAACAACCAAAACTAAATCGAGACAAATGCTTCATATTTTAGAGGAAGGGCCAAGAATCCTGGATTGCCCTTCCAGTAGCTGGTTACAGACAAACACAGGCCATGGAGCAAGTTGCACGTTAGCCTCTGTGGCTCGTGGAGACCCTGAAAGAGGTTGAAATCAGAGAGGGGCAACAACCTCAAAACGTCTGGAATTCTGGATACATTATTTTACTCAGCAGTAGTTCACTCCTCTTTACAGTGGAGTATAAACCTCTGTAACCCCAATATCCTTTAGATTCACATTCTTCACTATCATGATGGACCAAGGATACACACGTCAAAAACATTTACCATCTTCAGCAACATTGCATAAAAATAACATCTGCCAAGGGGAATGTTCAAAAAAGGTCAAGCTACTTACCATCAGACAGTATTCCCTGCTGGGGGCAATGGAGACACTACTAACACTCGTGAGCTCGGTGCTGCCCAATAATCGGAAGAAGCTGGTCTGAGAGTCTTCATGACATGTAAGGACCATTCTATCTGTCACAACAAGGCAGCATGGGATGCATGGAGAGGGTACAACACCTTGGGGTACGATCTGACAACAGAACAATTTATACACTAAAACAGACAGCATACCAACAGGAAAACCCTCAAGTCTTATGGTCTTTTTTTAAGCCCAATAGCAAACAAGCAGTTATCAATGTATGAAAGTCTAGAATTGATTAGTTGGACAGCTGCTACACGAAGATCAAATTTGTCATGGATTCTGTACAACAACATATTAATAATATTGCTGATACTTGCTAGTATTGCAGAGCCATTCAACCTCCAATACATGATGAGTTTGTAGATAGTTAAATGGTGCAAGAAAACAAATTCATACAATGCTCATATGCTAAGCAGGATGAACAGACAAAATTATGTCAACAATTTGACAGGTGATGAACACATTAAGAACTCAATATCAATAGCATGGAAGTGATATTTTAAAATGTTATTCTACATGACTGTTGCTGACCAGATCAGGCTTTAATCCCGATTCCTTACCACCCTTACGGTGGTGGGGATCAGGCACCAACTTGAACTGCAATGTTACTGCCCGATATTTGTGTGATGCATACATTACTTGCCACCATCAGTCACAGTCAGTTCTTTCTGCATGCTGGCGTAGATAATTTCATTAGGAAATGTGAAATGAAATTAATATTTTTAATCAATAGCAAATATGATATACATCTGACCTTACAATGGGAAAAACATAATAAAAACAGCTGAAGGTGCTTTTGGAAGATGGTTAGTACCTCAACAAAAAAACACTGGCCAAGATGACTGGCCTACAGCAGCCAAAACCACCTTTTGTTGCATTCAGAGCAATCAGCTGCTTTGCAACATCACCAAGAGTGAATTGAACTGGGTGGCGAAGGTGTGGTCCCCAAGCAGACCTCAAGATAGATCATTCATTTGGCACCTCTACCTACAGTGTGTCCTTTACAGTCTTATGCTAGGCTCTCTCATCTTTGAGGATGGGAACGTTCAACATTTGCTTCTGTTAGCTGCTCAGTTGTCCAAAATCATTCACACGAGAGCTAAAGAGCTTTCATCTGATATACTTAGTTCTGTCTACAGTCTGCATGTTATCCTGAGATATAGGGTTAGTACAGGAAAGTGGTGCTGAGGTTCAAAAAAAATTAGCCGCAATCACATTTAATGGCAACAGAGGTATGAGAAGTTGAATAGCCTACCCATTTTTCTATTTCTTCAATTCTGCTATATTCATTCTGAATCAAACCCATTTACCACGATGATATGGTACTCTATAGTCTGATGGAGTACTATAACATGATGAGCAGTATTCTCAAAGTGAAGACACTTTATGGTAGTCACTTCTACCAGGACTAACATGAGCAGATGTATCAGTAGCAGCTAGATTTTACTCTCATGTTGCTTTTCCCACCAGTGCTCCACCTAATCTGGCAACCACATCCTCAGGCTGGTCAGAGGGTCCCCATCTGGAGCATATTCTGTACCCTCCAGTGTTTTTAAGTGGTATTTAACATGGATGTACTGATTCCATAGGTTGAGTGATTGTAGCTGCAAGCATTCTCTCGCAGTGCCTGATCCGGTGGGGTCCAGAAGAGATGTTGAGAAATTCCAGTTCCCTTTCCTGACTGTATATCACCGACCTGCTACCACTAGTCTGTCTTGATTAGTGGGATTGTGATAGAGGAATCTGGGATGTTGGTTGAAGGTACAATTTTGTGACTATATTTATGTTGGGTTGTTGCATGACTAGTCTTAGGACAGCTCTACCAACTTAATCATGGGGAATATGGGCTGCTGTTCCTTATAGCATCCGAATTCAGTGCCTGGTGTTGAGGGATTTTATTCTCATTATTCACTTGCAACTCCTAACTAGGGATTGAGCTAATTTTCATATCAACTATAAACCTTTCTAGGTGGTTGCTTTATTTGCATTGATTTGTATCTGCAATTCTTGTGTAGTACTGGATGCCAACCAATGTAAGAAAGGCATAAAAGTATCTTGCAAGCCACTGAAACTTATCTGCATCATTTCCAAAAAGATAACTGGACAAATTATCAGCAGAGCAACACCAACTTCACCCTACAACCCCCTGCGTGGTTAGACCATCTCAGCCAGCATGAAGCCAAGGTTTAAGATTCTGTTCCTAATTAATATCAAGCAATTTCACTACGATAGGAATCTGGGTATTGGGGAAGGACAGGGCTGTGATGACTCAGTGTCTAAATGCCAACAATCACCATCAGGGTTCAAAAATAAATAGGGACATGGATGAGATATAGGAGTACGTCTAGTCCCTGTGGATTATATCCTAGCCTTCAGAAGAAATATAAAATGAATCTAATTAGTAGGGGGCATGGCCATTTGCAGTTAAAAATATATTTTATCCTACACTTAAAGGCATCAAACTGCTACAGGACGATGCCTAAAGTAGGAGTACAAAAAAAGAATGGAATATCCTACCCAACTCAATCATAAGAAAAGTATGTGTGCATTTTATAGCTATTATCACACTGCAGCTCCACGTTCACATACCCCTTTGGACACTGCTTGGCAGAGGTGTTGCATCCAGTCGGCCATCTCCTCCTCATTCTCAGCACTGAGTTCCAAAGCCAGCCGCTCTGTCAGAATCACTTGGAATGTGTGGGGGCGTTCCGTAGTGCTGGATCTTCGGCACCCTCCACACTGTTCTCCACTACAATATAAACGATAAGACAGGTACAAATAAGCCTTTGAGGCTGTACAGTTAGCTTCACCATTCCACTTGACCATTGTTCAGATGCATCTTGATTTCATCTATGTACCCTGGCTCCACAACCCTTATAAAAAATCTAGCGATCTCAGTTTTGAAGTATTCAATTGACCAAGCCTCAGCTTTTTGCGTTTTGTTTGTGTTGACAAGGGAGGTTTAGAATTTTCCAACATCCTTTGGATGAAGGAGTGCATTCTGAATGTCAATTTAGCTTAGCTTTAGTTTCAAATCATACCTTCTTGTTCTGGACTCTGATCAGAGGTGATAATTTTGTATTCTACAATCATCTTAAACACATTAATTAGATCTTCTGCATTTAAGGGAAGGCAAGTCTAGCTCTCACAATGAATTGCTTTAAGTTCAGGGAATTTGGACTACATTGCCAACAATGCATCCTTTTGAAATGCAATACTCTGAACTGAATGCAGTGCTCCAAGTGGGATCTATAATGCCACATCGCAACTTCCATCCCATTCAAGATAAGTCTTCTATAAGTCTTTCACTTTTTTTGTACTTGTTAAGTAGATTCAGCTAGTTCTATTTAGATTCAGCTTGTTCCATATTATTACCTGTTGCCATAAGATCTAACTTACTGCCTACTAGAAAAGATTGTTGTTCTATTTTCAGATGCTAAATGGGTGACTTCATACCTTCCTACACTGAAATCCATCAGCTAGACCTTCATCTGTTACATAACCCATGTGCAACATTTTGTTCCTAGTGACCACTCATGGTGCCACTCAGTGCCATTAATAAAACGGGATATACGCTTTCATCCAAGTAACACAAAAATAGTAAAAAAATAGTGTAACCACAATATGGATACCCGAAGGAACACCACTAGCGCAGTCAGCCACTGAAGAAATTTACATATCCCTACTCTGCCTCCTGCCTCATACTCAATTCATTATTCAAACACTGACTATATCTAATTTTATGCTATTCCTTGTTAACAGCTACCTAGGTGGGAATCTTGTCAACAACTTCTGCAAGTCTGTATAAGTAACATCTATTAGGGATTCAAATCCAAATGTTAATTTTTCTTCAACTAGGCTCGGAATCTCTGTTGACGAAATAGAACGTTCCTGGGCTTGACAATGCCCTCGTTGAGAAGATTTTATGAATTCTGGCGTTTCAAATTATTGTTCATCCTTTAACTCCTAGCCTAAAGTCAATGGTTCCACCACTGAAAACATCTGAGCATGACTGAGAAAGACATTACAATAATTTACAGAAATACACAAGCATCCAGATGTCAGGAATACCATCCAAGTGGAACTCTGCAAACCCCAGGTTTGAAATATGATACATAAAATATTAATAATTGTGCCACAGAGCTGAGAAGTCACTCAGTTGCTGCTATTACTAATCATTACTGTGTGTTTACTGCTGCAAAAGCACACATACAAGACAGGCGAGGGCAGGATTAGGTTTAGTCATGAGACCCACCATGAAGTAACTTGCCAACAATCAGTCTAGGCTCCTTTGTGTCGATTAGGAATGTGGGCGAGGTGCTGGAAGATTTCCCATCCTGTGGGACTGATCTCTCAGATGCATTAATATCTTTAATGAGGTGGGATAGAGAAGGAAGAAAGAGCAGACAAATAGAAGGAAATGTGTTTCCACAGATGTACTTACGCCAAGTTTACTGACATGAGTGGCATTACATCTATCCTGTCTGGATACTGATAGAGGATGCCATTGCTGCAGAAACAAAACACCCTCATAAATAGAACAGTACAGACTGGGAACTACCTTCAATGCTGCAACAACAAAAATGCTGGCTGGGGGTGGGTCACTTACAACATCTCTCCCAAGCCAACCTCTTCATACAAAAAATGTCAACAAATGCTCTATTAACAGTTCATTCCACAGTAAGAATCTGAATTAGTATCATCAACATCATTTTGTGTCACAGTATCCAAATTTTTCCCTTATGTTAGTGAAATCATAAAGTGACGGTTTAGGTGGAGTTTTGTAACAGCTCACCTCAGCTGAACACTGCCAACCTAACATGAACATGAGTTTGAAGGCAACTGAGGTGCAGCTTTGGTAAAGGGCATTACCAGGATGGAAGAACAATGTACATCACGCTGGCTCAAGTACAACATGCATGTAAATGGTATTTATTTAAAATGGCCTTTACCTTCAGTGGCTCACTTGGTGAAAAGACTGATAATAACAGCAATATTGCTAGAATGTCATTGACAAGCAAGTCACACTCCATGCAAGGGACACAGAAAATCAGTTCAATAGCTTAGAAGTCTGACATTCTCTATTTGACCACAAGGGCTACAGGAATTCAAGGTCTACAACAATTTACTTCGGATGGCTTGTCAGTATCACTCATAGTGAGAAACCAAATTATAAAAAAGCTGGAGCTCCAATTCAATCATAGGTTTGTACTAGATTAGCTCAGACAGGGCACTCAGTGCTTCATTGCTTTGGAGAGGAAAATTCACAGCTAATGGTAGATGTACACTTGAGTATTTGCACTGCTTGTCTAGGCTTTTGCATCAAGTGTAGTTAACTGGGAGGGTACTGGTCAAATGTTCAAACCCAGCAATGTGGTGCCTTCAGAAAGAGAGGAGGAAAAAACTGATTTTAAATAGAAGCACAACATTAGGGGCAGGATCAGGCAAGTCAGCTCAAATCTGCTCATGATTGATCCTCCACCTCAATACTACATTCCTGCTCCCTCCCTAGAGATCCATCTCCTCCTTAAATACATTCAGCAGCTTGGTCTCCACCACCTGTTTATCACTCTGACTAAGAATATTTCTCTTCCTCTATGTCCTACCCCGTATCCAGAGTCTGTGACTCCAAGTTCTAGAACCACCCGTCAGGCGAAACATCCTCCCTGCACCCAGCCTATCAAGCACTGTCAGAATTTTGTACATTTCAATAAGAACCAGTTTCAATGAATACAAGCCTGGTTGAATTTCATAGAGAATGTACCGCCTATAAATATTTATCATTGCAAGCATTTTAAAAAATGCCTTGTTACATATGTAAGTTTACAGGCCCCCAACTATAAGCAAAATTGTACATGCACAGTACTTCAAACAAATGCAGAATTGAGAGAAAAGTGCCACACCTGAGCACCACATAAGAGGGCTTCCAGATAGGGGAGCCCAGGTAGCTGGTCCCAGCCTTGTAATGTAGAATTCCTTCTTTTGTAACTGCATTTGCAATAGTCATGTAGAGGTTCTTCTGGGGCCCTGCTGTTACATCCATGGGATCTTCCCAGTGAATCAAACTGTAGAGGTGGATGGTGACGTCAGACACCTGCAAACAGATTCACCAGAATTAGGTATAGCAGTGGATGAAACATTGTTGGTAAACAGGTTAATACAATGAATGTAATTTTCATTTAACTTTTTGAAAACTATACTGATGGGTGATACTTCTCCTCCACTCTAGATTCCCACCCTATCTAATGCCAACTTCGTTTTTTTTTCCCAGTTGCAAATACACAAACTGCACTCTTCTGTTTTCTCATTCATTGTCTCATGTACTTGTCCAAATCAAGATCTTTAAATGAACACAAAATGATCACTCAGCAGATCAGGCAGCACCTGTGGAAAAAGAAACAGTTAAATTTCAGGTTGAAGAGCCTGTGTTAGAATTGGGAAAGAGAGAAAACAAGCAAGTTAAAAATTGCAATGAGGATAGGGAGAGATTGATAGAATAAAGAGCATCTCTCTGATAGGGCATGAGGATAAGCTGTTGATAAAGCAATCTGGTTAATGAGGAAAGTTAGAGAAATATGATGAAAAAAACTGCGAGATGAAGGCAATTAAAGAAAGAAATATAAAAGATGGGAAATGTAGAGCTGTAGGGATTGCTGAGCAGAACAGGTTATGATAATGGAGAAAGAAAAACTGAAATAATATTACAGATGGATGAACTTGCTTTCTCCGTATCAGAACTGGCTGAAAAGCTGTTGAATTCAATGTTGACTCAAGAACATAACATAGAACAGCACAGCACAATACAGGCCCTTCAGCCCACAATGTTGTGCCGACCTTTAAACCTCACCCAAGACTATCTAACCCCTTCCTCCCACATATCCCTCTATTTTAAATCCCCCCCCCCATATGCTTATCTAGTAATCTCTTGAATTTGACCAACGTACCTGCCTCCACCACCGCACCAGGCAGCACATTCCATGCCCCAACCACTCTCTGGGTAAAAAACCTCCCTCTGATATTTCCCTTGAACTTCCCACCCATTACTTTAAAGCCATGCCCTCTTGTATTGAGCACTGGTGCCCTGGGAAAGAGGCGCTGGCTGTCCACTCTATCTATTCCTCTTAATATTTTGTACACCTCTATCATGTCTCCTCTCATCCTCCTTTTCTCCAAAGAGTAAAGCCCTAGCTCCCTTAGTCTCTCCTCATAATGCACACTCTCTAAACCAGGCAGCATCCTGGTAAATCTCCTCTGCACCCTTTCCAACACTTCCACATCCTTCCTATAATGAGGCGACCAGAACTGGACACAGTACTCCAAGTGTGGTCTAACCAGAGTTTTGTAAAGCTGCATCATTACCTCGTGGCTCTTAAACTCGATCCCATGACTTATGAATGCTAAGGTGCCCAGAAGACGGCTAAGAATGCGAAGAAGACTGCAATGTGCCCAGACAGAAGGTGCCATTCCTCAAGCTTATGTTGGGCCTTGTTGTAATAGTGCAGGAGACTACTGACAGATATGTCAGAGATGGGACTGGAATGGAGACTGAAGTGGAAGGTGCCAGGAATATCAGGGCTGCCGCTGCAGACTTAATGCAGGTGCGCCGCAAATTGGTCAACTAATCTGCATTTGGTTTCCCCCAGTGTAGAGGAGGTATTTTGAGTACCACCAAACACAGCACACTGAATTGGAAGAAGTGCAACTGAATCACTGCTTCACCTGAAAGGGCTGTTCGAGTCCCTAGATGCTGGGAAGAGGCACAGTGCCACGAGAAGGGAAGTGGTTGGTGGAAATGCAAGAGTGAATTGGGAGTTGAGAAGTGAGCAGTCCTTTTGTAATGCAGGAAGAGGAGAGGAAAAACAGGGTTGTGATGGAATCTCGATGAAGGTGGAAGAACTGCTCAATTTTTCTCTCACCATGAGCATCCCTTGACCTGCTTAGGCAGTCCCTACAGTTCTGCATTTTGCAGATTTTACATTCCTTTGTTTGTGTTTTCCCTCTTTAACAGCCTTAACATTTCTCTCTTTAACTGCTTTTGTCCATATTTCTCTGAAACTATCCTCATTAACACATCAACCAGATAACTTCATCAATAGCTTATCCCTACAGAAACCCTGCCTTCACCCTATCAGAGAGATTCCCTTTATCCTACCTATTCCCCTCCACCTCCTCCACGACTTAAAACTAACCTGTTTTATTCTTTCCCAGTTTTGATGAAGAATCTTCAAAATGAAACATTAATTCTGTTTCTCTTTCCACTGATACTGGCTGTGTATGTTTCCAGCATCTTCTGATTTTATTTCAGACTTCCGGCATTTGTATTATTTAAAAATTTTCATCATTAAAACAACACTCCCTACATACTTGGTGTCATTTCTTCAAAAAAGCACAGGATATTGAATACAATGTTTTAGCACCACATGGAATATTTTTCTGACATTACAACCTTCTTGACTCCATCTTGTTTCCTCAATGGTGCCCCCTCATTTCTGTTACCTCACCTCCTCTCACTTTGCTTAAGTTGGTCAAGTGATTCGTATTTCATCCTTGACTAAATGGAATCTGTGGATTGCTTCATCCCCACCTCCTTGCAAATGCTCATGTGCCCAGTAGTGCTCATCGCTGTAGTAAGTGATTTAACAGAGAACACGTGTATTTCCAGCTTACCAAAAAAACCAAGGCCATCACAGAGAAAAACCCAGCGTGATTACCATATTACCTCGCATCTTGATTCTTGGGCTACAAATTTGGTCAGCGCCAGTTTCTGCATGGTGGCATCCATAAGGATACTGGGATATGGGGGCTCTCTGCAGCCCTTAATCATAGCAGATCGTAAAGCAGTAAGGAAAAACCTATAGACAAGAAATAAATTACTGGATAACTGGTGATGAAATAAACTTCTGACTGAAAAAGTCCAAGAGAACTACAGATCTAGGTACATACCTACAACATGACAAGTACAATTTAATAACACCACTGATATGTCTGGTTTAATTAATATTTGCTTTTCTTCTCAGATTCTCTCTCTCTCTCTCATCTTGAAGATTCTGGCTTATTAATGTACAGTTCTACAGCTGCCAGCTACCCTCTGATACCCTGTCCAAGTGGACTGTGCAAGCCTAGATTTGAGTAGATGGATTATTTGTATTTATGGACAACACCACAGTTGAGTCTGATTTTTCTCCCAACATATATACAAGCTTCTTATAGGATTCACTGGATTGGTACAAGGTGTTAGAACAGGCCCAAGGGGACTCACAACTATTGTGGTTCTGGTTGAGATCAGCTAACAGAGTAGGGACTAACACTGCAGTGGTGAAAAATGATTAGGCGGAAAGTACTTATTTTGCTATAAACACATGATCTCAACTGAAAAATTATTTAAAAATCTGAATACATGACCACCTCACTCAGATACAATAAAAGTATCTTGTTTGAACCTATAATCTACAAACTCTGCAGAGAAGGAGAGAAAGCTACAGTGGCAAGTGAAAGAATGATCACCTGTAAAAGTAGCTGATGCACCACTGTTACAGCTCACATTTGAGACTTGAGGCACAATGTATTTAAAGACAATGAACACGACTGAACACAGCTGTACCTTCAATATTTCATTACAAATAAAAAAAACTCAGACATCATGAGCTAGTGCAGGAATCAAAAGGAAAGCTCAAGACCTGAAGTAATTGTGTTGCCACACAAATGTAGACAATTATCAAAAGGCCTCGATTGTGGGCTTGGGTAAAAGGAGGAACACACAGGCAATGCCAGACTGCACTCCCACAAGATCACCATAATCTGAACTTACTCAGTTAAAGATTCATCTGCTGTGTCAAGCAGGAACTGTCTCCGACGATTGGTGCAAACAAGCTGAACTGTCTGTTGGCCAAGCCCCACCTTTGACAGCAAAGAACATACAAATGAAAGGCTGTAAATTATGACCAAGGTCAAAGTAAAATTAACTGTAAATTATCCTACTAAATGTGAGTAACCTTACACTGCATATAAGATGATGCAGTGTTACAGTATAATATTCTAAATTCAGCATTGTTTTTTTTAAATTTTACAATGTCTACTCCTTTTATTTTGTCCTTTATACTTGAAGTTGTACTCGTTTAATTCCACGGGTGGCAGCAGCCATCCAATACTAACTATATCGCCACTACTCCAGCGACAGGGATGAATTAGGTTGAGGTGGGAGTAGAGGAAGGATGGTACATAATCAAGTACAATCCTGGGTTGACATCTGTTCATTTTACAGCATGGGTCATCAGACAGTAACCAAACATCTTGCTTAAAGTTGTTTTACTCTCATTTCCCAAGAGCCAATGAGACAAACTGCTGCACCCCCAACCATACTATTTTAAAATTGCTTAATTGTCAGCAACACTATTACCGATATTCTATTTATTTTGCAAAGGGAGAGGCAGTGAAAATACTTGTCATCTGATTTTTCCAGAAGAGAGCTAATTGGAGATGGTGCAACAGCCTGTCAAAGAGCTGGCCCAACCAGGTAGATGGTCTCCAGATAATGAGTGCCATTTTAAAAATGCAACTCACCGAAACATAGTCAAGTTCATTGTAGGACACTGCTTCCTCCACTGCATAGGGCTTATCTGCAGCTCCTACACAGACCAAAAGATTGAGTCAGACATGGGCACTAAATTCCAACCCATGCCTTTACTTGCACTGCATCAACTCAAACAACTTGTCAATTACACATCTCTATACAATATTAAACCTCATTTGAAGTAGAATCTGAATAGAGTGGAAGCTTTAGTTCCTATTTCCACACTAGACATTTCAATTATTTTGATTCTGAGGAAAACACTGCTTTTATCTCCATTCCATTCTCCCCTCCTGAACTGAAAGCTGTGAATCTTGCTGTGTATAGATGTATTGCACCCATCTCTATCAGTATACTATTTAAGTGGTCTTCCTTCAGAACCTTCAGTATTGGTTTGTAGGGTATTTAACCATGAGGGCAGTGTAGTTGCACTCTTTCAACTTCATGTCAGTTTATATTTTTTCTTCTGGTCTTAAAATAGTGAAAACTTGGACTGAAAAGATATAGTTACAATTTATACAGAAAATGGAACTGACTGCATCTGCCGGTTGCACAATTAAGAAAATTAATACTGAAAATGGAACTGTGACTGTATGTGCCAGTTGCACAATTAAGAAAATGTGACCATGACCAAAGCCACTGACTTCTGGTTTTAAGATGGAAAAGTAGTGGAAACAAGTACAAAGTGTACTCTGCAAAATGTTGGTTATGAAGTAACCAGCAAAGCAGAAGCTATGTAATTTGGTCACCATAAAAATTTAAAAGGTGGGATGTGGTCTTTAAGCAAGTGAGTTCACTCAGTGCACCCGTTCCAGATAAATAGATTTACCTTTTCTCAGCAGGTAGATATAACAATCCGTCAGCAGAACATATAGCAACTGTAGGTTCCCCTCCATGTGACCTGTCCACATCTGCATCATCTAAGAAGAGAAATTGGTAAGGAGACAAGAACAGAGGGAAAAAAACTATACAGGCAGTTCCTGGGTTATGCAAGGGTTCTGTTCCTGAGAACTGTCCGTAAGCTGATTTCTCCGCAAGTCAGAAGCATCCATTTTATATAGTAAGCCATATCATATCACTCTACGTACACTTGCTATAATTCTGTCATTTCCTTGAATAATCACCCTAACAGTACCAATAATTAAACTGATGGAATATTATATATACGTCCAGTCATTAATAATGATATGAAACATTTATTATTACTAGCTTGAAAAATGTTTTAAAAATGCATGGGAGAATTTGCGTCAAGTCGGATTATCAGGTCATTTGTAACCCAGGGAGCCCCTGCATTGGAGTAGCACTGTTCAGTTCATCAAAAAAAATCAGCAATTTAGTTTAATAGCCCAATTAACATCTGTTGCTGAACCAGTAAGGTCTTATATTAGCAACATTTTAATTAACCTCCTGTGTCCTCAGCTCTGGATCAGTGGAGTTTCGAAACGTCAAAACTCTTTGCTCATAGAAAAGACCATTTACTTGTCACATACATCAATGGTGAGGGTCTTGAATAAGATTTCCTTCTACTTCCCACCTTAGCTGGAACATAAGCAGTTGTTAATTTCTCCAATTTATTCAGACTTGTTCTCATGTTTCACCATACCCATTTCTCAATTTTTATTGTGCTAATTCCTTGTTTTAAGTTTTATTAGTTGTTCACTTTATTCTCCAATATTCTACCCAGTATTTCTCCATATATGACCCAGTGGCTAATCATTTCCATATTGTGATAGGCGAATCTAGGAAAACAAGGTATGCTAAAAGGGGGTTGCTAGCCTTGTCATACACTAAACAGATGAATCAGTCCCCTTTTTCTCCTGCCCTAAGAAACTATTTATATAAAGAGTAGGTGGTGAGGATCAGCAAGATATTGGAGCTTGAACCTACATCCACACATATTCCAGTGTATACCCAGTTTCTAGTAGGGGGTGACGGGACTATAATCAAGTATTGTAACCTTTGATGATTGACCCTTCTAACTCAGTTTATGTGCAGAGATCATTTGAAATGTCCCTGGTTAAGGCAGCACAAACTAGACTGAACTAGGTCCTTCCTTCAGCTTTATTGCACAACATTTTACCAGACAGTGCACTTACAGTGTTATCAGTGTGCTCCAACTATTCTTAAAATACTTCAAGCAAATATTTTATAGATCAGTCACAGCTCCGTTACCTTATAGAGCTGCTCTTCATTCTCCCTGAAAACATGAATCATCAGCAGAAGCAACAGATTATTGTCCACCCTGGGGAAAAGGGGGAAAAAAACATGGATTATCAGACTGCTGTAGCCAATTCTGACAAGATCTTTATAAAAGCTTTAAGTCAAAACAAATTGATTAAGAACATTCAGGAAAATTTCCCTCAAGGAAGTTATGGAGAATATAGATGTAGAATCAGAAATAACATCAAGCCCCATTCAGTCAAATTTTTTCTTTCAACCATCCAGAATTGACTCAGCTTTTTCTTTATGGAAAATGGAATAACACGTTTCGGTGATTTATTCATTGATAACTGATTTTTATCTTTTGAACAGTTGTCTAATAAATACAATTTGCCTAGATCACATTTTTTTCCGATACTTACAGATTAGAAATTTTTTTAAAGTTACTATTCCTTCTTTTCTGACTCCATACAAAATTGAAATTACGGAAAAAATTTTAGGCTTTAATCCCTATCAGAAGGGCTTGATAGCAATAATTTATGATCTAATTATGAAAATACATCCAGAGACACTTGATAAAACTAAGAATGAATGGGAAAGAGAACTCCAGATACTTTTACCCACAGAGACATGGAAGAAAATTCTTCAATTAGTTAATACACCTTCAATGTGTGCCAGACACTTTGATACAACTTAAGGTGGTTCACAGGACCCATCTGTCGAAGGACAAGTTAGCCTGTTTTTAACACCATATAAATCCTACATGTATCATCCTATATGTGATAGATGTAATTCGGAGGTGGCTTCCCTGACACATATATTTTGGTTCTGTCCTCTCTTGGAAAAATATTGGAAAGACATTTTTAAACATTATTTCAACTGTATTGAATATTGATTTACAACCTCACCCAATCACTGCAATTTTTGGGCTACCAGTGATGGAATCTGGCCACTTATCTGCTGCTGCTTGTCGTATGATTGCCTTTGTTACATTAATGGCCAAGCGATCCATTTTGTTTAAATGGAAGGATCCAATACCTCCCACTACTTTTCAATGGTTTTCTCAAACTATATTATGTTTAAACTTAGAAACAATTAGGAGTGGCACTGTTGATTCTTCGCTTAAATTTGAGGAAGTTTGGAGTCCATTCATTCAATATTTCCATATGATATAGATCCCTTGGCGATAATCTTTGAACTTAGAGGTGCAGAGTTGATGACATAATAATGCTCTTTGTTCATCGAGAAATATCAGTCCAGTTTTTTTCTTTTGAAATTTTTTTTTAGTTTGTTTCGTTTTATTACTAATAATTTTTTTCGATTTGGTTTTTTTTATATAATAAATCTTCCTCTTTTTGATTTTTTTTGTAATATATTTGTTTACTAAGAAACCGTGGGGCCTAGAATATATTTTTATTCTTTATTACTATGTATGTCATGATTGTCCTTCTGATCTCTTTGTATTACGTGTATAATTACTGATGTTATATGTATTAATCTGTATTAATTGGAAAATTAATAAAAAGATTGAAAAAGAAAGAAAGAATCAAAAATAACTGGAGTATTCATCAATATGGTGAATTGGCAGAAAAAGTGGAATAAATATAAATAGTACGAGATAAATAAGTTAACACAACTGCGGAGCAGGTTTGAGGGTTGACAGCATTTTTGCAGGTAGCTTCACACTTTTATTCAAATGAAAAGTACCGAGATCCATTTACAGAGTGATAAGAATGGGGAGATGAAATCCTTCCAAGCCAGTTAATTTGCTTCACGTTATAGAATTTCAGTTTAAACTTAATGTCAAACCAAAGTCCAGAAATGAGTGAGAAAAGCACATGTACAGAATGGATAATAATGCTTGAAAAAAAATGCAAATTTAAATGCAATCCTAAAGGTAAACACTGAATTAGTCTCACTAAATCAGGAATTAGTCTCAACTGAAACTCATGCTTGAGGTACATAATATGCAATTGATTAGATATCTGCACAGATCTAGCATACAACAGAAAAACAGATGCAAGCTTAATTGATCATTCTGTTCAGTTCCAAATCATATTATGTTGCTCGCAATAAAAAAAAAGTGATGTTATCATGGGCTAATGACACTCGTTGCTGGGTAAGAAAGTGCATGGTGTCAGCTATGAGTGGTCCAAACATTGATATTTGTGTGCAGAGAAGGTTAGTTCAGAAGCATTTTTTTTTAAATCTCAAAACTTAAAGGGTTAGGACAGGAAGGAAAAGCTAACTAGGCAAAATATTGTTGAGAATGGTTGCAACCCACTGAAGAAGAGAAGTTAGTGCTTTCAGAAGAGATGGGAAGACAATTGGAAGAAAAACATTTCATGTTTTGTGCTCCTTACTGAGGCACATGCGTTAAGGAGTTCTGACCAGCTGGAGTCCAGTCATAGGAAAAGGTTGTCATTCTAACAGTTTGAGATTCACCTATGGAACCTTGTTTGAGTGCAAGACCAGAGTTTAATCCAGCACACTACTTAAACATCTCAACTCATTAATAGTTTGATATACTCTCTCAACCAGATATGAACAAAAGGTAACTCCACACAAGCAAATTGTACAGAATAAATCACATACCTGATCAATATAAGGGACAGACTGGAATGAATCAATTCATGAAGTGACAAAAAAATTATTGATGGAAGACAGGACCTTTTTCTCCCCCCACACTTTGAGACTGATCAAGTGGACTACATTCTGACCTTTCAGTACAACACTGCTGTTTTAGCGTATTCACTATTTTAGTATGTGCAATCTCAACCAACATGTTTAGGAAGATCAAATTCATGGGCAACACAAGGTTTCCCATAACCTCCACATCCGAACTTCCAAGCACAAATTCAGGGAATCTATAACTATTCCAGAGTTATTGAAGTTAATTAATGGTGTCCGATTCCATTAGGCAAATATTAAATTTAATTTTCTTTACTCTTTCATGAAGCAGCTGCATTTCCAATTAAACAAAAGCAGGTAAGTAATCCAATACACTTTACCTGAAGTCTGCTGGATGGGTTAGTTCTGAGGGACTATTTTGAGCTGCCTCATCCTCCACTGCATCTTCAGGAGCCAAGGTCTGAATTTCCAACTGTTCCAGATCAGTCTCACCCATATTGGCATTTATATTGTCAGACTGGTTATCAGGTCCTGTAACAGCCTCTGCATTTTCTGTTTGTTGACTTGTTGGGGCATCAGCTTCTTCTGTGATCCCCTGTGCCACTACAGTGCCAGGGAAGACTTCTTTGCACGTTTCTGTGCCAACAGTTTCATGGCTACTAAAAACATTCTCTGGTTGGCCATCCCCTGCAAGGTCATAGTTGCAGCTACCTGTTGCACTAGCGCCTGGACTCTCGAGGGTAAACCTGTAGAACTCCATGGCAGGTGGCATCCGCTCACTATACTCGCTATGTGGAGGTTCATCCGGGGCTTTCCCCGGGACACAAGTCCGAAAGGGCTGCTCAGGGTGACTACCATCTGACATCCAAGTGTTGGCATCAGTTGTTTCATTAAGCTGCTCCATTACTTTGCTCAAAGGATGCCCTACGCTGCTCATGGACGTGTCCTTCATCTGTGGTATCTGCAAACCTGGCTGGGCAGCATCTGCATCAGACTCTCGTCGAGTCACTCGTAACACCACATCCTCAGGGTTAGTGTCCTCCTCAGTACCAGGAATCCCAGTTGATTTCTGCACATCCAATTTTGTGCTTTGTTCTCCTTGTGTTTCCAAATCACAGTTTTCCTCAATCTTTGCATCTTCTTCCTTTGACTGCTGTATTTCTTCAATTTTATCATCAAGTATTTGTTCCTCAGATTTGGCTCTCTTTTTTTTAGGTGTTCTCTTCTTCTTTGCCAATCTGTGGAGTTGAAACCACAAACAATTAATATCAGTTTCTCACTCATTTGTGCAGATGGTAATTACAACATCCAGTGACCCATTTAGGAAACTTCCAGACTGCATCTTTAGTCAGTTCAGAATCAGCTGCCACCAACTGGGACACTAGTTAATGTTAGAATCAGCCTCAGTCCCTAAGCTAAGGAGAGATAAAAGCAGTCAGCATAGTCTCTCTCATTCCTACCAGGAGGAAAGTGTTTTTGGATACGAGAATTGTACTAAGCTGTGATATCCTGCATCTAAATTTTTTTGGTGACACTTTCTGTTTATGCTCACAGATGAACAAAAGAGGCCAGTTATGAAGAGTGCCCAAGGGTAGATAGCTGTACTGGAAATATATGCCCCCAGAGTTTAATTTGGAATTTTATCTCCAAAGCACAGCTCCATGAACTTAAGGGGTTGAGAGAATAAATTTGAAATTGAAGACCTCAAAGACCAAATTTAACCTTATTCTGAAGGTACATTGTCACAGGGAACCCAGAAGCAACAAGACAAAAAGTACTGGCCAATCAAGATCGTTAGCGCTCTCCATGGACAATACTGAACTTCAATGATGCTGCTTCATTGTACATTAAGAGTCATAAAGCACGGAAATAGGCCCGCAAGATGTCAATCCAAGCTCGTCCCATTTGCCTGAGTTTCTACTGTGAAAAGATAATGACTTATCAGGAATTATAAAATTGAATGAAGGCAAAAAACAGTACAGCAGCATAGTGCATGGCTGTAGAAGAATGCCACAAACGCTGGGTTTAGATTTAACTCTGAGTTCTACATTCCTGTATGTTTTTTTTTTTTAAAAACAGCTCTTCACAAACTAGATCAAGCAGCCTACAGAAACTCAGGAGGTTACCACTGCCAGGTGCAGCATAGGAATCACAGAAAGAAATTCTTAGTTATACAGCATCAAGGCTGCTTCAAAGTCAACAAAATACTCAGTGTTAAGAGCTTGATCAGATGCTTTATGAGAAGTGTGCCACCAATTTGTGCACAGCATGCTGTGACGAATAGCAATGAGACTGCCCAAATGTTTTCTTTTAAATGAACAGTGACATTGGTCGATATAGCAATTTTGGACATTCTGAAATGGTGCCCCAGAACATTATATCCATCTGAGAGGGGCTGTGGTTTAACGTCTCATTTGAAAGACAATATAGTGGGCATCAGAACACACTCTGGGAATCATTTGAGTATAAGTGCACATTGTGGACTCAAGACACAAATCCAGAACCTATTCACTCAAAGGTGGGAGAGCTACCAACTTAAAATCTAATAATTAAGAGGCAAACTAAACAAAACAATGTGAAAGTTAGTAGCCATCTCTACTAGAAGCTTGAATCAAACTGAAAGTTAGCATTTTGTGAAACTCCTATCCCTCTGTAACCTCCTATTAAGGCCCTGAACATTAATGATTAACTGACCTGATTACTTCAAGTTCTGTGGTATTTTCAGTGGTATCCTGGATATCTGATGTGTTCTCCTCTCCCTTGGATTCAGTGCTTCGCACCGCATTATTTTCTGGTGTATGTGGAGATTCTGTTTTCTCACTATTAAAAGGATTATAGCGCAGGGTTGGGCTCCTTGTGTTCAGCTTGTTGTTCAATGGCAGACTCTCTGAGGTTCCAGATCGAGGGCAGCTGCTGACCGTGTCCGTCAATTCACCCTCTACAGAGAGAAAAAAAAATGAAAATACAGAGGTCAGGGTTTGTTTCTTAGATTACTTTTTAATTGACTCAATATATTTTTCTTAAAGCAATAAATTTCCAGAATAGCAATGAGAATTGGTTATTTGAAGCAGAATTTAAACAAAAAATGATTGACAAATTAGTGTACAGTCAAAAGCTCAAATTCAGGGACCTCCTGGCACAGTTTAGAACTGTACCTGTAATTCTACATGATCACAAGGGCACTTATTTAACAGCAGCATTCACTGCATGTGATTATAATAGCTACTTACAATTGTAGAATTCATAATAAATTTCCTGCTTTAATTATTTTGCTCTGAGAAAGAAAATCCCTATTTAAATGCTATACTTTGTTGAGAGCTTAGTTGCAATGCAGGTGGAAAACCGTATATAATAAAGCAATTTGGTCTTTGATAAAATGTTTTGCAGTTGGGTAAGGGTGAAAAACCAAAGGCATAGCCACCCAAAGTTCAGAAGCCTCTGCTTACCTACTTCTCTTAACTAGAATCTGATTTGAAAAAACTTTATATTCATTTACTTCAAGTAAAAGGTACAGAGCGCCCTGGCCAAGTACTTCTGGTTTTACATCCAAAGCTCTTGCCGCACAGTGGTGCAGCTAGTAGAGATGCAGCCTCACAGCTCCTGTGACCTAGGCTTCACCAGTGCTGCCTGTGTGGAACGTAGAATTTGCACACGATCCTTGCGATTTCATGGGTTTCCACTGGGTACTCCAGTTCCCTCCACATCCAAAAGATCTACGAGTTGGAAGGTTAATTGCTCACTGTAAATTGCCCCTGGTATTTAGTGAGTGGTATAATCTTAGTTTTGTGTGTGTGGGGCAGGGCGGCAGGGAGAACAAAAGGGATTAGTGCTAATGGGTGCTTCATGGTTGCCGTGGATTTGATGGGCTCCGTCTCCACTGCTGTAACAAGGTGCTCAAAGAAAGTACTATACCATTTATGACTGCCATGATCTGACGGTTAAGAAAGGAGAATCAAAGAGGTTCTGGACTACTCAACCTTCTCAAGCCAGTGGCTATGACAATACTAACAAAACCTAAAAGGACAGGGAAACCACGGTGCATAGAAACATGCATTACTCAAGGAAAATAACTTACTAAAAATTACATCTAATTTAATTGATTGGAATCTGATGCAACCTTTGAACATTTGACATGAGTTGGGAGTTACAGGCAGTAAATTTATAGTCACCAGGTGCTGGAAGCACAAGGTCACTAAAATATGAGAGAAACAAAGGACTGCAGATGCTGGAATTTAGATGAAAAACACGATGATGCTGGAGGAACTCAGCAGGCCAGGCAGCATCCTGCTGATTAAAAGAAAAACATTCTTCATGACCTGAAGAAGGGTCCTGACCTGAAACGTTGACCGCCTGCTTTTCTCCACGGATGCTGCCTGGCCTGCTGAGTTCCTCCAGCATCATAGTGTGACTAAAATATGTTCTGATGACCTCAATGTGAGCTTCCAATTAATATCATTTTGAGATTTTAGTGTAACATCCCTTGTCTGGTGCCAAATAAGACAAACCATTTACTTTCCTCATCTGGAGCTGGTCACACTAAGCCCGTGAATGAAGTAGAACCAGAAGAAATAATGATGGCAATTTAGCAGTTAGAAATAGTACAACAGGACAGAGACTGCCTGTGATGATGGGAACGAAGCTTAGCGGGATAGTTACATACACCTTTTCCAGGTAGCTCATTCTGGGAAGGAGTCATCCAACTGAAGAATATATTGCAATAAATCATGGGTTGACAGTGGTCACTGGAGGTATTGAGAAGATCCAGTAAAATCTCAACGTTTTTAAATCTTAAAAACATCATGACATGTGAAATAAATTGGTGAACTCCCCCCACCCCACCAAAAATAAACATTGAGTGATTGCAAAAGGAATGCCAACACTTGGAAGGTAAACATTTGGCTTGGACTAAATTGGTTGCTCTTTCAAACTAACAACAGCTAATCAAAGAAATGTTAAAATAGACTGCTATTAAAGGAAAGTGGACAGACTATATTTTAAAATTCATTTATGGGATATGGACATCAAAAACAAGGCCAGCATTTATTGCCTCTTCCTAAATGACTTTGAGAAAGTGGTGGCGAGTTGCCTTCTGGAACTGCTTCAATCCTTTTACTCTCATGAACGATGAAAGAACAAGGGCATATTTTCAATCAAGAAGATATATGACTTGGAAGGGAATCTGCAGACAGGGGTGGGAGGTTGTCCCCATGTGCTTGCTGCCCTTGCTCATCTTCATGGTTTAAGAAGTGCTGTTGAAACAGCCTGGGTGAATAACTGCAAAGCATTTTGTAGATGTACTGATGGATTGCAGCTATCATGGAGGGGAGTAAATGTTTAGAGTGATGGATGGGGTGTAAATCAAGCAGGCTGCTTGGCCCTGGATGGTGCAGAGTTCTTCATGTTGCTGGAATTGCACTTGAGGAAGATCTCATCCCATTTATGACTGCTTCGATCTGACAGGTGATAAGGAGGATCAAGTATGCCCACTCTGGACTACTCAACCCTCTCAGGCCAGTGGCTATGATGATCGTAAAAGTACTGAAACCTAATAGACAGTATTCCATCATACTCCTGACCTGTGACCTGTAGATGGTGAAATGGCTTTGAGTCGTCATGAGATGAACTCGCTGCAGATGGTGTTCAGTTTATGCATGGTTGGGTTTCCAGAGTTTTAGACAAAAGATCTATAGTAGACGCAAAACCAAGTCTGGGGTCAATCCAAATTACAAGTAATATCCCCAAACATTGTCCTAAAAGTGATTCAAAGCCAAAATCATTATCAGTGGCAATCAAATCACACTATTCAATATACGTACATCAAAGTTTTAGTAATTGGGTATCATTATGTTATAAATGAGACCAATAGGAGTGACAGGTTTCTCTAAGCAAACCTGTACCAAAGCATATAGTGGATCTATTTAAATGAACCTTTCCCAATGAGTATCAGATTCTGGTTACTCCTTACAGTTCTCTGGTGCTGTGATATGGAATTTAAAATTAAAAGAAAAACATTCTTAAAAGGTGAGGAGAATTACATTAATTGCCTCCTCAGAAAAAGGAAATCGCAATGAAGCTTTCTGCAAGCCAGCCAAATTATACCAGATCTGACCATAGTATGAAACCCACCACCTTATTATGAAGCATTCACATTATAGCTTTCAGTTCACAATATTCAAATATAATCTGCTTTTCTGTCTGACACACTCCCAAATGCAAACATACACAACCACTGGAAGCAGCCCTGGCAGGCATGCAGTGAGTCAGACAGACAGGGTTAGGGACAGAGCATGCAGCAGCCAGCAGAATGTGAACACAAATCTGAGAAAGTCCCACCTTCCCAGTCAGTGCTGGGTATGGACTGTGCTGCAGAAAATACATCTCCAAAATCATAATCTATAATTGAAGGAAGAGAAAGAAAACAAAACAAAAATTGGTAACGGTGCAAACCATTGTCAAATAGTACATGAAATCCCCACCTTATAAAGGTAGTGAAAACATCCATGGCAATTTCACCACACCTACAGATAAACTCCACATTCAGATTTCCCCTTCAACATCTGTTATCATGTGTTGATGCACAAGATGGGGTGCCTTGTGTTCCTGAGGAACTGGGGATAATGCTTCTTTCGTTTCCAAGAACTTTGGGTTTGAAACCAGACCAGGTGGTTGAAAGTTCTATTAGCTGACCTCAACTCAATCCTTAAGCAAAACCATTCCTAACTGGCAAGCTCACTTAGAAAAGAAATTGAAAATGACATGCTATTTTGTTTCAGATGGAAGGATTTTACTCTGCATCTAACCTGATGATAGAGAATTAAAATTAGTAAAAGCACCATTTCAATCACTAAATATCTCATCTTGACTAGTACAGAAGTCATTGGAAGAATAAAAAAGAATCAAATAAATAAAATGCTGCTGTTTATTTGGAAGACCTAAAGTCTAAAAATATGCTGCTGAATATCAGTTTCCTTCTACACATATTGTTATGGGGCAAGTCAGCTGAACTGCCTAACAGCCTAACAATGCAGTTTATTACTCAATTAAAATCACATTCTCATCTGTTGCTAGCAACCAATTTTCTAGCATATCAGTACTGACAATAATAAACCGGATCAAAATAACATTTAAATACCTCTAACCTCAACATCTGACAATACATTCCAGAATCCATATACAACTTCCTCTTTTAAACAGTTGTAAAAAAATCAGAGCTGCAATTGGCTGACATAGGTCCAATATACTTTGCCCTGGTGTCTCCACTGAGCAGTGTGGGTGGTAAACAATGTTATTGGGTATAGTTCAGTTAACTACAACCTTTACCCTAATAACTTAGATACTGCATTCCAGAGGTATTAAAATGCTAGAACTCCAAAACACATCAGCAGGAGTAACTACAGCACAAAAACTGTGTTGAGTCAGCGCCTTCACAACAGAAATTTGAATCCTTGCTCACAACGAACGATATCCCAAGAATGAATTTAAAAAATGAAATGGAAAAATGCATGCATAATCAACACGTGCAGCAGTTTATGTGCACATGCACTTTTTACAAAAGCTTCAAATAGCAGGATTACGATTACATAATCAACCTAGGCATCTCAAAGTCTTGGGATAGTGTGAAGTTGATTGATTATTCACTGGAATTAATCCACCTTCACTTTTTGATCCCTATTCTAAAATTACTAACTCACAATATCCCAAAGCTCCACAGGTACACATCTTTCAGCCCTGCACCCACAGTCTTTCACATGTGCGCAGAATATGCTGCCTATATCTGGTCTATCAAGGACGGAGTAACAACTGCAGTATTACACAGCTTTTCTTAATGGAGCAACAATTAAGAATTTCTCAGAGGAACTGCTCCAATTCATCAGATTTACTCAATATGGGAACTCTAATATGAAAGGCAATAATATAGGAGGAACTCATCCTTTGGGAGAGACATTACCTGACTTCATGTAAAGGAAAAGATTCAGTAGCCAAAACATTGGCTTGTATTCATTTGATTGATGTTGGTTGTCCTGATGAGGGCTCTGCTTTTGGTATTGGCATTGAGCTGCTTTCCCCCACCCCCTACCTCAACAAAAGTCTGCTCTGCATCTCCCTGTCTAAGCTCATAGAAGTTGGTACATACCTGCGAGTGGCCCTGTTAGATTGCTGTCCCTCCAACGCACTGCAGGAACAAATGTAAAGATGTTCACACTATACAGAGACTGGCAATGGGATATGCCACTTTATAGCTTTCTTTTTCCTTCTAATAAACTATTGTAGATTCAAGGATTTTGAAGAACAGGTACTTGGCGCAAATGAACAGGTGTGGATGATTTCATCTGCAAGGCAGGAAACAATCCACACAACACAGTTGTAGATTGACATCTCAATCTCTTGTGCCAGTCGCTTCTTTCAGCTTCCTTATTTTCCTCTATGTAGTGTCATTCACACCCATCATAGAGTTGACAATTTCCCAAATTAAAGATTTTCAGCAACAAGAAAATTCATTTCTCTTGTGATCTTCATCATCTGATTACGACTTTGCTTTATCCTTTCAAATTATTGATTTGTTATATTCCCCTTTTGTTCTGTTACAGTTTACAAACATACCCATTCCTGCTTTGATATGCCAAATACTTTCCTTTTACTAGATCAGAAACAACAGGGATCAAATACAACACAAAAAAACTTCTGACTAATGCTACACTAGCATCATGGTATCGTATTCTGAGAGCACCGATATCAACTGCAGCATCTGGCAAGCCAGATAGTGACTACTTAGAGTTCAGGGTAGGTTATGATGTATAAGATGCTCCCTTTCCATTTTTGTGGAAGCAATTATTTTAGTTGTTGCCAGCAGAGTGCGTAGGTTGTCACTACAGACACAGTCAGAAGATTGGCCAACACCATGCTTTTGCTGGTGTGTAGTGCTTAATATTAACCTTCCTTAGCTTGGCATTTATTCTCACTTCAAATTGACTACAATCTCAGTTTTTGTTTTGAATATTCATACACAGGATGGACATTGTAGGCCAGGCCAGCAATTAATTCCTTTCCTTAAAGCTACTGACAAGTTGCTGGTTAATTACTCCAGTGCTTGTGATGAAAGGACTCCTGCAGTGGCTGCTAGGTTTTGACTCAGCAACAGTAAATGCCCAAGCCAAGATGACAAGTTATTTCACACTGGAAACTCTCTTGTTTTAGGTGGAATTACAGCACATAAATCAAAAGACAAGACATACACAGTTAACTGTTGAAAGCATCAGAAAGATCAAGAGAAAGGTTTGATATCAACATTTTCTCTACCCCAACACTTGGCCTTCCAAACCTGCTTCATCAAACAGTAGTGGACTCTTTATTATTCTGCAATCCCAGTTAAGGTTCTATGCGATGACACTTCCATAGGCTGCAGTGATGTGTCAAAGTGTGCCACTGGTATACATTGTGGGTTGAGGTGGTTGGCCTGCCTGAAGCATTGTTGTGATGGTAGTGCTGCACTCATTTTGTAGAGGAAAATTTCTTGACACAGTGCAAAGAATGAATCTAGACTTGAAAAGGTTTTCTAGTTCCAGTGATTTGCATAGCTTGGACTGTACAGAACCCAGAAAAAATAAAGATTTTTTTTAAACAGCTTAAAAAACAGATTGTTGTATTTCATCACTGCACAGGTATGGGTGCCACTAACTCATGGCAAATGGGCAATCTGACACTCCATCTTTTACACTATTGACTTGGTGGTCTTGTGCCAAGGACAGTACAGCATTTGGCAACCCCGTGTAGTATTCCTGGTCAATATGCACATCCAGTGCTTAGTTAACTGTTCTGTAGAGCACATAGTAAGTACACTAAACAATTCCTAAGGTGTACTCACACAAATTCTGTGACAAATCTCCATTTACCATAAACTTGTAATTCAACAAAATCACATGTGTAGTTCAAACAAGTTTCCAGAAGCAAACAAACCATAACTCAGTTTTCCACATGATTTGTATCCACCATGAAAGACTCGTGAACGATACCAGAACAGGGATGCAAGTTATTGTTGTAAGCAGCCTGGGAGATATAACATTATAACCTATGCCTGTAGTGAACTACCTCCCATTTGCCTACAGGTCCTCCCTAGATTATAACAGGGTTCCGTTCCTGAGAATGGTTTGTAACCCAAGCAGTTCGCAAGTCGAAAATGTGGCAGCCTGGCAATATGTTTCAATATAAACATAGGCCAACCAAGGGCAATGTGTAGTTAAACCAGGGCGTTTAACTCAACCATTTAGATATTGTTGCAAACAGAGTTCCCACATGGCAGAAGATGCCTGCAGCCATGCAGCCAGCAAATCTATTCCACCGGTCTCGCAAACGCTCGTTGTCATATATGGTTTGTATATAAGTAGGGCGTTTGTAGCCTGGGAAGAATCTGTATAAACTATTTCAATTGAAAAACCACAACTTTTATGCAAACTGCATGTGCTTAACCACACAGGTCCCACAGGAAATACACAAGCTGCCCATCGATCTATGCGCATGTTTTGAATTCATAAAAGGCCATATATCCGAGAGATTCACTTAACATAGCACTCACGATATATGAAGAGTGCTGAACAAGACAGCAAAAGGCTTACTTTTCATTAAGGTATATATACATTTTAAATATTATTTTGGCTACTTGTTCAGTCATTTTTGTTGCACGTGCATTTCTCCTTGTTCATCAGGTTGGAAATTAAACCTCTGATCTCTGCTGATGATAATTTCTTTAAAGGTTTTACTAAACAACAGTTGAAAAAATCCTTCACTTCCTCTACAGAAATGCACAGAATACGAATAAGGATTAGAATCAATAACCCTTCATTTATCTTCACTCCTGAAGATACAGACTCTTGATGCACTTGCCATTTTGTTCCACTCAGATGCCTAGACTGCAAGTATCAATAGGCTTATTCTGTTACAAAAGACATCGCAGATACCACTATTCTCATAATGCGCAATGTTCATTTTGAAGTACTGGTCAGGTATTCCCAGTCGCCAAATCAGAAGTGAGGCTGGCACTTAGTAGAAATTTATAGTGTACCATTTGTTCTGCCCAAACCCTCATTAAAATCAGTGTGGTGCTCAAGTATACAAGTACATACAAGGGGAAGGTGTTTGCAATTAGATTTAAATGTTCTATTTTGTTATAGCAAAACCCCGAGACTTACCTTCACTGGAGGGTGCGATGGCACTATCATCCCATTCTAGATTAGTGGAGGTGACAGAGTTGTACGAATTGAGTGAGAGGCTGTCAGAGCCATGCACAGAATTGGGCAAACGGTCTTCAAAGTCTAGCAAGTGCTGTGGCTTATAATACTCAGGCATGTATGGCGCCAGGTCAAGGTAGGGAACATCCTAGAATCAGAAGAACAAACAGAAATTGCATGATGAGCGGACAGTGGCAATAATCTAAAACAAAAATCTTAGTGTTTTTGTGAAGATCAAATTCAAATACAAAAACAATTTTCTTGCACTCCAAAGCACTGGTTCTCCAGAATGAATAGCATAAGGTACTTTTTACTTGGGGATAATTTGCTAACATTTCACATTTAAAAACGAGCAGCATTACAGACTATCAGTATATATATTGATATGAAACAGAAGGCATTTCAGTTCATTGTACACAGTCTGTGGAAAGCCCACGTATAATCACTGACACCATGTGACACAATGAACCTACTTTTACTCTGAACAAATTTCATAATTTATGCTGGCTATTAATGCCTGCTTCCTAGGCAGCTACGAGTAAAGTTATACTTGCTTTGAATCACTGAATTTAAGCAGCAAGGTTAAAGCCGTTCTTCATAAACGTGCTTCTAGGTTGAAAACAGCTCTGTGAAACTCTACATCAGGAGTCATCTGGAGCAAACAAAGTCTTAGTGCAACCAGGAACTGGCAGATCTTTTACAAGTGCATGCATCTATTATACATTTCCAATCATGACAAAGAAGGAGGCCTTTCAGCCCAATGCACTCTGTGCTGCCTTTTTACAATTACCCCCAACTCCCCTGCTGCTTCCTCATAGCCCTAAAAAAAATTACAGCAAGAAAAACATTTCCTTGCTTAATAGTCACTGACTTCATTCACTTGTTCGCCCCATAAATGTCCAAGTTAACGATTTACATTATTCCTTTCAGTGCTTTAAAGGAGACATTTTTCTTACCAGCTCCAACTCAAATCGGATGAATTCCAGACCAGAAACAAGTGTGAGAAAGAGGGTCAGGTGATCATGACTACAGACAAGGGCATTCCTTAGGATTTGGAAGAAACAAAACAGTAAGATATCACAGATCAACAAGACCATTATCCTCTATCTAAAAAGGGTATTTACATATTCTTTCAAGTACAGTGGAGTTTATAAGCAGACTGAATAAGCTACATTTAGGGCAGTACCCATAATGTTTGATTTACAACAATATACTAGTTGGGAAGGTAGTAATAGTATAAATTTTGCGACTGGCAATGGATATTTACAGGTATGCTTCTTCAAAAATCTTTAAAGGTGGACTAAGAAGGTGCTTGGCAAAATGAGGAATTGCCAAGATGCTTCACTTCACATTGAATGACAGTACAGAGCAACCACTATTATTAGGATCACTTAATCAGTATAATTTTGTTTTGCTATTCAAATTAAAATGCTATGAATCTGATGTCAATAGAATATTTTGTTTGACTTTAAGATGATTATTTCTAACAACCCTTTGGTATTTCTAACTGGCGATTCTGAACAAAGAGCCTTTTAACTTCCTCTTCAAAAGCCTGCCTGACTTTGTAGCCTTCAGAGCACCTGACAACTGAAGTAGAATGCCTGCTAGAGCCCCAACCAAATGCCTGGCACTAGACATCTCAACACAACATTGGCACTGGGGAACATGCTTGCGGAACCTTCAAGTTAGACTTGGCCCAGGATCTGCGAGAAAACACTTTTGAGTAGTGATTTTATGGACGGGAGGAAGAAAGATACATAAAGATTAAATGGTTAAATTATGTTTTAAATCCTGTGTATTTGGTTTAATGTTTATAATTATTTAAAAGTTCAATTGCTTTTCAATAATTAATTTCATAGTTTGATGTTTAATATTTTTAAGGATTCTTCTGAATACCAAGGACATTCAGAAACTTCAAAAAAACTTGACAGCTTTACAGATGGTAAAGTTGGGGCTATGGCTTTGCCATCTATCATAGCTTTTCTTGCAGTTCTGGGATGCAACATGTTCTGTTTTGCTGAGGTGACAGGATAATGACGTGCAAGATCTTGCTGCCACAGAGGCCCTTGCCAAACATGTCTTGGAAGCTTTTGTCCAGCAGATTCAGCCTTATGGATGAGAATCTGGTAAGTGCTGATTACAGCTTTGAGCACAGAGTTTTCTGCAAGTTTTGGGCCTTAATATTCCACAAGGTAAAAATTATAGAAACAGTATATATACAGTTAACAGGGCAACTCTAGTTTCAATGCCTTGAAACAGCTGCTTAGGGTATTAACCCACAGTGGAAAAATGTGCACTATCCATCCATTCTCATCAGAATAATTGCTGTAAGTGTGGTTATCGTTCCAAACTGCATATATTTAAAAGTTCTTTCCTAACCAGATCTCTCAAATACTGACTGGAGCTTAAGAGACAACACTGATGAGCACACCTTCACACACACTTATCTCCTACCCTGTGGCATAATTTGGTGATCCCCAATGATGTACATTGTACCTTTCAGACAGGTAACAATGATATGACTTTCCCTTCTTGCTGTGACCCCATCTTCGTGTTATCCCCCGAAACACTATGCTCTTAATTCTAGACTTTCCTCAAAAGAAGAAATTTTCAAAATTTTTCATAGCAAGCCTGATAGGCAAAAATGGCCTACTTTTCCTCTGAATTTTTAATCATGTGTTCTCTGCTGAGCTCTTGCATCTGTACTTTTTTTAATCTGATGAACTGTCGATAATCCATTCCAGAGTCAACAGCTGTAGGTTTTGATAATTCCACTTGCTCAGACTGAGATGGACTTACTTGAAGTAATACTTATGAAGCAGGGTCTGATTTTCCCAGAATAACCTTAAATAGCTCTCTAATGAATTCTCATTTAATGCGAGATACAGCCAGGCTCGACCTGAGAGGAAAAATAGACAATGTGAAAGATACAAAAATGGAATTAGCTGGGTCTGCATTAGGATTACTGCAATGAGGCGTATTTAAAAAAAAACATCCACAGTTCCTCTTTCTAATCTGCTATGAAGATACCGTGTGTACGCTGCTTAACAACAGGACCATACATGGTTGTGACAGCTTCACGATGGAGTAGTCATAAGATGACAAGAGGATGAAAAATGACTAGAAAAAAACTATAACCAAGGAGATACAAGAAGTTTAATTTAAAAATTAATGCTACAAACTCAAATTTATGATGTAGATTAGATCTATAGTTAGAGCACAATACTCACTACGACCGAGATTTGTGGCAACATGCCGCAACACCTCAATCTGATTCACTGCTTCACTGCGTGTAAAGTGCACAACCAACACCCAATATCCAGAGGAAATATCCTGCAAACTGAATGGAGATAGAATAAGATAACCAAGAGCATCCCACAACATACTAAAAATGTCATTCTAGTTGGAATACCTGAATTACTATATGGAAGAGTAATTGTCAAGTTTGTATAAACATACAATGAGAGCAAATTGGACCTGCATACCTTGTGCATTGTTCAAATTGTAGAGGTTTATCTAAACGTACAATGAGAGCAGACTGGATTTGCATACCTTGTGCATTGTTCAAATTGTAGAGTTATCAGCTAGAATGTGCAAATGTTAGAACTCAACCCCGAGTGCAAGCAGTAAGCAGTACTCACTGGAAATAACTGTATTAATTCACTGATCAATAATGAAAGATCAGAGGCATCAACAATAACATCAACTTCAAAGAAAAAAAAAGCTGAAAGTAGGAACTCCCATTGAGGAAAACAAAATGAACCCAATTTGAAAAGTGCACTGGATATGCAGGTCTAGTTTTCTCTCATTGTGTTTATATAGAACAATACAGCACAATACAGGCCCTTTGTCCCACCATATAAACCTGGCAATTATTTTTCCATGTAGTCATATAATAAGTCAGGAACACTAACCACATAAAAGATTATCTATTGTTAGTATGTTTTAATTGGGTATGTTGCTAGTGAAAATTCAGAATGTAGTTATGACAATGCAGATTGTAATCACTGCATTCCTGCAAAATTGAGTTACTTTGTGTGATGTTTTCCCGAGGGTTACACTCCATTCCATTTTAGTATCCATCAACTAATACCGAAAGGTCAACTTGGAGTAGAGTTTTATAGGACAAGGGCAAGCTTCAATTTAGCAAATGTCTATTGGAAAATTGCATTCACTGAAGAGATGGCATCCAATGAAAATTTGTCCTACAAGAGAAGGAAATGATGCAACTTGCACATGGATTCAATGTGTATGGGACATAGAGGTTTGCATTCAATGTTAAACTTTCCTCGGCATAATCAGAGATGAAAGTTAAAGGTTGCAATTTCCACCGAAGGACTATAAAATCTCAAATGCAAGAATCAGGAGAAATAGAACCAAGGCCTGCTAGCAGAAATAACAAAAACATAGCTATGATAGATGACTAAATGATGTTAACGTGCAACAAACAAGGTGTTTAAGTCATCACATAATATGTTTTTATTTCTCTTATTTTGTTACATTTCTGGGCATTAATTATTTTTGGCAGGATCTTTCTAAAGATAATGCACAGCTGGAGCCAAGGCATGAAGAAACTATGCATTAATGTAAGCCAATGATTTCAACTGTATTTACCTCCTTGTTTTGTTCGGTAAAGCTATATATAGATAAGGATCTAATCATCTGCTGAAGTGATCAATTCCTGGCTGAATTTCAAATGGAAAGGGAACTATATTCAGGATGACCTCACTGTAGTTCAATTCTTTTTGTACCATTAAATCGATATTTATGTTAAAGTAATGTGGAGATTTCAGTAGTCAAAACTTCACACAAGTTTTACATTATGGATGTGGATACTGGTTCTGGACTTTTAAAAAAAACACTTAGCATTATGTTACTAAATACGTTATTATGACAGCAAACATCACACACAAAGGCACATTCCAGCTTCTAGAAAGTGTGAATTTGGTCACATGAATGGTCTCAGGCACAGTGCAGAAGAGAAATCAGAATAAAGCTCAACTCAACTGTAATCTTACCCAAAGATTGCACGTAAGAAATGATCAACTATTTTGGTATGTACTTAGCACTGTGACAAGATCCTACTAAGTCCTATTAAGTTCTTCCTTACCCATAGAGCAGGGCATGGTCCAGGTGTTCACACAGCCTTTGTAGAACCTTGTCATGGTTTCGAATTGCTGGCGTTTCATCTTCACAGGCAGCAAAGTAACCCTGGAGCTGTGGTGGGAATTAAGAAGAATACTGAGGACACATCATTCCACACAACACAAAAATTGAGGACAGCCAGTGCTTTCATGATAACTTAAAATGGGCTGATCATCAACTCTTAATAATGGAAGATTTGGAAAAGGTGTTAAATTTGAACCCTTTGAAATTTAGTGACACACTTCTAACTTTTTTTTATTCCAAAAGGACTCAATAATCTACAACAAGCAACTACTTCACTTTATTCAGAGAACCAGAACCACAAGAATAACAGCCTATTTGCAAATACAGGCTAATCTTCACAAATCCTTGAAAAGATTATTTCAGGGAGTGAGTGGTATAGAGAAGCAGTTTTATGGTGATGATGGAAGCAAGTTGTTTTTTTAATTCATGGGAATGATTCAATTTAGAAAATATTTGAAAATATATATATTTGAATAGGACATGTGGTAAATGGGGATAAACATGCCATTCTTGGAGGGAGGAACAAAAGCCAGTGATTTGGGACTTAAAAGTGGTGCATTCCACTACTAAGTTTTCTCTCACGTCTGGTTCTACTGTAGATAAATTAAATGCAATGATTATTTGACAACTCCACCTTCATTTTTCCACAAATCAGATATACCTTGGTTTTCTTTGATCTAGTGGTTTCTGCTGAACTCAGAAGAACATCTTATTTAATCTTACAAATTTATCACCAGCTAAGCCACTACCGATTGCAGACAAGCATATCTGACACTAAATTCCCACAATGCAATATTAACATTCATATTGATATGTGCAAAATTCTGCCAGGCACCAACATTTTTATGAATCATCTAATTCTTCTGCCACGTTTAGACAAGAGGCAGTGACTCACTGCCTCTTGCAAAATGATGACAATCATGTGACACATAATGAAAAGTACCCATTCAATAAATTCAGTGACCCCCTCCTGATCAACACACAGATTTCTCTATCAATTTTATAACACAGGTAAATCCAAATCAAAGAGCAACAACTTGCCAATACTAAATCTTCCTTATAAACTACTTTACATGATTCACCTTTCTACAAATCTCTATTTGAAACTGCAATGAATTAGAGAGTGTCAAAGGCTAGAACAGCAGGGATCAGAATGTACACAACTCAGCCAAGGAATGGCAGATGTCTTTCCCAGACAATTCCAGATGATGACTTGCATGTCATGTGTGCTGTTTCACTGACTAAACATCATGCAGAGACCAGCTGGAATCACCACATAACCATTTTCAAAATGGAGTTTATTTCATTAGAGTAATTGTTCCAAGGGGCAGTTCTACCCTTTGTGCAGTTACTAAGGTTTTGCATAGGTATTACATAATGAGAAGTACCCATTCAATAAATTCAGTGACCCCCTCCTGATCAACACACAGGTTTCTCCATCAATTTTATAACACAGGTAAATCCAAATCAAAGAGCAACAACATGGAAATACTAAATCTTCCTTATAAACTACCTTACATGATTCACCTTTCTACAAATCTCTATTTGAAACTGCAATGAATTAGAGAGTTTCAAAGGCTGGAACAGCAGGGATTGGAATGCTCACAACTCAGAGATTACATCAGTACTTAAGATAATTATTAACCAGTTTGGACTATTTCCAGAACAGAGTTCTCAGCACAATACTACGGGGCTCCCCCAAGTTCTCAAAGAGCAGAGCAATGCATGATTGTCCTTTCAGTTACTTGAAACCCAGCCCAAGAACTCCTAAAAGTAAAGTGCAGTTTCAATGAGAGCTGGAATTGGGTTTTGTTTGCCAAATCTATACACAGGTCATACTTCAACTCCAAGCCAAATGCTTTTGGTAGAGTAACTGTTAAAGTTTTGAGCTTACATCAGACAAACCAATTCATTTGGTTGCTAGTAAAGTCTCAAATGAACAAGTAACATTCAAAAACACTTTACACTGCCTCATGGTTTAGGGGCATACTGACTGCATCAAAAAAAGGCCATGTGATAGTGCTCTGTCACGAACCAGCAACAAAAGAAACACACTGAGCATGATTCAGTGTTAAAAACTATTTTATTAATCACTACTTATGATAATACGTAAAATAAAAGTAAAAAAATGTTAGTATGTTAGAATTCAAAAATGTTAAACCTTGAACGTTAACCCCAAAACTAAACTCGTCGTGTGTGTGTGTGTGACAAAGTCCAAAACTCCCAGTTCCGGAATGGTTCTTAAAGTTCAGTTCCACAAGCCATAAGGTGAAACATGAGCAAGGGCTTCTTCAACAACCACCGTTGTCAGAAGATAAGATGTAGACGTAGAGAAACATAGAGAGAGTAAATACGAAATCCAAATGTTCCATGATGGAACCCAAACGACACTTCAGTGTTTACTCGGTAGTGACTGCCTCCCCCTGAAAAGCATCCGAACCGTGGTCGTCCACACACAAATACCTGTTTCCTTCTACAGGTCAGCAACAAAGTGAACTCCACCGGATTACTTCCAACTTCCATACATGGATTTCAGTGGCAAACACAGTTATTGTTTCTCATCCATCGATAGAGAAAACAAGCAGGCTGGTGTCTCTCTCCCTTCTCTCTCTCTCTCCTTCTTCTTCTAACCTCTTCAACAACGTCATTACGTCCTTTATCTTCTATTGACGTAAGCACGCCCCACACACACATACTTATCTTATCTTAAATACACTTATATACATATACATATCTTACATATATATATATATATATATATATATATATATATATATATATATATATATACATACATACATATCTTATATACACTCTCTATCTTAAAGGGACTTTCACTGAGTCCGTAACAGCTCCTAGATATAAATTAGCTATACTGAAATTAAACAAGTGACAATGCCAAATGCAATCATCAATTATGATTAAGCACATGCTGCAAAGATCAACAAAGTGGTGGCAGAATGGGACATGGGCGTTGTTGGCAGATCACCAATTAGTAGTCATTCATAATTGCCCAAAGGTTTGGGAGGGTGTGCCTCCTTAATTATTGCAAATGCGTATTGGGAAGTTACTCTCACACTCGGTTAGGTAGGAAGTTCCAGGGTTTTGACCCAGTAACAGTAGAGGAGTGCAAGATATTTCTAAGTCAAGATTGTGTGCGCCCTGGAGAATGGTTTTCCCTCATGCAGTTACTCCCCAAGTCCTTCTAGGTGGTAGAGGTACTGACTCAGGTGCTGCAGAAGGCTTGGTGTGTATTTTATAGATGGAATGTATTACTACCATGGTGCATGCCTGTGGTAGAGGGGAGAAAATGCTTGGGTAAGGAGGGGTGCGGAAGGGGGTGTCAGGTAACCAGTCATGTGAGCCATTTTGTCCTGGATCATATTAAGCTTCTTGAGTGTATTTGAGAAGAACTTTTTCAGACAAGTAGTCAGTATTCAATCATGCTCCTGAACTGTGCCTTGTGGAAATCAGATGTTGGATTAGTTGTAGCAAAACACCCAGTCTCTAATACGCTCACACAGCCACAGCAACTATGTTGCATGCAAGTTTCTGGTCAATAGTAATTGCCAGGATACTAACGATGGGGGAATTCAACAATGGTAATGCCAAAAGGGTGCCACTGTATAATATTCATGTGGAACAAACATTACCCACATCTGAATATTTACCAGATTCTGGTGTTTCCTAAATGCATGTGACTTAACATAGCCTTCTTATTCGCTGGCAGCACAAAGCAACGAGTCTCTCATTGACATCAAGGCCAGAAACGTGACATTGGCTTCTCCTGTGCAGTACTTTGTCCACAGATGCTGGCAAAGGCCATGTTTTCATGACTGCCAGGTTGCACAAGGTAAAGCAAGCCACCAAGAATTGTGGAACATTCCTGGAGTGAGGCTCCACAGCAGTTCAGTAGTTGAAATCATTGCTTCAGCACACTGATGTATGTTTGATGAAGTAGCTGCATGCCCCTCATTATAAAATCATTTTGCTATGGTTCACAAAACCCAGCATACAGATATCCCTGGTCCCCAAGAAACCTCTAGTCAGTTTGACATGGTGGCTGGTAAATAGAGGGCAAAGCTAAGTGGCACAAGACAGAGGGACTGTGAGAGTGCTTGGATGTCTGATTTGCAACATTATGCTCTAAGGTGGAGTCTTCAGGAGTGAGTACACTGGTTCACTGTTGTACCCTTGGGAAATCCTGTAGTGCTGGCTTGCTCCCATGCATGTACTGTTTGTTGTTTTCTGTGGAAGGAGGAGATGAATTCACCCCCCTTGAGTAGAGAGCCTTCTGATGCAGCAGTGAGCTGCATACCAGGTCAAGTTGCCAATAATGGCAGCAAACAGTCTGGAATACCCGAGAAACATATAAAGGCAGGACATTTACAGCTGTACAGCAGTTGACACAACCCTATGACTACAGCATATGGCAGAAGCACATGTCAGATTTTGGGATAGAGAAGTGGAGAATTGGTGCACATATCGTGACTATTGACAAACACCCTTTCTGAATACATCTTCCTGGACCACTCTATCGCACTCCTCTTGGTTCTACTGGCAATCATGTTGATAGGTCCAAAACACCCACTTGTGCCAAGATAGGCAGATGGTTTAAGTAGATAACACGAGAAGGTAAACTCAATCCCAGCCACAAGTGCACCCTTTAAACAGGTCAAACTGCTTTCCCTCACTTGTAATAATCACAAATCTTTCAAACATATCTAATTCAAACACAGTCATCAAATTTGCAAGTCATTGAGGCTTTAAATAACACAGATGGTCTGAGTGTTCCTTCTGCTGTTAATTGCCAAATTTTCAGTGCCATTGGCTCAACTGAGAGTCAAAATATCATCGGGTGTAGTCCCATGTCATCAACTGTCTACACTGCATACTTTTGATGTGTGCTATCCAATTTGCCAAGGTGCCAGAGTGCACTAAAATAGTATGCTAGCAGTATGCAGATTCAATTGAAGGCAAGCCCACAAACTTTACCAAAGAATTCCCAATGTCATGGGAAATCTTTGGTAAAGGTTATGGGTTTGCTTTCAATTTAATTTCCATACTGCTAGCACACGATTTTAGTGAACTCTGGCACCTTGGCAAATTGTATAGCACACATCAAATATTTTGCATGCCTGATATCTTTCTCATCTAATACAGAACAGAACAGATGAGAGTGTAGATTTGAAGCAACCAGTTATGAAAAATGTAACTTCCTGTGTGTGGTCCTTGCTGACAATTCATAAGCAAGAAAGTACTTTTCTCCTACATACAATCGGTGGAAACTTCCCAAAGAATATTCAATCAGGCAGCAAAAGACAGAAAATCAGTTGGTACTTTCAGAAGACCAAAAGCACTTTAAACAGCAGGTCCTGGCTCAGGTACCAAAATATAAACCACATTTTATTACTTAAAAAAATGCAAAATATAGCCAATGCTGGAAATGTACCAGATATAGATTCACTGATGACACCACTGCCGTTGGTAGAATCTCAGATGGTGATGAGGTGGTGTACAGGAGTGAGATAGATCGGCTGGTTGAGTGGTGTTGCAACAACAACATTTTACTCAACATCAGCAAGAGCAAGGAACTGATCATGAACTTCAGGAAGGGGAAGTCGGGGGAAGACACACCAATCCTCTGAGGGGTCAGTGGTGGAAAGGGTGAGCAGTTTCAAGTTCCTGGGTGTCAACATCTCAGAGAATCTATCCTGGGCCCAAAACTCTACTTCATTAGGAGTTTGAGGAGATTTGGTAGGTCACCAAAGACTCTTGCAAATTTCTATAGATGTACGATGGAGAGCGTTCTAACTGTTTGCATCACAGCCTGGTATAGAGCCTCCAATGCTTAGGATCATAAGAGGCTGCAGAGAGTTATAAACTCAGCCAGTGGCATCATGGACACAACCCTCCCCACCATCAAGGGCATCTTCAAGAGACTCCATCATTAAGGACCCTCACCATCCAGGACATGCCCTCTTCTCATTACTACCATCAGTGAGGAGGTACAGGAGCCTGAAGGTCCAAACTCAATGATTCAGGACCAGCTTCTTCCCTCCACCATCAGATTTCTGAGTGATCCATGAACACTACCTCACTATTCCATTTTTTTTGCACTATTTATTTATTTTTGTCATTTATGATGTTTATGTCTTTGCACTGTACTCCTGCTGCAAAACAATGAATTTCACCTGATATGTCAGTGATAGTAAATCTGATTCTACTACAGTTAAGAGATCAGGCAGCACCTCTGGAAAAGGAACCCTGGTCCACTTTATCACCAATGCCCCCTCTCTCTTCATACACTAGCTCCCTTCTAAGCGCAGGATATGCAATATGCTTTCACTCAAACAGACCTTCCATGTGCAACTGTGATATACTCTTACTTCTTCAAACGTAGTATTTGCTGCTCACAATGTAGTCTCACTGATGTGGTGCTGGCTTTGCCCATTCAGCCTGCAAGTATGACCGGGAACTTCCGCTTGCTTGTTGTCTCCATTCCTAGCCATTACTCGTATTGTAACCTCATCTTACGTTGTTTTAAGGGAAGCTCAAGAAACAACTTGTCTTTCAATGAAGTGCTATGCAACCTTCCAAACACAACAGTATGTTCAACAATTTCCCATCATAATTACTGTTTCAATTTTTTGGACAATGAGTGCTGATAACGATTCCAATTTTATCATTTACAGCTCCCCTAGAATCACCTTTTGTTCTATTCTTGCCCTTTTCCCAGCCCTTTACCTTGCACCATCATCCCATGCATTATTTCATCATTCTTATCTTAGCACAGACATTATCTTTTGCCCCATCCTGACCCCTTTGTTTCTATTTGCCTAAGATCTGTTACACTGTTACATATCCACCCTTTGTTCCAGTTCTGATGAATAGATATTGGTATAAAACTTTAACTGTTTCTTTCCATATCAAAGTATTTTCAGTGTTTTGTTTTTAAATCACTTTTTCTATTAAATTAAAATGACTGGGGCCTGATCTAGAATTTCTAGCACCATCCATAATTTTTGAAACACTTTACTGGGTCCAAATAATATTTCATAAGCATCAGACAACACCCACTGCTAAGTGTCCCACGTGGGCCAGCACACATTTCTGAAATTCCACACTTAGTCAATGCAGGACCCAAGTGGAACACAGACGTCGATCAAAAGCCTTCTACTGTATATGTCATAGGCAGGCAATCCAAAACATTTCCAATGTCATTTGTATGTTTGGATCCCTATACAAACACATACCACAACCACCAATATTCTGTCTACAATTCTATATAGACTACAAGTCCACTTACAATGAATTAAAATAAAAATACAAAAATGCTGGAAATTTGAAATAAAAAGAAAAAAAATCCTGGAAAACACAAAACAGATCCATCAATATTTAAACCTGGAAACTCACTGTAGTTTCTCAGACCAGCTGCACACTTCCAACATTTTTCATTTCATTATTGACAAGTTCCAATTATATTCAAGATCTATCTTAATGTTACTAGGAATGGTTTATAAAGACTAAATCATTGAACACCTCTAGATATTTCACTCCACAGAGATACTGAAGGTATCTCAATCCCTGGACTAGTAGTGCAGGGAAAATTGTGCAGAGAGCATACCCACGCAATATTCCCATCAGTTTCTAAATAAATTCCCGACAGGGCTATAGGCAAAAACAAGCAGAATCACTAGTTCTAGAGCAAGGCAAGGGGATAGGGAAGCAGATTATCTTCACTAGCTTCCCAGGTCTCAAACCTGGGAATCTGCCCAGTGCTGGGTTAAACCTGGTATGAATAAAGCAATCTCCATTCAAATGGATGGAAGACATTGGCTACTGGGTGAAAGATAAATAGTATTTTTTTAATTAAGTTAATGTCAATGTTTTAAATTAATTTTTAGTGTGAGAATTTTTTTACAAAAATAGTTTTCATAATCTAAAAGAAAATTTTCTTTACAGCAACACTTTAAAAAAAATTTGTCCCAAAAAACAGTGAACGTCAATGTCATTTAAAAGATATTCACATGCATTCAACATACCCGATCACCCTGACTGTTTGGGTTGGAAATGGGGATAGTACAGAGACCCACTTGCTGTCAAAGTGGCTCAATGAATCCAGTAGGACTGTTAAGTCAGTTCTTTGCTCATCTTAGCCATCAACAGAGCCCGAGGCCATGTTGGAAAACAAAATGTTGTATGTGAACAAGATGGCCAGCAGTTTCTGGACAACAAAAGATTTGCTCTATTACAGAATACGGTTGTAAATACTTTGTAATTTTTGGTATCCTATTTAAAACCTAAATGCAATGCAAGAGCGGCAATATAGATTCACTGGAATATTACAAAGGACAAGGGACTGCACTGAAAACAAAACAGACAAAAGAAAGCAGCCATCAAGCAGGAGGTACGGGAACCAGAAGACCCACACCTCAAGGTTCAACAACAGCTTCTTCCCCACTGCCATCAGGTGCTTGAACTGACCTGAAAGGCACTAATTCTACCTTGGACTATATTTCCCCATAAACAAAATAACATTAGTGCAGGTTATTTCATTGTGTAAGTTATGTATAATTAATGTTAATTTAAGTTTATATAATTTATGTTTGTTATGCTTGCAATGTACTGTGCTGCTGCTGCAAAAAGCTAATTTTCATGGCATTTATACCCTGGAGATGTATGCCCATGGCAATAAACTTGAACTTGAGAAGTTATAGAATTTTTCTATACACGAATTAAAGGGTGACAGCAAACTTCAAGGTTAAGAGAACACAAAAGAAAACTCTTACTACTAATCAACGAAACAGCAATGAGGGTGTACAATTGGATTCAAAGGAGCATTAAAATAACTTTGTTACAGAAAACGACAGAACATAAAATTCTCAGAAACAGCACAATGCAGCAGAGACACAAGAAACTGCAGATGCTGGAATCTGGAGCAATACACAAAGCGCTGGAGGAACTCAATGGGTCAGACAGCATCTACGAAAGGAAATGGACAGTTGATGTTTCAAGTCAAGACCTTTCATCCGGACTGATGAAGTGTCTCGACCCGAAACGTCAACTGTCCGCTTCCCTCCATAGAAGCTGCCTGATCCACTGAGTTCCTCCAGCACTTTGTGCATTACAATACAGGGGAATCCATTAATTCTTTAGAGGAATTTAACATTTGATTGAAGACGAATTTGAAAGTTTTGTTGAATGGGATTAGATCAAATAGCTTGAGTGGAAATAAACACTGATATAGAATTAGGTGAGTCAACTTGCATGTTTCTATGCTGAAACATTTTATAATTTTCCCCTCGTACTTACCAATTATAGATCTTTCAAGCCATATAGTCTTGATATTCTACATACTGACTGGCTAACTGCAAGTGGCTGATGTGCAATGGTGACTGCACGTTTTAAAGATGTACACACAGATCTCTTCTGTTCGTTAGAAATGGAGTGGAAGCAAGTCATCCTCAATCCTGATGGATTGCCCAAGTAGAGTCATCATTTTTAATTACATCTAGTTATACAACTGCTTTAGGATCAGCGTCCTCTTGTTCATGATATTCTGAAATCTATGAGTCCTACCACCCTCAAATCAAACTTCATTGAATTCCAAATTATTAAACTATAGTTGCCAAGTGTTTATTGCATGTACATATTTCTTACTCAAATGGAATGGTTAAAATATTGTAAAAACCTACAAAATTAATGAGTCCACCTTAGCAAGAACAGATTCCCTCTATATAGAAAAGATTGCTATTTGTTAAATTCTGAGTTGATTTTGTTTTAATTACTGCATTTTTGGAGGTCATTCACCATTCACTCACCAACACCTGACAATTCAAGCTATTAAAAGGTCAGAAACATTCCTCCTCAAAGCAGTATCACATTTTCTCCTTGAAAACAAGAATAGTTTCTGTATCAATGTTGTAGGAAATCAAATTAATTCATGACTGAATTTACTTGGGGAATACACACAATGTTCCAGATCCTCTTTGTTCCATCTGCTCTGTCAATTGCAGTGCCTGAACAGTTCTTAAACAACTTGTTCCAGTCTAGGTGCTGGCTCATTTTGCAATTCCTCAAGAGTTGTTCTCCATTGTTGTTATTGGAAATAAAAGTTAACTGTCTCTCAAAACATGGACCCTGCTATCTAGGTCAATAAACTTACTTTGTAGATGTGGGCTGGATTGAGAGTAAAGTTTCATTTGCACTCTCTTACTGACCAAGAAGCAAACCTAGATCCCTATTAGCTTCTGAACTTAAATGACAAGTTGGTAAAGGCTGGGCTTTGGACAACAATGTTGATCAAATATAAAATCACCACTAGAAATAAAGAACAAATGGGTATTGTGGATATCAAGGGCATCTTTCATCCTTACAGACAAGACCCAGGGTCAGCCTTTGAGTCAGCCGATATTTTTCCAGATTTCCATGCTGAATAGCAGTCTTGGAGGTCAATTACATTCAAATAACAACCAATGATATTTTCTCTCAAAAAAGTTAAAGGCAAGCATTTAAATAGAGAAATCAATTCACCACTGGAGGCCAGCCATCACAGTAACACAAAGTTCATTGCATGTTTAAACTAAGAATTTTTGACATCAGTGGTCATTGATCTCTTGCACTTGTTCAAGTCTAATTGTTCAATATCTGATCTGAAGAGCTTGATGTAGCAAAATAGAGGTCTTTTTATCTTGCACTTAAACCAGCAATAACCCATCTGTGACAATGTAAATGGAGCTTTACTCTCTATATAGGCCACACTTATTGACTTTGAAATTCCAGGGAATGATGCACAGGATCTCTACTTTCCGTCTAACCTGTGCTGTCCCTGACCTGGGATTGCTTGAAGCTGACACAATATGTTTTAAATAGAAACCCTTCCATTCTCCAGCAGTATTATTATTCATAGAACATTACACAAAAATGTACCAGCAAGCTTAAGTCGCAAGATAACTGTGAAAGCATGACTGAAAGCACTCCATGCTCCAGCACTCTCAGCCTTCATTTCAAAGATGTTAATAAAAATGTTAAAGAGCTCCACAGGCAGTTTAGAATGGTTTAAAAAAATCCTTACAACCTATTGACAGTTTGTTGGGATTAACACAATATGACCACTACAAAGTAGAAACAATAAAGCAGCATCAATGAGTGGTACTCTAGTACTTTGTGCTAACTCAAGCAAAAACATTTTTTTCGAAAGTCTATATAATAGTGAAATGATATTGTTAAAACCGATGTAGCTAAACAGTATTGTTTGAACTACATGGGCCTGTACAAGTGAATAGCATTGTTCAATTTCTTGACACGATAAAAGCTTCTCCTGCCATACGTCGTCTCTGGCCATACAACCTAACACCACAACAACGATATGCCACCTTAAATCTACTGAATAAACAGAAGTTGTGCCTTTTGTATTGTAATGAGGAACAGTTAAACCCACTTTGTCAATAGAAGCTTGTATCTGAGACAACTTTATGCATTGTGACGTGAAAATTCTAATGGTAATGTCATCTCTAATATGATGCCATCACCAGACACATCTTTTCCTTCTCTCTTTTCAGCATTCCAGAGGGACTGTTCCCTCCTCAACACTCTGATCCACTCTTCTATCTCCACCAATAGCCACTCTCCTCTTTATGGTACCTTCCCCTGTAATCACAGAAAGTGCCACACTGGCCCTTATACCTCCTCCAAATGACCCAAACACTCCTTTCAAGCAAAACTGCAATTTACTTGTACTTCTTTCAGTTTAATATGCTGTATTTGACTTATGATGTGGTCTCCTCCACACTAGGAAAATCAAATGTAGATCAGATGATCCTTTTGCAGGTCATCTCCATTCAATTTGCAAGTGTAACTCTGTACTTCCAGTTGTCCATCCCTTCAATTCTCTATCCCACTCCAACCTTTGATTTCTCCTTAGACTCTCACCAACTTTTACCGATGCACCATAGAAAGCATCCTATCTGGATGTATCACGGCTTGGTACGGCAACTGCTCTGCGCAGGACTGCAAGAAACTGCAGAGAGTTGTGGACACAGCCCAGCACATCACAGACACCAGCCTCTCCTCCTTGGGCTCTCTCTTTACTTCTCACTGCCTTGGTGAAGCAGCCAGCATAATCAAAGACCCCACCCACCTGGGACATTCTCTCTTCTCTCCTCTTCCATTGGGTAGAGGATACAGGAGCCTGAGGGCACATACCACCAGACTTAAGGACAGCTTCTACCCCACTGTGATAAGACTACTGAACGGTTCCCTTATACAATGAGATGGACTATGACTTCATGATCTACCTTGTTTTGACCTTGCACTTTATTGCACTGCACTCTCTCTGTAGCTGTGACACTTTACTCTGTACTGTTATTGTTTTTACCTGTACTACCTCAATGCACTCTGTACTAACTCAATGTAACTGCACTGTGTAATGAATTGACTTGTTCAACTGGTATGCAAGACAAGTTTTTCCACTGTACCTCGGTACAAGTGACAATAATAAACCAATACCAAAACAGATCTCAACACAAGCTTGAGGAATCTTCCAATATTCAGGCCTGAATAAAGAATTCAACCATCAGCCATACGAGTCTTGTGATTACATTTCCACCAGTTTTCCTATTCCTCTCTTGTTTCAGATTTCATTCATATCCTCCTATCTGCATCTCCTCCATTAGCCTCTTTCAACCAGCACCACCATCACTCATATCATTCAGTCCTTCCTGGTCTCTACTTTATTAAAGACCTTCCATTTTGTTCACTCTGCCATTTTCCCCATCTCACCCCTGATTTTTCTCTGCAACTTGTTTCATTTCTAACTTCATTAGAAACAGGAGCTGGAGTACATCATTTTACAACATCTGGCCACTCTGATTTTGGTCTCACAGTCCTTTCCCACTCTCGTGCCATGCCCCTCAACTGCCTTATAGTTCAAATGTTTGTCAACCTCTGCCTTCAATACCTCTGGGATCAAGAATGGCAAAAATTCACAATCCTCTGAGAGGAGAAATTCCTCCAACTGAAATTGGCCACCCATTATTCTGAAACTATGCCCTTTAGATTTAGGGGAACTAGCTTCTCAGCACCCAGCTTGCCATTGGCCAAAAATGTGAACTGTTTCTCTCTTCACAGATGCCGACTGTCCTGCTGAATGTTTCCAGCGTTTTTTTTAAACTTTGGGGGTGTCTAACTAGTGAGGACCACTTTACAATTCTGACAGTGCTTAAAGGAGAATTTTCTAACAATTGGTCAGCATTTCCCAGCCTGCTCAGGAATCAGAAGAGGCAGCATTTTTTTCCAGTGAAAAGCTGCTGTAGGCACTCATGGAATTAAAAAAACAGGAAAGGACCATTCAGCCCATCAAGACCTGCCTCCCTGCCAATAACAGATTCTCTCCCAGTTATTATTCAGCTCCAATGGGAAAATGGCCAAGATCTGAAAAACAGTGGAGCCCTCCCAAGTGAAAATTAATGCCGACTGCTGCCCGGCCCCGCACTCTGCACAGCTCCCGGCCAGGCAGTGGTACCTCGGCCTTACCAGCGGCACACGACCCGGGCTAACTCTCCCGGCTTGACTGCCAAAGATTCCGCCCTGGCCACTCACCTGCTTCACCGACAGCGAGATGTTCTCCAGAATCCGGTCCTTCACTTTCAGAGTCTCCATCCTTGAGGCCGACGCATCGTCACCGCCACTCGTTCACCACAGCCGGCGCCGCGCGTCCTCACCGCACGCTCCCGATGGACGCCGCCGCCGCGCGGCCTCACCGCACGCTCCCGATGGACGCCGCCGCCGCGCGTCCTCGCCGCACGCTCCCGATGGACGCCGCCGCGCGTCCTCACCGCACGTCCTCGCCGCACGCTCCCGATGGACAGCACCGCCCACAAGCTTATGGGAAGTGACGCCACTAAACCCGGGCCGAAAACCTCGACCGTTCCATAACAAGGATCACATGGGCGGGGCTTATTGCCCTCATGGGCGGGGTTTATTGCCCTCGTCATCCACACGTGACCGAAGACCTTCCCGGGCGGGGCTTGATCTGCCATTCATTCCCAGTTGCTCTGCATTGGCGGGAATTGTAACGCAAACAAACCAGCGGGTGAAATTAACCCATTGATGAGCGTCCCGTTTATTTCTCTGAACACCAGATGGTGCAATCGAGCTATCCAAAAATCACTCCAACGAGTTTTAATAATAATTCACGGAGTTTCCGACAATTCCTGGTTTTACGGAGATAGAACAGGCAAGTGGAGTGAAATGAATCATTGCACTTGCAAATGGGCCGAATGGTCTTTTGCACCGTGCGATTTCTCTTTCACTGTGCGCAGTGGTTACTGGATCTGAGGTTCCTGCAGAAGTCAATGAATATAATTTCGTAACCGGGACCCTATCTTAATGTTTAGCTCCATTATTTCGCCCCGAGGCCAAATGTATCACCCAGTAGAATCTGACCCCCAAGTATCAACGCAAAGAAAACTTAAAACTATGGAAACACATAGCAAGTCGAGTAATATCTTTGGGACGAGAAACAGAGTTAACACCTTAGGAAGAAGACCCTTTGTCAGAACTGGGAAAGAGAGAAAGGTTAGTTTTAAGTTGCCACTTCAGTTTTAAGTTGCCTTTCTGCAAGTTAGTTTCTATTGAAGGGGGTTCAACGTGAAACATTGTCGCTGTTTCGCTTTCCGAGGATGCAGCCTGACCTGCTGAGTGTTTCCAGCATTTTCTGCTTTTGTTTCAGATTTTCGGCATCTGTGGTTTTTAAAATTTTTTTATTGCCAATGCAAATCACATACCAAGTATGCACCTTAAATGAATAGTTCAGCTACTTACTGGGCCAAGTCACAGATCAACCAGGAGAATACCAACATTTTCATTTATTGTTCAGCTTTGCCATGGGTTCTCGCCTCCTACAAGGGGCAAGTGTCCCCACAAAAAATTCTTCAAAGAGAAAGAATGCAAGTATATAAGTCAGAGGAGCAGGCCATTTGTCCCCTGGACCTATACCACCTTCATGGCTGATCTTTTCCCTCAAATCCCACTTTCCTGTGCAACCCCCATGTCCCTTGATTCCTTTATTATCTGGTAACCTTCAGGTCTCCGTTTTGAATGCAAACAATGACTGAGCATCAGGTAGGGAATTCCAAAGACTCATCATCCTCTAAGTGAAGAAAATTCTTCTCCTCTCAGTCCTAAATGGTCTGCCCCTTATGAGACCATGACTCGCAAACATAGATCAGTACAGCACAGGAACAAGCCGTTCTGGCCACCATGTCTGTGCCGACCACGATACCAAGTTAAGCTAATCCCATCTGCGTGCACATGATCCATATTCCTGCCTGTTCACGTGCCTGTCTAAATACCTCTTAAACATCACGGTTGTATCTGCTTCCACCACTTCCCCTAGAGGCCTGTTCCAGGCCTGTGTAAAACACTGGTGTCACACGTCTTCTTTAAATTTTCCCCCTCTCACCTTAAAGCGAAGGCTTCTAGCACTTGTTCTAACTGGCTATACCACTGAGTTTCACATCATGAACACTCAAACAATCATGCTAAAAGTGGTCCCTTTATTATGCACTTTACTTGAGTACAAGGTTGAAGCTGTCTTACTAAATTTATATAGGACCTGGTGAGACCATACCCTGAAGTACTTTGTTTAATTATCATGGGCCTAGTTTTAGACATTTCAGCCCAGGTGAAACATCCTCTCCTCATCAACCTGTCAATCCGTCTAGGGATTTTATACATTTCATCAAAGTCTTCTGAACTCTAGACAAGGGAGGCCTCTCCTCGTATGACAGAGACATTTTCATAGGAACCAATCTGGTAAATATTCATTTCACTTGCTCAATTCCTTCTTTAGGTAAGCCGGCCAAAATTGGAGAGTTCAATGTTCACCCCAGCCCCCCATCACCTTGTTCCTTTCCCCCTTCTCTCCTCTCCTCCACCCAATCCGTCTGCCCATCATCCACACTTGCACTCCACAGCTTTATACCGGCTATCTCCCCTCTATCTTTCAGTCCAGATCAAGGATCTCCACCCGAAACGGTGACTGTCCATTTTCCTCTGCAGGTTCTGCCTGATCCTCTGAGTTCCTCCTGCAGTTTGGTTCTTTGACCAATGAGGGAAGCAGGGCTGAATGTTGCTGAGTGAGAAAAGCCAAAACAGAAAATGCTGGAAACCATCAGCAGATCAGGCATCACCTGTGGAAAGAACACAGTTAATGCTTTATGTTGAAGGCTTTCCATCTGACAGAGGGTCTTCAACCTGAAATGTTAACTGTTTCTCTTTCCATGTATGCTGCCTAATTTGCTGGATGAATCCAGCGTTTTCTGTTTTTGCTGCTCAGTGAAATTCAGTGATGGGGCTTTCAGGATATAGATACAGATTTCTTTATTAGTCACATGTACATTGAAATACACAGTGAAATACATCTTTTTGCATAGAGTGTTCTGGGGCCAGCCCCCAAGTGTCACCACGCTTCCAGTGCCAACAAAGCGTGCCCACAACTTCCTAACCCGTACGTTTGGAATGTGGGAGGAAACTGGAGCACCAGGAGGAAACCCACGCGGACACACGGGGAGAACGTGCAAACTCCTTACAGACAGTGGCCGGAATTGAACCCCGATCGCTGGCGCTGTAACAGCGTTACGCTAACCTCTACATTGCTGAGGAGCGCATAATAGAGCTCAAAGTATAACTCGGAGTGGAATTTATGAAATGTGTCCAAGAAAGCTTCCTTTATCAATATAGAGAGAGAACTACCAGAGAGGGTGCAACACTGAACCTGGGAACTGAGGTCGGGCAATTGGCAGAAGTGCCTGTTGGTGAGCACATTGGGTCCAGCGACCATAATTCTGTTAGTCTTAAAATAGTTATGAAGAAAGATACGACCGGTTCACAGGTTAACATCCTGAACTGGGCCAGAGCAAATTTTGGAGCCATCAGTTAAGATCTTGAGCGATCTATGTTAGAACAAATCAACCAGTGGTTGAGAGGCCTGGCAGCACCGTAGTGCAGCTGTTAGTGTAACACTATTACAGCGCCAGCAACCTGGGTTCAATTCTCACCACTATCTGTCAGGAGTTTGCCCGTTCTCCCCGTGTCTGTGTGGGTTTCCTCCAGGTGCTCCGGTTTCCTCCCACAATCCAAAGACATACGGGTTAGGAGCTGTGGGCATGCTGTGTTGGCGCTGGAAGAATGGCGACACTTGCGGGCTGCCCCCAGCACATTCTCAGTAACGCAAAAAGATGCATTTCACTGTGTGTTTCGATGTACATGTGACTAATAAATAAATATCTTATCTTTTCTTGGGTGAGATTGTTTGAAGGGAAAAGAGCGTCTGCCGAGTGGGAGGCCTTTAAAAGTGTGATATCGAGTGTTCAGGGCCTGCATGTTCCTTTTAGGGTGAAGGGCAAGGCTGGCGGGTTTCGGGAAACCTGGTTGCTGTGAGATAGTAAGGATCTGGTTAAGAAAAAGAGGGAGGCATATACTGCGCATAAGCATTTGGGAACTAGTGAATCTCTTGATGATTACAAGAAGTGTCAGAGTGCACTTAAGAGAGGTTAGGAGGGCAAAAAGGGGATATGAGAAGGATCTGGCAGGCAAGGTGAGGCAAAATCCCAACAGATTATATAGGTATATTAAGAGTAAAAGGGCAACTAGGGAGACAATAGGTCCTCTTTGACCAGCATGGCTGTCTGTGTGTGGAACCAAAGGAAGTGGGTGACATTTTTAATGAATATTTCTCTTCAGCTTTTACTGTGGAGAAAACGATGGAAGCTAAAGAAATGGGGGAAATGAGTGGTGATGTCTTGGACCACATATGAATTAGCAGGGAGGAGGTACTGGAGGCTTTAAAGTGTATTACGGTGGATAAATCCCCAGGGCCTGACCTGGTGCATTCTCGGACCTTGTGGGAAGCTGGAGAAGAAATTGCGGAGGCCCTTGCGGAGGTTTTTGCTTCATCTCTGGCCACAGATGAGGTTCCGGAAGACTGGAGAGTGGCTGATGTGGAACCATTGTTTAAAAAGGGTAGCAAAGGGTAGTTGGGAAATTCCTGCAAGGGCCGCCGCAATTCCCTCTCTAGCTTCCCTCAAGGTCCGAGAGATTTAACAGGAACCTGGGGAGCAACTTTTTCACCCAGGGGGTGGTCAGTATATGGAATAAGCTGCCAAAGGAAGTGGTTGAAGCAAGTACATTAACAACATTTAAAAGGTACTTGGACAGGTACATGGATAGGAAAGGTTTGGAGGGATATGGGCAAATAAAACTAGCTTAGATGGGAATCACGGTCCGCATGGACCATTTGGGCCAAAGGGCCTGTATCCTTGCTGTATGACTCTATAACTTCATGTTTGTGGTGAAGCTCATGATACCTGCGGATGATAATCAGTAACAGGTAGGGGGTTCAGTCTGTAATCTCCACTCCAGAAACGAGGTCACCCCAGTTTCAGTGTGCAGTTGATGTCTGTGCATGTGCACACATGGACCCTGGCCTGCGAGTCATTGTTGACACTTCACTGAAGTGTTCGAGAGGATGGGCCGCACACGAAACATCTGGAAAACAAAATTCCTGTACCGACGTGCCACCCCACACACTGCACTGCCAACCTCCCCACATCCCCAGTCCCCACAACCACAGGAAACGGGCATCACTTTCCACATCTCATGAAGACCGACGCCAGTGATAAAACTCGCCTCCCTCCTCCAGTGTCCCAGCTCAGTCCTCGGCCAACTGAGGAAGAGGGTGTTCACAAACCGAGATCACGTACCCAGAACCGAATGTCATGGCTTAATCCCTGTGCCCTCTCCCAGGCCAGGGCCAGTGTCCCCACCATGGAGGCTCTGGTCACACCCAACCTGGACGGTGGACCACATCATCCACATGTCGGACTCCAGGCTCCCTAAGCCAATTCTCTTCTCTGAGCTCCATCACAGCACGATGTTACTGAGGAGACAGAGGAAACACTCTGTGTGCATTCTCGAAGGCTCCTTGAGAGTACATAACGTCTCCACTGGTTCATGGGAACCCCTGGCCTGTGACCACTTGAAACAGAGAAGGAGCATCTGGGAAGGCACGGATTCCTTATGTCTCCGTGGAAACCAGGTGCAAACAGTGGACAGAGGGCACACATCCTGAACCATACCCCCACACCTGGCCCATCCAGCACCTCCTGCCCCACCTGTGTTGGAGTCTACAGATCCCACGCAGATTTTCAACCACCTTACAACCCACAGAAATGGAGTTGAAGCAAGTTATCCCTGAGCCGAGGGACTACCTAAGAAGATAAATAACATTGTGTAACGTTACTAGGCAACACTGTACACTCGTCAGGAATAGACACAATATTTGACCTTCCATTAACTTGATAAACTGGCTGTTGCGGTCAGTTCCATGTATTTATAGGACTGGAGGTCTAGTAACTGTGCTCTCAGTAATATTTTTTGTTACAATTTTTTATTTACAGCATGGTAACAGGCACTTCCGGCCCAACGAGTCCACACTGCCCATTTTAAACCCAATTTGCCTACCCGTACATCTTTGCAATGTGGGAGGAAACCAGAGCACCCGGAGGAAACCCACGCAGACACAGGAGAACGTACAAACTCCTTACGGACAGCGACGGGAATCGAACCCCGATCACTGGCGCTGTAATAGCATCGCGCTAACCGCTACGCTACTGTGCCGCCCCAATATATCCCAGCTTGGTTCTGGATTAATTTACAATGCAATAGGAAAAAAGAGATAGGTCTTAATGATGTAATTGAAGATGGCCTTATCCAAGTTATGTGTGTGCACAACACTAGCATATAAATTCTACATAGGCTTCGCTGTTCAGCTAATAAATATACTTCCAGCCTGGCATTCAGATGTAAGGCTAAATTCAGTATTGCCAGCACAAGGTTGTGTAGGTCAGAGGATATGTGCCTCTGCGCTGCGCTGCCCTTGGATGCCGGCAGTGCTGAGTGACAGCATCCTTGAGAGACAAGGAAAATTCCGCTCCTGATTCCCTTGCCTTGTGCTAGTTAGCTACTATTGTCCTATTCCTGACCTTCGTCCAAGGATTCCTGCTGGAAAGTTGGCCTACATGGATATTAGGTGAGGAGAGGATTAAACCCATGACTGAAGACCTTACAAGGACAGAAAGTGCAGTCTTTCAAGTACTGTACGAACTCCTGGAACCCTCCTCACTGAGAGGGCATGTTGGGAATGTGTTGGTAACTCTCTATCAATATTCACTGGAAAATCACGCTGTGGACATCTGTGAGTAGTTTTCTAAGTCACCTTACATAAACTAACTATAGACATTTATTAAATCTATACAACATTATAGTGAAACAAATGCATCCATTGTTCTCCTAAAAAGGATACTCATGAAACTAAGAGCGATGCTTTTTAGTTTTGAGTAACAAAGAAAACCCATCAACCTCCCAGATGTATACGTTTCATTAAAATTGGCTTAGAAACTGTTCAGTGCAGGCACATTAAAATGATAATGCATGAGGACGATAACATTTGGATTCCCTGCTGCAGTACCTTGTTATGCACCATTCCCAAGATGTCATTTGCAGTGGTTCAGGCTACACACAACTTCATGTGCACCAAGTTCTTCCCTTCGCTATTGCAAGACTCGTGTAGGTGTTGGTTCACTGGTCATGGGCTGGACGGGGACCACAATGGAGTGAGGCATGGGGAAGTCAGAGCTATACTTGGGGTGTGAGAGAAGTCTGGGAGCTCCACTTGGAGGCTGAGCCCGACGGTTGGGTTTGGGCTGTGGTGATGGAGTCCTGTGAAGTTTGGGCCAGAGTCATGATTGGTTGCTGCAGCTGGGATTGGTGTTGGGATTGTGATCAAACCAGGGTCAGCCAGGGGCTGAAAGCAGACCACAGTGAAGGACTGGCGGTTGGAATGGGAGCAAGGGGTAACTTGTTAATTTAAAGGGGACCTACTGTAGGTAGTTCCAGTTGGCAGGCTTCACAGGCTAGGACATGGTCAGGGTCAGGCTGGTCCAATCAAGTTGATCTGACGCAGGACACACATGCATTGTGAGGACGGGCTTTTGGGTGAGTCACCAGTGTCACTCATGGGCCTTGCGTGTACCAAAGAATATCACACAAATGGCATCCAGTTGAACACTGAATGCTGCTGTACAGGTCCAGGTGAGTTGTGCATCGGTGCATTGTAAGCACCGAGGGACGGCAACAACACGTGCATCAAGTATCTGCGGCAAGTTGATAAAATTCTGTTGTGTGGCTCTCAGACAGATGCACCACATCATAACATTTCTAAGCCACCTACTTTGATCACAGGATATTATGTAACACTAGCATCAACTGCTTTCCTTTGGCAAGCCTTTCATTTGAATGGTATATCACATGACATGTATTGACACAAAACTGCTAATGCTGTATCATGCTTCACTTCCTCCAAGCTTATCTAGGTTCAGTAGTTTTCCATCATTTGTCTAACATGAGAACAGTGCATGCACTCTATAGGAATCACAGACTGATTTTAACTGTTCACTGTCAACAGAGCTGTTAAAAGTGGGTAACCCTAGCATTGTGATTTTAATTCTCTGCTTTTTGTGCCCTGTTCCTGATCCCCGTTCCCCCATCCTGTGTTCCTGAACCTGTTCCTGATCCCTGTTCCTGAACTTGTTCCTGAACCTGTTCCTGCTCCCTGTTCCCCTGTCCTGTGTTCCTGATCCCTGTTCCTGAACCTGCTCCTGATCCCTGTTCCTAAAGCTGTTTCTGATTCCCTTTTCCCTTGTCCTGTGTTCCTGATCCCTCTTCCTGAACCTGTTCCTGATCCCTGTTCTCCTGTCCTGTGTTCCTGATCTCTGTTCCTGTTCTCGGTTCCCCTGTCCCATGTAGTTGAACTTGTTCCTGATCCCTGTTCCTATACCTATTCCTGATCTCTGTTCCCCCAGCCCATGTTCCTGGACCCTGTTCCTGATCCCAGTGCCTATCCTATGTTCCCGAACCGTGTTCTTGCTCCTGTTCCTGATCCCTGTTCCGTGTTTCTGAGCCCTGTACAAGATGGCAAGGCTGGGAAATAGAAGGCTGTCATATTTAACAGCTGACCTTCAGAGTAATGTTTGTGTAGTGTTTTTGGTTCAGCACCTGGCCACACTTGCAGACCAGCTGGTTGCTGGGCGAGGGAGCCAAGACAGAACCATCGACAACTGAGACGGGGGAGAGACTGAGAGATTGGGGCATTGGAGGGGAGTAGAAAGAGGCCACGGTCATCAGGAGAGAAAACCAAGAGGCTTCCCTGAGGACAATCTCTCCCGCACAAGGACTATTACCTTCCCATGTCAGCAACTCCTGCCACTTCTTCTATTCCAGGTTACCTGAGTCCTGGCAACTCAGTAGGCTGTAGGTAAATTTAAATCAGGTTCCCAATTGCACTCTGAGACCCTGAGTTTAATATATTGAGTCCTCCCTCCCTAGAGAGAGATAATAGCATGACTTAAACTCTATGCCATAAAATTGGTAGCGAATATGTATTTGGTGAGTGAAGGAGAGCTTTCCCATTGTAAAACCTTTAATATCCCACCTGGACCCTCTCCTGCCCCCAGTGGGTGTTGCTTTTGAGGCCACCATTACCAGGGCCCACCACCATCTCCCTTTCTCCCCACTTTTGTTTGAATGTGTCTCCTGAGACAAAAGACTGGCCCCTCCGTTATGCCCCTGTCTCTTTACTAGATTCCAGGAACACAGCTGATAATGTTAAAATAACGCAAGGAATAAGTGAGTCAGGATCCAAAAATAGCTCTCAACACTGACAAAGACAAGTGCTGGACACACACAAGGAGGATGGAATTTAAAATGGTGTCAGACAGCAGAAAGGGGCACCAGCCAGAGCGGGTTGATAAATCATTTTTAATGAACTACTTGGATTGACATTTTCTCTAAATTCACAATTTGCACAGATCTATCTCCTTGTGCTGCACAACTGCTCGTGTATCTGCAAACTTAATATTAAACACCTCTGAGTTTTAGTTGACTGGCTAATGTTTCTCAAGGAGACGAATGAAGTAGCCGTAATATTTCAATGAGGAGTCCCAGATAATAAACATCAGAAGAAAATCATTTCTGATACATTTTTCATTGTTACTGGCTTGAGACAATGCTGTTCCTAAATAGGCAGCAGTCACATCATCCCCCTTAACCAGCTCAGAGTTTCAGAACGACCTCAGTGAGTGCGATGAATGTTGTTTGGAGGTGACACAGCCGTGTCGTGGGCTGCCCCACTGCACTGTTTCCCTCCCCCTCTCCAAATCCGAAACAAGTGTTGTTTATGAAAGTAACAAAAGTCATCAGCTAGTTGATAGTACACAGGAAAAAAAATTCAGCTGCCAACACTGTCATCATGTTTTGCCATTGTCGTACTGTTGAAGCTGAAGATGGTGGAACATCCGATCTTTTACAAAGGAACTCCCATTTTGGCCTCACATATCTCTGGTATCTCTCTCTCCTGTTGACTCAATCTTACTCTTTTTTTCTATCCCTACTCATTCTTTTTGAGAAACCTTCCACTCCTCCCATGACTAGCTTTTTAAAGATATTTACTTCCAATTAAAGCTGAGTTTACCACAAGGATTATATTTCCCATATCTTCCCCTTTGATCTCTTCTTCAAAGACCAATAAATTAAGTCAAAGAATGACCTTCCTTGTTAAAGTCTGTGCTGATAACTCTTTTTTTTCTGGTTTATTGATATTTTGCCATTACACCTTTGATTCAGGATCCCATGATCTTTCTTACCATCTACATTAAACTAATTGGTCTATGGTCCCCTGTACTCAATCTTTCTCCCTTTATTGGAGCCATATTAACTATCTACTAAACCTCCAGCATTATTTCCTTTCTATGTGTAACATTGCTTGTGCTATCCCTGTTATAATTTCTTTTATAAATGTGGATGGAGCTCACAGTTCCAAGGATCCTACCCCTTTCAAACCTGAGTAGTTTTTCTGTGTTGATGTTATTTTATCTTTTCTGATTGCAGCTTCTAATGGTACATCATCATGTTAGTCTTCTTGGCAAGTAACCAGGCGACTTATTATTAAATATTTCTGCTGTTTTGTTGTCATTACTTATGTGTTTGTCAAGATCCTTAATTATCCTACACTTGCCTCGATTTTTCTTCTCTTTTAAATTGTGTGTCTTTTTTTATGTTCTTGGATAATTTCCTCTTTGTCTTCTCAAATTGTTCTTGAACTTCTGTATTCCTTTTTAGTACCTTTAATGCATTTAATAAATGCCTTTCTTTTTTTTTGTTTAAGTCCTGTTTTCATTATTGAGGTTTTGTTTCACTTGTTTGATAATGGGGTACTGTATCCATGGATCCTCATTTATAACCTTGCACACTAGTCTTCCATTCCTTTCCTTTGTTAGGTATACTTTCTTGGAACATTTATTGTCCTGACTAGTATTTCCTTTTGCTGATTTACTCTTTGCTTCTTTCCAAAAGTGCTCCAGTTCCTCAGTTATTGCCAGCGACCGGTCTAAATGAGAATGAGAATTAGCTCATGTTCAGCAGATGGATTGCAGCCGCTTTCTGGGCCACAGCTCTGGTTCATTTTTCTTCATACTTAAGCCCAGATAGCCACTGCTGGTTGGCTGTTTTACCATGGAGGGCATCACAGTGACAGTGAACAAGGGCTGGTTGATGTTTCTTCATCTAGGTCAGTGATTAATTAGGGACCAAAGCTGCTAACCTAGCTGCCTCAGTGACGTTGAGTCCCATGCTGTGAGTTTTGGTTCTGCATGGTTTAATGTTCTGCCAATTGTGACGGTGACTTCAGCCACTGAGACGCATGTGGGCTGCTCTGCCAACCATCATTGCTTTGCTAAATGTTTATATGAGGACTGAATGATTGGTTAGTGTTACTGCTGTTGGAAGGGTCAGTGAGAGGCAAGTGCACTTGGAGATCCAGATGCAGTCAGAAATGAGCTTACTTGTTCAACAATTTTCAGATGGCCTGACATGAAAGGTTTAAGATCTGGCTTCAGTTTTTGAACACTTGATGTTCCAGTGCAGACAGGATTTGATGTTTTCTGGGGCTGACTCAGGGATGAAACACGGACCTTTCTCCATGTGGTGAGAGTGCTGTCCATGGTCTGGCCTGCACCCCAACACATTGCTTAGCCATTGGCTTCTCAGACTGCCCATAAAATTGTCAGGTATCAAAGAACAGCCTTAAATAGAGATGTGGATTTAAATAGATTTGTACCTTCTAGCCTTGCCAGGGAGTGGGAGCGGGAGCATTATTCGAGTAAGAGGCCCTCTGATACATCTAAGCCACAGTTCTTGCTAAATACTCAATAATACTGAAACAAACTGAAATTTTAGTGAAATAATGAGACAAAGTTATCCACAAGTCAATAACCTACGTCCTGGAGTGGAGTCTATGGAAGGGCAATGATGTGAAGCTGAGTCACAAGGATGTGTGAAGGGGTAGGAGATTATAGTAAGCAATAGAATAGAACTGGAAAAAAGTGGAAGCATTAAGAAGCTGATGAAAACTTTGAAGCCATGTGATGGTCCTCAGTACTCTTGTCGCATGGGCCTGTGTACTGATACAGGATGGTAACAGCTAAACTCTATCTAAATTTTGGTGCCCTTCCTTTTGTTGCCTCTGCTTGAGGTTGTATCACCCTCCCTCCTCTGATCCCCCACCCCTCTGACAACAACGTTACCTCTTTGTGACTGCTCCCAGCTAGAGCTGCAGCTTCAGCTTAGACATGCAGGAGCACAAAGGGATCAAGGAAAGGGACAATACAAAGCTGGGTATTGCCCCTTCTTAAGAATCAGGAAAACACGTTATTCTAAAGCAATAGAAGTCAGTGCCTCTGACCATCCTTCGTAGCGTCATGGTAATAAGCTGCTGAATACCTTCTCCAGAAGAGTAAAGACTAAACTTTATAAGATAACAATTCCACAAATTAAGACATATTTATTAAGGAGTGTATTTATTAAGTCACAAATACAGTGGAATTCTGTTGGATACAAAGGGAAGGAAAAAACTTTTATGTAAATGTAACACCGACACTGGCATTGATCATAAACGATGAAAGTATTCAGAGTGGGATAAAAATCAGTTTCCTAGAATTTCTTTACTAAAATGTTATGTCTGTACTGTGTAAAGGTGCAAGTGCAAATGTAGTTTCAGTTTCAGTTTCAATGGTAACCACGATTGATCAACACTGTTCTGTTAGATGATTATATGTATAATTATCCTCTTGTGTACAGTGGAGTCCAATATCTACTTCCATGACTGACTTTGCTGAAGGTAGAGAACAAGAACATTCTCAATAGGAAGCCAAGACTTAGCACTGAATTTATGACTCTTCCCTTTACAACACCGTCTTAGGTAGACCAAAGATGTACACAGAGAACAGTACTATTTGCACTAATTAGTATGCTGAACAACCTGTTGTGAAGTGAAACTGCAGCTTGATTCTGGCATCATATTTGATCAAGTTAATTGTGTGTGTAGGAGAGGTAATTGCACATTCCCAGGAAACTTACATTGACTAATAACAAATGTCTCAGTTGTAAGAGACTGAAAGGCTGTAGGCCCTGTAACATTTCTACATCTCTTCAAGGGAATTCATGACAATTCCTTACATTCTCAATGAGGATAATTGGAATTCCTTTCAGGAAGGACTTTGAATCAGAAGAAGGACCGGTGTTTCGATGCAAAGGAAAGCCCAGTAGAATGGCCTGAGACTGTTTCTAAAATGGAGAGAGATTAGTCTTTGCTAACAGGTGGGTGAATATGCTGAGGTCAGTGAAATAGAATGTTGGGCTGTGAGTATAATTGGTAGACAATACACCCACAAGCATAGACACTTGTGGCTAGAAGCAAATTTTCCCCTGGATGTTTGATAATTCTTTAAATGAGGTGTAGACGATACCAGCAGCGAAAAAGTAATTTTCCTTAATAAACTTGATCATTATAAAGGGTATCACCTGTGAGCAAAATGAATGGAAATCATGCTTTATATATTTAGAAGGAAGACTGTTAATGTTCTTGCTGTTTTGTTTGCTGAATGATACGGACAGGATAAAGGCAGAATAGGAATTTAAGGCACACAAGAAAGTAATATGACATAATTTAAATGAATTTAGGCAGATTTTTTATACTTAAAACTTATGAAATAATCAGTAGACACTGGGCCAAAAGCATTGGGATATTCACAATGGAGCTGGCTGCTACAAGTTAGAGGAAAGCTAGGGGAATACAGAAAAAAAAACTTGCATTTAAAAACACTTTTGTAACCTCAGGATATCTGAAGCATGTCACTGCTGATGATATTTTTAAACGCAGGCATTGTTGTAATGTAAAGAAATGTAGCAGTTAATTGGCACACACTGAAGTCCCAAAGACATCAGTGAGGTAAACAACCAGTTATCTACTTTTGTGGTTGTGATAGCTGAAGAATAAACATGGGCCTCAATACCCACAGACCTATCTGCTTTCTTCAAAGGGGGGTCTTTTAAGAATTAAAAGGGTCTCAATTCAATTCTCTTAATACTAAAACTGTGGAGTGATGCTTGGATCCACGGCCATTTGAGGCAAGGTCAAATGTGTTTTTTTCATCATAGTAACATATTTTGTTAAGTATCTTGAATCTATGGGGTGCAATCAGTTAACTTTGCCATTGTCAGAGATGAACAGAAACTGGTTCTAATATAAATGTCTTTACAAGTATAGAATTGCTCTTATGATCCGTGATCTTTATGGATTTTCTGGGCATAATGAAATCAATGTTTAAAGGGATGGCACCAGTTTGGTTGTCATGAGCTCATTTTAATCTCCACCAAGCCATCTTCACCACCAACACCATCGTAGGGGGCTGTAGTTATCATTTCACAGAGTTAGCACCATATTTGATCTAATTTTTAAAGATTTCTAAGCATTTTTAATGTTAGAGGAACTGGAGTACTGTGCTCATGTGCTAAGACTACTTAAGGGGAGAGTTGAACAATACCTTTTGGGCATTATATAGAATTTTTTATTTTAGTCTATAGTAAAAGGACATTATTGGATGTAATAACCTTTTCACATTCCTGAAGAGCCATATATCCTTATATTTCAGAACAATTCCTTTGGAGTACCATTAGCAATGTACACTCTCTTTTACGCTTGTCTAAGTCACAGAAATTAAATTCTTGTTAAATAATGAAGTAATTATTGCAAATCTATATACAAGATCACATAAACAGGAAATCTAGACCTACGAACAGACCTGAAAAGAGTTGCTATCTATGTTACTGATCTTTATATCTTACAGTAAAAGTCCATTCACACACACAGAACATTCATTATCTCCATTATCACTGCATGTAATGAACCTATCTGTTGTGTGGAATAAGAAAGCATTCAAATGCATCTGTCACTAAATTGCAAATCATAGATGAGCAATGGAAGCATAATATAAATGGAATTACTAAATAATTTGGCAGAAGTGTCAATTATCCCATTTCACAGGCTTTGCTCAACGTTTCCATGATTAAAAGAGTTGAGATGATATCTTACAATAATATATTGGCAGGAAGCAGTGATAAACACCAGCACACGCTGCATTCTGTATTACTGATACACTACTACCAGCATTATCAAACACCACTCTGCATTACAATAAAGCAGCGTTCAGCACTCTTTTCTCAGATCTTAATCTCAGTTCTGAAAGTCTGTTGCACATGCTCGGTGTGCTTGGCTGGATGCCTCTTTGCTTTAATCGTCAGCGTCCCATCATCACCCAAGGCGGACGTCACAGAGGTGGGGTCCACATCATCTGGTAGCTGACATTTGTGAGTGAATGTATTCATTACAGTTCCATCTGCAGCAAGCTGAAAATGAAAGACAATTACTCTGCATTTGTACAGGTGATAGGTCTGAGCATGTGGAAAACAAAGGATTCCTTTCATTGGACAAGGGCATGTGTATTAGCAGGGCTACAGATTTGAATTGTTGCACTTTTTGGGAGCATGAGAGGCAACAATCTTGAAGAAATTATCACTGATATTTAATGATATCACATCAAAGGCGCAAAGGTCCTTAACATTTTAATTGTTTTTGTCTTGAGATAGAAATGGTCAAATGGAATGATCAATTCCTCGTCCCACCTTTATCTTGTCCTGGCATGTTAGGGAGGGGCAAGGAGGATCATGCTTGGATTCCTAATGCTGGAGGGAGAATGTTGTTTCTTAAGCACTCTGGGTACATCCACTAGTAGTTGCATTTTTGGTCCGACTGATTTTCTGCTGTTTGATGATGACAAATTGAAAGTTGTCAGCTGTGCATGCTCGATATGTCCCAGGCCCAAAATATAATTCTGACAAATAAAGCTTTGTACCAATTATGTTCTCCTTTGATTTTATTTTTGTTTAATTTGTTTTTGGGACTTTTTTGGATACTGGCCAAACTTTATTTATTGACTATTCCTAACTACCTTGCAGTTTGCAAGAAGTAGCCTAGTGGTTGTAGGATTGAACCAGTAACATAGTGCTTGTGTGTTTACCTTCCCATTACGGCAACTCAAGGAAGTGGATGTAATCTGCTATGTATGGGGTAGTCCCCAAATATTACTGTGGGAGATGCTGGGTTATTGAAGTACCCAGCAAATTCATTCATAACCCTTAGGGGGTAAATCCAGAATGGTTCTGAATTTCAATTATTATCAATTCCCCAAATAATGCACAATAAATGCACAAATCTTGCTAATATTGCTCACATCCCAAGAATAAATATTTAAAATGTGACGAGTATTTATCTAAGAATTATTTCTTTTTACAGATCAGTGGTAGTGTTCTGTAGATGTGGATAAATATAGCAGAATTGGAATCTAATGTGAGTCACAGCAAGATATGGTTGCATGTTTTCTTCCCTGAAGCAAATGCACTTAAGTACACTATAAGCTGCATTTCTAGTGTATTCTAGTGTTTCTAGTGTTTTCTGTTTTTATTGAACCTTTGAGATGAGTTCATTTTCAGGTGTGAAATAATGATTGAGGAACTATAACTGGTTTCTTAAAATATAAAAGCTTATGCTCTATACTCTGCAAAAGTAAAATTCAGTGAGGGACCTCATTCAGGTAAATAGTACATTAACTGTTTGGGCAAGGTAGACCAAAAATTTCAAGGTAGGAATAAATGTAACTTAATGAAAAAAAGTCTGAATTTACAAGGAAATTCTTTACTTGAAGTTTGTTAAATGTTTGAAATAATCTGGCACCAACCTGATAGACACAAAACCACCAGTGATTTCAATAATAGCTGGATGCTACAAATGGTGAGCTGAGCTGCAGCTGATAAATGCCTTTGATGGATTTAATCGGCTTTTGTGGTTACATAAGATCTGAATATTTTCTTTCTGCGTGTGCAGAGAATTGAAGAAATGCATTGGATAATATGCTGAAGATAAAAGCAGACTAAGATAATGGCCTCTTGAGTACAATATTACAGGAATCGTACAAAAGGAGAGACATCAAGTAAGACATTGTGAAGTATCTATAGGCAGCTTACTTAAATTATTCCATATACACTGAGGGAACAGTGAGAATAAATGGGGTTTTAATAGTTGCACCCATGCTATACCAAAACCAACGCATGGAACATGGACCTATGACAAAAGAAAGCAAAATAAACTGAGCACATAAGGGGAGTTTAGTTGGGAATTTCCCTAGGTATCATTGCAGGTGGGAGTGGGCATTGTACTAGGTTCCAAGCTGTTTGCTATATTTACAGGACACTGCTCTGCATAGTTCTACCTTACTTTTTCCACATTTGACACTTCCACTTCCTTGGTCGTGTTTTTACAGAGGCCTCTGGCCAGTATCTTGTGGAATCTTTGGGAGAAAACGATCATTTTGATGAGCTGAGCCAGAATGTGAAGAACAGGGCGGCACGGTAGCGTAGCGGTTAGTGCGATGCTATTACAGCGCCAGCAATCGGGGTTCGATTCCCGTCGCTGTCTGTAAGGAGTTTGTACGTTCTCCCGTATCTGCGTGGGTTTCCTCCGGGTGCTCTGGTTTCCTCCCACATTGCAAAGATGTACGGGTAGGTTAATTTGGGTTTAAAATGGGCGGCGTGGACTCGTTGGGCCGGAACAGCCTGTTACCATACTGTAAATAAAAAAAATTTTTTTAAAATTTTAAAAACATGCAACTCTCTGGGGTAAGGGCTTGGGTTGGGGATGGGGGTTGGTGGACATTAGTGGGAAGCAGCAGGAGCCTCAGTTTATTAATGAAGCACTTTCAAATGCTTAAAAGTGCCACAGTTTTCTGTTATTTTCATGTTAAATGTTAAGCTGAAGAAAAGCTCAAAGAAATAAATTTTAATTAAGAAAATTTTTTGTGGCAATGAATATTTTTATTAGTGCTGGAGCCAGTGATCCTGATCTGAGATGCATTGGCTGAAAGGACGACAGAAGCAAATTCAATCACATAATTCAAAAGAGATATAAATATGTACTTGAAGGCGAAAAGTTCTCAAGGGAAAGAGGAGAAACAGAGGAGTGAGATTAACTGGCCAACTTCTGCAATAAGCACTCTCAGGCACATTGGACCAAATTCCCTCCTTCTGCACTCCATCATTCTGTGATCCCATGAATATTTGGCACTTTTAGAAAGTAAACAATTCCAGCCGAAAATGGCTTCAAATGCAATTGGGATGTGTAATTCTTAGAATAAATTCCCAACATCAAAACTAACTCTGTTGCTGCCATCACAAGTTTGAGATAGAGCATGGCCAGTGTGCAGGAAGCCAGTTATTGTCAGAACTGAGGAGATACAGCGCATCTGTTAATAATTAATTGTGGGATGTGAAAGAGAAAAATACATGCAGCAACAGAATTCTAGATCCGAGGGCAATAATCAAAATCCATTTTGATTCGAAGTTCATGGCAAGGTGAGGTGATAGTGGTGGGGAGGGTGGGGTTAGGGTAGAAAGTGGAGGACGACACTCTGCGCACTTTACTCACATTTTCACTGGAGCATTGGCCATTCAGCAGTGTGAATGTTACTGACCATATGCACAATGACAACCATGTGTCAGACAGTGCTGGGCAGAAGATGAAGCTTTGTGACGGGAGGAGCAATCTAGTTTCTTACAGTTGTTGAGCTTTATGGTAAGCTGTGAAAGTTATGGAATGTGTGTTTAAGAGTTGATCTTTGAGTATCATATTATGTGTGTGATACAATAAGCTGACGTATACAGATGTTCTTAAAGTAAAAGTCTTGGGGCCAGTTAAATAAAGTGGTGTGAGAACCATTGGTACAGCAGCCTATGTATCCTAGAGGTCTGTACTATTGAACCAGCTGAAATTCACTGAAGATTTTCTCCTTATCTAGTGACTTTAATTGTGTCAGAGATCAAGAGCTTGATAATGACGCCTTACCTTCTCAGCATGGACTTCAATCTGATTGTTGGAGGTGGTAACAATAATGTCTTCAGGTGAGAAATCGCTCACATCCACTGTGAATTGGTAGTTGTCTCCCAGGGTCTTTACATTGCCCATGTTTCCTGGGCGGCCTATTTGGGTAAAACACATTGTCCAATCCCATCAGAATTGACTGTATTTGCATAAAATGGATAGGATACAGACTGTGCCTGTTGTGATGGGGTGCAAATTACTGTATTTAGTTGTTTAGTTATTGAGACTTAGTTCCAGGTTCAGTCCTTGATGTATAAGGCATGTAGCCCTGACTTTCAAGTTTGTTGATTACAAGATATATTTTGCAGAATCCAGTGTGGGTCAGGAAACCTCATGCACTAAGAACCAGGAGAGTATCAAATGTTGCTCAATGTTTTCCTTGCGTGGGAAAGATAGAAGGCATTAGAATGAAATGTAATATAAAAAAATAAAATTAGAGAGTGTAATTTAAAAATTAAACATTCCTCAAGTTTCAGTAGGTTTACCCTGAAGTGCCACAATTCACATTGTCAAGAAATGTCCTAATTTCGATTATAACTTACCAGAAACTGCTGGTATTTCCACCATCTTCTGTTTTCATTTCAGATTTCCAGCAACTGCATTATTTTGCTTTTGGTTCCTAAATTCAACCACTGGCATGTATTATTATCCAAACCCAACATGGATGGTGGTTGGCATATTTTCAAATAGGATTATCATATTGAGAGACTAATAGAGAGGGGATAGGGTGGTTCTATATAAGTGTGATGATAAGTTAGCAATCCAGTACCAAATATGTGACTGCTTTTTTCAGCACTATGCTAAACAGCATGAGTCATTAATGCACCCAGACGTGATTAATTTGAAATCAGCAGTGTGACCTTTCCAACCCATTAACATTCCACCTGCAGGCAGATTATAAAGTACGCATGCTTTTCTGATGAAGCAGTAATACATTGCAGTAAGTGAGTAGATGGTCACATTTGGAATATGAGTTATCCAAGTCCAATTCAGAAGCCTTTAATTGGGCGCGCCATCCAACAGAGGATCCAAGTGTCTACAGAGACAAGATGGAGAGAAACAAACCGCAGTCTGATAATTTGCAAAGCAATATTAACCAAAATGGAGGGCAGCCGCATAATGAAGTCTGACCATTCAAGGGCCATTTGTTTGTTTTCTTTTCAATGAAAATCTTTGTTACTTGTTCCTGTTCTTCTTTGCTTTCCAATTGCACATTTATCTTTTCCTTGATTTTTCTTCCAATATGTTCTATATTCTATTTTAAGAATATTTTAAATTTTCTTATCTTCTTTTTGCAGAAGACATTAAAGCATGATACCATCATTGTTGCCAAGCCTCCAGAACCTGTGCGAAGTAGCCATTCATGATCTTGAAATCTTAACATTGAGTATTAGTTGGATATTGAACAGCTGGAGCGTGTCAGAGCTGTTGCTTATCTGACATTCAGGTGCATTGTCTTCAAGCAGGATTGCAGGAAAGAGATAAAGAGCAGAAGTTAGGGCAGATTCCCACCTCCCTCTCCATGCCCATTAATTCCTCAGTGTGATGATCCTGAGGCTACTTGAAATACTATATCAATCATATTGGGACTGGCTAACAGAACAGGTTGATGAAGGAAACTAGGGCCCAAAAGCAAAATACTGCAGATGCTGGAAATCTGAAATAAAAACAGAGAGTGGTGGAAATACTGAGGTCAGATGCTGCCTGGCATTTTCTGCTCTTATTTACAACTGAAATTAGAACAATTCTTGTCACATGACCTAATAATCAACAGACTTGAAAATCAATTACAGGCCTTAAACGTTGGAGATTAAAAAGCAGCGAGATATCATTTACTATGCAACACGTCATGAGTTTTCAAATAACTTCGAGAGTTTCAGATTTTGTTCCAATCGTAAGTTTAAGGTTTTCCGTGGGTACAGATTCAGCAGTTTGAATAGCTTTGTGCAATAATCAGAAGAATTTGCATTCTGCTGTCTTATTAAGTTTTCAAAGATTCTCTCTGACTGAAAAATGCAAAGCTACATAAAAGCACATTTCAGACTTGAATTATCCCCCACACATCTGTAATCTCAAAACAAACTGGCACTACTGACTTAAAATTGGCAAGCTTTTTAAACGTTAGAATGTCGCTGTGAGGTTGAGACAGCAAGGCAAGATTGAAATTGATTCACAAGATCGGGATAATGAAATTAAACCAGGATAGTTGGAAAGTACTGTTAGTTGTAGCTTCCTGCTCATTATATTTAGGAGCTTTTATCCCCCCCGGTCTTCCTTCAATGTACTACACCAATAAGAGACCTTCTACTTTATTTTCTGAAGATGACTAATCTTATATTTACGTCAGCTTGATAGCACCAAGTTAATGCCCATAGATCTTTTTTTGGTCATGTCTAGGTGGCTTCATTGCTCCCTATAATTAATTTAGACATAACCTGAAACATAACAATCTGTTACAAGATACGAATTTGAACACTTCAACTTTACAAGAAATCTACATTTAATTTTATTTGCCTTGATTTTATATTTTTCCTTTCACAGATATTTTACATCACGAACAGCTATAATCCCATAGGATTACACTCCATGTCACAATCACTCCTCTGGTCTGTGGTCCCTTGATCATTATTTTCCATCTGCAGAATTAAGTCCTTTTATATACACATTTTTTAGGCAACGTAAGATACTTCAAATTTTAAATAACAATGTCAGTTTAAATTACATAGCCAAACAAGCACCCCTTTCCTTTGGTGATCTTGGTATTAGGAAAAGGGTGTGATTGTTTCTTTAGACAGGTGTCACTTGCCTGAATATCCCATTTGCTCATTTCGTGGCCTCAAGAAGCTTCCATGGAGGATTGAGGACTTCTCAAACTCGTCCCCAAAGAGACCCCTTGTTTTATCCATGCACTGATCCAAGCTTGGAGCCGAGGCAGAGGAGGAGGAAGTGGTGTTCTGATGAAAGCAATGCTCAGATCTGAAAGCAGTGGAAGACCTTACACTCATGGAAGGCAGATAAACTTTTAATCACGAATATTAAATTAATCAGTTCCTTTCTAGCAACCCTCAATGATCTGGTAATGCTGGATAAGCTTCTGAAGTCTGAATGTCTTTTGTGCTTCAGTTGTATTCTCCTCTGCTTTTATACAGACTCCTACCAACTAGCCCGACAGCCGATGTTAAAACCTGATGTTAATTTTAGCCCTGGCCACATCAGGCATGCAGTTGTGAAAACTCTAACAGATGAAAGGTTGCCAGAGCTCTACAAACAAATGGAGTGATCCAGGAATATGTCCTCATAGCAAGCATTCCGAAACTGCTCAATGGAGAACCTAAAAAAGCAATTTGATTCCTGGCATTGCAATTCTTGTTAAAGCTACAGCTCTGCTGTCCAGAATCTGCAAAATACTTTATATAGACTTGCAGCATCTGATTGGGAGAATTGCAAAGATTCGAGAAATGTCTGATGTAACCTTTTGAACTTAAGTTACTCTGGAATCAGCCGATAAAGTTGTTAGTACAATGCAATTCAGTTAAAGAGATTATTTAAAGAGATCTGATAAATATTCCACCTGGGAGGTTTCACTTTAAAAGATACTGAAACCTTAATATCACTTCTCTATATTTATAATTCCCAGTACAGTAAAACTCCAATAATCTGCTATCCAACTATTCAGAAATCCCAATGTTCGGCATCTTGCTCACAAGGTGAATTGGCCACACTTCCTTCACGTTCACAAAGCCCCTTGCACTCCATTTCCACTCTCTGGGACCCTGGTTCCCATGCTCCCTTTAAACATAAAGGATTCACTGGAAGATTTATCAAAATACTGTTTAACACCTAACAATGTTGAATGAAAAGCGTGTTGGGATATCAATAGAAATAACGTCAAATAGCCCAGAAAATCTGCCAATCCATCATTGTCAAAGTCCTGAATGTGCCAGATTGTTGGACTTTTACTGTACTTCACAGTACATCATTACTGAAAATAGTCATTGAACGCTTGTCTGCACTTTCAATAGGGTGTTTGATTGTATTTTTAATGAACCGATTCATTCAGAAGCCCATGTTTATATATCTGCACAAATATTTGACATATTGAGAAGAGGAATGCCTCTTTAGAGCTGAAGAAAGGACTAGGTTTCAGGGAGTGCTGACTGATCACAAGAAGGTAATTTTACAGCAGAGTCAGTCTAAGGTTCAATTCTCCCTCAGGGCCAGGAGATGATCCAGGTACACTCAGCTGGCTTTGTGTAACCAGAATGAAAAAAGGTGATCAAAATAACTGGGAATTCTCAGGGTTTTATTCATAGTCTCCAGCAATTATTGTGAACTTACAAGGGTGTATGTGTATGCGCCTGCATTTAGGCCTTCGGAGACTTAGGATCCAGTTGACTAGCTTCCTGGGAAAGTTCCCAGGTGGACTGTCATGATAGGGCTAGCCAGTGGAAGGCAAAGTGTTGAAGCAAATGTTATTATTTGCAGCTTTCCAGCTATTCCACTACTGAACTGCCCTCTCAAGTTGCGAAGTAATGACCCAAGTGTTGGGGGTGGGACTTGTTATGGGCTGTATTGTGAATTATAAGGCTGCTCTGCACAAGCCAATTTTTGGAATAATGTAAAATGGGCTGCAAAATGCTTTTGGCACTTTTTGGTACCTTTGTAAATGAAATTTAACTTCATTAAATTGTATGAGATCAAGGCTAATGACAATCAAGCATGATAACAGGCTGCATTTGAGGACACTGAATTTGGTTTATGTCATTTTGTAGGCTAATCTTTCAACTCAATGTTCCCCTTAATCCTGATGCAGAGTCTCAACCCAAAATGTCGACTTACACATTTTACGTTCGCAGATGCTGATCGACCTGCTGTTCTTGCAGCGTTCTTGTCCCCCAAAGTTTAAATGATTTGTGACAGGTGTGCACTCTTTTTTCATTCATTTTTGGGATCTCGGAATCTGTGACAAAGCCAGTATTTATTACTCATTCCTAATTGCCCCTTGAGAGGGTGGAGCTGAGCCACTGCCTTGAACTTCTGCAGTTCTTCTGCTGAAGGTATTCCTGTGGTGCTGTTGCGGAGGGAGTTCCCAGGACTTAGATCCAGCAACACTGAAGAACTAGCGATATATTTCCAAGTCAGGGTTGTGTGGATCTTACAGGGTAACTTGGAGGTGGTGGTGTTCCCATGACCCTGGAGCCATTCTCCTTGTAGATAGTTGTGGAAGCAGGTTAGGGACATGCTAACTTGGGTGAGTAACTGCAGTGCATTTTATGGATGGTGCACACTGCAGCCACTGTGCGTCGTTGCTGGAGGGAATGTATGGGTGATTGATGAGGTGTCAATCAAGAGGGCTACTTTGTCTTGAGTGGGGTCTAAGAGTTGATGGAGCTGCACTTATCCATGCAAGTGGGGAATATTCCATTAGACTCCTGACTTCTGCTTTGAGAACTAGCTGTTTTTGCCTGCTGTCATTTTAGCTCAGCTTTTCACAATCTTTTTCTTCGTCTTTTTGTTTGTATTTCTGGGTATCTCCCTTCCCATTTCACATTCCACACACAAAGATGCTTAACCCAGATCTTGTCTGCTTCTTTACTGCCACATTGGATCATTCTGGTTCAGCCAATCAGTGGAATTCCCCTTGTTCCACTCCTCCCACCTCCTCTGTTACTTATACTAATGTTTTCCTATTTTTCCCAGTTTTGATGAGGGACCCAAATCTGAAAACTTAACCTCCTTCTCTCTCCACAGATGCTGCCTGATCCACTAAGTGTTTCCAGCATTTTCTATTTTTATTTCAGTTTTCCAACATCAGTAGTTTGTTCAATTTTCACATTGTTGATATGTTTGACACCAAACTCCCAAACCAAACACTTGATTCCGATCTCTGTCATGGAACCAGATTACCAGGCAGACAGAGGAAAAGATTCAATAGCGTGGTCAAAACTCCCTTGAAGAAATGCAACACGCTGATTGACCTCTGGCAACCGCTGGCCCATAACCAGTTAAAATGGAGAAGGAGCTTTCAGGATAGTATCTCAAGAAACTTGGGTCCATGAATATTGATCCCCAGTGTAAGTGGCAGTAGAAGTGGACCATCTCATAGCCTACCTTCTGCTCCATCTGTGGGTGTGTCTGGGGTTCCCACTTTGGCCTTATTGACCACCTCAGACCCACAAACTGGAGTGGAAGTAAGTCATCCTCGATCCTGAGGGACTGCCTAAGAAGTGGAGGAATATACCCATAGCTTTACATATTCCATATTGGAACAGTTGCATTGTTAGTAAGTTCACACATACCTCAAATGTGAAAGTCTTGTCTCATGTTTTTTGAATAAACGTACTTCACTGGATCTTTACAATTGAGGGGGATCACTTAGCCTATTTGCTTCATCATTCCAGAGGTCTAACGTGGTACCCCTTTGTTGCCTCCAATTGTCTCTTAAACGATTTCACGGTCTTCATTTCCACGTCAATTTACTTGTTGTCCAAGGGAGTCTTCTGATTTCCCAAAAGAAGCCTTCCCTGTTCAGGAAAACTGTTCCCTGATTCTGTTCCAGCAGTCTAAAGTAGTAATCTGGTTAATTCTTTTCTATACTTTAACAATTTCTGAAAACTCACAAGCTTGGCAGTGACATTTTGCCTCATGCTCTTCCCAATGGGCCCCTAATTGTCTGCGTTTCTTTAAGTTTTGCTTCTGTTTTCAGGAAATGATGCATGAAGTTTGTTGGTGAATCCCTGGATAGATCACATACTTCATGCATTTGAAATTTTTAATGATATCCATGTGCAAGTATATGCAATACAAATGACTTTCCATGAATAGTGACACTGAGCTCTCAGGAAAGGTTTGTCTGAATAATACTGTGTGGAGGAATTGTCATTGTCTTTTAACCCTCTACATTGCAGCTACATTCATATCTGATATAATCACAGAACAAGGAAGTATTGAAACCTACCACCAATTAAGTATGTGAAGATCATGTTGTTATAAGAAATAATGGACAAGGTAAGTTATGCTATAATTTGAAGACTTGGTGCCACCTTTGACTAGGGGCAGGAATTGACAGGACTTTTTTTATTTCATTTATGGAGAGATGTATAAATGTAAGAAACCTGTTTTTGACCATGACTACACCATGAGATACCAAGGCAAAGTCCCTACTGTTTCCTGATGGGAAGATTGTGATGGAAGTGCTCATGCTCTTGGTATCATTCTTGGTATAATGAACCTCCCTCAATGTGTCTGTTCAATGACCACCTTTAACAGAAGCAGGAGTTTCATATTCAATGTATATCCTGTGGGTTGGAAATGGTTAAAGAGAACCTCAGCATCATACAGAATTAAGGAGATATTTGAATAGCCTTTGCCCACTGTTACGTTTTAGAACCTTACTCCGATTTCCCAGATACAGTAGCTGGCTATCTTTTTGTTATTTCAAAAATAAACTTTATTCATTAAAGATTATACAGGAAATACAAAAACAGTTCATACAGTGTCATTCAATCTATACATTCTGAAGCACCAGTGCCACTCATGTGGCCCCTTTGGATGATACAAACTTCAAGTGCTTTGAGAGTCTTTTACCCAGGGCTTGCCTTGCCAACAGTCTGAGCATCTTTCCATTTCTAGAACAGAATGGTCCTGGGGTGTTGCAATCCTGCCTTCCCTTCTCAAAGCTTCCAGTGATGATGATCTGAACTGGATGTTCACAGCTTTTGCATTTGCAATACACCACCTCTAGAACCTTTCAGCATATATGAAGGACCACATGTTAAGTCCATGGGTATGAATTATTACACTTCTTTACTGTGGTTAAAGTGAAATCGTCACTTAATCCAACGTATCTTTATGTAATAAGGCAAATAATAAACCCACCATGCTTTCACACACTACATTTCCCCAGACTGGTGGGTCATCTTAATTGAGCTAAACAACTGGTAACATCCGGCATTCAAATTTTCAGAGTCTAACAATGCTTTAAAAGCCTGTCCAATAGATCTACCTCCGTTGCACCTTCCTGAGGTGAGGACATATCCTCACCAACCTTTACTACATGAGCCAGACCTAGGATTTAACCTACAAACTGAGTGTGAGGTGAATACTGATTGCTGGGAGAGGCTAACAAATCACTTGCTCAGGAAACAACTGGTTTCGCAATGGTGGCACCTGATGACAATCATGCATCTGATTTAACCTGGACAAGAATCTCCATGCACTGCCACCCCCACCTTCCTCCAGTTCCCACAACTACCCTGTCCTGAGCCAAACCTTGAGAAATTTTGCATTTGGTGTAGAGTCATAGAGTAACACAGCACGAAAACAGGCCTGATGGTGAAAATTCTCACAATGCGTGATCTTGCCGGCAGCACCGTGCAGTTTCTGCTCCTGTTTAATTTGTATTTTAAATAGTTTAATAATTAATTGTCCTTTTTCTCATTCCAAACACTAAGTTACACTTCACTGAAGCTGTGTGCCTCCGAGCACGTTGTGCCTCGTATTCTGCAAACAACCTTTACCCCTAAGGATAAATTGCTTTCAGGGTGGATAATTTTGTCAAATGAGCCACTACCTCACAGCGCCAGAGACCTGGGTTCAATCCTGACCTCTGGTGCTGACTGTATGGAGCTTGCATGTTCTCCCTGTGACCACAGGGGTTTCCTCCAAGTGCTCTAGTTTCCTCCCACATCCCAGTGATGGATGGGTTGGTCAGTTAATTGGCCAGGGTAAAATTGCCTCTGGTATGTAAGTGAGTGGTAAATCTGGGGGGAATTAATGAGAATGCGGAGAGAATAAATAAAAAGGGATTGATGTCGGGTTTGTGTAAATGGGTGTTCGGTAGTTGGTGTGGATTTGGTGGGCTGTAGAGCGTGTTTCCGTGCTGTATGACCCTATGTCTCTATCTGGGACTATCATAATTACCCATCTCCATTCCTTAACTTGAATTTATAGAGGTTTCCAGAACTGAAGGAAACCATTCATCTCACTAAGTGAGACTAATCCCAATGCTGTCTTTGCAAAATCTTCGAAATCCACTGGCAGCAAAAGCCAATGGAAAAGAGCCTCAACCCGAGTATTGAGGCTCTGATTACACACTGCTGGTTCTGATGGGCTTCACGTTCCCGACACCAGATTCCCAAAACAGGACAAGTACTTCAGGCTCATCGCGATGGAAGGTTACCAAGAGGACAGAGGAAAATCTTCAAGGATATTCTCAGATCTACCTATAACATTTATGCCAACTCGTGGGAATCCTTGGCCCTTCTTTTTAGTGTCCACTTTACGTCACCCTCCCTTTAAAACACGTGAGAAGTTATCCGTAATGGAGGAGGAGTGTTTAGGATGGCACTGAGAACCTGTTCACCAGGACCACATGGAGCCCAGCAATAAGGGCATAAGGAGCGCACTATGTCCCAAACTACATACCCACGGTCTGTACCAAACGCCTCCTGTCCCACAATGGTGGAGTCTGGAGTACATATCAGATCCTCCACAAGCGGAGAGGTAGTAAGTTTTCCTCAACCCCAGGGGACTACTGGTGAAGAAGATTTCCTGGCTGTTGCTCCATTCACTTAAAGATTATAAAACATCAAATCCTCAAACACTCATCCCTCCCCTGCTTCAAAAGCCCCCTAAAAAACCTCTTTGATTTTGCACTTCAATATCCTTTCTCCTTTTGCCCTCCTGATTGGCATCCATTTTCTGCCACCTGCCCTATGAAACACTGAGACACTGTCCTGTTTGTGAGGAATGTTGCAGAGAAGCAGTCTGTTTAAAAGCTGGAAATTATTGTTTTGTGAGTAAGAATGACTTGAATTTACATAACACCTTCCATGTTCCTCTCAGGACATCTAAAGTGTTTTAAATCAGTGTTGACCATTGGCCATTACCCACAGCAGGTTCCCAGAGCTGACAGTTCAATGGTGGGCAGATATTCTGACTTAACTGTTGAATGAAGTGTAAGTGTTGCACAACATGCCAACCCCCACTCTTCCTTCAAATGGGGCCACATGATCTACAATGTCCACACAAGAAGGTAAACAGGGTTTCAGTTTAACCTGAGGCAGAATCTCTGATGGTGCCTCACTGTGTCAGGACTGCACTGTGGAGTCCCAGCCTAGATCTTAGTGCCTATGAATTTGGAGGAGATGTTGAACCCATAAATTACTGACTCAGAGATACTGTATGTGAGAGAGGGAGAGAGAGAGAGAAAGAGAGAGAGCAAAGCACAAGAAAGCACATAGGAAGTGGTGAATGGTGATGAAAGAGCTGTGCTGCCTGAGCTGTTAATCAGATCTCCCATTGAATCAGCTGAGGAGTCTGAGGTGCGGTGGTGGGTGTGCTTTTGGGAAAAGTTCTCAGTTGTGGACAATCACGAGCACCTTTAAGCCCGATGAGGTGGGAGCTGCTTGTTTGTGTGCCTGGTATTTGCCCTTCGGATCTCACAGCATCACAGCCTCAAGAGCAACCAAACGGGCCTGGCAGAAGAGCTGCCACTGTGGTGACAGTGGCTGTGTTGTACCCGAGGTTAAAGCTGCAAGCCATTAATGTGGCATTTACTGCATACTCATGGCTTTTCATTTCCCACTTCTGCCACAACATTCCCAGCTCCCCGTAGAAGAAGTTTCAGGAATTCTCCCATCGGGGCCATACAAGCAACATGTTCTGGCTGCACCTGGGTCATATTGCTCATGGCATCAATTCTGGAGCTGGGACAGGGTTTCAGAATGTCCCCCATGTGATGCCATGTGGGACAGATTAGAAAGATGTTCAAGTGAGTGTCACTGGGACAAAGGTAGAGGAGGAAGACTTGGTGTGGATTTGAATTTTACACTGTGGATTCATGTGGAGAGGACTGCAGCTTTTTTTTATCAAAATGTACTTTATTCATAAAAAAATCTTAGAACATACAAAACATTTTCACAACAAGTAATGTTATTCCATTATAGAGTCATAGAGTTATACAGCACAGAAACAGGCCCTTTGGCCCAACTTGTCCACACCGACCAACATGACTTCCTGAGCTAGTCCCTTTTGCCTGCATTTGGCCCGTATCCCTTTAAACCTTTCCTCCTCATGTCCCTATGTATTTTAAATGTTGTAATTGTACCTGCCTCTAGCAGCTCATTCCATATACCCACACCCTCAGTGAGAAAAACTTGCCCTCAGATCCCCTTTAAATCTTTCCCCTCTCACCTTAAACGTGTGCCCTCTAGTTTTAGACTCCCCTACCTTGACAAAAGGATTGTTATTTAATTACTTAACATTAACACATTATCAGTTAGCCATTTACAAACCTGAAGTAAACAGACCGTGGGGTTTTAGCTCAGATTTTAACTAATTTGTGTGCAGTGGTGGGAGGGCCTAAACTGAGAACTGAGTGGAATGACACTGCTTTGTCAGAACAGTATATTGGGAACAAGGTTTCAAAACTGTACTATGGGGGCTTTGTTTGGAAGGACCTTGTGAAAGGCATCAGTGCTGGATTAAGTAATTGGCAGCTGGTGTTGTCATTTCCTTAAGTGACATGGCAGCTGGTGTTGTCATAATAAACTTATAGATTATCCATCACACACCATCTATCCTTGAATCCACCTATCTCGTCCGACTTCTGAACAAATGGCTGATTGACACTTCCAGCCAAGGTTGGCCAGGCCTGAGGAAAGTTTAAGTGATTTTGCTGTAATAGCTATTAAAGGTCCTGAGCAGGTCAGCTGATGAGAACTAGAGAGAGGACATATCCTTGGGTTAGAGGGATTGCAGCAGAGTAAATAGTCTATGATGGAATAAAATGTTTATGGCAGGTCAGTTGCTTTTAGTCATCCCTGCTTTATCACAGGATACGATCCTGTTACTATGTATTGTTCGTGTCATTATGCCTAATAAATTAGGGTGGTAACAATGCACAAAAATTCCGTCTTGTGCTATTGGGTGATCACATCTGGGCATTGGGTTGTGTGGAAAGATTTCCAGCTTCAAAGATCAGATCCCCCTTCCAGATATATTCTGTGTATAATAATTGGACAAAACTGTAGAACATGTCTTGAATTTTCAAGTTTTATTTATTGCAACTAGCACAATTTCCTTCATTACCTTGCAGTTTTAGTTCACACTGAAACTTGTGATGGTTCCATTCTATTTCATCTCTATATTGTTTTAATGCTTTACTCTTTTAATTGGCATGAAATATTTTTTGCATCTCCTGATATTGCCTGTTTCTGTGAACATTTTTGAATTAATTAACAATAACATTCCATTGCTCTTCCGCAGTGCTCAATTCAAATCCTGATGAAGGGTCTTGACCCAAAACGTCGATTGTCCATTTCCCTCCACAGATGCTGCCTGACCCGTTGAGTTCCTCCAGCTCCTTTGTGTGTTGCTCCAGATTTCCAGCATCTGCAGTCCCTCTTGTGTCTCTGTCTTAATTCAAAGTACTGGAATTATTATGAAACATTGTATGGAATGCTTTCTTTCAATCCTTCACACACTTGTGCAGATTTTGTTATAAAAGTTTGTCCAAAATGGTCCTTGTAAAACTATCTCATTAAATGCTTGCTGCACTTTGATGAAATGATCACAGACTTTTATCATTCTAAATTTCCTATCCTTGCTGGTTTCTCTGGGCTGCACCCCACCATGGTCCAATTACAGAGGAGATAGCTAATCCTACATTTCCCAGTCCATCATCATCCTAAAGCAATGTAAATCACTGAGCCACAGGGTCATAATGCATGGAAATAGGCCCTTTGGACCAACAAATCCGTGATGACCATCAAGCACCCAAATGTACTAACCCTTCACTAATCCTATTTCATTATTCCCATCAACTCTCCCCAGATTCTACCACTCCCTGGGACAATTTACAGTGCCAATTAGCCTACAAACTCACTGGAGCAACTGGTAAATACCCATCAGGTCACAGGGAGAATGTACAATCTCCATTCAGACAGCACCTGAGGTCAGGATTGAACCTGGATCATGGGATCTGTAATGTAGCAACTCTACCAATGGTGGGTGCTTTGAATTCTTTTCCATCTTCTGTTGATTAATTCATGTCCCTGGATGACCATCTGGTGAGAAAAAGGAACAGTACAAATAAGATGTTGTTGGGAATCAGGCATGTTATTTAAGTGTGTTATTTTAACCTCAGTTAGACTTATGGAATAATTGGGAATGATGAAAAATGGCCCAGTCACAAAAGTGAGTGAAGATTGGCCATTAGAGACCCTCCTCAGTTTTTTACCTCTTCATTAGGCAGACCTATTCAGAAGATTAAATTTTTTTTAAAAATTTTATTTACAGCGTGGTAACAGGCCCTTCCAGCCCAACAAGTCCACACTGCCCATTTTTTAAACCCAAATTAACCTACCCGTACATCTTTGCAATGTGGGAGGAAACCGGAGCACCTGGAGGAAACCCACGCAGACACGGGAGAACGTACAAACTCCTTACAGACAGCTACAGGAATTGAACCCCGATCACTGGCGCTGTAATAACGTCGCGCTAACCGCTTTCTCATTAACTTTACACACAATGGAAGCATCAGCCTTCAGTTATGCATAAGTTAGATCACTTTTCTGCTTCTGTGCCTTAACTTCTGATTGCATTAGTTACTGAAGTTATCCAGGTTTTGAATTAATTCTCCCCATGTCATGTTCTCCAGTCAATTTCCTCCTCCAGTCCGATTTGGATGACATCTCTAACTTTGCTAAAAGATTGCATAAATTTCTCTTAACACTTGACCTTAGAAAATTAAAATGTGATTCAGATGAGTATTTAAAACGATTAAAGAATTCAGTGGGATTGATATAAGGAAACCATGTCCTCCAGTGGGGAATCCAGAACAAACTGTATTAGTAGAATCAGAGCCCTGGATCACATGGACTCTGACCTTTTGGACCATTCTCCCATGTGGGACCTTGTCAAAGGCCCTACTGAAGTCCACATCAACTGTACTGGCCCCATTGCCCCACTTAGTCACCTCCTTGAAAAATTCATTCAGATTAGTAGACAGGATTTTCCCTTGTTTGGTAAAGGTATCAAAGGCAGGTAAATGGTGCTAAGCTGCAAGTTCGTCATGATTGAATGAATCAGGCTCAAAGCACTGACTGGTCTGCTCCTGTTTCTATGTTTCTTTATAAGTATTTTAGGAAGAAATGTGCAAAATATCAACCAGGAACCTAATTTCAATGAAGGCCATTAATTGCCCAAAGACGCCATGCAGGTTAAGATTTGGTAATAATGGCATTCTAAAGGACATCCTTGTGTTCAGTAGAGGTTTGTGTGCACAGTGGGTTTCAATCCTTCCCTTCAGTTTGAAATGCCTTTGGCTGTACGAGGAACCTTCCAAGGGCAGGTTATGACTGTAAATGTTATGTGTTCTATGTGGGGGGTGTGGTCTTGGGCTTGGGGAGGTGGGCAGGTGTTTTTCATCTTTTAAACCAGGTATACCAGGCAGGAGACTGTTAGCAAAGGATTGCCTGTGCGTTTGTCTGTCTGTGTGTGTTGGGGGCTGGGGCCGGTTGGGAGCAGTGGTGGGGGGGGGGGCACGAATGACACAGAAATCTTCATATGTCTTATATGTACAATGGATGAAGTATGGGGAGGAGAGAAAGTTTCCAGCCCAGGAGCAGAAGAAAGTTCTCCTTTGCAGCAAAACCCACAGAGACCCTGGCCCAAAACAAGGGACCGTGTAGCAGGTAAGTGAGATTAGCCTGCTGAATAAGCTTGCAATTTTAAAAGTAGGTCTGTCTTTCTCAGCATGCAGCATACAGACATCTTAGATGTTGTATATGACTTTCCAAAAGAAGTAATTTTTTCGGTATTATTTATTGCTTGCTTAATGTGACAGACCATTAAACCTGAAGAATCTACTGAACTACCAAGCGTCGGCCAAAACTGGTGATGTTGCCTGTGAAAATGTCAAGTCTGCCATAAGAAGTCTTTGCAATTCAGCACTCTATATCAGTGATTTATTGCATCCATAAATCCTTATTCAGTTCTAAATTTAAGTTCTGTTGTCATAATGATGCTTCTCAAAGTAGTAGTGTCGTGATTTTTACTGGCAAATGGTAATTGCTTCACTTTCTCTAATTATTTTTATTGGTCAGTGGGATTAAATGTTCAAATTAAAATGTTCAAATCAGCTTGCTGTGTCCAGTGTTCTGCAACACTGCAATACTTTTCGTAGACTGAATAACTTTTAAAAAGGTGACACCAAAAGTATCACAAACTGATTAATTGTTAGGCTGAATCGAAGCATTGGGAGAATACAAGATTTTTAAAGTAAAAAGAACCAAAGGATTAATATCATTTAAACTGTGCAGTAATATTGCATGAAAAGAAATAGGGATATTAATTACCTCAGTCTAATTAGAGTATAGACCATTTGACCCCTCATGCCTAATCCACCATTCAATGGCTCATCTTTACACCTTTGTCCCCAGATAGTCTTGGACCCCATTTCCTCAGGAGATCTTCCTTCCACGGCTTGTAGTTTTCCAGCCCCATACAGCCCACTTTTATCTCCTGCCCAAGATTCACAAGCAGGGCTATCTGGGAAGAGACAGTGTTTCTGCTCCTTCTTGCCATCCCAAACTCATTTCTTCTGACCTTGATTCCATCCTTTTTCCTTTGTCCAGTCCCTTCCCATCAATATCTCTGACGCCCTTCAACACTTTGACAATTTTCAGTTCTCTGGTCTATCTCTGGTATATCCTTCCTTAGGAAGAGAGACTCGACCTGTATTCGATATTCCAGGTGTTTCCTCACCAAGGCTCTATATAATTAGTCCCCAGGATGTCTTTGCTAATCACAACCCACACAGGCACCCAGCTTTGTATCATCAGCAAATCTGGATATATTAGACGTGGTCCCATTATACAAATCATTGATGTAGATTTGAAAAGCCAGGACCCAGTACTGATCCCTGCAGCACCACACTAGTGCAGCCTCCCAGCCCCAAAATGACCTGTTCATTCCTGTTCTCTGTTTTCTGTCCATTACCCAATCCTCAGTCAACACCAGTCTATTGCCTTCAATCCCGTGTGCTTAATTTTGTCTAAATCCTCTTGTGTAGCTTCTTAGCAAAGGCCTTCTGAAAGCCCAAATACACCACATCCATCAGTGGGGTTGCATTTACTACCTTCCGATCTGTGGGAAACTGGAAATTCCATGGAATTTTCAAACATGACAACTGCTGCACACAATGTTTCCATAGCTACCTCTTTTCTTCGGGTCCCAAGGATTTATTGGTGTTCAGTCCCATTAGTTTCTCCAATACCTTTTAATTCTGCTTTCATCTTCTCATTGACTCTTGAGCTGGAGTTCTCCACAGTTTCTGGGAGGTTCCCTGTGTACAAATATTTGTTTAATTTCTCTTCCATTTCCTTATCCCCCAATATAATTTCTCTTATGTCAGTCTGCAAGGACTACATTAACCAAACTTTTCCTCTTTACATATCTTTAGAAGCTTTTACAATGTGCCTTTACATTACTCACAGTTTAGTCTTGAATTCTTCATTCCATTGCTTTATTAATGCCTTGCTCATTCTTTGCTGAAATTGGAAATGTTCTCAACCCTCAGGCTTATTGCTCTTTTTAGCCACTCTATAAGCCTTTTCTTTTGATCTAATACTATCTTGAATTTCCCTCATTAGCTAGGGCTGGAGCATTTTTTCTGTTGAGTTTTTGTGCCTTAAAATGTCTTGTTATAAACTATGTACTAATCCTCTAAATGTTAGCATTGCCAACTCATGTCTCACACCTTTGTTTTTTTTAGATGTAAGGTACTGGCTTCAGATTGAAATAAATTGCTCTCAAGCTTTATATAAAATTCTATCGTAATATGATCATTCTTCCCTCAAGGCTCCTTAACCTGCCAATTATTAATTAGTCTGTTCTCATTGATCTAAAAATAGCTTGTTCCCTCAATGGTGGCTCAACACACTGATCATGGAAACCATCTCCTGTACACCACATGAATTCCACCTTCACACTGTTACTGCTGATATGGATTGCACACATAATTTGTAACAAGAGTTCCCCTTGCATTATTTTTGTTACATGCATCTCTAATTTCCTAATTTATATTTTGCCTTACTACTGTTTGGGTGCCTATAAATAATTTCCCTCCAATATTTTCTTAGCTCCATCCAAACTAATTCTACTTCTTGATATTCTGAGCAAAGACTCTTTCTCTCCTCTGCCTTTTCCCCATCCTTTATTCTCAAGGCTCTCACTCTTCCTTTTCCATTTCTTCTAAAAGCATCCTGGAATATTTAGTTCCCAACCTTTGTCACTCTGCGACCCATTGTAAGGGTGATTGGACTGGACCTACTTATAGCGATTTGTGGCATTAATTTGTCTACCTAGTTACAAAAGCTGTGAGCATCCAAATAAATTGCCTTCAATTTTGTCTTTACCATTTTTCCCTGCGCTGATTCTAAGTAGAGTTATACTTATATATTTCTATGCTCTGTCTCTTCCTGATAGTCTCTGGTAATCATTGCTTATTTCACTACTCCAACCTACTCCCTTGGCCTTAATTTCTAAATTTCTAAGCTTTCTAAATTTCTCCTCTCCCAACAATTTAGTTTAAAGCCTTATGTATAGTTCTAGTTATTTGATTTTGCTGAGGCACTGCTCACAGCCAGATTCAAGTGAATCCTGTCCCAACAGAACAGCTTCCTCTCCTTCCACCTCTGGGTCCAGTGTCCCCTGAATTGGAACCCATTTCTCTCACACCATCCTGTGGACCACACATCCTTCTTTTTCAATACAATATCAATACAATACTCTGGTTGTATTGGTTCTCTGCTTATGTACACATCCCTTAGGTAGTAATCCAGAAATTATTACCTTTGTGGTTCTCCTTTTTAACTTGGACCATAAGGTGTTCATAGCTGTCATTCTGGATCTGGATCTTTTCAACTACCACCTCCCACCCCCCCCCCACACCCCCGCACCACTACAAGTTTCTTTGCAGACTCAAGGAGATGACATTAACCCTGCCACTGGGCAGGGGACATTGGCGTTCAGGAATCATACCCTCAGCTGCAGAGAACAGAATCTATCCCCTAACTATACTCTCCTTTACCTTGACTAATTTCATTTGCACTCTCCCAATTTGAATGGCTCCCTGTACTGTAGACCTGTGGTCAGTTTGCTCATCCTCCTTGCAGTCTCTGCTCTTGGTCCACAGGCTGCAAGAACGTTGTACCTGTTGCAAGTGGGCAAGGGCCAAGGCTCCTCCAACACTATCTTCTGGGCCTCAGTCATGGTCACACCCCCCTGTCCCTCTTGACTGACTTCTTCTACAATCCATGGGTTGTATCTGTTTCTTGGAATGAAGTGTCCAGGTAACTTTCCCTCTCCCTTGTGCATGGCAGTGTCTGAATCGCAAACTCCAGTCCATCAGCTCAAAGTCCCTCCAGCTGCTGATGTGGTCTTCATAGATCACCATGGTTTCCACAGACCCCAGCTGCAAAATATCTCCTGACATACCTGTGTTAATTTTAGTATATTTATCAAATTAATTTAGTTTATTTATTGGTGTTGGTATTGCTATTGGTTTATTATTGTCACTTGTACTGAGGTACAGTGAAAAACTTGTCTTGCATACTGATCATACAAGTCAATTCATTACAGTGTGCAGTTACATTGAGTTAGTACAGAGTGCATTGATGTAGTACAGGTAAAAACAATAACAGCTACAGAGAAAGTGCAGTGCAATAAGGTGCAAGGTCACAACAAGGTAGGTCATGAGGTCAGAGTCCATCTCATCGTATAAGGGAACCGTTCAATAGTCTTATCACAGTGGGATAGAAGCTGTCCTACTGTTGATCATATGGCATTGAAGTCACTGATTCACTAAAATCCAACTTCAGTAGACACTGGATGGGTACAGCTCGCTGCTCTAAACGATGCATTGTGTTTGTCGAACCCACAGACTTATACTCCCTGCATGGTGAACTAATCTCAGGGCATGAGTTATCACTACAGCTATTTAACTGGGTAGGTGTTGTACTAAGAAGTAGGATTAAACTTCTGCAATACCATTCTCAGAGAATAGTAGTGACTGGATTCTGTCAACTGATGAGACAGACTGTGTACAGCTAGGCCTGTGCAATATGTTAAGTAGGTATTAAATGTTCGGGGTCACTGGAGTGATCATGTCTGATGGGCAAAAATTTTTAACTGGTTTTTCACGTTGACATCTAATGCCTCCCCATTTTCTTTCATTCCACTACTGCCAGTTGAACCTTCAGCCAACTGGGCCCTGAGAATTCCCTCCCTCAACTTTCCTATCTCTCCTTCCTTTAAAATTCTCCCTAAAGCCTACCTCTTTCACCAAAATTTTAGTCTTGATACCTTTTCTATGTCAATTTTTGTTTGCTTATGTTTCCATGAAGTATCTTTTGGGTTACTAAGCCAAACTTGGATGTTTTTACTATGTGACTGCAGAGTATTGAGATGTGTAACCAAGTCAGTGAGTTATCAGTGCAGAATTATGTGAAGGGGAGATCTATGGAGAAAACCTTTTCAGGGTTATTTTCAGTTTTAAAGTACATATGAACAAGGGGGATCAGAGAGGTGTTATTTTGTGATTACGTTTGTCTCATCGTAACGCTTGGAATATGTAACAGTGACAGCTGAATAACCCATTCCTTTTAACAACCTCTGTGCATTAACATTACTGAAGATTCGAGCCAAAGTACATAACTGCCTGAAGGAGGTGAGTGATGAGAATTAAACTTCCAAGCAAATAAAGTGAAATTCTCACAGACCTTAAATACAATTGAACTAAAACTCCAGGATACAGATCTAATATTAGAACCTACGTTACTGAACCATGACTAGTTACATTCCTTAGATAACATTTCCATGATTGCGATGCACAAGACCCAGTATATGCCATTGAGCAGTGTGCGTGTTTTCCTGGGTTTATGCCTACAGCTTTCAATTCCCCTCTTTTTCTTTAAGGAATAATAAACCAAACCTTTAATTGTCTACAGTTTGAGTTGCGTGGGAACAATTTTCAGTTCTACCGAGGTTACAGTAGGGAAAAGTAGCAATTGCCATAAGTAAGGTGGGAATCAGAAAGAATTCCCACATATCCCAGAAGGATGCCACATTAATGTGGAAGTTTCATAGGAAACCTGGAGCATTTCTATGCAGGGTGTAAACTGTGAAGTAAAGCATTGAGGAGGCACATGTCTGTCATTGTCAATGCTGAAGGTCACTCAAGAATTGGCCCTGGTTGTAACTGTCTCTGCCCATACAATTCTATTAACTACGGTGGAACTGAATGTGTTGAAGGTGTAGGGATAAACGCAATGGCCAGAGACCAGTCCGTTTGACCTTGGTGGTGGGGAAAGTTCAAAATAAAATCAAGGACAAAATTAGCAACCACTTGGACAAGTGTGGATTGATTAAAGAAAGGCAGCAAGGGTTCGTTAAAGGCAAATTATCCCTAACTGATTTGATAAGAGTTGTTTGATTAGGTAACAGAGTGTCAATGAGGGAAATGCACTTGATGTTGTATACGTGGACTTCCAATGGACATTTGATACGGTGCCACTTAACAGGCTTGTCATCGAGAATGAAGGACGGAATGAAGAGGGCTGGAGCAGTGTGGATAGAAAATTGGGCTAAGTAACAGGAAACAGAGAGCAGTAATGAAAGAATGCTTTTCGGGTGGAAGGGAAGAGCACAGCGGAGTTCCCCAGGAGTGGGTGTCGCTTTTCTTAATATATGTTAATAACTTGGACTTTGAAATACAGGACACGATTTCCAAATTGTGCAGATGACACAAAACTTTGAGGTGTAATAAACTATGAGGACAGTAATAGACTTCAAGGAGATAGTGTCAGATTGGTGAAATGGGTGGATGGATGGAAGGTGGAATTTGATGCTGACAAATGTGAATTGATAATTTTGATAGGAAGAATGAAAATAAAATATAAACTAGAGGGCACAATTCTGAAAGGGGTGCAAGAACACAGAGATCTGAGGGAATCTATGCATACTTTGTCGAGGAAGTGGTTACAAAGGTATATGGTAGCCTGGGTTGTATGAATAGATGCATGGAGTATGGGAGCAGGGGAGCCATGATCAACCTTTATTAAAATACAGGTTTAACCACAACCAGAGTATCGTGTCTGGTTCTGCATGCTACACCTTAGGAAAGATGTGAAAGGTTTGGAGAGGATGCAGAAGGGTTTTATCAAAATGATTGCAGGCGTGGGGGGGATTTATGTGAATAGACTGGAGATTGTGCTCCTTGGAACAGAGGAGTGGAACCAATTGGAACCACTATAAACTTCCCTCCAGTCTAAACAGATCTGATAGAGATATTTAAAATCATGAAAGGCATGAACAGAACAAATAGAGAGAATCTCTTCCCATTGGCAGAGGAGTGAAGAAATAGGGGAACAAAAGATAGGGAGCAGAGACTGAAGGAAATTGGCAAATGAACTAAAAATTACATGAAGGTAGTGCAGATTCGACAGGACATTTGACCTTCCACACTGTAACAGTCCTGTGATTCCGTGCTTCTTTGGTTATCAGTAACTGATCATCTCTCACGTGCTTATTGGTAGCAACTGAAGACTAATTTCCCCTCTACTGCCTTTTTGCAGGGAGTTAGAACATAGAACATAGAACACTACAGCACAGTACAGGCCCTTTGGCCCACAATGTTGTGCTGACATTTATCCTGCTCTAAGATCTATCTAACCCTTCCCTCCCACATAGCCCTCCATTTCTCTATCATTCATTCATGTGGTTATCTAAGAGTCTCTTAAATGTCCCTAATGTATATGCCCCCACAACCTCTGTCGGCAGTGTGTTCCACGCACCCACCACTCTCTGTGTAAAAAACTTACCCCTGACATCCCCCAATCTTCCTCCAATCACCTTAAAATTATGCCCCCTCGTGTTAGCTATTGTTGCCCTGGGAAAAAGTCTCTGACTGTCCACTCGATCTATGCCTCTTATCATCTTGTAATTGAATTGGAAGGTAAGTTTGTGGCTCCGTAAAGCTTGGTACTAAATTGGGTACATTCCTGAAGGCATCAACTTACACAGATCGCACAGCTCTTTGAGTATCTATCAATTTCCTGAAACCCACTCAAATGGGTAAAGAGGTGCAGCAGAGTATTAAACTGCAGGTCCTGATCACCACACCTGGCGTCCATAGGCCTTCAGGTTTTCTAGAAGGGATTACCTTACAATGATTTCCCTGCTCACCCCCCCCACTTCCATTCCCCCCCCCCCCAACTTTACCCACTTTATCTCAAGGTGGAGAAGACAACAACTGTGTTCACTACAGGAGTACGCTTGTGATAGACTAGGGGTAGAGTTCAAAATGTTCATGTTTTAGGGTTCATGTACTTTCTTCAACAGAACTATCAGGCAACTTTGCGTCATGAGCAAATAGAGTGGCCTGGGTTTTGCAGCAAAAGAGGACATAGTTTTAATGTGACAGGTAAAAGATTTAAAGGGGATCTTAGGGGTAAGTTATTTACACAGAGAGTGGTTGATATCTGGAACATTCTGCCACAGGAGATGGTGGAATCAGATGCATTTGCAATATTTAAGAGGCATTTAAGCAGACTCTTAAATAGGCAAGGCATGGAAGGATGTAGTCCTAATGTGGGCAAGTGGTTTTAGTGCAGATGGGCAAAAAGGTCAGCATGGATGGGCCGAAGGGCCTATTTCTGTGCCTGTGCAACTCTATGACTCAAATAAAATGAGTTGACCATTCATGACACTCCAGGTGTCCACAGACTTATCAATGGTTATTGAGTTAAACCTGTAGTAATTAGAGAGCAGTGAGGGCATGGCACCCTCTATAGGAGAGCTGAAACCTATGTGAGCAGGGAAGGTAACAGTGTTCCTTCCCAACAAGACAGATTGACATTTCTGAGGAATATAAAAATTAGAATATTTAATTTATGTAAAATCGTGTGCAGGAAGTAAAATAAAGTGAGGGTGAGAAGTCTGTGACTAAGAGATAAAAGAGATAGAAAATACAAAGGAATGAGACTGAACTTTAAATTTTCAGAACAGAAAAGTTGTTTGGTAGAAGTTAAGTATTAAAATTCTGTTAAAAATAACACAAATGGACAAGGCCTTTTTGGTTAGTAAATAACCAGTAAATAACCAGAATGACTTGGTGCTCTTTGTGTCTTTTAATACCAGCAAGTCCCAATGTCACAAAGCTTGTGGAAGAGCATGGAAAACCAGGCAGAAGCTTTCCAATTTCCATGACTAATAGAGACGGTAAAGTTTCTGTCCAATTCTCTCCTCAGTAGTAGTGCAGGCTGGTAGGCACACTGTAATTATTACCACAAAACCTGTGACGATGTGAACCATCTCTGTAATGCCAGACTTGTATATACTTTATAATGAAACTTTTCCATGCTTCATCATGTCTTGCAGCATGTTTAACTTTTGTCAAACGTCAACTCTTCCGGGCGGGAGACGACTGGTATTTTCTCTTCATTCTTGGTGTGTTAATGGCTCTCATTAGTTTTGCAATGGACTTCACAGTGGTCAAACTTTTCAAAGGTAAGCAAAGGCAGAATTCTTACACTAATTGTTTTACTGTGGCTTTTCTAAAAATTCATTTTCGAGATCCATGCGTCAAAGATAAGGACAGCATTTACTGCCCTGCCCTGATTGCACTTGGTAAAGTAATAGTGAGCCACTTCTTGAACTGCTGCAGTTCAGGTGAAGATACTTCCACAGTGCTGTTGGTTAAGGAGTTCTAGTACTTTGATGCAGTGACAATAAAGGACTGGTGATTTATTTCCAGAAAGGGTTCTGTGGGCTTTGGAGGGAAGAAGTCCGAGGTTTGAGAGGTGCTGTTCGAGTAGGCTGGGTGATTAACTGCAATGCATTTTGCAGATGGTCCTCACTGCAGCCACTAGATTCCTGTGGTATGGGGATTGAATGCTTGGAGTGGCTGTTTGGGTGCCAGTCAAGTGGTGGCTTTGTCCTGGGTGGTGCCAATCTTCTTGAGAATTGTTCATGCTGCACTCATCCAGGCAGAAGAGGTAATCCGTTACACTCCTGATGTGTCCTGTAGATGGCGGAAAAGCCTTGGGGCATCAGGAAATTGAGTAACTCACAGAATACCCAGTCTCTGTCCTACTCTAGTAGCCATGGTATTTATGTGGTTTGTCCAGTTGAACTTCAGATCACTAGTGGCCCCTAGGATGCTGATGGTGAGGTCACGTCATTGAACATCAAGGGTTAATGGTTAGACTCTTAATTGTTGAAGATGGACATTGCCTGTCACTTTTGTGGTGCACATGTTATCTAGGTCTTGCTATGTGCAGGCATGGACTGCACCGTTGCTAAGGAGGTGCAAATAGAATTAAATTGTGTGCAATCATCAGCAAACATGTCTACTTCTGATCTTATGATTATCCTCTACAATGTTACACCCTTATAGCTGGGAGGGCAGCAAATGACTCAGACATGGGTCAGTGGCAGCTTTTTATGCTGGTGAGACTGATGGTTGCACTTCTGATGGTGTCATGTTTACCTCACTGAGAATTAACAGAATTTATTACCTGCAGTTTATGGAGCTTGTTCTGAAGGAAGAAAACTGACAGCTCTGTGGCTTTGCTTTGGTCTGGGATCATCGAGGTTGTTTTATTGCACATAATGAAATCTATCAGCTATGACTCATTTAGTACAACTTCTGCCACTGCGTCAGAACATTCTGTGTTCAAGCTCAATTCCAGATACTTGACACAAAACTCTAGGGTGATATTCTAGTGAAGGACTGAAGAAGAGTTGTATAATTGGCAATGTTTTGATGTTAAACTCTTTCAGGTAAGGAAAAAAAATTATTTGGCATTATCTTGAAATGGGGAGTGATCCCTGGGACCTTGGCACCCTCAGCACCATGATCTCCTACTTACCATTCCTCTAATACAGATTATTTAGTCACCATCACATTATTCTTTGCAGAAGGCTGCTGTGCGCAAACTGGCTGCAGTCCCTGCATTACAATAGTAATTACATATCAAGAGTAAATGAAAATATTACTTTTTCTTTATTGGCATTGCATTTATAAGATAAGATTTCTTTATTAGTCACATGTACATTGAAACACACAGTGAAATGCATCTTTTGCGTAGAGTGTTCTGGGGGCAGCCCACAAGTGTCACCACGCTTCCAGCACCAACATAGCGTGCCAACAACTTCCTAACCCGTATGTCTTTGGAATGTGGGAGGAGACCGGAGCACCCGGAGGAAACCCACGCAGACGCAAGGAGAACGCACAAACTCCTTACAGACAGTGGCCAGAATTGAACCCAGATCGCTGGCGCTGTAATAATGTTACATTAACTGCTACACTACAGTATGCTTACCATATGTTAGTATGCTTTTGGATAAACTCCCAAAACTTAAACTTCTGTCCTGCATACAATTGCTTTATTTTAAGGATCCAGTTCACAGAATGCATTACACTTTTAATAGTATTTGCATAATTGTAAATCTCTTTAAATATTATCAATCTCCTTAGAAACCATTGCACTCTCATGGACCTTGTATTATCTTCGGAGTGAGATAATTCTATTTACAGTTCCACACTGCAAATAATCACTGATCCTATGGTTAATCTTTGCGTAAGTTTCTTCCCTTTTATTGATGATAACTGCCTCGTGTTTTATCAAAGCAAAGCTTGATGGCGAAGTGCATGATTAATTGCAGCAATCACACCTCTTTGCATCAGTGCTATTGAGTAGTAACTGCACATCAAGATTAAGCTGACCCTCCTGGGCTACTTCAACTCCAGAGTTGGAAAGGGTGTGATTTGCAAGACAGGGATAGGAAAAGCCAGCACCAGTGGAGTCCTTGACAAAGTGCTTGGAGCATCACCTTATCATAACCCAACTCCCTGTTTCTTCAGAAACAAATGCAGGACCACATAGCAACATCCTCAACCTAGCCACTCACACTCAGAGCAGAAGTGAGATAGTGGATTTATCCTATGGGAGGAGATCGAATAGATCCTTGTTCTATTCAGACCCTTGTTCTTGCTCTGTCATTCAATGAATTCATAGCTTTACCTCAGTGCCACTTCCCCGCACTAGCTCTAAATGCCTCTGTTCCTTAGTATCCAAAAATCTATTGATCTCTGTCATGAATGTACTTAATGATTAAAGCATAACAGCTCTCTTGGGTAGAAAGGTCCAAAGACTCACTGCCTCACTCACTAACTCTGGGTGAAGAAATTCCTTCTCATCTGCCTTGAATGGCCAACACCTTACTTTGAGACTGTGATGATGGTTCTGGATACTACAGCTGGTGAAACATCAGGACTGCAGCCCAGTGAAAATTTTGTATGTTTCAATGGGACTACCACTCATTCTTCTAAGCTCAAGAGAGTATGGACCCAATCTATTCAATCGCCTCTCATAGGATAAATCCACTATCCCAGGCTGTACGTCCTACCTTAGGTAGGGGAACTAGAACTGTATGCAATATTTCAGATGTGATCTCACTGGGGTCCTATATAATGGCATCTTTATCTTCTAGTCAAGTCTTCACTCAATAAAGTCCAACATGCCATTTGTCTTCCTACTGTACCTGGACTTTAACTTTCAATGATGTGTCCAAGTACACCCAGGTCTCCCTGAACACCAACCCCTTCCAATCTCTGATTATTTAAATAACACTTTTTTTTAAATCAGAGTGTATAACACAACAGTTTTTCACATTATATTCCGTCCACCATGTCTTTGCCCCTTCACTGAGTCTGCTTATGTTCCCTGAACCCTCTCTGCATCCTCCTCACCACCTTAGCTGGCACCCAGTTTTAGTTCATCAGCAAACTTAGAAATAATGCACTGAACCATAATACAGATTATGAACATCTGGGACCCTCACACTGAGATCAGTGGTGCCTCCCAACTTGAAAATGACCCCTTTATTCCTACTCTGTTTTCTATCCCTTAGTCTGTCCCTAGACCTGCATGTTCTAAACGTGTTTAATAACCTCATGCATGGCACCTTATCAAAAGCCTTCTGAAAATCCAAATACTCCACAGTCACTGGTTCCCCTTTAACTATTTTGCAGGTTGTAGCCTCAAAAAACGAATGGATTTGTCAAATGTGACTTTTGTTTCAATAATCCAAGTTGATTCTGCCCAGTCCCAATAATTTCTCCAAAACTATGTTTTTAACTTATTTCAGCTCCTCATTCACTCTTGGCCTATTTCTGGAAGGAAGGCAATTGTTCTCTTTCTCTGCCAGTTCCTCATTCCCCAGTATCATTTCCATTTTCTCAGTCTATCAGGAACCCACATTAATCCTTTCCCTATTCATTCATCTGTAGAAAGTTTGCAGTCTGTTCTTGGTAGATTACTTTTGTTTTTGGTTTCCATTTCCTTATCAATATCTTGGTTCACCTTTGCCTATTTCTTAGATGTTCCCAATCAGGTTTGCTGCTCTTTTTGTTAACATTATAAGCTTTTTCCTTTGATCCAATATTATCCTGAAATTCTCTTGTTCACCACAACTGCATCGTTTTTCCTGCTATGTTTTGTATCTTAAAGGGATATATTTTTGTTGTACAATATGTATAATTGCTTTAAATGTTAGCCATTGCTTGATTACTGACACATGTAGCTTCCCAGTCTAACAAATCCAACTTGTATATCTTCATAGGTTGCTTTGTTTAGATTTAAGACCCTGATTTCAGATTTTACTACATCACCTTCAGACGTTATTTTAAAATACTATGATATTATGATCACTTCTCTAAAGGCCCCTTACCAGCCACATTATGAATGAATTCTTTCTTATTGCGCATTTCTAGATCTAAAATAGCCATTTCCCTCATTGGATCTTCAACATACTGATCCATCAAACTATCTCTTATGCCCTCCATGAGTTTATTCTCTGTACTAGTACTGCCTAGTCTATAGATTAATTTCCAGCATGATTAGGGCAGGCACAGTAATGTAGCCAATAGTGTAACGCTATTACAGTGCCCGCGACCCAGGTTCAATTCCGGCTGCTGTCTGTAAGGAGTTTGTACGTTCTCCCCATGTTTGCATGGGTTTCCTCCGGGTGCTCCGGTTTCCTCCCACATTCCAAAGACGTCTGGGTTAGGAAGTTGTGGGCATGCTATGTTGGGGCCAGAAGTATGAGGACACTTGCGGGCTGCCCCCAGAACACTCTATGCAAAAGATGCATTTCACAGTGTGTTCCGATGTACATGTGACTGATAAAGAAATCTTATCTATTGATCACTCTTCTTACACGGGCCTATAATTTGCTGATTCATACCATTTCCTGCATTATCACTGCCCTTTGAGGGCCTGCAGATAACCCACTTCAATTATTTCTGTCCCTTGTTGCTTCTTTAATCCGTCCAAACTGATATTATATCTTGATTTTCCAAGCTACAATCTTTATATTTGTTTTTGGGGCTATGCTCCTAATTTGCTCATTTCTTGGAAAGTTTAATTCACAATCTTGGTCACTTTGCAACCATATCTCCACAAAGGCTTTCGGATTACACCCATTTATTTTTATTTGAACCATTAATTCATCTATCTTGTTAAATACGCAATGTGCATTCAGGTAAGGAGTCTAAGATTTTGCTGTATATTTTCATACTTGCACATTTGTATTCTCTGTCCCTTCTTGAGATACTCTGGTTATCATTACCCATTTTGCTGCTCTCTACTATCAACCACCTTGTCTTTTTTCTTTAACTTTCTAAATTTCATCTCACCATAACCTTCCCACACCTCCTCTGTCCCCTAACTATTTAATATGTGCAATTCTAGTTCTTCAATACACTGGACCCATACCAAATCAGGTGAAGCCTGTATTAACAGAACAGCTGCCCCTTTCCCTAACACTGATACTAGTGTCCTGAAAACTGAAATCCACTTCTCCCACATTGCTCTCTGAGCTGTGCATTCAGCTCTCTGAACACTATCATGAGTAAATTCCTTTGTGTTCACCCAACCTGACTGCTCCCTTTTTCATCCCCCCTGTAGCCTCTGCTCCCGTTGTCAAAGGCAATCCGTGAGCTCAGGGTTGGGTCAATTCCTAGAGTTGACCCCAGGCATCTGCTCACCTTTTCTGGTTCTGACCTTTATCCCGGGGGTCGTTTGAGGGGGTGGGGAGGGTGATCGCATCAGGGAGAGGGGCTGGGAAAGGAAGGAAGGGCTGTAGGCTTGTGGACCAATTGTTGGGAGGGCTCTGGTCCAGGACAAACACTAATACACTGACGCAGAGGGGTGCAGGCCAGAGAATCTTCTGATGAGTGGTGGGGGGAGTATGACAGCACAAATAACATAACTTACTTATTATTAAGCAAGAAGAAACAATTGAGCCTATTGGGTTTTGAAACTGAAGGCTCCACTTATATTCAACAACTTAACATTTAAAAATTCTTGTCATTTGTTTTCAATGAAGAATAAAATCAAATAATATAATTCCATTGGTCACAGAGAGTGCGTGTTTAGTAAATAATCAAGGCTTATGTTTCATTTTCCTACATCACTCTCTGCCCTTGCCCTGCCTTTGAACCCATGAACATTAATAGTTTGCCAGCGTTTCTTCCAGCTACCAAGTGTAGCAGAAATAAATGCTTTCTACCCGGGTGGCGTAAGCAAATGATTTAACACGTCCATTTAAACCATGAGATTACTGGGGAAGTGGCACTAGGTGATCTGTGCAAGTTATAATTTCTCCCAGCTATTAATTTTAAAAGCAGCCCATTACCATGTACAGCACACAGGGAAAACAACCAAATAGATCTGAGCAAAACTGCTAACTGAATTTGAGATGCAAGCAGAATGTGCTTTATTCCTGAAGTAAGGGGCTGGGGTTTCTCAAGCTTCTTGTGCCTCCACAGCTCATCGATGGCTCTACGAGCAGTTAGACGGCAACGATCTTCTGCAGTACATGTCTTGGATTGTGTACCCTGTTGCAATGACAACATTCTCCACTGGTTTCTCTCAGTGTGTGTCACCGCAGTCAGGAGGTAAGTCTGCCACAGCTGATTTATTTATAACTGCAAAAACATTCACATAATCTGCCTCCCATTGGTACTGTGAACATGCCGCAAAATACAGCTGCTCAGTCGTGTCTTCTGTGAAGAAAGTTCCCATGTCAAGATGAGCTGAAATGCATCATTAGACATGCAGGTCCATTTTGAAATCCAATCCATAAATTCCAGAAGATTTCAGGAATTCAAATGGGAGTAAGAGTTAGTGTGGTAATCCCGTAACAAGGGTGTAATTAGCCAGGCTCTCCTCAGAAATAGGATCAATGTTACCACGCTCAGAGCAGACGGCGAGAGTGCTGACAGTGGGGGGAATATTTGTGGTGCTGAATCTCTAACCCAAGCAACCTTTGAGAACAGCGCTTTACGGGGAGCATAGAAAGCTAACTTTACCCCTCCATGTTCATTTAATTCAGGAACTGCACCATCCAATTGGAAAATTGGTGCTGACACTCCTCTGTCTAAGAAAGGTGAGAAAGAGAGAGCCAAGGAAATTATAGTGCAAACAGCTCGACGTCTATCATTGGAAAATTACTGTTGTCTGATCCAGGGTAGGGTGGCTGAACACGATGAACATTTTAATTTGAGCAGCATCAGCATGGATTTGTAAGTGGAAGGTCATGCTTGACAAAGCTGCTTGAATCCTTTGGAAAGATGTCTAAACTATTACTCAGTGGAATATTTATTTCCATGAACATCCAGAAGGCATTTGATGAGGTCCCTCATTAGAGACTGAATAACTACCATTGAAGCTCATGGAATTGGTGGCTCAGAAATTGGCTGAAAACCAAGAGACAGTTGACTGCTGGTGCCCTGGGCTACCTGCATTGGGGCTGCAGTTATTCACCAGATCTATAAGTCATTTAGATGTTGAGTTGGAAAACCACATTGAGACAAACCTGTGAACAGAAACATCCTAATTGCAAAAAGATATCAACAGATGAAGTGAATGAAATACTTAAATAAGCAAGATATAGAACGATCCATCTATGAGTGTAGATTGATGAAAAGGTCAGTGCACCAAAGGGCCCATTTCTGTGCTTGTGGCTCTGACTCTAACGCAACTGTGGCAAATAGATTATTGTGTAAGGCGATTGGAGGAAGATGTAAGGGGGATGTCAGGTGTAAGTTTTTTACACAGAGAGTGGTTGGTACATGGAACGCACTGCCAACAGAGGTTGCGGGGGTAGATACATTAGGGACATTTAAGAGACTCTTAGACACATGAATGATAGAGAAATGGAGGGATATGTGGGAGGGAAGGGTTAGATAGATATTAGAACAGGATAAAATGTTGGCACAACACCGTGGGTCGAAGGGCCTGTACTGTGCTGTAATGTTCTATGTTCTATGTTCAAATGTGAAGTCATCCATAAGGATAGAACAGGGTATTTATTTTATATGGTGGAAAGCTGGTAGAAGTAGACCTCCTGAGAAATTTGGGAAGTCATGTACAGAACATAATCAAAAAGGCTAATGTGATTTGATCCAGGTGACAGCACAAGAGTCAGATTGCAGCTATACAAACCCCGATAAGACCACTCTGGGTATTTTAAGTTGTTGTGGGCACCAAGTCTTAGAAAGGGTATGTTGACCTTGTAGACCAGGGAGGACAGTGTGGAGAATGATACCTGAATTCCAACCATTAAATTATGAGGAGAGATTCCACAAAAAACAAGTTGTATTCCCTGGGATTTAGGTCAGTGGATGGTTTGACTGAAGCTTTCAAGATTTTAGGCTAACTGATATATACAAACATATGAATTAGAAGCAGGAGTAGGCCACTCGACCCCTCAAACCTGCTGTGCTATTTAATAAGATCATAGCCAATCTGGTTATAATCTCAACTCCACATTCCCATTTATTCACAGTAACTTTTCACCCCCTTGTTTATCAAAATATACCTCTGTCAGAAAAATGCTCAAGGATTCTGCTTCCAGCACCCTTTGTGGAAGAGAATTCCAAAGATTCATTACCGTCCAAGAGAAAAAAAAACTCATCTCTGTCTTAAATGGGTGACCCCTTATTTTTAAACAGAGACCACTTGTTGTTGAGTTCCTCATGAGGAGAAACATCATCTCCACAGCCACCCTGTTAAGACACCTCAGGGTCTTTTACTTTTCCATCAAATCCCCTCTCACTCTAAGTTCCAGTGGATGAACAGAGAGAAACTGTTCAGAGTGTCTGGGGTCTAGGACTAAGGACATGTCTAGAAGTTAGAGCTTGGATTCTAAACTTTGAAGCAGAGGAAATAGTTCTACATCCAGAGGTTGGTAGGAAATTGGAACTCACTTCTGTAAGTGGTCAGTCAGTAGTTTATTTTAAACCTGAAATTTCTGTTAACCGAAGCTCATGTGAAGTTTGGTTACGGACCTGCCGTGATCTCACTGATTGCCTGGAAAGGCTTCAGGGAGGAGGGGAGTGGGGTAATTGCCACATTTTGATGTTTCTTTGTACCTGACTCCCTCCTGTGGCCAACCTACTTCTGATGTAACACTGAAACACACACAAGAGGAAGGTCCCAGGTCCAGTTCTTGTTCTGCAAAAGCAGTTGACTTGTAATGACTGACGTTATAATGCCACCAGTGGAATATTGTACATCACCAAATGTGTGTGATGACATCCAGCTCTACCCCTCCATCACTTTTCTTAGCTCCACAACTACCTCTACATTGTCAGATCACATCTTCAACATTGGGCCATGGATGAAAATCTTAGTTTTCTTGATATAAGCACCAGAAAAGCCAACTCCCAATCTCAGCAATCACCAAACACCAACTCCCTTGCCTGACTCCATCTTCCTGTATGACTACTTGTTCAGATGGCTGAACTAAACTGATTAAACCTCAGCACGTTCTTCAACCTTAGATCCAATCTGTTACTAAGTCTGCCCACCTCCAACTTTGCAACGTTCTCTGGACCTGCCCATACCCAATGTGAGCATCTTTATGCCGAGTTACCCAAATCTCCTCCTGTCCTTCAGAAGAGGAGAGAACATCATACAAAGGTCATGTTAATATCTGATTTGTAAGTAGAGTGTTACATGACATGTGATCCTGCAATCTAACATTCTCAGTGGATGGAGACTCACAGGAAGCAGACGTTCTGCCCTTGGGTCTTGTACTATGATTTTCTAGAGTGAATACTGGGAGGAAGGTCAGGAACTGAGTTAAGGAGATCTCTTCACTTGCGCATCCTGTTGTCTACTCTCGTGCTGGTTGGCAGGCACGGTAGTGTATGGGCAGGGATGGTAGTGTATGGGCAGGCATGGTAGTGTAGTGGTTAGCATAATGCTATTACAGCGCCAGCAACCCGGGTTCAATTCCGGCTGCTGTTTGTAAGGAGTTTGTACGTTCTCCCCATGTCTGCGTGGGTTTCCTCCGGGTGCTCCGGTTTCCTCCCACATTCAAAAGACGTACGGGTTAGGAAGTTGTGGGCATGCTTTGTTGGCGCTGGAAGCATGGCGACCTTTGTGGGCTGCCCTCAGAACATTCTACGCAAAGATGCATTTCACTGTGTGTTTCAATATACATGTGACTAATAAAGAAATCTTATCCTATCCATGAAGCAATTCCCCAGTTGTAAGGAAGAGCACATCTGCCATCTGGCCTGTAAGCCGAGGGTGGGAAGTCAGATGGGGCAAGAAATTAAGAGGAGTGGATGCATGTTGGAAACAGCCGCTGGTTTTAACCTGCAGTGAGGAAGAATAGTCCAAAAGGAACGCAGAACAGCAAAGAGCAACAGATATGGCAGAGTTCAGGAGCCTTCTCTGCAAACTCAATTCTTCATTGATTCATGATGCACACATGGGAGACGGGAGCACCATGAGCCATTGTGGTGGTCAGGAGCTCCTAGACTGGCTGACCATCTATCTTGTCAACTAATCCAGGTGTTTCTGCCTCAATATTTCTTTGACTGAACTAAGGAAAGGAAAAAAAAAATCAGCCAAGGTTCATTGTCCAATAATTTCTGCTGTAAAATGAATTTGTGTGTTAGGTGAAGGCAGGATTGAATCAAACCATAACATCTTTACCAGGGAGGCTGAATGTCAACTGCTCCTGAGCATCCAAAATTTAATACTGAGTAGGGTATTTGAAAAACATATTTGCATACATATATCAATGTTTATATTACTAGTGTGAGACGAATTCTTGATACATGAACTATTGTCCAATGCACTGATTATTTGCTGTAACCTGTGACATACTGTAGGTCTGTCATGGTTCAGATCTATCCAGTTTATAAATGCAGTGAAATGTGGTTAGACTGCCCCCAAAAGGCTTTCTGCAGGACTGAGACTTAAATAGCACAATTAATAGACAAAATAAACAATTGAAATGAAATGCAATATTTTAATTGAAACATAAGGAAAGAACTTTATATAGAACCTCAAGATATTTTGAAACTTGAAACAGTCAATGAATTACTTTCAAAGTGTAATTACTGTTTTAATTTCATTGGGGAAACGAAGCCAGATGTGGCCTTTCCCTTTTAAGCTTCTGACACAAGAACAAGAACTTCCATTCATATCGCAGGAACAGAACCCTTTCTTTAAGATACTCTGATTACCATTGGAGCGGTAAGGAAGAGAGACATGTCGGATGAGGATGGTTTGATCGACCATACTGAACTCTGAAATGAGTTGAGGAAAGTTAATGAACCCCAATCACAGACTATGTTATAACCATGTTCAAGACAGTTTAAGGCAAGGGCAAAAGTCCAACTGAAGGGATTCAGATGGAGTAAAACAGGGAGAAGTTCATGCAGAACAAATGGTACACAGCAAGGGTGCACTTTCCCTATAGTTGAGGTGCTTTGTAACTATTTCCGATATTTCAATAGTCGCTTAGTTTACTTGTGCCTGGACTTTCTGTTCTGTTGCTCCTCCTGGTGACATTTTGGGGACGTACGCAGATGGATGTCCATTTCTCATTCAGGTTCAGGGATTCCGGAGCTGAAGACTATCCTGACCGGAGTTCTTCTGGAGGAGTACCTGACCATGAAAACCTTTGCAGCAAAAGTGGTTGGTTTGATATGTTCACTGGCAGCAGGAAGCACAATCTTTTTGGGGAAAGTGGTGAGCTTAAACCTTCTGCATGTTCTCTGGACGAAATGGTAGGAGTTTGAGCGTGGGGACAGACGGAAAGGGAAGGCAGAGGAAGGGGAGGAGAACTGGAGTCAGGAAGAAAGTGGTGAAGTAAAGGGGATTGAGGGAGGGTTGAAAGAATTGAGAATGGGAGGAAAAAGGGAATGCTTGAGGGACAAAGATCCAAGGGGAGGAAAATCTGCTGGAAGGAAACAAAAAGGAAAAAAAAACTCTGCTTGTACATGACAGGTATAGGCTCAGTCGGAACAATAGTGATTGGGAACCTAAGAAGCCTGAGTGTGGGAATAAATGATTCCCAAATATAACACTGAAATTTAAAAAAAGACTGCAGATGCTGGAAATCTGGAATAGAACCAGAAAATGCTGGAAGCACTTAGCAGGTCAGACAATGTGTGTGGAAAGAGAACCAGGGTTAATGTTTCACGTCTTCGACCTGCTGAGTGTTTCCAGCATTTTGTATTTTTACGTGAAATGTGACATTTCTCATCTGATCCTCAGGGTCCCTTTGTGCACATCTCCACCATGATCGCCACCTACTTGGGAAGGATTCGAACTACAGTCACCAGGGATTATGAAGTAAGGAGAGATATTGAAGTTAATTTTATAAATCGTTAAACTAAAGCAAATAACGTGAGTGGTTTTCCGAGCTGGTGTGTGGGCAACATGAGGAAACCTAACTTTGTTCATCAAAGAAAATACAGCCCATGAACATTCTTTTAACGAGGTAACAGATAATGTTTGCTAGAAAAAATATACATTGCAAAGGACTGTCCAACTATTAGATCAATTGTTCCATAAATAATTCAGGGACAACCTGTACTAAATGGAATTTTTTCCCACTGACAGGATGAGCAGATCAAGAACAACAGATTCCCAATTGTTTGGTGATTGTATGAATTCAGTGAGTGAGACATTGTATCAGTTGAAATCATTTTTGGGTGCAGGGGGCAACCTTTATTATGCCAAAGTGTGATACCTGAATGAGATGGATGAAATCATACCAAGTTGCATTCAAACACGAAAGGCTCAGTGTTAGACTGCCCACCTTTGCATGGCAGCAGTCTGTCTGACGGGCACCAGCAGGGGCACTTTAAGGGTGGCAGGAGCAGGAGATTAATGCTGCCCACCTGGCAGAGGAAAGCAGGCTGCCCTTGGGCTCTGCCTGAATTATAGTAAATTGAGGATGGCCTTCTTTAGCATCCTGCTAGCCTCTTCAAGTGCTGATGTCTACAGGCATGATGGCAGTGGGCTGAGCTTGTGTGGAAATGAGCTGAGCTTACACTGAGAACAACAAGATGACTTTGTCTAACTTAGGTCTGAGCTCCCACAGAAGCACTGAGGCTTTTGTTGCAATGAAAACTTAAACATTGGTCATCAGAGGCCGCATCATGGGTGGATCTACAAGAATATTGACGGAGCTGGCTACCATGTCCTCGGGGGATAGGATAGGTGTCAGGATGCATCCAAAGCCCTGTGTCAAGTTAGTAGTGGCTCTTCCGCGTTCTTTGATACTGAATGCAAGTTCTCTGGCAGACATCCCATTGAGCCAGGTATTCCATTGAATGTACCTGGCAGCCTTTCTCTATAGGTTGCTCCATTGGTCTTCATCTGAGTCCACTGGAGTAGAACTTTTGTGTGTGACCTTGTCCTCTAGAACCTGTACTACCTTGGCTGCAGCCCACGTTCCTGGTGTCTTACCAAATGCCTCTATTCACTCCCCCAAGTTATGTGCAGTGTTAATACTGGAGTTGCATGCATGATATCAAGTGACGGACCGTTTTCTTCATCACTTTCTTCTCCACGTTCTCCTCCTGTCCAGCCGGATTGCACTCATTGGGTTTCTGAGAGGAGAAAGACACAAGGGCAATGTTGAGGGGAGGGAGAGGGAAAGGGAGAGGTGCATGCCTGTAGCGTCTGTAGCTTGTGACAGATTGTGGGATGCAGAGGAGGTGGAAGCTGAGGAGCTTTTACCATGAGATACTGTGATCTCCAATGGCCAACCCTTCTCCTCCATGGAGGATAGAGTGCGTAGGCGCCTTTCCAATAACTTCCTGCTGCATTTGGCTTTGTGCTCTCTTCTGTTGCAAGAAAGAAGGAGATGTGCAAGCTGGTGTCCTGCAAAAAGTTTAGGTGGTGTGGCTTTCATGGTTGGATAACTGGCAGTCCATGAGAGCTGAGGTGTAGGAGTGAATTTTGAAACAGTATGAAGCATGTGAGGATGTGGTGAGGTTTGTGAATGTTCAGCATGGTTGATAGAGGTTGCTGGTAGTTGAATGATGGAGCTTTGGGGGTGAGCACTGGCAGTGCAGATGGTGTGATGTGGCATCAGAAAAGGCATCCACAAGCCTTGATCATGAGTAAGATCTGTTGACTCCTCATGGCACTACTTCCAGGTCTTTGTGCCAGGACTCCTGACGGTGACGTCCCTGGACAACTGCCCCCACTGCCATTTCACCACATAACGCCACTCTTCCTGGCCCCTCCAGATACAAAGTGACCATTTGCTCCAATGTTCAGCCATTCTTCTGTCTTGGAAGTGACGTAGGTGATTCACACATGCACCTATTATTTGGACTATCCAATTTAGCTCCACTCTATCTTTCATTACTACTGGAAGTATCTCCTGCCATCGGCACACTATGTAATAAAAGTATTCTTTCATATGACAGCAAAGAAACTCCCAATATGAACAGAAAATGGCAGATGGAATTTAATGCAGACGAGTGTGAGGTGTTGCACTTTGGGAAGAGAAACCTGGGGAAGACTTGCACGGTGAATGGCAGGGCTCTGAGGTGTGCGGTAGAACAAAGGGACCTGGGAATACAGATCCAAAGTTCCTTGTGGCGTTACAGGTACATAGGGTCGTAAAGGGAGCTTTTGGCACTTTGCCCTTCATAAATCAGGGCACTGAGTACAGGAGTTAGGATGTTATGTTGAAGTTGTACAAGACATTGGTGAGGTCGCATTTGGAGTATTGTGTGCAGTTCTGGTCACCTACCTACAGGAAAGATATCAATAAGCTTGAAAGAGTGCAGAGAAAATTTACAAGGATGCTGCTGAGACTTGAGGACCTGAGTTATAGGGAAAGGTTGAATAGGTTAGGACTTTATTCCTTGGAATGCAGGAGAATGATGGGAGATCCTATAGAGGTATACAAAATTATGAGGAGTCTAGATAGGGTGAATGCATGCAGGCTTTTGCCCCCAAGGGTGGATGAGACTAGAACTAGAGGACATCGGTTAAGGGTGAAAGGTGAAATATTTAAAGGGAATATGAGGGGAAACTTCTTCATTCAGAGGGTGGTGCGAGTGTGGAACAAGCTGCCAGTGGAAGTGGTAGATGCAGGTTCAACTGTAACATTTAAGAGAAGTTTGGATAGGTACATGGATGGGAGGGGTTTTGGAGGGATATGGTCTGGATGCAGGTAGATGGGACTGAGCAGAAGATCAGGCGACTTGGACTAGATGGGCCGAAGGGCCTGCTTCTGTAGTGATCTATGACTCTTTGACCCTAATATATTTAAGCTTGCCTCATCCCTGCCTGAATGGAAATGTACACTAGTAGACTCACAATGCCTTGTATTGCCATTGAACCAAGCCCGGTTCAGCATGTGTAATGTTCCTTTCCTACAGAATAAGAACAAGCGGTACGAGATGCTGGTGGCAGCAGCGGCTGTCGGGGTCGCGAGTTGCTTTGGCGCACCCATCAGCGGTAAGTAACTGGTTGGGTGAAAACGAGAGACGATTCCTGGTCACAGTGGAGGAAATGTGGATAATATTCCTGGTATAATAATGTCCAAAGCACAATGGAAAGAGGTAAAAAGTGACAAAAGACAATTTATTTGGAGATCACTTGTTTTTAGCTGCCTATAAGATTAGTGAAAACATAACGAATCCCGATGAGCTGGCTGTGCATTTGGAACTGTCATCTTCTACTTCTATTGAAAAGGTCTTAAGTATGAATTTCCATTGTTGGTGGGGCTTTGTTTTTTGCTTGTCTGCAGTAAGTTTAACAGTGGAGCTGTGGAAGCCAAAGATAAACAACATCTGAAGTTACAACAGAGGCTTGGAGTTTTCCTGTGGAAATTCCCCCTTTGCACCAGTTCTTGTTTGAATGTTTTCCTCTGCTGTTTCTTGTCTCTATCTCTCCTGAAATTGTTGATTCTTTCCTGGGATACTTAAGACCATAAGACTTAGGAGCAGAATTAGGCCATTCGGCCCGTCGAGTCTGCTCCATCATTCGATCACGGCTGATCTATTTTTCCCTCTTGACCCATTCTCCTGCCTTTTCCTTGTAATCTCTGATGCTCTTACTAATCAAGAACCTATCAACCTACGCTTTAAATATACCTAATGATTTGGCCTCCACAGCCATCTGTGGCAATGAATTCCACAGATTCACTACTCTCTTAATGGTTGGCATGGACATGTTGAGCTGAAGGGCCTGTTTGTGACCTGCTTGACTCTATGACTATTGGAATCTATGAGTTCCTGTTAACCTTCATTGGTCAGTGTTGGTGGCCATTAGTCAAGCCAGCATTGGGTGACTATTAGCAATGACCTCACTGTATAGCAACACCTACATGAGCTGCACTGGTGGTCACCATGTAATGATCAAGTGTAGGTACACAAGATAGTTTTTCCCCTACCTAGCTCGTGGTGGCAAAGCCCATTAGGGTTGGAGCCTCCTGATCTGTCACCATTCAAACTTACAAATTCTGGGGAAACTTTTATGATTCCAACATAATCTAAATTATGAAAGAATTCATGGAAATCAGTCTTCCATAAATAAGGCTACATTTTTAACTCAGGCATGAGTGGGAAGCCATTGCAGAAGAGCAGGAGACCTTTGAACATTGAATTTTCCCACTTTAGGTAATCCCCACCCCCCTTCCCCACAACCCCCCCCCCCACCACCACCACACCACACCACACCACACCACACCACGCCTCTTCTCTTCTTCCCAATCCTAGCCTCTTTTTTTCTACCTTTTGTTTTACACCTTTGACCCCCCGGTGGATCTGCTCTCCCCTCCTCCCCCACACCTGCCTATCACTATCTCTTACCTGCATCTACCTATCACCACCCTGTGCCCACCCCACCTCCCCTCTTTTGTCCACCTATCACTGCTCTGCTTTTCCCTCCTATATATTGGGCTTTCCCTTTTCCTATCTTCCGTCCTGAAGAAGGGTCCTGACCCGAAACGTTGACCACCTGCTTTTCTCCAAGGATGCTGCCTGACCTGCTGAGTTCCTCCAGCATCATCGTGTTTTTCAGCAGGAGATCTTTTGCAGATCCCAGAAGGAAAGTCACAGCCTCTTTCTTCCACCTGTGGCCACCAGGGGGCTTCATCTTCAGCCCAACAGGCGATGCAAGTGACGTTTTGGAGTTAAATGGCATCAAGCGGTTTATGTTCCTTCTTCCTGTGCTCTGCCCAGCTGACACCTACTGATGTTTAAATTCAATTCTAAATGTACAGGCTGCCAGTCAGAAACAGCAAAGGCTGCAAAGTCAATCTGCTGAAAGGCTAAAAAAATTATTTTGTTTCAGTCGGGTAAGAAAAGTACTTTTCTCCTACTTTTGCAGGAGAAAAGTAACACGCGTTATTTTGCATTACTCTGCAAAGACAAGTCGTACTATTTGAGGTTAGTGAATCCAGTTACGACTGTTAACAACTGGGAATCTGGCCGCTCTGGCTGCTGAGTTCCTCCAGCACTTGGTGTGTGTTGCTTTGTTCAAAGCATGTTCTTAGTTCACTCTCAGCAAGATTGAACGTCATCTGCACAGTCATGAATAGCCAGTTCAGTATGGGCATAGAACTGTTACGCTTTGGGTAATGCTAATGTATTGTTAGATATTGGTCAGTACAGGCATACTTCTAAACCTAAGACTACTTTTTGGAAGAGACTAACCCCGCCGTACCAAGACAGTATCTAAGGGCTGACTCCATGCTGGGAACAGTTGCCCACATTCACTGAGCCACCTGAGAAAATAGGAACTGATGAATGAGAACGGTAAGAGTAAACTTGTATTGAAGTTACACCTGACATGTTATTTTCAATTAATGTAATTGAAGTTAGCTGGAAACCTTAACTGTACAAATCCACTTCTGACGAGCTTTTGTTAACAGTAAATGTCAGAGTGTAAAGCAATAAATAGGACATTACTTAAATCACAATGTTGAAAGATTGCTGTCACTGAGTGATCAGAATGTTTTACAACAATTAGTGACACCGAACCCACTGTCCACCAGTACGATAAGAAACCAGCCCTGCCATGGTTGCTGAAGTTGTAATGTAAGCCGTGCTTGTTTATCCTCAGGCGTCCTGTTCAGTGTGGAGGTGATGTCATCCCATTTTGCAGTGCGAAACTATTGGAGAGGATTCTTTGCTGCCACATGCAGTGCATTCATGTTCCGACTTCTTTCTGTGTTCAACAATGAACAAGGTAAATGTATTCCTCAGCACACTGCCAGCCCTTCCACTGCAATTCTCCACCTTGCTAAGGTTCTGATGAAAATAAAGGGTCAACTTTGGATCAGTGGCCACCACTACATGTGGAAACACATCTCTGTGAACAAGAGGGGAGGGAGGCAGGAACATTGGGGGAAGCAAAATGTAAAACCCAGCCACCTGGATTGCGTCACTGCCTAGTCAGGGTTTTGGTTTAATGTTAATTGTAATTCTAATTTTAATGTATTTTTGCTTCCCTGCAGAAACTATCATTGCTCTTTTCAAGACGAAGTTCAAAGTTGACTTCCCATTTGATTTACCAGAGACTGTAATCTTTATCATCCTTGGGTGAGGTGTCTTTGCAAGTTTACCTGGTGTGACTATTTAAAAGATGTGATTGTGGTGAAATCAATGGGGCTGCAGAATCTCACACACAACCACACATTCTTATTGTGAAGTATCAAAGCTGTCACAGAGCATTTACCTCACATTGTTACTGGGGATCTGGAAGGTCACTCTTTTATCTCATAAAGTTTAGGCCCAGCCTCAGGATTAGTATTAAACATTCACTGAAAGACAGAGTAACAGTTAATAATACTGTAGCAGCGCCCAGCACAATAAAAGATCAATTCTAAAGCATTCAGCAATTGACATGGTATTGGTATTGGTTTATTATTGTCACTTGTACCGAGGTACAGTGAAAAACTTGTCTTGCATACCGATCGTACAGGTCAATTCATTACACAGTGCAGTTACATTGAGTTAGTACAGAGTCCATTGATGTAGTACAGGTAAAAACAATATCAGTACAGAGTAAAGTGTCACAGCTACAGAGAAAGTGCAGTGCAATAAGGTGCAGGGTCACAACAAGGTAGATCATGAGGTCAAAGTCCATCTCATTGTATAAGGGAACCGTTCAATAATCTTATCACAGTGGGGTAGAATCTGTCCTTAAGTCTGGTGGTACGTGCCCTCAGGTTCCTGTATCTTCTACCTGATGGAAGAGGAGGGAAGAGAGAATGTCCCGGGTGAGTGGGGTCTTTGATTATGCTGGCTGCTTCACCAAGACAACGAGAGGTAAAGACAGAGTCCAAGGAGGGGAGGCTGGTGTCTGTGATGCACTGGGCTGTGTCCACGACTCTCTGCAGTTTCTTGTGGTCCTGGGCAGAGCAGTTGCGGTACCAAGCCATGATATATCCAGATAGGATGCTTTCTATAGCACATCGGTAAAAGTTGGTGAGAGTCAAAGGGGACAAACCGAATTTCTTTAGCCTCCTGAGGAAGTAGAGGTGTTGGTGAGCTTTCTTGGCCGTGGCATCTATGTGATTTGACCGGTTCAGGCTGTTGGTGATTCATGGTTTTCATGAATAAGATCTGTGGCACATTGATGTTAAAACATGTGGAATAATGTGAGTTTGTGCTGCAAACATTATTCTGTTCACTTTATCTAAACAGTGCTGAACCTCAGAAAACTTTTTCTAATGAAAACAAAAGATGGAAAGACACATTGGTATGTGAGAGCCCCAGAACTTTTTAACTAACTGATATAATAAACACAACGTTCACATCCAGAAACTTGCTTCTTGTTGTTCAGCACCTCATTGGGCGGTCTCCTGGGCAGTCTCCAACCTGGCAGCATGAACATCGAACTCTCACCCTTCTGGTAACCGCTCCCCTTCTGCCCCTTTTCCCCTTTTTTTAAAATCTTTCTCTCTCTCCTCCTGATCCCGCTGGCCCCCATCACCCTGTATCCTTTCCCTCTCCCACTGTCTCCAGCTGCCCATCACCCACACTCTCCTCCCACGGTTCCCCTCCCCACTCTCCCTTTATTCCAGGCTCCACCTTCCTCTCCTAACAGGTTCCATCTTTTTCAGCCCTTTGTCACTTCCACCTATCACCTCCCAGCTCCTGCCATCATTCCTACCCCCCTCCCTTCATCTGACTATCACCCCCCACACCTGGATCCACCTATCACCTGCTGGCGCTTGCTCCACTCCTTCCCACCACCTTCTTCTACTGGCCATCTCCCCTCTATCTTTCAGTCCCGATGAAGGGTCTTGACCCGAAATATCGACTGTCCATTTCCCTCAGCCTGACCCGCTGAGTTCTTCTAGCGCTTTGTGTGTTGCTCCAGATTTCCAGCATCTGCAGTCTCTTGTGTCTCTTGTTGCTCAGGTTTGCTCTGACTTTCCAGGTGAAACAAATGAACCTGGTACTCTTTATTTCCTTTGTATTCATCTTGCCACACTTAGGATTGTTAATGCTCGATGACATCACGTGCGGCATGTGAGTGACTCACACAGTTGTTGGCAATATCAAACACGGCACAAGAGCAAGATGATCAGACCTTGGCAGCATGTGTGTCACACAGATACCACACACAGCACAGGGTGCCACATTCAAGTACAGGCAACGTCACAGGCAGCCCAGGAGCAATCTGCTCAAGAAGTAATTGTAGTACACTGAGAGACTGATTATGGTAAATTATTCACCACTCTTAACTCTGGGCTTGTTGCATGGTGATGAAATGAAATGGGTGTTTTGAATTGGAACACAATCAACTTTTAAGTAACACAATACTTAAATTAGATCTTTCACTGTTCAGTTTACAAAATAACTTCTTTCTATTCTCTTGTTGGTGCGGTTAGAATCATCTGTGGGATCCTGAGCTGCGTCTATCTCTACTGTCAGCGCAGACTGCTGGGTTACGTCAAGAGAAACGCTTTTGTCCAGAATTTCATGGCAACCGAGTAAGATTGGAATGCAAAGTTCACAGCTTGCAGGGGGCAAAAATTAACAGTAGACCCAAAGATATGTCCTGGCCATTGTCGTGGAGGGGTGGAAAAAGGAAGATATTTTCAGTTGAGGGTTTACAGAGGTGTGGAATGCTACTAAGAATCATTTCAATTGTCAATATGGGACTGAATTTTCTATTTTATGCAAAATTCCTTGACAGGTAATTGTTTGCAAATGGAAGAGCCAGGGGTCCCAGGACATGATTCTAGAGAGACAGACATAGCATGAATATGGTTAAAAATCCATCAAGAAATGAGAGCATATTGCAGGCCAAATACAGGCCACTCAGATCACCAAATCTGCCTCATTGTTTTTCTCCACAAGTTCCCTTTCCAAAAAATAAACAGATTATCTTTCTAAAAAGAACATGGACTCTGCTTAAACAACAGCTTATTTAGCCAACCTCTATTGTAAAGAATTTTTTTCTGGTCTATGTTTAATTCTTGTGATTATCTTAAGTTGATGCCCTCTCATTTTGAGTTATAAGTCAATAGAAACAATCATTCTGCACATTGAAAACCTCAGTGCCATTTCTTAGTCTCTGTGCTCTAGTAAGAAACCTTAACTTCTCAAGTCTCTCGGCAAAAATGTCATCTGTTATCCCCTGCAAAATCCCTCTGAACAAAAACACAAGGTTTCCACAGTTCCAAATAAAAGGGTATCTCATTTTAAAATCTAGAGTCCCCCATTTAAGGCAGATATATGGCAGTTTTTATTCATCATGAGTCTTTCAAACTCCTTTCCATAAAGCACAATGGAAGCAGAGTCTTTGAATATATTTAAGGAAGAGAAGATGGATTCTTGATAAGAAGGAGGGTGAAAGGTGACCGTGGGTTGCCGGAATGCAGAGTTGAGATTACAATTGGATCAGCTGTGATTTTATTAGATGATGCGGCAGGCATAAAGGATAGAGGGGCTTACTCCTGCTCAAAATTGTTCCCAAAACTCCAAATAAGGTCATGTACAAGTTCAAAAATTTTCCTTTGCTTTTATTTCTTTTATGCCTCTATATTCAAAACCAGGTGTATGATCTATGAAAAACCATTGTATACAATGGTTATTTTCTTTTCACAAAAGAATCTTGCAAATCCTTAGGTTACTGACATTGCAACACAGGTGTTTTAATGATGTTTTTCCGCTAATGAATCACAATTCAAACAACGTTCTGCATTCTAATGTAGGGAGGTGTTCTTTAACAGTGGGATCTTGACAGGGGAATAGAATTTGATTCTCTTCCCAAATGGCTTTAGGAGAAATAAGCAATGGATTGCCAAATTTTGATTTACAACGGATAGCCGTCATGACAAGTAGACTTCCATTCTTCACTGGAATAGAATGCACTCGTAGGTGTTACATTGCAGAATAAGAAGAGAGGGAATCTATTGGAATTCTGTGCTGGTTGAGCTGAAGGCTATCTTTAATTAACTGAATTATATTGAAACTTGAAATGTTGCTGGTCAAATCTATAGTGAGGGATCAAAGGTAAAGTGTTCAATAAAAATAACCACAACAAGAGTAGGCATCTTTTTCCAGGGGAAGATTAACTTGAAATTATTAACCTCAGTGAATTTTTGATGGAATTGTTGAGGCATTGGCTAATAGTAACATTCTACTATTAGGAAAACTGTGTATTCTGGACTTCTGACCTTATTCTTGGCATCCATCACCTTCCCTGCTGGCCTGGGGCAGTTCATGGCATCCAGGGTAAGTATTCATGAACGTGAAGCACTTTACAAACTTGTAACTTCATTCAATGTCACTTGCAGGCAATATAAACAATGAGGCAGATTCAGAACCTCAGCAGAAGGTGGGACCACCACTTGGCCTTGGGGAGACCCAAACTGATAACCATTCAGAAACACATGTCAGTGAGATCCATCTGAGTGCATATGTTTCCTGATTCAGCAATTACAGATGTCACCCTGCCAATTAAGAAAGTTGTTGTTCCAAGTATGCACACTGTCTGCTTCTCACCAGTCATAAAATGAAGATGACTCTGTGACTGTACCACTGGGAAGTTTTGGCTGTTAGTAGAAGACATTTCTCTGTTATATTCCATCCATCGTATTCTTCTGCCATAGGAAATTGACAGCTTATGAATCCAGGTCCACTTTAGCCTCCTCATTAGCTTTTATCATCCCAGTGTCTCCGACTCTGAGCCATACAGGTTCAACTCTAGTTAACTGATCTCTCTTGAGGAACTGCCTGTGGTACCAGGGTTAGCAAGAAGGAAGCCCCCACTCCTGACTAATATTGCTGAGTATATGTGAGCTCAGTGTAACATCCTTCACTGCTGGATTGCTGGCTGGCAGTTAGTCAAGGTTCTCACGTGCATAGTATCTTTGAGAAAGAAACTGAGAGGTTTTTAGGAGTCATGGGGTAAAGCTAAATGAGGAAAAGGAACTAAGCAATCCTACTTACAGAGTTATCCAGCTCTCCTATTCATGTAAAGGGAAAATGAAGAGATCTCTTTCTGCAGAAAGGATAACCTCTGAATGTCTTGCCTCCTCCTGTGCAGCTCACCATGAAGGAACTTCTCTCCTCGCTCTTCGATCATCGGCCATGGGGCGTGCTCTCTCAGAATGCAACACTTAACGTCCACACAAGGGTGGACCCTGACAATCTCTGGATCGATTGGTGTCACCCCACCTTCACTTTTTATGGCACCCTCCTGTTCTTCTTATTTATGAAGGTACTCGTGAAGGTCCCCACTCCCAGCAACATTAAACTCTGCCTCATTAATTGTTTGCCCAAAATGAGCTTATGATTCACAGGCAGTCAAACATGTGATTCACAGCATTTCGCACAGGGAGGGACATAGAGCAGTGGAGGTTCAGTGTCGGCTGATTCTGCCTTGTTTCTTGTTCTCCAGTTTTGGATGTTGATTCTTGCCACCACTATGGCAATGCCAGCTGGATACTTCATGCCCGTACTTATTTATGGTAAGTTCAGTAAACCACCCTAACATTTACAAAAAAAATTCTCTTAAGCTGCAAAAATCCAGCAGGAAAGGTGGCCTGTCTGTGATTAACAGCAGAAATTAAAGTTGTATTAAATCAAAGAGTCTGAGGATTGGGAGTATTTTAGAACTCTGCAAAGGAAGACCAAGGAATTGATAAAGAAAATGAGGATAGAATATGAGAGTAAAATGACAAAAGTTGTATAAATGATTGTAAGAGCTTCTATTGGCATGTTAAAAAGAAAATATTGGTAAGAGCAAATACGATTCCTCTAGAGAGAGAAGGAAAATTTGTAATTAGGGACCAAAGAAACGGCAGAGAAATTAAGAAGTAACTTGCAACCATCTTCACGTGAAAAGACAAAAATAAAACGAAGAATGAGGGTTCTGACAAGAATGAAGGAAATTAACATCAGTAAAAAAATGTACTCAGGAAGTTGGTGAGACCAGAAGCCAATAAATCCCAAGGACCTGATGATCGACATCCCAGAGTTTTGTAAGAAGTGGCTGTAGAGATAGTGGGTGCTTTGGCTATCATCTTCCAAAACTCTACAGATTCTGGAATGATTCCTGTAGATTTTCAGACCAGAAATGTGACCCCACTATTTAAGAAGGAGGAAGAGAGGAAGTGGGACCTGCCGATCTGTCAGCCCAACATCAGTGGTAATGAAAATACTGGAGTCTACAATGAAAAATGTAATAACAGATCACCTTGAAAAGACTAATAGAAGTGAGCAGAGTCAACATGGATTAATGAAAGAGAAATCATGTCTGACAAATCTATTGGAGTTATTTGGGGACCCAACCAGTAGAATAAGTAAGGAAGAATCAGTAAATGTCGTGTATTTAGATTTCCAGAGGTTCGTCAACAAGGTACATGGAATTGGAGGTAATATACTGGATGGATTAAGTATTGTTTAGTGGACAGAAAGCAAACAGGTCTTTCTCAGGTTGGCAGGCAATGACTAGTGGCTACCACAGGGATTGGTACTTGGGGCCCCACTGTTCACAATCCATGGCGATGACTTGGCTGAGGGGACCAAATCTCATATTTACAAGTTTGCTGATAGTATAAAACCAGGTGGTTTCGTGAGTAGGGATGAGGATGTAAAGAGACTGAAGTAAAGAGATTTGGACAACTTATAGTGGGCAAAAACATGGCAGATGGAATGTTATGTTGAAAAATATGAGGTTGTCCATTTTAGTGCACAAGACAGCAAAGTGGAGTACTGTTAAAAGGTGAGAAATTGATATTTAAGGGGACCCAGCTGTCCTTGAACGCAATTCTTTGTAAGTTAAATTGCAGGTGCATCAAGCCACCAGGAAGACAAATGGTATGATGGCCTTAATTACAAGATGAATTGAGAACTGGAATAAAATGTCTTACTGCAATTATATGGGGCCTTGGTGAAAACACATGGAATATTGTGCACAGTTTTGATCTCATTACTCTAAAAAGATATACTTACCAGGGCAAGATTGCAAGGAAGAATCACTCAGAATGGTTTATGAAATGGCAGGTTTGTTGTACGGTGAGGGACTGAGTAACCTAGACCTTTGTTATTCAGAGTTTGGAAGAATGAGAGATGATCTCACTGAAACTTAGAAAATCCTGACAAGATGGATGCAGGAAGGATGTTTACCCTGAGTGAAGTGTCTCAATCCAAGGCTCAGAGTCTCAGAATAAAGGGAAGGTCATTCAGGATTGAAACAAGGAAAAATTTCTTCATTAAGGAAATGCTGTGACTCTTTGGAATTCTCTACCAGGGAGAGTTCTAGAGGCTCAGTCACTGACTGCATTCATCAGAAATGATAGCTTTCTGGGTATGAAGGGAATCAAGTGATGTAGGAATAGTGGAGGAAAATGGCACTGGGTTAGAAGATCAGCCATAATCTTGATGGATCTTGGCCAAATGTCACACTCCTCCTCTCAGGGCTTATGCTCTAATGTTCTTATATCTTGGTAGAGGTTACATCGGGCTCATACAACAGAGCAGTGCTTTAAAATTAATTTTCGCCTTGAACCAGTCACCTGACTCCACACCCTTACACTTCTTGATGAATATTTCTTGTAAGATTGAACAGATTCAATTTGTGATCAATCCATGATTTTGCAAGCTAATACTTGGTGATAATGCAGAATCACATAGTTTAATCCTTACATTTGACTTTAAGTAGAAATGAGTATCTCCCCTGCACACGCTGGAGTAAAAACCTTATGTAATATCTGGAGATGCCTTTGCTGGGGAGGTGAATCTCATCAGTGGTGAATAGACAGCTGCTTTGTTTATGGAGAAGGAATGTATCTAGTCTGATTGTAGTTGGCTATAGATAAGAGGATGTCGAACTTGTCCTCAAGTTAATTGTAGACAGCCTCCCCCCAGAGTGGTAATAGAAGGAGTATGGAGTATAGTTATAGATGGAGAACTTTAGATCTGTGTTTTATTTTGGTGAAAAAGATAATGGGTTTATAAATATACTTACCTGTGTCCTTTGGATTATGTAGGTGCCGTTATAGGTCGAATGGTGGGAGAATTTATGGCTTTTATATTTCCCAATGGCATCAATTCAGAGGGAGTTTTGAACCCGATAATCCCTGGGGGATATGCCCTTGCAGGCAAGTATGTGCTGATACTGCATTTTCTAACTATGCCACTATATTGTTGATTAACCTCACAGGTCTCCTGACCTGCCCTGTAGGATTGCAGATTACTTGCACCTACACGATGTCCTGCATTGCAGGCGAGACTTCTAAATGGAATCTCCCAGTCACGAGGTTTACTACGATCCGAGGGGCAAGGGCTGGTGTAGATGAGTTGTGATGCTGTTTGATGACATGCATGCTGAACTGTCACACCTTTTTTTTCCAGTTTATTCCTCTGAGTGTATACAAGCCCATATTTAGCACGGATTCCCTTATGGCCCCCAAGCTTTGCCGTAGAGCTATCCCACCAAGTTAGGTGGTTATATGATGTTATAGCCAGTCTCTCCCATAATCTCATGAAGACTATAAGGTAAATCTTTTGTGTCTTGGCAGGAGCAGCAGCATTTTCTGGAGCTGTGACCCATACCTTGTCCACGGCATTATTGGTATTTGAGCTCACTGGGCAGATAGCTCATTTCTTACCTGTTTTACTGGCTGTACTTGTGGCAAATGCCATTACACAGAAATTCCAACCTTCTTTCTATGATGGAACCATCATTGTAAAGAAGCTGCCATATTTACCCAAAATACGGAGCAGTGACATTGGGTATGTATCATTCCTGTGACGGTAGGTTGCTGGCTTGGGATGGTTGATGGATGTGCTGGGTACTGATAAGTGTGGTGGGTAATGGTAGGCGTGCTAATGAAAGACTGAAATGTATTGTCATGAGTTTTGTGAATAGGGATGGGGTGTGTTTGGCTGGAACCTTGTAACCTTGCACACTCTGCAGTTGTAACCTGGTTGCCTGCATCTTTTCTCTCTTCTTTAAAGCCGAAGGAAGGCAGGTTGGAAGTTGGCTGGGGGTCAGTTTCTGTCTCTTAACATATCAACAAGACATTGGTGAGGCTACACCTTGAATACTGTGTACAGTTTTGCTTATTCTGTTATAGGAAAGACGTCATTAAGCTGGAAAGAGTGCAAAGAAGATTTACAAGGATGCTGCCAGGACTCGAGGGCCTGAGTTATAGGGAGAGGTTGGGCAAGCTAGGACTTTATTCCTTACAGTATAGGAGACTGAGGGGTGCCTTATAGAGCCATATATCATCATGAGGAGGATGGATAGGGTGGATGCACTGTCTTTTTCCCCTTGGAAAGGGAATCAAAACCCAGAGGGCACAGGTTTAAGGTGGGAGGGGAGAAATTTAAAAGGGACCTGATGTGCAACTTCTTCATGCAGAGGGTGGTGAGTATATGGAACGAGCTGCCAGAGGAAGTGGTTGAGGCAGGTACAACTACAACATTAAAAAGACATTTGGACAGGTATATGAATAGGAAAGGTTTAGAAGGTTATGTGCCAAACACGGGCAAATAGGACTAGCTTATATGGACACGTTGGTCAGCATGGACGAGTTAGGCTGAAGGGCCTGTTTCTGCGCTGTATAACTCCATGACTCTGTGACAACACACCCAGTCCAGGCACACCTGTTGCTTTGGGTTAAATTTATCCCCTTCAGCTTCCAAACTCTGTGCATCTTTCTCATTGGTCTAACTGGAATCAGCCTGCCCAACCCTTTCTGAGGCATTGCTTCTCACACATGCATTAGACATCCGTACAACAAATTATTTAGTCACTTCATACTGCCGTCTCTCATGGAACACCATTAGGCTGAATCTGCCTGTTACAGTTCAGTGGCACTCTTCCATTCTTCAGCTCTTACAGTGTGACAGTGGAACAGTTCATGAACACCAACCTCAAGTGTTTGGACCAAAGTTTCAGCTACGCAGATATCCTGCAAGTGATAACCTCCAGTTCCGATGCCGTATATCCTGTTGTTGAGAGTGCAGGTAATTAACTTTAGAATTATGGAAACTTCTCTTCACTAACCTCAGTTTTCCAAATTATTCACACAACTGGAGTGAGCTTTTGGATATTTTTGATGCTTTCCTTTACTTTACTTCACATTTCTAATGTGGAAGAGTCTTGAGCTTTGCAGCTTCTTTTCACCTTGGGTGTCTCAAAAGACATTTAGTCCTTAAGGCCAAGTAGAGGTTTGATTTCTGTTACCAGAATCCATGATGCTCGTGGGATCAGTTCAAAGGAGCGAGCTTACCAATTTTCTTCAGACTCAAGGAGAACAGAAAAGCCACAAGGAAAAATTGCAACTGGTAAGCAAACTGCTGGGCACAGGGATGATGGGCTGAATGGTCTCCTTCAGCACCATTAATGTTTCACTTTTTGATAATGTACCATACTGTGAAACAGTCTAATTTCATGATTAAGTACAGCTCTTTATTCGATCTAATGACCCAGCAATTGCACATTCTAAGGAACTGTTGTTGGCACGTCAGACTCAAATTCTGGAACAAATTACTTTTCAAGCACAAAGACGAATGCTTTTCGGGCTGCAAACTTTCTAGCAAATCAACTATGATTGTCGTTTTATAAAAAAATCCTCTTCTATTTGTTAGCAATCCCAGATCCAAGCTGTTGCTTTTGTTTTCAATGAAAGTTATAAGATTGTTTAAAAGTATACCAGTGACCTTCACCATTCAATAAGATCTTGGCTGATCCTTCACCTCATCACTACTTTCCAGCACTAACCCCATATCATTTGGTTCTCTTAATATCAAAAAATCTAAAGTGTCAAAATGCCTTAAGGCATTACACAGGAGCTTTATCAAGCAAAACATGGGTCGAGGACATATTTGACAATGATGAAAAGATTGGATAATGAGGTAGGTTTAAAGAAGCACTTAAGTTCATGCGAACTATGCCTGTCCTCATCTTGTAATGTACTGTGCTACTGCTGTAAAAAGCTAGTTTTCCTGGCATTTATACCCTGTGTGTGTATGCCTATGATGACAATAAACTTGAATTTGAACTTAAAAGAAGAAAATGAGGTGGAGAGGTTTTGGGGAAGGGGGACAATTCCAAAGCTTAAGGCCATGACATGTGAAGTTAGGCCAATAATGGTGCACAAATAAACGTAGTGATGGTGAAGAGGCTGGATTTGGTGGAATGGAGATAGATCAGGGGCCCTAGGACTTGAAGAGATTTAGAGATATGGAAGGGTATAAGACTATGGATTGGGAACAAGGATGAGAAGTTTAAAACTGGGACATTGTTTAACCAGGAGCCAATGAAGATTAGGTAGGGCATGGCCAAGAGGTAAACAGTTCTTGGTCTGAGCTAGGGCACCAGCAGATCAATTTTGGAGGACCTCAATTTAAGGAGTATGGGGCAACTGGGAGGGTATAGGGGTAGTCAAAGACATGGGTGAGAGTTTCAAGAGCAGACAGGGTGGAGTCAGGCAGACGTGGATAGAGCCACTCTTGGTGCTGGCACAGATATGTGGTCCAAAGGTTTCTCTGGAGTCAAGTATGACACCAAGGATCAGAGAGCCTGGTTTAATTCCAAACAGATGCCAGAGAGTGGGAGAAATGGAGAAATATAGTCTGTTTAATTTCTTCATCTGTTATTCCTAAAAAGTATTGTCATTAAAATTGCTGCAAAAGACCTTAGCTTGAAATCTGTCTTTTTCTTTGTAGAAAGAAGTGGATGTAAAGTTTAGGGGAAGGTGGAATATTGATCCAATAACTTTCCAACTGTCTCCAAGCACATCACTGCACCAGGTAAATAAATCAAAGGACTAGGAGGGAAATGGATATGAAGCTCAGTATCAGGATATACACAGGCTCAGACTATAATTACAATCATTTTGCTGGGTTAGTTTTAAACTCTAACCTAAGATATAGCATTATTAATTAGAAAAAAAGACATTAATGTGGTACCTGAGCATGTTTCTCAGTGTACCTCAAAGCACTTCATGTATATATGGTGTCTGTTATTAAGTGTACATACAAGATGCCATAAGGAACAAGTAGTGAATGATCTATGTTTGTGTAATGTGTGGCAATGGAAGAATATTGGTAAGAGAATCTTCTTCTCTTCCTCCAAGAGTGCCATGGTTTTTTGTAATCATCTCCAGATAGATGAACACTTGAACTGGAAGACAGAATATAACTTGTTGTCTCCACCATTGAACAGTGTCTCACTGCTGCACTAGGTTGTCTTTCTAGATCATGTACTCAAGTCCAGGAGTGGATCCTTAACCTGAAACATTCTAATTCAGAGGCAAGAGTACTGCTGGCTGAGTAAAGTTGCCAGTATAGTTTATCAAAGTCACTTAGACTCACGTGAAACAGAAAATGCTTTGAAATGTAGGGGGTAGGGAGGAAGGAGAGAGTTGGGGGTTGGTTAAGTCTTTTGAGCCAGTTATCTGACATTTCCACTCCTCTGGTGCTTCACAAATTGTAGTTTGTCTAAATGCACCGAGAACTATTTCAATCAGGGAGTTTAGTGTTACTGTGAGGTCATAGGAACCAGCCAGCACTTTCTCAATCTCTTATGGCTGTAGATATCAAGATGAAGGATATCCGAGTTGGGGAATGCATTGATTTCTTCCATTGTCAGGAACCCATTAGCTGTCCCAGGTCAGATATAAATTGGGTTAAATACAAAGTAATGTTCTTCAACTGTAACCTAACCATGTGCACTACTACAGAGGAGAGTATCATCTATCACACTTGTGTGATATTTTCATTTATTCATGTCAGCTGTGTCTTCCTTGAGCAGGAGTACTGGTGTAACATTGATTAACACTGATGTAGGGGATGTTTCATGCTATGGGGCTGTAATCTTTTTCATTTGGCTAAAACTACTAAGAATCATTCAGCATAAGACCCTTACTGCTTGCAGAGAGAAGAAAAGAATTCTCTTTCATCATATATGGGAAATGAAAAAACTTGGGCTGAGATATGTCAATCAATATTACGTTACTGTACATTAACCTGGATGGGCATAATGCTGGCATTAAAATGACACCAAATGAAAAATCCATGATAATGTGTTAGTGAATCACGTTACCACTCCATTCTCTTACCTGATTTTTTCAATCTGTATTGACTACGATGTCTTCCGCGACGTGACTGCTCCAACTGTGTGTGTAATGCAGCTTCTTGGCACTCATTCAAAACGTGTTACTGTAAACAAAATGATCAACAGCAGACAGAACTAAAAAAGATGAGGATTTGAGCTCCAGCAGCTGCCTGTCTGACAATTAAATCCAGCAATGTGTAAGTTGTGGGACTGCTTCGCAGAGATGCAAGGATAAATTCCACCCTACATTTAAATCCCAGCCTTTATACTTCTCCGTGCCTGGGGCACATGGGCTCCCACCAGGGTAGTGGAGCCAGCACATCTGTGACCTGAGCCACAATGCTGCAGGCAGGCAGGAGCTCTAGCCTAGAGTTTGTGAATTCTACTCTGGCAGATTGAGTAACATAGCCACTTTGGAATACTGCAGACAGGCTCAAAATTCAGGTGATGTGTGTAATGGAACTATGGTATCAGCTGAGGAAGAGTAAGAAGATGGAGAAAGAAAGCATTAATATTTTAAAAAATCTACTTTTGATAATTGTGGTTCACAACATTCCCACCACCAGAGAGTGCAGTCAGGGCTTTGGCTCCCCTCTGGGCTTAGAGGAAGAGATCAGGAAGACTTCAGGTTCAGTGCCCTTTCTACATTGTTAGATGATTTCAACAGTTACAGAGGTGCTACAAGGAATCTCAAAGTGATAAATTAATTGAGAGGTCAGTGATCATTCCCAAGTGTACATCCAGGTGAGGGCAGAGCATGACCTGCTGTTGAACAGCCTACCAACTATCATTGTGCAAATCATTGTGGGGGTGGCTTCACTTGAGGAGAGAAACGGATGGATGTTTCACACCAATCATTTCAGAAGTAATTTTTTCTGTGAAGTATTTTGAGGCACACTAATTGCTGTTGGTAACACCACCTATATGGTGCCATTGTTAATGTGTAATGCCCTTGGAATCCACTATAGCTGATTCCAGGACTTGATCTCCCAAAATGCAATGCTTCTTGACAATAAACTTACATTTTGTTGTCCATTTTCTGCTACCAGAGGCATGGGTTGTGTAGTTATTCCTGATGACCCCAATCTGCAAATGGCTCACCTTTGCAATCTTGTCAGTACAGCTCTGCAAGACTCACTGTCTTCCTCCTGCTGAAAATAAAAAGCAGTTGTCCAAAGGTTTAAATTAGTCTCAGCACCCCGCAGCTAGTCTGTCTCACTTAGAACAAGTCACTAATTTGCTTTAGCAACTCAGTCTTGCTGTAAACAAAACATTGTTGCTTGGGGAATTCTCACTCAAGCTGATAATAATGTTCTTATAGTTAATTTGTAGCCTAAAATGAACAAGTACTGTTCAGAAGAAAAAATAATCAGAAACCTTACAATACCAATTAAAAATCTACACTATGATGGGTAAAAATTTTATACTGCTGGAGTTACGTTTTTGCATGAAGAAGTCACTATAACTCTTTTTACAACTGGCTGTCTGACCTGAAACATTAATTCTGTTGCTTTTTCCACAGACACTGCCTGACATGATAAACATTTCCATCATTTTCTGTTTTTTTTTCAGATTTTCACATTCCCAATGTTTCACACTCATCATTTTACAAGTAATTTTTTTTCTTTTCCTGTGAAGTATTTTGAGGCACACTAATGTGTTAATTGCTGTTGGTAACACCACCTAGATGGTGCACTTGTGAATGTGCAATGCCCTACTTAAGTTGCAGTATAGTGGAAACTGCAGATTCTGTAATATCAGATCTATACCACTACAGGTTGGATAATCCGCCTGCTCCCACTCCCAGGCGCTCCAGCCTCCATCTTTCTTGTTTCCATGGCTTGCCAGGTCTTCACTCAATCCCAGGTTCCACAGCCATCTGCTTCTGCACAGACCCTGCAATCCAAGCCAATCACGTTCCTGGATCGGGCCAGAGGCGAAAGTAAACTAGTATGGGCCAGTAGAAAGTGGCCAACGCAACATTACAAATGGATTAAATTGGCAATGTTAACAATACATGTGCACTGGTTAAATTTTTAAGTTATTCATCCCTGGCACAAAGGGATGTAGATTGAAAAATAACACAATAACCTCTAAATCAAGCACTCCATGGGCATGATTTAAATGTTCTGAAGCATTATAAAAAGTGATTATGTAGCATCAGGCACGTAGGAGTGCATTTGGATATTCAAAGAATACATTAGGCTGCTTCTCTCCCCCAAAATATGCAAACTGATTTTGAATATTGTTGCATTTAATAGAAGCAAATATTACTTTTCTGCAAATTATGCCTGTCTTGTCTGCAACTAAGCTGCAAATATTTTGAAATTCATCACACAATTTAGCTAGGGCCCTATTAATGTTTAAGTGGTTTGCAATCAGCCATCCCTCTCTATCTTTAACAGCCAGGTGCCACCTGCAGGAATAATAAATAGGAATGGTATGGAAATTGTACTGAGAAATATTAAAACATCCAATCTATTTTCAGGCCCATAAACTGTTCGAACTCCTTGTCCTTCAGCACACGTTTGTCACTTCTGCAGGCAGGGTTGTTGGCTTCGTAACCAGAAACGAGGTAAGACATGACTGGGAAAGATAATTGGAGCTTTAAACAAATATGTTCACATATAACTTTGAAAAATTTTGCACCAATTTTATTCTTGTGTGGATATGGGATGTGATTCAGACGTGTTAAGTGCTAAGAACATGGCTTTAGAATACACAGCACCTGCATCCAGGATTGAACCTGGGTCGCTGGAGCTGTGAGACAGCAGCTCTAACCACTGTGCTAACCATGATTGATCTAGTAAATAAGCTTAATTTGTCCTTTAGATTTGATAAGATAAGATAAGGTATCTTTATTAGTCACATGTACATCGAAACACACAGTGAAATGCATCTTTTGTGTAACGTGTTCTGGGGGCAGCCCGCAAGTGTCGCCACGCTTCCGGCGCCAACAAAGCATGCCCACAACTTCCTAACCCATACGTCTTTGGAATGTGGGAGGAAACCGGAGCACCCGGAGGAAACCCACGCAGACACGGGGAGAACGTACAAACTCCTTGCAGACAGTGGCTGGAATTGAACCCAGGTTGCTGGCTCTGTAAAGCGTAACGCTAACCGCTACACTACCGTGCCTACGTTGCACACCTATTAGATCAGCAGTCCTATCCTGTTCAGGACAAGTCTGATCCATTTGAAGATCCTGTTCCACCACCTCCCAGTGCCACCAAGATCAACAGGAAAGGACACAAAGGGAAGTACTAAAAATTCAAAGTCACCTTCATCAACCAAAGTCACCTCACACAGAGGTCGACCACCAGTGGGTAAGAGTCATCCACTATGGAAACATGCCCTTCAGCCCACTGAGTCTGCATTGACCACTTACATTAATCTTACTTTATTCTCTCCACATTCCCATCAATTCTCTCCCGATTCTAACATCTACAAATTAGGTGCAATTTGAAGACACCAATTAACTACCAACCAGCACGACTTTGGGCTGGGGGAGGAAACTGGAGCACCCAGGGGGAACCCGTGCAGTCACAGGGAGAACATGCAAACTCCACACAGACAGCACCTGAGGTCAGGATTGAACCTGGGTCGCTGGAGCTGTGAGACAGCAGCTCTAACCACTATGCTGCCCATGAGCGATCTAATAGATAAGCCCAATTTGCCCTTTTTGTTCATTGCACATCTGTTTGCTTAGCGAGTCTATGTAGGTACTTTTATCGCTGTGTCCATTTGTTTGTAGCAAGCCCTGTAATATAAGCAGCCAGGATTTTTTAATAGCAGGTAATGGTTTCTCCAATGCTGTACTCATTCTGGGAATACAACTAAGCAGGACAGACGTTGGAATAGTCTGAATTTTATAAATGTACTGTGCTATATATGAATTCCTATTACTGCAGCACACAAAACCCCAGGACCAACTCTATGGTGACAGTTCTCCCGAGGTGAAGCTTAATTTGCATCCTGCATCTGTTTCTACATAGAGGTTATATCAGACAGATACTTGATGATCAAACTTTCATTTATGTAAACAGATTAGAATCTGGGATTTTGGACAACACAGGCAGAGAGGATCATATCGAGCTCCTCTGTTGCATGATCATGACAGGACCACTCACCATCCTTTGTAATGATTGCTTGTGATTTTGATGTTGCTTGTGTATTCAGATCAATAACTGGTGTACTGCATGCACTGCAACACTGTTTGTGCTGTGGGCTACAATAACTAAAACCTCTGTTTCCCATCAGCTAAAGAAAGTGATTGAAGACCTGGCAAATGGGCGCATCCCAGTCAAGTCATAATTACCACGGAAGAGCCATGTGTCATTTTACAGGCCACCCTGCAACCTTGCCCAGAGTTTAACAAGACATGCTGTGCAGTATACTGGTGTTTACTACGAGTAAACACCAAAAGGTCATGTGTCCTCAAATGCACACCTACATTCCAAAATGTTTAATAATACACTGAACTTCCTTTACTACAACAAATTGTTTTAGTTGTGACCCATTAATAATATAAAATATTAAAAATGCATTAAATGATAAGAAACAGATGGGTTACCTAAATTTTTCCTTGGGATAACTGTAATAATTTAGTTTTAACATTCAGTCTGAAGCTTTCTTGTTTTCTAAGAAATATACTTTATGTAAGGGAAGGGGTAGTTTAGATTGATGTCAGAAGCAAGTTATAGTGCACCCCAGCCCAGGCAAACAAAGGTCCCACAAACTGTCGTCACTTAATGTTATCCAAGTTAGTTCATCCTTCAGACTGATATTTTTACAAGCTGGTGGAAAGACACCATCACCAATGCTTGACCAGGGGCAATTTCTTTCATTGTGCCATTTACGTTTTTGCCAGCTGTGTTGAATATGAGATTGTACAGTGTAAGATTCTAGGCTACAATCAATGTCACTCCATTACTTGTTGAACTACAGTGACTGATGGTAAGGCTATGCCTTGATTTTATATTATTATCCTCTTTTCATTGTTTTCCTTCTATTGTCTCACCCTCTCTGTGTTTGAAACCTTATTCAGACCTTCCGAGGTGTCTGGTCACTTGCTTGTGCCTGACATTAATGGCTCTATCACTGTTGGCTCTACTTTCAGTTTCCAAGCTTTTGGTTACTTACCTATTTCCTTATCAATGTTTGGTTTGATAATACAGCTGTGTAAAACCTTGAGACGTTTTTGCTACATTAGTGGTTGGACATAAATAAAGAATGTTGATGAACAGAGAGACCATGGAGTTCAAGTCCATAGCTCCCTGAAGGTGGCAACACAGGTAACTAGGGTGCTGAAGAAGGCATGTGGCATACTTGCCTTCCTAGGTCGGGATGTAAAATCTGAAAGCTGGAATGTTATGTTGCAACTGGTTAGACTGCACTTGGAGTATTGTGTACACTTCTGGTCTCACAACAGGAAGGATGTGCTTGCATTGGAGAGAGTGCAGAGGAGATTCACCAGGATGTTGCTTGGCTTGGAGGACTTTAGTTATGGGAAGGTACTGGATAGGCTGAGCTTGTTTTCCCTGGAGCAAAGGAGGCTGAGGAATGAACTGATAGAGATATGTAAAATATGAGAGGCATAGACAGGGAATATAGTCAGATTCTTTTTCCTGTGATAGGGGTATCAAAAATAAGAAGGTATGGGTTTATGGTGAGAGGGAGGAGTTTTAAAGAGGATTTGAGCAAAAAGTTTTTTACTCGGAGAGTGGTTGATATCTGGAACTCAGAGGTGGTGGTGGAATCAAGAGGAGGGGGCGGAATCAAATATAATCACTGCACTTAAGAGTCATTTAGACAGGTACTTGAATCAGCAAAGCGTAGAAGGATACGGACCTGATGCAGACAAATGAGATTAGTGTAGGTGGGCAGAAAGGTCGGCATGGACATGGTGGGACAAAGGGCCTGTTTCTGTGCTGTACAGCCCTAAGACTCCGTGGGCACTGTACAAGCAGAAGCAGGTGTTATAATGCCAGTCCTGTGCATTTAGAGTAAGAGCAGCTTCTGGATCTCTATGGATCAAAATGTAGTAGTGGGATCAGGAACCGGAGGTCAAAAGGGTGTGGATGGAATGGTCCTGACCTAGAAAAACAAGCAGTCATTCTCCTTCAGGCAGTTCCCCGGAGACGTGTGGCACCCATCAGTCTAACGCATGTTTCCTTGTGGTCATTGCAAATGGAGCAGAGCCCCAGACACTTTCAGAGAGTGATCGCTGCTACCAGAAGGTGCTGACTTTTGGCCTCACACAAAACCCCACAACAGACCGCAGCCTGCGTGTGCTTAGATGTCGCAGTTTCCTATTTCAGCTGCTTTTTAAAAAGCCTCTTCCAACCCAATCCCACCTTTCCCCAAAGTATTCACATCTTAAATTTTTCACAGAATGTTAAAGGCAGAATACAACTGATAATAATACAACTGACAATAACACATTTAAATGTTTTAATTCTTTTCTTTTTCTTAAGTGCGATAGATTCCACGTATATTTCACAACAAAGACAAAATATTATCACGGCTGTCTGTGAGACATTGACCATATATCCTTGTGAAGTCCTTTTGAGAATGTTTTATGCATTGCGTGACTGAGGAGCAATAACAAATCATTCAGAGAGCTATTGGATGACTAATACCTGAGGGGAAAAAGATGTGCTCTGGTGAAAGAGCTAAAGAACTGAAAGGAATGATATCAACATAAGCCTTTTCTTTTTTAATATTTCACCAGAGGGCTGGGCCAAGTTTAGATAGAGTTACAATGTCAAGTGTATGACAGGTGACAAACCCTAGTCACCAAAATGGTGAGCTCTGTATTACCGCAGTATTATACTTGAGCAAAGCCAGGACATAAATAACCATTCTCTTTCTAGTTTTTCACCCATCTCTTCCCTTGATGCCTTCTGTTGGCAGTTTTCCTCCTGTTTCTTGCCAAGCTGATCATTCCTAATGTGTGAGCCTGCACATTTACATCTTCTCCCTGCAAGTTCTGCCAACTTTCTGTAGGAGTTGGACACCAGCAGTCCCATCAGATTTCAAGGCATTGTACGGATGTGACTGTGAAGGACATTGTACCTCTTTTCCTCCAGGAGGGGTCACTGCAAAGCAACCGCAGCTTTCTCTCCTGCTAAACCCTAGGACAAAGAGGTCAATTGTTGTGTCCTGTTATCTGATCATCCTATACCCCAAAGAATGTGATCTGTGCATGCACGCGCGCGCACACGCACACACACACACACACACACACACACACACACACACACACACACACACACACACACAAACACAAAATGTTAAAATGGAAAAAGACAATAACAATTCCATTTTGAGTAGGGAAGCAGAATGCGTCCTTGACCAACAGTGTGGCTTCTGATCATAAATTCTTGATACAATATGTCTAATTATAAAATACATCATCTTCGATGAATGAGCTGTTGTTGCTGGAGTGTGAATGGTGTGGGTGGCTTCCAGTGCTTTGCCCTAGTGTTCTGTGCAGCTCCACTCCACTGGAGCTGGCTTCTGGAAGGTACAGGCAGTTAGGAGGGTCATGAGTCAAGGTTCCTGTGAGCGATGTGTTATGGGCAGGATGGAGGGTAGCCATGTCTATTTGCACTGGTTCACCAGCTGGGCTGTCCACAGATGATGAGATGGGAGTCACAACAGTGCAAGGCCCTTCAACGTTCAGAGAGTAAAAGCCTTGAGACCCATTTGAGGATTGATCTTCATAATAAATATCCTCTGTATCTATAAAAAAAAGAAAAATTATATTAAACTAATAAAAGTTTATCAGTGATGATCTCTTGGTGATGGCCTCTATATGAAACATTGATGTGTTCATCGCCTCAGAGAATGTTGTTGTTATGGGCTCCACAGCCTTTAGTGGGCATTTTAGTGTTAACTACATTGTTCATGGGTAGTAGAAACAAAATGGTAAATACCCAACATACTGGTAAAATAGGAAATCTCACCTAACATTTGCCTCAAGTTATCAGCAGTTACATCAGAATCTTATATTGGAGAGTCACATTTTAATTAGATGCAAAGAGCTGACTAAAACTGCTCAAAGACTCAACATTGACATAAGAGATTCTGCAGATGCTGGAATCTGGAGCAACACACACAAGATGCTGGAGGAACTCAGCAGGTCAGGCAGCATCTATGGAGGGAAATAAACAATCGACGTTTCGGGTCGAAACCCTTCATCAGGAATGGAAGGGAAGAGAGCAGAAGCCAGAATAAGAAGTAGATCCATGGCCTACTGCCCTCTCCTACGGGATTCCTTCTCCTTCACCCCTTTACCTCTTCTACCTATCACCTTTCAGCTTCTTACATCACTCCCTTTCATCTCCCCTTCCCCACCCACCTACCTTCCCCCCCCCTCACCTGGACTCACCTGTCACCTGCCAGCCTGTGCTCCTCTCCCTCCCCCCACATTCTTATTCTGGCTTCTGCCCTCTTCCTTTCCAGTCCTGATGAAGGGTCTCGACCTGAAACGTTGACTGTTCATTGCCCTCTATAGATGCTGCCTGACCTGCTGAGTTCCTCCAGCATTTTGTGTGTGTTGCTAAAGAATCAACTTTGCCTGGTCAGAACAGCCTTTAAATTGGTAAATAATTCCTGAGGGTGGCAGGAAACTAAGCAGGTTATTTATGGTGCACAAGTGGAGTCAACAGGAGGGGTGGGGAGGATGGTAGCTGGAATTGAGGAGCTGCCTGCCTCCTCCCAAGGCCCTAAAATTAAACCGGTGGGTCCCTCTCATGTGACCAAGTAAACACACACACACACACATATATTCATGTGTGTGCACACTCATGTGTGTGCATAAACACAGACACATATGTACACATATCTGCACATACATGCACATACAAACATATACAAATGCAGACACATGCACAGATGGAGACACACACATGGATGCAGACATACACACAAACAAGTACACCCACGCAGAAAAACACACACCCATGTACATGCATGTGGTAAAGTAAAATTCACTCCCCTCTCCCCAGAATGAGAAATGAGCTCTGACATTGATGTAATAGACTCCTATGGCAGTGACACATGACTGGGACGTTAGTCTGATACCTGTAGGTGCCTTGATAAGCATGACCCGTGTGAGTGGTGGGGTGGCGATTGCATTTATAAAGAGGATTAGCCTGTGCCAAGTCTTTAAACTTTAATCTAATGGTATAATTGACCAGCGCTAGCTGAATTTGGGAGGAAGCCAAATGTCATAAAGTGGGCCTCCAAATGATTTAAGACTATTTGTTTGCTCTTTCAGATGTTGTAATACAAAGACAAGGGTCGGGGTTCTTAAATACACCAATGTCTGAGCATTTATTGCTGTGGAACTTTCACTGAATTTGAACTAATTAAGTTTTTCAAGCTTTTGAAGAAAATCATGAAAGCTTCTTTCCCTATTTGTGACATTGACTTCCAGAAGAATAGTTAGGACTTGGAAATGCTTAGTCCAAGATGGTCAGGGATGAAATTCCATAATATTTAAGATAAATCTTTGAAAATAAATGACATGAGCGGGTATTAGAATATGTGAAGAAAGTAGGACCCTCCTGAAGAGTTAGTAGACAGAAAGACCGGCTGAATGTCAACCTTCCTGTGCTGTCATTTCTAATGAATAGTACAGTCTGTGTCTCAACCAGTGACCTCGTGCATGAATGTTCTCTGTGTTAGAAGAATAGGCAGCCAAGAACAGTGATCTAAGACTGTCGAAGAGACATCTCAGAGGAGATCTTAGCAGAGTATATGAGATAGTTAACGGGATTGAGTTAACCCAGAACAATGTTTTCAGATGCAGCCAGCCAGCAAGGTGATGAGTCCAAGATTGTAGAAGGTAAATTTACAACCAATATTAGGAAGGAATTCTTCAGAGGAGGAAAGACAACCTGAACAGATTTTGGAGAAAGCTGATTGAAATCGGAACACTGGAGGCAATTTGGAAATAGCAAGATGTTGCAATGCAAAGACAAGGGTTGATGTTCTGAAAGGATTAGATCAAAGGGCTGAAGGGGCCTTTCATCTAAACCTACACTGTAATAATAAACACACTACAGTCAATAAATGGAGAATGAGAAATGTTGACCTACTGAGGTAGTTAACCATATTGCTTGGACTGCTGTCTCCAAGCACTTCTTCAGTGTCCAGAGAGGACCAAGCACTCAGTGTTGCTTCAGTAATAGCAAACTGCTCGGCAACACCTGTGGAAAAAGAAGATGGAATTAAAGAAAATGTGATTAAAAAGAACAGCAACAAGAAGCTCAACAAGTTTGATGCCTCAGGAGGGCGACATCCATCATCAGGGATCCCCACCATCTGGGCCATGCGCTCTTCTCATTGCTGCCATCAGGCAGGAGGTACAGGAGCCTGAAGACCCACACCTCAAGGTTCAACAACAGCTTCTTCCCCACTGCTGTCAGGTTCTTGAACTGACCTGAGAAACCTTAACACTACGTCCAACTGTATATTTTTCTCTGTCTCTCAATCTTGCACTAGCATCGTTATGTTTATTTTACACACATGTAAGTTATGTATAATTGATGTTAATTTAAGTTTATGTTAATTTATGCTTGTCCTCATCTTGTAATATACTCTGCTGCTGCAAAAAGCTAATTTTCCTGGCATTTATACCCTGTGTGTGTGTGTTTATGACAACAATAAACATGAATTTGAACTTGAACCAGGCCTATAGTAACTGAACCAGGAGAGAAGGTACCAGGTAAACTTCAGTGTCATCAACTCCTCTTCAAACCACTTAACTCAAGCTCAGAACAGACTGGAAGAGGTGTAATGTACAATAATGAGGGACCTGGGATGATGAAATCGAAAAGGCAAGTCTGCACACTGATGGGAGACTTTAGAGCCAATTCTGAATTCTATTATAAAAGTAGAAATCAGTGATTCTTCAGGTCAATCTCTAGCTTTGTACTTCTCTTTAGAGGTAACGCCCCAGTCCCAGCCCCAATTATGCCAAAAGCCAATGTTTTCCTCTGAAACAAGGCTTCCTCCCACATCCTCCACCACCCTGCAAAGTGCCTTGGAATATCAGACACGTTTTAGGTCACATACATACTCTGGGAAATCCTATACCCCCTGTGTGTCCTTTGGCTTCAAGAGCTGAAGAAACACAATGTTATGATATTTGCCCAGGAACAGGTACCTTCCCTTGTATCAGTGCAGGCTGTTACTGTTGTAGCTTAATCATTGTTGCAATAGGGGAAACCTAATTCTAGATCAAGATGCTGCAATTAGCCAGTTACACACCTGAGTCCATTAGGTAAAAATGCTTGAGCAATGCCAACAGCCTTTTTTATTGCAAAATCTAAATATTTTCCAAACTCCGGCCTTTTCCTGTTTCTATCCTGCTCTTTGATCCTTGTGTTGAAATCAAATACTTCAGTTGTCTGGAACTTGAGCCTCTTTGTTCCATCTCAGCGATGAACTGATATCCAGCATGAGCCCCTGTTCACCTTACCTGCAGCAAAGCGAGCTTCCTTCAGTTCATCAGTCAGGTTGGAGTAATGGTCTTCATCCATTGGAGCAGCATTACATCCTCTACGCTGGGCACCCCAACCCTTCCATTCAATTATGTGAGCAACACGCCCACTTGCCATGGCCGTTGGCTTGGTGATATGATCTTTTACTGTCTGAACCAAGCCTGTAATAAAAAGTCGATGCCACACTTCACTACAATGATAAAACAAATCGAAATGTTTCATCGTATTCTTAAAAATTAACCATCCGCCTTTTGAATGGCAAGTATTATGAGTGAGATTGAAAAGAAGGACTCTTGTCATAATGAACAGACCTTCAATTAGTCTCCCCATTGGCACCACACTTTGTAAGTAATCCCCATCAGATATCATTCCAACTTTCACTTGTCATTTCCTTCGTTAAAGAACAAATTGTTTCCTTTTAATCCTTCTTTGTATTAGCTTAGCTGGGGTAAAAGTAATGTCACCGCAGGGCCTCACTGCAGGGGAAGGACAACAAGGTAGTGTTTCACATTCCAACAGAGAGAGAAAAGACAACGCTGTACTTCCTCAGTACTGCAATGACCTGTCAGCCAGAGGTGTGTTCTTTGCCTGTTGGAAATCTTCTTGAAAACATGTGTGCTGTATGCGTTTGTTGTTTCTTGCCCTCAAGCACAGTTAGTTCTCGTCACAGAGTCATACAGCACAGAAACAGGCCCTTCGGCCCACCATGTCCATGCCGACCATCAATTACTCATATTTACTAATCCCATTTAGTCTGTAGCCTTCTATACCTTGGTGATTCAAGTGCTTATCTGGGTACTTCCTAAACGCTGGGAGAGCTTCTGTGTCTGCACCATCTCAGGCAGTGCACTCCAAATACCAACCACCCTCTGAGTGAATAAATTCTTCCTTGTATCTCCTCTAAACCCCTTACTTTGAGTTTATGCCCTCTGGTTGTCGGCACTTTCCAGTTCTTTGACATTGTGCAAGATTGGAAAATTACCTTTGAAATGCCACCTTCAGCTCTGACTCACTGGCGGAAACAACTTTCTCCCATTCTCGACTTAGGCAGTCTCTTGGGACTGAGGATTACTTGCCTTGGGAGAGGAGTGGGAAGGTAATTTCTTTTAATTAACGTGAGATGGATGTTGCACACCAGTTATAAGATGTTTTTTACAGGGCAAGACTGAGGTCCAGCGGCAAGGAGACACAAGATGGGTGGAGACCAGTGGACTTAACATGCACACATATGTGGCCACATACAGTACACAGATGCCTACTCACACTCTAATGACACGCAGGCACTCTATCCATGTACACACAGATAGGCACAAACACGTGTATTAACACCTTCTTTCTCTGCCCCCTCCCCTATCGCCCTTCCTTCCTCCCTTAGAAGGAAGGGAGGACGTCAAAGGTTATGGGGAGAAGGCAGGAGAATGGAGTTAAGAGGGAAAAAATAAATCAGTCATGATCGAATGGCGGAGCAGACTCAATGGGCTGAATGGCCTAATTCTGCTCCTATGTCTTATGGTCTTAGTTCCCTCTTCCTCCGAACTGATCCCTCCCTCTAGTCACTGGCAAACTGGGTTGAGAACACACCCACCCCCAAAGCATCACCAAATTGCTGGGATTAGATGGACCTGCATCCACCAGAAGCCTGTCTGAGAGAAGAGCCATTTCTCCCAGCTTCAGGAATGTTTGCTCGCAATGTGCAGGTGAAGGGTTTGCCTCCACTGGGCTTGCTTCCGATGAACCCTGGTGGATTTGTGATTCTTCGTCATAGACACACCAGAGAGAAGACAGGATGTATTAAAGTTTGTACCAGGTCCTGAAGCTGTGGGCTCAACTGGGAATTAGATATTTAGAGAACAGACGAAAATTTTTATAAATTTGGATATTGAATACATATCCGATTTAGGGAAAAATTACATTGGACCATTAGGGATATATTGGTTCAAGTAGGGGTTTCGACAAATACCCCTTCACCATGAACAGTCAATACAATGAAACTACTAAAAATCATTAAACCCCATCAAAAATTTAAACTTTTCCCACTGCTATAACTCTCTGCCTGAATTTTAAGGAGTTTATAACTCCAGGTAGGCTGTCAGGGAGATTGAATCTGGCCTGTTATTGAACTTCCTGCTTCCTGCACATTCACAGCAGAGATTTAGAAGGACTTGGGAAAGCTGCAGGCTGACTTAGCTCGATCAGCAGTTTCAAACTGATCATCAGTTCATTTTACTTGAGTTACTGTTGATTATCCTTGAGTGGGGAAGATCCTGCGCATTGGAGGCTGTTGCGCACCACTTGCTCACCACTGAATGTGAGTCTGTAACAGAGGCCTGTTAAACTCAAAGCCAGCCCCAGGGAATTGCAACTCCTCCTCCTGACCCCAGGGCTCCTTGTGCAGTGCAGGCACCTCATGTTTCATCAACATCGCCCAACCTCAGGCCAAGCTGCTCATTGGCTGGGAACACATTTCCTTTCCTCCTCCAACTATACATGCCTGCTTTGCACTTTGATGGGCTGGATAGAACACACCTCCAGTCGACAGTCCTTAGACTGTTGCCAGCCAGGGCGGACATAATTTTAAGGTGATTGGAGGAAGATATAGGGGGATGTGGGGGTAAGTTCTTTACACGGAGAGTGGTGGGTGCCTGGAACGCACTGCCGGCAGAGGTGGTGGGGGCAGATATGTTAGGGACATTTAAGAGACTCTTAGATAGACACATGAATGATAGAGAAATGGGGGCGATGTGGGAGGGAACGGTTAGATAGATCTTAGAGCAGGATAAAGTGCTGGCATGACATCGTGGGCCGAAGAGCCTGTACTGTGCTGTAATGTTCTATGTTCTATGTTCTATAGCTCTTTGCCTCCTGCTCTTCAGCTCATCTCCAATTTCTGAGTGTGTGTGAGTTTAAACGCAGAAGTCGGAGACAAATGGTGGCCAGATGCCGGTGCATTGACCCCTGGGTTCACCACTGAATCCATCGGCAAAGTATCGATGTGCTGAAGGAAGAGGCCAGACCCTGGTTGCCAAGTGTAAAGCATGGCAGGCACAAAATGGGTGGCCCTTTTCAACAGAGTAGAAAGGTAAGTGCAGATAAGTGTTTTAGTCATTTCATTTTATCTTAATGTTTTTAATTAATTTTTAGTCTTTAAGAGAGTTTCTTCAATTATAATTATTTCAAATAATTTTTACTTCTTATATTAAATATTTAAATCTCTTTGACTGTCAGAGACTATTAAAAATAATTCAAAGACCTCTGACAGAGTGAGCTGTCAAAAGGCCATCAGGGATTTCTGGGGGGTGGGGCCTAAGGATCTACCACCTGAAGTCCCAGTTGCCGGTCACAACTCAGTCCGCTCCGTGGGATAACTCTTGCATATGGAGAGTTGGCTCCACTGGCCCTTCTTATCATTAACAGATTAATGCCAGCAGGCACATTGGGCAGTGTATTTGGGGAGCTGGCCCAGATCTGTAATGTCACTGTTTAATATGATCGATCAGATCAATAACTGAACACAGTGAGAACTGAATCACTTTCTAATTTAGTTTCACATTCTGCCTCACATTTTGCACTGACACCACCAGTTAACACTACCAGTCTGCAGTGGGACACAACATCAGCCTACTATGCGTATGGACAGTGGGAAATCAATAGTTCAATGAATCAACCCCTAATAACCTTATAACCAAATAACTTTCCATAAAATTGACCCATTACAAACAGAGCAATGCAAGCTACACTCGTAACTGCTGTCTGTCACCTGCACAGTATTTGGGGATGAACCCCTACCCAATGTCTAGATCGACAGGGACGTGGTGGGCCATAGGGATTGTTTCTGTGCTGTATGTCACTATGGTTCAAACCCTTTCTCTTCATACAGTGTTCTGGTAGGGCAGGTAGTTCTGTGGTTTGTGCAATTTTAAACAATTGAGTGCGACAAAGATTATTTTAAAAATCATGTTGGTGGTGAAAGGATTTACCAGAATGGCCCTGGGGATTTCAGTTACTTTCTGGGCTGGAGAGGCTGCTGTGGTTCTCCTTAGTGCAGAGAAGTTTATTCGACAGGTGTGTTCAAAATCAGGACAGGACCTGGACAGAATAAAGGGAAACTGTCCCCTTTGGCAGAAGGTTCAGTAACCAGGCAATGCACATTTAAGGCGACTGGAAAAGGGCCAAAGGAGGAACAAGGGGAGCAGCAGTTATTACCTGAAGTGCCCCCTCTGAAGCGGACTCAGTCGGGGCTTTTGAAAAGGAATTCACTGGGCACCTGAAGGAAAAGAATTGCAGAGCTACAGGGAAAGAACTGGGAGGCGGGAGAGACTGGATCATTCTTATGAAAGGCTGGAATGGGCTTGATGGGCCAAATGGCCTCATTCTCTGATGTATCAACTCTATGGTTCAATTTAAGGCATCACACCAACTGCAACTATTAGTTGCAATTAACATAACTCAGCTTCCTTATACCTGGTTACATAGAATTATATAATGCTGAAGGAATCCACCATGCCAATTTAGTAATATGAAAGATTTTCTAGTCCCATTCTCCTGCCTTTTCCCCAACACCCAACAGATTTTTTCCTTTTCTATAGTTATCCAGTTGCCTACTGAAGGTTACTGCCGGTTTTGCTTCCACTTCCCCTCCTGGTGGGACCTACCACGGAATGTCAGCCCGTTGCCCTGGTCTGGCTTTGGACTTGAGTCTCACCCAGTGCATGGTCCACACTCATCACAACTAATATAATGCTAGTCCAGTGCCTTGGTTCTCAAGTGATGTTATGCTTTAAAACGAGATTTATTTATTTCAATTTTTTAAATGTTTCATATTAGAAATATCCAAGAATATCTCAGAGTTACTCCATTCCCCATTCTGCTACCTGGTAACAAAAGAAGTAACATACGAATTAGGAACAGGAATAGGCCATCTGCTCCCTCACCCTTGCTCTGCACCATGCCTGACCATCTGCCTTGATGCCATTTTGCAGCCCTATCCCCATACCCCTGATTCACTTGATATCCAGAAATCTATCGATTTCTATTTTGAATTAACTCAATCTTTGGGGCTCTGGAGAAGAGGATTCCGATGATTCATCACATTCACCAGGAAGAAATTTCTCCTCATTTCTGTTCTAAACCGACTCTTCCTGATAAGCAACATGGTAAAGCACATGTTGTTTATCTGGAAGCTTTTCAGCTCTGGAGCGCTTGGTAACAGGCAACGTTAACCTACCAACCAGTGACGATCTTGCAAGTGCATTAATATCGTAGCCGTTCAATGTCTGCTTGGAGCCAGAAAAAAATCCATTGGTACTTCCGAAGCAATTCTAAATCCCAAAGATGAGGACAATTAAACAATTTTCAAAATAATGAATTGCAGGTACAAAAGTGTACAATAATGCCACTTAAATCAGATTATTAAGGGGCTGTTATATACAACAGGTCCACTGCATACACATGCATCACATGTTTAATGGTGTCATATTATCCTCTGTCTTTTCTTTAGAACATGCAGACACCCTTTATGAATTGTGACATATTGGAGAGGGGTGACATAGAGGCTTTGGATCTGTTGGGGATGGGTGGGGGAGGGGGCATGAAGAACTATGTTGTTTTTGTTCCCTGCTTATTGTTCCCCCTCATTAGCTGGGCTTAGTGTTGAGGGAGTTGGCGTCTCTCTTGTGCTTCCAACTCCAGTAAATGGGTCATGCAAGTGATCTGTCTGACAGAAGAGGAGATCACAGCCGATTCTGGCCATTCTGGTGCAACACCTATGTGTGCCTTTGCAAGCAGGGACTGGGTGGCAATTAGTTCAGGGAGTCCTGCCTGATTTTTTATCTTCCTTACTTTGAGGTGTTCAGCCCATTTGCAACATCCCTTACAGGCTGAGATCCACTTTTCACTCCTCACTGGACAACATTGGTCTATGATTTCAGCACCTTGGTACCATAATCACTGTTACTCAAACATATGCAACTTCTTCCTGTTCCTCTTCCCTTCAAAGAAAGACTTATGGTTACCTAACACATTTCCTAACCTCTGCACCTCAGAAGATGCTTTACGACTTATTGCAATTTTTTTAAAGTGTGGTCACTGTTGCAATGGACAAATCATAGCAGTTATTGTGTGTGGTGGTGATGGGGGGGGGGGGGGAGGGTCCCTGGGCATTAGTGTGACAATGCACAGTTTTACTGAAGCTGCTTGGGTGGTGAATATGAGCCAGGACACCATTGTTAACTCCCCTGCCCTTCCTCATATTGTGCCACAGAATCGTTTTGTCCATTTGAGAGGGAATTGGTTCAGCCTGCAAAGGATATCACCCCCAACAATACAGCGCTCTCTCAGCAATGCATCAGAGTGCCAGCCAAGATATCTTGGAATAGGACTTGAGTCCACAACCTTCTCACTCAGAGGCAAGAACCATACCCACTGAATATCTGGCAACACTCAGACTTGGGGGGGTCATCAAACCACTTGTAATTACTTTTCCTCATCTTTCCACTTACTACCTGGAACCTTGGCCCTTAATCTATGTCCCTGAGTATGTAAATCCAGACACTGGAGCCAGGAACTTCCTTTTGTGTAAGGTACCCTACCGCATTAGACAAGTGAGGGCCCTTGTCAGTTTGTTCTTTACTTCCATGTGCAGTCCTGCATTTAACCATGTTCAGGATGAAGGAGACACTGACCTGTATGATGGGGTCCCAGCAGAAATCTGTCCTGTCTTGCTGAAATATAATCCATCAATAGAAAAAAACATTAAATCAACAGTGGAATTATAAAGTCTCATTTCCTTTTCCAATTTTCATTCTTTGTCTCCTGGTTGACAATGGTTATGTACCATTCCATTAGCTTTAGAAGCTCTTGATATCTTGGCAAAGATTTAATGTGGCCCTTGTTAATGGATGTTGATGGGGTATATTGCAGGATAACAGTTAGTGCTGAAGCTATTTATAATGAAAACTGGAAGTGCTGGAAACACTCAGCAGGTCAGGCAGCATCTGTGGAAAATGAAACAGAGTTAATGTTTCAGGTTGATGATCCTTCATCAGAACTGACAATGGGTCTTGGACCTGAGGCATTATCTCTGTTTCTCTTTCCCCAGAAGCTGCCTGACCTGCTGAGTGTTTCTAGCATTTACGGTTTTTATTTTGCAGTGTGTGTGGTTTTTTTATTTCCACTGCCGATGTGTCTGAAAGCTCAGACTGATGATTGACCCTCCTCATCCAGGTTTGCAGAATTGGATCCTTTGTGAACCAACAGAGAAGTCATGGGGCAAGCTTTGAACCACCAGCATCTTCAAAAAGAGGTCACTATTTTTTGACTTACATTTGCAGTTCCTGGGAGACGCCCACTTTTCCATCATCAATATCCAGATGGAAGTGTGGTGGAATCATATTTATTCAACAAACTGAGGCTTCCAAAGGGATACCTGAAGCAGCTCAGAGGAATCTCTCAGCCACTGAGGCCTTAACATTGCAAATATTGCAAGGCAGGTAGTTGGGGGTGGGGCCCAAACCAAAACAAGAAGGATGTCCAGTGTGGGATAAGGTAGCTGAAAGCACTGCCAATAACAGTGGCCTAGGGAGAGGAGATCCTGTGCCCGGGTAGGAAGGTTGCAGAGTGCAAGTATGTGTACAGGCCCAGAGCACGTGGCAGGGGTAGTGTGGAGTGTGGCCATAGGGAAAATATTTAGGTGAGGACAAAGATTTTGAGCAGGAAGCTGAGAAGCTGATGTAGGTCAGCAAGGGCAGCATGAATGGGAAACGGGAGCTTGTGTGGAATAAGGTGCAGATGCAATTCCTGATAAATTAATGGAGGGCAAAACTGAAGAGGCTGTTGAAGAAGCTTGCGTCATGCCCAGGCTGCGAGTGACAGAGACAGCGATGTAGGCTTTAATGGCCATGGGGGTGGAGTAGGGATGGAAATGTATGCTATTTCAGGCACATGCAGTCATTATCACTTTTAGATGTGTATTAAATGCAAGAATGGATTCAGTTCTGCTCCGGTAGGATGACCAAGTTGACTTTCAATAGAAGGACATAAAATTAGGGCCAGCAGGCAGTATTCTAAGCTGGGTCAAAGCAGGATTTCTTGGTCACAGAATTCATCTGCGCATAGCTCATATTTAGGACAGAAAGGGAGGCGAATTGTTTCCGGGACAGTGCGGGTTTGTATCACTCCAGTCACCACGTCGGGAAGGACATTATCACTTTGTGAGACTAAAGCCCGCAAGGAGGATGCAGAGCACACTGGTACCTCACTTCTCTCTCAGGATGTATTCCCAGGAACAAGAGCAGTAATGGAATCTGTGCAAAATGGGGTCACTTTCACGTAATATACAGAGATTACTCTCAGTGATGTTGTTCTGGGAACCTTCTTTCCCGCTCCGCTGCTGGGAAGTTGGCTGAGGGCTCAGCCCCCTGCTACTGCTCCGGTGGGAATGAAAGATTAAGCTGATCCTGTTGGGGCAAGGCTCAGTGTGGAGCGGGCCACTGAGGCAATGTGCAATGACGTTGAGGCCTGGTGTTGGCAGGGTGGGACGGTCAGTGCAGCCACTCAGCGCTGAGATGTGGAGCTGGAACGGTGAGGGTGGCCATTTCTGGGGACTGGCAGCCCTGCTGTATACATTGACAGACCGGATCCTATAGTTTCTCTCCCCCACTTTGTTTGGCTCACAGCTCTACCCAGCTCCCTGATGGTCACAAGCTGGATGGCCAATGTCTACTCTTGAGCTTGCTATCATTGAGAAATATCTGGGCTGGAAATTGGTAATTGGTTTATTATTGTCACACGTACCAAGATACAGTGAAAAGCTTTGTGTGCCATCCAGGCAGATCATGCCATGAGTACGTCACGGTAGTGAGGAAAACAATAACGGAATACAGAATATAGTGTTTCAGTTACAGAAAAAGTGCAGTGCTGGTAGACAAATAAGGTGCAAAGACCATGACAAGGTAGATTGAGAGATCAAGAGTTCATCTTTGTCGTATAAGAGGTCCATTCAAGAGTCTTATAACTGCAAGAGTGTTTTAACAGTGGGGAGCTGGGGGTAACCATGCTCCTAAACAAAGAGAGGGAGAGACAACAGTTTCCATCACATCCAACAGGAGGTGACGAGGGATTCGGGTCTGTCAACAATCAGAGCAGGGGCTGCTTGTCCCCAGTAACGGGCCACACTCACTGTGCTGACAGCATAGACCTGAACCCCATATCTCAGCACCAAGCAGCTGATTCACTCACCCTAGCCCTGCCCAACACCAGGCGTCACAGGCAGCCACAACACCTTGCCGTGTGGCAGTGAGATCGCCGCTTTGTCATTACAAGGTTCCTGGCACAGCAGCACACAGTCTGAGTGAACGTCCTTTCTAAAGTCTAGGATGGGACATACTTATGTATGTTTGGACTCTGGGATCAAGAGCGCTGCAAGGAATAAGTACCCTGAGGATTAGTGCTAAGCAGGATAGCAGTGTAGGTATCTTCACGTAACCTTGATTTGAAAGCAATATTTCCATATTCGATCTCAGTATTGCAACTGGTGTATGTTTAAACTTTGTGCGGCTGATCAAGGTTCATTAACAGCATAGGGCAGCTCCTGAACTCACTGCTAAACCTACTTGTAGGGATCATTAATTAATTGCAGATTAGTTGCTGTTTAATTTCTGTGGCTCATTGTTTCAAATAGTGTTTGATGCTTGAAAACTTGTTGGACGATTGTATTATCCACAAGGAGTAGTGTGCCAGCGTCTCCAGGAGGTTGCGTTGACTTCAAGTCCTCCGTATTATGCCAGTCACTGGCGAGGTAGCCATTCTTGTGGGACTGTAGGTGGCTGAGCAGAGAGCAAAAGCTGCTGCTAGCAGAGGAAAGAGAGGCAGGAGGCTGCCACATTCACCAAGGGTCTTCCAGAAGCCATTTCCCTTCATCTACATCACAGAAGAACAATGTGTGAGGTTCCTGTGAAGCGGTGAGGAGGTCCTCATTGAAATATACTGTGTGTTCCCCACAACTATGCCTGCAGAGCTATGTGAGGACTGCTCCATCCATGACTGTGAAGCTAATGATTGTCATTCAACATCTACCCATGAATTCCTTCCAAAATGAAGCTATCATGATTTAAAAACTCATCATAGGTTGTTTTCTTCTGCTGCATAAGAAAAACCTCCATTCCAAGAGGGCTAAATACATGTCACCTTCCTTGCAAAGGCAGCAGGTTGAGTGAGCACACAACTTCACCAAGGCTGTGGGTTAGTGCAGGGTCCCACTTACTGCACTTTTCAGCATGCCACATGTAGGCCTTGATTGTGTAGAGATGAGCATTTGACAATGTACTCACTAACCTTGACCAAGTGTTTGAGATCGTTGAGTTTTAAGCCAAATTGCATTTAGGTACTTGGCTCCTGGCTCCATGACCTGAGCTATCACCTCCCTCTGCCTTTGTGCTGTATATCTGGGGTAACTCCCTGACTCCCCTCGGACAGGATGGAGAACCTCTCTCCTACTTTCCACCTCCTCTTTTAGCACCAACACAGCAAAATCCTAGAGTTGAGACTCTACCTATGGCATCCTTATTTCAGCAAGTCCCACTTGCCCATCAAGTCCTAATACAACAACCTTTTAAGAGCTTTAAGTCACGCAGGCATCAGAAGCTGCCAAGATTGAGGCACCCTTTGGAAGTACTGGCCAACCTAACAGTGCACTTAGCATTGGCTGGATGGTGAGCATGCCAGGTCAAAAGGTCACAGGCTAATCAGTATCACAATGGTCCAAGCCTGTTTTCCACTGCTCCACATTTGTCCCCATTTCACTTTGACACCATTGACCATGGGAAGTTCAAGGTCATTCCTAATGTGACATTGGTCAGGCAGAATGTCACCCATTGTGGAATCAAGAGTGGTACTGGAGCGGTGAAACCGACCATAAAAGCTGCTCTCTTTCTTACGGATGATGTATGTGTCACTTGAAGCCTCCACAGGAAAGGAGCAGGTTCTTCTGGGACAGAAGGGAGAATGAAACCAGATGAGAGGATGAAAGATGGAAGGGCACAGTGGAGAGGTAGCAGAGGACAATGTGATGGGCTGACATGGTGAAAACTGCAGAGAGATTGAATTGGAAAATAATGGACTCCAGTCAAATACCCAGACCAGGGAGCTTCAGTGCTGTGGGTTAGACAGAGAGGGAGGTGAGAGGAAGGGCATTTTATAAGCGGTGCTTTGGTTAGGATGGAGGATTGGGGTAGTTTCTGATCTTCATCATTTAGTGCAGCATGCCCGTGTAGAGTTGGCACGGAGATCATTACCTTGCAGACATCATGGTCTTCAGCAGTCGGCGGATGTTCTCTCTTCTCCTGAGCCACAGTCTTATTTGTATTCTGAGGGGCATTGCCAGTACTTGAGGGATTATCATAAACAGCTGTGAGAATTTCTAAAGAGATGAAATGATTAATCACATTGAAGGAAGTGGAACCTTTGATAAATGAGGAATTGTACCTCTAAAGGTTGTCTGATAAGCGGTAATTCTCCAGTCTCCATTTGTTCCCTGTACCAATCCCAATCCTCTACATTTCTTTCTGAACTCTAGCTGTGCCATCCTACGTTACTCTGTCTCCAACTCCCATTCATTCATTCCCAAATTCTCAAACCTATGAAAATCCACACTATATTCCTCCTCTCACCCATTCAGAACCTGCAGACTTTTAGACCCAGAGTGCAGGGCCACCTAATTCTCACCCCCTGATCTACTGCAATCTCTTCCCCGCTCTTTTGAGCCTTGGACACCACCTACCATTATACCATCAAACCGGGAACTCGGTTAAAGTAAGAAAGGTGGGCCAACGGTACATTGGATGGGTGGGAAATAATGGAAGAAAAATAGAAACTTTTGCTTGTTTTGTAAAAATGACAAATAATCATTGTATACTTTCCAGACCTTCTGGAATGGAAAGTGTGTCTGCCATCTAACAGTCCCATCAAGTGACAAACCTTTATGTATTCAACCAGTGCATTCATTACTGATTCTCCCGAGGGGGAATCAAGTCTTTAAAGTCCTTCAGCTGAGGAACCAGAGTCACAGAGAGTCATACTGCACAGAAACAGGCCCTTTGGCCCACCGAGTCCACACTGACCGTCCAACCCCTGTTTTACACTAATCCTACACTAATCCCATTTGATTCTCCCATCACTCTCTTCAACTCCCCTGGACTCTACCACTCGCTTACACATGAGGGACAATTTACAGTGGCTGGTTGACCTACCAAACTGCACGTCTTTGGGATGTGAGAGGAAACTGGAGCACCTGTAGGAAACCCACGCAGTCACAGGGAGAACGTGCAAACTCCACACACACACACATGTACACATGTGCGCACACACACACACACGCACACACACACGTGCACACACACGCACACACATGCGCATGCACACACATGCACACACGCACACACACGCGCGCGCACACACGTGCGCACACACACGCACGCACACACGCGCGCGCGTGCGCGCGCACACACACACACACACACACACACACACACACACACACACACACACACACACACACACACACACACACACAGAACCCAGGTTGCTGGAGCTGTGAAGCAGCAGCTCTACCATTTGTGCCGCTGTGCTGCCCCAAATCAGCCATCCTTACCCAGTCTGGGCGAGGTGTGACTCCAGACCCACCTAATGTGGTTGACTCCTAACTATCTCTTCAGTTCAGGGGCAATTATGGATGGACACCAAATGCTGGCACAGCCTGTGACACTCAAGTCGAGTTCATTGTCATGTGCACAAGTACGGTGAGGTACAGGTACAACGAAAAACTTGTTTACAGCAGCATCACAGGCACATAGGTTCAGACAACACACAGAACATAAATTCATCACATAAATTCACTGAAGCAAAAATATATAACTAGTAAATGGCAGTGAAGGAGGGGTGAGGCCAATTAAGGACAAGGATCAGGAACAGAGAGACCCAGAGGTATAATTACACAGATCTTTGAAGGTGGCAGGGTAAGTTGATAAAGTGGTTGAAATATCCAATGTGGTCCTGAACCTTAGACTTAGGGGGGAAGGAGTACAAAACAAGGAGTGTGCATTGAAGCTCTGGTTCAATCAAATAACTGGAGTATTGTTTCCATTTCTACTCATCAAACTTCGAGGAGGATATGAAGGTTTCAGGGAGACAACAGGAAAGTCTCATTAAGACGAGTCTAGGGGTGAGAGATGTCAGTGCGATGGATAGACTGGAGAAGATAGTGTTCTCCTTAGATCAGAAAAAGGTTGATGATCCATGCAAATGGCCTCCTTCAGAGATATAATGAGTCTATGATTCTGCCAAATAGAACAAACAGCTGGCAAGGTTTTAGGCTTAACTATTTAAATTATTTTTTAATTTTGAGAAGCAAAGGATCAGTCTTTATTTAATGGAGAGCAAATCCTCTCTGTACATTTGTAGCTTTCTCTTTGATCTGCAATTTCTTTTTTTAAATGTTGTTTTTACTACAGAAATTACAGTTTTGAAGAAGAAAGTCCAGACCCTGAGGCATTTAATTTCTCCAGTTCTTGATCGAATCAGTCACTGAGTCTCAGTCAGAAGCCCAGAAAGGAAACTAGGGTTTGGGACTGTCACTGCTTTGAACAAGAAAGGCCAAGTGATTTGGTTTCCGACACGCTTGTGTTGTAAAAGGAGTTATGGGAAGAGCCGGGTGCCTTTTACCGTGGTAAAAAATACAACTCTTTACTCTAGATGCTAAGTGTGATTTGAATGCTAGATTGTGGATTTTGTCCTTCACGTAACTGGAGTGGAAGAGCTTTATTAATAGTTACTTTCAGCCCACAGAAAGGAATATGATTTAGTGCACCGCAGTTGTCATTCTGGAATCTATAATCCTAGTCCAGTCTGTGATTGTCATCCAATAGATGAAGACCTTAATTAAACCTGGTCTTGTTGTCTTGCCACAGCCACTTTCCAACAGGGATCATTTGATAAAAATGAGTCAGCAGAGCCCTGGCTAATTAATCCTCCATAACCAGGGATAATAGAGACACCTTAAAGCCGAGGTAGTTATCTCCCCACAGATCAAGAATTGAAGGGATGTACTGCTAAAAATGGCTTTGTATGGAGTGACAAACTGCCCTTCCATGTTACCCATAGAGCCTACACTGATTCATTATTCCTGAAAAACAAAATGCCTGCTGAGGACAAAGAGCCTGCAACTGTCCACTCCCTAGTCTGCCTATAGTTACGGATGAGACTCCTAACAATATTTACTTCCTGTTTTATCATCAGCAGGGTGAAACAAGAAAGGAATGATTCAGATGATTGTTTTCTCCAAGAACTCTGGGCTTTCCACCATTGTTCATTTTCTACCCAATAGCTCATCAGGCCTGGGTATTAAGAAGAGTGAGATTACTCCCCCTCCCTCTCCCCCTCCCAATCAAACAAGTGGTTTGTGGAAGAAAATTGAAGTCTAAACGTGAATTGAAATTCCTTCCTCGCTCATTCATTACCCTTCCTCGCCCACACTCTCTGTTGACTCAAAGCAATGGAGAGGTTTGCACATGATTGGAACTGTGCCGTTAAGTGCAGCAGACTGGAGAATGTTGGGGTAGAGCCTCACTGTTGCTATTTCTCTCACTTATAAGCCTTTTGCCTTCTAATTGTTTTGACATGATTAATTCTTCATTCTGTATTTGTAGTTTATCACCCATATCTAATCAACAAGCATATTTCTTGCTCATTAATCTGTTTAAAAACAAAATCATCAGCTGATTCAAGTTTCTAATAGCCCAGTGTGGTCAACCTACCACAGCCGGAAACTCGACACGCTCTTGTGATCACATGGGTTTCCCACGGATGCTCCAATTTCTTCCCACATCCCAAAGACGTGCTGATTGGTAGGTTAATTGGCTTCTGTAAAATGTCCCTAGAGTAGCTGTGTGGCAGGAGAGTTGCTGAGCGTGTGAGAAAGAATTGGCTATGAGGAAATAAGTGGGCCAATGGGACTGATGAGATTGCATTGAGGAGACATGAGAGACTGCGGATGCGGGAATCTGGAGCAACTCACAAAAAGCTGGAGGAACTCAGCGGGTCAGGGAGTATCTGTGGAGGGAAACAGACAGTCAACGTTTCAGGTCGAGACCCTTCATCTGGACTCAACTAATTTAGATGAAGTGTCTCGACCCGAAACGTCGACTTTCTATTTCCCTCCACAGATGCTGCCTGACCTGCTGAGTTCCTCTGGCTTTATGAAAGATTGCTTTGAGAGTTAGCATGGACTTGATGGACCAAAAAGCCTCTTTCAATGTTGTAAGAATATATAAAAATGTAAATATTGCAGCTGGGTATTGGACACGGTATACATCAGGTACTGATGCCACACCATCTGTTTTGGATTACGACCCATGTCCAGTTTCATCTCCTTAGGCCCCGTGCACCCTCCTAGACTTTATTGTTGTCACTCATTCTGACTCCCCTCTTTGGTCACTCATCCTCACAGCTTCACTCCATTCCCCAGTCCTCTTCCTTCCTGCCCTTCAACCACAGTTCCTGTCCCTCCTCATGCAGTCTCCTCTCTCCTCCCCCTCCCTCTCCCTCCATTTCCTTCAACTTGCTTTGAAGCTGCTGATTCGCTTCCTTTGATTTGCTTGTGTTGTTAATCTTTCAGTGTTGCAATTTGTCCCTTCTGTTTTCCATTCTCCTTGTGATTCATTTACAGGAAGCGAGCACCATCAGCAGATCCAGCCGCTAATGTCCTCTCTGCTCGACTTTGGACCAGGCAACTTACCAGCATATTTCAGAGGGCAGTTAAGCACCAACCACATTGGGCCTGGAGTCACATACAGACTAGGTAAGGATACCGGATTTCCTTCTCTCAAGAACACAAGTGAAGTAGACGGGCTTCTATGGCAAATCAGTAATTGCATGGTCAGCATTTTAATGTAACTTTTTAATTCTATATTTCTTTTAATATATAAACACAGCAAGTTTCACAGCTGCACTTGTAGGATTTGAAATTATCTCTCTGGATCAGTCGTCCATATCTTTGAATTGCTGGTCCATTGACCTAATAACCACACTACCCTACGCCCAATTGTCATGTGGATGGACAAGTAACACAGAGAAGGCAAGCTCAGGTCATGCTATGGCATGTAGAAATGTGAGCTCACTTTCAAGAAGTCAGAGTCATACAGCACAGAAACAGGCCCTTCAGCCCAACTGGTCCATGCCGACCAAGACACCCATCTGAGCTAGTCCCATTTGCCTGCGTCTGGCCCACATCCCTCTAAGCCTTTCCTATCCATGTACCTGTCCAAGTGTATTTTAAATGTTGATAAATTACCTGCCTCAACTACTTCCTCTGGCAGCTCGTTCCACATACGACCACCTTCTGGGTAAAAAAGTTGCCCCTCGCGTTCCTATCAAATCTTTCCCCTCTCACCTTAAACCTTAGTGCCCTCAAGTTCTTGATTCCCTAATCCTGGGAAAAAGACTGTGTGCATTCACCCTGCCGAATCTTGGAATTAAATGCTGGAATCAATAAATGTGACCATGAAGCTGTCTTAGGAAGAGGTGCAGCTATTTAGCTCACTGAACCTAATCATGGCTGATCTGTGAGTTAATTCCCTTTTCCTCACATCCCCTAATGCCTTGGTTATCAAAATCTAGCAATCTCAGTTTTAAAATTAATAACTGACCTCATGTCAGTTGCTGCTCACAGAAGATTGCTCCAAATTCCCACCATGCTCAGCTTGTTGGTATATCCTAACCTGATAGGAAGGCCCAGCTCTAATTGTTACTCCAACTCTCCTAGCCCTTGGCTCCCCAAACAACTGAAATCATTTTTCTCTCTCTGCCCTCATTTCTGCTCTTAATTTGAAAATTCAAACAAGTCATCTCTTTAACTTCTAAGTTCCCAGGAATACAACCCTTGTTATTTGGAGTCTTTAAGTAATGAACTCTTATGAGGTATAATTTGGATATATCCCACTTCAAATGTGGTGCAGAGTGCCGCTCACAGTATTAACAAGGGCTTAGTGTAGCTGAAGTATAACTTCTGCTCCCTCTATATCCTGAGCACAAGGTCCATCCTGCCAATAGCCTTTTTGGTTACTTGCTGTACCTCCTTCATAATGTGTGGACATGAATCTACACGTTTCTCTGACCTCTTGTATCTTTTCTCTAATTGGAAAGCACCTCATTGCATTTTTTTCAAGGCCCATTTAACTTCCACGATTTTGACCATTTACACAATCCATTAGTATCTCTTTATAACTTAATATTCCACCTAAACTGCTTACTGTACCCCCATCAGCAAACTTGGATACAGAGCTTTCTCTCCCATCGTCTAAGTCATTTCAAACTGTAATAATCATGTGCAGCACCACCATGGAACATCGCAGGTCCCCAGTGGCCACATCCTGCCCATCTCCAAACCTGTCCGTTATATCTACTCTCTTTCTTCTCCTGCTCATGCAGTTTCTGAATCAGATCAACAATTTGCCCTTGTGAACTTCAGCTTTAAGTAACAAACTCTTATGAGGGATTTTAACAGATGCCTCGTGAAAGTCCACGTAAAAGCTGAATAGACATTCCTATGTCCACCTCTTCAGTCTACTGTTCAAAAAATCCTCAGGTTCAACAGTCATGATCAATCCTTTACAAATCCAAGATTGTAAAAACACATCTAGTTCATCTGATTCCTTCAGGGTCACAGACACGTTCAGTTCCATACAAAGTTGACCTTTACTAGCCCTCTAGGGCAGTCTGGGCACGCACTCAGTTAGCGATGGGCACCAAGTGCCTGCCTTGCCAGCTGAGGATAGTGATCATAGTCTAGACTCTGACTTCCCATTTGATTCAGTTTTCAAGAGTGACGATAGAATCCTCTGCATTGCGCCCAGCTCCAACCACAAATAGAGGTGATTAAATTTCCACAGAATTATCAAGCCAAACACAGAAATTGCAGCTGTGCAATTCTGGAATGTTCCACAAAACCTGTACTGTATTAGGCACCCTTGCTTTTGTGCTTAGTGCAGCACTCTCACGCCTGATACTAGCAGCAAGGTCCTGTTCCATTGGTGCGTGTAACCATAGCAACAACAAACCAGGCTGATTTAATTCACCATACAGTCTCCTTGCAATTCCAGACTAGCTATTTAACAGCACGGCTAAAGGAGATGGAGTTAGCCAGACACAAAGGGTTTGGTCTGATTCTGGGAAGAAGTGGTTATTTGTCAGAATGTAGACTCACCTCTGGAGATGCAGCAACCCATCACGAGCAGCGCAGAGAGAAGCAAAGACTATTTTCTGCTATCTTTGTAAGGATGTACCATATCTTTTTTTGTGATTACAGTCTCCCTGAGAGTATCTGAACACACTGCTTGCAGAGGCAACTGGTACTGACGTCAGTGATTTCAATCTCAGAGCCCCCAGTCTGCACTTCTGAGCTGTACTGAGACCAGAAAAACACACAGACACAAACACACAGGGACAGAGACACCGAGCTGGTAATCACGCTGTACCTAGGTGTTAACCCATTCATCACCAGCACCATAGTTTGATCTGATTCTTACTTTCACTGACTGCCACACACTCCGATCTAAAATCCAACATGTTGCAGAACAAACAACAATCTTCAACAGGTGTCTTTGTGTAACAGTCAGACCGATGCTAACAGAATATAAAATTCAACTTAATCTTGTGGTCAGTGGAACCATTACACTACATGGCATGTTACTTGCCTCACTAAGGTTTTATATCACCAACTATTGTTCTCACATCAACTAATTATGGATATTATATCAACTCATTAAATTAATGCACATTAAACTAACCAGGCATGAAGTCTGAAGCTAGCAAGCACTGGCACATTGCAGCAAGGAAAACAATGGCCTTTCACTGCATCCTCTGCTCTGACTCATTCTAGACCTCAAGCATTTACCTTTTATAATTGACCACTGTCAGCAAGAGAGATGATTAATTGTGATTAATTGGCTTTGCAATTCAACCTCTTCTTTTAAAAAATGTGCTAACACTCAATGAAGAAAACCTCCCTCTATCCCACTGCTGAGCCCCATGGATAAATAAACCATATCAAGTGTGTATTGCGCAGAGATGGCCACAGCAAAAATACAATAAAATCATTGCTGCATTTCTCATTTTGTCACAGAGACGTCTAGCCTTTCTGTTTCTAAAGGAATCCTTTTATAAATTTTACAGCACTTGTTATCTGTTGAATCTGCTTCTTGTTTTTCTAAATGATTTGAAATGTTATTGAGCTGGACGCTAAAGAGGAAGGACTAACCTTGAACCTCAATTGGAGCTGCTGATCTGACCTCCCTTGTAATGACTGATCCGGAGATCTAGGAAGAACAGAAAGTGCATTTATGTAGCTCCTTGGGAGTTTGCAGAGCATTTTAAACCCCGATTGATAATTGATAATTGGTTTATTATTGTCACGTGTACTGAGATGCAGGGAAAATCTTTGTTTACGTGCTATTCAGACAGATCATTCCATACATAAGTACATTGATGTAATACAAAATGAAAAATAATAACAGAATGTAGAATATAGTGTGACAGGGACAGAGGAAGTGCAGTGCAGGCAGACGGATAAGGTGCAAGGGCCGTGATGAGGTAGATTGAGAGATCAGGAGTTCTTTATAATACAGGAGGACTGTTCAAGGGTCTTATAACAGTGGGATGGACTATGAACATTTTTTAGAGTAATCGGTATAACAGCAGGAAAAAAAGAGAATAATCTATGCTCAACAAGGGCATACAAACAGCACTGAGATAAATAACCGACGACACATGCTCTACCCCAGGGAGAGGGGCAGCAGGTGCATTGGAATACCACCACCTGTGGGTCCTCCTCCAAGGCACACTGCGCCCTGACTTGGAAGTCCCTTCATTATCCCTGGGTCTATATCCTGGAATCCCTACTCGACAGTACTGAGCGAGTGTCTTCGCCAGAGGGGCTGCAGCAGGTCAGGAAGGTGGGTCACTACCACCTGCTTAAAGGCACAAAGATCGGCGAGAAGTGCTGGCCTTGCCATCAGTGACTGGATCGTGGAAAATGAAGTGAGGAAACAGATAACCAGCTGAGTGGCTTTTGGTAACAGTAGTTCCAGGACACTTACAGTGGATCTCATTTGCATTTTTTTGGAATGGTGCCATGGGATATTTTGCAGCCGGGGTGTCAGTTTAACATCTCACCTTAAAAAATTGTTTTTGAGCAGTGCGACACTCCCACAGAGATGACTGTGTGCCAGGCTCCTGCAGTGAAAGTAATAGTCCTCTGACTGAGAGGCGAAAGAGTTACTGTGAGCTAAGGAGAGGGTCTGGGCCAGTTTGCTTAGGTGGACATGGGTTCTGCTCCAGCCTCATGGCCCTACTGGAATTTCAGAGCAGGCAGGTAACAGCAGTTCTTTCTGTAAAACCATGTCAGCGGAGGAGGGGGAGCTGAAGAATTCAGTAGCCTCAGCCTCTTGTGTGTGGTTTCGTTGCAATCTGTACAGGCCTCTGTGGAGCCGGGACAGAAATTATATTCAACCCTGACTCCTGGGCATCAGTGAGCATTGCTGCTGGTGGCTCACCTGTTACACAACACTGCCACCCTCAGGACCAATGGGATATTACACTGATCTGTCTGACAGCAACAAGCACCATTTCACAACATAGGAACATGAGAAATAGATGTGGAAATGGGCCATGTGGCCCCTGCTCTGCCTTTCAATTAGATCATGGCTGATCCCAACATGGGATCCCGTTTTTGTGCTGTACAACTCTTTCACTCCATGACTCTAAGTGGCTACAGAGGTAGTGGACCCATTGGTTTAAATTTTTCAAAACTTGCTAACTTCATGCAGGCACGGTAGTGTAGCGGTTGGCATGACGCTATTACAGCACCAGCAACCTGGGTGCAATTCCAGCCGCTGTCTGTAAGGAGACTGTATGTTCTCCCTGTGTCTGCGTGGGTTTCCTCCGGGTGCTCCGGTTTCCTCCCACATTCCAAAGACGTATGGATTAGGAAGTTGTGGGCGTGCTATGTTGGTGCCAGAAGTGTGGCAACACTTGTGGGCTGCCCCCAGAACACTCTACGCAAAAGATGCATTTCACTGTGTGTCTCAATGTACATGCGAATAATCTCTCTCATGTCATTCTGGGAGGGGACCAGAAGATTGGAAAAAAGCCAATGTGACTCCTATGTTCAAAAAGGGAGGAAGACAGAAAGTGGGGGACTGTAGCCCAGTCGGTTCAACATCTATCGTTGGCAAGATGCTACAGTCAATAGTCAAAGAGGGAATAACTAATCTTCCAGTGAGCTTCCTCCCCTTCTCCCCCATGGGAATGTATCTAGCCTGGAGCTGAAACATCTGCAGGCCTCCCATTGTCCAATTACAGTTTTGTCTGCCAGGCTTTGTTTCCAATTTACCCTGGGCCAGAACTGTTCCCATCCCATTGAAGTTGCCCATACTCCAATCGACTTGAAGTGGCTGTACCTTTTCCATAGCAATTCTAAACCTTATGATATTTTGATTGCTGTTTCCCAGATGTTCTCCCCCAATACTTGCCCCAGTTGGCCTGCTTTATTTTCCAGAACCAAGTACCACCTTCCTCATTGGTCAGAAATCTACTGATCTAGAAAGTTCCGCTGACCATACTTTAGACCTGATGCAGGGTTCCGACCGGAAATGTTGACTGTTTCTTTCCTCCCATAGATGCTGCCGGACCTGCTGAGTTCCTCCAGCAGATTGTTTGTTGCTCCAGATTCCAGCACCTGTGGTCTCTGTGTCTACACTTTAGAAATTCCTCTGCCTCTCTGCTCCTTTTGCTCTTACTATCCCAGTCTGTATTCAGATAGCTGAAGTCCTCCATTATTATGGATTTTGCACACCTCAAGAACATGAGGCAGTAGGAGCAGGAGTAGGCCATTAGCCCCTCAAGCCTGGCCTGCCATTCAATATGACTTTGGCTGATCTACCCCAGACCTCAACTTCCCTTCTTTACCTTAACCCTACAGACCTCAGTCCCCAGGAGCTGCTCTGATACTTCCCTTGGTAAACAATACTACCCTGCCTGCCTTCCCGTTTGGCCTGTTCTTTTGGAATATCATATAGTCTGGAATATTGAGCATCCAGTCCTGGTCAACCTACAACCATGTCTCCATTGTAGCTATTAGATCATACTCCTACAATGCTGTCTGTGTTGTTAACTCATCTATTGTATTGCAAATGCACCTCAATCCACTTGAGGTACTACTAACCTTTATCAATTTTTAGCCTATGAAGAACCTCAGCTACATTTTCCTTCACTGAGGCTCCAGGTGCATCCTCTTCCTCAGTGATGACTGATGTGAACTACTCATTTTGTATCTCAGTCATGTCACTCTGACCCCCCCCCCCCGAGTATGTTTCCTTTTTGGTCTCTGATTGGCCCCACCACAGCTCTGACAACCCTTTTCCTTTTCAATGGAGACACGAGAGACCGCAGACGCTGGAAATCTGGAGCAACACACAAAGCACTGGAGGAACTCAGCGGGTCAGGCAGCATCTGAGGACGGAAGTGGATGGTCCATGTTTCGGGTCGAGACCCTTCACCGTGATCCACAGATGCTGCCTGACCCACTGAGTTCCTCCAGCACTTTGTGTGTTGCTCCTTTTCACTGGCATTTAGAACATTTTCTGCGTTCCCTCCTACACGAGTCTTTTCCTGTGCTCTCATTGCCTCTTTTATTTCCTTTCTAACTTCCCCTCTGAACTTCCTGTTATCATCTTGGTTCTCAATTGTGTTAACAACCTGTCGTAAGCTTGTTTTTCCTTTGGCTCTCCTTATTTGTGGTCTGCTCTTAACATTCTGTGGCATTACCATCACTGAGTCATACTGTACTCTACAGAGTGTAAGGGTAGCTTTGGGAACTGAGGGTAGCTTTGGGAATGGAGGCTACCTTTGGGAATGGAGGCTACCTTTGGGAACTGAGGGTAGCTTTGGGAATGGAGGCTACCTTTGGGAATGGAGGCTACCTTTGGGAACTGAGGGTAGCTTTGGGAATGGAGGCTACCTTTGGGAATGGAGGCTACCTTTGGGGACTGAGGGTAGCTTTAGGAATGGAGGCTACCTTTGGGAATGGAGGCTACCTTTGGGAACTGAGGGTAGCTTTAGGAATGGAGGCTACCTTTGGGAATGGAGGCTACCTTTGGGAATGGAGGCTACCTTTGGGGACTGAGGGTAGCTTTAGGAATGGAGGCTACCTTTGGGAATGGAGGCTACCTTTGGGAACTGAGGGTAGCTTTGGGAATGGAGGCTACCTTTGGGAACTGAGGGTACCTTTGGGAATGGAGGCTACCTTTGGGAACTGAGGGTAGCTTTGTGAACAGATGGTACCTGTGGGAACTGAGGGTACCTTTGGGAATTGAGCATACCTTGCTATACCAGCCACTGCAATTTAGTTGGGAGTTACTGCTTTCAGTAAAGAGATTCCTGTTGGTAGCTCCTCCTCTGTTACTTGCCTTAGAAGGCATGCAGGCACTTCATCTACCATCTACAAATCAATTCCTTTGATCAAAGTCTCAACTAGACCAACCGCAAATGGGACTAGCTCAGGAAGACAGCTTGGTCGGCATGGACAAGATGGGCCAAAGGGCCTGTTTTTGTGCTGTTAATGCAATGGCCTCTAGAGGGGATCAGAGACTGGTAAGAGGCCGGTGTCCTGCCTCAGCACCTGACACCTAAAAGCCTGAGTTCAGCGTGAAATGAAACACTTCTCACTTCCTGGATGACTAAAGTTGCTAATGACATCCTAAACGATTGTAAAAACAGCCAAGGAAACAGCAGAGGAGGAGCGAGGTAGACAAAGTCCCTGGGAGTTTCGGGCTGGATTTGCTGATTGATGATGGTGACCAAGTGAGTTGTGTTTTCCCCACAGGATGAATCTGCCTTCGTCAGCCGGGAGAGGGCGGGTCAGGTCACACCTGCCAACGTCGGGCAGCGCCGGGCAGGCGGCTGAAGATTCGCCTGAGGCTTCCTGCCAGAAGGCTGGGGTCTCTGAGCTGGGCCGCAGGCTTCAGGTGCATGGCTGGCCAGACCTGGGGAGAGTGGGGAGGGTGATTGGGTCGTGCCTCTGAGGAGGGTGAGTGGCGATGTTGGATGGGTGGCCTCGCTCCCGGAGGGAGCAAGCGGTGGGGCCTGGAGAGAGGTGGAAGGCTGGGCTGGGCGAGGGGAGGTTGTGTGGAGAGCAGTGGGATCGAGGGAGAAGGGTAGATGGAATGGGCTTAAAGAGAAGGTGAGGGAAGGCGTGGGGAGCGGAGGGAAGACGACTGAGGGAGTGGGGAGAATCAGGGACACAGTTAGAGGAAGAAGGCAGAGGTGGGGATATTGAGGAGGTTTGAAGAAGAGCTGAAATAGAGTGGGCTGGTGCGAGGAAGAGGCCAAGGAAAAGGGGATGAGTGAGAGTGTGTGTGTGTGTGTGTGTGTGTGTGTGTGTGTGTGTGTGTGTGTGTGTCTGTCTGTCTGTCTGTCTATCTATCTGTGTGTGTGTGTATGCGCACGCACGCTCACGTGTGTGTGTGTGTGTGCATGTGTGTGTGTCTGTTCTCATGTTTCTGTGTGTGTGTGTGTGTGTGTGTGTGTGTGCACGCGCGCACATGTGCACGCGTGTGTGGGCGTGTCTTTAATCATCTTGGACTGCCTTGCCATTGGAACCAGCCCTCATTCTGCCAAGACTACATGGCAGTTTGTGCACAATGGCTGCCCACACTTAAAGGATTCGCAGACAGACATCTTCTGGTCCTCAGAACCAGAGAGGAAGTGAGACACACTCAAGCCACAGCACTGAGAGGAAACAAACAAGATGCTGGAGGCACTCAGCAGGTCAGGCAGCGCCTGTGGAGGAAAATGGACAGTCGATGTTTCGGGTCGAGACCCCTCATCTGGACTGAGAGAGAGAGTGGAGGCAAAGGGAAGGGGTGGAGCAAGAGCTGGCAGGCAATAGGTGGATCCAGGTGAGGGGTGGGTGATAGGCAGATGGGGGAGCGAAGAGTGGTAATAGTGACAGATGTTGGGACGTGATGTGGAGGCAATAAAGGGCTGCGGGTGATGGAATCTGATCGGAGAGGAAGGTGGAGCATGGAAGAAGATTGTGATAAAGGCGCCCTATCTTTCCTTATCGTTCTGCCGTTAGACTTTGACAGGTTAACCAGACCATCATCCTCCAACACCTCCCCACCCTCATCCACCTGCTTGGTAATGAGACTGTTTACAGATTAGTATTTGGCTCCAAGCTGAGTTTTGGACTTTGTACCTACACCATCACCGAGACGTTTAAGTTCCACCTGACTTAGGCCCTGCTGCTGAATGCCTAACCCTTGTCTGGTCATCGACAGGTTTGACCTCCAGGCTAGCCTGCTTCCTTCCTCGCTCTCTAAATACTGCTCTCTGCACCATTTGATTCACTTCACCTCTCGATTTACCCACTCACATTGGCTGCTGCTCAAATAGTGCCTTGCTTTTAAAATGATTCTCTCTGTTTTCCAATCCCTCCATGACCTCATCTCTCCCTATTTCTGGAATTTCCTCCAATCGTGTTGCAGTCTGAGCTGCCTCCTCCACCACTGGACCCTTGTACTTCGTGGAGTTTAATCAATTCTCCGCTGGTTGCCATGGCTTCAGCTCTCAAGGCCCTGAGATCTGGCTTCCCTCCTTGAACCTTTGCTCATTTCAGACACTCCTTAAGACCTATCCCTTTGACCAAGCATTATCAATTTTTATAGATGCACCATAGAAACCATCCTATCCGGATGCATCACAGCCTGGTATGGAAGCAATTCCGCCCAAAATCACAAGAAATTGTAGAGTTGTGAATGCAGCCTGGTCTAGCACGCAGACCAGCCTTCCATCTTTTGACTCCATCTACACTTCCCTCTGCCTTGGGAAAGCAGCCAACATAATCAAGGACCCCTCCCACCATAGTCATGCTCTCTTCTCCCCTCTCCCATTGGGCAGAAGATGCAAAAGCATGAGAGAATGTGCCACCAGATTCAAAGACAGCTTCTAGCCCACTGTTATTGGACTCTTGAACAGACCCCTCATACACTAAAAGATGAACTCTTGAACTCTTGATCTCTCAATCTACCTTGCCATGGTCCTGGCACTTTATTTGTCTGCCTGCACTGCACTTCCTCTGTAACTGTAACGCTATATTCGGCATTCTGTTTTCTTTCCACTACTTCAGTGCAATTATGTATGGCATGATCCGTCTGGATGGCACACAAAACAAAGCTTTTCACTGTATCTCGGTACATGCGACAATAATAAACCAATACCAATATACCATTTGGATGTCTGTCCAAATATCTGTCTGTGTCCTTTTTCTTTCTGTGAGTTGCTTTGATACCTTAAATGTGCTTTTTTAATTGGAAATTGTTGCCGGTACAACTGGTAAAACAAAGGATCTCAACGATATCTAGGATAAAACTTTATCTGCACCTCTGCTGCTCCCCCACCACAGGTGCTGCATGTCTGCACATGCAGGATGCACTAGAGTGAGACACCAGGGCTTCAACTGCACCGCTCAGTGTGTGACATTGGCACAGATTGTGCTGAGAAATGCAGGCATTTCCCAGGCAGCAGGAAGCTTCCGGCTTTCATGCAAGTGTGTGTGTGAACACAGAAGTCCTACACATCCTCGCAGGTGCTCACTGGGTTTTTGCCAACAACACTCCTCCACTGGACTCCTCATACAGTTCCTGCACTCCCACAGCACTGAGGAATCTGCCTGCTGATCCGGCACCAGGATTTGCCTGACCCAGGAACAATGACTCCATTCACCTCACTGGAGTCAAATGGCTGCAAGGGACTTGGATGAGGTAATTTACAATCTTTTAATTAATTATCCCTACTTAAATGTTTTTAAAATGTTTCAATTTTTATTAGTTTAATTAATCTTGAATATGTTCTGAATATGCCTGAATGCTTCTGAATATTATAGGGAGTCGCATTCATTTAAAGAGATTGACAGGTTTGACAGTAGGTTTAACCACAGACAAAGCTTAGTTGGCTGTCAAAGAAAATCTCAGCATTTCTCTGGGATTGTGCTGGTATGGTACACTGTGTAGTGTGGTGATGTGTGGTATTGTCAACACCTTGCTCAGGACAGGTACCTATGAAAAGATTCACAAGATGTTTGTGTGGATGTCGGGTGAATAAACAGGAAAGCTAGTAGAATGTTATCAAGTGTGCGGCCTCGCTGGGTTACAATTGACCCGACTTACGAAAATCTGACATTACATATATTCTCCCATGCATTCTTAAAGCATATTTTAACCTAGTAATAATAAAATGTTTCATATTATTCATTAATGACTAGCGTTAGGGTGAATAGTCAATGAAATGAAAGAATTACAGCAAGTGTATGTAGAGCGATACGACATGGATTACTAAAGAAAACAGATGTTTCTGACTTACAGAGAAATCAGCTTAAGCACGGTTCTCAGGAATGCAACCCTTGCCTAACCAGGGGATGCTTGTACTGTGAGGGGACATGAGTACAAAAGCGGGAGGTTATGCTTCAGTTAACTAGGGGATTGGTGAGACCACACTTTGTATACTGTGTACAGTATTGGTCTCCTTATTTAAGGAAGGACATTAGTGCATTGGAAGCATTTCAAGGAAAGTGTATTAGATTAATACCTGGAACAGGCAGCACTTTGGAGGAGAGGTTGTACAGGCTGGGCTTGTATCCCCACTGGAGTTTAGAAGAGTGAGTGGGATTTGATTGAGATGTATAAAATCCTAAGAGATCTTGACAGGTTGGATGTGGAGAGGATGTTTCCTCTTGTTCAAAAACCTAGGAGTAGGGCTGACAGTTTCTAACTGAGGGGTCACCCATTAAAGCAGAGATGGGGTAAATTCCTTTCTCTTACAGGCTGCTAAGTCTTTAGAACTCTCTTCCACAAAGGTTGCTGGAAGCAGAATCTTTGAATATATTTCAGGCAGAGGTAGATAGATAATTGGTAATTGGTTTAATGGTTTATTATTGTTGCATGTACCAAGGTACAGTGAAAAACTTTGCTTTGCATGTCATCCATACAGATCATTAGATCAGTACTTCGAGGTAGTACAAGGGAAAAACAATAACACAATACAGTGTTACAGTTACAGGGAAAGTGCAGTGCAGGCAGACACTAAAGTGCAAGGGCCATGACAAGGTAGATGTGAGGTCAAGAGTCCATCTTACTTGATAAACAAGAGAGTAAAATGTTACCATGGGTATAAGGGAATACAGTATTGAGGTTAAAATTAGATCAGCTATGATCTTATTAAATGAGGGGTTGCTTAGTCTAGTCTTGCTTTTAATTTACACTAGTATGTTGGTATGTTACAGGTAAAGGCCATCAAGCCCTTTTTCAAGAGACTTCCAAATGTCTGCTCGCTGTTCCCCATTTCCAGGACCCATCTCACTGAGCGCACTTTACTACCTGTTTCAAAGGCCTCCCCAGGCACTTTATCAGGACACCACAACTGCCACAAGGAGACGGCCGTGGCAACAACAATGAGGCAGCTGTGGAGGAATGAGGTGAGGTAAGGTTAGCCGTTGGCAAAATTTCTCAGTCCAAAGCTTTAGAAGAACAGTGTCTGTGAAAAAAGTGCAGAGCAGCGAGCTCAAAGTTTAACCATTACCACAGCACAAGAACTTCTAGCAGGCCCTAACAATGGAATACCTGAGTCACGCAACTGTTAACTAGATAGCTTATTAGTATAGATGTACTAGTGTGATTCATGGCATGTCACCCATTGTCACATTCCTCAAGGGTAAAAGAGTAAAAATGATTTAGATACTTATCACTGGTCAAGACATATGTACATTCACTGAATATTTTTGTCAGACAAATACTGTAATAAGGGGGAACTCCAAGCCACCAGTTTTTTCTGCAGTTTTTCAAGTTGCTGCCTCTTTTCCTCAGGTTTATTAAAATCTCAACACAGTTCAATTCCAGTGCTGCCGTCAACCCATGGATCTCTCATCTGAGTGGTAGTTCCCCTTGTCAACATGATATTCAATTGTCAAGGCTGATCTTGTCCACACTTAGCATCCATGTGCTTAAAGTAACCAAGAACTCTAACTGGTCCCTGCCCTCCATGAGGCAACCGCTGTGCTCCACAACTGAACCAGATGTTGGTAATTAATTCTTCATAGACCAAGGAACCAACCTGATTCCTCCAGGGCTGTGATGAATTGCCGGTATGGTAATGTGGTGGTTAAGATGCAACTAGAGTTCTGGACTATAGCTCCAGGGATATAAATTCAAATCCTGCTGAAGGATTTAAATAAATATGTTTTTTAAAGCTAATCTTAGTAATATGAACCATGAAATCACTATCATAAAATCCTATCTTGTTCATTAATGCTCTTCAGGAATGGAAATCTGCCATCCTTGCCTCCAGTCATTTCCAGAGGTGATTCCAGACCCCCCTGAGGTTGGCTCTTAGTAACTTGTAAGTTTGGGGGGGGCAACTAGGGATAGACAATAAATGTCAGCATTGCTGGTGATGTCACAAAATGTGAAAGATAAAAAACTCACTTTTTTATTTCAAGTCTCAAAATTTTAATAAGCTCTGTATATGGGTTGAGATTGCTTACCAGGCAAACCAATGAGCTGTTGCAGGCAGATATAACAAAAACTTCAAATTCAGCTCTGGTGGCCAGAGGTGCAGCATGTGGGCTCGGCACTGCCTTCATGGTGCCGGTAACACTTTGGTTCTCAGCTCAATCCGCTCCCTAGATACATGAGGTCATAATCTCATGCGACGCTCCAGTGCAGCATTAAGGAACGTCCTTTACTTGAAAGTGCAACGTAGACCTCATCTGGATCCTCACGTGGATGTAGAAATCATATCGTCCAACGAAGGACAGAGTTGTTCATGGAGTCTTGGCCAATATATTTCTTCAATCAACTGCACTAACGTTGGTTTGGTTGTCATGTATTCTGGGTTACTTAGCTTCCATATTTACCTACTTTTCAGCAGTGACTATCCTTCAAAAGAATTCCATTGGCTGCAATACACTTTAGGACATCTTTAGGTCACAAACAAGATTGTGGGAGGCCTTCTGATCAAAAATTGCAGTGCACCATGACAGGTGTGTTATGGCAAGGTGAGGAGAGCTTCAGGTGTGGCCCAGTTTCAGCAAACCTCTTGGGGTACTACTGACAGCTGTCCTCTGTTCTCCTTCACATGCAGCCAAAGGAAAATATGGTGCCTGAGGCTGGGTTTGAGAAATTGGTGGGTAGAAAGAGCTGAAGGCGAGGGGTCTGGAGTGGTTGGTGGTGAAGGGAAGCCTGACTGGGTCCAGGGGTGGGAGTTGGATGGCTGGAGATCGGGATGTTGTTCTGGGGGTGGATCAGCAATTCAATCAGGGAGCCCAGGAGGTCAGGAAGTCCGCGATTGGTTGGGGAAAGTGCTAGAGAGTTGGCAATCAACAAGTTTGGAGGCTTGGGGATTGCAGGGCCAAGTGAGTAGGTGATGAGGTGATCAGGGGATGGAAACAATGGGTGAGGATTCTGTATGGAGAGGGGAGCAGCTCTGGGAATAGGATCCCTTAGGATAGAAGGTATGTAAGACTCGCCTTTGTGGGGTCCCAGTCCTGTGCTGACCTGGGATCCTGGGAGCACCTGGTCAAATTTCCAGAGGGAATGAAAATGACCTGGAACTGGTCATTGCACAAGGACAGGGAAAATCCAGTTTCATTTGTGTAATCCTGAAATAAACAGCACCATTCCACATCGGGGCTTCTTCCTTTTGCTATCTGTTGCCTCAGAGCCGGGGCAGCAGCCTGGTGTGGCTGCCCGTCGTTAAAGGTGCTGAACTTGGACTTACTGCTGCTGAAACACCGCTGGAGGTGCGAAACCATCAATGAAATTCACAGCCAATATCTCTGACGGAAAGCGGGTAGAGGTTTCACAGGGAAAGAACCTGAAATGCAAACTTGAAGACTTCCCTGCTTCTCTCACAGCATTGTAGCCTGGTTATTCAAGGTGTTGAAGAACTAGCTCTGTGGCTGCTCCATGCTGATGAAGTACTTAAGGGTGACCTGATTGGAAGTCCTCCATATCGTTGTGGTTTAAGATAAGATATACAGTGGTTCAATGTTCCTGAGGGACTGTGAGACAGTGTAGCATATCTATAAGACTGTCAGATATTAGAGGAAAGGCAGTATATTAAAGCATCAAAATGCTTTACTAAACAAAAGAAGCCACAGGGAGGGAGGGAGGGAGGGAGGGAGGGAGGGAGGGAGGGAGGGAGGGAGGGAGGGAGGGAGGGAGGGAGGGAGGGAGGGAGAGAGAGAGAGAGAGAGAGAGAGAGAGAGAGAGAGAGAGAGAGAGAGAGAGAGAGAGAGAGAGAGAGAGAGAGAGAGAGAGAGAGAGAGAGAGAGAGAGAGAGAGAGAGAGAGAGAGAGAGAGAGAGAGAGAGAGAGAGAGAGAGAGAGAGAGAGAGAGAGAGAGAGAGAATTTTCTTCTGTAATTCGACAACAAGTTCTAGTCTTTTCAACACTAGCCATGTAATGATGTATACACAGAGAGTAATTGGTCATTTTAAAGGGGCATACATTCATTATTACATAAGCAACATATACTACAGCCAATTGAGTTGAGGCTCTGGAGGCAGCGAGACGTCAGCAGGGAAGCAGGTCTGGGTGAAAATGTGGTTGAAGAGCAGCAGAGGTCACAGAGGGGGAGCAGTGAGAGACGGTCTCACAGAGCTCCCGTTGAAGAGAGGAGGGAGACTTCAGCAGGCATCAGGTAGCAGAGTCCTGGCAGCATATGGAGGAGGAAAGACCAAGGAAGACGCACTGTCTCTGGCCTAAGCTTGAGCAGTTTTTGAAAGTCTCTGATAGCTAGAAAGATTTAACAATTTAACAATAATAAAATTGTGCACAATTAACTTAAAATGAATTAAAACAATGTAAACAGAGAAAGGAGTGTCTGATCTTGAACCAGGTTGGATTGGCTAAGGATCAGAGAGGTATATTTCCGAGTGGGACACACCATGGAGCAGTGTGTGAGCAGCTCGTTCTGGACCCTGGGCTGGTCCACGTCAGTCTGGCATTCACTTGTGTGGGAGGTGGGTTAAGGCTAACAAATCCCTTTGGAACTGCGGACCATAGTCAGCACAATTTGACCTATTAAGGAGTGTTGGAAACAAGTTTGATAGGGAAGCTGAACTATAGACTTCATATGAGAAGACGGTGAGCAGAGATTTGATGGACAGGTGACCTGTTTATGTGCTAACAGTCAAATCTGTCTTTGTGGCTTTTTCATGTAGGGTTAGAAGGAGTGGTGGTATTTCATCTGAAGGTGTAACTTCCTCCTGATTCTTCTGAGCCGTCAGTCGGTTGTATTTGTTCAGTTGCACAAACTGTATGAGAATGAATTAGCCTCCCCATTCACAGATTTTCCTTCCCATTGATTCCGGTGTCCTTGAACACACATAAAGCAGTGAAAGAGTCATCAACCTGAAACATTGACTCTGTTCCTCTGTCCACAGGTGCAGCCTCACTTGTTGAGTATTTACAGCCTTTTATGGCTTTGATTATTGAGTCATTGTTGCCTATTTGACACTCCCATCAAACTTCTATTATATTTCCCACGGTGACTTTATCTGATGAGTCACCTTGATGAGAAGCTGAATCCCTGGCCAATGGTTAGTGGATCTGGGCTGAAAGCTGTCAGCAACGAGAGAACTAGCATTTATAGAGCACCTGCTCACGTCTCAGTGCCCTTCACATCCATTGAATTATTTCTGAAGTCTGGACACTCACAGGCAATGACAGGTTATCAGAAAATATGAGGTGAATGGCCAGTTGCTTTGCTTTGATGAGGAAAGCGGTTATGACCAGGACACTGGGAGAACTCCCACTGTGTGGTTATCAGGGTTAGAAGCAAGATATAGCTCAGCTGTGATGTACCAATAGTTGACTATGGGTCATCGAGCACCCATTGGGGGAGTCGTTAACATGAAACGGCTCCACTTCATGCTGATCTGTAATTGGAAGTGGGTGATGCACCTATCAGTCTCTGGTGGGACCCTCATCAGTAAATGCAAAATTGAGGTCCTTGATCCACATTGAGCAACATTCAAGAGGCCCCTGGTATGGTCAGTTCAAATAACCTTGCCTGCTGTGGCTCTGAGGACCAGCAACCACAAGGCCCTTGGCGAGATTTTGCTCCTATTTTGCTGCCAATGGTTTCTGGTGTCTGAGGATTTCTCTGAGCCACTCCATGTTTCCCCATTTGCACCTTGCCACAGGAAAAAGTCCGCCTCTGCCTCAGATGGTTGAAAGGGATTGTCAACCATTCCAGATGACTTTTCATTGGGAATTAAAATTGGCCTGTTGACTATTGGCACACTGAATGCACACAAGGGCACCATACTAGAGAGTTTGTGTGTCTGGACACCGGAGGATTGTTCTATGTATGGACACTGGAGTGCAATTATGCATATGGACACTGGAGGGAATCAGAATCAGAATCAGGTTTATTATCATCGACATATGTCATGAGATTTGTTGTTTTGCAGCAGCAGTACAGTGCAAGACATAAGAATTACCATAAGTTACAAAAATAAACAAATAGTGCAAAAGAGGAATAACGAGGGAGTGTTCATGGGTTCATGGACTGTTCAGAAATCTGATGGTGGAGGGGAAGAATCTGGTATATATAGAGACCAAGGACTTACAATTGTTGATAACGGAGGAACTCTATATTGTGGATATTAATTGGCTGCTACGTGCACAGACTCTGGAGGATTGCTGTGAATTTGGATTTTAGAGGGGCATTCGATGGATATTGGAGGGGTTCTTTGCATTTGACTCCACACCGGTAAGAATCAGTAACCTTCAGCAGAGGAGGGTAACACATTCAGCGGATGAAACAGATGCTGGTTTGGTAGCCTGACTGTTCCATTCCTCAAGAGAAGGTCTCCCTACAGTCAGATTTCTTGTAGTTTTACTGTTGCTATGTTGCTCTGTCAGGACCAGCTGGTGCACTTTGATTGGATTAAATTCTCCAATGGCTTTAAAACCTTCACTCCATTGGCTTTGAATCAATTTCCTGAAGTACCAACTGTGCCTGAGGGCTCATTCACAGGGCCCCGCCTTTATTGATGTCTATTCCGTAAGTTATCTTTTTCGTGTTTTTTTAACTGTTACTGTATGTTTCACACTCATCAGAGACGGTAATCATTGTACAGCATGCCTGGGCTTATTTTTTAATGATTCTCCTCGCTTGGTTCATTTTCTGCCTGCCTCTTCCAAGCTCACTGTGTCCTGTAGGGGGGACGGCGCTGGGAGTGACCTGCCACCTCTTGCACCTGATCCACTTTTGTCATTCTTCACCTTTGACCTGAGACACAGCACATTGGCGAACGGTTAACCTATCACTCAAACCCAATCCTGTACTAACCTCGGTAGCATTCTCCGTGTGGCTTGGCAGAGGTGGGGGAGGATGGAGATGGGAAGGGGACGACTGTGAACAGATCAAGGATACTGATTCCAAACTACACCCACCCTCCCAACCCTCTCTGTGGTCTGTATAACCACCAGTTACTCATATCTAAAATGTCTGGATATTGTCACGGCTCTTGAGATAAATTTTATTTAATGGCCATTTTTTGTCTGGCTTTGTTTCTGTGCAGTTGGCAGCAAAATAACAGGGAGCAGCCAGCTGCGACCATACAGAGAATGGATAACTGACAGATGTGATGCCAGTGGCTGCTAGAGGCATCAAAGAAATTTGAGAAACTCTGCTTCGTAAAACAAGCGACTTACAGTAAGAAGGAGGCCATTTGAACATTTGCACCTCAGTCGGCTCTTTGGTATGAAACACAAATCCACAATATATACGCAGGAAAATTGTGGCCTGTGGAGTTTTACAAAAAGGAGTGGGTCCCCTAACTTCACTGAAGCTATTCCCTACAAACTCTTCGGTTTGATGGCAGGTGATGATATGTAGTACCTGTCGTTTGCCTTCTGTAAATACAGAGTGTTTTAAGGGGAGGCGACATATCGTGATGAAACCATAGCCAAGCAGTGTGATTGGGCAGTTTGGCTGTTAATCAAGTCTGGTGACAGCACTGTAGTCATCAACTGACGGTGATTTCATGCACATAATTTGTGTGTGCTAGCCTCCACTTACTGCGTTTTTCTGGAGAAGTTAGAGTCACAGAGTACTACAGCATGAAACAGGCCCTTCGGCACATCTACTCCATGCTGACCTGATCTTCTGCCCGGTCCCATCCACCTGCACCCAAACCATATCCCTCCAAACCCCTCCGTGTACCTATCCTTATCCTACAATTTCTTTTACTGGGAGAAGTTGCTTTAGTTTCTATTTCCCCTGCCCTCTAGACTTTATTTTGTGAGTTTGCTATGTATCAGAGCCATACCTATTGGCCGATGCAGTACTTTCAGTAAATACTCTGTGAAGTCACTGCCGTGAAGATCTCACGGGCAACTGATTTCCTGGCTGAAAAAGAGACACAAGGTACCGAAGATGTTGGAATCTGGAGCAACACCTTCTTCCTCTCCATCTGCATATCACACACATACACCTCCCACCAGTTCCCCTCCCCACCTCCCTCCCTTTATTCCACGCCCCGCTGTCCTCTCCTATCGGATTCCATCATCTTCAGCCCTATCCCTTCCACCTATCACCTCCCAGCTTCTGACATCATTCCTGCCCTCACCTGCCTGTCTGTCACTCCCCTCATCTGGATGTACCTTCCAGCTCTTGCTCCACCCCCTCCCTCCACCCTTTTATACTGGCCACATCCTCTCTTTCTTTCCAGTCCCGATGAAGGATCTCAACCAAAAACGTTGACTGTCCATTTCCCTCCACAGCTGCTGCCTGACCCGCTGAGTTCCTCCAGTGCTTTTTGTTTTGCTCCTGGCTGAACAGACATTTTTCCACTCACAAAGTGTCTGGCTTTACTGGATGCTCCATTCATGATGGGTCTGGCATAAAGCAGGTATAGTTTTGGTGGTTGAAGAGAAAGGAGAGTCTGGATCAGAAAACAGAAACATGGGAAGAAAGGAACAAAGAAGTAGAACACTGGAAATATGTTTTGGAACCTGCTGCAGGGCCTAGACCCAAATCATTGCCATCACCTTTTGCCTCCACAGATGCTGCTTGACTTGCTGAGCTCTTCCAGTGTTCTGGTTGTTCTGTACGAAGCATTGCTTACAGCTGCTTGATATTGGTATTAAATTTGATTTGTTATCTTCTTGGTTTCCTTCCTCTAAGCTGTGCACATAGGAATAAACATTGCAGATAAATCATTCACATGGCAGATGTAAAATATGTTCAACAAGTTCATTGTTAAGTGTTTCACCTCTCTTAGCCTTGTTTGATTGGCTTGAGCTGCTCGGAGCTCTGGGTCAAATTAGCTAGTCGATGTATTATGGAGTCTTCACTTCAATTAACTCCAATACAATTTCATAAAGTTCTGATTGTGCCAGAAGGCTCATTCACTGGGACACTGCCTGAATGAAATGTATTCCTTAAATTACTTTTCACTTAGTTATTAACTACTGTATATACATATATAAACATATACCTTTAAATCCATCAGAGTGACAATCAACTGTCTACATTCTGTGTTGTTAGATTTAAAACATCAGATTAGGTACTGTCTTGGGTAAAATTTCACTTGTCAATGCTGTGGGTGGGCTTTGGATCCTTGCTACGATGTGCCTTTCATATCTGAATCTAGGTAGGAATGCAAAATCCAGGAAATGGGAGAGAAAACTCTGTACAAACCACTAGACTGTGCTGTAAGCAACAAGCAATACTTGACAGGTATTGTAAACATTTGACTAAATGAGGGGCGGGTTTTGAACCAAAAAGCAAAATACTGCACTTGCTGGAAATAACACTAAAACTTCAGAAAACTCTGCAGGACAAGCAGCATCATTGGAGAGAAAAACAAACTTAAAGTTTCAGGTCATTGACATATAATTTAGTCCTGATTCAAGGTCATCAACACGAAAAATGTTAACTCTGTTTCTTTCTCCATAGTTGCTGACTGATCAGTTGTGCAGTTCTAGCATTTACTGTTTTTAATAGAGGATTCAGACCAACTGGTTCACTTGAAAAGTGTAGATGAATGAACAGTAACAGCTTAAGGAGGTGGAATAAGTACATACTTCAAAGTTCCTAAAACAAAAGAGCGATATGCTTTCTCAGTAAATATAACTCAAACAGAGGCTTATTTGTTTTGTCACCATCTGTAAAACTTCTCTTGTCCAACCACAAATCTGGTTTTAAAAATACAAATAATCCTCTCGGTGCTGGTAGGAAGAGTCACTCCCTTACTGCCTGAAACCACTCACACCACCCTGCAAAATAATGTCTCCACCTCTTGCTCCCATCAAGTTGGCCCTCATATGGAACCCCATCCAATGAGTCGTTGTGGCCCCTTCTCAAGACTGTTCGGAGCGCGGTAGTGTAACAGTTAGCGTAAAGCTATTACAGCGCCAGCGACCCGGGTTCAATTCCGGCCTCTGTCTGTAAGAAGTTTGTACGTTCTCCCCGTGTCTGCGTGGGTTCCCCCCGGGTGCTCCGGTTTCCTCCCACATTCCAAAGATGTACGGGTTAGGAGGTTGTGGGCACGCTATATTGACGCCGGAAGTGTGGCGACACTTGCGGGCTGCCCCCAGAACACTCTACGCAAAGATGCATTTCACTGTGTATTTCGATGTACATGTGACTAATAAAGAAATCTTATGTCATCTTAAATTCACTAAGTCAAGATTGGAAAATGCTGGAAAGAAGGTACCAAGTTTGTACATGCAAACAGACCATTTAATGTTTACGATGCAGAACTTGAACAGACAATCCCGGGCTAGGCTGCCACTGAGAGTGCATCACTGAGAGAGTGCTGCAGCATAGGGGATGGCATTTCCCAAATGAGTTGGCTCTTTCAGGAGAACGGAAGGCATCCCCTAATATTATTTAAAGAATAATAGGAAACTCCTCTCAGCAAACCCCTCCCATTGTCCTGGACATCATCTATCTTTCAATTAACACTTAAAAAGCGTGACCTGCTGTAAAGTGTCATGAATCCTCCTGTGGCAGTAAAAGTTGCTATATAATTGCAAATTATTTTTTGTCAATGATATTACACCGTGCTAGGGTTTGTTAATTGCTGCACATATTTGCATATTTTAGTGTCTCTCTGCTGGAGTTACTTGCTGGTGAATTGAATGCAACAACTACCTCAGCAGGAAGTTAGGTATCTCAAAGTTCTCAAGGGGAATAACTAAGGGAGCCTTTGATAATGGCATGTGTGGGAATGACCCCTGTTGATTTACTCATTAACACTCCATAGCAAATTCACCTCTCAAAGAGGAGCTGGCTGTCAGGCTGGACAAAGGATGAGAATGCAGGAAACAATCAGTTAGGATGGGGCATCATCTGTGGACCCTTCATCAAGTGTGCAGTTGCTGGAGCAGTGGATCATAATGTCGGTTTGTTGGAAGTATGCTATAAACAGGGCCACAGCAGCTTGGTCCCAGAACTTCCTAATCTTTGGTCGTGTGGCACATTCCAGTAGATTATAAGCACTTTTGGTTTGTTGGATATGTTTTTGAAACAATTCCAAGAAACTCCAGGTTAACAAGGGAATGTCACGATTATATCTTTTGTCATTCATTCCCTCCGGCCCCCAGACCTACTTTTTGTTCTCCAGCAACTCACCCTTTTCTCACGATTTATTCTGTGATTGCCTACAAACTGCTGAATCCCAAACTTCTTCCAGTTCTGATGAAACATCATTAACACAAAACTTTTTCTGTTTCCCTTGTTACAGTTGTTTGTACAACTTTCTGCTTTCAGTCCACAAACAGAAAGGACACCCTCTACAAGAACAATCCCTTACAAATGAATCTGACTTGCGTGAGAGTCAGACTTTTGTCTGAATGTATTTTCCGTTTGCAATTTAATCCATGTTGATGACTGACATGGAAGGGTCACTATGGTGAGATGGTTAATCTTACATATACACAGATTTAACTTCTGTGTTGCATAATTTGCTACAGTGTTCTATTGAACCTGGATTTGAATCAAGGCTAGAATATTAACATTAATCACAATTTAATTGCAGGTTCCAAAACTCATTTTTCAACATGAGACAAAAGGTGACGAGAAGGGGAAAAGACTCGCTGAAAGAGCAGTAAGCGTTTTCTGGGTCTCCTGTTCTTAGTGCAATGTATCAACCTGGAAGAAAATATTTGCAATAATATTGTGCTATTTTACCCAGCACTGGGTCTTTTAAGAGATCTCCTTAAGAGAGATAAGAATCATTCAAAAGAATTCCAATAATCCAAGAAGGTGCCAGATGGGTAAAATAAATGTAAGGTGTGGTTCGTTGCAGAAAGGACCATGAAATGTTAGCAAAATGGAATTTTTTTAAGTTTCAAAAATAAACTTTATTCATAATAAAAAATAAATACAAAAGAATAAACACAGTGCAAAAAGCTTTTTACCTTCTTGGTGTCATATGGTCCAAACATTCAGTAGTGTTAACATTTTTGGTTAAAACCATAGGAAAATGTTCCACTGCATGTGGTAAAACCGAAACCATTCTGTTCAGCTCCCAGTTCAACTCCTGAATTAATCCCCTTCCTGGCTCATTGCCCACACTGACGCCAGTAATGCAGAACCTTGATGCCCTATCAGTTGATGTTGAGTTCAGTTGCAAAGCCATAATTTATTTGCCTCTCCCCTTCACCCCCATCCCCAATTTAACACCGTGCTTTCAGTTGCCAGGACTCTACCTAAACCAGTCTCCTGTCTACCTGTCATTGTTTCTTAAATCCTGCATCAGTGGTCAAGTCTCCAGTCATCTGCCCTGCTATAGACCTAAATGGATCAGAAAAAAGTTTAACAGCTCTCCTGTGAAGCACTTGAGGCATTTTCCTGTGTTATCAGTTCAATGTAAATATAAATTATTCATGTTGACAAGTCAACCCAGGCTTAGTTTTTCTAACATACTCATCACTAGTCTTCTGATATTCTCCTTACAGGTCTAGAGTTGTGGGTGGAATCCACCCGCACGAGAGGCTCATCGATCATCTTTATTGCTTCCATTCACCTCCTCTTTTCATTCACTGATAGCCACGTGCTGGTTTTTATTACCATATTCCTTCTTTGCCTCATGTTCCCCAACTCCTCAGCTCCTCTTTGCCATTCGGATCCCCTGCTGGTCCCACATCACTGTCCCATCTGCACCCCTGCTCTGGTGGTGGGACAGTCTTCAACCATTTCATTTCCACACTCTGGATATTTCTTTTGAAAGGCATCTTGGTCCAATTTCAAAACCCTCCCAAGACAACTCCATTAACCCTTTGCGGTAACGACTTGCATTCATGCGATACTTGCGACACTGGCATAGAGGGGTGATGGAGAGGAGCAAATGCATGATCTGAAAATTAGTTTCACAGAGGGTTTTAAACCAGCCATAAAAGTAATAAGGTGCAGGGTTGTGGGGGTATTTCTGTGACACTACTCACATTGTCCTGTTGGGGGGTAAAATTTGCAGATTAGGAATGGGTTGGCATTGATTCCTTGCTGAATTACCTCAGTGCACCTTCAACATGGTCTCCACTGCAGCCACAGTATAGCAGAGGATGGGGAAAGGTTACTGATCCAACAGCCTGCTCTTTCCTAGTAGAACCTGATGGAGTTTGTTGAGCTGCTCCATTCCAGTAAAACGCAGAGAATTCTTACACGCTCATGACTATTCAGTGAGTCAGCTGGTGAGTCACTTTGTGCACAATACCCAGTCTCTGAACTGTTATAGAAACAGAACTTGCATTGCTGCTCCTGTTTAGTTTTCATTCAATGGCAAACGCCAAGTTGTTAATGGTGGTTGACTTTACAATGGTGGTGCCACTGAGTATCTGGGGGAAGTAGTCATGTTATTTCTTGTTGGAGATGGTCACTGCATATCTCTTGTGTGACGTAAAGGTCACTTGGCGCATCAGCCCAAGCCTGAGTGTTACTTCAATCTTACTGGCCCAGATGGAGTCGCTTGCACTCAGTCTGCAGGGGTGATTCTGATCTTCCTGTTGCATGTCACTTTAATTCTCAATCCCACTCCCATTCCGACCTGTCTGTCTGTGGCCCAGCCTAGTGAGGCCCAATGTAAACTAGAAGAATCTTCCATCACTTTGCAACCCCTCTGGAATGAACATCGAATTTTCCAACTGCAGGTAAACTGCTCTCTCATCCTTTTTGATGCTTATGTCTCATTTTCACCCCATTTCTTTAAAATGCCTCACTAACAGTCAGTACTCATGCTCCTTATCACCTATCTCCGTATAGTCTTTTGTCTCACACCTCACTTCTCTGCTCAGCTCTGCTTTGAAAACTGTAAACCCACCAGTCCTTCCCCAGTTCTGAGGAGGAGTCACTGACCCAAGACATTAACTGGTTTCTGTTCCCACGGATGCTGCTGGACTGGCTGAGTTCTTCCAGCATTTCTGTTTTAGTTCCTTGGGTTTGCACATCTGAATGGGAGCAAAAAAATTGAAAAAGGTTTGCGATGCCTTTCGTGAGCTCAGGACACACTGTTCCTGTAAAGTTGTTGTAAATGTGATGACCCTGTGCAAAGCAGTGATGGTGCAGTGGTGAAGGGAGCACAAGTGTACAAGATGATAAGAGGCATAGATCGAGTGGACATTCAGAGACTTTTTCCCAGGGCGACAATGGCTAACATTAGGGGACATAATTTTAAGGTGATTGGAGGAAGGTATAAGGAGGATGTCAGGGGTAAGTTTTTACATAGAGAGTGGTGGGTGCATAGAACACGATAGAAAAATAGAGGGCTATGTGGGAGGGAGGGGTTAGATAGATCTTAGAGTAGCATAAAATGTCGGCACAACATTGTGGGCCGAAGGGCTTGTACTGTGCTGTAGTGTTCTATGTTCTATAAGTGGGCTGCCAAGTGAGTGATCTGTTTTGTTCTGGAAACTTCTTAGCAATTTGTTGAAGTGGTGCCAGTGCTGAGGTTGGACAAGGCCAGTAACTCCCAATAAGCTTTACAGCCCTTTGTGAATTCTTCTTACCCTCTGTCAGCATATGACCATTGACTCCTGACAAAGTGTGCATCCTTCAGTTACAGTAGAGAAACAAAGGACTGAAGATGCTGGAATCTTCATGAAAAACACTATGATGCTGGAGGAACTCAGCAGGCCAGGCAGCATCCGTGGAGAAAAACAGGCGGTCAACGTTTCGGGTCAGGACCCTTCCTCAGGACTGAAGATAGGAAAAGGGGAAGCCCAATATATAGGAGGGAAAAGCAGAGCAGTGATAGGTGGACAAAAGGGGGGAGGCGGGTTGGGCATTGGGTGGTGATAGGTAGATGCAGGTAAGGCAGAGTGATAGGCAGGTGTGGGGGAGGAGGGGAGAGCAGACTTGCTCCTTTTCTCTCCCCTATGCTGCCTAGCCTGCTGAGAATCTCCATTGTTTTCCATTCAGCATTAGCCATGTTTTTGCTACTTGTTTCTACTTTGTTTACCTGTCAAGGTTCATTAAAGGTGTTGTTCACTGTTCACTAATCTGACATGCAGATGGAGCTCATCTGACTACAGAGAGTGGTATAACCAAAAACCATAGAACCATACAGCACAAAACAGGCCCTTCGGCCCACCATATCTGACAAAATGTTATGAAATTCCTTTGTTGAGGGCTGGCCTACTAACCAGAAGCAACCTTTGTTACCAGGACTGGAGGGCTTGGGTTATAAAGAGATAATGGATAGGCTGCGATTTTTTCTCCTTGGATATAGGAAGCTGTGGGTAACTTTGCAGAGGTATATAAATTCACAAGGGGCATAGATAAGGTGGACAGTCACGGTCAGTCTTTTTCCCATGATAGAGAATTCTAAAGCAAGAGGACATAGATTTAAGATGAGAACGGAAAGATTAGTTTCACAGTGGTTATGAGAAAAAAGACCTTGCTCCTGTGCAGCACGTTTTTTGTCCTAGGAAATGAAGTACTGTTGAAGTACAGTCACTGGAATGATATTGGGAAATGCAGCTGGCAACTGTACCAAATCCAGTGAGAGAAACAATGAGTTGATCAGATTTTTAAGTGTTGGTTAAGGGTAATGTGTTGCCCAGGACCCCACATGTACTCTCCCGCTCTTCTTCAGTAACCTAATGATATCTTTTAGACTGTCTTACGAGAGTAACTGGACCACCCACAGCTTAACATCACAACTGGAAGTGGCAGTTCTGACTGCATAGCACTCCCTCAGTACTACTCGGAATGCTGGCCTGGAATGAATGCTTAAATCTCTAGAGTGGAGCTAAATTGACAGCCTTCCAACTCAAACCCAAGACCACAACCACTGAGCAAAGGCAGAGACCTACACTCTTTTATTTCAATGATTGTTTTTGTGTTGAAGTTATTCTGATGCCATTTAAGTTGAAAATGGTCTGTGTAAGGAGTCTTGCATACTCTGTGAATGTTACCTTCCGATTGTTAATATCAAGATCAGATATAGCAGCCTAAAGTTTCCTCGATCCTACAAAATGTTTCCAGCACAGAAATTAAACGGGTTCAGTTGCCCTCGAAGTTTTTCACCAAACATCCCCAGGTTAGAAGCAGCAGACATCAAGTGCAAAAATGAAAGGAAGACTTGAAATATATGGTGCCTTTCACAAACTTAGTGTCCCCGTTCAGCCTTATAGCCAATTCTTTATGACTTTTTCTTACCATGTGTCAGCTACAGCAGTGTAATTCTCACCTTGACTATTCCATAGGTGATGGATGCTTTGACAATGGCTTAACTTTAAATGAATATTTCCTACAGCAGTGGTATAATCTTTTAAAAATATATTTGCAAGGTTTGGGCTTCAGTGGCCAGCATTTAGTGGCCATCCCTCAGTGCCCTGAGGAGGTGGTGGTACATCTTGAACCACTTCAATCCATGTTGTGAAGGTCCTCTCTCAGTGCTGTTGGGTAGAGAGATCCAGAACTTGACCCAGTGACAAGGAAAGAATGGTGACACATTCTGGAGCAAGATGAAGTGAGTTTTGGGGGCAACTTGCAAATTGTTCCTATTTGCTTGCTGCCTTTGTCATCCAATGGAGATCATGGATTAGGGAGGCACCACTGAAAATGGACTTGGCCAGTTGTTGAGGTATATTTCATGGTTGTTATACACTACAGCCATGATATGCAGGCAATGAGTGAACAACCGTTTAAGGTGTTGGAAGAGGAACTGATTGTGTTGTTTTCCCTTTGATGGTAATGAGTTGTATAAGGGTGAATTTGAATTTCCTACAACAACTGTCTGGTGACCCATTAGAAATAGAAAAGTCATCTACTGGTAGGAATTTTTGACTTTTGCATCACTTCCCCAGAAAAATTCATTTCACGTGTTACAGAGAGATAGAAAAAAATCTGTTTACTCCTCCTGTGTGGATCCCTGACTCTTATGGTGGACAAAGAGTATCATTATCTGGCAATACCTGGGTGGGTCTGCAAGTTCTGACAGAGAACAAACATCACAAGCTACAATTCCTTGAGTCAGTTGTTAAAATTCATGGGATTTCAATATAATTGCTTTGTAATAGGATGTGCTAGAAAATAGCTTCCTCCCCACCTGTGTTACATGCAGCAACACACCTAAGTGACAATGAATCACTCAGTATCAAACTACAACCATGTATGAGTGACAACTGAAGCAAATCACAGTCACTTCTGTTGCTCCATCTTCAACTTGCTCCAAATTCCTTAATATCCCTGGCTAACAAAACCTTCCAATCTCACTTCCTTTCTGTCTATCCGGACCGAACATTAGCAAAAATATGAGGTTTCCACAATCCTTTGTGCAGGGGAATTTCCTGGCCTTGTTCTTGAATGGCTGAGCTCTGTGTTGAAGACCATGCCTCCTGGTACTGGTTTCTCCTGCTAGAGGAAATTCATGCATCAGGTATCATCATACATGGTAAATATGCAATTAATTGTCATTTTGTAACTGCGTTCAGCTACCTGCGAGGAGATAATGACATTGGTTCACCTATTTCCACCTATAGATTTGGAGGGTTTTGTTGCGAGTTCCCTGAGGTGCCTACAGTTGGTTGCTCATGTCTATAAGATATATCAGAGGGCGTGGATCACTGTTATTTCATAGTGCATGATCTTGGTGCTGGGTTTGAGGTCTTTGTCTTTGAGCACTGGAGGTTGTGGTGAATTTAATCATCGTGGTGAATTTCTTCATCGACATCTGCCTTTGAGGAGACATGGGTCCCAAAGCATGGAAAGTGATCCATATTTTCCAGTGTCTTCTTGTAGATCCTGATTGACTGGGTGGTCTTGTGTAACGGGACAAGTCAGTGGAGGATCCTTGTTTAGTGTAAGGCCCACCTTCTCAGGTGCTTCAGTGACGGAGTCGATGATGAGTTGAAGCTTGGTTTTAAAGTGTGCACATACGTAGTTGTTGTTAAGGGTGGCAGTGTGGTACAGCAGTTAGTACTGCTGTCTCACAACTCCAGCAACCTGGGTTCAATCCTGGCCTCTGGTGCTGTACCACGTTCTCCCTGTGACTGTGTGCGTTTCCCCCGAGTGCTCCATTTTCCTCATAATCGAAGACCGCACCCACCCGGGTCATTCTCTCTTCTCTCCTCTTCCATCAGGCAGAAGATACAAGAGCCTGAGGGCACGTACCACCGGGCTTAAGGACAGCTTCTACCCCACTGTGATAAGACTATTGAACAGTTCCCTTATACGATGAGATGGACTATGACCTCACAATCTACCTTGTTGTGACCTTGCACCTTATTGCACTGCACTTTCTCTGCAGCTGTGACACTTTACTCTGTACTGTTATTGTTTTTACCTGTACTACATCAATGCACTCTGTACTAACTCAATGCACTCTGTACTAACCCAATGTAACTGCACTGTGTAATGAATTGACCTGTATGATCGGCATGCAAGACAAGTTTTTCACTGTACCTTGGTACAAGTGACAATAATAATAAACCAATACCAATACATCCCAGTTCAGTAGAGGGAGTGGAGTGAAGACTCACCAGGTTGGTTCCTGGGATGGTGGTGTCAAATGAAGAGTGAATAAGCAGACGAAGTTCAGAAGAATGAGAGGTGATCTCAGTGCAATGTACGAACTTCCTACACCTAACAGGGCAGCTGTGTAGTTGTTGTTCCCATGGCTGTGATATCTGGAACCAGGGGGCAGTCTCAAAATAAGGCAGCCAACCATTCCAGACTGAGACTGTGGTGAAGCTTTGAAATTCTCTGTTCAAGAGGCCTGGAGAGCCACGTTCTCTGGGGATATTATGGACAGAAGTTGATAAATTTTTGGATATTAAGGGAGTCAAGAAATTTGGGGCTGGTGCAGGTAAATTGTGCTGGGGTAGAAAATGAGTCATGATCTCACTAAATGGTAGAGCAGGCATGAGAGGCTAGATAGTGTATCCCTGTTTCTATTTCTCATATTGTTCATATATAAACAACATTGTTTTCTTTACATTTAGTGGTTGGTGCTGCTCTGGACATTTTGTTTTGGATTTGTCATGTGGTGAAGATGATGCCCTTTTTACCTCTTGATGGACAGAATCAGCATTACAATTCTGAGAGGAGTTCTTTGGTCAGTGGTCATCCTTGCCATGACTCCTCCTGTGGCAAACACAAGATGGGCCCTCTGTGATTCTCACTGTTGGATGTCTCCTTTCTTGGGGATGGTCACACTACGACACTTCTGAAATACCCCATAAGCTCTTCCCTTCCCAGATGAACAAAGAGATCTTGTGGATTCTCATACCAGAGGTACTTATCCACCTAGAATTAGATCTTCACTGAGGATTTTGTATTTCAAATGTTGGGTGGGTTTTTCAACATCGTGTCTCAGTGGGATAGCACCACCTTGGACTAAAGGCTTTGTTTGTAGTTTTGTCACCTTCACCTGCAAGGGAGGTGCAGTGTGCAGCTTGAGCCCTGACAGAAGATCACGTGAGAAAGGACAATTCTTGAAATGGTCCCAGAGAGCTTGATTGATCTTCCAAAAATATCTGTACAGATCAGGGTTTATGGGGGGGTGGGGGGATGTTGGGAGCCGGGAAGGAAGGAAATTGCCTGATAGGTTCACTTCACATGGACGGACTTCCTACATCTTTCAAGCTTCCAACACTTTCTGCTTTCATTTTGGAGTTTAGAAGAATGAGAGGTGATCTCATTGAAACGCAACATTCTGAGGGTACTTATCAGGGTAGGTGGTGTAAGGATGTTTCCCCTGGTGGAGAGCCTAGAATTAAAGGGCTTTGTCTCAGTATAAGGATTCAGAAATTTAAGGCTGAGATGAAGAGAATTTTTCTCCCTGGAAGTTAGTGAATCTTTGGAGCTCTCTAATCCAGAGGCTGGAGGTGCTGAGTCATTAAGTATATTCAAGGCTGGGATAGATGGGTTTGGGGGCGATAGGAGAACCCAGTGCTGTGTCGATCAGACACAAGTGTGGAGTTGAGGCTGAAGATCTGAACAACAGGCATGGAAAGCTGGAGAGCCTTATGGCCTTGTCTTGCTCCTAGTTCTTATGTCACTGTGTTCATTGTCAAAGGCAACAGCAGAGCACATAAGTTTGCACTGAACATCTGACCAATTTTTCTGACCCCACTCACATAACCGTAGTCCTTTAAACACCCAGCATTAATACTGGGAGAATAGGTTAGTAAAAATAGGTAGCAGAGATATTACTGGAAAAATTAGGCACAGAGCACTCAGTGCTTTGCAGGGATAGCTCCATTTGACCTGGGTGCCCAGAACATGCAACTTTACATTGCTGGAGATTTGGGCCCAGTCTACACCATTCGTGGCTTGTTTTGTATTATGTTCAAAAGCATTTCTTTTGCCTATTTCCTACCCTTGATATTTGGATCTATCACCTCTTGTTAGCATCTGCAGTTAGCTCATATGATTGGAAATGTATGTTGTACAAGGTTACTCATTGGGCCCCTAATTAATCCAGTTAGTCATAAGAGAGGTGGCAGCTGAAAAATGCCACTGTCCATACAGACAGAATCATATACGACAATGTGCTGCATGAAAGCTAATGTTAGCACTTACCCGGATTTGAATGGTATTTACATTCACCCACTGAAGTAAGATTGAGCTGATATCTAGAGAGCATGCCTCTAATAATAGATGCACAGAAGTCAGTGATTGCAGGTTAAACTTGTGGAATGCGCAACTGCAAGTTTCTTTGTTTAGTCACCTCTGACCTTAACCCTTGATCTCTCTTTGCTAAACACAAAACTGTGAGTGAATTCATTGCACTTATTCTTAACTAGTAGAATGGAGCAAACAAGCAGAAGTCTACAATCAGTGGTATTGTTTTATAATTTCCATTCCTCTGAAACTATTCAGTCTCTCCTCCCATTAGGGACTCCCTGAGTTTAAGCAAATTCCAGGCATTCACTTGCACAAATGAAACTTGACTGTAGCCTTCAAATATCTCTGTGTCCTGTTGATACTTGTTTTTCTTCTCCAAGTCAAGCAGCCAGCAATTACCTGCACAAGCATACTATTTCATCCTTTCTGTCTGTACCCAGTTCAACTGAAAGTCTCAAATCATCTTACACCAAAGCAACTCTTCAAGCTTCTGCAAGGCCTGACTTGTAACATAATAGGCAGTTGGTCGAGGGAACTGGGATGGTGCATCCTCATAGCAACAGGAGAGAGGAAGTCTGATATACCCCTACTTACCTGGGCTTCTTTAGTAACTCTGCTGTTACTTCTCCCAGCTGCTGATGTGCAGGTCCCATGTGTGTGGGCAACTGCCTAAACCAAATTTTTTTTGAGTCACTGCCAGTTCTGAGTTGCAAGCATCAACAAGCAGGAAAACTAAAATGGTATGAAAAACTAATATCAAAGCTGCTTTAGCTGGCTAATAGATACCAAAAGAAGTGAAGAAAGAGAGGAGCAATGGAAGAAAATTACATGAGAAACAACCGAGTTTAAGTTAAATAAAAGAGGCCCTGAAATTCTGTATGCAGTGTTGCACTGGGTTTGCACAGATACATCAGCTCAACAGAGTCAAACCAGGGGACTCATCCACTGGAGGATCTTCAGAAATATTGAGTTTGCAGTTTTAGAATGCAGATTTTAAAAGGCAAATCTGGTAGCTACAGTCGGACATTTTGTCTTCTTGTTGAAAGATTATTGATTCACTGCTTCCATCCGGTCCGTCTTCAGAGTGCGTTGCATCAGGAAGGCTAAGAGTATCGTCAAGGATGCCTGCCACCTTGGCCATTCCCTTTTCTCTCTTCTACCCTCTGGGAGAAGGTACAGGAGCTGGAAAGGCTGGACAACCAGACTCAAGAATAGCTTCTTTGCCACGGCAATTAGACTTCCGAACCAATCACCTCTTTCACATCCCCTGGTGTTGCCACGTACTCAAACCCCTAATTCTACCTCTTCCATTATTATCACTTTAGCATTTCTTTTTGCACTACCTCAGTTTGCACCACTATGCACCTTTCTGTTGTTTTTTCACCTATTGCTATATTTATCATTGTATTTATTATCACCATGCATACTGTTTACTCTGTGAGCTTCACATGAGCAAGGAATTTCATTGCACCCTGGTGTATATGACAATAAACAAATCTAATCTGAAAAGTTAACTCTGTTTCTCTCTCTACAGATGCTGCCTGACCTACTGAGTGTTTCATTTTTATCTCACATTTTCAGCATCTGCATTTTTTTGCTCTTCCAGTTGATTTCCTTGTTTGAGAATGGTCTTGCAAAACATGAGGGAATGTTTTACTAATTTAAGGTCACTATAGAAAATGGAAGCATCTGAGAAAGAGCTCACTGCCAGCAGTTGCATCAGGTGGCTCGTCTGTGACTTGTAGCAACTTCTCCAGATGACAGGAGAATGTAGCTGGAAATAAAAGGCAGGGTTTCAGATATTGCCTACTTTTTTTGTCTCCTGAATTTCTCACGACGTGGAAGCCCGTCAAGTCAATGCTGGCTCTCAGAGAAATCCCATCAATGCCATTCCCCCATTTATTTCCAGTAATCTATTCCCTATCACAGGCCCATCAACTGCATCCTCATTCCCCTATCACTCACCTTCATTTGGGGTAATTTACAGTAACCAATTAACCTACCAAACCACGTCCTTGAGACATGGGAGGAAACCAGAGAACCTGGAGGAAACCCACGCAGTCACAGGGACATGAAAACTCTACACAGACAGCACTAGAGGTCAGGATTAAACCCCAGGTTGCTGGGTGCTGTGAGGTAGCAATGTGGGAGAATTTATGAAGGCAAAACCCCCGAAAAGAAAATAGTGGAAGGTGTATTGATAACCTGAGGGAATTGGGAAAGAGCAGAAGGTAGAAACATAAGTGTGCACCAGCAAATAGAGTCAGAGTAAGGAAAAATGTGAAGATAACACAAGAGGCAAAATAGGCATAAAGAAACGGAGAGGACAATTCACACTCGATTAAGGCAACATAAAGAATTTTACTAGGGTCACTAAAAATGGAAATAAATTAACAACCAAATTTGCTTTACTATGTGTGTGAATGAACAGACAAAATGTGGTACGCAAGGTCAGTGTACGACAACATAGATGGTTGGGTAGTCACATGGGAGTACGATGTGATGACATTAACAGAAATTTGCCTCAAAAGTGCGCAGCATTGGGCATTAGATATTCCTGGACACAAATTGTTCAGGAAGGATAGAGATGGAAAGAAAGGAGGGATAGCTGAATTGCTGTAGAGAGAGGATATTGCAGAGGGGTCAGAGACAGAATATGTCTGGCCAGAACCAAGATAGGTTAGAAAGGACATTACACTGCTCTGTGTATTCTGTGAGTCATCAATAAGTGAGAGATTTATAAAGGAGCAAATAGGCAGGAAAATGACAGAGAAGTGTTAAAGCTAAAGAGGAGTTATATTGTGGGACTTTAATTATTCCAACATAAACTAGGGTAGTATTTGTGTTGAGGGCAGAGAGGGTGAAGAGTTTCTAGAATGGGTGCTGGATAATTTTCTCAGGCAGAATATTTCTGGTCCAATAAGAAAGAAGCATTACTGGGGCTGATTCTGGGAAATGAAGTTGTCAAATGGACTAAGTTTTTGTAGGGGAATATTTAGTAGATAGTGATCATAACATTGTAAGATTTAAGTTAGCTATAGAAAAGGAAAAGGAACAATGTAAAGTAAAAATAATTAATTGGAGGATGGCTGATTTCAATAGGATGAGAGTAGATCTGGTCCAGGTAGGACAGGAAAAACTGTAGTAGAACAATCGGCTGCCTTTAAAGAAGAGATAGTTCAAGTCCAGTTGAAAGGGACAAGGGCAGAACAGACAAGCCTAGAGCTCTCTGCATGAGGAAAGAGATACAGAGGAAGATAACGTACAAAAATGACTGCTTATTTCAAGTGCCAAGTTGTAAATATCGTCAAGAACCAGGCTGACTATAAAAGAATCAATGGGGAAGTGAAAACTAAAATGAGAAACAAAGAGGAAAGATTAGCTAACATAAATGGGGACCCAATATGGGCATATTTTTAATAAAAAGACTGGTAGAAGGAGGAGTGGGACCCATTAATAACAAGAATGGGAACTTGCACATGGATGCCGAGGACAGTATTAAGGTGAAGAAAGTAATAGTTAAGGAGGAGATAGCCAGGACACTGGATATGTTAACAATCAATAGCACAAAAAAGAGTGGATGGGTTGAAGTACAAGTGGAAATCGGGAGTGGGGGAAGGGGGAAACTGACCACAATATTCTAATGCTCTTTAGAAATGCAAGTGGTGCTAGAGGACTGAAGAGTAGGAAATTCTACACCCTTGTTCAGAAATGGGAGTAAAGGAAAGCGCAGAACTACAGGCCAATCAGTTTAACCTTGTTGGTGGGAAAGCTTTTAGAAGAATTGGTCTGGGACAGGTTGTTAGTCACCCGGAGGAAAACAAAGTTAGCCAGCATGGATTTGATAGACAAATTGTGTTTAACCAATTTGATAGAATTTTTTGATGAGGCAATAGTTAGAATTGATGAAGAAATGCAGTCGATCTGGTGTAAAAGACCTCTACAAAACTTTTGATAATGTTACAGACTTATCAACACAATTGAAGCATGTGGTATAAAAGGAACATTGATATCACGGCTATAAATTTGTCTAGGTAACAGACAACAGAGGGTCCGTGATGAATTGTCGTTTGTCAGACTGAAGGAAGGCATTCCCCAGGGATTGGTTTTGGGGCCATTGCATTTTTTGATCTATACTAATGACCTAAATTTGGGGATGCAAGCCACAACTTCTAAATTTGTGGATGACAGGAAAGTTGGTAGCAATGTGAACTGCGAAGAGGACAGTGATAAACTACAGCAGGAAATAAACAGGCGGGTGGAATGGCAATTTAGAAGGAAGAACAACTAGAGGCAATATAGAATAAAGGATATTATTCTTAAAGTGGTGCAGGGTGGAGGAACCTGAGGATATGTGTGCATAATCATTGAAAGCGGGAAGGCAGGTTGAGAAAGCCTTTAATAAGCTAATTTCATTTCTGCGCTTTAATAATCAAGGCACAAAGTATAAAAGCAGGAAAGTCATGCTGAACCCTTACAAGACACAGGTGTGGCCTCAACTGGGTTTAATTCTGGTTGCCACATCATAGGAGGAATGTGAAGACATTAAAAAGGATCCAGAAAAAATTTACAAGAATGATTCATGGGATGAGAGACAACAGTTACAAGGATAAATTAGAGAGGCTGGACTGTTTTCTTTGGAGAAGAAAAGGCTGAAGGGAGATTTGGTAGAAGTATACAGAATGATTAATCGACTGGACAGAGCGGATATTGGAAGACTATTCCATTTGGTGGAGCATTTGAAGAATAAAGGTTACAGATATAAACTAAAAGGGAAGAGAATACAGCATGTGGTTGGGTTCTGGAATGCACATGTGGTGATGGCAGGTTCCATTGTGGCCTTCAAGATGGAACTGGATAATTACATGGTGGAGAAAGGTTATAGAGAAAGTGTTGGGGGGTGAGACTGGACATTTTCTTTGGCAGAGTGCCAGCACAGACTTGAGGGGCTGAATGACCTCCTTCTGTGCTGTACCCATTCTAAGACTTCTACATCACAGGGAAAATATCAGTGAAAATCCAGTGAGACCATCTCCAAACTCCCCTTTAGGATAATGAACAAATGCAAGTTGTTCACAGGAAGAAACCTCAGAAATGTCTCATGTGCTGTGTGATGTGAGCTGGCACTTCCTGGTCCCACACCCTACCACCATCAGTAGTGGCACCAGAAGTTCAATAACCTCACCAGGCTGCAAAGTAACACATTAACAACAAACAATCTGCTGGAGGAAGTCACTGGGTCCAGCTGCATCTGTGGGGGAAGAGGAATTGTCAATGTTTCAGGTCTAAACAATCAGGACACATCAGCAATCTCCTTTTTGTGTATTTGGGCACCAGTACACTTCTTCAATCTCCAATACTGTAACCTGCATAACAAACGATCAGCCATCCACCTTCAACTAGGAATCAAATGCCCTTCATCTAATTAATTTAATCTTGCTGTAGCAGCATACTATGGCAGGGCAGGAAGAGGCAGAGTATTGGATGGGGCGCTGGCTTCAAGAATGACACTCACAAATCATTGAAATGCCAGTGCATTCTGCTCTTACCATGAGCGATGCCATGGTCAGAGTGTAAAGCCACACCAGGACAGTGGACGGCCACCTGTACTGTTGCTATAGTAATACTGAGAAGCAGCAGGCTGCCCTAACCAGGGATCTGTCAGTACCACCTCCTGTCTGGAATTTCAGGCTGTAGTCACACAGCTCTGAGGACACCGATCCAACAGAGCACCAGACTGCGGACTTTTTTGGCTGCCAAGTGGTCTACAACCTCTGCGGGCTTTCAGGGTCTGAAAACTGTCACTGAGCCAGCCAGCCTGCCTGCTGATTGGTGGAACGGTGACCGATACAGGAACAGGTCTGTTGGGGGCTGTGAATCCTCAGGGCAGCAGGACGTGCCCGGCTCCTGGGAGGGTATGACTCGGGGGCAATGCCACACTGCTGGGTCCAGAGGTGCAGCAAATACCCACTGGCCCCCAGGAATAAGTCCCAAAGGGGGAGAGACATTTCAGTTCCATGAGCGCCTGTAGCACAGGTAAAGGCCAACCACCTTTGTATTCAGGAACCCTGACTGCACATGTAAGTACTGGAAGGTTGTTGGTGGTGGGGTTGGGTGTTGGTGGAGAGCAGTGAAGGCTTAAGAAAGGATACATTCTATCCACTTTGGAGTTTGTACCATTTGAGACCGTGGGCATGTTCTGTTATTCAGAGAGATTGGAGTCATCCAGGAAAAGGTGCAATTACCTATGCTGCCTTTCAGTCAGGTGATTATTACTGGTTCAGTCACGAAGGAACAAAGAGGGTAACATTATATGTTGTAATGTTCTAGGCTGGGTGTTGGGAAATCCTTATAAATTTCTGCTTTTATTTGAGATACAAAGCATCAAAAAAACTGCAAATAAGAGCAGAAATTGATGGATACACTCAGTAGGTCAGGCAGAGTCTGTGGAGAGTAAAACAGAGTTAAAGTTTCAAGGTGAAGACCCTTCAACAATTCTGGAAAATTTGGAAAGCAGGCGTGTTGTAAATTGCAGAGAAGTGAGCAAGGGTGGGCAGATGAAGGGTAGTGGATACACATTGGTATCAACTAACAAAGGGTGTTAAAGTTTTGCTAATGACAACTAATGTGGAAACATTGAAGGCAAATGCAAATGGTAACATCACCCCAAAAATCACTCCAAACTACAGTGATTGTTGCTGCACTATTAGCAGCCTCCAACATTAATCACTTCGTCTGTCAGCTGATCAAATGTATCATTTGCCTCTTTATTTGTTTACTGTTCCAGTATGTTAACTTTCAGTGATTCATGTGCAAGGACACCCAGGTCCCCCCGAACACGAACACCATCTAATCTCATCGCTGAATCAACCTGCACAGCCCTTCTGCAAAGTGTGTGTGTTACACTTTTAGCAACTATGTGTAGCGTGTGATATGACTTTGGGTACGGTGTTGCATCCACCACTGCTAATGGTTGGGAATTAGAGAAACAAAGGACTGCAGATGCTGGAATCTAGATGAAAAACACTATAATGCTGGAAGAACTCAGCAGGCCGGGCAGCATCCGTGGAGAAAAGCAGGCTGTCAACATTTTGGGTCAGGACCCTTCTTCAGGACTGAAGATAGGAAAAGGAGGAGCCCAATATATAGGAGCGAAAAGCAGAGCAGTGATAGGTGGACAAAAGAGGGGAGGCGGGGTGGGCACAAGGTGGTGATAGGTAGATGCAGGTAAGAGACAGTGATAGACAGGTGCGGGGGAGGAGGGGAGGGCAGATCCACCGGGCCATGGGTCAAAGGTAAGGAGAGAGAGGGGAAAAAGGTAGAAAAAAGGAGACTGGGAAAGGGAAGAAGGCAAGAAGCATGGTGGGGGGGAGGGGTTTGTGGGGAAGTGGGGTGGGGGTTACTTAATGTGGGAGAATTCAACGTTCATGCCGTTAGGCTGCAAGGTTCCAAGACAGAAAAATGAGGTGCTGTTCCTCCAGCTTGCGCTTGGAATTCTCCTGGCAGTGGAAGAGGCCGAGGACTGACATATCTGTGATGCTGTGGGAAGGGGAGTTGAAGTGACTGGCAATGGGAAGATGCAGATCGCGGTTACGGACAGAGCGCAGGTGTTCTGCGAAACGGTTGAGAATTGTTTGCTCTCAATAGAGGATGCTTGATTGGAGGCTCTATCTTTGTTGTTTGCCTTACTAAACAGGAGATACTACACTGGCGATGAGGGTGGATATTGCCACTCAGGAAGTGGCAAATCTGTAACTAAGTGCAAAGAAAAAAAGAGCGGAAATTTTTAAATAGACTGATATTGATGGCAAAATAGCAGTGGTTGTTACAACAATGTATCGAAGATCATAGCACACAGTACATATAATCTTAAAGGTCTAACCACGCAATATATATTACACAAGGGTATTTTTGTCTTTGCTTCTTAGTCTTAAATACATGGGAAGAAAAACAATAGACTGAGAAAAGCTATTTAGCTCACTGAGCCTCTTCCACCCACAGACCACATACATTTCACACAGTGTTGAACACGCCCCACTGTTTTAACCCTTGAGGAAAATTATGTTTATGTTCTCCCTGAACCACAATGATAATAAAGAAAAATCCTGGATTATTCAACCACACAACTTTGGGTGCCCATTTTACACAGTTGCACTCTTTCCTAACATGACAGAACATGACCTGTTGCATAGTTGGTTGATCATTTTAAGTAACACCTATTTCTGATACCCTGCAGCCCTCTTCCTCAACAGGTATCTTTCTGTTCCATTTTAAAAAATATTTAACTTGTGTCAACACAGCACTCACTCAAAGGGAGCCATTGGGTGGGGCAATGGTTGGGTGACCCTTGGCCTTTGAGATAACCCTGTGATCGGATTCCTGAGTCGAGTAACAAACTCATATCCTTCCAATCCATACATCAGTGTTCAAGCTCTTGGATAAGCATGTGACCCATGGAACTGAATAATGAGGGAAAAAGGATGAAGGCCCACAGAGGACGATGATGTGACAGACCTGGAGGCAAGGGGAAGTAAATAGGAAATGAGAAACATGGAGGGAAAGAAAAAAGAGCAAGAATGCAAATAGAAATGTCATTTTGAGCAATACAGCAAAGATACAGGCCCTTCGGCCCGACCAGCTCATGCCGACCACCCAGCTAGTTCCAATTTCCTGCAATCACCCAGTATCCCCCTCAGCCCCGCCCCTCCATGTATCTTTTCCAAGTGCTTCTTAGATAATACTCTTGTACCTGCTTCAACCACTTCCTCTGGCAGCTCATTCCATATACTCACCACCCTCTGCGTGAGAAAGTTGCCCCTCTGGTCTCTTTTAAATCTTTCCCCTCTCACCCTAAACCTATGCCCCCTAGTTTTGGACTCCCCTACCCTGGGGAAAAGACTGTTACCATCCACCTTATCTATGCCTCTCATAATTTAAAACATTTCTATAAGGTCGCCCTTCATTCTCCTACGTTCCAAGGACTAAAGACCCAGCCTAGCCAACCTTTCCCTGTAACTCAGGCCCTCTAGTCCTGGCAATATCCTTGTAAATCTTTTCTGCATTCTCTCCAGTTTAACCGCATCTTTCCTATAACAGGGTAACCCAAACTGTGCACAGTACTCCAAGTGGAGCCTCACCAACGACTTACATAACTGCAACATAATGTCCCAACTCCTGTACTCAATGCCCTGACGGATAAAGGCCAGTGTGCTAAACACCTTTTTCAGCACCTACCTGTGACGGCGTTTTCAATGAACTATGCACTTGTACTCTTAGGTCCCTCTGTTCCATTACAGTCCCTAGTGCCCTATCATTCACAGTATAAGTCTTATGCTGGTTTGACTTTCCAAAGTGCATCACCTCACCTTATCTGTATTGAAATCCATTTTCCATTCCTCAGCCCAGTTCCTTAATTGACCAAGATCCCCCTTTAATCTACAATAACCTTCTTCACTATCAACAGCACCTCCTAATTTTGTGTCATCCGCAAATTTACTGATCAAGCCTTGCCTGATTGCATCCCAATTATTTATATAAATAATGAAATACAAGGGTCCCAACACCGACCCCTGCGGCATACCACTAATTACTGGCCTCCATTCCGAGAAACAACCTTCAACCACCACCCTCTCCATCCTATGTAGAGAAATATAGGTAAACAAATTTTCTTAAATAAAAACAGAGAATGCTGGAAACACTCAGCAGTTCAGGCAGCATCTGTGGAGAGAGAGACAGAGTCAATGTTTCAGGTTGGAGACCCTCAGCATCTTCTGTTTTTATTTCAGGTTTCCAGCATGTGCAGCTTTTTGATTTTCAAATTTTCTAAAAGGTCATTTAAGAAATTGTAGCGTAGCAGTTAGCGCGACGCTATTACAGTGCCAGCGATCGGGGTTCGATTCCCGTCGCTGTCTGTAAGGAGTTTGTATGTTCTCCTGTGTCTGTGTGGGTTTCCGCCGGGTAATCCGGTTTCCTCCCACATGCTAAAGATGTACGGGTAGGTTAATTTGGGGTTTAAAATGGGCGGCGGGGACTCGTTGGGCCGGAAGGGCCTGTTACCATGCTGTAAAATAAAAAAAAATTAATATTAGATCTGGGCTAATGTTTGAGGCCTGTTATGAATGGCAGAAGAAATAAGGTTAAATGTGAAGTACAAACCTACAGGGTATGTGTTTGCCAAAAACAACAGTTTGTGACCCTATCCAGTGATTATAAATGGCCGCAAAATCTGGCACTAAAATTTTGGGTGGCTTCGTTGGTCTAAAAGGAGTAAAAATATATTTATGATGTTGGCACTGGAGATTGCTGGGAGCTGTATTGGGACCTCTGTGGGAACAATCAGGAAGGAAATTCCATTTTATAGGTGGATTGATTTGTATAAACACCAGAGAGCCAAATGCAATCATGCCACACAGCAGCCAGTTTATCGCACATCATTTTACTGCTTTTTAGTCAATAGTTTGCAAATAAACATGTGATTTACGACTCGAAAGATTTGCATGAACCTGCCTGAGCAACAGGTTACCATCAGCGATTAGATAGATTTCAGTCACTTGTCTAATTGCTGTCTCCTAGCTCTCTGTGCTCTTCAGATATTTGACATGCCTTCACTCCCTCAATGCCTTCACTGTGTTTCTCCATCCCTGCTTCTGGTCCAGGGCTTCCTTGCTCTTCTAAGGAATGATTCCCTAATATTATATTTGGGCAAATGCCCTGGGTGACAGCTTGCAAGACCTGTGATATAAAGATGACGAGTCTCGGGGCTCATGGCAATGAACTCTAAAGCTAGTGCAGTACAAAGGGAGATTTGCACGTTCACATATCCATTTAAACTGAACTTCCACCTACTCATTTAAATAAGAATCCCCTGGCACCATTTCAAATAAGACCAGCAGTGTTATCCATTGCCTTGTTCAAAATTTATTCATCAAAGAGCATCAATAAAAACAGATTATCTTGGCATAATCACAATGCTGCTTTGTGGGTTTGCTACATGTGCAAATTGGCTGCTGCATTTTCTACATTACAACAGTGACCGCTGTTTTCTCACTATAAAGCACAGCAGGAATCTTTCGGATATGAAAGGAACTAAAGTCAAAGTCGGATTGTCACATGCACAAGTGCGTGTATGTATGCACAGGTGCAACGGAAAGCTTACCTGCAGCAACATCTCAGGCACATAGCATCATATAAGCAGCATTCACAAGAAAAACATCAATTAAATATACATTATACACAATTGACTACAGAACTGTATGTCTACTCTTTGCTTAAACAGTATATTTGGAAATAACACACTATAAAGAGGAACGTATTTGGAACTCCCAACGTGATCCTAGAATGTCCCTCAAGCTATCAGACATCCCCTTTCTTCCATAAGTCAGCAGATATTTACTTCTGATTGCTCCACTGTGAAGCTCCCTAGAACATTGTTTTAAATTGAATTTGTATGTAAGTTCTAGTAGTTGTTGCTTATGAGAGAGCTAGTCACCAAAACATGCCATTGCCCAAAGCCTTCCCTGCAGATTACATACGGCCCTGCCCCTGGAAATCCAAGTCTTCACTGCATTGAACCATGTGCCTCTGGGTCATTTCAAGGCTTTCAGGTAGATATCTGTACACCAAGGCACCAAGCCAGTCACTGCAGCCTTGTTGGTCAGAGATAACAGTTTCCACATGCAACAAGGAAAACAACTTGAGAGATTAAATCTCTCTGCAGACGCCTGAATTTTCAAATGTTCAGAGCTTCATTGGTGTTGCCATCAGGTTGCTTAATATTACTTGGCTTCAGTTCTCCCAGAGGTCCTCGGGCTCACCGCTGACCAAAAACCCAAGTGGACCACCACGTAAATACTATAGCTACAAGAGCGGGTCAGAGTGTGGGTATTTTCAGGTGTAGCCATCGGGTTGCTTAATATTAATCTTCTGGCACATTTGAATTCAAGAATCCCAGGTCAGTTAAATAATGCTCCTGAGAGTTGCCAATGATTTACTCAGATCTTATCCTTGATTTGATTTTATTAATTATTGATTTTTCAGCATGTGGGATCATTGGCAAAGCCCATCCCTATTATTGCCCATCCCTATTGCCCTTGGAAAGGTGGTCATGCTGGCAAAGATGCTCCCACAATGATTTTGGATGGAGAATTCCAGGATTTTGAGCCAGCGATGATAAAGGACTGGTGATTTATTTCCGAATCAGAATGATGGTGAAACTTGGAGGGGAACCTGCAGATGGTGGTGTCTGTTGCAGGTTTGGGAGGTGCTGTTGGAGTAACCTTGTCAAATAACTATAGCGCATTTGTAGATAGTATACACTGCAGCCACTGTGCGGTGGTGGTAAAAAAAAATGAACGTTTATAGTGATGGAAGGGGTGCCAATCAAGTCAGCTGCTTGATGTCAAGCGGCACTCGTCCAGGCAAGTGGAGGGTATTCCATCTCACTCTGGACCTGTGCCTTGAGTATGGTGGAAAGGCTCTGGGATGTACGGAAGTGAGTCACTCTTTGGAAAATACCCACACTCCTGTAGCTATAATATTCATCTGGTGGTCCACTTGGGTTTTCGGTCAGTGGTGAGCCCGAGGAGTTCTGGGAAAACTGAAGTTAAGCATACTGATAGTTGGAAACTCAGTAATGGCAATTGAATGTCATGGATGGGTGGTTAGACTGTCTCTTGTTGGAGATAGTTATTGCCTTGCACATCTGTGTTGCAAATGTTACTTGTCACTTATCAACACATGCCTGAATGTTGTCCAGATCTTGCTACATGTAGGTAGGGGCTGCTTCATTAGCTGAGGATTTTCAAATGGAATTGAACATTTTGTAATCAACAACACTATGAACACTTTGCACTACAATGGACTTTTTTTTGTTCTAATTGTGTTCTTTCTTGCAACAATTGTGTATAGTTATGATTTTCTTGTGAATATTGTGTATCTGATGCGATGTGCCTGTGATACTGCTTCATGTAAGTCTTTCGTTGCACCTGTGCATACATGTACTTGTGCATATGACAATAAACTCGACTTTGACTTTAAAACATCTCCAGTTCTGATTGTATGAAGGAAGGACAACCAATGATTGGCTTCGGATGCTGCCTAGGGACCACTTACACTGTTGTTCTGTGGCTGGGGTCACTGACCTTCAACGACAACTTTCTTCTTTTGTGCCAAGTGTGACTCCTACCAGTGGAATACTTTGCTCTTGACTTCAGTTTTCCCAGAGCTCCTTAATGCAACACTGAGTCAAATTTCCCATGATGTCACGGGGAGTTATTCTCAATTTACCTCTTGAGTTTGACTCCAGATTCCATGTTTGGATCAAGGCTGTGATGAGGTCTGGAGCCCAGTTGTTCTGGCAAAATCAAAACACAGGGCTGGCTACAGGTATTGGAAAGTAAGTGCTCTTTAATAGCACTGTCAACAACACCTTCCATCACTGTGCTGATGATTGAGAGTGGTCTGGTTGGGTGGTAAGTAGCCAGATTGGATTTATCCTGCTTTTTGTGGACAATTTTCCACATTCCTGGATATATGCCAGTGTTATAAATGTAGTAAACAGCTTAACAGCTTACCTAGAGACATGGATGTACCGGAGCAAGTCTTCAGTGCTACAGCTGGAATGTTGCCTGGACCCATACTGTACCTTTGCTATATCCAGTGCTCTCAACCATTTCTTGATGTCACGTGAACTGAATCAAATTGCCTGGAGACTGACTTGTGTGGCGGTGGTAATCTTGAGAGGAAACTGAGATGGGTCATTTATTCCGCACTTCTGGCTGAATGTGTTGTGAATGTTTCAGGCTTGTCTTTAGCACTCACTGGGTGGGCCCAGCCATCAACGAGGATGGGAATTTTTCTGGAACCTCCTTCTTCCATTATCTGTTTCATTGTCCACCACCAAAAAGGCCATATACCAAGTGAAAAAACAGCTAGTACTTCCATTGAAGTTCCAGAATTTGGCAAGGAGAAACTTCAGTCATAAATCAACAACCTCATCTCCTTACTTGGGATATGCCAGAGGACCTCAGAGATGCTATAATTGTGACCACCTTCAAGAAAGAAGACAAATCCGACTGCAGTAACTACAGAGGGATGTCCCTTGCTGTCTGTCACAGGGAAAGCCATTGGTGGGGTCAGGGCGAGATAAGGGGTACACAATAATCTTATTGAAAAATGAGATTCTGTGGGGGGGTTGACCAGGTAGATGCTCAGGGGGTGATTCTCTTTATAGGGAATCCAGAACAAAGATGTGTGGCCTTGGAACAAGGGGATCACCCACTGTAGATAGTGAGGAGGAATTTCTTCTCTCAGAAGGTTGTGAATCTTTGCAATTCTCTACAACAGTGAGTAGTGGAGGTTGTTTCATTGATTTGTCACTATTCTTAAAGATGGTCACAATTATAGCCTCTCTGGCATGTATTCAACACCAAGATAGATTTTGGAGCACATGACCCTAACTCAATAAAAGCAGGGAGGCCTTTCTGCCCTCTGGCCTCTACTAAGCTCGAGCAGTTTAGCAGGTCATTTCCACTTCTATCTGTAAGAAATTCCTGCCTCTTCCACGTTCACTTACCTCTGACTCAATGCACTTCAGAACTTCCACTGTGTGAAATGCTTTGACATATTTTTCTCATGATGGATCGTTACTAAAATACTATTCCAATTACGTTTCTCACAAGTCCTGACAGTTGCATATTCACTAAACTAAAAAATCTACCCTTGATTTACATCAAAGGAGAAGTTTGAGGCAAAAGAGTTGAACTGGAGGTTGTGAGATGAGGGTTGATGGTCCTTATTCGGCCCACAGTCCCGTGCCCTTCACAGTCCCCACCCTAGCCCAGTCAATGCTGACAGAGTACAACCCAGTCTGCTGCATTGACAGTCCAATAGTGCTGACGGTTGTTTAATGCAGCCCAGACAACAATAACAAGGATTACCTGATAGTGCAGTCAGTGTTGAAAGGCACATCAGGACGAGAGGAGTGTAGTCAGTCACCTAATTCTAATCTGCCCTTCTGTTAGTTCTTGCTTGATCTACATCTCATACCTACTTTTGCTCCCATTCCTTCCATGCCCTTAATTTACATAATGTTAATGGAACTCGATTCTGAGAGCCAATTCTGACCTGTGACATTCACGGGCATTTGGGAGAGAGAACTCAAATGCCTAGAAATTGGAGCACTAAGCAAGTGACTCTGGGCTCCAATCTGGTGGCCTGCAAAACTGGCAAAAAAAGAGTTAAAAAATTTAACTGCATGCTTTTCACCTGGATTCCCAGTTAACACTCTCCCCGTGCCATTGTCGGGGGCAGTTACCTGCTGAGATGGCAGCAGTTGTTTCATTGCCTCTCTGAAGCATGGGAAGGTTGTCAGCACCTTGAGGAACCCTGCAGCAGCTGCAGAAAAGGTGGTCATGGAAGTGAGGAAACTTACAGACAGAGGGAGGCAGGTGCCTTCAGTGAGTCTTGGTGAGGGCCATGTTACTGCAAGGCCTGGGCTCATCGCATAAACAGTGTTTGCAACCTGTATCCCTGCCATGAATTATGTGGAAAGGCTGCTGGCCGTTATTTAACACCAACCGAATAGCTCCTTCAGTGTTGTGGCAATTCCAGATTTAATAAACCAGATCTTTATAATTGTTGAAGAGTTGGAACATTTGGCAATGCTGTTAGAATTATGCTGGTGAATCAAAATGAAGCTGATGAAATAGCGGAGATCCTTTAAAGTTACATCCCCTTGCCAAGGAAGGAAAAGTTATGTACAAAGTACATTCATAATTCACAAAAAAAACAAGGTTTGCTCCTTGTTTTTTTGCGAATTATGTATCTACTTTGTAGGTTGCTCCTTTAACATTCAATTTCCTTTGGTAATCACGGGAAAGTGTGCTGTGCAGTACGTGATTTCATTCAATGTGCATCTGAAGCCAGGAAAATATCAGATGCACCATCAGGTATATTGCTCCTGGAAGCATCTAAGTCATTTTGCCAATGGTCACTAAATGAACCATAAATGTTTGCCAGTGTATTCAAAATAACATCTTAACGCAAATTGTGTAAAAAAATGTTGTGTGCAAAGAGGTGTGTGAAAGACATTTCTGATTTACTCCCGTATGGGCCAGCTCCAATCTTCAAATGAGAGTTAGACTATTCAGGAGTGAAAAATAATCCCTTGTGCATGATGCCCTCACCTGGAGAAATATCTTCCCCGTATCTAGTCTAACAGGTCCTTTTAATATTTTAAACACCTCGGTCAAATCTTCTATTTAAGGAATTAATGGTGGGGACTTGAGATGTTCTGGAGACTAGGATTCAATCTCACACTAATAAGATTAAGAAGAGTTTAATTTGCCCACCCAAACTTAATACACATGAGTGTTAGGACAAATGGGCATGTCATTGTGGTGCAGTAGAAGATGGTGCTGCTGCACAGTTCCAGCAACCTGGGTTCGATCCTGACCTTGGGTGCTGCCTGTATGGGGTTTGCACATTCTCCCCGTGACTACATGAGTTTCCTCAGGGTGCTCCAGTTTCCTCCCACATCCCAAAGACATGCTGGTAGGTTAATTAGCCAGTGTAAATTGCCTCTAGTGCAGGTGAATGGCTGGGCAATCTGGAATGAGTTGATGAGCATGTGAGAGAGAATAGTTACAGGGAAACAATGGGACTGATGACAAAGGTCCGAGAGCCAGCATGAACTTGATAAGACAAATCGCTTCCTTCTATGTTATAAAATATAACATGATATAGTTACCAAGATTGAAGCAGACATTAGTCCATGGGCAGACAGCATGCCCACCAGCGACATTTCTCAGCACAGAGTTCTCCAAAGATGTCCTGTCTGAGTGTGGTTGGGAACTCATCTCTTTCTTGTGGGACCAAAGGGAAGCTGGACTTCAGCCCCTGTCAGAGGAACCAGGCTGCTGTTCACTTCTAAGCTGCCAAGAAGCTCTGATTTTATCACATTTAATACTGAAATAAGGAAATAATAAGTAAAAATATGTTTGGCCCTCAGAGCCATAGGACACTCCAACAGCAGCTCCCAAACCCACGACCTCTACCACCAGGTAGGAGAAGGGCAGTGGGTGCGTGGGAAGACCCAGTTCTTGAAAATAGATATAAGAACATTATCAACTGTTTCACTTTTACCCGGACTGCAGAGATATCTTTTCTGTGGTTGGAGCTCTGTTTATGAAAAAATTCCCTTACCTCTGGTTGCCATGGAGTTGGTATTTCCTTCCCCCATAACTGTTTCACGCACTCTCTCTGCATTAGCATTTCAAACTTAGCTTTTCCTTTAGTCCTTTGCTCAGCATGTCTCTCAGCTGTCTTTTTATGGTTGCAGTATTTCATCTTACCTGCATATTAAGTGGAAGACATGCCAAGTTTTTGCAACCAGTTTCCATACGTTAATCTTCAAAGCCCTGATATCATTCTGTGGGTTCCACATCAGAATCCGGGCAGTCGTCACAGAATGTATATCACAACACAGATAACACTAACAAGGTTCTTGGCACAGGCTAGCCACCACTGATAGGATCTAGAAAATACTGAAGGCCGTGCAGAAAGGATATAATGTGGAACAGCAGCATTTCCATGCATCAGAGGTCATGGGTCCAACTCCATTCCAGAGTATTAGCTTGTAATTGGGGGAGACACTGCAGTGCGCGATTGAAGACGTCACAGAGTCATACAGCATGGAAACAAACCCTTTGGCCCAACTGGTCTGTGCTGACCAAAATTCCCCTCTAAGCTCGTCCCATTTGCCTGTGTTTGGCCCATATCCCTCTAAACCTTTCCTATCTATGCACCTGTCCAAGTACCTTTTGAATGTTGATATTGTACCTGCCTCAACCACTTCCTCTGGCAGCTCATTCCATATACGTCATCTATGGATGAAATATTAAACCTACATATCTCCCTATATGAATGTAAAAGATCACACAACTCTGTCTGAAGAAGGGTGAGTGAGCATTTCCTAGTCTTCTGCCCAATATTTACCCCTCAGCCAATGCGGTCAATGTTATCGTTTCATCCAGTTTGTTATCTCATGGAACTTCTTGATGACCATGATTCCTACATCACAGCTGTGTCTAAACTGCAGGATTGTCTGCACTACACTTTGGGATACCCTAGAGTTGGGAATTGCACTTTAAAAAAACAAGTTCTTTCTGTTTATGTAAAAGAAGCCAAATTGCCTCCAGTATGGGAATAAGATAACAGTTATTCTCGATGTCTGTTATAAATGTCACCCAGGCAACAGGTGAAGTGCATTGAAGTGGAAAGTATAAGGGGTACAGAGTTCATTCATTCTCCCCCACTTTACTCTGGAGTAGTGCTTGCATCAGAATTACACTACCCTATGACAAGAGGAATTTGTGAAGTTAGTTGCTTTATAATGAAAGGAATGTCCATTCATCAAAGAGAGCGCAGTTTTATAGGACCTGACAGCAGTGAATAGATGTGAAATTTTTACTGTGTTACTAGGCACTGAGCAAAACAAATAGCTGCTCCTATCACTTTCACAGGAATACCTGAAGTCTGAGCACATCACTTACTCAGAATATTCTGATTAAAGCTTCAAAGCTGATGGGTGCAGCATTTACTGAATGATTTCATCCAGATGTAATCACCAGAGTTGGAAAAATTTCAAGCAATTTATCTGCCGTGAGATAGTCTCTCCATAAGTAATATCATCACCGTGGTCACCTCTTCCACACCCTGGAACATGTTCTGTGAGAATGGAATTGCACAGGCAATGACAGAGATGGCAGGGTTTTATATGACACTGAAAGTAAAAGTGCCAGCAGTATCCTTTAGCTTGCAGTGATGTGAATTGCTTTTAACTTTGCACTGACTTGGGCAGTGGGTGTGCTCCATTTTGGAGCTATTAGCTGTGCTGCAGATTCTATAGCCTGGAGGGGCTCACTGTTTCACAAGGAATGTACAGTAAAGTGCCTTTAATCCGGCACAGTTGGCACTTTGGCAGTGCTGAACTGACAGATTTTCTGGACTATCAGGTATTTTATTATTGCTACAACATCTAATCCACTTATTTAAAAGATGTCACACAGTAATAATTCAGTGAACCCGGGAAGTCTGAAGGGAGCACAGGAAACAGAACCAAGTTTCAAGCAAGTGCAGCCACCACAGCCAGGTCAGTTTAAAGGGAGTGCAGAAACTCAGGTCTTGGTGAGTGGAAGCTGCAAACATCTCCTGGTGAGCCAGATGCTGAACCACCGGGGTTTCTGAATGGTCAGATGGCAGATTATTGGAATTTTACTGCACCAATCATAGCAAAGTTGCAACATAAAGTGTGCTTGTGAGTTGCTTGAGTTGCTGTGTTAACTGCACTGCCCTGACAGCTTGGAAGAACGGCAGAGATGATGCTGCCCAGCTTTCTTGGAATTGTTCATTTTTGTTCAAAAAGCTTGGGTGTGCCTACTGCATCGGCCAGGTCGAGGTGTTTGGCAAGTGATGAATGTGAACAGCACACCAAATGCCAAGTACCTATGATGTGCTCACAAGATATAAATGGGCTACTACGATAGTATGGTATCACTCACTGGTATTTTTTTATTAATTTGCCTCTTTCCTATTTCTTTACTGCTGAAGCCTTAGAGAGTGCCACACACAGACTGCAGAGGGTGTCACTTCATCTAAACTCTGGCATGAAGAGTGCCCTGGGATTCCATGCTGGGAAGGACTGAACCCTTCCCTGTCAATGGGTGGTGCCATCTCCACCTCTTGCATCCTCTATGTCCTTACTCACACTAGGCAGCACTACTATACAAAACATGGGTATATTACAATGGAAGCTGTTTCAAAGTCTGTCTCACTCTCAACATGCCAAAATAGACCCAAAAGTTGGTGCCAATGTTTAGAGTCCAGGCTCAATTATTCACCTCAGGCTCCAGGTTCAGCTTCTCCTGTTTATTGCTCAGTACATCTGGTGGTAGAAAAGCTCTACATCCAGGGGTGGAGTCTCTTTCTTTCCCAGAAGGGGTTGGTAGTGGGGTTAGGGACCAGAGTGGTCACATACGTTCCATCAGGGATGCATTATACAATGGGATATTAAGCCAAGAAGGGACAATGAAGAGTTCTTTCATATACTGTCAACTTTTCAAAAGGCAGTTTATTCAATGGCGAAAAACAAGATGCTGCAAGAACTCAGCGGGTCAGGCAGCATCTGTGGAGGGAAATGGACTTCATCTGGACTGGTCTCAACACAAAACATCAACTGTCTATTTCTCTCCACAGATGCTGCCTGACCCACTTGAGTTTCTCCAGCAGTTTGTTACCTGCTCCAGATTCCATGCATCTGAAGTTTCCTGTGTGTCCAATGTATTAAATTGTCAGCCAAACATACAAGGTATTCACCAGCTGCTCAATGCAAGTTGTGAAACTTGACAGATAGTCTGTGTGGTTGTTTGGAAGGATCCAATGGCAAAAAAACCAAAGAGACAGTTATATGGTCAGTGACTTAAAGTGGTTTCTAGGTGTGACCCACTTTCTTTGGGAAATGATAAACAATTTGGTGGGCATTCCTGGGATTTGATTGCTCATTCTACAGCTTCTCAATTTTCCACCCATCAGTACCCTCCCCTTCTGCACCCTAGGAGAATTCACCTCAAATGAAACGTGATGATGAAGATGTTCCTTAACAAATCCAGGTTCAATTTTTTTTATCCAAAATAAACTTTATTCATAATAAAAGACAAACTATATACAATAATAAAACAGTGCGAACTTTTACATTCGTGTACAGATCAATTCTTAGTGTTACTTTTTATAGAAAACCACAGCACCGATGCCACTCATGTGGCTCCCTGGGGTGATACCCCAATCCCATATCAACAATATTTAAGGGGCTTCCTCGCCTGACCCTGCCCCTCCCTCTCCTGTGGCAGAAGAACCCTAAACTGTAGTCCTTCCCCAGTGAGCCCTTGCGTTGGCTGCACCCAGCTTCAGTGCGCCCCTCAGCAAGTACTCCTGCAGCCTGGAATGTGCCAGCTGGCAGCATTCCCCCACCGACATCTCACAGTGTTAGGAGACCAACAATTTTCGGGCAGACCAAAGGCCGTCTTTCACCGAGTTGATGACCTTCCAGCAGCAGTTGATGTCTGTCTCTGTGTGTGTCCCCGAGAACAGCCCGTAGATCAGAGAATCCTCTGTTATGCAGCTGCTGGGGATGAACCGTGACAAGGACCCTTGCATCTTTCACCACACCCTCCTCGTAAACCCACAGCCCACAAAGAGGTGGGCGACCGTCTCGTCCCCAGCGCAGTCCTCCCGGGGGCAGCGTGCACTGGGACTGATGTTCCGACCATGCAGGAAGGATCTAACTGGGAGGGCCCCTCTCACCACCAGCCAAGCGAGGTCTTGGTGTTTGTTGGTGAGTTTTGGCGATGAGGCATTTTGCCAGATGGTCTGGACAGTCTGCTCAACAGTATCCATCGAGTCCTTCTCCTGCAGTGTCTGCAGAATGTTCAGTGCTGACCACTGCCTGATGGACTTGTGGTCAAATCCAGGTTCAATTTTTTTTTATTTATCCAAAATAAACTTTATTCATAATAAAAGACAAACTATAAACAATAATAAAACAATAATAAAACTGTGCAAACCTTTACATTTGTGTACAGATCAATTATTAGTGTTACTTTTTACACAAACGAAATCCAGGTTCAATTACCTAGGCCTGCAGACAGAAACAGTGGCCTGACATTGGCACCTTCTGTGGATTCTGCTCTTTCCCTTCCCCACAGCAACTTATGGGTCAGACTTTAAGCAGTGATCATGGCTAGATTTTTCTTGATTCAGGCAAAAGAGGGGCAACTTTAAGAAAGTCCAAATATTTTATTAACAAATAGAAAAAAGTAACGAGTAAGTAGTTATATTATTGGCTTTCCATTGGTGTACTTGCTTTAATTGCCATTGGTTCACATACACACCCACAGTAGAAGGTCACTGAGTGGTATTCAGGAGTGAGAACTCAAAGGAATCTATATGAATTTCTCTCCTCAAGCTCTCTCTCCACCCCCAACACACACATGCGCACGCACACACATGTGCACACAGACACACACACACGCCTACACTTCCCTACACCCTGGGTGCTAAGATCAGTTGAGTGTTTCATGTGTACAGTGCAGTGCTACAGCAGACTGAAGAGAGCTTGATGAACATCTGGAGGAGAGTCCAATCTATTTGATCTCAGCCACTCCCTAGAAACATCAGTCAGTCCAAATCTTGATCAAAGAACAATAATGTAATACAAAATTAAACAGAGAATTTCCTCAGAAGTGGAGATAATGTGTCATGTTTTCAGGGAGAGGAATGGGGAAAAAGGCAAAGAGAACTTAAAAAGACAAACATTGTTTGTCACGTAACCAACCAAAAAAAATTCACTGAGGAAAAAAACATAGAAGATGACGAAAGCTTCCAGCACAGCAAGACAAAATGTGGCAGGATCTGCTACAGCCCTAGACGGACAGGGAGACATGGAGCTTGCTGCTTGCACTATTACCTTGTACTGAGGTGAAGCAGTAATGGTGAGTGAAATTGGCTTTGTTGATTTGACACTCACCTGTTTACTGATGTTTGGATCTCTCCAGTACACTCACACTCTCCTGACCAGGCACTGATGATGGGAGGCTTTTGCTGCATGCATCAGTGATCAAGTTGCGTGCCTTTCTTCCAAACTATTTCTACATTGGAATATGTGGGTGTATTGTGTTTGCTGAATGTAATTCAAAAAGTCTGTTTACCTAGATGAAAGATGGCTTGTTCCCAGTATTATGTTACTTCCTCTTTATTACCCTCGGCACCACAGATCCAATGAGGATGTTAATGAGGAGAGCCATCGACAGATTACGTTTCTGGGACATGGTATTTGGAGACATCTGGAATCCATATCTGAACTGTATAAAATTCACCATTGTGGAATTTACATGGTTAGTGTGAGCACTGAGACTGGTCAAATACTGATCTTTCTACAGCCCACATTCTACTGCCAAGGATTTATATCATCCTCTTAGATAAATTGGGATGTTAGAAGTTTCAGCATTGACCAGCAGCTCCACTTACTCCCAAGGTAGATCCCCTCATCTTATTTCAGAGCTTACCCACACTTCTCACTAGCCAGCTGATCAATTGCCTTAACCCAGGACACGACCATCAATATTCAATGTGTGATCAATACCTAAATTGTGTCTTTCATGCAGCTCCCCACATGCACTTTCCTAATTGATCTGCAGCTGGATTGATCACAAATTTAATGCAAATCCTGAAGGAAAGCCTTTCACTTTTCCTAACCTCAGGATGTCCTTCAGAGCTTAAAACTCAATTAAAACTTTTTTGAATTGTCATTACCATTGTAATATAGGCAACATGGTGAGGGAATTTACACACAAACAGTCATGTGATAATGACAAAGTGTTCTATTTTATTGATGATCACTGAGGGGAAATATTGACTGGGATACCAGGAATAACTCCATTCTTTTCTTCAAAACAGTTCTGTGGGGCATGTTTTTATGTTTTGTCTTCAAGAGGGCAACCCTGAACTTGAAGCACTGGAGTATAGGTCTAGATATTAGTGCTCAAGAACCTGGACATAGCCTGCAACTTCCTCCCAAAGCCGGGTGTGTTATCCACCAAGCCACGACTAATAGCCCAAAGTCGTCGAGTTGACTTCTTGTCGAGTTGGCGCATGAACCGATTGGCTTCCCTCCATCAACAGCTGACTTTCCCAATGCAGGTTTTGATCTCTTATTTTCTGTCCCACAGGAAGTTGGGGCTCATTTCCTGACCTGTCTCTTGTCCAGGATTGGTCGGACGGATTGAAGTCTGTCACCCATCTTCTAGCAGGCGGTGTCTCAACTCCATCTCCCTCCCAGCAATTCCTGGGGGAGGCAGTGACAGGGAGGGAGAGATGGAAGGGGGAAGAGTAGGGGGAGGACAGAAGAAGGAACATCGTTGTTAGGAGACAGAAGCCAGAGTTAACTCTTCTCTCAGTGCGATGCATGAACCTTTCAGCTCCATTGGAGGGCGGGGAAGTACATTACTTAGTTCCCAGCTGATGGTGGTGCTGAGTTGCTTATGGTAGGGTTCTGCTCAGTTGGGAGGGCTGTTCATTGAGTGGGTGACAGTTGAACCATGACCTGACTAACAGGAGTTGGGAGAAAAGTAGTGGATTTGTGTTTGGAGGGCAGGCAGTGGCTGCTATCTTGGGTCACTTTGTTAGTGTTTACCACCTTTTTTCAATGACATAGTGATCTCAGTACTGATCCCTATCTCTGTTAAGTAGGCAAAGGAATAGTACTGATCTAATAGTGAATTTAGAAAATTTACATCTATCCTGTTCTCAATGAATGGTGAACTTTTAGTTCCATTCTGCATTTGTCTCTTATTTGTGCTAACAAAGTGACACAGTGGTGCAGATAGTAGAGTTATTGTCTCACAGCACCAGGGACCATGGTTCGATCCTGACCTTGGGTGCTGTCTGTGTGCAGACTTCTAGACTCGCTGACTAAAGGAAACAGATGCTCGGCACCTATCCTGTCCATCTCTAACAGAAGTGTGTACTTTTAAGGGCCCACCCTACTCATTCCCCTCACAGGACCATTCATTCTAAGGACTGATCCAGAAAACTTGTACTCCACTGCCTCAAAGTAAGTTTGGAAACCAAAACTACACATAGCACTCCTCCAATGCCCTGTATGATTGCTCTAAGAAGTCCTTACTCTTTGTCCATGAAGTCCAACATATCTTTAGTCTTCCTAATTGCTTGTTGTTACAGCAATTTCTGCACAGATCCGTCGAGGGACCATTCAAAATTATAATTTGCTATTCTACTAAAATTATACTTCATCTGCCACCTTCTTATTCACTCCCTTAGCCTGACTGTATCCCTTTACAAATTCCTTGGTCCTCCTCACAGGTCACGTTCTCAAAAGAAACCTTGGACATGTTATACTCTGTCCATTCATGCAGACTGTAAATAACTGAGGCCCCAGCTCTGCTACTGGTTCAGTCTGCTGATCTCAAAATATTTTCAGCCCTCTAACTAAGCCACCATGTCTTTTAATTGCACCATTTTCTCAACAACCAAGCTTTAACTTCTCTCTTCCTCCTTGAATGACAGCGTTAAATCTGTTACCTCCCAATCCACTGGGACTATTCCAGAATCCAAGGAGTTTTGTTGCCACATCTTTTAGAATCCTGATATGTGGTTATGGGATGGAGGGGTGTGGTTTGGTGGTTCTTAATCTCCCAGCTTTCTCCTGCACTTTCTCTTTACTGATGTTGATTACTTTAAATTCCTCATTAGATCCCTGCTTCCTAACAACCTCTGGCCTGTTCTCATCATCTGGTGAAGACAGGTACAAAATAAGTTCTCTTGTCCACATCCTAGAGAACAACATTTACTTATTTTTTTTACAATACTTTCAGAAACTTTTTGTACCCCTTGCTCATTTACAATCATTTTCCATCCTCCCCCCCCCCCCATCATCTTTTGCTAGTGTCTGAAGTTCTACTAGTCCTTGGGGTTAATGTGCTTGGCAGCAGTGTAATCTGTTTTAAACTAATACCATCATTAGCCACTTTAGTTACCAGTGGTTGGGTCACTCTTTGTGGGATTTTTGTTTCTCAGTGCAATGAATATTTGTTAGAGAATTATGGAATATTTCTTTAAATGTATACTATTGTTTATCTATTGGCAACCTTATAATCTAATTTCTCAATCTCACACCACACACCCATGTGGTTTAAGGTTCAAGTTTCATGCTCTTTAGAATTAGTTAATTGAAATTTTACCCCCACAGAAAGAAATGAGTAATTAAATGTATTGGACCACACTGGCAGGCATCCAAGTGACATGAAATCTCAAACCAGTGTGAGCTAGTTGCAAGAGACTAGTCCATGGGATAGATCAAGTCAAATGGTGAACTACTTAGGTATTGTTTCACTGTGAAGTACATTTATTGCAAATAGGAAGGGAAATTTTTCAGTATCTCACTAGCAAGGCTTGGAATTCCATACCCGTCTCCTCACTGCCCAGTATGTATGAAGTACTTCAGGCTTAATCAGCTAAAAATAGTGTGATTCAGAACTGAAGGACTAAGAAACCACCATTGCCTGTGTCAGTAATCAGAGAACACAGACTTAAGATTATTGACAAAAGAACCAGGAGGGAGAGACCAGGATAAATTCTTTTGCACTGAGTGCTTATGATCTGGAATGCAACGCTTGAAAGGGTAGTGCAAGTAGGTTTAATAGCAACTTTTAAAGGGAAACTTGATATAAGCCTGAAAAGGAAAAATCCACGGAGCTGTGGAGGAGAGTGCAGGAGGATTGGACTAATTAGGTCATTCTTTCAAAGAACTGCCCCCGGCAAGACGGTCTCAATGGCATCTTTCTTCCATGAGGCAAGAGTGTTTACAGGCTGACTGCTGAATGCTGAGGCATTGGCCTAATTGGGCAGGTCCGACTGTAGCAGCATCAGCAACTTTGGCATATGTTGCCCTTTCAATGCATCATTTCAATTTCATACAGCAGTAGAAACTTATTCCCAACATCTTAAAATGACAGGAAGGAAAATTCACAGGAAACTCTCTACCAGAACACCAACTTTTATTACAAAAAGAAACATCTTGGGTAGAGAACTTGCTGATATGCTCCATTCACTTTGGTCTGAATAAATAAATCATGTTCTAAATACAAGCAAATTAAAGGACAAAGAGCAAGATCACACACACTTACAGCCAGAGGCAACAAAATTAACTAAGTTAAATAAATAAAATCAGTCAGATGGGAAAGCACAGAATAAATACAGTTTAAATTAATCATTTTTTTCTTTTTTTAAAAAAAAAGCAGAGGTTTCTATCAAACTATTTCTGAAAAGATTTACAAAATATATTTATCTGTCAGATTCCTATAAATCAGGAAATAAAAATTCAGCCTGTGCAAATTCATTATTTTTAATTTATAAAATAACTCGATTTGGGAAAAAAAAGGATATTTCCTGCCTCTCTTTCCTCCCCCTGCAGTACTATTGTGTGCAAAATTCCTCCCCTCTTTACTGTCTCCCCAAAGCAACACGCTTTAGTTTATGGATCATGTGGAAATGCATTTCAATTATAAACCATCTGGGAGAGGGATTTCTGAAAATGGGAATGTTTGCAAGATGCAGAGATGTGACACTGAATTTCAGGAGAGCTTAGCTTTGGGATTTTGTGATATGATGCATTGTTTACATTTTGCATTAACAAAGAGTCATAGTACTCATCACTGCGTGACCAGGATGAGCAGAGGTGGTCTGAATTACAGAAGGCAAATGGGTGCCTTAATTCAGATGCAGTAGAAGTTGTTCACATTTAACTTGTTCGTTAGAAAGTAACGATCCAATTGAGTTTTGAACACTCGCCCAAGATCCAGTGCCTCATTTTTTGGTGGTGGGTTCCGACTCATTGATCACTCACAGAAACAATCGTGATCTTTTGTGGCATCAGTTACATTATTGTCCCAATCTTGGTTAATTGGGATCACACCTTACGTAAAGGAATCATGTAGGCTTTGACAGAAGGATCACCAAGGTCATAAAGCAGAAGTGATGGCAGATGTGGAAAGCACACTTGTTGCAGCATTGCTAGAGTTTAAAAATGGCGTTTATCAGCATACTTAGAGTTCAAAAAACTTGGCTGTATAAAGTTGAGTTGGTGTTCTGCGCACCATCCATTAAACGGCCAGGTTTAACTCCCAATTTTGCCATCAAGCATTAAAACAAAAGTTCAAAAACTAATGTTTCCTGAGAGTCTCCACTTTAATATAAAAACAAACTCTAAAGATGGTGTTAGATGAGGAGACATCTCCTACCACATTACTACCACTGGTACTTGGGTCCCTGGAAGCTTCTGGAGGGATGAGGTCAACAAATCAATGCACTGATTAAACCAAATGCCCAAGGAACCGAATGCTGTATGTATTCCACTAAACCCGCTACACACGCGCACTGCAGCAATTCAGTTACAGCCAGGCGGATTCAAGGATTTTGAAAGGCTTCCCCTTCTTGTCATACAGCCATATCAGACCCTTGCCAGTGGGAATCGGGAATCCCAGACTAGAAAAGAGGGAGTCATAAAGGCAGGCTGGCAAGGTGTTCCTTTTCTCCCCTTCTCTAGATTTTAATAAAGAATCGAGTTTCTCTTCGGCACTGGTCCCTCCTGCACTCTGGTGCAGGACTACTGTCCCATTCAAGTAATGCAAGTCAGTGGAAAAGGATTTTGCACCTCCTAGGTGCAGGAAGAGTTCACACTGTGTATACACCCATGCTATTAGCTTGTTCCTGCAGTCCCAGAATGCTGAAAGCAATCCGCTTCTGATGGCCTGGTAACCGAACTCCAATCTTTTTCACATCCCTGAAAAGAAAGCATAGAATCAGCGTATGTAAAGTGGAAGAGACTTGTCTACTCCTATCACCAGAGTTTCCATTTATTTTTTTTAGTCATTGTGGTCAATAGTTGTCACCTGTAATAGCTTCGCATCTGGCTGCAATGTGGTTAGCATGCAATGGAATGCTAAGCATTCCTGCAATGAACTTTCCTGAGGAGGTAGCTGGCCCATATTAAAGTCATATTAAAGGCAATTAGATGAAGGTTTGTCAAACAAAATGATATGGGAATTCACACAACCAGCCAAGGGCTCTAACATTCAGAAGATACAGGCACAAGGGAAATCATGTCCAGTGGTAAGACTGCTTGGGCTGGTCTTCAGCACAGCTTGGGAATGAACAGATCACTTTCCTTCCTATTACTCTATTCTCCCAAATGAGGAAGGGCTGTAAAATCCTGTGCTACATTGGAGCACAAAGAAACCCATCAGTCTTGTCCTTGTTTCCATGGAGATAAGAACCTGACATTTATATTCAGACATTTCCTTCTACTGAGCCAGCCCTGCAATCCAAGGGTACTTCACTCCTCTGCCCTACACTCCTTGCAATGAATGCAAATTCTTTCATTGTTTACAGGTTTCGTTTTAAACCTCTGCAGTGCTTTTTCTTGCTACACCCTGATATTAAGGTCTGCTTTCCAAAGCAAGCCATCTGTTTCCAGGATACCTTCATTTATTTACCCTGCACTGAGGAATGTAATCAATTAGCTTCACTCGTACAAGTACCCCTCCACCATCTTCCTTAAATTCCTTTAAAATTAGACAGTGTTTTGTCTGGGTCCTCAGTCTAAAGATCATCCATCTCCCTCTGGAATCTGTATTTGCCAGGCAAGTATGGAAAGGGATAAAGTGGTCTTTGTCAAGGTCCACTTCAAGCCACAGGACACTGTTCTCCTTGGGCTAGTCCCAGGGAGACAAACATTGATTGCTGCTGGAAGATCATCAACTTTGGTCTTCCGGTATGAGGAGCTGCCCAAAACCAAGTGCAACAGAAGGACATATGACAAGGTGTAGGACTGTGATCTGAGGGATGAACTGAAGCTTGGGGTAGCTGCCGCAAAGGCTTTACCACCAAGGTAGATGGTCCTCCTGCCACTGGATACTGGAGGGGCTGGGTCCCATGTAATAACCTCTCAAACATAGTGCTGACAGAATGTTTGGGGATGAAACATTGATTCTATGTTGACCCAATGTAAATATTATAAAAGAATGTAATTATATGTTGAATACAGTGAATGATGAAAGATAAATGTTCTACATTGTATAATTGAAAATTTCATGAATAAATAATGTTTTTGAGAAAAAGCACCTGGTTTGTGAACCTTCTGATTGCTTTTCTTGCTCACGGCACCTTGCCACATTGTTTTCCTTCCCACCTTTACATTTTTGTTAAATCTGTAAGCACTCACGTTTTTTTTTATTACATTTTGTTCAGTCAGGTCACTCCCAAAGCCCATTATCTGTCTGCCTCCATGTTGCTGTTATTACAGGTTGAATCAGTTTTGTGGTATTGAAAGCTTTCACACGATGCTCAACAGTTAAACAGCAGACCCACAGTTTTAAAGAGCATGAACAAGTTTTGTCTCCTTTAGGATAAAATCACCTCTATCTCATCTCAGTGGGAATTCCAAGCCATCACAGCAAATCAGGTCACAATGTTGATTGGCGTGCACTGTGCCTGATGTGTTTATTTAGTCAGTGATAGTTCCGTGTGAGGGTTAGGCTGCTGTCTACTGCAGTGCAATAGAAACTGTTAATAGCACTTCCTTGAAGTGTCTGCATATCTATGTGAAATTCCTCAGGAAAGCAGACATTTTCCCAGCAACTTGAGATATGATTCCACTTAAACATCCCCTTCTGTGCTGAGGTCTCTAGCTGTGAACTGATGAATGGAATGAGATTAACAGCTTTAGTTGATATAGGCATTAGTGATTTTGGGAAGGGTGTGGGATCTCCCTGGGACAGAAGGCATACTGGGGGCGTTGGAGTGACATATCTTTTGCAAATTGACTGCCAGACCATCTCCAGCGTAATGGTCATGATTTGAGAGAGTTTAAAACACTACTCATCATATCTAATCTGGCCAGTTGTACATTAGTCACCAACCCCAAGTAACTGTGGGAACACATCATAACTATCTGGAATTACCCTAGCAAAATCCAAAGAGAAAGTAACATACACAGGCAGACTGGGCCCCATGAGCAGGTAGCATTTCCTCCAGTCTGTCTTGTGCCATAATCCACAGATTGGCGAGTTGGCCCAAATGTTTACTTACTCTGAGGTTAGCTGAACAACGTGCTCCATGGTATTATATCCTGCTGCCATAAAGTTCTCCAAATACTGTCCCATCTTTATAGACTCCAACCACTCGGTGACTGTACGGAAAATCATACCATCAGTCCCACTGGTGCTGGGCAGGCGGATGGACACGCTGTTGGTGAGTCAGAACATTGGCAGTGAGAATTTATTACAAGATGTAGATTCACATGGGCAAAACCAGCTATGTCACAAAACTGAATCTTATGGGACTAATGCCATTTCTCTTCTCCATGTACTTAATGTTGAAAGCCGTTAAGTTGTCTATAAAGCTCTCCTTTTGGTCTCATTGTCAATCCATGCCACAGTTCCTCTGGACTTACTCCATTACAATGGACAACCTCCCTTTGCTGGTTAGAGATGTTCATCTCAATCCAGAAACTAGTTACAGATTGAGCTTTGGTAAATGCAAACCAAAGCTCAGATTTGGAAAGGCACACTTATTTTGATTTAAAAACATTTGGCTGGTTTAATATTTCTTGAGGAGTGCAATTAAGCTAATTTACAGAGTCACCTTCTAATGTTTCCCCAATAAAGGTTCTGAGTGGTTGAGTGATGGGGAACATTAATGATGCATTTTTGCTGCAAATTTATGAATTATGCATGGTTTCCTTTTATAAAACCAAATGTATTGAATACATTGGCAGCTCAGCAGACTGTGAAGTACTGACAACAACATGACCAGTGAAGGCAGGAGGAAATCACATCAATACAAGGGCTTCATGGATTACTGAGTCTTTATGTATTTATATAAAATATTCTGAAAACCTTCCACGATTTAGGCATGACTTTGAACTCAAACACCACAAGAATGGCTTCTCCCCTTCATCCCATTACGTCACTCCTTTTGCAGAATGTATACAATCAAGCCCCACCTCACCCATTTACTCTCAGACAGTATGCTCCCTAATATCCAAATGTGCTCCCTAATATCCAAACGTAATTAAGCAAATTGCCAAATTATCAATGCAACATCATTTCTGCAATATTTAACCCTGGCTCAGAGGTCACCAGGCATTGTTGAATCACATTGGAGTGTTTGATCCCTCTGTTCCCCCACAATCAGTAATCCCTTTCTAAAACTATTTTTTTAATAAAAATGCTAATAACTGGCCCAGTGTCAGCGGGATTTACTGGAATCTGTTTCACATCCAGTCCCCCATGGGTGACAAGTTGATTTTACTCTATAATTTTGTTTGAGGCTTGTTACCACTATGAAAATTTAGCTCTATTCATTACAACCCAGGGCAGCGAGGGGTTAAAATATCAGACAATAAAGGCAGCCAGCTCACAGCAGAAAGCAATAAAACAGGTCTGCTCAAATTCATTTGCTCATCCATAGCAAAGATTAATCCTTAATTATTTTCTGTCCCATGCTAGTCAGACATGCCTTTAGTGCGGAGACCTGATCAGATTGCCCACAGCCATTGCGCTAATTGGATTTTGTGGTTTCTCCATTGTTCATGCACCTGGAGCATTGGAATGTACACTTCTGGGACTATAGTGCTATAAACAGAGCTGGAGCACTGCCAGGAGAGATTTCATTACCACAGCTACATACACTAACCACCAGTTTAGCCGGTTCAGCACCCCAATATATATGGGAGCCACCGGGGCTTGACCAGAACTGGAAATTGCATAGCTTCAGTGTGTGCATTTCAAAACCTCATGTATACATTGCTGGAGCTGTTGACCAGTTCCCACTCATACCAAGAGGTCACCAAGTCCCTGCACTTCCATGTTTCTTTTGGCAGCAGTAAATAGTGAGTAAAAAATATCATTTCTGTGTAAATAATGCTTTTGTTTAAATATAAAAACACTTTGGGCACTTCCATCATTCCCCGCGGCACAGATAACCCAGGCATCCTGCATTCAGCTAGAGCTCAGCTCTCAAAAATAAGTAACATCGTATGGGTGGGATTATCCAGTTATTGTCCATGCGAGCCAACAAACATTCATATGGAGAACTCATCATAAGTACAAGGAAATATCCCCTAATCACATCCCACAAGCAGCCCAATATCATACATGATGGATGAGCCTGACATTGCATCAACACAAACAAACAGGGCGACCTCAGGAATGATCGGCTTGTGAATTGGGTGCATTTTCCTTCAGCTAATCTCACCGACTGTTCCAGTAAATCCTGCAGGTCCCTGAACATTTAGTTTACATGTGATCCCAGAAGGCCCAGCTGATGGGAAGCTGGGGGTCCCATGTGGCAAACCACTGACTTCACCACCCACTTCTTACCCTTCATGTGCCAGGTCCAAGGCTAGCGACTCCACTCCATCTGAACGTAGAACATAGAACACTACAGCACAGTACAGGCCCTTTGACCCACGATGTCATGCCGACATTTTATCCTGCTCTAATATCTACCTAATCCTTCCCTCCCGCATAGCCCTCCATTTCTCTATCATTCATGTGTACACCTAAGAGTCTCTTAAATGTCCCTAATGTATCTGCCTCCACCACCTCTGCCGGCAGTGTGTTCCATGCGCCCACCACTCTGTGTAAAAAAAAACTTACCTCTGACATCCCCCTTATATCTTCCTCCAATCACCTTAAAATTATGCCCCTTCGTATTAGCCATTTTTGCCCTGGGAAAAAGTCTCTGACTGTCCAATCAGATTTGGACAACAGATTTGGGATTAACACAACAAAAAAGGATTTGACCTTTGCAACAGAGGTCGTCAAATGACACCAGCCCTTAAGACATACCGTGGATCAAAATCTGCAATACTTTTCAAGGATTCCGGGCTACGGATCAGTTTGTCGAGGATGTTAACAATGTCACAGAACTTGGGTCGTTTAGTCCTCTCTTGTTGCCAGCACTGCATCATCAGCTGGTAGATGGCAGAGGGACATTCCATTGGAGCAGGCAGGCGGAATCCTTCATTTATCGACTTCATCACCTACAAAAGAGAAGGAATAAACGATGCTGAAATCAGTAGCTTGGGATGTGGCGAACTGGCCTCTGTATACAACTGCAAATGCCAGGGTAAAAGAAGCACAAGTTGATAAGCGATGACATTTCAAGAGCGACAAGGAACTCTTCAAACGACTCAGTCTAATGCTGCTCTAAAGCCCAACATGTCAGGAGGGTGGAGTGGTCTCCAATGAACAAAGCAGGGTGCCACTCCCTACGTGGTGTGGGAATTGGATCCAGGTAGAGTGTGCTTAGTGCAGACACTGCATGCTTGAATCTTCAATCCCCATCTCCAACCTTCACCTTAATTGCCAACAAATGGTAATTCTATCCTTGGAGGGTTAAACGGTTCAACTTTCCCAGCACAAGTACCAACTCTTAAATATCTCTCAGCAGCCTTCTTTATTCAACTCTCCTTAAACCCAAGTTCATCCAAAAGTCTGGTTACTTTACATCATTTCATTCCCCCTACTCTTGAACTGTACTGGCTCTCAGGTAGGCAGACTCAATTTCAAAATTCTCACCTAGCTTTCACTCTCCATTGAGTCACTCTCCATCTCTGTAATCTACACCAATCCCATAAACCTCCTATGTTTTCTGTGTAATTTGGTCTCTTACTCATCCACAAATTCAGTTCACAACTGACATCTGTGGCGTTGGCTGGCAAGGCCCTTAACTCTGGAATTCCCTCCCTAAACCTCTCCACCTCTTTCACTGAGTTTTTAGTTACATCCTCTCATACCTCCTTCTGCAACTTTTTTCTTGGTCCAAGAACGCTCTGGCAAACTGCCTCGGGACATTTTTGCTATATTAAGCTGCTGGGGATAAATCCAGAATCACAGAATCTGATTCTGATTACAGAACCAGGACACATGAGCTCGTACTATTTGCACAACTCTGCCTCTCACCTCGTGATTGGACATTTCCCAGTATGGTCTCTCTCCATAGGACAAGATTTCCCACATTACAATGCCAAAGCTCCACACGTCGCTTGCCGAGGTAAACTTCCGATAAGCAATCGCCTCTGGAGCAGTCCAACGGATGGGGATCTTCCCGCCCTGAAAGAAGCGCATCATCAGCAACTGAGGATCACAATCTCTTTGGATAGGATTAAAAATAAATCCTAGGGAACGAGAGGTCATGACTTTGCTCCCATCTTATTGTTGATAGTTTATGGGTGGTTAAATAGCAATCGTGCCTCTGATATTCAAATACATTCCCACCAGACATCCATCTAAAATTCTGTAAGTAAACTTGCAGCCAAGTTTTTGCTGTTCCAACACTGGACAACTCCCAACCAGCTGTCCAGTGCTCAATTCCAGTCTCTGCCAGATAACAAGCGACGGCAAAGAAACGGCACCGCCCCATTAATGGAAGTCCTGGAGAAACAATTAGCTGCGTACTTGACCCTTTGGTCACTTTGCACTAAAATGGACTTTTATTTTGATCTAATTGTATTCTTCCTTGTAAAAAATTGTGCTTTAATAATGTTTAATTTATTTTTTTCTTGTGAATGCTGCTTATATGATGCTATGTGCCTGTGATGCTGCTGAAAGTAGGATTTTCGTTGCACCTCTGCACACATGTACTTGTGCATATAACAATAAACTCCACTTTGACAATTACCGAGGGAATGAGAAAACCAGGCAAGTATTTATTTTGTTCAAAGGCAGAGGACATCAGCACAGACAGGCTCTGAAACTGACTGGGTCATAGATGCAAGTGGTGTGATGACCGGAGATCATTGGACCAAGTGCTTCAACATCACCCGTTCTTTGAACGATACATGAAGAAATTTATCATAACAGGCTAGGAAATAGCAAGGGCCACAACATTACATGTAAATGGGATGAATGTAGGTTGATGTTTGGTGCAGAAGGCCTGTTTCTGTGCTGTATCTCTCTATCACTAAAAGTGCTAGGTTTTCAATGGTGGATTTGTAGTATGGAATTTCAGACACATGGAGCAGGAGTCACCTGGCTGGACACTTCTTGGGATTCAGGCTCTGGAGGGGAAGAGCATCTCTCCCGGCACAGAGATTAAACAACTCCATCCCTGCCTCATGCTGCCCTATTTTAGGACTTGGAAAATCTACAGAAATGTAGACGTTATATCCTTTTCAAACAGCTTTCAGTGTTGAGTTCAGACTGTGTGCTGAGTTCAGGCCATACCAATGCCAGCTCCCAGATCAGGGGCTATATTCAGGCAGTGTTCTTATCCAACTCTTGCCCACCTGCTCCTCTAGAACTCATCAGTTTGAAGTCAGGCAAGTCGGAATAGATTTGCATTTCACAGCTGTTTAAGTCATCCCACTCACAAGTTTTCCTCAAGTGCTAAAGGAATCTTGTGGCCACACAGCTTTCCAAACTGGTTTCTCGCCCTCTGCCCCACACTGATCCACTCTTTCTACAAAAAGTGTACTCACACTGGTGGTGTATGTGCCCTCAGTGTCATCTTCCAACACTCGCGAGAGACCAAAGTCAGACACTTTGCACACCAGCTGACTGTTTACTAGGATATTGCGTGCTGCAAGGTCCCGGTGTACGTAGTTCATATCGGAAAGGTACTTCATGCCAGATGAAATGCCTCGAAGCATTCCGACCAGTTGGAGAGAAGAGAACTCACCGTCATTATTCTGTAAAGAAGAAATTGACACTAATCTGTTACCAGTGTATTCAGGTTTGTGAACCCATTCCTTTAGGATTAATAAGCATCTTTATAATACAAAATCCCACTGAGTAGTTAAAGTAATCTTGTGATCTTTCAGTTAGGATAGGATTCCATAACCACATTTTGGAAATTGATAAAATCAAATTCAAGGAGATGGTCACAGGTTGAATGCATTCATTGTGGGGTTGAATGTATAAAAGTATAGAAGTGTATGTGATTACAGATATCTGTGCTAGCTGCATGCATCCGTGTCAGCCAACTGTGCAGTAGAGGGATTAGGAATACCATTTAATGTACAAACTAGGGTAAAGGGTGTAACACATCAGATGCTCCAAAAACTTGTATTTCACCGTTGCTTAAAACTATTTTAAAAATGTTTCAATTTAATAGACTTCAAGCACTGATCCAAGTTGTAGTTACTTACACGGAGGTAGGCATCAAGTGCTCCATTTTCCATATATTCTGTAACAATCATCAGAGGTTTGTCTGTGAGGAGATAGAAGAGGAACATGTAAGACAAGGGTATCACCAATGGAGAGTCACACACTCGCTTCAGATCATTCAACATGGGAGTTTCCCTAACTAATAACTCTACCAGGTGTTTTTCATTTGACTGAGTTACTCACATTTGGTGACAACCCCTTCCAGATGGATGACATTGTGATGACTGAACTGTCCCATGATGCTTGCTTCACTGAGAAAGTCGATCCTTTGGCTTTCAGTGTAACCAGCTTTCAGCGTTTTAATAGCTACACCAATCTCCTTCCTTCCTTTCTTCAAAATTCCTTTGTAGACCTCACCAAATTCACCTGAGGAAGGTATAAAAGAAGTAATTTACCAAGGTAAAACTCAGACGGAACAGCACAGTAATGACTGATACCACTGAGTACGAGCTCAATACTGCCACTCCAATAGTACAGACTTGATTCAATATCAGCACTGTCCTTGAGTTAAGGTGCTTTTTACATATATCTATCTTTAGCTGTCATTGTATTGCTGAGGGCAGTTCCACATTTGGATGTTAGAAGTGAATATCATGCTAAAAAGTTACATACCAGCTCCAATCACTTTCTGCTTGGTGATGGCAGATGGGTGGATCTCATCAGCAAACTTTAGGACAGCTTGATTTGGGTCCTCGTACGTGTGCGGATCAACATAGGTCTTCAGAGGCTTCAGCTGGTCTGTTGGCATAAAAATATCATTCTATATTACCGATATCTTCTACACAGTGGATGAAATACCAACATTAACAGTCACAAATGGGATATTAACTGCTGTTTGACCCCAGAAGAGCTACAATAGCCAAATCACAGGGGCCAGTGGATCACCAAACAGGAGGGAGCCTGCAGTGTTTTTTATCCCAAGTGCATTCAAGAATACAATGGGTTGCAGCTACCACAAGCAGGAAAGGCTGACTATATAAAATTTGGAAAAGACAGCTGAAAATTCATATTTTCAAAGTAATTGGAACACCAGAAAAGGTTACCCAGCTTATAAATAATTAAAGAAATCTTCCCTGCCAGCATCCTGACTTCATTTCCCAAAGAGAGGATCTTTAACTAAATGAGACTTACCAGGGAGTTTGGTGAAATAAATATCCTCAGGTCCCTGCCGTGCTCGGGAACTGCGTTTCCTTCAAACAAAACACATGTTTATTTAAAACAAAAGCAATCCAGGAAGGGAAAAAACCAGTATATCAGACCAATCTGGGTTTCAGGAAGAGTAACTTTTGTCACTGAAATCTACACACTAAATCCCATTCTCAGTTGCCATGAGCTGCCAGTGGATTTGTTCATTTTATTTCCATATTTAATTACTGACCAGTTGTGGGCTTAATTACTACAATTTAAAAAGGTACCTTGCACTACCTCTCCTCTGGTCTATGAATGAGGTACGTTTTAGAAGATATTGTCCCATGTGTTTGTTCTACCCACAAGACATTTACCAACATTAAGAGGTTACCGGGAGTCCAGCGCCAAATACAACATTACTGAAAAGATTTATCACATCATGGTATACCTGGCTATTCACAGTCTATAGTCATGATTTGACTGAGGGGATCAGATATTATATTGCCAAGTTTTGCAATGAATAAAACTAGGTGGGATTGTGAACAGGGAGAAGAATATAAAGGGGCTTCTAGAGGATATAGATAAGTTTTATGATTGGGTGAGAACATGGCAGATGGAATGTTACTTGGGAAATGCTGGATCATCCACTTGTGTGCATAAATGCAAAGGCGGAGTATTTTATATATGGTAATGTTCTAAGGGACCTCAATGTCCTTGAGCACATCCAGTTGCAGCAAGGAATTAGGAAGGCAAATGTTATGTTGGCCTTTAATTATGAGAAGAGTAAAGACATCTTACTGCAACTGGATAGTGCCTGACGAAACCACACCTCTGTATTGTGTATAGTTTTGGCTTCCTACTTAAAGGATATACTTCCTTTGGAAGGGGTGGTTCTTGGGATGGTAGGGTTGGCACACAAGGAAAGACTGAGTAAACTAGGTCTGTATTCTTTACAGTTTAGGAGAGGCAATCTCATTGCAACTTAGGACATTCAACAGAGCTTGACAGGGTGGCTGCAAGGAGGACATTTCTCCTGGATTAGGAGTTTGGAACCAGAGCTCAGTACGAGGACTGCGATGAGGAGAAATTTCTTCACTCGGAGGGTGGTAAATTTTTTGAATTCCTTATTCAGAGGGCTGTCATAAGCTTCATTCAAAACAGAGATTGATAGGTTTCTGGATAATGAGGGAAACAAGGGCTTTGGGGTCAGTGCAGGGAAATGGAGCTGACAGACTTGAAGGGCTGGAGAGGCTACAACTGCTTCTTACCTGGGCAAGATCAACAGCAAGCAAATATCCAGCTATTTTCACTAAAACTTCAGCATTTTTGGCAACAAACTGAAATAAACTACAACCAAGACCACTGAAGAGATTAAATTGATTGCAATAATCAATTTAACAACTCACCTCCGCCTGAAGTAGATAAAAGCAATCACTGCAATTATCACAACTCCTCCGACAACCATCGCCACTGTAAGAGTTATCCAATTAGTATCTGCTGGAAGAAAGAAGAGAATTATTTTCTTATCCTGAGTCCAAACTGCTGTACACTTCAGTTGTATTTCAGATCTACATTATGTGCAGGATTTCTTTTAGATTTCGAACGGAGTTATTTCGTTTCAGGTGAAGCTTTTAGAACTGGTGGAGAGTGGAGATACACTCAGGAAAAGTGGGTGGCTGCTCAAGTCAGAAATAAGAATAAAATTCTTCTGAGGGTTGAAAGTTTCAGATTCTTCGCCCATCAGGTCAGAGGATGTTCACACATTAACTATTTTCATGGCTCGAGGTAGATTTTTAGATTATATGTGAATGAAGGGTTGTGGAGGGTGGGGGCAGTGGTGAAGGGGCTTCAGGGAGATGGTGGATATCAGAGTGGTAGAGCAGGCTCAAGGGGCCTTAAGAATAACTCCTAATTCTTATGTCTTGAACTTGAGACCTATTGTCAGGGTTAGCCCCGTGCTCCCTTTAGAGCAGCACTCAGAATGGTTGGATTCCTCTCTATGCATCCAGTAGCTCCTACAATGGTGAGCACCATGCACAGCAATAACCCCAGTGCGCCCAATAAACCCACAGATCAAACTAACTGCAGCCTGACCCACCACCTGAGCTCTTGTGTTGGACTGCAAGCACCCAGCTACTTTCAAAAGCTAAACAAAGGGAGGATAAAATACAAAATGCCAGAAGCTGGATCTAAAACTATGTCAGCAATACAATGCAGATCCCACCTTTATGAAATAGAGAATAATTAAAAGGTCTTACTCTTCCAAATTCTTTCCTTAGCACTTTTTGTTTTTCCAGATTTCAGTTAACAGGAGGGGGGAGATATAACAAACACATTAAGTGTTAAGGAACAAGCAGGAGAACTAAAGCAATCATTCACCTTTCTCTGCAAGTGTCAGGAATTCGTGGGTCTCACTGTAAAACCCAGCTCCGTCCCGTGTCAATGCCTGCACGCGAAAAACATAAGCCGTTCCAGGTAGCAAGTCAGAAACCTTCACAGAGTTCTTGATGGACTGCAGCACCGTATAGGTCTGTTGATCCACCTACGGACATTGGAAGGAAAGGGCAGATAAAACAGCAGCTCCCATCAGGGCAAAGCAAGCTGACCCCAGCATCCTGGGGGTCAGCTGCTGTCAGCAGAATGTTAAGCAATAAGAATTGAACTTCTCCCTTTTGTGATTTCTCTTGTTCAGAGTTGCAGTGAGATTTTTGTGATTAAGAGGTGCTAATGGAACAGTGAATGGCCAATATCACATAAAGGGGAACATGGTTCTCAAGGGGCCTCATTCATATGTAAACCTTCAGATGCACTGTGGGTTAAGCACAAGGAATACATGAATGTTAAGTAGGGGGAACGACATGGCTTTTGTAATTCACAGAACAATGGATCTGCCTCCTAAACCACAAAGCAAAGCTAGAGCTACTTTAATTTATCAGTGCTTACTCAAGAGGTTGCAAATGCAGTGTTACAATGTGCAGTAGACAATATCACAATAATATTGGCTTGGTTTTCTCTCCCCTTTCAATATGAACTCAGGAATGGGTTCACGAGGCACTGTAGATCCTGGAATCTGGAGCAATTCTCCTGCCACAGGAGAGGGAGGGGCGGGGTCAGGCAACGAAGCCCCTTAAAGATTGTAAATATGGGATTGGGATATCACCCCAGGGAGCCACACAAGTGGCATTGGTGCTGTGGTTTGTGTAAAAAGTAACACTAATAATTGATCTGCACGCGAATGTAAAGGTTTGCACTGTTTTATTATTGTATATAGTTTGTCTTTTATTATGAATAAAGTTTATTTTGGATAAAAAAAACTGCTGGAACTCAGCAGGTCGGGCAGCATCTGTGGAGGGAAATGGACAGGCAAAGTTTTAGGTGGAGACCTTTCACGTGGACTGGGTCCTGACCTGAAACATCAACTGTACATTTCCCTTTGCAGATGCTGCCTGACTAGCTGAGTTCCTCCAGCAGTTTGTATTTTGCTCAGGAATGTTCTCCACATGGATTGGAGAGTTACACTCCCATTCTATCCAATGTGGATTTAAATAGTGAATACCTCTAGATTATCTGACCATTAAATCATACCCATATACATACTGACTCCATCAAAAGTCAGTGTGTAGTGATAAAGAATGTTGTTCATTTGAAAAACACGATGATGCTGGAGGAACTCAGCAGGCCAGACAGCATCCATGGAGAAAAGCAGGTGGTCAACGTTTCGGGTCAGGACCCTTCTTTAGGACTGAAGATAGGAAAAGGGGAAGCCCAATATCTAGACTCCAGCATCTGCAGTCCTTTGTCTCTCACTTTCTCTTCCCACAGATGCTGCCTGACCTACTGAGTTTTTCTAGCATTTTTTGTTTTTGTTTCAGATTTCCAACATCTGCAAGTTTTTTTTTGAAACTTTTATTAGTAATAACAAAAAAAAACACAGGAAGTGCTGGAAAAACTTAACAAGTCAGGCAGCATCTGTGAAAAGAGAAACACTTTAATGTTTCAGATCAAAGACCCTTCATCAGAACTGTTATTTTTTATTTTTTGGTTCCGACTGTACATTTGTATTGACCCAGCACGCAGCTCTCTGACCCCCTCACCATCGACTCCCGTAACCTGCTTTAGCCCAAGGGATATTATCACCTATTTAGCACCTTCAACAGCCGCTCCTGCTGAGACTAACACATTTGGGGTATATCAAGAATGGAAGTTGGAGCTGTTCAGCACTGCTTTAAACATTGATGCCAATAGTTTCTCCAACTGTTGCCATTGGAAGCTGCTCTCAAATTGCAATTATTTTACATCAAGTTTATTTTGGAGCCTGAACCACGTGGGAAAGCCACTTTCCAGATGATATGAAGCAAAAAACTCAGTGGGTTTCCCAGCAGTTTATTTGTTGCTGCAGATTCCAGCATCTGCAGTCTCTTGTGTTTCCATATGATGTGTACAGCCTGGAGTTCCGCTAATGTGCACTGACAGTTTGTCAGTTTACACGTAACACCTCAAAGGAATTAATCAGGGCGTTTCTGACACATTTCAATGAGGGATTAGTGTGACTAGTCCTCAGATGCATGTAACAGTATCTGTGTTTCAGGATGTTACACTTATTAAAGGCAACACTGCCTCGCAGCTGTCCAAAGTCCAACACCCTTGCCGATTTGTACTCTTAATTAAATTGCAAACTGGTTTCAGAGCTCTTCTAGTTTAAGCGCATCTCCTGGTGAGAAATTCTTTTGGTCAGCTGGATGTTTAAATGCAAGGAAACCATCCCCAGTTTCAAATCTAAAGTCACACTACTAAGAAGTTGGCACCAAACCTGATGGGTGTTTTCCCACTACAAACCTTCCCCACTCCCTCCCGTCCTTGTGCAGAGTTTAGAGGTATGTTTACATTATGCCAGGGTCCTTGATAATTAGATCCAATGCCACCAGCTCACCACCCAGTTCCCTACCAACTACCAAAGCCCTTTACGTGGATAAAAGCAGTTGGACAATCCTAGCCTCCCATTTGGAAACCGTATACTCTTTCCGCTGATTCACTTTTGAGGACAAATCTTTTTAACGGCTTGGTCCTAGATCATGGTAAGAACATTTTGTTTTGTGCATGGGTGAATGACAGAGGAGGAGGACTTTAAACAAGAAGCAAGAGGGGTAGAGCTGGAAGGGGAGACCAGTATCAGAGTCTCGGCACTTTTAAAGGAGACGAAGTTAGCTCCTTTGGTCAGATTCCATTGCTTGCTTGCATGACTCAACCAAGGCCTAAACATCAGGACAGGAAACTGCAGAACGGCAAATGGAAGTGTTTGGGGACCTTGGCTCCGAACTCGAGTGGGCACAACAACAGAGGAGCAGCGGAAGTCAGAGTCAGAGGTCTAGGAAGGAAATTGTTCATTGAGATAACCTCACCTTCTTGCTGTACATGACCTTGTAGCCTGTAATGCTCCCCATCTGCCTACTGGGAACAGTCCAGGACAGAGTAAGGCTGGACTTCTCTCGTTTTTCCATGATAATAGAAGTGATTTTCGGAGGTTCTGTGGAAGAGAGAAGGAAATGACAATAAATATGGTGCAAGTAACTAGCTGAATGCAATCTCAAGACATCTCTGGGCTGTCCCATCAGAAGGTTGATCACCTGCTCCAGTGGTTTTGAGAATACAAGACCACTTTGCAACCTTTTGTTACATCAAGGCCATTGTGTGCAGTGAAGAGGCTGCCAGACGTGCATGGCTTTGGCTTTTATTGCAAGTACAGTGCTCTCAGTTGTTCTCCACACCAGTCAATGATCTACACTGGAGTGAGGAATAAAACCTTCCCCTCCCCGGATCCCTCTGCCCTCCCACCCCCACTGAGCCCAAAACACTCCCACCAGGCCCAGACACCACACCTTGAGTGACAGCTGTGGCACGTGGAGCATTACTACCCTGCAGGCCCATCTCGAGCCCTTGCAGTAAACCCTGCACCGTGAGAAAGAGCAGGAACCCAAGGGGGAGGTGTTTCACTACTGGGAACCAGTGACAGGTTGATTGATGGGACGCCATATCATTCAAAGGTCCATGGTCCCATTTTCACTACTTCAAGAAAAACAAGAGTTGCCTTCATCTCCTGAACTGGAGAACAAGAAATCAGACCTGGGCTGGGACTCAGGACTCCACCTGCAAGTACATACATCAGAGGGACTTGACCAGGGGAGATCTCGCACTATACATTTTCTTTCTCTCTCAGTCTTGCACTAGTGTCGTTGTTTATTTTGCACAGGTGCAAGTTACGTACAACTTATATTAATTAAGTTAATTAACTTATGTTTGTCTTCATCTTGTTTGTGCTGCTGCTGCAAAAAGCTAATTTTCGAGGCACTTATACCTGTGTATGTACAACAACGATAAACTTGAGCAAACCCAACAAGGCCCAGCATTCACAGGAGGATGCTGTGATCACCTCTGATGTTCCACATGTTAGCTCATTACTAACATTTCTCTCTCCTTGGTACTGCACCCCTCCCTGACCCGCTGAGACACTCCAGCTTTTTGTTTGTTAATCCCACTCCTGTTTCTCATGTTATGAACCATAGAGAACAATTTAAGATATTTGTTTATTGGTCACATGTACATCGAAACTCACAGTGAAGTGCGTCTTTCTGCGTTACTGAGAATGCGCTGGGGGCAGCCCGCAAGTGTTCCCACGCTTCCAGCGCCAACATAGCATGCCCACAGCTCCTAACCCACGTCTTTTGGAACGTGGGAGGAAACCAGAGCACCCGGAGGAAAGCCACGGAGACACGGGGAGAACGTAGAAACTCCTTACAGACGGTGGCGGGAATTGAACCCGGGTTGCCGGCGCTGTAATAGCATTATGCTAACCACTACACTACCGTGCCGCCCTATTTGAACTGTGTCATTCACCACGCCCTGGACCAACACTCCACACTGCGCCATTCACACTGTCTCCCACTGTAATAAAAACAGGACAGGCTGGAAACCCTCCCCACAGACACTGCTTGGCCCACTGAGTACTTCCAGCACTTTGCTTTTTATTTCACCTTTCCAGCACCTGGCAGTTTGATCCCCATCTCATGCTGCAACTTACTCAACACTCACCCGTCTCGTTGACGTAAGCAACGGCTGTGGCCACACTGCGCATGGAGCTCTGGTCGGACACCCCGTTCCTCGCCTCCACCGTGAAGGTGTAGTTGGTGTACGGGCTCAGCTCCAACACGCTCACCGCCGTCTCTGCAAACGGCGACTGGCGGGTGAAGCGGACGTCAGCCTCGCAGGGCTTGCAGCTCCCTCTGTCCCAAGAGCAGCGCTCACACGCCACGCTGTAGGTGATGTCGCTCCGACCCCCGGTGTCACTGGGCGGCTTCCACTTCAGCAGGACTGTGGAGCCAGAGACGGTGGCGCTGATGGCTTCCGGCGCCGAGGGCAATGCTGTAGATTGAACGTGAAGAGAAGGTGGGTGGAATCATTGAAAGCTACAACACCAATGACCGTCACTAGTCCACTGTGTCCGGGTCAGTCTAGAGATGTCTACCCACCCAATCCCACCTTCCGGCCCTCCGCTCACACCCCTGCAGGTAACACAATGGACACTTCACATGCGAGGAGCGTTTCTTCCTTTCAGGACACGAGTTCCAGACCCGTGTATGTGCAAAATAATTTTTTATCTTCCCTCTAATTCTCCTATCACTTTAAGTCACCGCATGGCAGACAGCTCAGTGAAGGAGATTCCCTGAGCACCATCACACCCCCCTGCCCCTGGTTTGTACCAACCTTGCTTCGGGCAGCATGAGGGGCACAGATAGAGTCAATGCACAGTCTTTTTCCCAGGGTTGGGAATTGAGAACTGGAGGGCATAGGTTTAAGGTGAGAGGGGAGAGATTTATTAGGAACCAGAGGGGCAACTTTTTCACTCAGAGGGTGGTCAGTCCAAGGAATGAGTTGCCAGCGGAAGTGGTTGAAGCAGATACACTAACAACATTTAGAAGGCACTTGGACAGGTACATGGGTAAGAAAGGTTTAGGGGGATATGGGACAAATGGGACGAGCTTAGAAGGGAATCTTGGGTCAGCAGGGACCAGTTGGGCTGAAAGGCCTTTTCCCTTGCTGTACGACTATAGGACTCTAAGCCAACAAGCCCAGTGGATGCATTGTTCTGTAAGTGTTGTGTGCAGCGTGCAAACTGCAGGAAAGGCGAGTGTACTCACAGGAGCACGCGGAAGTGGCAGGGTCACCGGAGGCTCGGTAGAAACCTTCCTCACATGGACACGACTTGGAACCTGCTGCAGAGCGTTGGGTGTTGGCAGGACATCCCAAGCAGGGGTCGTTGTTGGCCTCGGACTTGAAGAACCCTTCGTTGCACACTGAAACACAGATCCAGGAGTGAGTACAGAATCAGAGCAGACACAAAGAATATCTTAACAGAATGATGTCCAAGTCTCTCATCCAATCTGGCTGAATCCTTAACATGAGTATCATGCTGCTTTCTAAATACTCCTTTTCTGGTGGGTCACCCAAGTAGCCAATCATTTCTAAGGCCAGACTGTTAAGACTTATTGGGCTATTCAACTATGATGGCATCATAGCCAAGACTAATGTTTTTAATGAACAGATTCAAGTCTGTGGACATCACATAGCCTCCTGTTTATTAGACCGATACCAGGAATGGTAGGTTATCTTAGGTTGGACATGCAGGGCTTGTATCCACTGGAGTTAAGCATGGGAGATAACTCCGTTGAAATATACGAGATCCTGAGGGGTCGTTTCAGGATGGATGCGGAGAGGATGTCTCCTCTTCTGGGAGGAGCTAGAACTTCAGGTCATTGTTCAAAAATAAGAAGTTGCCCATATTAGACAAAGATCAGGCAATTTTTTGCTCTCAGAGGGTTGTAATTCTTTATAACACTTTGAATATTTTTAAGGCAGAGCGGGTGCAAGGTTACTGTGGGTAGGCGGGAATGCAAGGCTGAGATTACAATCAGCAGTGATCTTACTGAATGACAGGACAGGCTTGAAGGGCCGATTGGCCTACTCCAATTCCCAGTTCTTAAGTGGTGTGACATGAGCTTCTACAACAACTGGTTCTGTTGGCATAGAGAGCCCCATATAGAATAAACATGGACACATGACTCCAATGTCCTTGGAATACAGGCTTGGGTACATAGTGGGATGGAACGGAAGGGACAGAACCGGGACATCTGCAGCTGGCGAAACACAAATACTTTGTGTAAGGGTTTCTTTAAAGCACCCAGCAACTACTCAAGGTTAAAGCTGTTCTGATTTGGACACTCTGATAGGATGTCAGCAACAACACTCTTCTCACTCACAAACAATCATTGCGACAACCGGCTCCTTCAGTGGATTCAGATCCAGTAAATACGACAAGTTCATTCTGCGGGGAACCCAACATCTACAATCTACCACCTGGCAACTCCACTAACCCACTGAACCCAACGCAGAAACAATCAGCATGGGCTTTGCACTTACGGAGAACGCAACAGGTGGCTACTTTGTGAAGGAGGGTTTAACTCAGCTTTCCAGTTGAGAGCTTGTGAGCAGGGAGGTTAAGTGATTTCAATTTGCTTATGTAAACAGGGTGTCAACTGCCTGACAATCAATCCATTGTAAATGTCAAGCTCTTCATTCTAAATGAAAAGCGTCAGCAGGTACCAATTGTGCAGCCCTGAAACCCTGTCTGAAAGCTGCTTCCGCACTCACGTTGGGGGAAATTCCTGGCATTTCCCGGCATGCCAACCCGACACGTTCTCAACAGCTGAGGGGACAACTGCTTCACTCAAACAGCCACCTCCTGTTGGTTGCAGAGTGGCTTCAGAGCCTGGGGCCCCAAGTTTATGGCAGGGGACATAACAACTCCTCTGTGTACACAGCAGAGCACAGCTGATCTCTCAGGCGAGTGCATGCTGAGCACATTCACACAAGGAGAGAATATTTCCAAGGACAGAAGGTTGGAGGAGAAGAAAAGGACAAGGTCTTTCACATGAGCTCAGGCTTTCTCACCACAGCTCCCCTTCTCCACCAACCAACTGACTGACGAGCAACGGGCTCATCTGTTAACCCTCGGAGCAACAAGCGCACATTAATCATGAAAGTATCGATTCACGCTTCCAATCCTGCAGCCATCTCCTGCATCTGGCCAGCGTTGAGCATTCCTTCAGTGCTCACACCTAGTGTGTGGAAATCATCATTTGCAACGTTGGAGGATGATTGCTTTACATCAGGTGAGGGCTCACTACTAACTTCAAAAAGCAGGTTTACATGAACTAATAGCAAGAGCTTTGTGCAAATGTTCACAAACGTTTGATTAAATCACCAGCTTGCAGGTTCAGAGGGCACTTTGATGACATTAAGAGCCAACTAGGGGCAATTAATGCATTTGCATTTGCACAGAACCCAAGGATACACTAAATGCTTTCCCCAATTAATGCAGCACTTAGAATGTGGTCACTGCTGCCACTAGCAAGGAGGATGACCAAAGTCACCTACTTTGGGTGATGGTTACTAAATAGTAGCCAGGGCACCAGCGCGAATCCTGGGCCGTGCTTCAAACAGTGGCCCATGTCCTACCCCACCATATACCTACACTATAACAGCACTTTCAACTGGACTGAAGTGTATGGCTTCAACCCACATCTGCCAACTAAAATGCCAGACAACGTTAGAAGAAAATTTCTGTCTGCAAAGTGCTTTGGACAGACTGGGATCCAAACCATAAATGCCATCCCCACATTGTTGGGCATTTCTGCATTAGCAACCTTCAGGACCTACAAAGTTCATATGCCCTTCTCCTCAAACAGTTCCTCCTGGCTTCAGGTTGTCTCACTTCTTTGGGACATTACTCATCAGACTCAAAAGAAAATCAGGGTTCTTTTGACAGCAATGCAGACGACTTTTTTATATTCTGGAGGACGTTTACTGACAGGGTCGTGTCAACACTGACATTCCACTTAATAATGATGTCAGACAGCTGCCCAAATAGCAAGGGACCTCAAATGACACAGCTGTAGTGCAGAGACCCTGGGAGAGCGGGAATGGTGAAGCTGCTTTGTTTGAACTGGGAGCTCACATTGAGCCTGGCTTGCAGTTAATAGAATAGGAATGTCTATCTAGCCAGCAGTAATACTAATGCACTTAGGAGCGGTGCTGACATACACAGGGCTCAGTCAGAATGCCCATCTATTCTCTTTTCTTTGCTAACACAAAGTGAAGCCGAGCCCCTACAGGCTGCCTCAATACCACTCGTTGTTGTGGGATTAACACTGATTCTGTCGTATTCCTACGGCCTGGTACACACCCAACAGTACATGGCAATTCGTGAATGAGAAAGGTTTAGATCGCATGGGGCTCCTAATGATGCCAATGACCCAAGAATAAATGTTCGCATTTATCACCGAACTGTGCTGCTTCTTTCAAAGAATTCCAATTGTTTCCTTTACACAGGAGAGAGATGGCAAGGAGGGGGGATCATCTTTGTGTCTGGTGCTGGCTATGGTCAGACTGCAGTGCACAGCACACAGCAGAGATCCTGTCCAGAGAACCTTGCAAACAAAAAATGACAGGGGAGAGAAAGCATTAAAGAAAAACTGCCTGAAGCAAATTTTTTTTTAAAAATAAGAGAAAGGAATTTTGGCTGCAAAATCAATGCCCTTCCCCCTCCACCGGCCTCTCCCTGGTGCTGTGGTGGCCTCTCCTGCCAGATTTGGTAAATATATTCTTTGAAGTAACCCTGCCCTGGTATCAAGCATGCACTGCAGTCTGAACAGCAGGGTGCACAGATGTTAGCAGTTCAGCAGAGCTCAAAATTCCCATGTAAGGCAGAGATTGTCTTCTATTCTCCTGTGGAGAGGAGGAATTTTAAGAATATCACAGTTTATTTATTCTGGGTCAGCGGTGATCTGCCAGTTTGGACAGAACTTCGATTTAAATGTGATATGACTGCGGTTTCACATCCTCACTCGACCTACTGTGTTGAATACAATCCTGAAAGCAAAATTCTTTTAAGCTCCGGTAGGATTAAACTGAAATATTCGCTGGGTAGCCTGCAACCAAGTTGCACGTGCTCCTTCACATTGGGGGGCGGGGGAGGTTGGAGCCAAGGTTTTCAGGTCGTCTGACAAAGCAAGACCTACACCTCGGTCTGCCCAGCCTAGGCTTTACTTCAGATTTCCCACGCACGTTTTTAAATAAGCAGAGTCATTAGCTGGTGACAGGAATTCCTTCCATTGGAGCCCAAGGCTTGCAGGGGTCAGGAAACATTTGGAGTTTGGAACACTCACTGGCTAGAGTCAGTTGCAATTGGGAATCTAGGAAACAAGCCTGACTGTGAAAGTTCAACCACACCTCCCGTGATGCAGCCCCACTGGACCTGCTGTGGTGGGTACAGTCCAGAAGGCAACCTTTTTTCAAATTCCAGCAGGATTACAAAGGGGCCATATCAGATAAAGTTTTCCAGGGCATTCAACATGCCTCCACTCTGGGCAGTGAGCCTACACTTGTGCAGCGGCCAGGAACCAGAAACGCCTCATGGATGGTTTGGCGCTAACTATTAATGTCTAAATTGGATGACTTCCCAATATTGTGAATGGTCTGATGAAGTCAGGAGGAGTATAATGGAACTGTGGCAAATAGACTGTGACGGTGCCATGTACAGTCTAACCAACACTCATCCCCAGGGACTTGTGGCACCCGGGAGTAATTGTCATTAAGCTCGGTGGGCAGAGCCGAAGAGCTGGGTGATATCGGAACACAGGCGAAAGCTGGAACAGAACTGAGACCAGAAGTGATCCTTGGGACACTGGATAGTGTGGGAAAGGGAAGTCTTTCTGGGAAATATACCAGTTAAGTTCAGACAGACCCATGAAGCTGAATGGCGGAGAGATGTTGGGGTAGAATGACAAGGTCAACTGCGTTAAACACCACCAAGGGCAGGGAAAGGTGGATACAGTCACAGGAGATGCAACTTTGAAAAGGATTGTTCAGCACGGTGAGAACTGGGCACGCTATCAAGTGTTGATCTGTACACTCTGGCATTTCCTGGGTGGGGACATCATATGTTATAATTTTAACCTTAAACCACGGGCATGTAAATCAGTAACAAAATGTAAACACAGTCCAGCTGTTTTCTTTCTAATAGAAAGAATGTTTAAGCTGACCCACCAAGGAGTTAGCACCATGAGCTTCACCGCAAGGGGAACGGTTCTGCTCGACAGAACGTACAAATATCATCTGCACCCAAATGGGGCGGTTTCAAACCAACATTATATCACGGCCAACCTGTTCCACAGACAAAGGCAAAAAAATGAAATGTAGTTGCTGTAAATCAGCAATTCTGAGCTGGTTCATCAAGTACAAGAGGTATAGTTGTAATTGATAAACACAAGAGTAGCCCATCATATAAATCCAAGCTTGATTCAAAGTTGATTTAATTCAGAAGAGAGTCTACTTACATTGCATGTATGAAAGAGTGTCCCAGAAGGAAAAAATAGAAGTGGGCACCGAGTCACAGTGGGCAGGTTAGTCAAAGAGATGAAACTCTGAGGAGACTTAAGTCGGATCAGAGAGGGGTTAGCAAGTACTCTTCAAGAAACAAAGATCAAAGACAGCCAAGACAATGATGGAACTTAGGGGGAGGGGAGGAGGGGCCAGAACACTAGAGTTAAAGAAGTGAGGTTATGTGACGGTTCTGGGTGAGGCCAAAGAGATTTGTTGGCTTTTGTCAAGATCAGAGCCCACAAATCATTTCTGTTAATCTTTAGGCATACATCCTATGGTCTCAGTCTGGATACAGCTGTCAATTTGCAAATCAAATTCAATATTATTGAGGAAGCTTTTGATCTGAAGGAATATCGAATGAAGTATTCAAACATCTGCCAGCAAAGTCTTGAATGAGATCAAGTCTGAGACTGCAGGCTGAACAGTTGAAGGGCTGCCACGGTCATGTTCCCTGATTTAATTATCAAAGTTTTACGGTTGATGTTTACAACAGAGAAGAAACAGGACCATCTCCCTGATATGGTCTTGGCGACAGCACCTCTACCTCATTTCAAATACATTATGATTGACTGGGCCTTGTCTGGGAAGAGTGAGTAGCCAGACAGAGAGAGGTCATGGCTCTTAACCTTTCAGTAAGTGAGCAGAGTTGAAAGGAAGCTGAAAGCCCAGGGTTTTATCACGTAGGGTGCACGGAGCTTTAGGAAAGGATAATGACTCGTCATTAGAAGCGAGCTGTCAGCACCAGCCTGGCTACAGTTCCGTTCCCTGTGATCCTCCAATTAACTAGCAACACAAACATAAATGCATCAGTCCCTCAGGGACAATGAGGCCTCAACAATCAGGCTGCAGCACTTACTGAAAAGGATATTGACCTGGAAAATGTGGGTGGTGGTTGGTCATAGTGCACTGTCAGGCACTGGAGTGGGATGTGCCCAGTGAGGCAGATTTAAGAAGGTGCTTTGTCAGTGAAACGATTCAGTGAGTATACTGGCAATGCCAAGAGGAACAGGCTGCACATCAACCTGCAACAACATTCCAGGCATATTTTAAAGTCATGCAGAACATTCACAGCCACCCAAATATAGAATGCAAATAAACTGCAGCCTCACATAACACTCAGCCGACATGCTCCCAACGTACCCCTGCTCCTGCCACCATCATCAAAACCCACAGACAACCAGCGTCTGCTGCCTCATCCAAGCAACCCATTCTGAAATCAACCTAGACACGAGAGTTTGATCACATGTACCTTCATGCGAATGGTTGCGTGCACTTTCCAGAGGAGGGGTCCGGTGGGAGCGGGATTGTTGTGGGCAGTGACAAGAAACTGGAGCCTACGCCTCACTAATCCAGAAGCTCTGAAGTAAGCTATAATGAGCAGCAAGTGGCTTCAGTTAACCAACAGCAGAGTGGGGATTGAACTCAGATTGTCCTGCTATGAAAGTACTACCTCAGTCAGATGTGGCTACTAACCCACTGGCAGGGAGGTCAGGAGAGGACAGGAGGACGGGAGGATGGGTGGGGGGGGGGGTTGGCTGGAACTAACCCTGTTGTAACCCCTCCTCCCTCCCAACTTGCAATGGCTACCTGCAGCCAGCCAGGGCCACCCATGGCAACAACTGATGGACAAGGGGCAGCTAGCTCAGCCCCCAGCTCTGCTGGTGGTGAATGACTGAGGACTGAATGATTACAGGATGAAAGTGGCATTAAATGGAGAGGTAAAGAGGGCAATTCTGGAAAATACAGAAGGGGTGTGTGGAAACAGGACATCCAAATTAGAGGGATCTGCTGGAAAATAGGCTCAAGCAGAGGGAGAGCTGAATGGTTCTTGGGAACTGGTCAGCGCAGTGAAGGCAGGGTGTGTGTGAATTAACTGGATGGCTGGCTGTGCTCTAACAAGAGCTGGATCACCAGCATACAAACTGCTTGGTCACATGGCACTGACAGTCCACTATCCTCACCCCCCATTTAACTGAAGCAGTCTGTTAAAACCTAATGAAGAACATTCAAGGCCCAATAAATACTGTGTTACAAAGGTCTGACAGGGAGAAATCAGTGTTTGTTTAATTCTCTGGAAAATGCGAGGGAGAAAAAAAACAAAGGGACTGATGTTGATCCAAGAGGTCTCATTCCTCCTCTGGAGGACAAGTCGGTGCTTTCCTGATGGTGCCCTGCATCTGGCGAGGAAGTTCAGAATTACTGTGCACATCCTGCGGAACCAGTCATTCAAATCCATGAATAGAATGAGGTCATCCACGACCAACCACAGGTTCCATTTGAAACAGAGAGAGGACTTTTAAAAAAAATTCCAAAAATATATTCAACCTGCGAATATAATAAACACGTTTCCTCCATTTCAATCAGGTGCTGCGATTTCCAGTAGTGGTCAGACATACTGGAACACACTGCCAAAGGGAGTGGTGGGGGCAGATACTCATGCTGCATTTAAGATGTATCTGGACAAACACTTGAAAGGGCAAAGCATAGCAGGCTTGGGGCCAAATAGGATCACTATAGTTGGGGGCTTGATTATCAACATCGACACAAGCCAAAAGGGCGGTTTCTGTGCTGTATAACTCCATGACTCAATAACAAGCTGGAAAGGACAAGGCAAGTCCATGGTTGTCTAATAAAACTAAATTGGGTTCAAATGACAGTCTGCCAAGTGGAGGTTTCTAACAGATGGCGTCAGAGTTTCCTTGGAGGTACCATACACACCGGATTGCCTAAGGAAGTGGATAACGTTAGCAATTCAGGAGCACACTCAAGCCTCTTGGAAAATATGGTGACAGGATTCTGGGAGAGACAAGCCCAGACACATCCACCAACCAACTTTATCCTTCTACTGAGGAAATGAGCAATCGCTTCAAGAATGTTCAGAAGAATTTCAGCCTTCAATGCCACATCACACCTTTCAAGCTCTGTCGTACTGAAACACGTTGGGCCATTATGAGGCACAACTGGGCAAGTTCAAACACCACCATCGCAGATCATTGTGGGAAGATTTTATTTCACTTACTAATCAGGGTGTATCCAGAATGTCTGCAGATTAACTTACTAAATGCCAAATCGAATTTTCAATTTCTGCATGAGACATTTCCCTCCCTCTCCTGAACTCCTTTCCTGAAGATAAAGTCATTTGCCGGACAACAGTCTCGCAGACTGTGGTTCTCCTCCACCCCCCACCCATTCCCAAGTGCCATGGGTAATGAGTGTCAGCAGGATATTTATTGGGAGGTGCACTGTGGAAAAGTCCCATTCTGCTCTTAACCACCCTGGAGAACAAACAAATGGAAGCAAAACTTCCCTCGTCAGCTCTTGGTCACAATTAGTCCAATTACACAAAGTCCAGCACATGCCTGGCCACTAACACAGCAGGGGACCAGGTGTCTTCAGGATCTTCCCACTCAATAGCTCAGACACTCAGAGTGTTAATTAACAAAATTACTGAGAAAGTATTTCTATGCAATTAGTCACTGCACAAACCTTACAGTTCACAACTGTGCCTCAACCCCAGCCGTGGAATGTCAGGGCAACAAGCAAAAACAGTAATTAGCAGAAAATAGCCATTCAACAAGGCTTGCACTGCACCAAGTTCTGTCTAAGCGTCAATGAAGACTTAACATACTTTAGGCAAGTATGACAAATCCCAAGGATCAGGCCCTAAATCGGCAACACATTGGAACAGGCAGAGCACAAGCACGGTAGTGTAGCGGTTAGCATAACACTTTACAGTGCCAGCGACCCAGGTTCAGTTCCGGCCACTGTCTGCAAGGAGTTTGTACATTCTCCGCGTGGGTTTCCTCCGGGTACAGAGACGTACGGGTTAGGAAGTTGTGGGCATGCTACGTTGGCGCCAGAAGCGTGGCAACACTTGCGGGCTGTCCCCCAGAACACTCTATGCAAAAAGATGTGTTTCACTGTGTGTTTCGATGTACATATGACTAATAAAGATATCTTACATAAAGATAGTGAACTCCACCCCAGCGTTGGTTCTAAAATCTGAGTTAAAGAGAAGTACGTTGTTAATGTTTCAAGGTAAGATTGGTTATTAGAACTTTAGTCCTGTCCAATCAGAACACTAACCAAATTACACTTTTAAAGACTGACAACCCTGTTGTGCTTCCCCTCCACTGGGGCCCTTACTCTAACCCTTCTGGCTGACCCGAAGAGTATTTTTCCCCCCAGTCAGTCTGTTGCGGATAATAGGTTACAGAGGACAAGGCTAGAAAATTGAGCTGGATTTAAATTCAGCCCAGCAGAAAGGACCAAGACCTTCCCTCTCCTGTGGACAGTGAGAGACAGAACAGTGAAGAGGCCTTTTGCCTCCAGGTCACAGCCCAGCTGGATACATGTCTCCTCTCCCACTGTGATGGGGCCAGGACTGATGCAAATCTGCAGCTTAAGTGCATATTTATGGCGACACTGCCCTAGAGTCACTCCACAGTAAAATTGGATACTGGGGTTGCTCCGAAGAGAGAGGAAATTAAAAACATAATTACAACTGAGCTCATAATGGCACCCGTAAATTAGCACATTGAAAATTAAAAGTATTCTCATTTACTACAGGATATGGCAATAGAACAGGGGCAAGAGTCAGAGAAACCCAGGTTAAATGTTACATGTGTGACTACGCCTGCTGAGAGGGAAGGTGTGGACTGACACTGAAGTACAAGGTTACCACTAATCCTGTCTGATGGACTAACAGCCGGATCCTTGGAGTTGTTTTCCACACTTCAATCAGTGATAAAGTCTGAGCTGCCAATCATCTGTGCATAAGAAAGCACATCACCAAGCAGTGCACATTTTATTTTCTTCTCTCCTTCACTGAATGCATTGGCTGTAACTGGCGGGCAGCTCGATGGTTGGTACGTATCCTAACCCTTGCGTTCATCATGCAGGAGGCTGTCAACCCCTAATGACTTTCTTCCTTCCTTCGCCTCAAGGCACTGAAGCTAATTGCAACTCCCCCCAACTGAGATTCGTTAATTGGGAATGGACACCTGGAGGTTTAGTTCCCTCTCAGAGCGTTGGCAGCACTGGCAAAGGTACTTCCAGCACCTTTTTGTTTATCCTGGCAATAAAGATGGCAGTTTGATACCGTCCTAGAGTGCTGGTTAACCAGATTAAACTGGGATTAGAGTCACATAAACCAAATCAGATTCAGGACCCTGGATATCATCGCCAACGCTTGTTGTTCATGTCTGGCAAGACAGCAAGCACTACACTACCTATAACCAGAGTACAAAAGGATCCCATTCAGCTTAGCGAAACGGAGCCATTTGGCAACCCAATTAACCTTGGCGTTTGGTGCATTTTGCACAAACTGCTCATTAGGAAATTAACAAGGAACAGCAATATCTGTAAAGTAGGCATGGACTGCTGAGGCCAAATGAAATTCCTCCAGATGTTTTACAGATTATAGGGGAGAATGACTATGAAATGAGGCCTTGTGCTTTTAATGGGGAAAATTAAATCAGTTCTCGGGGATCTCTGGGCTCAGTCTCCCATCTCAGCAACAACAGATTGTAAATGTTGCCTCAGCTCACTCGCACTCTCCTGCCCCTCACACAAGTACCTCAGAAATGTACTTCAGTCAAATGTCTCTCTGGGCAAAGGTGACAAAAGAGAAACTTCCCGGCCCCAATCTCGGTTTGGTCTCAGATAGACTGAGTTGTTACAAACTGGAATGGAATCATGGCAAAACAGGCCGAGAAATGGCACAACAAACCAAACGACCTCCCACCACACCCACACACCAAAAAAATCAAACTCACAGTTAAGGAAGGAACTGATCAGCACTCAACTTAAAAAGATAACAGGGTGACTCATGCAAGAAAGATTTGGCTGGGGCACAGCAATGAGTGAGACGCTTAGCCAGCTATCAGGCCTGCTGAAAAAGGGGGAAGTATTGTAGCAGTAAATGGCCCACACTCCGACACATCAAGATAAGACCCAATATTTCCCAACCTCTGGAACCGGTGCAACAATAAAGCCAATAACTGCTGAAGAAGATGCAAGTCCCAAGGACAACAACCGGCAGCAGGGACCCGATTACTTGGTTAAACACTTGCTCTGGGGAGGAGGCTGCGGTGGAAAGGTATACTCCTTTTGAAAGAAAACAGTTGACAATAAGGAAAAAACTAGGGCTGAGGTTAGAATTGCTCCTTAGTGTTCCTGGGAAGTCCCTGAACTGAAGGGAGAATGACACACTGATCAGGGTCCAAGAGCTGGTCCACAACCGAAACCTGTACCAGCAGGTTCGGGGTTTCTGTAGTGTTAGGCCAGTTTTCAAAGGAGATGATCCAACTACAAAATCAAGCACATGATCACCTTGTGGGGCAATACAGCAAAGGTTGTTGTCTCCAGCCAAGCAGGAGCTAGAGCACATGGGACATCCCAATTAACTGCAGTCACCACTGTTAATGGTGACCACTTTGGTCTTTGGTCATCCTTACAGTTCCCTGTGGCTTCCCATTTCCTCTCATATCCGGATACATCATTGTTCCACCTCACAAAGTAAGCCACAATTTAACCGTAAGTTTATACAATCGGGCAAAAAAATCTAATGTAAAGAAAATAAATATTTTTAGTTTAAAATACAGTAGCTGTGTCAGACAGAGTCATAAAGAGACAACTTGGAAACAGGCCCTTCGGCCCACTGAGTCCGTACCAACCGCCAACCACGCATTCTACACCAATCCTACATTAATCCCATTTTTTTATTCTCCCCACATTCTCTTCAACTCCAAGATTCTACCACTTTCCTACACACTGGGGGCAATTTACAGTGGCAGGTTAACCTACCAACCCACATGTCTTTGGGATGTGGGAGGAAACCGGAGTGCCTGGAGGAAACCCACACGGTCACAAGGAGAATGTGAACAGACAGCAGCCGAGGTCAGGATAGGATCCGGGTTTCTGGCACTGAGAGGCAGTGGCAGAAGGCACTGGTTTGTACACACTGCAAAACTAAATGCAAAAGTCAAAATCCATACCCTGCACCAATATCAGTCACTGCTAAATGTCAAAATGAAGCAAGGCCACTTTGCCTTCCCATATAATGAAGGAACGTAGATGAAGGTAGGGGTGTATACTGTGTAACAACATCAAGGTTAAAGTTGTAGGAGACCCCATACTGATTACACAAACTCCACTTGTGTCAGCTAATCTCTGCTTCTGGGCATTGTTCTAGGAATGGTACGCGGTAGCAGAACCAAGGTCAGAGCCCTTCAGACATCTTGCCCTGTGGCTGATATGACACAAAAAAGGGAAGTGTATTTTGCTTGTGGGATGTGATCGAGATAGCAGAAGCATGTATCCGGTAGGGAAATTAGTGGCAGGATTCTTTGAATGGAGGAGACGAGGCCAAGGGCAGCATTCTCATCGGGCTGGTTTACAAAACGCCCTTCTGAATGTCAGGCAGAGTCACCAACTTTCCTCCATTCATGCTGCAAGAATAGCAAAGCTGCCCTTTCTAAAGATTATTTATGACTTCACTGTGTGCACAGAGATTGCATCTCAAGAGGAAAATTAACAATATCTTCATTGGACTAATTACAATTGGCAGAAAACAATGAGGATGGGGATAGGCTTCAAATGGGTGGAGACAGGCTGGTCCCATGCTACAGATGAAATTTAACAGAAGTCTGAAGGGATGCACTTTTCTAGAAAGAAGAAAAGAAAGGCAACATAATATAGAAAGGTCCAACTACGGGTCTACAGGAACCCAGAGCCTGGGTACATGGGCAAAACGTTCAGCAGGACGGGACGAGAGAGTGATCAAAAAGGCTCATGGGATGCCAGACCTTATAAATAAAGGCACAGAATACAGGGTAAAGGAGATTATGTGGAACCTCAGAAACACTCCTGAAGCCACAGTCTAGTTCTGGTCACCATAAAACAGAAAGGGTGTGCAGGTCCTAGAGAGCCATCCAGGATAACATCTATTGCTGTGTGGAAGTCTTCCCTTGAACACCTGTGTTTTCTTCTTGCCTACAATCACCTTCATTGCTGGTTCTTGATGCTTCTGTCAAGAAAAGGGAACATTCTGGTACATGTGTGTCCCTATACCATGTGGTATGACTCGGATACATCGCTGCACCAGACACAGCTGTTTAGTTCAGAGTTCCTGCCTTCAATAAAGGCTGTTCAGTGTATATGTTTAATGCAATCTGCAACACTAAAGCACCTACAGACACTACAATTACATGGTGGTTGTGGGAGGAGGCATTGATACATCCAAACTTGTAGTATAACAGCACCAGGTACAACATTGGGCAGAAGGGAGAGGCAACTTGCTAGGACTGGGGTTTCAGCAGGAGGAAAAAGCCCCTCTTGTCACACCATCCATTAGGGTTCTGGGCCTTTTACCACAGCCATGCCCAATGACTTGCAGGAGCCGAAGGAGAAACGTCTCACTGACCCCGTTCGAGGTAGTGTTGGGGATAGATTGTGTTCTTGGCTAATATAGATCTTGAAATTCCACACTAGATCCCACCTGAGTCCTGTCTTCTGACATTGAATTTGAAAGGGAACAACCCGATCAACATCTTTCCCAATGAACGGATAATTACAAGCACAGATTCAGGCCATTCAGCCCCTCAAACAATTTTCCCACCTTTGTTCCACAGACCACATCTAATTAAAGTGTCCATCTCAGGTCCTGAAAGCTCCACCCTGTCCCAGCACCCAGTTACTGTGGAGAATGTTTCAAGTTTCTGCCTTCCTTTGTATGAAGAAATAGTTCATAACTTTAGCCTCAGATGGCTAATTGTATTATACCTCCCCATTCCAGACTTGTTCATCCCCACCAATAGGAATACCTCTTGCAAATCCAAATGGAGTCACACTAAGCCAAGTAGGTTGAGGCTGTCAGTATTGATTCCAAGTCTTGGCTGAGTTAAGACACCTCAGAGGTAATTTCTCTCAGGGGTAAATGGAGGCGGCTGAGAACCATGCGGTAACTTGAAAAGTTTGCCAGCTGTGGTCAGAGCAGTGTTGTCCCGTGGTTATCAATGCCAAGAGCACAGATGAAGGAAGGGATGGGGCTGGTCTCCTGGAAATACACAACCAAGCAGGAGGGGAGGATAGAGAGTGGCACCATCCCAGAGTAGAACCACCACCCTGTATGTAAACAGGCAGGGTAAAGCTCAGAATACTTCCACAGCACCCAGTGTTCTGCAAGAACAGACTTACTGACATATGTGTCACAGGGGAGCCTGATACTACTGCTGCAGTCAAACTAATGCAGAGTTTTCCCGTTTTCCCCCTGCTTAGTGTTAGCAACATCTTCTGTTCTTCCAAAGGGCTGCAATGTTTCTGAAATTTAAGTCCAGCACCAAAACCAGCCTTAAACAGATGATTTTGCCTGAAAAGAGCATCAAAAAACATCCGATGCTTAAAATCTAAAGACAGAAAATGCAGGGAACACTCAGCTAATAAGCAGGATGTTCAAAACTAGAGTGCTTTCTTTTTTGTGTTCGAAAAGATAAGCTCGTTTTTCCCTACAGCCTCTGTAGATTCTCCATTCTTTCTTTGGCTGATGTTTAAACAACGTGTGGATTTTGCATTCCAGTGGCCCAGACTGAGTTTATTCACATTGCCAGAGGCCACCTGTTGCACAGCAGGCAAGTGGCAGGTGTTCTTGTCCAATTAAAGTGTTGGACAGGATGCAAATTCCCAGGGATGGTAGCACATTGTCCAGCTGCAGCGGGATCAGCGGGCCCAGCTGGAAAGGTGCACAATCCAATGGCCCCCCCAGGCCTGCGGACAGTTTAACTGAGTTCCAATACCTCAGGGTGTCTGCCAGCTTCCAAGTGGCTCGGAACCACCGACAAGACAGTTGTGCTGGAGGACAGGCAACACGTGAACAGATCTTATCTTAGGGAAAGGAGGAATAAGTGTGTGTCAGGCAGCATTGATGGAGAATTATTGTTTCTTTCACCAGAACCGCCTTCTATTTTCACTACATTATGTTTTTATTTCAGATTCACAGCATCTGCAGTATTTTGCTTTGGTGCTTGCATTTTATTGAAAAGACATCAAGAGCCCTTCTGTTTTGTACCCCAGGGCTTCATAGAACCAGGATGACAACAGAAATTGACAGTCAGTACTGAAGGCTATTTGGCCACACAATGCATCACAAGGTCAACCCAGCCTCAGCCCTAGTGTTCCATCCATGTTTCAGCAGAGAACATTAAGCAATGAGAGGGGCAGCCTTCCTAATTAGTGTTTTCTTCCCAAGTACATTGAGACAGTGGGAAAGACCTCAGTAAAGCTCAGAGGTCAGTCAATGAGACACAGATTAGGACTTAACATGGGGTCTTTAGTCCCGGGCATCCCAATACCAAACCAAGTGATGAACTCATCCGCAAGACCACTGAGGCAGTTCGTACCTGAATCTGGAGCACTTTGCAGGGAACACCAGTCACAGGATATTTTTTGTGGAATGCCTACTTTGCACTCAGTAAAATCTTACACAAACACAAGGTGGTATAATTACCAACTACAGTGGTACAATTACTAACCATCAGAGGAGCTTTATACCAGATTTAAAAAGACCTTTAAACAAGGGCTGATGCCAACCAGTCTGACACCCATGTCTGTCTTTTACATGGAGGATTTGAGTTGCAAAAATAGTGACTGAAAGCATGTGCCAGATTCTACCTCCAAATAGATCATCCACATCTTGTACAAAATCAAGTCCCTCCCTGTAGCAGAGCAACTAATCTCTCCCTGCAATAACACTGGCCGAATGGAAGACAGCCTCTCCAGCCGAGACATTTTGTTGCCTTGCACCAAACCTAAAGGGCCTCTGAGCTCTTAGTCACGTGACAAAGGGGTTGCACATTTCAAGATCAAGTGCATAGGTCCCATGGATGTGGAACCCGACGGAACCAGTACATTCAATGCCTTTGTCAAATCATTCCACCTCTTAAGTGCAATGAACTTCCTGTTTTGCAAAGGAAGGACATTCCACAGAGCAGCAGTCTGTAATTAGCTGAGTAGTGCACAAAGCCCGGTCGAGGCCACGGCATAGGAAATGGCTCGATACACAGGATCCCTACAGTCAGTGCCACTGTCCTTGCTGCCTCCTCAGGCAACTAACACATTCTCATTCTTTGAGCAGAAGCAGCCACTCCCAAGTGGACTGAACACCTGGGAAACAGGTTAATCATTTATCAGGCCTTTGATTCCTGACCGAAACATCTTCTGTTCTTGCAAAAGACAGCACTGTTTCTGAAGTTTTGAAGTCCAATACCAAAACCGCCCTTTAAATGTATTTTGCCTGAAAAGAGAATCATAAAATGGAGGATACTTAAAATCTAAAGTAAAAACAGAAAATGCAGGAAACACTCAGCAGGTTAGGTAGCTGCTGAGTGCTTCCAGCATTTTCTGATTTTATTGCATGGGGAGAGGCAGGGCTTATTGAACAGTATTCAGGTGCTCCAGAAACACTCCTCATGGCCTGATGCACTTGGAGCCTCCAATGAATGCTGAAGAACGGATTTGTTCCGTTCTGTTCTGTTCTGTTCCTTCTGGGGAGGAAATTTGTTTCAAAATCTGAAGTAACAAAGCAAAAGGAGAAAGGAAGCATCAAAATGATCCGATTTCAGGGCTATGGAACGAGTCCAACAAAACTGATCCAGTGCCGAAAAGCTCCACTAAGGAAGATAATCCGAAAGAAGGGCACCAGTCCAAAAAAAGGAAGCCTGAAATTATCCTCCCCGAGAAAAGTTGTTAACAAGGACAGACACTTGCAGCAGCCAAGGTAAATAAAATGAAGAGACACTTACACGTGTTTACAAAGCCAAAACAAGATGAAGGGATAAGGTGAGTAGGTGGATTAATCTATTAAAGAGGGCAGGGTTATTGACCTATGACTGCTCCTGAAAACTCTTTGCTGCTGGCAGGGTCAGCAATTAGCCCTACCAGCACAGTCAAACCATGAGATCAAAACTAAACGGTTAACATTCCAACTTCAGTAACACTGTGCAGGAGCATGAAGGATCCTTTGGCTTTTCCACCTCCTCTCTGAGCAGCTGGTCAGTCACACGGGGCACAAAGCAAGTCTGTTCCACTCCCCAAAACCCCCTTTGCAACTTCTCAACATTATTTCAAATCCAAAAAAGAAAACCTTGCCCAGTAACAGGCAGGCAAATCCTGTGGAATGCCTGTTTATTACGTACAGTTATGGAATTTCACTAATGCACAGAAATAGGGAGGGTCTCCATAAATCACTGATGAATGATGGAGGCCATATCTCATTAAACAAACTCACTGCACAACAGCGCCCATTGTCCTATGAATTCTTTCTGCAGCTCCCTGTCCACCTCCGCCCCATCCCCCTCCCAGCCAGACCTTGCGGAAAGCTCTTCATCAAACGTTAAAGTGAGGCTTAGCTCAGTGACCAGCTCCCGCCTGCTTAACCACCTCCTCATGTTGGACCCAGGTGAAATCAGCTCCTGAGATCAGAACCCAATAAATCTCAGTGCAATTGAAAGTGGATCGTACGCACGAACTCTGCAAACAGTGCACTGGTGTCTGGCAGATTCGGGCATATCCAAATTCCTGTGATTAGTGTGCTCATTCTAAACCATAATGCTGCCTCAATTTCACCCCTGAAGTACAGGTGTGAGACAAGGAAAAATCAAATACAGCACAGTTGTGGAGCAGAGAAAATACCAGCATCTAGAATTACATTGATGTAAATAATGTGCACTTGCCAACAGGAAAGTTTGAAATAATCTATTATCATTGTTGGGCCAGAATTCTGGAACTTCCTACTCTTTAGCCACGAAGCAAGAGCTGGGAAGTAGTTGTTAGCTCTGCATCAGCCAGCACTGACAGAACAGAGTGAGTAGTTTCCTCCTGGGTCTCATTTCAATGATTCTTCAGCACTGTGGAAGTACCTTTACCACAAGGACTGTAGTGGCTCACCACCAATGTCTCTTGGGCAATTAATGTTGGCTTAGTGAACAGTGCACACATCCCATTCATACACAAAATACAAGCAGGTGAATGTATTATTTAATCTCCGTTGTGAAAGATCAGGGAATTGAAGACTAAGGGGAACTGGCAGAGAAGAGGAATGAGGGCTGGGGCAGATCAGTCGTCACCACATTGAACAGCGGGGCAGGTACAAGCGGCCAGGTATCCTACTCCTGCTCCTGTTTTCTTGTGTTGATATATAATGGATGGAACAGACAATGAAGAGGTCAGGCCATTAGCGGCAACCCTACTCATTCCAAACACCATTTTGTCCTAATTAGTCCTGATGAAGGGTCTAGGCTCGAAACACCATCTGTTCATTTCCCTCCACAGGTGCTGCCTGACCCGCTGAGTTCCTCCAGCATTTTGTGTGGGTTGTGTTAGTCCTAATTCTATCAGCTAGGAGGAGATGGACTGGGTAGCGTTTAATTCCAACTGCCACACTTACCTTCACATTTACCATTCACCATCTGGTACCCAGCCTCGCACACACACTGACCAACTGGAACCAGCCACTTGCCGTCGGCGTTGCAGTGCATCTTCGGAGGCTCCTGAGCCACGGCGTGGTCAATGCAAGTGCCGGTAACTACAGAGAGCGCTTGGGAATCTGTCCCGGCTGTCGTTTCTGGAAAGACAGCCATATTGCGCACCATGGACGGGCACTTCTTGTAGTACACACGCACAGAGATGAGGGCAATACAAGCACCGACATCTTGAAATGCCAAGTAGAAACCTTTCTGTTTCAGCGAGCCAACTGAACGCACCTCGACGTTCACCTTAACGTTTCGGGAATTTAAGTCCTCTTTCCTTGTGATCTCATCGGGTGCGATGGTGTCAATTTTTTTGAACTGGTTTTTCCTGAATATTGTTCCATAATCAAAGTCTGACTCGGCATAGAAGAGATTGAAGGTCTCCTTGCAGGTGGTCGCAATGTTGGGGAAACTGTTGCAATCGCGCACGGTGAACTTGAGCTCGACAAAGATCTGCTGCGCCTCTCCACGGTAGATCCAGTTAGTCCGCAACCAGTTGTCCTGATCGCCTTCCACCACGTTGCACACACTGTACATGTAGATGGGCGTGTCATTCCACACATTCTGAAGAAGATCCCACTTTCAAAGAAAAAAAAGAGATTTTAAAAAATCAACAACAGTTCAAAACCAAGGGTCAAAGGTTTCCCAGGAGGAGGAAGCCAATTACCCAGCCATGCTCTCCCATCCGCCCTTTCCTCTTCTCTAGTCCAGTAGGACGATGACAACCTTCCATATTCACGGCAGCAGTCACTTCCAATGTACCAGAGGAGAACAGGAAACTAATACAAGTGAACCCAACGCTGTGTTTGACCTTGCATCACCACACTGCTGGTAGTTAATCTCCCAAATTCCTCTCTCACAGACCCTCCTTTCTGCACTTGCTTTTCCTTCTCATGCTCTTCTGCATCTTTAGCGTGTATTTATCCCTCAGTTTTTCCAGTTCTGATAAAAAAATAATGACCTGTGAAGTTTACTGTTCCTCTGCAGAGATTGCCTAGCCTTTTGGGTATTTCCAACATTTCCTCCTTTTATTTATGAAGGCGAGAAGCCTTGATATTATAATCCAAATAATTAATATCAGCAGGGCATCCTCTCAAGGATTTACCCACCTAATATTGTATTCCCACCCCCCCCCACCACCACAGAATCTAAAACTACCAATTTCACCCATTCATCCGAACAGATTGGCGAGCGGTTTGGGGATGGACTTGGGCTGTCCTGTGGGAAGGATGTGATCTGCTGAGCCTTTGTACTTACAGCTGCGTTGTACGGGTTGGTGAGCCAGCCGAGTTCCCCATGTGCGGACGCAAAATCCAACAGAACAACTGGAAGAACAAAAACAGAGTAGTAATGTACATCAACAAACTTCCGAGGATGTTCCTCAAAATGTTGTAGAATATTTCCAAATTATTAAATGAAGCATTGTAAGGAATCACCATGTATGTGAACTACAGGAAAAGATGAAGCACTGATGTCATGGTGTGGAACATTTGAAGACGTATAACACATGATTTTTCACTCAGCTCAGTCTCTGAATCCCCGTGCAGAAACCCTACTCAGAACTGATTTGTACTTTGTAATGTACTGTGCTGCTACTGCAAAAAGCTAACTTTCATGGCATTTATACCTTGGGTTTGTTTGCCTGTGATAATACACTTAAACTTGAATAAAACATAGGACTCAACACTCCTGACGATATGCTGTGTGGTCAGTTACTAGGCACAGTCCCTCTGAATAAGCAAAGCATCCATATAAACACCTGCTTCACTAGATGCTCTCCCATTCCTGCCAGGCTCCACTACTAAATTCTGAAAGGTCTTCTCCCCTCCATCACTGTTCTGTCGAGACTCACTGCACTAAACTCAGCTTCATCACACCAACTCGGCTTCACTGCAGTTCTCAGTTTTTCCCCTTATCTCTACAACTTTCATATTCAGAATCATTGAACTAATGCTTTCAGGTTGTACTGACACATGGGCATGATGCCCCTCATCCCATATCCCTGGTATCCTTAGTTTAAAAATACCTGCAGGAACCTCATCATTCTTTAATTATCTAAGGTTATTTATTTAAATCTAGGTGCAAGTTTAATTTAGATCATGTTATGCTGCACCACACCCTCCACCTACCAAAAACAGGGATACATCTGCAGCTCTTTGGAAAGAACATACAGCAAATTGGAGTGAGCTGTGAACCTCAGAAGTTCACACTGGAATCCACTGTAGGCTCCTAAAGGTTTTGTTTTTATTGTTGCATAAAGCAATCTCCGTTCCACTGTTGGAAAGAGTCAACCTGGTCAGAAGCAATGAGTGTCCGATTCACATTTGGCCTTTGAACATTCCTGCCAACAGGATTCCACGGATTCCCTTCACCAACTAAAGTGGAGGACTTCTGTGTAAAACTGTCCCGAAACTGGCGGAACAAAGATGACAGGAGGAAAGAATGCAACACTTTAGCCCCACAAACTGTATCACCCTTTTTATCTCGCCGTGGTAATCCGGCTATTGTAGCAGCTCCACAGGTGTCGGCTGCCAACTCTTATCATTCCCATCAGAAGTGAAACTCAAACTGGTTTCTATAGCCAATGTCATTTTGTTTTAAAGACTTTCATATTATTCACATTATTCTCAATTCAGTACTTAGAAATATACATAACATTAAAACATCAAATTAAAATATTCCCATCCTTGTCCAGGATACACTCCAGCCCCTGTGGTGCCCACCAGTCCCGGAAGGCCTCCAGAGAGTGATGCACCGACCCCCACCCTCAAATGTGGTGGAAGAGCCTACCTCTCCTCACCTAAAAAAATATTCATTCATAACATATAAAGAAATAGAATTGGAACTTGTCTATATCTTCATTCACTGAACCAAGTAATTCATTACATTCACACAGTATCAGGATCACTAATGCTTCATCCTTAAACATGGCAATGTTTGAAAGGTATTATACATGACCCAGCCCCTCAGTGTGTGGAGTGGTAGTTCACAGTCAAACATGGTGTAAGAGCTGAAGTCAGATAAACCTGTCTCATTGATCAGGGACCTTCATCCTTCAACATCCCGAAGACTTCTCCATACCCTACACCAGGAGGCCCATAGGATCGTCCAAGCTGCATCCAGCTCCTGGTGCTCAGCAAATTACAGGTCAGCAGCTGACCAAGTGCCTTATGGCCACATACAATAAAACACAGGCCGGCTTGTGAGCACAGCTTGATGTCAGTGCTGTGGGTGAGGCAGGAACCCAGTCAAAGGATAAAATTGTGACTGCGCTCTATGAAGAGGACACGTTTTGAGTACTGGGTGATGGTGGAAACTCTGACTCTCACAGGGAATGTGCCCAGGACAAGACTAGGCACCAGTGCAAGTGGCAAATCAAGGTGGTAAAAAATCTAGGTCACCTGCTTTCTTGAATATTCTCCTACTGCCTGCAGTAAGGACCTCTTTGTTAACGTCAGATGAGGTACCAGAAGCTAATGTTGTTCCTTTGTTTAAGGGCAGCAGGGATAAGCCCAGTAACTAGAGGTGAGCCTTACAGCAATGGTAGGAAAGTTATTGGAGAAAATCCTACAGTATAGGATTTATGTACATTTGAAAAGGCGGGGCTCATCAGGGAGAGTCAGTGTAGCTTTGTGTGGGGGAAATCCTGTCTCACTGATTTGATTGAGTTTTTCTGAGGTAACCAAGATGACTGATGAAGGCAGGATGGTAAATTTTGTTTATATGGGTTTAGTAAAGCATTTGACAAGGTCCTGCATGGTAGGCAGGTCCAGAAGATTAAGGCACATGGAATCCAAGGCGAGCTAGCTAGTTGGATCCAAAATTGGCTTGGTGATAGGAGGCAGAGGGTACAGGTGGTAGGACCGCAGTGTGTATGCTTGGACCCTTGTTGTCTGTGATATATATTAACAACTTGGATGTGAATGTAGAAGGAATGATTAGTAAGTATGCAGATGACATGAAAGTTGGTGGTGTTGTGGATAAGAAAGGTTATCTAAGACTACAGTAGGATATAGATCAGTTGGAAAGTTGGACAGAGTGTCAGCAGATGGAATTTAATCCTGAATAGTGCGAGGTGGTGCGTTTGGAGACAACAGATAGGGATAGGACATGTACAGCAAATGGTAGAGTGTGAAGGAATGTGGATAAACGGAGGGAACTTGGGGTTCAAGTTCATAAGTAGCAATACGGGTAGAAAAGATGACACAAATGGTATATAGCATGCTTGCCTTCATAGGTCAGAGCATAGAATATAAAAGTTGGGATGTTACATTGCAACAGTACTAAACACTGGTATTGTGTGCAGTTCTGATCACCACACTATAGGAAGGATGTGGCACATTGGAGAAAATATCGAAGAGATTCACCAGGACGTTGCCTGGATTGGAGGACTTTAGTTTTCCCATGAGATCTGACGGTGTTTCTGTTTAGTGCCTCTCTATCCCTGGTGGGCAAGTGTCATCCTCCTGCAGAGGTGCCTAAACACAAGTGTGGTGTGCCTTGAGTCAGCGTTTCCTTTGCTTGGTGCTCCCCTTCACTTACCCCTTTATTGATATTCCTCATTTGACGGGTGCTCAAGACTACATTACATGGTACCACAGGGGATTTACAGCACGGAACTAAGCCATTTGTTTCATCCGCATAGCCCATCAGTACGGCCCTCTTCCACCCGTGTTTCACTCACTTCCTCTTGGAAGCACCTCTGCTCATCATTCCAAGTATCTATCAGTCTACATTCTAACCAAAGTGAAATGGATTTATTGACCATCTCTACACTACCGTTCCCAGTTCTGGTCCCTACTCTATCAAATCCCTTCATTTTAAAGACATCTCCAGGGACACAGATCAGCCTTTTTCCGAGAAGTGTGTTCAACCTTTGCTGATATGCCTAACCTGGAGCACTTCTACTGCCTCTTCTCCATTATAGCATGAAGAAAGGAACTAAGCTGGGTTCTCTACGCGTTGCCTAACAAGTTGAACACAAATTTTAATTCTATAGAAATACACAGTGATGCTTTTGTGTGTTATAATTATCAGTCATACAGCAGGTAATCTGGCCCTTCGGCTCACTGAATCGGTGCCAACCCAAAACCCGTTTACACTAATCCTACACTAATCCTATTTTACACACAGTAACACACATTCTATCACTCAGAATCAGATTTATTATCACTGATTTATATGACGTGAAATTTGTTGTTCTGCGGCAGCGGTACAGTGCAAAGACAAAAATTTACTATAAATTACAAAATAGTGCAAAAAGAAAGGAATAACGAGGTAGTGTTCATGAATTCATGGACCGTTCAGAAATTTAATGGCCGTGGGGAAGAAGCTGGTTCTGAGTCGTTGATGCCTAGATCCCAGGAGCAATTCACAGTGACTAATTGACCGACCAATTATGTCTTTGGGATGTGTGTGTGTGGGGGGGGGGGGGGATGTGTGGGGGGGGGGGGGTTGTGTGTGTGTGGGGGGGGGGGTGGGTAGGAAATGTGGGGGGATACGGGGGGGGATATGGGGGGTGGGGGAGGAGAACCCGGAGCGCCCGGGGAAACACGCGGTCAGAGGGAGAACGGGAGAACTCCACACAGACAGCTGCCGAGGACAGGATCGAACCCGGGCCACTGGTGCTGTGAGACAGCGGCTCTATTAGCTGCCGCGGATATTAACATTCAAATTCTTCCCAATTACTTTAACGTTCAGGGAACAGAGGCCAAGCGACCAGGCAAGTCGCCAGTGGCGTTTATTTAAACGGGGGGGAGGGGGGTGAAATAGAGGGGCCATACTCCTCATTATTAGAAGGGACTGCATTTTTCTGAAATTGGATCTGCGGGGAAGCGGCCACTGGTTCCGTACAGGGACCTCCTGACCAGAACAATTTGAACAGCATTGTATCTGGAGCTCGGTCCCCACAGAAGGGGAAGGAACGAGCCGCATACTCGTGAAGCTGCAGAGTGAACGAGTCACCTTCGACCGTCCCGCAGTGTTCCAGTCCCCGGTTACAGGCTACAGTGAAAAGTGTTTTTCACCGATTACCTAGACCAGAGGGAGCAAATGTGTGGGCTGGGCACATGCCGACGGTGGCACCTCGGAGAACCAAGGTTTTGCTGCGAGTTTTCCCACTAATTCCTTTTCTTAGAGATCTCCAATGACCATTACTGGCGGGTCTGGACCCTCACCGAGAATCAACATGCAACCTTTCGGAGCCACGGAGGTTCATGCACTGCATCCACAAGGTGCAGGTAGTTTTCCGGCCTCTGGGTCTCCAGAAATGAGCTCAGTGTGGAACAGGATGCCCGCGGGTCTCCCCTGGGAGTTCTTGCCGGTTTCACAGGAAAAGCGGCTCTAGAGCAACATTCATCCTCCCGAGCAACACACACAGGGGCCAAACGGGAAGACGCTATCAGGGAACAGGGGAGAGTTTAGCGGAACTCTGGCAGCTGCATTTTAACTTTACATTTCCTGAAAACAGGAATAACGTTGTTCGTGGCTCGAAAGAATTTTGCCTCGGATGGAAACAGGATGGGGAAGGCTCGGAGTCGGGGGAGGAATTCATTGAAAAGTAAGCGAGGGGACAAAGTACTTTGACAGAGGTGGATCACATTCCATGAGCCAAATACTTCAAATTAATCACGACACAAGATAAAGGAATAATTTCCCTTGGTTGCAACACTGGGGGGATTACAGCCGTCTCTTCCCCAGCCTGCTCTTATCCCTTCGTAGAAACCGAGACGCAGACTCGTTAAAGCTTCAAAGGTTTGAACCAATTGTTTGAAATCTAAACCAGCCCCTTCCATTTCACACCGCGCAAGGACTTCAAACACGGGACTTTAAACTCGTCGCTCGATTTTTATCGCCCTCCTCTGACTGGTTCCCGAGTTTAGTGCCCCCCTCACCCCACCCCACCCACACACACACAGTGTGCCACCTTGTAGCTGGGCACAGGTGTGCAGGCAGACGCTGGCTGCTGGTGCCCAACCCTGTCCCCCTCCCTGGGCATGGGCACACGGCAGGCATCTCTCCGGCGTGTCCAAGGCTCAGACTCTCTGACCTTGGGCAGCACCTAGACCATCCGCGGGCACCAGTTGTGCGCACCCGTCTCACCACCCCCATTCACATTTCCAGCCCATTCAACTGGAACAGCTCCGTGGTTGCAAACTGCCCAGCTCCTGACACAGGTACTGCGAAAATGCAGCAGTGCGGGAGAGAATCGGGAATTTCTAAATACTGGGCTAGAATAAATCCAGGTGATCGTAAATCCCGAAACATCCACTTCAGGTGCTGACCGCACTGGCGAATATTTCCAACAATTTCAATATTCGCATTTTGCACCATTCCCCTTCCCTTACAAAAATTATCCCTCCAAGTGAAGCCATTGCATACACCCCAAAGGGGAAAGGCCCCTTCTCTCCAGGATCTCGTCCCTTTAATTAAAGCGAAAACTAAAACTGAAGGGGAAGGGAACTGGGACTAATGGGAAACTTTGGATCAAACGGATACAATGGATCGAATGTGTGAGAAGATCAGGAGGGTTGAAGCAACCTTTCACAACAGGCCGGAGGGACTGAATCGCAGGTGTAAGAAGCCTTGACCCTCCACGGCAATCCGAAGAGAAACACACGGTCCAGCAGTTTCAGGGAGTGAGTCGCCTCTCCAGGTCGGTTAACCTTTGTGTTCCCCCTCCCAACCCACTCCCACTCCCCCCAGGATCAGAGAGCTGGCGGGCAGGGACTGAGATTCCGATTTTAAAAGGTGAACGCACTCCCTGTGCGCAGAACAGCAGAGAAACACGGGACGTGACCTAAAAGAAAAGCGAAGCCCCCCTCCCCTAAACTCGGGGCTCGATTGTGATTAGATGTCAATTAACAAAGAGGTTAAAACTGATTCTTACCCTCGTTGGTCTGGAGAGCGAGGCCGACCTGCGAGAGAAGGAGCAGGGCGGTGAGGTACAAGTGACGCGGCTCCATTGCAGAAACGCCGCAGCCGTGCGGGACCCGAGCAAAACCTCCGCCAAGAAGTTTGCGGCGAACTTTTGCCAAAGTTTCATTCATGCCCGGTGACGTCGGCGCCCCGTCCCTCCCACCGAACCCGGAGACATCCAATCAGAGCACGGCCCACATTCCAGGGCTGGGTGTCAGTGACCGGGGGCGGGGCTCTGGCTCCCGGCCCGGCGCTGGGAGGAGGCAGCGTTGCTTGAGAACGGAGCTGTTCCCATACACTGCAGTGTGACTTGCCCTGTCATTACTGGCGGGAGAACAGGCTCGGGCAGATCCATTTAAAAGCCCCGGAGCAGAATTTAATTCAAGGTTTGAAAGACTGGAATTAACCCCAAGACAAATCGCCCACTCGTCCCAAGTCTCCATCGGTCCGGAGCAAATTTGGCTTGTCCTTGTATCGAATTATTGCACCATGATAATTCTTATTGTCAGGCCATCGACATCCCGATTGATGTTCGTTCTGCCTACATTCAAAGGGCAGCTCGACAAGTCCTGAAAAATATAAAAAATAACTAAAGTGCAGGAAATCTGAAATAAAAAAACAACAAATGCTGTGAACAAACCAGGCAGGGGTTGAACAAAGAAACAGCTAAAGCTTCAGGCCCGGGACCCTTTACCAGGGACAGTACCCCGGTGAACTGTGCTTTGAAACAACGTGGCTGACTCAAAACCTCGGTCGACACGATGGGCTTTAACCTGTTGTTTTGAAGCACATTTATTACAAATTTGGTGTGTGGGAGTGCACGGAACCTAAAGTGCCAGGCGCAAGCAATATACAGGCAATATAGACCCTGTCCTCTATGGAAAGACGAGTATCGGGGCTATCTTCTGATGACTTCCGTCCATGGGCTGCACATCACCCGGGTGATCTCAGCCGTGAGCTGCTGCCTCCGGTATGACATCTGGTTTACTTGCCCCTCCTGAGCTCAGGGATAGCGGGGCCAGTTTTACCGCCTCTCCGCTGGCCTGCTTGTGATTGAGCAGCGAGTTAATCGGTCTGATCATTGCAATGCACCACAGACTGTTGTTTCCCTTGTCAAAATATTTGAAGGACCTCAAAACTTAGGAAACGATGAGATGGTCTATGACCCCACGATCTACCTTGTTGTGACCTTGCACCTTATTCCACTGCACTTTCTCTGTAGCTGTGACACTTTACTCTGTACTGTTATTGTTTTTACTTGTACTACATCAATGCACTCTGTACTAACCCAATGTAACTGCACTGTGTAATGAATTGACCTGCACGATCGGTACGCAAGACAAGATTTTCACTGTACCTCGGTACAAGTGACAATAATAAACCAATACCAAAACTATTTTCTTGAAGAGAAGCCTTCTCCCCCCACCCCCCCAGACCCCAGCCACCACTGATTCCCCACCAGGACAGGATGAGGACTTCCACTGTGCCTGTGTTAGCAGCGACTCTCTGCCAATAAAACAGCCGGGCCCGGATATTTCACAGAAGGTTTATCTACTGATCAAACACAGAAGGTGAGTTTCATCAAGGACCAATAATCAAGGGAAAGGAACTGAAAGGGTGATTTCTGACCTCGTGAATGTTGGTGAGTCACATCACACGTTGTGTCTGGGCCGCGTGGAAAAGAAATGAAGGCATTTATTACTTCAGGTGCTGATGGATCTGCAACCCATTCACTGCAATGCACCAAGTTTTTGCTGACAATTCCTTTCTCTTCCCCCGGGTTTACCTCCGGAGGAGACCCTGGCAACTCACATTTAGAATGGCGTCAGGCGCAGTCTTTGTCAGGCCTCCGCTCTCCTGGATTCTGCTGCCAGTCACCGGCACAGAAAGTGGATGTAACGATTCTTATCTCAAGGCATCAACTCATCTGAGACCAAAGCCTAGCAGCGGGAACGAATCCCCTGGCTCCCTGTGACACAACATACTTAGCTTCAACAATCTCTCTCTGTTTACCCATATTATCAGTCTAATTGAATCTACTGCCCCTTCCCTAATGGATTGTCTTCCTCATTGCTCTCATGTTAAATGGCTGATGGAAGCAATTGTCCGTGAAAGTGAAAATGGAGAATGTCACCACCATGAACATGGAAAGTGAGATCAATCAAAGTCCTACATGCTGGACCTGGCAACACCCATCCGTCCTCAACCCAACCCCATCAGCCCAAGCACAGGGTGATATTTCTGAATCACTTCTATTATACCTCTTATCATCAAAGGATTTAGGGTTAGTGTAGGAAAGTGGCGTTGGAGTGAAAGATCTTGTTGAATGGCAGAGCGGGAAGGAGGGTCCATATATTCCTACGTACCAACTCTGGGCCTTCTTGCTCCCAAATCTCAGATCACTCTTCTGGATGAATCTTAATTTCTTATGCTTTTCAAAGTGTCTTCACTGGTCTTCATATCTAGGTAGATTGTCAACAATGAGTTCAGGTGAACAATTTCCCAGTGAGTAATTTAATTATTCAAATTAATCCTTGTCTCTGTAGGACTGTAGCCCTGATAAATTATAACGCATCACAGAGACAAGCCTCATTTTTAAATTATAAATTATTAACAAAACTAATTAAAAGATGATATTATAATACACAATATATGTAAATGATGTTAAATCTGCATGCTATTCATAAGACCATAAGACATAGGAGCAAAATTAGGCCATTTGGCCCATCGAACCATTCGATCATGGTTGATTTACTTTTCCCTCTCAATCCCACTCTCCTGCCTTCTCCCCATATTCCTGTTCCCTTAACTCTTGCTTCCTGATGTCACGCTTTTGCCTCACTCTTCAGCCAACATTTATTATCATACTCATGTCTAGAAATATGAGTATGTAAATTTGCTATGTTATCATTATATCCTCCAGCCACACATTAGCATACGGTGATTCTTACAACTCCTAGGTCTGAATTCCAGAGAAATATTTCAATTTTAGCAGATTATGTTATATAACTGAAAATAATACCATAGAACCATAGAACAATACAGCACAATACAGGCCCTTCAGCCCACCATGTTGTGCTGACCTCTAAACCTCGCCTAAGACTATCTAACCCCTTCTTCCCACATATCCCCCTATCTTAAATTCCTCCATATGCTTATCTAACATATACCACAACAATACCATAAATTCCAAAGTATTATACAAAAATAATGACGAAATAGTTGACTTTAGAGTGGGTTTCAATTATGTCCTGTTTTTCCAATCTGTCTCTCCACTTCATCTAAAGATTGCATTTGACCTCTTATTTGCAAGTTTTACATCTCTCTCAGAGCACCCAACCTCCTAAACCTCCATGTGTAATTTTGTTAATCTGGATAACCAGTAATTTGCCACAGATAATTCATAGATCAGTCTTTTTGATGATTATTTTTTCTTCACTGGAATTATCCTACCCATTCAATTATCCATTGAATCAGTCCCATTTTGAGTGGTAATAGATAAGGCACTATATAAGCTGCAGAATGAACTGTGGTTGAATTGTGGGTGAAACAGACAAAATTGTGGAAAAGTAATATCGGTTTTTGATTAGTAGCAGTAATTTTTGTTTTTGGAGAGAAAAATCAGCTGAAGCTACTTTAACGCTTCTTATACTATGTGAAACATTTTACAGCTGCTTGTGGTTCCTGCTGAGAACTGGCTGCTCTCCCTCCTCAGTCAGCAGACATTGCTCTTCAGTGAGGACCAGGGAGTGAGTGGGACGGCTCTCAGCACTGATGGCATGGAGCTTGGGGCTGTTTCACTTCTTCCAACATCCAGGCCAGGGTGAGGTGTGGCTCCAACATGGTCAGATCCAGCCCTGGGAGCAGGTCCCAGTTGCCTGTTGATTGACCCTCACTGACGGGATAGGCTAACTCTCTGAAACCCCTTTTCCGGCCACTGAGCTTGGCCTGTATCCACGATTCTTACATCCTCCTCACTCCCCAATTCCTAATCCATTAAAACCACCGCTTCTCTGACCTACACACACCACTTACCCTCTTAAACCAACCGCACAACCCTCTGCAGTCCATCACCCAGTTGCCAACCTCTGCTTAACCCACCACTTACTCATCCTGAAGCTCCCATCCAAAACTGACCTTTAACCCACCATCCCGACTTCACTTTCCTTGTGGTCCCAGTTTAACATTTCCTTGATTTTTAAATTCCCGGTATTATTTTCATATCCTTCAATGGTTTCAGCCCCTCCACACCTCTGTAACCTCCACCATCCTAAGGACCATCTGACGCTGCCTGATCGCTGAGTTCCTCCAGCAGTTTGCATTTCGCTCCAGATTCTGCATCCGCAGTCCCTCGTGTTCCTGAGATACCTGTGATCCTGGCATCTTGAGGTTAATTGCTTCTCTTTTGGTGTTTGTGGCTTCAGCTGCCAAAAGCCTAAACCCTGGATTTCTTCTGCTAAATCTCTTCTGCCATAAGTATGCTCCTTAAAATCTGCTTCCTTGTCCAAGCTTTCTGTCATTCACACTGATATCTCCCTTTATGCCCCTGGATAAAGTACCTGTGAAGTGTCATGGGATATCTTGCTACTTTCTATATAAATAGAACTTGTTGTTGACCTGGAAATCCAAATGAGCTTCTTGGCAAACTCTGCCATGGTTGGCGGAACCAAGTATTCACTGGAAAGGGTCATACCAGCAGCTTTTCTTGTGCACTGACAGTGTTATACAATAGCTACAAAACTCCTCCTGTCAGCACACACACTGGTATATACTATATGTGCAACAATGTCTTCTTTGGCCCAGCTACACAGGATCCAAACTCACATATAATAAAAAGCCTCTTGGCTGAGGTACAGGAGTATGTCTGCCTGTGTTGCTGACAGCAGGAAGCCCTGCTGGACTGGCATGAGTGCCAATTATCAGGCTTGTAAAGTGTAAGAATTCCACAGACAAAGACAAGCAGAGATTGCAGCCAATATTCCCAAGTGCTTGATAATGACACAAAGGGAAGGCCCAAAATGTCACAAGGGACTCATTCCTCTCATTTTGTCTTCCCTTGGTGAGTATCAAGGATAATCGTACTGGAATAAATTGATACCATTTTTAACCATTGTTTCTTAAGTGGAACTCTGTTAGAGTGTCTATTGACAACTTATCTGCCAATATGTTGGATATGCGGCAATGCAATTATCTGTGCTCAAGTTCCAGTTTCAAGTTTATTGTCATGGACATGTTAGTATTCAATTCATTTCAAGAGGACGGGAATATAAAAGCAAGGATGTAATGCTGAGGCTTTATAAAGCGTTGGTCAGACCACATTTGGAGTATTGTGAGCAGTTTTGAGGCCTCTCATCTAAGGAAGGATGTGCTGGCATTGGTGAGGGTCCAGAGGAGGTTTAAGAGAATGATCCTGGGGATGAAACGGTTAATATATGAGGAGCATTTGATGGCTCTGGGCCTGTACTCGCTGGAGTTTAGAAGGATGGGGGGGGGGGCGATCTCATTGAAACCTACCAAATATTGAAAAGCCTCGATAGAGTGGACGTGGAGAGGATGTTTCCAGTAGTGGGAGAGTCTTGGACCAGAGGGCACAGCCTCAGAATAGAAGTATGTCCCTTTAGAACAGAGGTGAGGAGGAATTTCTTTAGCCAGAGGGTGGTGAATCTGTCGAATTCATTGCCACAGACGTCAGTGGAGGCCAAGTCATTGGGTATATTTAAAGAGGACATTGATAGGTTCTTAATTAGTAAGGGCGTCAAAGGTTACAGGGAGAAGGCAGGAGAATGGAGTTGAGAGGGAAAAATAAATCAGCCATGATCGAATGGTGGAGCAGACTCGAAGGGCCGAATGGCCTAATTTTGCTCCTATGTTTTATGGTCTTATGGGCATACATGCCCAGGGTATAAATGCCATGAAAAGTAGCTTTTTGCAGCAGCAGCACAGTATGTTACAAACATGACAACATAAATTATATAAACTTAACATAAATTATGCATAACTCACACAACACAATAAACAAGAACAAACATAACATTAGTGCAAGTTGAGGGGAATATAGTTTGAGGGAGTGTTAGGGTTTTTTAGGCCGGTTCAAGAACCTGATGGCAGTGTGGAATAAGCTGTTGTTGAACCTTGAGGTGTGGGTCTTCAGGCTCTTGTACCTCCTGCCTGATGGCAACATCGAGAAGAAGGCATGGCCCAGATGGTGGGGGTCCTTAAAGATGGATGTCACTTTCCTGAGACATCGCCTCTTGTAGATTTCCGAGATGGTGGGAAGAGCTGTACCCATGATGGCACTGGCTGAGTCTGCCACTCTCTGAAGCCTCTTACGTTCCTGTACATTGGGGTTACCATACCATGCCATGATGCAATCAGTCAGAATGCTTTCCACTGCACATCTGTAGAAGTGCTCACATATTCTCACATTGAATAATTGATCAAACAGTTATCACCATCAATAAACAAACTGCTGGTCAGGTCTGGAGGGAAATGGACAGTCGACATTTCATGTCAAGACCTTTCAACTGGACCAAATGATGGGTCTCAACTCAAAATGTCAACTGTCAAGTAAGTTTGCTGCTGCAAGTAAGTTTTCCATTGTACTCGTGCATGCATGTACTTGTGCACATGACAATAAACTCAACTTTGACTTTGACTGACGTGAGTTTCCCCCGGATGCTTCAGTTTCCTTCCATAGCCCAGAGGTGTTCTGGTTGGAAGGTTAATTGGCCACTGTAAATTACCCTGGGGTAAGTGGATGGTAGAAGAATGAAAGGGGAGTTAGTGGCCCATGAGAGAGAATAAAAGGAAATAAGTAGAGGAGTGGGATTGATTGAATTGCTCTGAAAGCCAGCATGTCCTCTATGGGCCAAATGGCCTCCTTCTATGTTATAAGAATATAGCAATGTAGCCAGTAACAAATAAGAATGTAGTATGTTTGATTGACAGTCAAATTATCCAATCAAATAGACTCTGACGTGCAATAGTATTGTAATAATATCAAAAGTGGAAGTGCTGCTTCCTTCCTCCTAAAACTCTGCAATCCAAAAAGTGAGGTAAGTAAACCAAATCCTAATCAGCCCTATTGTCTATTTGGAACTTGTTCATCAAAAACAGGATTTATTCGATTGTCAGCCAACTGCTATCAATCCATCAGCATGTATCAATCAGTTGGCAGGTTTCTAATCACTAACAGACCGTCAGAGAAGTGTTGTGTCAAAAGATGCCTGAAGGAAGGGCTTTCTCTCCTTTTGGATAAGACTTTAAACCAAGTCCCTATCTCCGTTCCCAGGTGACATATATTTGTAACTCGTCCTGGGATTCCTAGTGTTCTGGCTGCTGGGGGAATTCACTTTGGCCACTTCAGGTTACGTCGTGGAAGCTTTTACATCCGACTGAAAGGCAGACTGAGTTCCCAATCTCAGAATGAGTTGACTGGGCAAATTTCCAAAGTGTTGAAATGTCAGTTTAGGAAGTATTATCTGCCCACACCTTCTTTACGGTTTCTGCAGAACAGATCAAAGAGATTAATCATTAACCACAAATAATGAATCAAGTTTTAATACTTACCTTTACTTCCTTATGTATCAGTGGATTCTTCGACTCTCAGTTCTCTGAAGTTTAACATTGTACTTGTAGTTTCATACACTTGTAATTTCATGCATTTCTAATGTTTGCCCTTCATCCCTCTCCTGGTGAAGAGGGAAAGAGGACAATTCCATGGGACTAAGTTCCTTTATGTTAAATCTCCTAACCAGCTTTCCTTCATGTGCAGGTTTAGGAGCTGAATGGTTGCCTCCAGACACCTGACAGCCCACGTCAGTCCTGTTCTCACACAATGTCGCCAAGTAGGTATTTTCCAGGAGGGAAAATAAGATTGTAATCAGACACAGAAACCCTGAACCTTCCCTGCAAGTCAAGGGGAGTTTCACCTGTTTCAACAGTCTTTCCTCCTCACTACCTGAGAGTAACTAGCTCAATCAAATCCTTCCTTCAGATCTGGGTTGCTCATTTCCCATCCACTGAGCAATCCACAAATAAAAGTGAAGAAGCTGAAAGTACTCAGCAGTATTTTCACTGCTGAAATACACTGGCAGCATTGGTGAAGAGAGGAGCAAAGTTAACATTTCAGATTCAGTGACTTCTCATCGGAACTGGAAAAGGTTGGAAATAAAACGAGCTTAAATCAGAATCAGATTTATTATCACTGACATATGTTGTGAAATTTGTTGTTTTGCAGCAGCAGTACAGTGCAAAGGTATAAAAATTACTATAAGTTACAAAAATAAATAAATAGTGCAAAGGAGGAATAACGAGGTAGTGTTCATGGGTTCATGGATCGTTTGGAAATCTGACAGCGGAGGGGAAGAAGCTGTTCCTGAAACATTGAGTGTGGGTCTTCAGGCTCCTGTACCTTCTCCCTGATGGTCCAGGAGAAACACTAGTTCCTAGCAATCTGGGAGATATGGGCCCACAGGAGGACTGATCTTTGTCAGGACTGGTTTACCAGAAGAGATTAAGGACTGATTGAGTCAGTGAATTACCATTCCCATCAATTGACTCAGATCCAGGTCATAAATCTCTGCTAACAACATCACGTATCAACCTTGCCCAAGGCCATCATAGGAGTGCAAAGAGAGTTGAAGCAGATTGATAAGTAACATTATCTGTATTCTTAGTCTGTATCAACACATAAAGAAAAGCTAGGTAATGCATTGCCAAGTTAACTTTCCAAAATACAGCGATCCAGCAAACCTTTATTGGACAACCAACAGTGGACAGAATGAGTAGCAAGACCAAACTACGTTGAGAACTTTTACACGTGGTAGGAATCTTCACTGGCCATTTTCTGCCTAGGTTCAGGGTTACTAATTGTATTTTGCAGGAACTAATCAACTCATTCATTTTTGATCCATCACATTCTAGCAGACTTTCACTTGTCTCCCTAGGCACAGGGAACATTTCCTTTATAATACAGTCAATGGTCCTAATATATCAGTCACTGTCCAAATGCACTGAGCATCTGAACAAGTTTCAGCTCTGGGCTGTCAGAGTTTGTTGGGTGCAACATTGAGGATGAGGTCATTTAGATTTTCACGGTCCGTAAAATTGAGATTCAAAACCGCAGAATTGACCACTTAATTGAGATAACTACAGTTTTATGAACGGCATTTATTTTTCATTTCATGTTATCAGATGTGGATGTTCTGTAATAAAACTGCATTTTGCAACTAAGAAGAACGGGGACTGTGAGAGGGAGTTCTGGTTCAGTGCTGGAAGGTTGATTGTATTTTACTTTAACAAATAAAAGGATTTTCAGTGACAGCTGAACCGTGCTGTTTAGTAACATTCCCAGTTTATCTGCCTCTTTAACAACAGGGGTAGAGTGCACACTGTCAGTTTATAAGAGGGGGATGGGGAGGAGAGGAACAGGAGGAGGTAAGGGGGAGATGACTGGGAAAGGCAGGGGAAGCTTGGTCTGATTATCTTGAGGAAAAACAGTGGCCCATCCCCTCTGAACAAGCAAGTTGAAGTTCACCAAACCCCCTTTTAAATACTTTTTGGAAGTTATATATTTTCATTTTTCTTCTGATTTTACTCTTCTCCTTTCACTGTTGGATAAACACCCCTAGGGTAAGGCTCCCCAGCTGGAACACGCTTCCAGTCTCCTGGTGAAGTGTCGTTCTGCTGGGCGGAGATTAATGCTGCCATCCCTCACCCTGGTGTCCAACATCATTCTGCCGCTCACAGACATTCAGCTTCAATCAGAGCGGGCAATTAGCAGGAGGGATCCTGGGTGATCCCACCCCTCCCTCCTGACGTCTGGGGTGCCGATCTCAATTACAGCTGAGGTAGTACATTTGCAATCGGATATCTGTGTGCACCATTAGAAAATATGTAAGAAAATGAGCTGGAGGGTGCGCCTGTGAAGACTAGTCTAATGCAAGTCCTGTATTTAAATCCCTTCTCAGCATTGGTATCGTAACCATGGTGATCACTGCAATGCAAATGCGACAAAATTGAGCAACTCTACACCCAGAACAATTCAGAGTTCACGTATAAACTGTCAACCCGATGGCATCTGCTGATAGTGCAGGCAGCAGCTCCTGTGTTGCAGGCAGGATAGAATTTAATGCTGAGAAGTAATATATTGAGTTTCTGACAAATTATAAAATTTTATAATGATAACACAAACCCTCTCGTCACATCATAAGGTAGAGTTCAGGACTCATACCTCCTCGACACCAGCAGGTGTCCAGTGACACTGAGTCCCTCTCAGTGACTCATTGCAGAAGAACAAGGACACAAGTGGCAATCGCACCAACCCTCAGATTATATCTGTATCACGGAACACATTTCACAGCTAAACCGGGGCATCATGTTATAAAACATTGGTTAGGCCATGAGACACAGCAGGTAGGGGAGGTGAGCGGGGGTGGAGTTGGAAGACTGTGGCAGGTGAATGATAATTCGAGGCAGACAAAGAGAGAGGGGACAAAGGGGAATAAAAGACAGATGGAGCAAGGTGGGACGAGGGGAGTGTGGGGATAGGAGACAGCTTCTGGAAGGAGATAAGCAGGATACACATGCGGAAAAGGGACAAAAATGGGGGGACTGGAGGAGGATCGGGGGGGGGGGGGAAGGGAGAGAAAAAAGAGGGGGCTTACCTAAAATTGGAAAAAATTATCCATGCCATTGGGTTGTAGACTACTCAGGCAGAATATAAGGTGATGTTCCTCCAGTTTGCGTCGGGCTTCATCCTGGCAGTAGCAGATGGACATGGCAGTGTGGGAATGGGAGGGGGAGTCGAAATGATCTGCAGCTGGGAGTTCGGGATGGTCATTGTGGACTGCAAACTGTAAATAAGGTTATCTGGTCAAAGGGTGAATGGGAACAATTGGAGAGTGAGAACAGAGACAAAAGAACCAAGCCACAAGAATGTGTGAGTTGCCCAAATGCAGAGCAGGAGGACCTGCCCAGCAGGTCAGGCTGGGCTTGTCCTCCACTCCCAGGGAGAGAAAAAGGAAGGGAAAAAGGGAAAAAACTTGCTGAGCCAATATCACGGATGGATGACTGATACAGACGGAGAAGTCAAGGGAACTGAAGTGGTAGAATTCAAGATTGAGTCCAGAGGTTGCAATGTGCCCAGAAGGAAGACGAGATGCTGTTCCTCAAGCTCATGTTGGGTCTCTCTGTGACAATAGAGGAGGCCACATATCTATAGGAGTGGGATGAGGAATGGGATGCCCAGGGTCACCCCTGCAGAATGAACACAGGTGTTCCAAAAAGCGATCACCCAACCTGTGTTTGGTCTGTCTAGGACTATTCAACCAATTTCATGTTGTTTGCCTTGTAGTTACTATACCAGTGCCGGGGCTGGATTTATTTACAGGACTCACATGAACAGAAGCTAATGAGGAGGACAGGAAGCAGCACCAATGCAGTCATGGATGCAGTGGGAGACTTGGGGGGGTGGGGGGGTGGATGTGTATCAGAGTAGGTTTGGAACAAGTACTGTTCCATATAACAACTTTTTTGATTCATCCCACATTCTAGGTGTGGCCATAGGCCCTATTTATGTCTGTCATTTTGTTGGCTATGTGGAACAGTCTTTGTTCCAAACCTACTCCGGCACCATTCGTCAACTCTTTCTCCACTGGACTGATGACTTCACTGGAGCTGCCTCCTGTACTTGTGCAGAACTCGTTGCTTTTATCACCCTCGCTACTAACTTCCACCCTGCCCTCAAATTCACTTGGACCATTTCTGACTCTTTTACTTTTCTGGATCTCTCTGTCTCCATCTCAGGAGAAAGACCAGCCACTGACGTCTGCTATAAACATACAGACTCTCACAGCTACCTTGACCACTGCTCCTCCCACCCTGCATCCTGTAAGGACCCCATCCCTTTCTCTCAGTCTCTGCAGCATCTGATCTCACGATGAGGCTTTCCGCTCTATGTTCTGAAAACGTGGCCCCCCCCCCGCCATGGTTGAAGGAGCCGTCACACACATTTCCTCCATTTCCTGCACGTCTATTCTCACCCCTCTCAGTAACAGAGTCTATCCCGTTGTTCAGAACCAAAGCCACAAATAGTCTTTGAAAACTCACCCACCTGCTCAACTGAATCACTGGGGTCCCTCAAAGTGAAGTGGATCTGGGCAGCACTATTTTTGCTTATTGATTATTTTCCAGTACGTGGTGAAGTTGGCATTTATTGTATGTTCCTAAGTGCCATTGAGAAGGTGGTGGTGAACCACCTTCTTGAACACTGCAGTCCTGCTGAAGGTCCTCCCATGGTACTGATGGGGAGTGTTTAGACCCAGTGAAGACGAAGGACCAATGAAATATTTCCAGTAAAGATGTTGTGTGTCTTAGAGGGGAACCTGCAGGTGGTGGTGTTCTGGGGGGCCTGCTGTCCTTGCCCTTCCCGCTGGTAAAGGTTACAGGTTAATGAAGTGATAGAGCACTTAGACAAGTAACTGCAGTGCGTTTTGTTGGTGGCACACACTGCAGCTACTAGCATCAGGAAATAAAAGTTTAAGGAGGTGAATAGGACACTAATCAAATGGATTGCTTTGTCCTGGATGGTGTGGAACCCACTGGATGTTGTTGGAGCCGGAAAGTGGAGAGTCTTCCATCATACTCCTGCCTCATGCCTTATAAGGCTTTGGGTGTCAGGAGATGAGTCACTCGCCACGGGATACCCAGCATCTTGGAGATACAGTGCTTGTCTGGCGTCCGCTCCTCCTCCACTCATCCTGTGCTATGCTGTGTTCCTCAGCTGTGGGGAGATACAACAATGAGTCACATTGAAATTAAGCCACTTTGACTGATCCCAGGGCCAGTCCCCCTGGCCAAGACTTCAGAAAGACTTCCACACGTCACTTGTTATCAAAGCAAATGACAGCAGCTACGCCAGGGTACCCATTCTACTACAGTTAAAACCACAGCAACATTGTTCCAATTACACCTTCAGCTATCTCGTGATACAAGGATGTTAGATGCCAGGGATCCTGGAGTCATTGATTGACACAAAGTGTTCTTAAGATGTGGCCTTCTACTCTGGAACTCCTGAAATGTCCTCCCTCTTCCCCTCTGCCATTGTCAGTGTTGCCCTCATTCGCATTTCTTCCATTTCCTGCCTGTCTGCTCTCACCCCTGTCCCTCAAACAGAACAGAGATAGGCTTCCCTTGGTCCTCACGTTTCACCCCACCAGCCTCTGCATCCAACACATCATCTTCTGCCATTTCTGCCAGCTCCAAGATCCCACCACCAGTTGCGTCTTCCCTTCCCCTCCCCCCTTTCCACAGGGATCGTCTCTTCATGACTCCCACCCCATCCTCTGGCCCTTTTGCCAGCAACCAGAGGAGGTGCAACACCTGTCCCTTCACCTCCTCCCTCACCTCCATCCAGGGACCTAAGCACCCCTTAAAGGTGAGACAGAGGTTCACCTGCACCTCTTCCAACCTGGTTTACTCACAATGTGGATCTTCTACATTGGTGAAGCCAAGTGTAGACTAGGCCTTCTCTTTTGCTACGGAGAGGCCAAATGGAAGTTGGAAGAACAACATCTCATATTCCACTTGGGCAGCTTACCACCCATTGGTATGAACGTTGACATTTTCTCCTCCAGCACAAACTCACCTGTCACCCGATTTGGAGTCAACCTTGCAAAGTTCTTCTCACAGACATCAGGGCACTGGTATCTACCTGCACTCACAGAACCATACTCTGTGATTAATGTGCCAACCGCCACCATCACAATCATAGTGTACATCCTCTCCCTGGGGCAGGACAGACACAACAGATGGGAGGGTGTAGACCTGGGAGTCCTCAATCTTGATTCCAGGCCCCAGGAAGTCTCAAGCCACAAAGACAAACATGGGCAGGGAGACATATTCCTGATTGCCATGTCTAGAAGAGGCACTGCAAGTAACAAGGACACTGAATGTACTCTAGCTGGAAGGCATCAATGTCCATCTGCAAGAATGGCTTGGTAGAACTAAGATGGCCACTTTCTCAATGACATGGTTGTCAGACTGGGTTCAGGGCAGATAGTAATCTCAACAACATGAAGGGTAAACTTACTTGACCTGCTTCTCAACAAGCTAGTTGTGTGCAATCTCACAACCAACAGACCAGATCAAACTCCTGGAGTCCTGACATAGCTAGTCATGAATGGTGGTGGACAATTAACAGCTAACAGGAAGAAAAGACTCCAAGAACATCCTCAACAATGAACAATGAGGTTGAAGGATCCGCAATCATGTTCAGCCAGAGGCGCAGAGTGGGTGATTCATCTCAGCTTCCTCTGAGATCCTCACCATCGCAGAAGTCAGACCAGCCACCTCTGTTCACTCCACATTATATCAGGAAATGACTAAGAGCACTGGATATAGCAAAGGCAAAGAAGCCAGCTAATATTGAGCCAATGTACTGAAGACCTCTGTTCTAGAATTAGCTGCACCTCCAATCAAGCTGTTCCAGTACGGTTCTAACACCGGCAGTTATCCAACAATGTATAATTTTTATTTTCTAAGAATATACTTCATTCATAATACGTCCAGAAGTGCAGTTAGGACATGTTATTCTCTTCATTCACTGAACCAAGCAATTCAATACACTCACTTACTATATCAACATCACTAATGTTTCATCCTTAAACATTGTATCAGTAAAACGTTCTGGTTTCCTGCCACATTCCAAAGACGTACGGGTTAGGAAGTTGTGGGCGTGCTATGTTGGTGCCGGAAGTGTGGTCACACTTGCGGGCTGCCCTCAGAACACTCTACGTAAAAGATGCATCTCACTGTGTGTTTCAATGTACATGTGACTAATAAAGAGATCTTATCTTCTTAGGTTGTTACCCATGGCCCAGCTCCAGTATCCAGTGGTAGCAAGATCCACAGAGTCTTTGCAGTGGCTGCATCGAGCTTCAGTGTGTCCCTCAGCATGCACTCCTGCACTCTGGAATGTTCAGTCGGCAACATCCGGTTGCTGATGTCTCCTTGCACTGGAAGACAAGTGCGGCCACGAGAACAGGGCAGAGACTAGATATCCAGCAGCAGCCAATCTCATTCCCCAAACACTTAAAGCTGTTCCATTATTGACAGGACATCAGAGGTGCTCCACTGACCTGGGTGAGTGCAGTTCCAACAACCCTCAAGCTTGACACTGCCCTAAACATTCATTCCCTCTACCACTGGTACATGCTAACTGTAGTGTATGCCATTTATACCATTAACCGCAGTAACTCCTTTAGAGTACTCCGATAGCACCTCCCAAATACATCATCTCTACCACCAAGGAGAAAAGGGGCTTCAGGAGCGTGAGAATACGCCACCAGAGGGTCACTCTCCAAATTGCAGACTATCTTGACTTGGAAATATATCACCATTCAGCTATTATCGCTGGGTCTAAATGTTGGAATTCCTAACTCAACAGCACTAAGGAAACACCTTCACTAGAAGTACTGCAGCAGTTCACCACCGGCTTCTCAAGGACAATTGGGGATGAGCAACAAATCACTGCCAGATCCCAAAAAGTGAATAAGTAAACCCCCAACACCTACATTCAGCTTCTGTCCCAAATGGCAGATTGTTCACTCTGCAGGACCCCTATAGGTTCTGTAGCAGCAGGGACCAATAACCAAAGTGGTCACAGGCTCACCATGCAGTGACTTATATCAGTGTACTAGAACTTCCAAACACTGCTTTTTGTGCATATTAGTTCATTAGCTACAGAAATATTGTTTGAGGAATCAAAGACTGTTTGACTGGGTGGTAGGTAGGGGGCCCATTTGATGTTAAATGTCCAGGAAAATGGTCAGCCCATTGTCGACCCCATACCCAGCACAATGCTAAGCACAAGGTCCTGCAAAGCATGTTCCACCCCTCTAACACTAAAGCTGCAGCCAGAAATGGTGAGTTGCAATGAATTTAAGAATGCAGGTATTTGACATTCTTTCCAATGTAAGCATAATATGATAGATTTCCGGCAGGGAATAGCCTGAAGGCAACATTTCAATTCTTGTGTTGGCGAGAATAAAGTACAAGAATTAGTTGTCTAAGGAACCATTGTAGAAACAACTACAACAGGAGCCTCATTTACACCTTTGCAAGTGTTCTTCATTTAGTAATTGTAGCTGTTCACACTAGTCAGCGCTGTTACTTGAATGTACTATTGGCGTCAGTTGGAAGAATCGTGAGTAGAAGAAAATTAAGTTGCATCAAAGTCTGTTAAACCAACGGCTGTTAAGGAAATGTTTCTGACTGAAACATAATTAGACGGAATTACACACAATTCATTGTGGAGTACCAGGCCATTCAGCCTAAATGGTCCACGTTGGTGTCTATGGTCAATATGAGCCTCCTCCATCCTTTCTTCATGTCACCCTATCACTACCTCCTGAATTTCGTATCGAGAGAAACACTTGTATTTCCACGGCACCTTTTATCACATTGGATGATTCCAAAACAATTTAAAGCCACTCAAGTACTTTTGAAGTGTAGAAAACACAACAGACAATCTCCCACAATCAGTAATGTGAAAATACCCAGATAATGAGAAATATATATTGGCCTGGACACTGGGCATTATCTCCATTGCTCTTCTTCAAAGCGTCTATTACATCCACCTGAGCAGACAGTCTGTTTAACATTAATTTGAAAAGTAGCACATCTGACAGAGCAGCATTCCTCAATACCGCATTTAGGGGTCATCTTAGAAGTTGATGCTCAATGAACATAGTACAGCACAGGAACAGGCCATTCAGTCCACGATGTCTGTGCTGAACACAATGCCAAATTAAAGTAAATCTCTTCTGCCTGTATATGATCCATATCCATCACCAAACTCCAAGACCTGGGACTCAACACCTCCCTCTGCAACTGGATCCTTGAATTTCTGACCAACAGACCGCAATCAGTGAGGATAGGCAGCAATGCCTCCGACACAACTATTCTCAACACTGGTGCCCCACAAGGCTGCGTCCTCAGCCCTCTACTCTACTCCCTATATACTCATGACTTGCGTGGCCAGATTCTGCTCTAACTCCATCTACAAGTTTGCAGATGATACCACCATAGTAGGCCGTATCTCAAATAATGATGAGTCAGCGTACAGGAAGGAGATAGAGAGCTTAGTGACATGGTGTCATGACAACAACTTTCCCTCAATGTCAGCAAAACAAAAGAGCTGGTCGTTGACTTCAGGAAAGGGGATAGCGTACATCCACCTGTCTACATTGACGGTGCGCAGGCCGAGAGGGTTGAGAGCTTCAGTTTCCTAGGAGTGAACATTACCAATAGCCTGTCCTGGTCCAACCACGTAGATGCCACAGCCAAGAAAGCTCACCAACACCTCTACTTCCTCAGGAGGCTAAAGAAATTTGGTATGTCCCCCTTGACACTCACCAACTTCTATCAATGCACCATAGAAAGCATCCTATCTAGATGCATCACGGCTTGGTATGGCAACTGCTCTGCTCAGGACCACAAGAAACTGCAGAGAGTTGTGGACACAGCCCAGCGCATCACAAAAATCAGCCTCCCCTCCATGGACTCTGTCTATACCTCTCGCCACCTTGGTGAAGCAGCCAACACAATCAAAGACCCCACTCACCTGGGTCATTCTCTCTTCTCCCCTCTCCCATCAGGCAAAAGATACAGGAGCCTGAGGGCACATACCACCAGGCTCAAGGACAGCTTCTATCCCACGGTGATAGGGCTATTGAATGGTTCCCTTATACGATGAGATGGACTCTTGACCTCACAATCTACCTTGTTTGACCCTGCACCTTATTGTCTACCTGCAATGCACCTCCCTGTAGCTGTGACACTTTACTCTGTATTCTGTTATTGTTTTTACCCTGTACTACCCCAATGCACTCTGTACTACCTCAATGCACTGTGTAATGAATTAATCTGTACGAATGGTATGCAAGACAAGTTTTTCACTGTACCTCGGTACAAGTGACAATAATAAACCAATACCTATACCAATACTGTATCCCTCCATTCCCTGCATATTCACGCATCTATTAAAAGCCTTTTAAATGCACTTTGTGTCTGCATCCACCACCAACCCTGGCAGCCTGTTTCAGGCACCCACCACTCTCTGTGTGAAAAACTTGCCCTGCACATTTCATTTAAACTTCTCCCTCTCACCTTAAATGCATGTCCTCTAGCACTTGACACTTCTACCCTTGGAAAAAGATTTTGACTCTCTACACTATCTCGGCCTAGCCTGTCTAACAAGACTCGATCCCAGAAGCAAGAGTGCTACAAACTGAGCCAAGACTGACTAATGGAACTCCGTCAGCATGGCCCGTCATGTTATCCACTGCCTTTTCCTCTCCAGGTAAAGCCTATCTCAGCCAATCTGCCATCTAAGCCAGAGTCTTTTTAGCTTCCGAGATCAGACAACACCTGGTGCTTCCAGACAAGTACCTTTAGGTTCAACAAACAATCTGCTGCAAGAACTCAGCAAATCGAGTAGATACTGTGATAAAAAGAAAACTGCATTTAAAAGATCTGTTAGACCAATTTATTAATCCTTGAGTTTATTAGTCCTTACGTTATGCAGTTATTACTTGATAGAACTAGATAAGAAAGCACTAATATGGTCTCTCATTAACTGCTTTTATTTTAATTAATCTGGCTGAAAGTGACTCACACCACATGTCAGGATGTTAGTTCATGCCAAGTTTGGAAGGTGAGTTTGACACTCGGTCATTGGTGAAACTTCACAACTGATAGGACTCGGCATTCTTCAGGAAGGGAGCGGATTAGTTTGGAGGGAGTGGAACCATGCTGTGCTGATTGTACAACTTTCTCAAAATATGACTCAAGGTAATAATAAGGAAATGACCCCAGCTTACAGGATGCCAGTTTAAACTGAGAGCAATTGGGGTGCCCATTGCTACTTTGCATTCTGAACTTCTCAGCTATTCACCAAAAGTCACAATCAGTCCCTAGGACCACTGTGGTATCATGGTAACTCTCAGGCAGGGTGACCTGGGATGATCATCTCCTCTCCAGGCAAAGCCTATCTCAGCACATGGTGCTTCCAGACAACTACCTTTAGGTTCGACAAACAATCTGCTGCAAGAACTCAGCAGGTCGAGCAGCATCCGTGGTGAAAAGGAATTGTCAATGTTTTGGGTCGAAACCCTGCATCAGGACTGAGAGTGGAGAAGTGAGGTGGCCACTATAAAGGGAATGGGGAGTGGTGAGAAAGGATTCCGAGGCGACTGGTAGACTGTGGAGGTGTGGGGGGGGCATGGAAGGGGTGTGTGAAGATAGGAGACGGCCGCCGGAGGGAGATAGGCAGGAACACAAAGAGCTCCCAGTGCTGGACTCAAGTAAAGGAGGTGAGAATGGGAACCATCAGGGGAGAGGTGTATGGCAGAGAGGGGGGTGGGGGGGTAATGGAGGATCTGTGTGTGTAGTGGGTGGATGGAACCAGGAGGGGGAGGGGAACAAAGATGGGTGAAGGGGGGGCTGGAGGGTATGTGGGAAAGGGGACAAAAATGGGAGGAGTGGAGGAGGATCAGAAGGAGACGGGAGTAACTCCCTCCATCTTGTTCCAACCGTCTTTATTTCCTTTTCCCTCTCTCCCTTTGTCTGCCTCCATCTATCACTCACTTGCCACTGTCTCCCAACTCCACCCCTCCCCTACCTGGCACTACCAGCCTGCCATCTCAAACCCCCCCCTCTCCCCCAAGAGTCCGCCAGTCACCTCAGAATCCTTTCTCGCCACTCCCCTTCCCCTCTTTATGCCGGCCGCCTCTCCTCTCCATTCCTGATGTAGGGTTTTGACCTGAAACGTCGATAATTCCTTTCCCTCCACAGATGCTGCTCGACCCACTGAGTTCCTCCAGCAGATTGTTTGTTGCTCCAGGTTCCAGTATTTGCAGTCTCTCGTGTCCACCTTTGGGTTCACCCAATCTTATGAAATATAAAAAAATACTTCCAATTATAATGCATGTCCATTGTATGAAAATCTCTTGTTTGCCATGTGCAGGCCTGATCCTTGCAAGCTTGCAAGAAAGGAAATGACTGGATTAGATTTTGAGTTTAATTGATTCTTTGAAATGCTGTACATTTCAGCTATTAGCTTCATTACAGGGTGGGGCAGATAATTTGAAACACTGCCCCTTTAAACTGTTTACTAAATGCTTCCTTTCCCTGTGGCCAAGTAAATGGTGTTTCTAAACAGGGATGAGAAATCTCCCACAAAAAGGCATTAGACCAAAGCAGGACTTTCCATGAAACAATTCTGCCGCTGGGAGTAAACTCACACATAATTGGATGAGATTCAGAACAGGGAACTGGGATCAGTTGAAAAATGTGTTTCCATTATGACTTCAACCTCGGTTAGCCTAGAATGGGTATTATAGGTGACGTTGGCACTGGGAATTTTTTTAAATCTCCAATTTGATTGAGACTGTTGTTGGGAAATTAATTTACTGTGTGGATTATTTATATTCCCAGACAGTGAGTCTAGGTACCTGGTTAACTGGGAACTCACAGACAGTGTGACAAGATCCATTGCTCCCAACTCATGAGTAAGAGATGGGGGAAAAAGTATCAGCAAGATTCTCAGTTTTGAACTTGTGCCTGCTATACACACTATCGGGTGCAAGATCAATCTCAATAGTTTTGCCTTTCTGTGGAAAAATAAATCAGTACGCTCTGTATGACACAATGGAAGGCCTATTAAACTGGACACTGGATTCTACAGTAAATCTCAGCAGTTTAAGCGAGAAATATCTAAAGACCAGACAGGTTTTCAGACATTTCAAGTGCACAGACATGGGTGGGAGTTGGGAGGCAGCTATAACATGATGAGGTGCAGTATTCCTCATGAATTGGACTTTTTCACAAACATACCCTGTGTGCCTGGAATGTTTGACAATGCTTTTCACCCATTGCTGATGAAGGGAGCCCTGCTCTCACAGAAGTGTGAATGGGCACAAAGAGCAAACATACAGAGTGCAGTGTTAACCGAGCGCTAACAGAGAACGTTGGTCAGCATGTGAATAGCTGAGGAAATGGATTTCAACCTGAAATTTAGGTTGGTATTTAGATTTTAAATTAGAAATTTGACTTATGCCATTAGCAACACTAAGTGAGGAGTCATTGGCTGCAGTTACCTCAGAATCAGGTAATATTCATGAGATACAGAAACTGGCCAATGAGAGCTGGTTTCCTTTATTTAATTAGCCTTGACACCTCTTATTCTCTGTTCTCTGCCCTGTTCGTACACCCCTAACTCACTTACCAAGTATGTATTTACTCTTTAAACCACCTTAATTAATGTTGCACATGACTTACTGTAAATGACCTCATATAAAGATATAGTCACTGGATAAATATTTAAGTGTCTGAGCTTTAATTTTAGGTCCCCTTGCTCAGGATTCTACTGATCGGAGGAAAGTCATTCTCTAATCACCCTTGGTACTCTGGAACACAACAGCCAGAACAGCTGAGGAACTAATAGTCTCAATAAACTATTTATAGCCTGCAAAATCATATATAGCAAACTTGGACCTTTGACTGAATTTGGTTACTTGACAGATATGCATTGTTTCTTACAGAGCTTTTCAGAGAATCGTGTTTCTAGGAGATAATAGTCAAATGCTTTCTGTGTGAATGGGCTTTTTTTATTTTCCAAATGATCCATACTTTGTTGAGATTCCAGATAAAGCTTGGAATCTCTGGTATGTGATTTCTGCACCCTCCCCACCCCATTCTCTGCACCATCTTTGTGGCCTTTCTGAGTAAGGTTCCTAATTATTACTGAATTATGGGCAAATTTGAGGTGTGCACTGACATGCTTTGGAACTGGATTAAGACTATGCAACCTGTTTTACGCGGAGCCCTAGGAATGGGAGAGAGAGACTAGCCTGTGTCGACACAGAGGTATGAATGTACTTGCATGATGGACTGCAACTCCCCAGTAATGCAAGGGTGGCAGTTTCCATAACAACTCATAACCAATTAAGACTATTTTTACTCCTTGTTCTGACAGTCACTGTCCCATTCACATTTACAGTAAATAAACCATCTGCTCAGCCAGGAGGGAGGCCATTCAAAGGTCAGAGCTCTCCACAGTCTCAACCAGAGACATATTATTATGGGAAAATATTGGCGGGGTTAGGGAGAGTGTAATTAGGGAAAACTCTTCATGTTTATTTAGTAGATTACAAAAATAGAAAAAGCACAATGAAGAAAAATGATTTGCAAGTAAACCAAACAGAAAACTGTACACCAGAAAAAGCATTAGGGTGCAGTGATGGCTAATATTCTGGTCAGACTTCAGAAGTTGGCTTAGGATTCAGACTGACACCCAAGGTTTAGAATAGCGTCCAAGAATGGGTCTATGTCTTTGAATTGCACCACTAGAAATTCATTACTACCCCATCGGGAACATTAAAAACCCAAGTACTCACCTGCCACCCCCAAATGCAAATTCCAATTGCTCATTAGGCCCAAGGTGAGGTGTATATTAGAACAGACTTTACATGGGTAATGGGATCAAAGGCCTTTTACTTGCCTGCTCCACCATGGCAAAGTCAGGGGAGGAAAACAGGACAGTAGCAGGTAGTGGGGAGTAGGGGAGTGGGACCCATTACAAAAATAGAAAAAGCACAATGAAGAAAAATGATTTGCAAGTAAACCAAACAGAAAACTGTACACCAGAAAGAGCATTAGGGTGCAGAAATGGCTAATATTCTGGTCAGACTGGGGGAGGATTGGGGCAGGGCGTTAAGATTTTCAGGGTTGGGACAGTACATCGGGTGGGGAGTTACAATGGGCTGGTGGTGAGGATCAGGCTCTTGAATGGATTGGGGATGGAGATCACAATGGGGGGTAGCTGAGAGGTGATCAGAATGAGCCCCTGAGGATGGTTCCCAACAACAGGCTGAGTGCTCGGGCAGATCCCCTTTAAGTTATACTGAAAACGGCCTCATCTTTCTGATCCTGCAGGAAAGGCTAAGGACACATCAGTGAAAATCAAGGAATAGTGTCCAGACATGCATTACATACTGTTGGACACCCCAGCCACGACAGTAGGTTCGTGCATCAGATGTACAGAGGACCCAAAGGGAAGATCACAGACCATTTGGACGGTGTTCAGCTTCATGATCAGTTTTTTGGAAATATTCTGTCACGGAGTACGCACTAGCATTGATCAAAGTTCCAAGCTGTCAAGTGCAGAACCTGCTGAGTCTTTAGAGTAATGCTGGAATTTAGAATGAGGCCGTAGCTTAGAATTAGCCCAGAGCTCATTATATAATCTAGAATTCAGAATCATGCCACAGTTATGAACAGAACCGAGTTCAGAATTGGCTCAAGGTTTAGAATAGGTGCACGGTTAAGAATGGAGCTGTCAGTTAAAGTGGTGTCACAATTTGGAACGATTCCTGTGATCAGAAAGGGTTCTGGGCTTCTGGTGTCTCACCTGACACTACCATTGGTATCAAGAATCTTTTTAATGACAATACTCTTCCTAAGTAACAGAGCTGCTACACAAATACAAGTTGTTGTTATTTAGCTACTATTCGGGGGAGTATGATCATTCACAAAGCTGTGAATGTTTGTGCTTTTTAAGTCAGATAATGTTCTCACTTTATATACTGTAAATACAGGCGAGATTACACTCGGTTTTTATTCAACCAATAAAGAGATAACTAACCTTTCATTAGATTGACACACCAGAGAAATACCTGAATGAACAGAGAGAGAGAAGGACTCAAAAACAGAGTTAGATGGCACTTGTGGACAGAGAGATGAAACGACACAATTCGTGGCACAGTGGGATGGATAGAAAGATAACAATCAGGACATTTCACTTCATGTGCATACAATGAACAAGATCCCAGTCATTGTTCGACCTTTGAACTTCCTGTTTGTGCTGTGAGAAACAACATTGCGGGGATGTGGAGCAGTCTCGCTCCATCAAACAAACACCCTGACCATAGAGAACAGCTGGCTCAGCGCATCGTAGGATTGTGCTGTGACCAATGAGAGCACAGGCCCTAGACTGGAATGTTCCAGTGAAACTGCCCCACACAGCTTAACACTTTCATCACCGAGGACAGAGCGAACCTCTCAGATTGAGAGTTTCTCTCTGGTCTAACTGAATTGGAAGAGCCACGTCAAATCGTAAATGGTGCACCAGTCTCATGAAAAATTCATAAAAATCTACAAACATCAGGACATAAGAGGGGCCATTCCACCCATCTACTCCATCCTGACACAGAGCTACTTTCACAATACCTGATGGTGCTGAGAATGACTCCATGGTATAACATCTCCATTGGTAATAACTTCTCCTCGCTGACAATTAACACAGGCGAACCTCAAGGATGCGTGCTTAGCCCACTGCTCTACTCTCTCTACACTCATGACTGTGGCGAAGCACTGCTCAAATGCCATCTATAAATTTGCCTATGACACCACTGTTGTTGGCAGCAAGGGACAAAATTGGTCCTCTTGATGATCAGCGTGGTCATCTATGCATGGAGCCGAGAGAGATGGGGGAGATCTTAAATGAATTTTTTGCATCTGTATTTACTCTGGAGACAGACACAGAGACTATAGAACTGAGGCAAAAAAGTAGTGAGGTCATGGACCGTATCTGGATGATGGAAGAGGAGGTGCTGGCTGTCTTGAGGTGAATTAAAGTGGATAAATCCCTAGGGCCTGACAAGGAGTCCCCTCGGATCATGTGGGAGGCTACTGCAGAAATTGCAGGGGCTCTGGCAGAGATATTTAAAATGTCCTTAGCCACGGGTGAGGTACTGGAGAACTGGAGGACAGCTAATGTTGTTCATTGTTCAAGAAAGGCTCTAAGAATAAGCCTGGAAATTATAGGCCGGTGAGCGTGATGTCAGTCATGGGTAAATTATTGGAAGACATTCTAAGGCACAATATAAATACTGTAAGTATTTGGATAGGCGGGGCCTGATTAATGATAATCATAGTCAACATGGCTTTGTGTGTGGCAGGTCATGTCTAACCAATCTTATAGAGTTTTTTGAGGAGGTTACCAAGAAGGTCGATGAGGGAAAGGCAGTGGACGTTGTCTACATGGACCTTGACAAAGTCTTGCATGGGAGGCTGGTCCAGAAGGTTGAGTCAATTGGCATTCAGGATGAGGTAGGCAATTGGATTCAACGTTGGCTTAGTGGGAGAGGCCAGAGAGTGGTAGTGGATGATTGTCTCTCTGACAGGAGGCCTGTGACTAGTGGTGTGTTGCAGGGATCAGTGCTGGGTCCGTTGTTGTTTATCATCTATATTAATGATTTAGATGATAATGTGGTAAACAGGGTCAGCAAATTTGCAGATGACTCCAAGATTGGGGGTGCAGTGGATAGCAAGGAAGGCTATCAAAGCTTGCAGCATGATCTTGACCAGCTAGATAAATGGCAGGTGGAATTTAATGCAGACAAGTGTGAGGTGTTGCACTTTGGGAGGACAAACCAGCGTAGGACTCACACACTGAGGTGTGCAGTAGAACAGAGGGACCTGGGAATACAGATCCATAGTTCCTTGATAGTGATGTCACAGGTAGATAGGGTCGTAAAGAGAGTTGTTGGCACTTTGGCTTCATAAATTAGGGCACTGAGTACAGGAGTTGGGGTGTTATGTTGAAGTATTACAAGACATTGGTGAGGCTGAATTTAGAGCATTGTGTGCAGTTCTGGTCACCGACCTACAGGAAAGATATCAATAAGCTTGAAAGAGTGCAGAGAAAACTTACAAGGATGTTGCTGGGACTTGAGGACCTGGGTTACAGGGAAAGATTGAATAGGTTAGGAGCTGTGAGGCAGCTTCACTACTTCCAGTACCACTGTGCCATCCATTAAGTGGGGGAATAGGACAGAGACTACTCTGGGAGCTGGCATAGACTGGATGGGCCAAATGGCCTCCTTTTATGTCATATGTGAAGCCCTGGAGACTGGCCTGGCTCCCAGAGGGGCATTCTCTAACCTACAGTTTGGGTTTCAGTAAGAGTTCAGGAGTTGGAACTCAGTGCCTGTCAGCAGCAAGTTCTGAAGGTACATTTGTACTTCTTACAGTCAAAAAGTAATTGGAATTCTTGAAATCTCCTGCTCGAAGGAATTTCAGGCCAGGGTCAATGGTTCTGATGGTTGTGGCGGACATTCAAGTTCTTCGGCAGGCAGAAACGCACAGGAAGATCATGTGGTGACAAGTCAGCAATTCCTTCCCAGCCCTGCACTATCAGTACTGGATCAACTGATCTTCAACTCATTGTCCTTTGCAGGAGACTTTGTACAAAAGGTTGCCCTTGTTTGCAGAAAGAATAACAATCGCTGCACTTCAAAGCAATTAAGTGACATAATCATTTTGAGAAGGTTCTGAAGATTATGATATGGAGGAAATCTCTTCCGCTTCACTCCCATTGTGATGGATTTATTATCGGGCAACCGTATTTAAATGCAGGATAATCTATAGATCTAAGTGATGTTGACAATTTGCCTGCCAACAGCTGAGTTTATCCCTGCGTTCTTGTGAAAGATCTTCTGCAGTTGCAGATAGTTTTAAAATCAGGGTGGCTGTTGTTTATTCAACAGGATTTTTGTGTTATTAAATATAACAAGCCACAGGCATAAGTACTCTGTTTTGTCATTTTATCTTGGTATTTTAATTCTTGGAATTACAATACAGAATATCAGGATTAATTACCCATTCCAAACCTAGGAGTTTTATCAGGTGAGAGAGATGCAGTGGATGACAATGAATGCTTTGTTTCAATGATCATAGTTGGTATTTGACTGAATATAATTGTTATTAGTCCACTTAAGTAACAAAGACTTTCTGTGAGACTGAAGCATATGATTATCACCGAGACATTACTGCTGAGGTAAAGCTGCAATAACCATGAGGTCTGCCCAACAGGTCACATTGAATGTAGGGTGTTGTGGATCATTAAGAAATAATGACTATTATTTCCTTAAGTACATATGTCTTGGCAATTAGTTAACCTTAATGTTTCAACATGACTTTTCTGGCATTTGGCAATGTTCATTGGTTTACAGATTTGCTGTGGTATTTGGTAAATGTTAATTAATGTCTTCCATTCCTCTCTCAGTTCTCTTTATACGGTTGGTTGAACGATGTGTTACCTGCTATTTGTTTTTTCCACTGCGCCCCCCCTCTCTCAACCCCCTCAAGTTTTCTCCACCTGAAGGCGATGGAACAATGTTCAACTAACACCTGCAGCCAAGTGCCATTCTTCACACAAGCAAACGCTACTTGAGCAGGAGAGACCTCAGAAGTGACTTCATGCCTACTGTTGCATAATTTCCATGTATTTTTCCATTACGGCAAACAGAAATTAAGGAGGATCTAATGTACCTAGACTTTGGTTCAGCACAAACCATGAATCCAGTCTGGGACATGAGGCCCATCTATTTAGTTCATTTGCTGGTGCTTTAATTTTTATTAAACCCTAATTTATCCACATAGTGAACTCCCACAGTGGTAATGAGAAAAAGCTGCGGAAAACAAATAAAACTGCAATCTGCAACTGGAATCTGAAGTGCTGGAAGAAATCAGACAGCCAAGCAGCATCTCTGAATGAGTGATTGTAGTGTTTCTGATTGGGCCACACCCTGAAGGATGAGCAAGTTATGGTCACTGAGACACAGGCTCAGACATTCAACCACCAAAGAGCCACAAAGCTTATTTTACCATTAGATGTGTCACTTTTCGGGGGAGACTTGAGAGACTTGAGCATTCCCACCTTGTGAGAAGCTAGCTGAAAGAGATGATGGATCAAACAATATGGAGAATGTCAAAAGTTTCAAAATATGAAAAATTACCTCAAACCAAACAAATCTTGGTCAGTGTGGACCAGTTGGGCCGAAGGGCCTGTTTCCCTGCTGTAAAGTGAGAGATAGATAAGAGCACTCAGCTTCCAAGTCATGAATGGCAATTTTGGACTGACATCATGAAGATCTTCACACAAGTCATACATGCGGACATGAAGGATAACATGGCCCAAAATGCAAAGGGCCATGAAACTATACAGTGGAAATAAGCAGTTCTGATGAAAGATCTGAAACCTGAAACATTATCTCTGTTTCTCTCTCCACAGTTGCTGCCTGACCTGCTGAGGGTTTCCAGCATTTTCTGTTTTTATTTCAGATTTCCAGTATTTGTAGTTTCTTCTTATTTTCATTCAGTGGAGAAGAATACTGTGAAACTACAAGAAACAATTTGATGCTGTAATCAATAGAGGTGTTTAATGGTCTTTCTGAATCCTTGGTAAGAAAAATAGATTAATGGTCATCCCTTATCTTTAATCATTTAGTGTCATGGGATCTATTGAACTGAGTGTGGACCTGGTTACTAGTACACAAGAAACAGGAGTGGCAGTACATCAGTCAGACACCTCGATCCTGCTCTGCCATTCAATAAGATCATGACCAATCCAACCTTGGCCTCAATACCAATTTCCTGCTCTCCTTCCCCAAACCATTTTACTCCTTGAATATATTCAATTACTCCACCTGCATCGCTCTCTGTGGTTGAGGATTCCAAAGGTTCACAGATCTCAGAAAAGAATTTGTTCCTTGTATGTCAATCCCTTCATCTCTGGAACAACTTAGTGAACCTTCTCTGCACTGCCTCCAGTGTTAGCACGTCCTTCCTTAAACATGGAGAGCAAAACTGTATGCAGTACTCCAGGTGCGGTCTCACAGGCACCTGCATTAAAACTTCCCCGCTTTTCAGAATCAGAATCAGGTTTATTATCACTGACTTATACGTTGTGAGAACCCTTATGCTCCAAAACCTTGCAATAAAAGCCAACATTCCATTAACCTTCCTATTTAATTGCTGTATCTGCATAATAATCTTTTGTGTTTCATATACTCGAACCTCATATCCTTATGTACCACATTTTGTACTCAAATTCTGTTTAAAAAGTTTGCTTTTTCATTCTTCCTTCCAAAGTGGATAACCTCACATTTTCCCACATTATACACTATCTGCCACTTTCCTGGTCACACACAACTATCTATCTATACCCCTTTGCATTCTCCTCACAACTTACAAATACATCCATTGTTATATCCTTGAGTGACGTCAGTCGAATAAAGTTTTGGAACAGCGGGTCCATCCACCATTCTGGTTCTCATTAGGACTGAATGCGGGGAGTGTAACTGGTACCCAAGGAAAGGCATTAACAAAGATGAAAAAATAAATTTCCTAACTCAACAAAATATTGGAAATTTGAAACAAAAACAGAAGATGCTTGAAATAGCCAACAGATCAGACAACATTTCTGGGGAGAGAAACAGGATTAATGTGTCAAGTTGACGAGTATTTCCAATAATATTTTAAAAATGCCTACTTAGAAAAAGACTTACAATTCTATACCGCCTTCTACTGTCTACAATACTTGGAGTGTCAGCAATGATGCAATGAAGAAAGCACAGTAGCTGGCCATTTGCACACAGCTAGCTACCATGAACTTTAATGTGATAATACTCAGTCAAAGTGTTATTTTTTAATGATGTAGATTGAAGAATCAGACAGGGAATTAATTTACCTTCTCTGAAATAGTGCACTGCCTTTTCCTGTGTAAACTTTTCTACATCTACCTGAGAGGGCAGGCAGGACCTCTATTTAAACTCTCATTAAAATGAGCTTCCTCAGCATCAGGCTAAATTTTGCATTGATGTCACTGGAGTCAGAATTTAACCCACAACCTCCTGACTTGGAGGCAGACGTGTTACCAGCTGAATCGTATTTGTGGAAACTGGTTGTGACAGGTTGTCCTGTTAATTGGCATCTCTAGTTTACTTCCCTTGTCGAGGAACTGCTATCAACTGAAGTGTGTGGACCTCCCAATGTGGTGCTGAGCAAGTGCATGACTGGAAAAAAAGCCAGTTTCTAAGAGATAAGACTAGGCTAGATAAAAGGTAAAATAGAATGACATACTGTGCATGACCAATGGGAGACTTTCAACCTGGAGGCAACTAAGGTGCAGGGCAGATATGCCCTCAAAAGAAATAAAGATCATGCAGATAGAGGAGGAAACATGTGCCCGGAATCGGAGGAGGTAGGGGAGGTCCTTAATGAATACTTTACTTCAGTATTCACCTGTGAGAGAGACCTTGACGTTTGTGATGACAGCATACAGCAGGCTGATAAGCTAGAAAATGTTGATGTTGAGAAGGAGGATGTGCTGGAACTTTTGAAAAACATTAGGATAGATAAGTCCCCGGGGCCAGATGGGATATATCCCAGGATACTACGGTAAGTGAAGGAAGAGATTTCTGAGCCCCTGACGATGATCTTTGCATCCTCACTGGCCACAGGAGTAGTACCTGATGATTGGAGAGTGGCAAATGTTATTCCTTTGTTCAAGAAAGGCAGTAGGGATAACCGTGGGAATTATAGACCAATGAGTCTTACTTCAGTGGTGGACAAATTATTGCAAAAGATTATTAGGGACAGGATTTATGAGCATTTGGAGAATCATAGTCTGATTAGAGATAGTCACCATGGCTTTGTAAGGGGCAGGTCATGTCTCATGAGCCAGACTGAATTCTTTGAGGATGTGACAAAACACATTGATGAGGGTAGAGTAGTGGATGTGGTATATATGGATTTTAGTAAGGCATTTGATAAGGTTCCCCATGATAGGCTCATTCAGAAAGTCAGGAGGCATGGGATCCAGGGAAACTTGGCTACATGGATTCAGAATTGATTTGCCCATAGAAGGCAGAGGGTGGTTGTCGATGGAGCATATTCTGCCTGGAGGTCGGTGACCAGTGGTGTTCTGCAGGATCTGTTCTGGGACCCCTACTCTTTGTGATTTTTATAAATGACTTGGATGAGGAAGTGGAAGGGTGGGTTAGAAAGTTTACAGATGACACGAAGGTTGGTGGTGTTGTGGATAGTGTAGAAGGTTGTCAAGGGTTACAATGGGACATTGATAGGACGCAGAGCTGGGCTGAGAAGTAGCAGATGGAGTTCAACCCAGAAAAGTGTGAAGTGATTCACTTTGGAAGGTCAAATTTGAAGGCAAGATACAGGGTTAATGGCAGGATTCTTAGCCATGTGGAGGAACAGAGGGATCCTGGGGTCCAGGTCCATAGATCCCTCCAAGTTCCTGTGCAAGTTGATGGGGTTGTTAAGAAGGTGTATCGGCCTTCATTAGTCAGGGGATTGAGTTCAAGAGCTGCGAGGTAATGTTGGAGCTCTATAAAACCCTGGTTAGACCACACTTAGAATATTGTGTTCAGTTCTGGTCGCCTCACTATAGGAAGGATGTGGAAGCTTTAGAGAGGGTGCAGAGGAGATTTACCAGGATGCTGCCTGGATTGGATTGGATTGGACTGGATTGGATAAATTGAGTAAGCTACGGCTTTTCTCTTTGGATCGAAGGAAGATGAGAGGTGACTTGATAGAGGTGTACAAGATGATAAGAGGCATAGATCGAGTGGACAGTCAGAGACTTTTTCTCTGGGCAGAAATGGCTAACACGAGGGGGCATAATTTTAAGGTGAAAGTACAGGGGGGATATCAGAGGTAAGTTTTTTTTACACACAGAGAGTGGTGGGTGCATGGAACGCGCTGCCGGGGTGATGGTAGAGGCAGATACATTAGGGAAATTTAATTTAGGTTGGCACATGGATGATAGAAAAATGGAGTGGTATGTAGGAGGGAAGGTTTAGGTTGATCTTAGAGTAGGCTAAAAGGTCGGCACAACATTGTGGGCCAAGGGGCCTGTACTGTGCTGCAGTGTTCTATGTTCTAAATGTTCTGTGAATGAGTAGAGAAATTAAAATCAACAAAATGCTTTACAGTTACTTACCATGGATAAGTCAACAGCATAGCATGAAGGAGATATAATATTAAAATTTCCTAATTTAGGACTAAAAAAACAAGAAAATCAATTTGAATTTAGAAAATATAAATGGGCAGTAAAAATAGACCATGAAATATATGAAGAAAGACCAAAGGGAAATGGCAAATGATTTTACAATGGAGTAAGTGAGCAGCTAAAGACAGTGAAGATGCTGGGAAAGAAAAGGAAATTAAATTGATTGAGGGATTAAACCAATATTATTGAACAGAAAAAAGTACCTTGATTGTATCCTTGCCTCTTTACATGTGTAGAACCTTCAATGGTCACCAAAACAATGCTAGTTACCTACTAAGTACAGCTGATCCCCTAATGGAGGCAGAATGGGGTTATAAAATAACTAGAGAAACAAGAAATTCTGCAGATGCTGGATGTATCTGGAGCAATACACAAAAAGTGCTGGAAGTACTCAGCAGGTCAGGCAGCATCCAAGGAGGGAGATAAACAGTTGATGTTTCGGGCCGAGACCCTTCTTTGTTTTTGATTTATTTACGGGCCAGCATTTATTGCCCATCCCTCACTGCCCTTGAGAAGGTAGTGGTTCTGTCCTTTTGGGAAAGATACTCTCATGGTGTTGTTGAGCAGGGAATTCCAGGATCTAGACCCAGTGATGTTGCAAGAACAATACATTTCCAATGGAGGATAATCTAGGGCCAATTAATCTACCAACTAACCCAAACATTTTTGGGATGTGGGAAGAAACTGGAGCACCTGAGGGAAACCTACACAGTCATAGAGGGAAGATGTAGACTCCACAGAGTCAGCACTAGAGATGATGATTGAACCCAGATCACTGGAGCTGTGAGGCCGTGCCACTGTGCCCTGCGATTCAAGTTACTGTTATAGACCTCCTCCATTTGCAAACAAACAAACCCTACAGAAACAACCATCTTCAGGAAAGTGATCTTCAATAAACTCCTTTAACTGTTACATTCAAAAGATCTGCCTATCATGCTCTTATTTGAATAAATTGAAAAAGTATTGTACTTGAAGAGTTTTACCTTCCTCTCTTTCTGTGGCTCAGATATTTAAGGGAATTGTGATTTTCCACTACAAATGACACACACAATTGTTGCTTTGTGATGCAAATTTAGCTTCCCATTTTGGAGCCTCCTCCCTACCCTCTCTCCATTTCTAATAGAACATCCATGTCTCCCAACAGGGACTTGACAAATACCGTTGTTGTAATAAAATGGAAGAAGTCTTGCCTGTGATGGCTGATGATCAAAACAGTGCAAGCACAGAATTCAAAGGGACACCTTCAATTCCAGCAGTAACCATAGTAACTGTTCTGTGTGTGTGTAAAAAAAGCATGGGGAGAGGCAATGCGTGCTGAAATGTGTGAAACAATCTGGAGAGTTTGCAAACGCAGCAGACACGTTAATTGTGATGGTGTCGTCCCGATGGAAGCGGCTGGTGGTGTGGCAATGGGCTACTGCCCGTGGCAAAGTCACCGCTTAAAACAACTCCTCATATCGTTGGTGAATCTTACCTTTGCAATAACTAAAATAAAAAGGTCGAGACTAGGGTATCAGCGAAACAAACATTGAGAATAAACCCCGGAAGTGGAAAAGCCAAAGCAAGCTGTAAATTGTGGGAGGAATTAATTAATTGGATCTCGCCATTCAGCTAAGTGTTACAGATTGGAAGAATTAGCACGACTGTGCAAGCAGACGGGGGAAAGTGGCAGTGTCAGCGTGTGAAGATGATAATCACTCTGCATTGCATTTAGTGGCAATGGCATCAGGCAGCCCGTGTTAATTAGATGTTTCTGGGGAATTCAAGGGAAATGTTTAACCTGACGAAGGCAGTTTCCAACCGGCATCTCTCACGGTGGAGGTTTATGAGGGAGCATTTATCTATTGATGTATTGGCATAATTAATGCTAGCCGTGTTTAGTGGGTGGCTGATGCCTTCTGTTAATTTTTTATCGAGGCTTTTAACTCCTCAGAGAAGGGATTTATGAATTCCAGTCGACTAATTGGAGATTGGGTTCAGGTGTCAGGTGAGCCACTGGATCAACCTAAGGGCGGCCCCCGAGCTGTAGAGGAATTTTTATATTCACTCCCTGAGGTTGGTTGGTTTGTAGTTTGGCTGATCCTCGCTGGACGCTGTCCTTTCCGGCTAAGATCTGGCCACGCATCATCTGGGTTTGCACGATACTTATTTCTCCACACAGCTATCTGCACAATTTTAAAGATACGGTTTAGTTTTCAGTTTGAACCCTGTGCGGTTTTATTTCTGCTTTTCTTCACAGACTTGAAAGATTCCATGGGAGAAAGAGAAATGTCTGAAATAAGAGAATCTTTACAGAAAAGAAAATCCAAGTACATCAAAACGCGTAAGTGGACAGGGCAATCTGATGCGAAGGTTCAGTCCCTATCCTATATAAGTTATCTTGCCACAGATGCTAGTTTGTTTTAAATATTCTCTACCTAATATGTGGACTGTACAGTTGTATGCAACTAATTAAAGCAGAAAATGTTGGAAATGCTCAGCGAATCGGGCAGCAACTGTGGAAAGAACAACAGTTAACACTTTAGGTCACAGATCCTACTGTTAACTTGAAGTGCAAACTACTTCTCTTTCCACAAATGCTTCCCGATCTTGTGGTGTTTATCAAGTTTATTTTTCTAACATGTTCTTTTGACTGTTGGAATAACTGTTGGTGAACTCTATACCAAAACTTGAGTTACTGGCCCCTTTTTTAAACCAAGGTCAAAGTTCAGTGTTTGAACTTCACCCAGAACTTGGGACCTGATAGTTGTGTCCCAAAGTGGTTTGTGAGTTAAAGCTAGGTTTGCATTGAGTGCAAAACATCTAGGCTGACACAGTAACAGGTCACCCTCTGTTGTCCCTTGGATGGCTACTAAATCCCATTTAAGGGAATTCACCCTGAGGCCCTGGCTAATGTTTGTCCCTCCGTGATTATTGCCGTATAAAAGTTTATCACAATGTTATTTGTATGCAAGGTGAGCTGCTGCAAATTTCCTATTATGAAAGATGCTTTATGAACACTTCTTAAGCCAGGGTTCCTTGAGTAACAGGACTTTCAATGGGCTTTATTAATGTGAAGGGGTTCATTGAGGAGTCAGCTCATCAGTGTAAATTCCTCACCACCAATGCAAGGGTGGGCAAGAGTTCTTTATACAGAAAATTATTTGGAATATATGGTCAGTGGTATGAACCATCATGTATCCAAAGGTTAAAGAGTAAGCATTTAAAATAAAGGAAAATGAATGAGAATGGAACCAGACAGTGAGATCTAATCTGATTCTTCCCAGTGGAGACAGGCATAGACACAAAGGGCTGGTGGTTTCTTTCTCTGCTGTGAGACATTTTATGGTATAATAGTCAGTGGACAAGTTTTCATCTTTTGTTTTTGTGTGTGTAATTCCTTTAGAGCCATTGTACCAGAATTATTGGTTGCAGACCATGCACAGAACCCCCCCAAAACCTGCACAAGACTCTTCTGTAGTGGATGCAACTCTGTCCCTGGCTGGCTTTGTTGCATCCTCCATACTGAATTCTTCCTCCCAGCTTTCTCCCAAAGATTCCAGCTTCATGTTCTGGCATCAGGTCCCAGAGGTGAAGAACAGTGGCCTGTTGGATGTACTTACTGCCCAAGAGCACAAGCTGCAGGAGGTGCGTAGTGCTGTATAACCAGGCGTGACCGTGCGGCGGGGAGGGTCGCTGTTTGTGTGTGGTGAGAGGGCTGGAGGAGGGAAAATAAACTCAGCAGGTCAGGCAGCATCTGTGAAGAAAGAAACTGAGTTTTGGTTGAATGACTTTTTTAATGAGAACTGAAGATGGAAAGAGTGCTATAAGACAGTGGAGCATTCTCTCAGCCCCAGAGACCCAGCTTCAATCCTTACCTTGGGTGCTGTCTGTGTGGAATTTGCACATTCTCCCTGTGACCACATGTCCTTCCTGCCACTTCCCAAAGACGTGTGGGATGTATGACCCTAGTGCAGAGGTGGGTGGTAGCATCTGGCGGGAGTTGCTGAGGATGTAGGATTGGTGTAAATGGGTGGTTGAGGTGTGGCAGGACTTGAAGGGCCTGTTTCCATGTTCTCTCGCTCGCTCTCTCTGTACAGAGCCTAGGAAAAGGAATGCAGGTCTGTAATTAGGTAAAAAGGAGCCAATAAGTAACAATAGCGATGATGCATGGTAAAAGTCAGTGGTAGTAATCTGAATAATTGAAACAAAAGATTGATCTAGGTCAGGTGTGAAAAGGAGAACCATTACCAATACCTACCCAGAAATAAAATGGAATTGGAGACTATAAAAGTTACTTATTTCAGTAAAAATCTGGTTCAAAGATCACTAGTTTGCAGTCCAAGCTGTTTGATTCTCCAACAATAGTGAGCCCACTTCTTTTTATAATGGTTTGAACATAGATTGTCTTGATCTACAGTTCCTCATGATATGGTTTATAAATGGTGCTCCATTTATAAAGTCACCATGGTTGCTTTGATACTTGGGAACTCGTCAAGCTGACGAAAGGATAACACCTTCAAAGCATTCACAGATTTCAAATGGAAAGCATCCCTGTGATCCTGAAAACTTTGTGGACCTGTTTGATCATTCCTCATGTCAAGGTGAACAGCAATGAATGTCTACCTTTTTGTCTGAGACTGCATTAAGAGCTTGCTAAGAGAGATTGGAAGTTGTACCTTTTAACTGGAGTGAATGGTTGACACAAGGATGTCGGCGTTGAATTGGAGGAAGGATTGCAACTTGAGCTTGGGACCAAAACCTAAACAAGTTTCCCAAGGACAGCAGGATTACTTCTCTAATAAATACTGATAAGGATAGTTGATGGAAATTACATGTAAAATCAATCCCAGTCACTGTTAGGAAGCAATCGTCAGACATTGATTGGGAGCATTGTTCAATTTGTGAAATAATTGGCTGAGTTTGCATGCAGTGAACATTTGATTTTTGTAGCCAGTTTCCCTTGTTCCATCTTTCAAGCAATGGCTTGAATTAAATGCAGCTGCCAGGATCACTTTAATCTTAGAAGGTCCCAAGAAATTTCACAGATGCGGGAAAAAGGAAAGGTTGGGTGGAGAATTGTATATAAAGGAAGTTAGTCAAGGAGCAGAAAAATTTTCAGGGAAGGAACTTAGGCAGTAGAGCCAAGATGTTGAAGGTGCTGCCATTAATAATGGGTTAAGGAAGGGATGCGAGGAGAACAGTATTTGGATTGAGAATGGAGAATAGAAACAATTGGAGAGTAAGGCAATTCATGATTAAATTTTTAAATCTTCTTAGGCAGTCCCTTGGTATCAAAGGTGACTAATTCCTGCTCCAGATTTGTGGGTTCTGAGGTGCTGATGAGGCCAGTGTGGGGGCTGCAGTCTCTTCCATAGATGGTGGCCGGTGGGATGTGTGGATGGATTGTTTATGAAACGTTTGCTCCTTCCACCACTTAAGCAGGACGCTGTGTGTGCTCCTGATGTGTTTGCTTGATTCTCAGTACCATCCTGAACAATCCTACTCCACTTTTAAGTGGTGGTGGGGCAGAGCTTCCCAGGAGCTGGTAGTGGGTTTGGCTTCATGGAAGAGGCTTTGAGCACATCCTGGAACCTTTCCTCTCTCCCCATCTGGTAATCCCTTCCCATGAGAGTACTTGTTTCAGGAGTCTGGTGTTGGGCATGTAAATGTCCTGACATGCCCAATGTGGCTGGCTGAGAGTAATTATTGTCTCAGTACTAGGGATGTTGGCCTGGGAGAGTTGTCTTGGCCTTCCGGTGAAACTGGAGGATTTAGTAGAGGCTTTTGGTTGTATTTTCCAAGTGTCTTGAGATGCCTGCTGAACATAATCCAGGTCCCAGAAATGCAGGAGATGTGGGGAATCATTGGTTGACCATGAGTTTGTGCCTGGGCTGAGGAATTGGGTTTTGAATAATTTTTTTTCTCAATTGACCATAGATCGTGCTGGCACTTTGAAGGCAGTGGTGAATTTCATCTGTATCTGCCTTTGCTGAGAGGTGACTTTCATGATATGGGTAGTGGTCCAGGGGGGGTCTTGTTGTGAACCTTCATTGTTGTAGGCAGGTTAACAGAGGACCTTTTCCTTGTGTGGAATACAAGGCCAATCTCCTTGTGCTTCAGTGAAGGTGTCGACAAGGGCTTGGAGCTCGGCCTCTGAGTGATGCCAACAAAAATGCCATCTGTATGCTTCAGCTCACCTGAGTTTGGGTAACCTTGGTTCTGAGGTGCAGTTGCAACAAGTGAACAGCCTTGTAGCAGTTCTGAAGTTTGATGAGATGCAGTGTTACAGCAAGAAAGATTGAGGCAATGCACAGCCCTTATTGACTTTGGTCTTCACTAAGACATTCCATTGTAGACCCTTTGGTTAATATCAGTTTAATGTGACGTAGGGATGTTTGGAAACAGCAATGAAAATCCTTGAGGTCGGCGTCTGAAAAGTGAGTGGGGCTTAGTGCAGGATGTCTAGACTAGTCTTGACAAAGCTCGTCTCATGTTGATGAATCATTACTACATTAATGACTTTAGTTTTTTGATACCTGATTATTGGGATGTGGACATTTTGGAGATTCTCCAGATACTGATCAGATGTGATTTAAGGTGGTTATTAAACCTGAACTGCAATAACCTAAAGGTAGTAGTGTTCCAGATCATGAGTAGAGACGTCTTTGTTTGTGGGAGGGGTGACGGTTGGACCTGGTATGCATCTAGTTGCAGTTCCAGATCCTCCCTGTTGCAACCTAAATTTGAGAAATGAATAGATTCTGGTTTGTAATTCTGTTCCACTGCTGGATAGCTGGGAATTTGGATTTGAGTCTACTCAGCTCCACTAAACATTGTCAGCTGCACTGTTTCCTCTCTCCAGGCAATGTTTGAAGTTATTACATCAGAGGCTTCTTACCTGCGCAGTTTGACTGTGGCTGTCAATCACTTCAGTAAGTGTCCGGAACTGTTGGACATACTGACTCCCACAGAGAGGCACACACTGTTCTCCAACATGCTGGAAGTGAAGGAAGTAAGTGAGAGGTGGGTGACAGCTCACTGAATCTACATTCGTGCCTCCAGAAAGCAAATAGAGAAAATTGTTTTTAATGAATTACGCAGCATTTAAATGCTGAGCAGTGATGCTCTATTTAATTATGCTACCTTTGTGTAGTACATAAAGCAGGTCCCTAGTTTAAAAGGATGGTAGACACAATCTCCAACTCTTGAGCAATAACTTTCAACTGAGAGATGGAACATGGGGACATCCAAAGCTGCTCTTTCTTTGTCCAGCATTGATGACTGTCTTTGTGATGTAAATATTAAGAAATGTACGACTGAACTTTTTTGGTAGTGTCAGCAGGAACTGAGGGTTTGTCAGTTCAATGCTATTCTGTGAGCAAACACTGAGACAACCTTCTCTACACAAGCCAAGAGAACTGCAGGTGGAGGGAAAGGGTCAGACTTGTTCAAGTTTATTGTTGTAGGCAGACATACCCAAAGTACAAATACCATGAAAATTAGCTTTTTGCAGCAGCATTACAAACATGATAAGTGTAAGTTAACAAATTTAACTATATACAACTTGCACAACAAAATAAAACAATCCTGACTGAATCCTCGGTGTTGAATGATTTGCTAACACAAGTTGAAAAGCCATTGGCCACACAGATGCCTTTCCAAGAAGTCTGGAAATGGATCATAATACTTGGTGTTGTTGAAAGAAGAATGGAGACAAAGGGGAGGGGTGACTGTCTGGCAGCTTGTTTTGATTGCAAGACAATTCTTCACAAGCCATTGACAGTGGGGAGTTACTGGTTTCTGTCATTCATGCTGTAAATGTAATTGCATGGAATATGCCAGTTGATGCTATGTGCTGTATTTTTGATAGGTGCAGTTTAGCCTGCAGGTTAACTTGTATTTTGTGGTTGTTGGACAGGTTTCTGCTGGACCTGGAGGAACGTCTGGAGGAGAACATTTTTGTCAGAGACATCAGTGACATTGTGCTGCGGCACTGCATTGATTTTCGCAGGGTCTATGTTCCATATGTCACCAATCAGATGTACCAGGAGAAGATGCTGCAGCAGCTCATGTGAGTGAAGCTCACTTACAACCATCTACCTTAGTTTGATTTAACAGCACCACAGCATTAGTCCTCCTGAAAGCAGCTTCGGGTGTGCAGGAAAAGTCCAGTCTGAAGCTGCATTGTTGTGCCAGAGACTGGAAGTAACGGGTCAGCTTCCTCTCTTATCTGTGTTCAAAAGTACTTGCAGCCCATTTACTGCTGTGCTTTTCTTTCAGAAGTCAGGGCTAGCAATTTAGTTGCACGTCACCAAACAGTACCATGGAAATCACTCACAGAAAGTGAGCCAATTTTGTGTGTGTTTCTGTGCCTCTTAGTATGTGTTGCTAACAGCGTATGACATTTTAGGCAAAATTTCTGTGCATTGGCATTGCTGTTTATCTAGTGTCAGACTTGTCCGATGTTAGTGTGATGCACAACATTCACCAATGGTGAAATTTGTCTTTTGACTCCATTGGTCTGAAGAACGACAGTCTCTCTCCATCTGGACGACCAGCCTTTGCCGATGAGAAGACTCAGACAATACGTTTATCAAGGCCTCCCACATTATACCTGCATGCACAGTCAGTCTGCTCACCACTCCATGTGCTTGCCGCCTTTCTGCACAATGCTCACATGGAAGACCGCCTTCCTTGTATCTTCAACCACTAAACTGATTCACAAGGGCTGTTTGTCTTGACCTAATGCACTGCTATGGATAACCAAACACCTCCCAGGCACCCACTGGGACCATCTCACTAGAGGTATGAGGGCTTATCAACATCTCATTCACCCAGCTATGCCCTTACCTCAAAGTAACGATGTCTGTGCCGGCCAAGTGTCCACAAGGTAGTCCTTGCTTGCACATCTGTGATGTAAAAACCTGACGAACCAGTTCGCCTGGGTGCCTATACTGTTCTCGCCCTCACTCTTCTAGCCTTGGGATCATTCCAGGCCACAGCTGCTGACATGTGCTCCCCACTACCACTGGGGAGCTATTGGTACTCCCTGCTCTACAAGGTCAAACTTTACCTTCTACTAGCAGCCCAGCAGACACTTGCTATCATTGCAGACTTCCCCAAAATGCAGCCATTCGTGGGGAACCGCACTTGTGGCCAAGACAGCTCCTGTCCTCAACACAGGAGGAGACTGTATTCTCTGAAGGCATGTAGAGCAGTGGAGGACCTAACTCGTGGTCAATTCCATGAATGCTAGTAGCTCCCACAATTCATCCTTGGCTAGTCACAGCTGCCTCTCTTTAGGGCTAAACTGGGGGTTCATGGCAAGCCCTGGTTTTAATAGCTGATCACTCTACTTGCCCATCTGTTTAGTTTGCAGCTGTGTGACAATCACAGCCACCCCACCAGTGGCTGAGTGGCTGCTGAAAATGAGATTGCCCAGGCAGTGCTCCACAGCGTTCAGCAGCCAGGCTGGTGGTCTTTGTACGGCCCTGCTGTGCAATGTGTAATTTTTGCTGCACTAGGAAGGAGAGGAGGCACTTGCACCACATGTCCTCCACCACAGAAGCTCTATCACCGGCTTTGCCCAATGTGACAGTTTTCTGCAGAGTCTTGGAGGTGGTGTTTGATCCAGGAAAGATTCTTTTATCCCCTTGTACACACATTCTGCAATCACTTGCAAGTTCATAATCCAGTACAATGTCATAAGAATAGTTGTCAATCAGTGTGATGCAACTGGTTATCTCCACCTTTTCAATGCAGCCATTGTACAACTAACAATACTTCACAGCATGTTACTTGGCTTAATGGATAAAGATGTTCTCTCCCTTTCAACAGCAAACTGAAGCTTCTCAATTCAGTTCTGTTTCAGCCAAACATTGCAGTGAGGGCTTGCTCAGATCAAAGACCTGATTGAACATCCAATTATTGTCATGAAGCTGTGGAAAGTATAAATTCCTCACTGTTCAGGTAGGCTTGGAAACAAAAGGCACTAACACCTGTGGGTTCCTGAATGAGTGAGGTGAAATATCTTCATAGGAAGCAGTACTTCCCATTTACTGACCCTGCAGGTCCCTTAAATGGCCCACTTGAGAACAGTTGCTTTCATTACACTGATATTTAAGATTGTATGGCTCTGCAATTTTGCATTGATCTAGAGACTTTTGATCAGGACTTTTGACCTCCTGATCAAAACGAATAAGTCATAATGAAAAAAGTCACCATTTCACTTGATCAAGAAATATACTCTAGCTTCTTGGCTTCATTTGCAGTCAGATCTCTCCAATAATCAGTGCGGTAGGTAAATTGGTCTCTCTACAATTACATACCTAACGGCATACTTTGATACCACAGTGTCCTATTGTTCTCATGCTGTCTCCAAATGTGACGTTGAAACTGCAGTGATGACACGAGTGGTTGTGTCTGATCTTGCCCAGATTGCACAACAGTCACAAAGCTGCTGCTATCCTGCCAAGGCTGGCATGTAGACCTTGGCACATGACTGCCTGCTCCATGATAGCAGAATGAGGGAAGTGCAACGTAAAGAAAGGTGTTATCAAAGCAGAAGTGGAGATGAAGGCAAGCAGTGTGGCTGTAATGAGATAGTCTTGAGTTGTGAGGACTTGCCTTGATGAACCTTGATTTTTGTTTTCCTTTGATACCGATCACTGGTTGAGACAAATGTTGCTCCAAGCAGAGGTAGCCCCCTCTACCATTCCTTGGAGGTAGCCCTGGAGGCGCTCTGTGGCTCCAAACAGAAGAGATCGGTCATTGGGTGATGTGATTCATCAGCCTCTTTGGGTTCCTTTCACTAAGCCTGGGGAGTGGATTCCCCACCCTCGGGAACTACTGAAGAAGTCATATGGTGGTGAACTGCACTTTCCAGCAGCTGGAAGTGTGGTGGTATTGTGCGAGGACTGGCTGAACTCTCAGTGGTGTTCAGCAAATGAAAAATTGAATGTTCTGTAATGCCTACATTTGCTGAAACAACCCTCTTGTCTGATGGAGCCCAACAGCACAAATTTTTAAACAGCACTGCAATATGCCAATCCTTTCGGAGCTCTGTTTTAAAGAGAAAAATGTTCTAGGGAGGGATTATAACATCATGGTAAAGCTAAATAAAGGGCACAGACAAACTTCTAGCTTGCAATCTTAAGATTCCAAATTCTACATCCAATCCTATTACGTAAGCAATCTCCAGATCCATCCTCCCTCCCCACAGTTTTCCCTACACCTCCAAACATTGTGTGACTGACCATTCAATGGGTGGCCTCCTGTTCCCAAGATCATATTTATAAATACACTGGGCTTCAGACTGGGTGAAAAACTTTGGATGTAAAGTGGCAAGAGAATGCTTAATAAGGTCACTAACCAACTGGGCACTGAGTATGAGATAAGCCGGCCTAATAGTTGAATGGAAGTGAATCGCAATGAACGCGTGCTGTATTCTGATTGTGTGTCTATGCAGAGTCCAGCGTGTTGTGTCCTTACACTACCTGGTTCTCTGGCAGGCTGAATGATGAATTTGTGCAGGTCCTGAAGAAGTTGGAAGTTCAGCCCTTGTGCCAACGGCAGCCCTTGAAGTCCTTCCTCATCCTGCCGTTCCAACGAATCACACGAATGAAGATCATGCTGGCGGTAATGGACCTATGATCATCACTGTCTCCTTGCGCATTTGGTACCTTTTCTTTCCAATGTCATCCTTCTTCCTCCCTGCCCTCAACCATTTCATTTTGGATGTGAAGGTGATGATGTTTTAATGTGCCTGCTTTCTACCTCACTTGGTGTGAGGGGAGTTGACGCTTGTGGTGGTACAGTGATGCTGCAGGTTGATTTACTGTCTTTTGGCTCCAGTGATGCTGGTTTGATTCCAACCTCTGGTGCCACCTGTGTGAAGTTTGTAGAGTCATTACACAACACAGAAACAGGCTCTTTGGCCCACTTGTCCATGCCAACCAGGTGCCTTCCTGAGCTTGTCCCATTGCCAAACACATACAATCCCTCTTGTGCATTCTCTTGGGGACTGTATGTGTTTCCTCCAGGTGCTCTGGTTTCTGCCTACATCCCAAAGGTATACAGGTTGTTAGGTTAATCGGCCACTGCAAATTGCTCCTTGTGTAGGTGGCTGGTGAGAGAATTTTGGGGGGGGGGGGGGGTGGTTTCCATGGAAATAACTGGGGCAAGAGCTTGATGGACCCTGTCATGGACTTGATGGGTTGAGTGGCCTCCTGTGTCAACTGCTCACTGCAAAGGTAGATCAGCAGGGTCCCAGGTCCACTTCCCTCAATCTGCAGTGAACAACCAGTTCTGCTGAGCAGAGTTTGTGCTGATTGCATGATGGCCAAACAACACTGGAACCAGCCAGAAACTAACTTCTCTTGTGAACTGAGATGCTTGAAATCCCTGATGCTTCACTGTTGCAACAAAATTAGTTGCATCTTTACAAGGGGAACTTGATCTGGTTTGTGATCTAAAAGATGTTTTTTTTAAATATATAAATATATAGTGCTCACATGACCTCAACATTTTATGTCACTTGCTATATGTGTAAGTAAATCTTCTATGGCAGTTGTTGCTTTTATCTATTTCAGGTCCTCTGGAGCTCTTTTGTTTTGTTACTAGGTTGGTAGACAAATTTTACATGGACTTTAGTGAGGCTTTTGACGAAGTCCTGCATGGTAGGCTAGTCTAGAAGGTTAGGGCATATGGGGTCCAAGGTGCATTGGCAAATGGATCTAAAAACTGGCTTGCTGATAGGAGGCAGAGGGTGGTGGTTTATATGGAATGAGCTTCCAGAGGAAGTGGTAGAGATAGATACTATTAAAAGGCATTTGGACAGGTATTTGGTAAGAAAGTGGAGGGATCCAGGCCTAATGTGGGCAAATGGGAATTAGTATAGATAGGCATGACAGTCAGCATGGATGAGTTGGCTGAAAGTTTGTGCTGTACAATTCTATAACTCTGACTTTTTTTTCCTACTGTGAAGCCTTTGCCACTTAATCCAACAGTGACCTTCCTCTTTGTTCTTCCCCCCTCATTCTAACTTGCCTCCGTACTTTAAACTGCCACACTTCTGGTACTTTCCAGTAACTTATGACACAGGAGGAGTCCACTTGGTCTATCAATTCTATGCCTGCTCCCCATAGAGCAATCCCTCTTGTTTCCTGAACATTCCCCGCCTGCAACCCTTTGCCACCCACCTACCTCGGCTAATTAACCTACCAGCACAGCTTTGGGATGTGTGGAGGAAACCAAAGCACCTGGGGGCACCCACACAGTAACAGTACAAAAGTGCAAACTCAGAGGCAGTACCCGAGTTTGTGATTGAACCCAGAACCTGAGAGCCGGGGGCCATTGTGCTGTCCCTTCCAGTTCCGGTTACCAGCCTGAAGTCTTATTAAAAATAAGAGGGAGCTGGAAATGCTCCACACTTCAACTGTGGAGGGAGGAATAGGGTTGGTGCTTTGCTCTCGGGGTATTTCCAGCAGTTTTTATTTTATTTCCTGCGCCCTCAGTATTCTTATGTTGGAATAAAGAGTAGATTGGGATGGAGTTACTTTGGCTGCTTTTATGTTGGATTTCTTTTTCCTTTTTCTGGCTTTACATTCTGTGTCTTTACTCCATCAGTGTAACGTATTATCTCCGCATTGGCTGCGGTCACGGGAGAAATCTCCCACCGTTCAGTGTGACTTTGCTGGCTCACAGCAGGAGGAGAGGGATCCATCTGTAACCGTCCTCTCCCAACCATTCTTCTTATTTTGCAGAATATATTGATGTTGACTTCACCAGAATGTCCGATGTTGGAATCAGTCAGGAGAGCTGTAGAAACAATTGGTGAGGTAAGGCTCATTGTTTTCTGTTTGGAAGCCTCCTGGCAGCAGGGTGCCCCTGGGTGGTTTTTTTTCCCAATTCCCTCCTGGGCTTTGGGACACCATTTCCCATTTGCACAACTGCTCATGTGAAACAGAGTTTAAAACTTACTCTTGTCTGTTTTGAGTTCCCTTGCTGCTGAAGAGCCTGACTAAAGTAATATTGGTCAGGCAATATTTTTCATATTTCCTCATTACAGGAGGCCATTCAGCCCATCGTCTATTGTCTCTCAGAGCAACCCCTATCCTCCTCTAATTTTACCCTGTAAACTATGCTCCCCATGTTCCCATCAACACTTCCACCCCACCCCACCTGCAGTCCTCAAGATTCTACCACTCACCTACACCTTGGGGTCAATTTGCAGTGGCCAATTAACCTCCTAACCCACACATCTTTGGGATATATGAGGAAACCAGAGCAGTCCCAGGGCGAACATGCAAACTCACAGATGACACCCAAGGTCAGAATTGAACCCAGGTCGCTGATGCTGTGAAGCAACAGCTCCACCAGCTATGCTGCTGTGTCACCCAAAATGATCTCCGCACTATTGATGCTGTCAGCGTTGCCACTCTATAACACTAGGAAGTTGCTTGTTGAAGTCACAAAACAACCATCTGATAAAATCCAGTGTTTTAATTTGATGCCAGTGCATGAGATCTATTTACTAAGAGCATCGTGAAGGGTTTGACAAAAACTACTTTAAACCCACCCTGTTGCCAAATATTGTTTCTTTTCAAGTAAGTGTTTTCTAGGTTCATGATACCTCTGGGTAGGAGAGACCAGAGGATGGAACCTAGCATTTGGGATAAAGTGACTAAGATTGCTGGAAGGGGAAAAGTAATGTTTTTCTCTGATTTCTCCCCCAGATAGTGCATGCATGTAACGAGAATGTAAAGATGATGAGACAAATTGAGGAGCTGGTCTCTCTGGAGAAGAGGTTGGAATTTGTCAGTACCAAGGTATTCATTAGCAGAGTGAAATTGAAATGGATTGAGGGAGGTGTTTGTTTTATGAAGCTTAAATATCCTATTAATTGCCACCTAGTCAGAAACTGCTTCACAAGGAAATCCATTAAATGCATAAAGTTCTTAATGCTGGAGAGTTACTCTTGAAAATCTTTGTTGTAAAAAGGGTGGGGAATATTTGACCAGTCAGTGCTGGGAATCTGAAACAGAAATGGTGGAAGAGCATGGCACTATCTGTGGAGAGTGGCAATGATTCAGGCAATTGCTATGCAACACAACCCACATTTGGTGCTTGGCTTTCTGCAGCCTTAGTTTAACAAAAGGCATCTTTACTGCTGATCCAGGGTTTGTACTGAAGCCACGCCCTTTCCCAACAGCTCTGCACTCAACACAGACAAAAGATATTTAAACCATGCTGGGTGGGGGGTGGAAATTGCTTTTTTGCTATAGAAATTTTGTCTTAGTCACAAATAGTCATAGAGCAATACAGCATGGATACAGGCCCTTTGGCCCAACCAGTCCATGCCAACTGCAGTGCCCAGCCAGCTAGGGCACCCAAATGAGTGGGACTGGATCAAAACTTGAGTCAATACCAAAATGACCCATTGCAATTGTTTCAGCTGTAACCTCCTTGGAGGAAGTGAATTACCATTGGTGTAGAGCAGTTTGTGGGGTGGTGATTGGCTGGCAGAGACTTGATGGACCAGCTGTGCTTTCACTGGGAATGGTGAGATATCAACAATTGTTGATAAACTAATTTTCTCAAAATGAAAACTTAATATCTGGTCATGTTGGGCACTGTGGGGAATAAAGGATTTTGCTGATTAATTTTCACCTATTGCATTCTGATTCTATGCTGTTGCTGGTTAATAAATACCTTCTCCCATTCTGCAGTCTCTTCCTCTAATCTCCCAAACTCGCTTCCTGGTCAAAGAAGGGGAGCTCAATGAGCTGTCCATCCCTGAATCTGGACACAAACTGGGAAATGCACCTAAAGCTATATACCTTCATCTATTTAATGACATCTTGTTGCTGTCTCAGAAAGAGTAAGTGCCCAAATTAACCTATTTTGTTGATGGATAATATTCGCCCAGTAATGGGCTTCTGCATTTTGTCCAAACTATTGTAGGATTGTGCCTGGGCTATTAATATAACTTCTGTGACCACCTCAGGTTGGTCAAGACTGTGGTGTCAACTCAGCTGAATGATAACTCCTTGGAGATTCCAGAAAGAATTTGTCACAAAAATCTACACCCTGCTGGGCTGGCTGCTCCTAGGCAAATTTTTGAATTGATTCTCTACCTATGGACAGCACTAGCAAGCTCAGCATTTAGTGCCCAACCCCAGCTTTCCTTAAGAAGGTGGTGATGACACACCACTTATGGTGAAAGCAGAGGTTTTGTGCATTCCAAGTTTTTGATCCAATGATGATGAAATGGTGATGTCACAACAATCTTTTTTTTTAAAAAGCATACCCTTCTTGAAATGTCAAGCTAATGACTGGGCTGAACATATTTCCAAGACTGGGTGGTGTGTGACTTGGAGGGGAATAGGTAGGTAGTGACATTCCCACACGATGCACCTTCTCGGTGTTCTCTAAATTAGAAATTGTTCAGGCCAATAAATTGCACAGGTCCAAGATCAATCCCTGTCCTATATCACTACTTGAGTTCTGTCATGCAGTAGTGGGGGGAAATCAGGAGGGGATATAAACCTGGAACAATACTACTATTATCCAGTGAATCATACAGCAAATGCTTTGATGGAACTGAATGAGGCAGAATAAGGTTTGGCAATGATGTTTGCTGTTGAAAGCATGCCAGTAATTGAGGATTAGACATAGAGAACAGTCATTTGAAACTGTAGCCCAGCATTGTTCAATATTATCAGGAAGGGATAAGCTTTGATGGGTGGGTGGGTCACTAAAGCTAAGTCAGAGTTAAATTCATTACTGGGGTTGGGCTGGGCCTTTTTATGTTAATGTGAAAGATTGTGTTTTAATCCTCCTTTTCATTACTTCTGATTCCTTTCTATCAGAGAAGATAAGTTTTCTGTTGTGGACTATGCCAGGACCTCCAGGGTGAGAACTGACTGCCTTAATGGGAAATCACTGGTTTTTAACCTGTGCCTGTCTGAGAATCACAAAGGAGTCACCAGGAATTTAATCTTGGGAGCAGGAAATGAGTAAGTGTTTATTTTTAAATGTATTTCAAAAAATAACCTTTATTCATAAAATTTATTGGTAAACAACCAAGAAGCCCCCATCACATAATAGGAAATAGAGACTGTAGATGCTGGAATCTGGAGCAACAAACAATCTGCTGGAGGAACTCAGTGGGTCGAGCAGCATCTGGTGGGGGTGAGGAAGGAATTGTCAATGTTTCAGGTCACAGATGCTGCTCAACCCATTGAGTTCCTCCAACAGATTGTTTGTTGCACATGATGAGAAATGCTTGGCAGGTTAATCAGTGGATGATGGGACTTGTGGCCACTTAAGGCAAGAATGGTTTATCATTCAGGTGTTTACTGCCCCATTGTTCACTTACTTTCCCTGTTCTTATTTCATGTTTTTTCTCCCCCCACTTTGGCTCTTTTAACTGTGATCCTGCTACAGGATTTCCATATCTTCTCTCCATGGGGAAATTTGCCATGCAACTTTGCCTTCTGAAAGCATTCAGTGGTCAGAGTTACTCTAGTGTATTGATGTGATCTACCTGTGTGAGTATGTTCATGTACCAACCTGAGTAGGCTGAATTGTTGTCTCCCTCTTTGTCTCCTGTGCAGGTCTGAAGCCCAGGAGTGGGTGGCAGCCATTTCTGCTCAAAGTGCTGAAAGTGAATCACAAAACAAGTGAGTAGAATTATGGATTCTGGGAGAAATGGTTCAAATATTTAAAGCATAGAGAAAAGGCCAATCCTTCATCAAACTCACTTTCCAGATACTCCATCCCATCTACGACATCATCTAATCCCACCCCACCAATTTAATTTTTTTGGACTTCAATCCTATTTCCTTTATCCTTGTTATGAAGAATTTAAGGAGCAAGAAGGCCATGCAGCCCCTTGAGGCCACTCTGACCCTCAATAAGATCATGGCTGATCTGGTCTTGGCCTTGACTCTTTCCCACTAAAATTCCCATAAGGTTTAAATTTAGGTAGGTTATTTGGCCATTAATTGCCCCTACTGTGGTAGAACCTGAGGGAGTTGATGGGATGGTGAGAGAATAGGATTAGTGTAAAATATCCCAATAAATGTAGAAAAATCAGAAGACAAAGGGTGAGAGGAAATTAAAACATCACCAGAGGAAAATTACTCAGCCAACTAATGGGACTGAAGTTTGAGAAGTCCTCGGGACCTGATGGCCTGCACTCTATCATTACGAAAGAAGTGGCTGCAAAAACAGTGGATGAAATGGTTGTGATCTTTTAAAATTCCCTAGATCCTGTAAAAGTCTGATTGTAAACCTTGAAATATATCTGGCCAGTGAGAAAATAAGTAAAATTAACCAGTCAACATGGAATAATGAAATGGAAGCTGCATTTGACAAACTGAGGATGTAATTAAGAGCAGAGATATAGTGTTTGGATATCTAAAAGGCATTTGATAACTTTTCTCATTTGTAGAAGTCATTTTCAGGCTGGCAAGCACTGCAAAGTTATCTTTTTCAACTTGCACCATCATTTGCTTGTAGTTGCACTTATCAGTGCAGGGATGGAATTTGTAGTTGGAGTAGCCACCTGTTATTTTGTCCTGTAACTTTTCTGGATTATTTTTCCTTAGGAATGCTGGGAGATGCTGAGCACTGATCTGCTTCAGTGTCGGAAGGAATGAAGTGGACCCAGTGTCTGATCTGCCCATCTTCCCCATCCACCTGTCAGTTGTGTTGCTTGCTGCTGAACAATGACTGCAATGCTGAGGGAAACAGATTAGGTTGAACCCTGTCTAACTCTCCTGTATGTTAGTGAAGCTATGAAGCTATAACATGTCACAAATTAATCCCTGTTACATAAAGGTTGAGGACCAAATTGGACATTAAGCTGGCACGTAAAAGTGAGCAACTTTGATCATGTTCCATTTGGGGAAATTCATTGGAAAACCTAGTTCTGATGGAAAAAGCCTTGTGCTTGATTGATTATTATTGGATGGCATTGGATCAGAGATAAACTGTGTCCATCCATTATAAACATTTATTGAAGACTGCAATATCACAAATCTATTAGTGTGATTCCATATTTTGACACAAAGGTCCTTGTGGAATTGCCTTTATTAGGCTACACGACCAAGGAGATGCCCAGAAGCCAGTTCCTTTTCATGGACAGTGCTAGCCTTGATATTTGGACTTGTGGAACCTGGACTTAATGAGCCACATGCATTGCTCCAATACAAACCTGTTCTGTCTTCTCACAGTGGCACCTTGCCTGTTTTGGACTTCTGATGAACCAGGTTTTGTGTTATGTCGAAGAACTTGGGCCCTGGCTTTGCAGAATCATGTGGGTACTTCTGAACACTGGCATTTATCACACTTGTGAAATTCTGCAAATAATTTGCTTCTGTTTCTTTTATCATAATGTGCAAAGAGCTAATAAAGATTTTAGGGTTTACTAAACTTTCCACAAGTTCTCTTCACTCTATCAACCTCCATTTCTCCAAGATTCTGCCCTCCAGTTTAATAGTTCCTTTTGAGTTTGGAACTGTAATGCAGATTGTGAGCTGCTGCATCCAATGGGGAAATGTATTTGCCTGTTGCTGATCTTGGTGCCTAGTAGCAGTGATTAAAGATCAGCTTGATTAAAGGCAAGTCATGAGCAGGGACTTTGCTGTTGGATAAAAAGAGATTGTCTTCCAGGTGGGGCAGGATGGTCTGGGAAGGTGGAACCTGTTTGATTGTCTCATTATTTGGAGAGCAAACTCAGCTGGGGTGACTGTAAACTCCCATAACTTGAGGGTGGAGACAGTTTGTCTAAATTCAGTCGTAATGATCTGTATAAACATACACTGTACTTAAAACCAAATGTAAGAGGGATGTAAACAATAGAACCAACACTGCTGGAGTGTCCTGAGTTGCTGCCTGTTGCAAGAAACAATGAACAATCTAATCCCTTCACCAGCTATGGATTTTCCCATTCCCTTTTTTGTCACCAACGGTAATCAACTTCCCTCTGGCCCAGTCACACACCTACAACTGGAATCTTACAGTAACCAGGTTCACAATGGCTATGACTGGTGGTGTTACCTTGTGTTTCTCACCCTTCCCTGACAGTAAACAAATGGAATGTTATGTTGTCTGGGACTCTGTACCCTATTTTCTCCCCCTCTCAATTAGATGAGAAACAGTGCTTTATCAAAAGTTCATTCTCAGTGTATTCCATAATTGTGAGTAATATCACAATTTTTATGCAGTTTTGAGTATCCATTCTTTACAAAATCTGGAAAAAGTAGCCCATTTGATTGGCAGTCTTGGCACAATCCTAAATGGTCATTCTCTTTTTCACCAGAGCACTGGCTGTAGTGTACATTGTCCACAGAATGGATTGTAGTAGCTTTGCCAAGGTTCCTGACAGCACATTCCAAACCCTGACCCTTGCCCTCTGGAAAGACTAGAACAGTGGGAACATGGGAATGCTACCGCCTACAAGCTCCCTTCCAAGTCATAAAGCACTGTGTTGGAAATAAGTCACCAGTCCTTCATTGTTGCTGCTCCATTTTGAATGGTCATAGACCAAGAATTCCACCAGTCAGTGGGAATGTCACACTTTTTCCAAGGAGGCTCTGAGGACGTGCTCAAATCTTTTCCACTGTCCACTTGGTAACTTATTTCAGAGCTCGGACTATTTCAGTGTCTGTTGTAGGAGTCTGGTATCAGGCATGCGAATGATCTGGCCTGCCCACTGGTGCCATCTGTAGTTAGAGCCTCGATGTTGGCTTGGGAGAAGACCCTGACCTTGGTTTGCTTATTTGGTCAAAGGATTTGGAAGATTTTGTGGAGAAATACTGTTCTATTTCCAGTGCATTGATGTATCTGTTGTAGGAAGCCCATGTCTCAGAATTATACTGGAAGGGGAGGGATCACTGCTTCCTGGTATCCTGTAAGCTTTGCACTGAGTTTGAATTCTTGATCTTGGTCCCTCAGCTGGACAAAGCCTGTGCTGGTGTATGGCGGGTGATTGGGAATTTCATTATCCATGTCTGCTGTCACTGAGAGGTGGCTCCCAAGAAATAAGAAGCTGTGTTTTCTTGGTCTTGCTGCAGATCTTTAATTGTTTGGGGGAATGGAGGGAACGTTGTACAATGGGGACAGGTTTGTCGAGCATCCTCCTGTTGTGGATGCAAGTGTAAGGCCCACCCTCTTCCCCCTCATGACTTGCAGCTATGTCTCCAAGCTGGTGCACATGCAAGCACCCTGTATGTCCTGCAGCTCTAATGGAAGTTGGGTGACCTTGATTCTGGAGGTGATTTTTGTTTTAAAAAAAACCTAGCCTAGATTTGTCTGTTCAAGTTCTGCATCATAGATATTAATTGGTTTGTATTCACACACTAATTTGGTAAGTTGTTGCCACCATTTTCCTATCTTGGTGAATTTGATACCTGCTTGTGAACACCTTGGGCCATGCCTATTGATGGGAGCATTGGTAGAAGGAGGGGTTGGGGGGGGCAGATGTTTTGCAAGGAGGTATAAGGGAGATCAAGGATTTTAACCAAGCAACAATGAAGGAAGGGTGATGTGACTGGTACCGGGGAAGAAAGGGAGCAAATCCTTCCACCAACAGAGGATTATTTGTATTTTTAAAACCACATCTGTGGCTGGACAAGAGTTTAACTGATGGTGACAATCCAAACAAGCTTCTGTTTAAGTTACATTGAGAGAGAACACATTGCAGCTTTATTTCTGGAACACAGAAATACGTACATATTTCAGCTTAAAATGTTGCTGTTCATTCATCTAACTTTTGCAAATGAATCAGTTGGTTCCAATGCTGTAATAGAGAGAGAATGCTGGAAATGCTCAGCTGGTCAGGCAGCATCTGTGGAGAGGGAAACAATGTTTCGGGTCAATGACCTTTCTTTCAGCCTGATAGAAGGCAGGTCATCAACTGAGAGGCCATTGACCTGAAGCATTAATTCTGTCTGTTTCTCTACAGATGCTGCCTGACCAGTTACAGAGTTTCTCTAGGCCTCACTACAGTTGATTGGCACATTCACACCTTACAAATGGAATAAAAATAAACCACAAACCATAATGTTGGCAAGTACCCAGCAAGGTTGTTCAGGGCTCCATGGTTGATTCTCGATGCACGCATTTGCTGATTTTTGCTGGTCCTGATGTTTGGTCCAAGGAAGGTTAAGTAAGGGTGGGGAGTTTACAATCAGCTGGTGTTCCTACTCCCCACTGTTGTGCCAGGAAACCTGTTGAGTGTGTGACAAAGTTGAGCAAGTACTGTAGCTGTTTTGATTTGATTGTCAAGACTGTGACCACTGTGCAGAATGGCTCTCCCTTCTCAATGCATCTCACATTTATACCAGCCAGACCAGTTTTTCGCATGGCCTTATTTTTCTCTAACACATATGCAGACATGATTACTGATGTTCTATTAAATAACCCCTACATCCTCCAGCATTTTTTAAAAATCTGGATCCTGGGGTGAAAGTTCAGTGAACCATCTTGCATCACCAATTAATGCAAACTTCCATTCTCCTGTTAAAGAGTACACAGAAGGAGTGATTCTGCATTGAAAGTTATTGCTAGGGTTTTGTATAGAGAACAGCTTTTAAATCTGGGAACGTGAGTTTGTGTCCAATGTAATGTGCAGCAGAAGCTATAGTCAAAGGGAGGTAGCCACAGAAAAGAAAATATTGCTTATCAGAATTTATCATGAGATGGTAAGGATATTTTTAATTATGACACCAAATAGAAATGTTACATCAGTGTTTTGATGGTGTATAATCATTAAACATCCAATAATATCTGAAAATCCTCACACTATTCCAGTGTATAAATCAGCTGTCAATAACCATATTTGATCCAAGCATCAAATATTTCTGCTTAGATATTTGCTGATGCTGTGTACATGGCCTGCATACACGTGCATAGTAGCTCAGTTATTACCTGTGTACATATACAAAGTGCCTGCACAGGTGCACCCCCGGAGGGAGTGCTGGCTTAAGATGGCAGTGGTATATAATAATATATATATCATTCAATTGAAACTTTTACAATAATGCAATGAATTTCAGTCAGTGTGCCACAGGTGATGCACTGACTTTAGACACAGGTTGAAGGATGTGGCACAGACACCTAGTATCCGAGTGATGACCTTGGAGGCTTCTAGCCTGAACCAGGGTCGAGAGTGGAGGAATGTCTCTCTCCGCACCTTCCCCCCACTCTTATAACTTAGCAGTCTGCACCAGGCAGGCCGGTTTGGGTCTCATACCTCTTTACCTCTGAGAAATATGCAAACATGAATGCCAACCTTCTGACAAATAAACACCTGCACCTCCAGGGTAGCCCAGATCCCAAAGGTGAAAGGTCAGTGAGTCATCACGTCCCGTCACCAAGTAAACTTGCATTCTCCTGTTAAAATGTACACAGCAGGAGAGAGAGTCCCAATCAAAATTACAATGTATTTATACAATGAACAGCTTTAAATCTGTAAATGTTATAACTTATTCCATAGAAATGGCACCTTAACCAGGGTAACCAGCACTAGATGCATGCAGCTTATAGCTACCTTGGAAACATCATCCAGTCATGAACAACACAGTGTACAAATATGCAGAACAAGGTGATAGAGTGAGCTAGCATAGGGTATCGTAATGTACAGTAGCCCAGTGAGAAAGTTGCTGGCCCATTAGATCCAGAGATGCGGGTTCAAATCCCACCATGGCTGCTGGGAATTTAAGTTTTAAGCCAGCATCAGTTATGGACACCATGAATTGTTAAAGAATTATACAAAATGTTGCAGTGAGGAGATTTGGAGGCTGCTGCAATGACACAGTCAGCAGATGCTCGCTTGTTACTATGTGGTAGTCACAGCAAACATATGTATATTGTCCATCGCTCATTATCCTTGGAGTGATTGCTTACTGGGAGGCCACTTCAGAGAGTGCTGGCCACCCAGGGCAGACCAGGTAACAGTGGTGGTTTCCCCTCTCTGAAAGAGTTAACTAATCATCTGAGCATTTGAATGGTTTTCCCTGGCATCAGATTTATGGAATTCCATCTCGTGCCGTGCCGTGGTGGGATTTGAGCCCTCGACCTCGGTTTTGCTAGAACAGTACCCTCCTCTTTTTACAACTAGGCCTTTGGGCGAGGAGCCAGCAGCCCCATTGCCTGGATAAAGGCAGAAACAAAAGTTTTGCCCACAAACTCAGGGGATTCCATAATGTCAGAGGCAGTAAACATGAAGAACGCTTCAAGCACTTGCATTCTCCCCCTGAAGCAATGCTGGGTTTTATTTCTCCTGCAGTTTATGTCAGTCCCAGGTTGTTTCTTGGCTGACTGCAGCATTCCTTCAGAGTTGCTGAAGGTTCTATTGCTAAATGGAGTGAATCGAGTGACTATAATTGATTGCTGGTGAAACCCATCTTAAAGTCTTTGTCTAATTTGGGTCTGATGGGATCTGAAGCAGCTAGTCTTATTTGGTGATTGAAGCAGTGGCTGGTTTTCATGAGTTGGGCTTTTGGTCAAAGTCCAGGAGTGCTGTGGCTTTGGAGCCTAGGAGCTGAGGGAGGCCAATAGCTGCTTCGAGCAAGCTTAAATCTATCAGGCTGGTTTGATAGGCTGCTCAGTAACCATGACAACAAATGACTGGAACTGCTGCTCAGTAGCCCTCACTGGCAGGACATTGGATGGTGGAAATGTTGCCATGTTACAGGTGTGGAGGGATACAGCTCTGGGTCATGCTAAAGTCCTAGTTCCTCCTGAATTGGCAGCAATACCAGCTTCCTGACACACAGTAAACCCTCCCTTCAGCAACAGAATGTGTCTGTTCCCTACCCACGCTTCCTGAGTGGGAGAAGGTCCACTTCACAGGGGGCAAGGCATTGGATGACGTACAGCCCTGCAACCCTGAAGACTGTCAGTCTAAGGTTAAATCTGAATTGTTGCTAATAAGGGGGCAACATACTGTTGCTGGAGCTCTCTGGTTTGGACAGGAGGAGGACAATGTGGAGGGTTTAATTCATGGTTAGTTATTTACCACATGCATTCTCTTGGCTGCTGGTTCCCAACCACCGACCTAAAGCCAGCACTCCAACTGGTAGCTCTGGACCTCAGGTTTCAGATACAAAGGGGACTGACTCATTACCATTCAGAGTTGTGCTTGCACCAACCCATTGAGACGTAGCCTCTCTAGACTTGTCCTTTCACCCTCCCATCATAGAGATAAGGATGCCAGCTGGTGTCTATTTAGGTGAGGGGAATTCAACTTATGACCAGCTATCGCATCCCTACATCAATGGCTGTGGGCACCTGAAATCAACCATGTTCACCGGGAAACGTAATCAGTGCAAATTGCTCAGGGACTCGTTTGAATCTGTTATTTGCTCCTAAAATCTGGGATGTGTATAGTCCAACACTCCACAAATGTTCTTAAAAGCAGCACTGCCATTGGTCACTGATGTTCTTCCTGGAGTTTCTGGGTTGCATGCTTAATTCTATTCTTTTCCCGCAGATTTCGTATCCTGGCATTTCGGTTTGTTATCTCCTCCACGTAGCTTTCTGGAAACCATCCTCTCTCTCCATCTGACAGTCGGATCCCTTCTATCCAGCCTGGATTCAGAAAACAGTGTCAGTGAGAAAACTGGGTGAGCGTTGGATCTTCTGCAGACACTGCTCAGCCTGCTGAGTTCCAAGTTACCGTGACTCCATCTCCCAAAAAAACAGCAGATTTTAATGTTTCCACTCCACCACTCTTTAAGACACTCACTCCCAGTATCCTAACCCTAACCCTTCATTCCAGAAAATTTCTAGAGTTTAAATTATTAGGACAGTTTGCTTTCAAGTGTACATAGAAAATCGAGTAGTTACCTTCTGAAGATATTTAACATTTTAACAAGATTAGGTGCAGAGGAACTATCTCCTCTACTGGGGGAATTGATGTGTACTGGTGTAATATTAAAAACTGACAAGAGGTGCAGACTTGCAAAGTGATGAAGAATTTTTTTCACACAAAAGTATCATGGAAAGTGTTCACAGTCCTAGTGAAATCATAGCAGAAGGAGTCTCTTCAGCCAATCGAGTCTGTGTCAACTGTATACAAAGTAATTTGACCAGTCTCACTTCCCTTACTCTTTCCCCACATTCAATTCCCTTTAGAAAGGCATACTTGAACCTGCATCTATCACAACTTCAGGCAGTGATTTCCAGATCATAGTTATTTGCTGGATGAAAAGATTTTCCCCTCACCATGTTGGATCGTTTGCCAATCACTTAAAATCTTTCTGTTAATAGAAGCAGCTTCTCTATACTTCTCCAAACTAAACCTCATGCTTTTGAACACTCCAGTGAATGTTCTCTCAAACTACTCTACTCCAAGGAGAATAAGCCCAGTCTCCCCGGTCTATTTTAAAACTGAAATCCCTCACCACTGGAAAAGGACAATGGAAATTTGGACGTTTCTCCTAAAGGCTGTGGATTGGGTCAGTTGAACATTTAGACCGAAGAGATATTTTTGGTGGGTGAGGGTATCAAGAAAGCAGTGTTGAGGAGTTGGTGGGAGATCACCGTTGATCCAACTATTTGGGCAGAACAAAAGTGACTGTGTAGCCTGTTCCAGGTCTCACCATCTTTCGTTCTTGTCTTTACTTCAAGGACATCAGCCTTCTCCAGTGCCAGCTCATCAGCTTCCAGGGGCTTGTAGGTCTTGACGCACTGAACCTGCGGAGAGTCTGAACGGGAAGTAAAATGACAGCCGCTTGTCAGGTCCTTCATGGTTTGCACATAGGTTTTACTAGCTTACTATTGAAAACTTTTCTTATTTGACAATTGTAGGACCGTAACTTGGTGGAGAGGTTCCATTGCTTGGCCTGTACCATGTTGACTGGAACATTAGTTTCAGACACAGTGAACCTGGCCTGGGGAGGGAGAGTCAGCCTGGCCATGGTTCACAACAGAAGACAGTATAGAAGGTGCTTGCATTTAAATAGCACCTTTCACATTACCATAAGACAAAGGAGCAGAAGTTGGCCATTCAGCCAATCGAGTCTGCTCCGCCATTCTAGCATGAGCTGATCCATTCTCCCATTTAGCCCCACTCCCCCGCCTTCTCACCATAACCTTTGATGCCCTGACTACTCAGATACCTATCAATCTCTGCCTTAATTACACCCAGTGACTTTGCCTCCACAGCCACCTGTGGCAACAAATTCCACAAGATTCACCACTCTCTGGCTAAAGAAATTTCACTGCATCTCTGTTCTGAATGGGCGCCCTTCAATCCTGAAGTTGTGCCCTTTTGTACTAGACTCCCCTACCTACATTCTTACGGGTAATGTTGAAAGCCAGGCTCGGGAATGGAGAACAATTCCAGGAATGTACAAGGATACATAAACCAGAGCACAATTTAATGGTATTATACTATGGAGTATTATAAATAGAATGTTTCATGGGATGGTTCCCTTTTAAATAAAGCAGCTCACACTGATTGTCATTGTCCCACCACCTTCTCATTTTCTACACTTTCTGCAGAGCTCCCCACAATCAGCAAGTTTAACTCCCCCTGAACTGAGCTTGATATCTTCCACTATCTTTGTAGTTTCTCCCTAATCCACCTGTTCCTCAGCCCACCTGCTGTTGAAGCCCTCTCACAATCTCCACATTTGGCTCAATTCCCCCCACTTTCTGCTCCCTGCATACACCAAAACTCTGCTACCAACTTCCTATCCTGCAGTCCATCCTCATAGGCTCCCAGCCTCCAACACACAATTCTTGAAATTGTACCTGGCTCCCTGTATGGCCTTGCCCACACCGTCCCTGTACTCTCTGGAACTTCTTCCTGCCCATTAATTGCCTCACATTCTCCAATGAATGGACTGCTGTCTCTTCTATACCCTTCCCCCCCCCACCCCCCCCCACCCCCCCTCCCCCCCAGCCCTACTTTCAGAATCTGTGCTCTTACCTGCCTGGGTCTTGCTTTATGGACGTCTTTCTGATCTCCATTACCTCCCTTCAGTCTCTAATTAAAACCCACCTCTATAATGTCAGATTTTTTCACGTCAGAATAATTTGAGATTGTTTTCCTACATTAACACTTGATAAATTCCACCTCACCACCTAGAGACACAAGAGACCGCAGATGTAGGAATCTCAAGTAACAAACAATCTGCTGGAGGAACTCAGCAGGTCAGGCAGCATCTGTGGGGGGAGGGGGAAAGGAATTGTCCACGTTTTGGGTCAAAACCCTGCATCAGTACCTGAGTTGCTCCAGCAGATTGTTTGTTGCTCCACTTCATTACCTGTTGCTTACCCCTTGTGCAGTTCTCTGGGTTGGGTTTGTCAGCGGCAGAGGTTAAGACAGCATTCCAGAGCAATGAGAGTTACCTGGCTTAAGACTAAGTCACCCTGCGAAGCGGCACAGTAACACTTGACTACATTACAGTGCTGCTTCACTGCAATTTATTATTGAAGTCCAGCCTCTATTAGTCAGTCTCACTCGCCAGCTGAATGCATCGAGAAATTAGCAGTGCACCTCCTACAACTTTCCCTTCACGAGCTGCAGGCAGCCTGCCCGTGATCAGCCAAGAGCCCAGAACCACTTCCTGAAACTGGCACAAAGTCAGAAAATAACCTCGTGAGAAACTCACCATCCTGCTCCAGATCCATCTGTTCCGCCTCAGTCTCTTGCTCTGTGAGCAGCATAGCCGTTATCCAACGCTGTTTCTCACTCCTGAGGAAAGGGTGAAAAAATATAATGAATTCTGAATATGAGCAGAATATGGTGCATGGGCTCAGCAAATGAATACCATTAGATACAGGTGCTCTGCATGTCCACATCATTCGGTAGCTGGACACTGTAAATGACCAACTTTGGGTACGTGGTCTCTGTACGTGATCACCATTGGGTACGTGGTCTCTGTACATGAGCACCATTGGGTACATTGTCACTGAGCATGAGTCTGTGGGCTCTGTGTATACAGGAACTTAAGAAATAGAAACAAGTAGTATACATTTGGTCTTTCACATTCACTCTACATTCAATGAGACCATGGTTGATGTTTTCCCTCAGTGCCACTTTCCTCTACTAAATCCAAATGCCTCAATTCCTTATATCACAAAATCTATCCATTTCTATCTTGACTGTACTCAATGACTAAGTCTCCACAGCCCATGGAATTACAAAGATTTACCACCAACCCAGTAAAGAAATTTCTTCACAGTTCAGTCCTAAATGACCAACCCTTTATTGGAGACTGAACACTGGTTCTAGGCAGCCCAGCTAGGGAGACATCCCCGCATGTATCCAGCCCAGCCCCATAAGAATTTTGTATGTTCCAATATCATCTCTTATTCTTCCAGATCCTAGAGAGTAAAAGCTTAGTATCACCACTGGAGGTGTGGGACTCTGTAACAGAGCACCACTGCATGTGTGGGGCGCTGTAATAGAGCACTGCTGCACGTGTGGGGTGCTGTAATAGAGCACTGCTGCACGTGTGGGACTCTGTAATAGTGCACCACTGTACGTGTGGGGCGCTGTAATAGAGCACTGCTGCAGGTGTGGGACCCTGTAATGGAGCACCGCTGCAGGTGTGGGACTGTAACAGAGCACCTCTGCAGGTGTGGGACTGTGTAATAGAGCACCATTGGGTCTATAGACTCTGTAATTAAGGAGCATTGGGTACAAGGGTTCTGTATGGGAACAGCATTGGATTGCCCTCCACAGTTACTGCACTTAGTGGCTTTTTCCCATTTACTGCCCACAGCAGATCCCTCTGACTCCCCTCCTATGCAGCCACAGTAAGCACGAGGCCATTAAATTCAGCTTTTCTCACAGAATTATCTAAAGCTCCAAACACAGCTCCTGCAGGAAATAACAACTGGCATCCAACAGTCTATTTACTGCCAACCCCTACCATCGCTCCCTCTGCAGGGAGACCAGATGCTAATGAGACCAGCCATGTTAATGTGTATCAACACTCTGACCCTACTTTGAACCTTCCCATCCCCACACTGTTCTCAACAGCTTCAACAAGTTGTTCACTAAGTTTACTTTCTCCCAGGCTCTCTGCTGTCCTCGGGTCTGACCACCGGTCTTAAAATTTCCAAGCTAACCCAAACCCCTAGTATTGTTTAAAACAAACGGCTCTGGCAACATGGGATAGGATTGGGACCTTCCCAGGAGAGAGGAGACTGATTGACATGTCAGGTTTAGCGCTGGAGGCAAGCAAAAGGCTGAACTATGTGGGACTGGCAGCATTTTCTATTTCCATTTCAGCGCTGCTGTTCTTTCACCTTTTTCTTTTCAATTTACCTTACTCTTCTCACTTACTTTGCATGCGGTCGATCAAACCTTTCACTACACAAACATTCTTTTATTATCTTTTCTTTGCCTGAGGAGATCACTTTATATACCATAGTAACCCTCCTATTGGGCCATTTGCAGGTTAGTCATTGCATGAAATCTCTCTCTGTGATTTGTTGCTCTGTTGCTACCCCAGTTTAGTTCAGAGTCCAAAGTGGTAATTAGCCTGCAGAGATTTTTGGAATCTGGTGCCACCTCTTGGTTAACTGGAGTTGTGTAAATGAGCTCTGGCGAGTCTCTGCTGGCTTACATTTCCAGCCTACTTCACTGGGTTTTGTCAAGTTAGCCAATTTCAGCCACACAAGCAATTGGGTTTCCATAGCAGGTCTCAGGTTAGGAAAGGGAACTGCTTGTTTGAGTTCTCTGGTTGTTTTCCAGTGACTCCAGCTCAATATTAGGGGCAAAACTCAGAACCGCAGGGTAGTCTGATGCACCACAGTTAGCAAATTTATCGAGGCTCTGGGACTTGCATCAATTGTGGCTCTGACTCAAGATTTGTCGGTTCAAGAGACACTCCAGTGAAGACCCCAACAAGACCCATCTCAGTACAGTACTGAGGGAGTGTGCTGCACTGCTGGAGGTGCAGTCTTTTTGGGCATGACACTAAATCAGTGGATGTATTTAGAAAAGGTGGAGGCTGGTTCTCTCCTGGTGTCCTGGCCAAGTTTAACCCTCAATCCACGTCACTGAAACAATCATCTGGTCATTATCACCTTGCTGTTTTGGGGAGTTTGCCGTGCATAAATTGGCTGTATCTTTCCCGCAAGCAGAGACCAGACTTGAAAAGTAGACCATTTTGGGAAATACTAAAAAGGACGTGAGTGGTGCTATAATAACGCAAGTATGCTCATCCATCTGTGCCGACATTCATACACAAATTACTGCCGACTTACTGGGATACTGGAGAGAAGCCATCTATGTCTGGCCTTGAACTTCTGGCCCTAGGCAATTGCCTCAAGTGTCTGCACCTGAGCCTCTGGCACCAGGTACCTTTCCCTGACCTCCTCACCCATGAGTCCTTGTTGTTGGGGATCCAAGCCCAGGTGGACTGGCCCTGTGGAGAAGCTCTTAAAGATCAATCTCCCTATTGAGCTCCTCAGCTGTAATGAAAGTAAAGCAATCTGATGGGTAATGATGACAGCTCAGAAAAGAAACTTGTGACAGATGCTGAGACGTTCACACAGGCCATGACTGGAGCTTAAACGAGCTCCAATTATTTAATGAAGCAAAAGAATACAAGACACATGTACCTTTGGGTTCTGTGGGACCGGTCAGATCCTATAATAAATTATCACAAATTGATTAAAGATCACAAGCAAATTTGTCATTTGGGTCTTTTGTGTTTGCCTTTTGTGAGGAAATGATCTGTCCAATAATGGAATGGAATCAAAAACAAAGGTTCTCAGGAATCTGTGCTCCTGATGCCACACTCAGCACTGGACAATGGTCTGTGCTGTCATAGTTGGCCCACAATCGCAGAGTCCGGTTGCCCCATGGCCCCAGCGCCTGGTCACTCACTCGGTGCGGGCCCGCAGCAGGATCTGCTGTTTGGCGTGCTGCTTCCCGAGCAGCTGAAGGTGGAAGACGTGCCCTGGGATCCCATGCACCTTCATGTTCAGGTCCTTCGGCCTCAGCTCCTCGGTCTTAGCGTGGACAAACACGGCAAACTTCCCTGTGCTGAAGAAAGACATCAGTCAGTGGTCACTGAAACCAATTACATTTGCATCACCACAATATACACGGCCACATCTGCATTAGCCCTTTACACAGAGGTTGTTGGACCATGGAATACTTTGGGAACGTCTGGGGTGGGGAGCTTTGCATCTTTTGAGGAGAATTTGAATGACTACTTGAAGCAGGGAAAATGTAAGCTTTTGGGGAGAGAATGGAGTAGTAGCTCAGCTTTGCATTGTTGTAGGAAAGAGTTAGCACAATCACTGTGGGCCAAATGGCCTTCCTGAGAGCTGTAAAGTTCCATGATACACCTTCTCTTTAGTTGGGAGCTCACAGTTCAGAAATACAATTCCTAAACCAGGAATGCAGTTTTTCTTTTAATTTAGTGAAAAAGATTTGCAAATGTCTTTCAGAATCTTAGGACATTGCAAACCATTCTGCAGGAGCTTCTCCATTGCTAGCACTGTTGCAAACACAAAAGATTGTTGCACCTCTCAACAGATTTAGAAGTCCCACTTCAGAAACCCAAGCACAGGAATCTAGGTTGATGCCCCAGTGCAATCCTGAGGGAGTGTGGCACTGTCACTGATGCTGCTGTTTGGATGAGCTTTTGTGAAAGAACCAGAAAACAGATTATCTAGTCATTATCATTTATACTTCACTGGCTGCAGGGCACTTTAGCAGGTCCTCTGGTTATACAAGGCACAATGAAACTGATTCCTTCTTTTAGGGAGGCAGTGCTGTTGGCCAGAATAACAGGATAACTCCAAGGCTCCTGTGTTATGGGATCTTTTACAGCACCCCCCCCCCCCCACCCCAAACAGGACCAATCAGACCTTACTTCGTCCAAGGAAAACCACCAATCATCCTTTGACCACATTTCTACTTGCCACTTTAATGTTGTCCTTTGGAGAGCAAACTCCTTTCCACGCTTCTTCCTTGAACTCTTGGGTCCCCAGGGTTTTGACCCTACTACTATAAATAATTCCCATGGATTAACTTTCTCCTATTGCTTCTTGTTCTGGAAAGCTTCAGTTTGGTGATCCTGTAGCTGCCTCTTTCCCACGGTAAACAACCTCAACCTCCTGAGCTTTTGCTTTTAATTCCAAGCCTTGAGATTCAGATGGTGAATGTGGTGGGTCTCAGGGATTTGGTTTCAATCCAGTTCTTTGCATGTTTTTTAAATCAGCCAAGGCTACTGCTGTTTTGCCTCAGTTATATTTATTCCTTATGGTCTTTTTTCCTATAAATATATTCCTTGTAGTGCCATTTGCAAATAACCCTATCTGTGAGCTCCCTAAGCTTAATGACCCCTGCAGCAGAGTCTCAAGCAGCTGTCTTCTTTCTTATGATCTGTTTGTTCATGAGATCCAACGTTTGATGATACTTTTAAAAACTTGGAGGCACAGTTGGCGCAAGGCCTGATGTGATATGCAGGCGTGTCAATCAGCAAGCTACCACAGTCCACACCAATTGATGTAAAGTTTGAGACATTAGGTCTAACGTCAGAGCCCTTGAGTTTAACCTGGGCACCACTTGCTCAGTGTGCAAAGTCTAAATCAAAAAAGTCAATGTCAAGTTTATTGTCATATGCACAAGTATGTGTGCACAGGTGCAATGAAAAACTTACTTGCAGCAGCATCACAGGCACATAACATCAGAAAAGCAACATTCACAAGAAAAACATACTAAACATTAAAATATGTGCGAGATGATGCATGTAAATGTGCAAATGCTGGCTGAGTGCATGTGTCATCACTGAGAAGGTAGGTGTGCTAACACTGGCAGTGTGCAAGCATGAATGCTGTAAGTGTAAATACATGTGAACATCAGATGCATGCTATGTTGGCACCGGAAGCGTGGCGACACTTGTGGACTGCCCCCAGAACACGCTACGCAAAAGATGCATTTCACTGTGTGTTTCGATCTACATGTGACTAATAAAGAGATCTTATTTTATCTTATGTTTACAAGTGTGTATAGTGAGTAAGTACCAAATGAAGGGTGGGTTTGTATAAGTGATGTGTATAAGTGTGCATGCCAAGTCAATACATGTGTTAATACTGAGTGTGAAAACTGGCTGTGTACAAGTATGAAGGCCTGGTGTATACATGTGTCCACCTGGTGTGTGGGTGCAGGGAGTGTATGTGTCTGGATACAGGGAGTGTGCACGTGGAGATGTGTATGTTGTGTGTGAACAGGGTGCAGGTCAAGGAGGTCAGGGTTAGTTAATCTCCTGCACACATTCAATCTATTTTCATGATGAAAAGTATGATTGATTGAGGTGCTCTGGATCTAGACCACAGCAAGGTTTCATCTGCCTCCAGTTGGTAAAATGTTTGTCTACAGCCAAAACTCATCTCAGCCTTTCAACAGGATAGGGTGCTGCCAAAGTGCCATCTGGTGGCAGCAAATAGCAATGCAGCCTTTGTCTTGACAGGTTCAAATGATGCATAAAAATTAGGGGCAGGCCATTTGGCCCTTCCAGCCCGTTCTGCCGTTCAATATGATCATGGCTGATCATCCACATTCAGTACCCTGTTCCAGCTTTCGCCCCAAATTCCAAAATCCCTTTTTCCATTAGAACCACATCTAACTCCTGCTCGAATATATTTAATGATTTGGCCAACTGCCTTCAGTTGTAGAGAATTCCACAGGTTCACCGCTCCCTAGGTGAAGAAATTGCTCCTCACTTTAGTCCTAAAAGGCCTCCTTTGTATCCTTAGGCTGTGACCCGAGGTTCTGGCCTTCCCCTCCACTGGGAATATCTTTCCTGCATCGAGTCTGTCCACTCCCATCAAGATTTATGAGGTTCCCAATGAGGTTCCCTCTCATTCTTCTAAACTCTAACAAATATAAGCCCAATCGTCCCAACCTGCAAGTCCTCCACCCCAAGAACTGGTCTGGTGAACCTTTGTGGCATTTTCTTCTTAGCAAGAACATCTTTCCTCAGATAAGGAGACCACAGGGGGCGGCACAGTAGAGCTACTGTCTCACAGCTCCACTGACCTGCGTTCGATTCTGAGCCCTGGTGCTGTCCGTGCGGAATTTGAATGTTCTTCCTGTCACCATTTGGGATTCCCCTGGTATCCTGCCAAAACCCAAAGTTGTGTGGGTTTGCTATATTAATTGGCCACTTCAAGATTGCCCCAGGTGAGTTGTAGAACCTGGAAGGAGCTGATGGGAATCAGTTACGGGGAAATTTAGTAGATTGGGGGAATGGGATTGCTCCATCAGCCAACATCAACTTGATGGGCTGAATGGCATCTTTCTATGTTGTAAGGAAATAATGGAAATGTGCACCCAATTTTCAAGGTGTGTCTTACTTACGCCCTGTGCCATAAGACATCCCTGTTCCTCTTGCAATGAAGGTCAACATACTATTGGCTTTCTTAACTGCCTGCTGCATTTGCATGCATATATTCATCAAATGGTGCACAAGGACAACCAGCTCTCATTGCACCTCTTCCTTTTCTAATCTGTCACCATGCAGATAATAATCTTCCTGTTTATGTCTCCAAAGTGCGTAACCTCACATTTATCTACATTATTTTGCACCTGCCATGCATTAGCCCACAAACTCAACCTGTCTCAATAACACTGGAGCCTCTGCATCCTGTTCATAGCTCACACTCCCCCAGCTCTGTGCCTTCTGTAAACTTGGAGATATTATATTTAATGACTCTAATAATACCATTTGTTTCATGTCTGCCAACCAGTGCTCTAGCCACGTGCTTTAATTTTGTGCATTGACCTCGTACATGGGAACTTAACGAAAACCTTCTGGAAGTCCAAATACACTACATCCACTGGTTCTTCCCCAGCCATTCTACTTGGTACATCCTCAAAAAAATTCCAGTAACTTTGTCAAACATGATCTCCCCTCCATAAATCAATGCTGACTTTGACTGATCCTGTTATTGTTTTCCAAAGGTTCTGCCATTGCATCTTTAATAATGAACTCCAGCATTTTTCCCACTACCAATTCTGTTTTTTCTCCCTCTCTCCTTTCTTAAATAATGAGGCTGCATTACTAACCCTTCAATCCATAGGAACTGATCCCGAGTCTAAAGACTGTTGGAAAATAACCATCAATGCATCCATTGTTTCTAACACCACTTCCTTAAGAATACTGGGATGTAGACTATCAGACCCTGGGGATTTATCAACATTCAGTCCCATCAATTTCCCTTATACCATTCCCCTACCAATACTGATTCCCTTCAGTTCCTCCCTCTCAGTAGATCCTTGGTTCCACAACATTTCTGTGAGGTTAGTTTTGACCTCCTTTGTGAAGACTAACCTAAAGTATTTGGACAATTGTTCTTCATTATAAATTGTCCTGACTGTAATCTTCATCAATCTTTTTCTCATCATATACTGTATCTATAGAGCTTTTACAGTCAGTTTTTATGTTCCTGACAAGCTTATTCTCATACTCCATTTCCTCCCTCTACATTAATCCAATGGTCCTCCTCCTGTTGCATTCTAAACTGATCCAGGTCCTCAGGTTTTCTGCTTTCTCAAACCAATTTATGTCTCCTCTTTGGATCCAATATTATCCCTAAGTTATTAATTGCAGTAATTAAATGTGTTTTAAACTAAATTTTAATACATTTTAATTATGTAAACTGTTTTAAATGTCTCTATGACAATGCCTTTGACAGCTGGTGCCACAGCAGGTAAGAAAGGTTACAGGATGAGTGTGGGTGGCGAGTTGAATCAAGAACAGTATAGTCCATTAATACACGAGTGCCAAAATGGTGAGGGTTATAGATTAGGCTTTGCGCACCTTGCACTGTACAACCTTTTATTCATGTGGCCTTTGGTCTCCAGTGGATCAGAGTCTCTGTGAGGGAAAGGTGGGGGAAGAATGTTTTTAAGGGTCACATTAGGTCATTGAAGGAAAAGTTATGGTTAGGGTGGGTGATGAAGGTTGGGCCCACAGTTGGGTTAGAGGTTTGCAACCCAAGCGGGAGGAGCTGAGGGCGAGATGTCAACAGGATTAGTTTTGTAATTTAAGCAGTTGTGGCCACAGAGGGCGCAGCCAGTAGAGCCACTGCCTCACAGCTCCAGTGACCTCGGTTCAATCCTAACCTCTGATGCTGTCTGTGTGGAGTTTGCACATTCTCCCTGTGACTGTGTGGGTTTCCTCTGGTTGATCCCGTTTTCTCCCACATCCGAAAAATTAGCAGTTGGTAAATTAATTGTAACTTTCCCCCAGCATGTAAGATGGAGATTCTGGGGGGGAGTTGATTAGAAGGTGGGCAGAATAAAATGAGTCAGGATAAGATTAGTATAAAAATGGGTGCTTGATGGTCAGCATGGACTCAGTGGGCCGAAAGGCCTGTTTCCGTGCTGTACCTCTCTATGACATCTATGAGTACGAAGCCACCAAAAACTGGTTCCCCGAGCCATTCTCCTTGGCAAAGCAGGCCTGACCACACAAAGGCCAGCTTTGCATTGCATGAAAGGGTTGGCACAGTGCTAAAATGATGCAAAATCACAGAACTGTATCAGGTGTGTTACACATCAGTGGAAATCACAGGACGTGTCCATACACTTCCCATGTCACTTGAAGGATCTGGAGGTAAAATTGCTGATTTTGTGATCTACACAAAGGTTTAACTTCCTAAAAATTGCATCACGTGGTGCAAATAATCATCGTATTTTTAAGCCAAAAGGCCTTATAAAGCAAGGAAAAATGGAAATAATGTTGTGAGAGTGACAAGAAACCTACAACATTATTAGTTCCTCACCCAGACTACTACTAAACTCATGACCTTTACCACCAAGATCACTTTCAGGGGCTTAGGAACACCACCCACCACCCATAACCTGATGTGGACATATATCACAGTTGCCTCATCATCGCTGGGTTCACATCCTGGATCACTGTGCCAACAGCTCCGTGGGAACACCTTCATTATAAAGATGGCAATGATTCAAGAAGGCAGCTCACCACCGCTGTCTCAAGGGCAAGTAGGGATGGGTTATAAATGCTGCCCATGACAGCAATGTCCAGGTCCTGAAAAATGGATAAACATAAAAAAACAGAAGTGCACTTACTCCTTCTTTCGGGAGAGCAGAAGACAATCATTGAAGAGGTGCAGGTAGATGGGTCTGTTGGAAAGCTTGAACTTTGACCCTGCCGTGTTATTGGTCTGTGAATCCACCTCAGTCAGCTCCCCGTGCTTCACCAACCACCGGGACTGTGAGATCAGTGGGAAAATCTGGAGACAGAGAGAGAGAGAGAGAGAGAGAGAGAGAGAGTGAGAGAGAGAGAGAAGCCGCCAAATTCAGCGATCCAGTGATTAAGAACTCCAAACTTAAGCCATAGTCAAAGTCGAGTTTACTGTCATATGCACAAGCATCACAGGCAAATGGCATCATATCAGCAGCATTCACAAGAAGTCTTGTCTACTTCTTGCCATTGGGCTCAGAATGTAGCTCAACCACATTTCCTCCTGCTCACTGGAATGCAGAGTAGGAGCAAACTCCGTTGTAGATTCCAAGTGCAAATTGTGGAAAGGAGAAATGATCTTGGAAATGGATCTAAATCCAGTGCCAGCCCAATGGGCTGAATTCTCCTTCATTTGCCAGCTGCAAAGGTTCTTTGAGCAATCGACTGGGTATTTGCAACCCAGTTTCAGCTGGGCATAGTCCCAAGGCACTAAAGCACCTCCCCCCCACCACTGCGCCCCCACTTCCCCCCTCCCCCAGCCTCCCCACCACCTCTTCCTCACTTGCCACTAGGTTGGATAGTCACAAACTGCTGCGGGGAGATTGAGGCTGGGCTGCACTGTCGAGGCAAGTTTTACCTGCATGATATCATTGTGGGACACAACCTGGCAACGGTGGTAGTTAGTCACTAACTGTTCTTCACACTGCTCAGCCTCTAGTTTTTGTCTCAGTTTGTATCGAGCAAGTGGTACTCATGTGAAATCGCGCCCACGCCAATAGAGCTGCCGCCTCACTGCTCCAGCAACCCAGGTTTGATCCTGCTCTCCATTGCTGTCGGTGCGGAGTTTGCATGTTCTCCCTGTGACCATGTGGGTTTCCCCAGTGTGCTCCAGTTTCGTTCCACATCCCAGAAACATGGTACACAGGAAGACAAGAAATAGGATTAGGAATAGGCCACTCGGCCTTTCAACACTGCCTTGCCATTCAATATGATCACGGTTCTTCTGTCTCAGGCCTCAACTCCTCTTCTGTGCCAGTTCCCAATAGCCCTCAGTTCCCCGATCCTTAAAAAAAAATCCACCTCCTCTTTAAATACCTCCAATGATCTGCCCTCTGAAAACCCTCCAGGGCAGATAATTCCTGCACATAGGTAATTAGCCTCTGTAAATTGCCCTTTGTCTGCAGGTGAATGGTAGAATCTGGGGTGAGTTGATGGGAATATGGGGAGAATAAACTGGAATGTGTTTCCATGGGTGCTTGATGGTCAGCACAGACTTGATGGGCTGAAGGGCCTGTTTCCTTGCTGTATGACCCTCTGCTTGAAAGCTCTTGTGCCGTGATGTCCCTCACAGCTGGCTTCTAGTAGGTCTATTAACAAATTGTTACGCTTGTGTACTGCGCCAACAACACACTGATGGAAGTTACATGGGGGTGGCTGTGGATTACCCTGTTCTGGCTCTCCCCTCCCTCCGTCTTCCAAGTGTGTTCCTACAGCAAACTGAGGAGCTGAATTTCCAAGAGAATTGTGATGGTGCACAGCAGCTTACCTTACTCTCAAAATGGATTTTGTTGTTGAGGTGAATGAGTTCTTCTGTCCTCTTCATTGACTGCACACTGGAATTGCACTCCTGTGTGAGCTGAGAGAGGAAAACAAGAGAGTCATTGGGTTGAGCTGAATGATAGAGTCACACAGCACAGAAACAGACCCTTCAGCCCAACTGGTCCATGCCGACTAAGATTTCCATCCAAGCCAGTCCCATTTGCCCGTGTTTTGCCCATATCCCTCTGAACCTTTCCTATCCATGTACCTGTCCGAGTGCCAAGTGCCAGGTGAGGTTTTGTTTATAACTCTGAAAATTTAATAAAACCAATGAATTTTTCCTCATGCACTCTGTGCTGACACTCGAAAACCTACCTAAACTCCCAAGACCCTCTCTGAAATCACCCTTCAATTCTGCCCCCCCCAAATATCCTGCACAGACCCCCCATCCTTGCCTACCCCCTAAATGCCCAGCACAGGTCTGCATTCTCAAACCCCCTGCTTTCTGAAGTTCTGAGCCATTCACCTTCTTGAGTTTGTCAAAGGCTTTTGTGGCTGTCTCCTCGTCCCGGGATCCCTGTTTGGTCCGCTTCAGTATATTCTGCAATACAGATGGTTCACTCTGTTACTGGTCACTTCACTCTGGTACAGGGATCCAAAAGCAAATTACTGCAGATGCTGGAAAAAAGCTGGAAACACTCAGCAGTCAGGCAGCATCTGAGAGAGCATTTCAGGTCCAAAATTTTGTTTTCTCTTTGGGTAGTTCACCTTCAGATTTTATCCATCTGTTAGTTACACCTTCTTCAGACACATCTTGCGTTATTCATCAAATTTAGCACCTTCTTTTAGCCAGCATCAACACCACTTTCAATGCCCATTGTCTCCTATACTTGACCAGACCTTTTCTTTTGCTTTTTAACCTCTCCTTTCCCTTTTCCTGTACTTAAAACTTGTTTTGAATCTAATTTTTCCCAGTTCTGAAGAAGGGCCTTTGCCTGAAGTATTGACCTGTTACAGTCTACACAGATGCTGCTTGACCCATTGAGTTTTTCCAACATTTTCTGTTCTATTATGGGGACATTTGGTGCACCGCCTCTCAGTGCCTTACTTCACAACATTACCATTTTATTTGATGCCTTTACAGATAGAGTTTGGTGTGAAAACAGAAGATGTTGGAGAAATAGCAGTTGTCCTTTGACAACCTTCAAAGGAGGAATGGCAAGTGGGGGTCGAGAGAAGCCCAGAGCCAGGTCTGGCTCAGGGAAGTTGGGGGAAGTCACTCAACAGGAATGAACAATACAGAGGGAAGAAGAGATCAAACAAGAGAGTAAAAGATCTTGGTTACACGAAGGAGAGGTGAAGCTCCAGCAACACTCGAAGCCTGGTATCATTTAGGGCAAGGCAACCTGTTTGATTGGTATCCCATTCACCACCCTAAACATTCACTCCATCCACCACTGGCACACCATGGCTGAAGTTCACACTACCTAAAAATGCACCATAGTTACTCACCAAGGCTACTCCCACAGCACTTCCCAAACCACAACCTCTACCACCAATAAAGATAAGAGCAGTGGGCACTTGGGAACTCCTGTGGATTGCCCTGCGATTTGCGTCCCATCCTGACTTGGAAATATGTCACTATTCCTTCATCAATACTGGGTTCAAATCCTGGAAGTTTCCTCCGCAATACAGTAGGAACACCTTCACCACAAGGACTGCAGCAGTTAGAGAAGGCAGCTCACCACCACCTTCTCAAGTACTATTGGGGTGGACAATGAATGGTGCCCTTGCCAGTGATGCCCACGTTCCACAAGGGAATAAATAAGTAATGAGAAGACATTAGGCAAGGGCTTTTAAATGGACATCAGTTAAGTTGTGAGAGTAGAGAAGCTGGTCTGTTCACTCTTAGAGCAAAGAACAAATGGGTGGTTGAAGGTCGGCATGGACCCTTATGAGAACCTGGAGAGGAGATTTGGCAGAGGTGTTACAAATTATTATAAGTTTTGAAGGAAATAAGAAAAAAATATTTTCTGATCTAATTATTTCATGATCCAAAATGAGGCCTGGAAGGGCATTGAAAGCAAATTCAAAACTAACTCTCTGATTGGAACTAGATAAATGCTTGAAGGGTAAAGATGTGTGATCCAATAGGCAAAGGGCTGGATGAATGGAGAACTCCTTCAAATACCCAACACAAGGTCAATGGGCCAAAAGGCCTCCCAAGCTGTGGGTTTTCATGACCTGTAGGCTTTTGATTTGGAGAAAGCATGAGTTGTGATTGGACAGGCGTGGATTTTGCAGATTAGTGGTTTACAGATGAGTGATGTGCAGATTTTACCTCCACCAGCATTTTCAGTCGCATTATCCTCTGGAACGGTAGGATTAGAAATGAGGCGAGAGGCAGCCGCTGGCAGATCTGATCCTCCTCCAGCCTGGCCAAAATACCTGGAAACCTGGGATTCTCCTGCCTGGAATAGTGATCCAAAGAATAACCTCATCAGCACAAAGCAAATATAACTGACTCCAAAACACACATCCAGTGCCCACAGGACCAGGAACTCCATCTGATATCCCCTTTTGCTCATCTATGGCTAATTGCGTCTGCTCTGGTTTATGTCATCTAGTTAAGCACTGCCAGACCAAACCTGGGACCTCCTAGTGGTATTGTACCACATGGGCAATTATGCACTGAACTGTCCAGATCTCCCATTATTTCACACGCAATACTATAGACAGAGTTGCTGCCTCACACAGTGGCGGATCTCACTCTAACTCAGTGAAAGAAGCGTTCACACGCACAGCAGCCGCTGGTATGTCTGTTCCTGGTAGGCCTGGTTGGTGACGTAAGGTAGGTAGACTCTCCTGAAAGCAGGGCAGTGGGCCAACACAATGTCACACACATCAAAGTTCAAGATATCCTTCTCCAGCCTCTCCTCCAGCTGTTGCAGGAACCTGAGAACAAGAGCAGAAAAAATGTTCCGAGCTAGGACCCAGTCTACTATTGTGGACATTAGTTAGTGTCAGCAAACTGAATGAAAAAGGAGGTGTGATCTGACCAGCAGATGAAACATAAATTTTAGAGTTGATGCCCGTCTTTTTCATCACATTCCCCAATCCCACCCATCCAGTTCTCAGCTTTACCCTCAATACTTTCCCCAAAAATTGACTCTAATCTACGTCCTTCCCTGGTAACTAATCAATGATTCAATTAATCTTTGGGAGAGGAAGGTCCACCCCACTTCTATTCTTTGTGTTAGCTTAATTAATATTGGCAAACTGTAAATGGGACCAACAGAATTTCAGTATCACATCTAGGGCACCTGAGGTAGGCAGCCTCTGCATGCCTTGCCTCTTGCTGAGTGGCACCTGGGTGATGGCTCCAGCCTTAGTGTCGAACTGCCAACAGATGTGGTCAGCCCTCCACTGCCCTTGTGTCTGCCACTTCATCCTGCCGCACTGTACCATCCAGTTTTATCTGTTGCACATTGGGAGAGCCTGTTTTATTTTCCACCTCCAAGACGCTCCTTGGCTCCTCAAGAGGTAAACCAGGTCCTTTGTAAAAGGGGTGAGTGCTTCTGACTTCAACCACCTTCCAGACAGTGAGTTCCACACCTCCACCAGTCACTGAGGGAAAATAAATCTCTCTACTCCCATCTACCAATTAACTTAAGTCCACCCCTTCATTATTGTCCTCTTTACCAAGGAAGATACGTCATTCCTGTTCACCCTGCCTCAGCGTCATCTCAGTCTCACCAGCTTGCCTGGGGTGTGGCTTCACTGGCACAGCCTTATCCGTGGTTCCGGTGCTGTGACCAGCTTTCTCTGGACCGTCTGGTGACACTTGCTCAGTTTTCATTCTGAAAACACATTTTGAGCTGCCAGGCAGTTGCAGTGTGTCACAGCCTATCAAGTTCTGTGCCCTGCCAATATCAACCAGACCTGTGTACAACGCCTTTCCAACCCTTATGAAATTAGATTATGAACTGAAAAGCAATATTAAAATATAAGGACAATGCGGCTCCCACTCCCCTTCTCCTTGCCCATCTTCTTCCTCCCTCAACCCCTTTTGCTCCCTCCCCCCATCTCTCTCTTTTTCTCCAACCCTGCCTCTCCACCATCACCTCCCACTTCTCTTTGTCTCCCACAACTCTATCCCTCTCCACACTTCACTCCTGTTCCCAGTCCCGTCCCTTACTCTGTCACCTTCCTTCTTTTTCCCACCTCTCCCTCTTTTCCAACCCTCAACCTTCCACCTCCCCTTTCCTCCTCCATGTTGAATAACCTTCCCCGCTGAGTGCAACGGCCTTCACACCAGCACATCTCACTTTATTCTCACTCTCTCTATTCAGACAATGTTCTGGTGAGGTGAGGGGATTGCTGATAATCTTCTGATACCAACTTCCACAGGCCTCTCAATGCTGTCTCCACCCCTCTGCCCTGGACCCACTCCCTCTAACCAGTCTGCTTACGTGCTCTGCTGCAATATTTCCTCCCACTGATCTGTGCCACGTACCCCTGGCTCCATGGTTTACCATCTGCTCTGTGCCAGTGTGATTTTCATTCAAAACCAAACAACTTTTTTGAAATATCGACAACCCCTAGCCTTAACTAGTATGTGCATACACACACACACACACACACACACACACACACACACACACACACACACACACACACACACACACACACACACACACAAAGTCTCCACCAAGGATCACGCCTGAGGTCAGGTGTAGCCTCCCGTTTCTCATCTGGACGGGTCTGTTCCACATGAAGGAAAGATGTTTCCTACTGAAGGAATGGACTGTTCTTCTGTTTAACCTGCAGGTCCTACTCCCACTGAAGTACTTACTTTTCACTGATGCAGTACTTACTTTTCACTGACTTCCTTGACTTCAGGCAGTTTTGAGAACAGCCACTGCTTTTCCTGGGCATTGAGACATTCCTGGAGCTCCTTGGAATTCTGGAAATGTTCAACCGTTATGGTGAGGCTATGAAGGTAGGATCCTTCCGAAGTGACCAGTTCAAACTTGGCCTAATGGAAACAAAAGACCACAATTGAGATGGAGCTACACTGGGGATAACACATTGCAACAGGAATTCAATCCAGGAGCATACTCCTACAGGAAGGAAGCAGAAAGGGGCCTTTGAAGACATGCCCCAAAGAGTAGGACATTAAACATCGTTAACTAGAGACTGGCTGGCAGGAGTGTAAGCAGAGTAACCCAGGCTGATCCTTCAGAGGGAGACCGCCTAGGGACTTGGCACCAGTTCCAATGAAGCCAATGCACACTATCATTCTCATAATGCTTCAAATTCCTTGTGCTTCAATTTTGACGAGGGAATCCAATGGGACAGTTCAGTCTCTGAAATATTAATTTTACTGGATCAATTAAGAGACACCCTTTCTCTATGCACTGTCAGAGATTAGTCTCTACTAGAGTTCCACTGACTGGACACAACAACAGGTCAAATGTCCATGACCTCAGGAACTGTACAATAATTTTCAATCTCTGCAATGCAATCTGAAAGACAGAAAGAGACAGAGGAAAAGTTGTGACTTTGGATTGGGCATTCAACAGCTCAATACAAGTATTTATTTCATAATCAAGCAAGGATCCAGATACAGGAAGAGACAGAATGTGAATTGAAAGATAAAGGAATCAGAAAGGAATTAGAGAAACGGAAGTTTTCAGAAGCCTTGTTTCTGTAGGGAAGATTCACACCACTGTTGCATGAAGTTGCACCAGCCAACAGTGTTTCACAGAAAGGGCTCACTCACCTCCTGTAACTTTCTCTGCTCATTGCCAATTCTGTCCAGTAACCCACTTCTCCGCACATCTGGGATGTCCTGCCAAAGAGCAAATGCATTCCCCCGGGCAGGCCGTTGTGACCGGAAGAGGTTCTGTGGCAAGGAGTTGCACTTGCTGGGGAGGATAACATCATCGTCCTCAATAACCGTGTCTGCCCGCTTCTGCCTTTGGATTTCACGGTCACTCGCCACATTGCTGTACTCCTGATAAAGGATTGCTGTGGGAACAGAACCATTTGAGCCACTAATACTGGGGTGTGCACTGCAGATCATGTTTGGTGAATCTGTAAGTACCAAGAACAAAGGCTAATCAAGACATTGTACCAAAGAGAAAGGCTCTGAAACAGCTAGTGTGGAACTCCCAAGGGCTTCGTACTGCCCTAGTGACCCAGCATAATCTCACATCTTAGATCTCAGTTATGGGTTCAAACCATCTGTAAATTCTTTGGAACATCTTGCAGGTGCCTATATAATGCAAGTCTTGCTGGAACATCCCAGATACTCCTTTGAATCTGATTGCCTCACAACTGGTCTGCTCTGCATCAGAATCAATTGTCCACTTTGTAGTTAACTTCTGATTGACTGTGAACAAGTCTGAGTTAACTGAGGTACCCTCTATGGTTCCGAGGCATATGGACCCAAAGACCCCCCTGTTTGCCTCGGTTCACCCCACAATTGACCTCACTACTCCAGGATTAGGGAGGTTAACAGTTGGGAGTTGGGAGTTCAGTGAATTTGGTTCTTCTTCATTCCATGGTTGAAGAACCTGCCAATATCTGCTATCGTAACTCATGCACAACCCATAATTAATTAAAGGAGTCACTGGTTGGTTGCACCATGAATGAAACGAAACCACAGCAAATATGGATGGGATTAAAATTTGCCCTCAATCACTCACACTAAAACATAATAAGGTAGCATCTGGATATCCTTCCCACTTTGGGAATTCTGTTCCCTTTGACTTCTGAACTGACTTTCAGAGAGGGGGACAATGTGCAGCATCACAGGAACTGAGGGTGAATTTTCACTCCAGCATCTGTTAAGGCGGAAAGGTACTGGGAAGCATCTCTCTCCTGGGTCAAAAGGCAGCATGAGATGAGGAACATGGAGACAAGATTTATTATACTCACAGCCCATCAGAAACCTGGAGTGCCTTCTTTCTCTCTGTTGTTTTGCACTTATTTCCTCCTCTGACCCCACTCTCCTGAATAAAAATAGAAATGGATCAAGATTACAGCTAACTTCATCCCTTCTTTGACTGTGTTTGTTTGATTTATTTACTGTTTGGTTTTTACAGAGCTTCCTGTGAATCTGTATATGTGATATTTCTATTGCTGATATTCATGTCAGACTGTGTGAGAGTTACTGAAGGAGTGTGTGTGTGTGTGTGTGTGTGTGTGTGTGTGTGTGTGTGTGTGTGTGTGTGTGTGTGTGTGTGTGTGTGTGTGTGTGTTAGAAACTCATACTTGGTCACTAGTACGAAATGTGCGAGGGGTTCAGCTGCCTTTTGTCAGTCCCCAGCATTCGATTCCACTGAGGAAGCTCCTGCCCACATTTTGCACTGCCAACCAAATATAAACCTCAATCCCAGCACCATCTTCATGCCCCTTCCCAATGTGAGCACGTAACCCAGTCTCAGGAGCTGGTCTATGTTCAGGTTCAGAGGCTGGTTATAAGCCAGTCCTGAGTGTTGGGCATAAACCAGGTCCGAGCCTTACCTCTGAAGAGTGCTTGACCTCCATGTGTGGGGTGGAGGACTATCAAAGATGAGACCATCCCTTTGTGGCTTTGGAGACGTGTTGCTGTTGATTGCAATCAGAGATTTACTCTTCTGTTTTGCACTCCGTCTACCTAAGAACCAAATGCAAGAAGCGAAGAATGAATTACCCAGAATGCAAAGAGGCTCTGCCATACCCAGAGAGAGAGAGTTGGCATTACCCACCAAAGGTGATGACCAGAGACACAGTTGTATTTAAAAGAGGAAATATTCACTCACCATTTCTAAACTTAAGGTGACAACTGTGCAAAAGACTAATGATGCAGATGGAGGCATTCACCTGTTACTGGGGTTAAAGAACATCATTAAGGACTCTGGATCTGACACAAACTGCATCTGCTGTGAGTGGGTCCACAAAACCAGGAAAGATTCCATTCCCACATGGAACTGTTGACAACAGGAGACCCGCTGGCCTGTCACATCTTGGTCAGCTCTCTGCAATGCAGAACAAATTCACTCTCCCACACTCCCTACAGGCTAAATCTTGTCCTACTCTGAATATTTGTGCTTAAAAGATCTAGTGTTCTTGGGCTCAGATATTCCAGGTAACAAAGTATTCTTTGCCCCATGGTCATAACAACACGATCAAGAAAATTCGTTCAACCTTCTTCCTCAATCCCTTAAAATGATGATTCCTGGTGACTAACCGGAAGAAGTAGTCTTTTCCTCTTCAGCTTTATCAAATCCGTTATAATATGGCTGTGTGTGTCATAGAGGCATAGAGTTGTACAGCACAGAAAGTGACCCTTCAGCCCACTGCATCTATGCTAACCATCATGCCTATCTCATACCTCTAGCATATCACCTCTCAGCCTCCTTTGCCTGTATTCAACCTTTTTCCTATCTTCTCTATTCCAGAGGAAATAATCATCACTACAGTTTCCTATTCCTGGAATTATTGTAAGGAAATAGGAGGAGAGGACAATAATCTCCCTTTCAATAACATCATAATGAAACTTCCCATTTCCTCACCCAATTCCCAAACCCCTTGATTCTCTCCATGCCCCTTATTTGACCAGTCCAGATGAAGGGTCTCAACCTGATACATCAACTGTCCATTTCCCTCCATCGATGCTGCCTGACCTGTTGAGTTTCTGCAGCGTTTTGTGTGTTGCTGCAGATTCCAGCATCTGCAGTCTTTTGTGTCTCCCTTATCTGATAGCTTGATGAAGTCTGGATTATCCCCAAAAGTTGGACAGAGACCCACGCGACATCAATAATCAAAAAGGACAGTATATCAGAGCTGGAAAACACAGACCCTGTTAGTTTGATGCCAAGGGAGGCAAGTTGTTGGAAAAATCATTCAAAGCACACTGTACGATAGCTTAAAGAAAAGGGGTTATTGGGGAACCTAACAAGGCTATTATTTACAAGTACTATTTACAATTTGGGAAGAATTTAAAATGTTGTCAGGTGATAGAAGCTGGGATGATACCAGATAATTAAACATTTTTAGGAAGTGCCACACAACTAATATTCTCTGTACCAGCTCTTATGTAGTTGGTCTCCATAAATGAACAGAGGTGCTACACTGACTGCCCTCTAGTCCACAGCACAAGAAGGTCAGAGAAATTCTGCTCAGGACCACCGCTGACATTGCTCCTCAATCCTTTTCTTCTGCAAATTCCATGCTTGAGTCAATTAGTAGTTATCTGATCTCCAATTCGAAGAGTGGAGTGCTCAAGAATCAATAACGTGTGTGTTTACAATTAAGAGTGCTGTGGTGGCGGGAGAGGGAGGATACTGTGGTGGAAAAGAACAGCAGAGAAAAACATGCCAGCACTTGAGTGCAGTGCTCAGGCTGCGAGTTGTTGAGCAAGGTACTTTCCTTTGTACCTTGCCAGCTCCGTCTAGCCACTCTGATTTCTCAGCAGGGTGTTACGGATCCTGCGACACTATTCAGAACTGACCTGATCAATATCCTCTCCTTAATATCCCCAAAAGAAAGATAAGTCGGTTATTTTTCTCACTGATGATTTGTGAAATCTTGCTTTTTACAAAATGTTTGGCATTTTCTCCTACTGTACAAATAATTAATTGGATCTAATCTACGGTAATTCATAAGTATATCATACAAATGAGATTTCTTTCTTTCTGTTGCATCTTCTGGCCAATTATGAGTGGACGTGCCTCTCTTTCTACAGGTAAACCTTACCTTCAAGGGAGATGGTAGCTGTCAACTTCTCTCTGGACGAAGATCTTCCTGACAGGGACTTACTGATTTTCAAAGCCTGTGCTACTTTTTTCTGAGAGAGATGCAATCTGTTTATCAGTTCAGAAGCTGAGAACCGCCGCTTCTCTTGCTCCATGCATGCAGCGAGGGGCTGGCTCTGACCCCGGGCAACTAATTCCCTTTTACTTTCCGGTTCAGGCTCCAGTCCAGGCATTGAATCCAGTGGGAGCTCAACAGAACTAGAGTCCAAGGGTCCAACCTCATCATCCAGTGAGAAGCTTTGGCTTAGGAAATCATTGTCTTTCAAGTCATCATCAAACAGGGTCCCTGTAAACATGGATTCACAGTCCAGGCTCCCACTGCTGAAAGACTCTTCACTTGGACTATCCGTTGAGTACACTCGCATTTTTCTCCCTGGAAAATTAACAAGGCTTTAACAGCAAAAGCACAATGTGTAAGCTTCAACCTAAAACAAAACATAATTGAGAAATATGAGAAGTATCACATGGGAAGTTGTAACCTTCACATCTAGGAAGGTTATTTCATCTCACAATTTTCACAGCACCGCAGTAACTAACATAGCATCTTTATTACAGCAAGATAAGCAGAGATGCTTGACAAGAGTGAGAATGAAATTACAAAGAACTTAATAACATAAGAAATAGAAGCGGGAGATCTACATGGCCCCTCTAGACTGTTCCACCAACTCAATTAGGTAATGGCTTATCCTCTTTCTCTCTCTCTCTCTCTCTCTCTCTCACACACACACTTTCCCTTCCTATCCGTAAATTCTTTAATTCCCTTAGTGCCCAAAAACCTATTGACTTCAGACTGAAATGCACTGAATAACATCCCTCTGGCATAAAGAATCCCAAAGATTTGCACACCAACCCCTCTCCGAGAGAAGAAATGCTTACACCTCCTATTAAATGGCCAACCTCTCATTTTCCCAAGTTCCAGATCCTCCAGCCAGTGGAAACAAACTCTCAGTGATTATCACGTCAACCCCTATAACAATCTTCTACGTTTTACCTCCTGTTCTTTCTCTAATCTCTCTCAGATTTAGCATCTAAGCTTATTCTCCATCATAACCTTTTAGTTCTGTCATCATTTTATTTGCTCTCTTCTGGGCTACTGCATGACAGATGAAGGGCCTCGACCTGAAACATTGACTGTTTATTTCCCTTCATAGATGCTGCCTGACCTGATGAGTTTCTCCAGCATTTTGTGTGTGTTACTTGCAACCTGAACCTGGTCTCATCTAATCTTGCCACCATGCTGCTCCTCGCCATCCCTGGATGTGATATAAGCTTCAAGAAAAGCATAGTCCAAGAAATGTATTGATTAAAGACATATGGTTTGCAGAAAGCAGTATGCAAGAGGTCATTGTCCAAGGAATGTATTTTAAGAAATGCATTGTCCAATGATGAACTGTCCAAGGGATGCATTGTTCTAGAGAAGCATAGTCAAAGGAATATATTGTTCAAGCAATATATTATTTAATGAATGTAAGGAATGCACTTTCCAGGGAATGTATTACTTAATAAATGCACCATCCAAGCTGTGCACTTTCTGAGAAACAAAGGACTGCAGATGCTGGAATCTAGATGAAAAACACTATGATGCTGGAGGAACTCAGCAGGCCAGGCAGCATCTGTGGAGAAAAGCAGGCAGTCAACATTTTGGCTCAGGACCCTTCTTCAGGACTGAAGATAGGAAAAGGGGAAGCCCAATATATAGGAGGGAAAGGCAGAGCAGTGATAGGTGGACAAAAAAAGGGAGGCGGGTTGGGCACAAGGTGGTGATAGGTAGATGCAGGTAAAAGATAGTGATAGGCAGGTGCAGGGGAGATGGGGAGAGCAGATCCACCGAGGGATGGGTCAAAGGTAAGGAGAGAAAGGAAAAAAAGGGGTATAAAAAGAGAGATAGGCTAGGAAAGGGAAGAAAAGAAGAAACATGGTTGGGGGGAGGTGTTGTAGGGAAGGGGAGTGGGGATTACTTGAAGTGGGAAAATTCAATGTTCATGCCGTTAGGCTGCAAGGTTCCAGGATGGAAAATGAGGTGCTGTTCCTCCAGTTTGTGCTTGGAATTCTCCTGGCAGTGAACTAGGGAGTTGCAAAGAGAGCGGTCCTTGTGAAAGGCAGAAAGGGGTGGGGAGGGGAAAATATGCTTGATAGCGGGGTCCCGTTGGAGACGACGGAAGTGGTGGAGAATGATGTGTTGGATATGTAGTCTGGTTGGATGAAATGTGAAGGAAAGGGGGACCCTATCCCTGTTGGGTCTGGGAGGGGTGGGGGTGAGAGCAGAGGTGCAGGAAATGGCAGAGATACGGGTGCGAGCTCTCTCGACCAGTCGGGGCAAAGCCCCGATTAGAAAAGGAGTTGGACATCTCAGATGTCCTGGAGTGGAAATCCTTATCATGGGAGCAGATGTGGCGGAGGCAGAGAAATTGAGAAAAAGGGATCACATGCTTGCAAGAGACAGGGTGGGAGGAGATGTAATTGAGGTAGCTGTGGGTGTCAGTGGATTTGTAGAAGATGTCAGTGGATAAGGAATTTCCTGAGATGGAGATGGAAAGATTGAGGAAGGAAAGAGAGGTGTCGGAGAGAGTCCATGTGAATAGGTAAGCAGGGTAAAAATTTGTGGCGAAATTATGAAACTGTCGAGTTCTGCACAGGTACAAGAGGTGGCACCAATGCAGTCGTCAATATAGCAGAGAAAGAGTTGGTCTGTAGAAAGTGAGAGGAATCGAAAGTGAAGTTGTTTAGGGTGAGGACAAGTTCAGCCAGGAGGGTGTTAGTGGAAGGGGACTGGTTGTGGCTCTGGTCAAGAAAGAAGCAGAGGGCAGTGAGGCCGTAATGATGGAGAATGGAGGTATATAGGGACTGGATGTCCATGGAGAAGATAAGGTTGTGTGTGCAAGAGAACTTAAAGCTATGGAAGAGTTGGAGAGCATGTGATGTGTCATGAACATAGGTGGGAAGGGAATGGACCGGGGGGATAGGATAATATCCAGGTATGAGGATACGAGAATGGATCAGCAAGAAATCCATAGAAGTCTTTGTCCTTTTTAGAAGGACCATTTTGTTGTGATTACACCTGATAGGAAAAATAAATAGAAAGGCTGTATCTGACCAGGATTAAGGCATTGACCAAGTGCCTCAATCATTTTCTGAAGAGGATACCAATCCAAATCAGTGTGCTGCTCAAGAATCTCTCATAGAAATAAGAGAAGAAACGTTAGAGGCTGGGGCTCACGGGTTCAATGAGTTCCATTTCACAAGCAGATTGTGCACAGTCACAATAAAGAAAATTTTCCAGTGTGATAGTTGGTTTCTAAAAGGCTACTTTACATTTCACTATGGAAGCTGGGATAACTGCACCTCATGTAGCTTAATCTTGGACATAAAATGAATAAGACACAAACAAATTATTAGGGTAATAAGACAACCTATGTCGTGTTTTCCCACCAGACAGCCAGGCTGCACCAGAAGCTCCAAAAATCACTGTTAGGTTCACCTTTAGTGAAAATCTGCTCTTGGCCTAGATGGAACCACCTAGCCTCCTCTCTGTGAGGGGTACCAGATGGATTAAAGAGATCAGAAGCATCATATGCAGAAAGATCTCAAAGTAAGCTTAAGAAAACATTGAAAGTAATGTCCTGTTACTATGGCAACATTTAGCCTACCAGAAATTGTTCAAAATTTAAGTAAAGGTGGGACGATTCCTCCAAAGAATTTTCCATTCCTGTGGCAACAGTCAGCAAAAGCCATGTCTGGCATATGGCACAACAGTGGAAGGCTCAAAATAGCAACTGTTAAATACAATCAAAAATAGAGATGTTGACAAACATATCACCTCATAGTTCACACTCACTCCACCTTGCATTCATACACATACACACACACACACACACACACACACACAAGCTCCAGCCTTTTGCACAAATCAATCACCAAACCCTCAAGCAGTGCCCATTAATACTCCCACAGCCAACTTACAACACATACACTTTTGTGCACCTTGTCAAACCTTGTGCACACATAAAACATGAAAAGGGAACAGGATTGGTGATATGGTTCCTGGAGCCTGCTCCAGCATTCACTTAGGTCATGGTTAATCTGATCATTGGCCTTCATTCTCCTTTCATTCCCCACAACCCTACATTCCCCTAAAGTCTAAAAATCTAACCCAGCTTTGAATAAACAATGGCTCAGCCTCTGCATCTCTCCGGGATAAATAACTTCATAGATTCACATACCTTGAGAAGAAATCTTTCACCATCTTGGACTCCAATGGGCAACCCTAGTTTCCTGACATCCCCACACATCACCTCAGCATCTAATCTTTCACCTCCCCCCCCAAAAGAATCCTATACACTTTGTTAAGATCACCTCTCACTCTTCCAAATTCCAGTGTGCACAGTCTTCATTATTCTACATAAGTAGGGCTTGAATTTTTCAGTTTTAACTGATGAAAAAAGTCAGAGGGGAAAATACACCCCAAAATCTTACTAGGAAAAATAGATCTTATATCTGCCAATAAAACTCCACACCAGCAACAAATGTCAACTATGCAGATTTTATATTTTGCTTTCAGGACACCGCACATGGCTTTCAAAACAGGCAGACAGAAAACTGGCAATGCTGTTAAATTGTGGTTTAACAATGCTGTTAAATTGTGTTGTGACAGTGGTGGAAGGATTGAAATAGTAAAGTGCAGAGATGGGATGGAAAACAGTGTTCATGATTACATGGAAGAAAATGCAGGTTTTGCCAAAGGAATAATGAAAGGAAGGCCTAACTTAGCCAGTAAACCTTACAGAGTTGTCACTTCTGTGAGTCACAGCAAAAATGCAACACTGCTGCCACACACTTCTGGGACCTGGGTTCAATCCTGACCACAGGTGCTGTCTATGCAGAGTTTGCACATTCTCCTTAGAGTTGTGAGGGTTTTCCCTGGGGACTCTGGTTTCCTCACACGTCTCATGGATGTGCTGTTGGGTTGATTAGCTGCTGTAGATTACTCCTTACTGCAAGTGACCTTAGTGTAGATGAGAATAATCAAAAACGGGCAGTTGATGGGCATGTCAGCTGCAGGGAAATAAGGGGGAAAGCGACCCATAGAAGCTTCCTTTATGAAAATAAGAAACCTGTTGTTGAATTTCAGAGCACCTATACAGTGGATTGCACATGAAACTAAACAGTCCACTCTCAGCTTCTTGACCAATGTAGGTGTGACTGCAGGTGAATCTTTAACCAAAATGAAACAAAAGGATCAGTGATGAATTTGTTTGGACAATGGTGTAGTCTGGGACCACACTGAATCAAGTGGACAGGCCACTTGCTGAGCTGCTTGATAAGATAAGATTTCCTTATTAGTCACATTTACATCGAAACACACAGTGAAATACATCTTTTGCATAGAGTGTTCTGGGGGGCAGCCCGCAAGTGTCGCCACGCTTCCGGCACCAACATAGCATGCCCACAACTTCCTAACCCGTACGTCTTTTTTGCAATGTGGGAGGAAACCGGAGCACCCGGAGGAAACCCACGCAGTCACGGGGAGAACATACAAACTCCTTACAGACAGCGGCCAGAATCGAACCCAGGTCGCTGGCGCTGTAATAGCGTTACGCTAACCACTACACCACCGTGCCTGCCCACTTTTGTTTCACGAAAGAACTTCACAACCAGTATTTACCAGGGTGTTTTTTTTACATTAATTTGCAATGGAATGCAAATTAATTTCTCTAATTACTTTTTTAAACCTTCTATGACTGATGTAGTTTTTAAAGAGTGGGACAAATTAGGTATTACTTGTTTTCAAGATCTGTTTGTTGGAGGAAACCTTTCTTCATTTGAACAATTGTCTACCAAGTATAATTTACCAAAAACTCATTTTTTTAGATATTTACAAATTAGAGATTTTCTTCGATCTCAATTACATTCTTTTCCTTTGTGTCCTGATAAGAATTTATTAGATGTAATTTTTAATTTGGAACCCTTTCAGGATGGCTCAATATCTAATATTTATGACAGATTATTAGGAATGAGTAAGGTGCCACTAGATAAAATTAAAAACACTTGAGAACAAGATTTGCAGATGTCAATTTCCAAGGAAACTTGGAATGAAATTTTCAAGTTGGTTAATACTTCATCATTATGTGCTCGTCATTCTCTCCTTCAATTTAAAGTGGTCCATAGAGCTCACTTGTCTAAAGATAAACTTTCCTGTTTTTATTCCAATATCTCCTTACTGTGATAAATGCAATAACAGAGTGGCTTCCTTAATTCACATGTTTTGGACGTGTCAGAGCCTTAAAAAATATTGGACAGAGGTCTTTCATACTTCTTCTGTACTTTTTAAAATAAATTTTTAAACTTAATCCTTTGACTGCACTATTTGGGATTGTTGGAGAAAAAGATATAACTTTGAAGGCTTCTGATTTACGTATTCTGGCTTCTATTTCTCTTATAGCCAGGAGAGCAGTATTGCTTAAATGGGAGGAAGCTACTCCGCCTACGCATGTTCAATGGTTACGGGATGTTATGTCATACTTGAATCTAGAGAAGATTCGCTATTCACTTTTTGAATCTAACCTAGACTTCCAAACCCTGTGGGGACCCTTTTTGAATTATTTTCAAAATCTCTGATTTGGGGACTAAAATGCAGATATTGGCTGACACTGTTACGTTTTTTTAAGGTTTTTCCTTGCTGTTTCTTCTATCTAACAGCTTCGAGTTTTGGTAGTGGGGGTAGATTTTTTTTGTAATAAAATATTTCAATTTTTTTTCTTCCTTTATTAACTAACTACTATATGTGATTATTGATTTAGAGTATTGTAATCCTAAGTACGATTTAACACAATGTATTCAGTAGTATTTTTACTTTCTTTTTTGATGCACGTACTCTGTATTTTTTTTGTGGATTTAATAAAAATATTGTAAAGAGGGAATGCAGGTAAAGAGATAATTAAAAAATCCATTACTCTTGAAGAAGGCTCCATGATACACAGCGAACCAGTTGTATAAATCCCATTGATGATATTTTTATAACCAAATATAATGATTTTGCCACACACTAATAAAAAAATGAGAAAACAAAGTACACTAAACCAAAAATAAAAACCAATAAACTCAAACCCTACTTACGTTTCCTCATCCCAGGACCAATCTTTGCTGCATTGCACCCAAGTCAAGTGTATTTTTCCTTAAATTAGATACAGTCTTCCTGCTTTCAACTCATTAAGGCCCTGTACAAAGATGTCCTTGTTCTTGTGCAATAATAAAGGCCAATATTCCTGGTTTTGCTGCATTTGCATGCTAACACTCTGTTGTTAAGTGGATAGCCAAATCTATCTGAACACCAACATTTACGACACTTCAATAATATTCTGCTTTTTACATGAATTACATAGGGAATGTGAGGATGTATTGTACACCACCTGCCATATTTTTGCCCATTCAATAACCTGTCAATAGGCTTTTGTATACTCTTTGGATCCTCCTCACAACATATTCCCCACTTATCTCTGAATGTGATGCTTGTGGGCGTCGCTGGCAAACCTGAAAATGTTACCTAGTCCTTTCATCAAAGTCGTTAAGTAACTTCAGCACCAGTTCCAATCCCCGAGGCACCCAACTAGTTACTGCTTGCCAACTTGACAATGATCCATTTATCACTAGTCTATTTTCTGAATATTACCCAATCTTCCATCCAAGCTATTATCCTCAACACCATGAGCCCTTACTTTCTGTTGTAACCTCTCATGTAATACCTTATCACGTGTTTTATTGGAAATCCAATTACACGCCATCCACTGACTCTTGTTTATCTTCCCTGCTACTTAAATTCATATATTTTCAATTACAATCACTCTTTCACACTTCCACATGTAAACTCAGATAAGCACAAATATGCTTACACTTATGCATAATACAGTGCACACTGTCACATACTTGCATGCAGACTCACATACACATATTGGCATTCACATATATTGATAGTCAACACATCAGTGTAAGTGTGCATACATATTCTGGCTCACAGAAACACTAAAGAACACATTTGTTATTCGTTTTACAAGATGTGGGTATTTCTGGCAAGGCCAGCATTTAATGCCTGTCCCTAATTGTTCTTGAGAAGGTGGTGGTGAGCCACCTTGATAACCTGCTGCAGTTCTTCTGTTGAAGGTACTCCTACAGTGCTATCGAGTAGGGAGTTTCCAGATTTAGACCTAGCAGTAATGCTGGAAGAGCAACATATTTCCAAATCAAGATGGTGTGCAGCTTGGAAGGGCAGCTCTAAATGGTGGTGTTCTGTCTGTTCCCTTTATCCATCTTAGTGATAGAGGTCATGGGTTTGAGAATTGCTGTCAGAGTAGCCTTAGCAAGTAACTAAATGCAATAGATGATGCATACTGCAGCCTCAATACCCACTGGTGAAGAGAATGAATGCTCAGTGTGATAAATGGATGCTGATCCTGGACAGTGTTGAGATAAATGAATGTTGTTGAAGTTGTACGTATCCAGGTGAGTAAAAAGTATTCCATCACTCGAATGAGTTATGCTTTCTGGATGGTGGAAGAGTTTGGGATGTTAGAAAGTGAGCCATTTGTTCAGAATGCCCAGCCTCTGACCTGTTCTGTGGCCACAGTTTTTATGTGCTGATCCACCTGAGTTTCTGGCCAATGGTTACCCAAGGATATTGACATTGGGGAACTCAATGGTGCCAATATCTTTGAATGTTCTGGGTAGGTGATTAGACTCTCTCTTGTTGGAGACAGACATGGCCTGGCACTTATGTGGTGCAACCGTTACGTGCCATTTATCAGTTCATGCCTGAATGTCCTTTAGGTCTCGCCGCATACAAACATGAACTGCTTTACTTCCTGAGGAGTTGGAAATGGAATTGAAGAGGCTGCAATCATCAGTAAATAACCTTACTTCTGACCTTATTATGCAAGGAAAACCATAGATGGAACAGCTGAGGATATTTGAATCTGGGTCACTATCCCGAGGAATTCCTGCAGTGATATCCTGGGGACGGGATGATTGACCTGTGCACAATATGACTCCAACCACTGGAATGATTGAATATCATTGACTTCTGTGTCACCTGGCTTCCTTGAATGCCACACTTGGCCAAATTCTATTTTGATGTCCAAGGACAATAAATTTCACCTCACCCCTAGGAATTAGCCCTTTGGTGCATGCTTGGTACAAGACTGTGATGTTGTCTGGAGCTAAGAGATCCTGGCAAAGCTCAAAATGTGCACTGAAGAGCATGCTATTGATGAGTGATTGTTGCTTGATAGCATTATCAACGCATTTCCATCACTTTGCTGGTAATTGAGAGTAGACTGATTGGGCAAAAGTTAGCCAGACTGGATTTGTCTTACTTTTCACGGATGGGGTAAATTCCCACATCGTCAGATAGATGCCAGTGTTGAGCTCAACTGGAACAAGTTGATTAGAGGCACAAGAGACTTCAGATACTGGATTCTGGAGCAAAAATAAACTGCTGGACAAACTCAGTGTGTTGAGCAGCATCTGGCACAGATGCTACCTGACCTGCTGAGTTCCTCCAGCAGCATGTTTTTTTTATTAGAGACACATCCAATTCTGAGAATGTCTTCAGAGCCACAACTGAATGTTGTCTGGTCCCATTGCTTTTCCAGTAATCGGTGCTCTCATATACACTCATGTAAACCTAGGCAAGTGCACAGATATACCTATCGATATGCATGTGTACACACCAATGAAGACATATGCAGAAACATGTTCCGCTGGGCATATGCACTGTGGATTGATCCAAACATGCACTGGCACTCACACATATAGGCAAAAACATTCATGTACAAATGCACCAGGCACACATGCTTTTGTGGAAATTGTTGTTGCAAACATAGACTTACATGCATATATGTTTGTTTATCATACATCCATGTCTGCGTATTCTGGTGCATATATATGCATACATATACAGAAACATACAATCATACACGCTAAAACCTGAGAACAGAAATACCGGCACACAAGTAATTATGTCCATAGTCATATACCTATTTTCATATGCACATTTTGAAGGCATACATTGCATGGATCCTTATGCAACTTCTGGCCTGATCACACTGTATACAAGGTAGTTCACTGGAGCCAGATGATGTACGTGGCTTTATTGGATGGATGGTTTGAAATCTATTCACCAGTAAAAACAATGTAACATTGTGGCAGCACAGGTTGGGCTCTCTTGTTATCCTTGTTCAACATAAACCATTATTAACAGACCCCCGGAAAAATGCAGGTCCATTAATAAATGCATATGGATTTAAGAGTTGGAGCTGAGGAAAAGCATTTCTAGAGTTCAAAGGCTAGTGTGAAATCATGGAAATGTAAAGATAAATTAATCTTTACTTTAGTAACCTTAGGTTACTAAACAAAACAGAATTATCCCTTTTTTTTAGTAACCAAAGAAGTAGTTATGCAGAATTTCTCCTCAGGACTTTAGATGGTTTAATGTCCATGGCAGGTCTATGGGAAGGAATTAATTAGTTGGAGCCCACAAACAATAAGGCATGGGAGAAGTTAATGTCATTAGCCTGCTCTCACTCCGTAACTTGTTTTCCACACAGGGCAGGTGTTTGCCAGTATTTTGTCCAAATGGACACTTTTCACATCTGTGAGTATTGTCATGTTGCAGCTAAATCCAAGTGTGCCCTTCTATGATATAATCTCTTACACACTTTCCAGCACACACATTTTCAGAGTGATTAGGAATGGTTCTCTGGCCCCTATTGAGGAAACCAACAGCTGTGAACCAATCTTCTCCCTGAGATCTATTAACAGACACCCTCTGGTTAAATCCACACACCCATTAGCAGAAACCCTGTAGCCCTTAAAGGTTCTGATGGTATGAGGCAACTTGGCCCATGGTTTGTCACCACAAGCTTCACAATTTCTCCATCTGCCATCCTAATTTAGATACAAGAATAAAAGGTCCAACACTGTACAATGTTCCCACTGATACACGCTAACAGCCAGGAGCAGCTTCCTTTAACAGTATTGCTTTGATATTGTTGCTTCTCTTCCGGGAAGAAGGTTGGAGATTGCCACTGGTAATGGGTGGATGAACGTGGACATTCAGAGTACCTCCCTCTACAATGGGGATGATGGAGATCAGCAGCTTTCAGCCTGGGGAACTACCTTTGCATTCCTGTTCTTAGGATATGGGGGTTGCAGGCCAAATGCAAGGCGAAACACACACTTCACAATGAATAAGGCAAAGTGACAGAATTTTGCTTTGAGTTATTTTCAGCTATGATAGGAGTTTCAGTGGATGTTCCCAGAATATTTTTTAATTAATAAAATGTTAACGATTATAAATGTAAATATGTGGGGAATAGGTGAAAACAAACATACCTACACAGGGTACAATTAGGGATGGACTACAAATGCGGGCATTGCCAGCAACACCCAGATCCCAATAAATTAATAAAATGTTAATAAGTAAACACGTAGGAAAGTGGTGGGGGACAACTGTTTCACGTAGCGGCATTGGGTATGGGATTTCCTGCACTAAGTTATGAACTGTTATGAATAGTGGTAATAATTACTGCTCCAAGTCACAGGTCAAAGAAGGAGAGAGGCTGGCAGAGAATTAAATCTAGAGGCTTGGAGGAGGGTCCAGGTACCATGTCAACTGTGGGCAGAGCAGAATTGAGAGAGGTTACAGAGGTGGATACAGGTGTGTTGGTGATAGGAAGCATCTGTGGATCAGAAGTTCAGCTCAGAGTAAAATACAACACCATTGGGAAAACGGAAATAAAAACCCAGGATGCTAGAAACACTCAGCAGATCAGAGTTAACGTTTCATATCAAAGAACATTTATCACAGTGGGATAATTTTGTGAGCGAGGTTAGGGTAGAGAGGGATTCAGATTTCCAGCCTGTGAATTTTATTTTTGACTTTCTCCACAAAGAGAACAATCTGATTCAATTTCAATGACAGGAAGAGGCAGGGAACGGGTCGCTCGGGAACTGACCTGTTGACCTGGATTCCAGGCCATACTTGTGGTCTTCCAATGTCTCAACTCTGCAGGGAAGACAATCAAAGGGTGTGTAGTCTTATGAAAAGAAAATCAGTGGTGGGAGTAACAAGAGAGAAGAAAGCAGAATAAAATAATGTTATTTACTTGCAGTTTTCTCCTGGTCCGAACCTTGTGAGGGTCTCCTCTGCCTGGAACCCGCCTCATCCCTCTCCACCTCGGCCAGCAGCATGTTGAGTGAGAAGTCACTCTTGGAGGCAGTGCTGAAGCTGCTGTCCGTGGGTAGGCGCTGGTGCGGCCAGCTGTCGGCCTTGCCCACGATCTGGCGGCCGGACAGCGAGCAGCTTGCCGGAGTTGATGTGACAACTGTATTGTCCTCACCCACGTCAGCCTGCGCCCAGCTCTCTGCAGTCCCTTGGCCCCCGTTGAGTCGGAGCTGAGCGTCCACCTGGGTTTCGCAGTTACTGAGCGGCAAGGCCAACTGTCTCGTGAGATCCACCTTGGGTCTCAATCCTTGCTGTCTGAACAGACAGGTACCGGGGTTTCTCTGGGCCTTAGGCTCCTGCTCATCCTTCTCTTTCCCTTCCTCGCTGCTTGGCGGGTCAAGGCTGCTCCTCCGTTTACCATTCAGCATCAGCTCTGTCGGCTCATTAAAGGAGACACTTCCCTCTTGGCAAATGGCAAAGTGGTTCTTTAGACAGGGTGTGTCCATCAGGTTGTCCTTGAGGGTTTCCATCTCCTCGCCATTGGAAATGTGCATCTCTGCAGGATGTCAATGAAAAACTCCATTCAGAACCAACAGAAAGTCAGTCACATATCACAAAGCAACAGTTTCAGAGGGGAAACACATTGTGACCTTCATTCAACTGCCCCACATGAAGGCTAAGGATCCCAGGACTGATTTTGCTCAAACAGCTGAACGCAGCTTGAGCTCATACTCAGGGCAATACAGCTGAGCTCAGCATGTGTGAGTCAGTGAGGTAAGAGACAAGAATTCACAACACACTCCCTCCCTCCTCCTCAACATCTCCCCAGTCCAGTACCACCACCCCTCCTTATCCTGATCACATTAGAAAATGCACTTGAACGGATATCAGAGGAAGTCACAGTGCAGTGATATAACCAGCAGGTGCACTCCACCAGGAATGACCACCAACACACAGATCCAAAGGCATTGATGGAAGTCATGCCGGAGAACAGAAAAACAAGAATGAATCCAATTACCAGGACAAGTGCACTCATCAGAATGGGACTGAGCTCTGTTCAGGTTTATCACTGGTTGCAGGCTGTGGGTCTGTTGAAATGGCATGCAGGGATGAACCATTGTTTTGCTTTGATTGTTTCAAGTCAAAGGATATTTTTCTACAATAAATAAATCTGGATTTCCCATAATCAGCCACCATATTCAACCCACATAAAACTGGAGGAACTCAGCAGGTCAGACAACAGTTAAGGAGGGAAATGGACGGTTGACGTTTTGGGTCGAGTCCCTTCATGTGAACTGGGTCAACGTTTTGGGTCAAAAACAGCGTTGAGCTCTTCTTCCATCACCTCCACCTCCACGCCTATTTCTTCGGCAAGGATCTCCACCCCCCCACTGATGACCCCTTCTCCTGCCTCAAGCCCTCCTCCTCCTCCAGCCCTTCTGGCCTTTATCCCCCTCTCAACCTTTTCATTTTTAACTGCCAAGGAACTCCTGCTCTTGCGTCACCGTATTCAACCCTCCAGTGTCGTTCTAACAATGAGATAAACATGCATGCTTCAAGGGGAAATAAGTCACTGCTCCTCCCCATCTTCTCACATCACATCTACCTTCAACAAAGTAACATGTCTGCAGGCACTTCATGGTCACATTATCAAATAAAATCTAATATCATGTCACATTCGATAATTTTAATTAAAGCAGAAATGCAGCCAGGCAACATTGTGGAGACAAAAATGAAGTTATTATTTCAGGTCAATGATCTATCTGATGAAAGATCATTGACCTGAAACATTAACTCCATTTCTCCACCAATGTTGCTTGACTGAGTGAATATTTGCAGCATAAAAAGTAATCTGATGGGATTGCTCTGCTGGTAGCCAAAATGGGCTCAATGGGCCGAACAGCCTCCTGCATCATAATAAGTAGGGGAAATTAAATATGAGATGAGCAAAGGGTCTGAATTAGAGGAGCACAGAGGTTTTGGGGGGTAATGGGCCTAGAGGATGCTACACAGACATGGAGAGATTGAGACCATGGAGTGATGTGAATTTTAAAACTGTGCCATTGCTTAACAGAACAGCAATGAACACAGACATGAGAGATGAATGAGATGATCCGGATTCTCACATGGGCAATAAGGGTTTGGCCAGAAGCTGGTCAGGAGAACATTGGAATTGTTAGTAATTGATGATTTCAGCAGCAAATTAACTGAGGCAGGAGAAGGTGATGTTATAGTGGCAGAAACAAATGTTCTTTGCAATGGACAGGATACAGGGTCTGAAACTGAACTCAGGTAGAATGGCAAGCTTCAGCCTTAGACAGTAGCAAAGGCGAGGGATGAAGCCAGTGGCTGGGTAACAGAAACTACAATGGATATGGAAACCTGTGGCTTCAATCTTGCTAATAATTAATTGGAAACGATTCTGTGCATCCAATACAGGACTTTTTTTTGTTCTAATGCTGCTCTTTCTTGTAAAAACTGTGTTTAATTTATGTTTTTCTTATGAATGTTTTGTTTCTGCTGCAAGCAAGTTTTTCATTGCACCTGTGCATACATGTATTTGTGCATATGACAATAAATTCAACTTTGACTGACTTTGATGTCAGAGAAGCAGAGTAATAAATGTAAGGCACTGTGGGAGTACAGTTAATTGATGATATAGAGCTGGGAGTCATGCATGGAACCTGTCAGTGTGGTTTTGTACAATGACACTGAGTGGCTGAATGTAAGTGAAAAGATAAAGGGATCAATTATGGACTTTTGGTAGACTCTAGAGGTAAGAATGCAGGAATGGGAACCTGCTTATGATGGTCTCCTGACCATGACTGGATAGATAGGAATGCAACCAGACTATGAAGTCCCACCGGCTGGAGAACAGAGGACAGGAATTCAGCGAGGCTAGTCAAATGTCGGACACCACACACAGTTCAAGAAGAACAGTTTACTATGTCACAGCCACACTGGATATCATTTGTGACTTTGATAAAGATCTTTTAGCAATATGGCAGGGCTAAAACCTGAAAGTAGGTGTTCAAACATGGAGTTACAGGAATGAGGGGCAGAAACTTAGGACTTGATAACCTGTTTAAAATGTTTGGAGAGGAAAGTTAGGTTGGAGAAGGGGCTCTAGTATGCAAGGGCAGAGGGTGCAAGGGTTGGAACTTTTAAGAGGGATTACATAAATTTAGTGCATCATCTAAAGAGAAGATGGGGGATATATTTTTTCAATCCAGGATGATCTTGGGCTATTATGGCAGATGACAGCAAAACCCAATAGGGCTTCACATGGTCCAGCTAGATAAGGATGAATTGCCTTTTAATGACTTTTCTCCCCAGATGCCTTCCTTCCTGAAAGGTTGTAGAGCTGATGGTGAATGCGAGGATAGTGAGGTACAAGGCCATGTAAGGATTTAAAAACAAGGGTCCAAATACGTAAATTCCAGTATTGGTGGAGTAAGAGCCAATGCAGGTCAGCAAGTTCTGGGCTGATGTTTGAATGATCAGATCAGAATGTCAGGAGCCAGAGTTTTAGATGAGCTCAAATCTATGCAGGATGGAAAGAGGGAAGCTGACCAAGAGGGTATTGAAATGGTCAAGTCTAGAGGTAACAAAAGGTACTGGCTCTCGGTGAATACTGTTCTATCCCATCAAGCAGTTTTTGCTGCCTCCCAAGACTTTGTGCACACTTGTGATTCTCAGTCTTCTTACTTTCTCCGCTGTAACATCACCCAGCTCCACCACATCTCAGCTCAGAACACAACTCCACACCTTGTTACCTCTTGAGTTGACATTCCTCTGGTCAGCTTCCCCACTTTTCACCACAGATGGACTTGAACTCATCTGAACCTCTGGCCCGTGTCCTGGCTCCCATTGTTTGCTGTCCAGTCTTGCGTATATTTGGACATTCTCACCCTTCCTTTTGAATCTGTACATGGCACTGTAAACCATTACCTCTGTATTCTTCTCCAGCTCTATAACCCCGCAGGATCTCTGGACTCATTCAATTCTGATCTGGTGCACATCTCCTATTTTAATCAACCCACCATCAGCAGCCATGCCCACAACCATTTGGCCCATCGCCTCTGGAATTCCTAAGCCCAGCTGTTCAGTGAATTCAAAATGCTCCTTTAAGCCTGCCCCTTTGAGTAAGTGTTTAATCATCTATCCTAACATCTTTGGTATCATTTGATATCACTCCTGGGAAGCACATTGGTAAGACTCTGTGGTAATTGGTTGAGTTACTTGACCTTGGCTGGAAAGTTTCTGAAGGGGTGACAATAACTTGAGTTTTATAAACCTGAGATTTCTGCTCAAGTGTCCAATAGACACAAGGACACATGAAAGAGAAGCAAAACCATTTCAGGCCTCTTGCCTGCTCCACCATTCAATGAGATCATGGCGGATCTTTTTACCTGAGCGCTACTTTCCTACATAACGTTGATTCCATAAATGACTAAAAATCTATTGATCTGTTTTGAATATAATGAGTGACTGAGCCACCGCAGCCCTCTTGGGTGGAGAACTCCAAAGATTCACTGTCCTCTTCGAGAAGACATTTCTCATCTCAGTCCTGAACTGCCGACATGACCCTGTGACTCCCGGTTCTACACACTCCAGCCATAGGAAACATTACCCCTATATCTACCTTGCCAAGACCAATAAGAATTTTGAATGCTTCAAAGAGATTATTTCTCATTCTTAGAGTCATGGAAACAGTCCCTTTGGCCCAACTCTTCCATACCAACCAAGGTGCCTTCCTGAGCCAGTCCCATTTTCCTGCATTTGGCCCATATCCCTCTAAGTCTTTTCTATCCATGTACCTGTCGGAATGCCTTTTAAACATTGTAATTGCATCCTCCTCTACCACTTCCTCTGGCAGCTTGTTCCACATACCCACCGCCCTCTGTGTGAAAAACCTGCTCTTTGGGTACCCTTTAAATCTCTCACCTCTCACCTTAAATCTGTGCCCTCTGGTTTTAGACTCGCCTGCCCTGGGAAAAAGACTGTGACCATTCACCTTATCTGTGCCCTTCTTGATTTTATACATCTCTATAAGGTCACCCCTCAGCCTCCTATGCTCCAGGGAAAAAGCCCCAGCCTATCCAGTCTCTCCTCATAGCTCAAGTCCTCCAGTCCCAGTAACATCCTAGTGAAAGAATTTCTTTGAAACTCTAGCGAGTAAAGGACCAATCTGTACAAGCTCCTCACATGAAGAAAAGCTTATTTGGAGGCTGAGGTGGATTCCAGAAGGGTGATGATGAGATGGAGTTGGGAGCCATCAGTGTTAACACGTGTGACGCGGCTGAGGAGTGGCATGGATGAGCAATAGGAAGGGATCCTGTGTATACCCACGGTCCATGATCACACCTGAAGGGTGGTCATTTGGTTGGAATTCTATTCTGAGCATAAAGCTTTGAGAGAAATAAGAAATGGAGAAGCAGAAAAGGAAATGTGTCATTTGGGAACTAAATGAAGAGGGACTGTGGAGAAGTTGGATCCAAATGGTGGAAAGTTAAAGGCAGTGAGATTGACATTGTTTCACCATTATTATGAGCATTCAAGCTGTAGTCTGAGCCACTGGACTGGTAAATTGATCACCTGGGTGAAGATATGGGTTAATAAAGTTTGTTTATTGAACCAACCTGCAAAACCCTAAGAGTACCTGGGACTATATTCCTTTTTCTCTCTCTCAATTTGCACTTGTGTCGTTATGCTTATTTTGCCGTGTAAATTATGTGTAATTTATGTTAATTTAAGTTTTTGTGAACTTCTGTTTGTCATGCCTGTAATGTACTGCGCTGCTGCTGCAGAAAGCTAACTATTCATGGCATTTATACCCTGTGTATGTCTGCCTATGACAAGAAACTTGAACTGTTGCAAATGGATTAGTAAGGAATATAGAATGTGATCCAAAACTAGGCGGAGCGACCAGTCAGTAATTTTAATTCACCTCCTCCAGAAAAGTAAGCAGCCTTTCCTAAACTCAGACGGGGTTGCGAACTGTCCGCCTCCAGGTGCTGACGTTGGTCCTATGAGTGACGGGAATGAGCCCGCCGCGTTCCCCAGCCGCGCCTCGCCTCGCCGTCGGTTCCTGCGCCACATCTGCTCCGCGCGGGCTTGTCGGTGCGGGTCACGCAGCTACCTGTTGCGACTTGACCGGGTGTGGTGCTCCTCTCCAGGCTAATGGCACCTATCCACAAAGCCCCTTTTCTTTTAATTTCATGAGCCTTCATTTACCACACTTTTGGCTCAGCTCTCAGATGATTCGGTACGGTTTAAAAGAAGCAAAAATTAGTCGGTCCGCCCCTCGCCAAGGTGACCAGCTCTCTGAATGAGCTCCACTGACAGAAAAACAGCGCCAAATCTGAGAAAAGGGGAAGATGTTTTATCTGATGATCGAAACATTCTGAAGTACTTAAGGAGCAGGACTGGTTTGTAAGAACATTTCAGCACTTGCTGATTTACACGTAACACCTACCTTATACATCTTGCAACTGTGACAAGAACTTGTGTAAAATTACTTTTGATATGAGCATCCGCACGCCCCCACACGCCCGGAGGCGTCGGTCAGACAGAGGAGAGCGACATCTGGAGCCTCGCTCCCCCGCTGACAGTTCTCTCAGGAAAATCAGCGCCTTCTGCAAATCCTGGCGCCCAGACCGAGGAGATCAGGTGACGGCTGTTGTTCTTTCTCTTTTCCAAAATAATTTTATAATCATAGAGTCATACAGCAGGGAAACTGGTCCTTTGGCTCACCAAGTCCAAATGTCCACAAGACCAGAAGATACAGGAGCAGAATTAGGCCATTCGGCCCATCCAGTCTGCTCTGCAATTCAATCATGGCTGACATTTTTTTTCAATCCCATCCTTAACCCCCTTACCAATCAAGAACCCATCAATCTCTGCCTTAAATACACCCAGTGACTTGGCCACAGCCTTCTGTGCAACGAATTCCACAGATTCACCACCCTCTGGCTGAAGAAGTTCCTCCTCATCTCAGTTTTAAAGGGATGTCCCTTTATTCTGAGGCTGTGGCCTCAGATCCTGTACTCTCCTACTAATGGAAACATCCTTTAACATACCTTCTATGGGCAGGCACATGGACGGGACTGAATATAAAAGCAAGGATGTAATGCTGGGGCTTTATAAGGTGTTGGTCAGACCACATTTGGAGTATTGTGAGCAGTTTTGGGGCCCCATATCTAAGGAAGGATGTGTTGGTGTTGGAGATGGTCCAGAGGAGGTTTACGAGAATGATCCCAGAGATGAAAGGGTTGACGTAAGAGGAGCATTTGATGGCTGGGGGCCTGTACTCGCTAGAGTTTAGAAGGATGAGGGGGGATCTCATTGAAACCTACTGAATGTTGAAAGGCCTGGATAGAGTGGACATGGAGAGGATGTTTTCAGTAGTGGGAGAGTCTTGGACCAGAGGGCACAGCCTCAGAATAGACCATATTTAGAACAGAGAATGAGGAGGAATTTCTTTAGCCAGAGGATGGTGAATCTGTGGAATTCATTGCCACAGATGGCTGTGGAGGCCAAGTCATTGGGTATATTTAAAGCGGAGGTTGATAGGTTCTTGATTAGTAAGGGTGTCAAAGGTTACGGGGAGAAGGCAGGAGAAAGGTGTTGAGAGAGAAAAGTAAATCAGCCATGATCGACTGGTGGAGCAGACTTGATGGGCCAAATGGCCTAATTCTGTTCCTATATCTTATGGTCTTATTGGAAAAGTTTGGACGGATATGGGTCAAAAGTGGGCAAATGGGACTAGCTTAAATGGGCATCTAGATCAGCATGGATGAGTTGGGCTGAAGAGCCTGTATCCGAGCTGTATGACTATGACTTTGTCCATGCTGACCATCAAACACCCACTTGCACTAGAGACGCAAGAGACTGTAGATGCTGGAATCTACAGCAACAAACAATCTCCTGGAGGAACCCAGTGGGTCGAGCAGCATATGTGGCGGGACAGGAATTGTTGACATCTCAGGTCGAAACCCTGCATCAGGACTGGTGCAGGGTTTTGACCCAAAAAGTCGCCAATTCCTTTGCCCCCACAGATGCTGCTTGATCTACTGAGTTCCTCCAGCAGATTGTTTGTTGACCCAATTACACTAATCCTACATTAATCCCATTTTATTCTTCCCATATACCCATCAACTTCCCTAAAGTTCTTCACTCACCTAAACACTAGGGGCAAAATTTACAGTCATCAGTTAACCTACCAACCAGCATGTATTGGAGCTCCTGGCAGAAACCAATGCAGTCACAGGGAGAACATGTAAAGTCCACCCAGAGAGCACCAGAGGTCAGGATTGAACCCAGGTCACTGGAGATATTAGGCAATTGAGGATGTGCCACTCTGCCACACTGAACTATTTCACAAACAATATGTTAATACAAATTAAAATGTCGTTTTCGTTCAAGGTGGCATTCCAGCAGTAAATGAAAATGAAGCAATCTGCAGCTGCTGGAAATCTGAAATTTAAAACAAAAACCCTCATTGATTTATTTATTCTGGCCCTTGCAGTGCCCACCGGCTGTGGAAGACTTCAAAATGTGGAATGATAAAGCAAAGCTTTGACAAAGCTTTTCTCTGGTCAGTGTTTCCATGTTTGGGAACTTCCCAGAAGCACAGAGCAGGGATTTTACACTGTCCTTACACAATTTGTTGGGCTGTAGCTAAGGGCAACACACCACTCCCCTCCATCTGAATGATCTGTCATCCTTCAGTATTTATACGCTTTGGTTCCATTACTCCACTCCCCTGGACAGATAGCAACCTTTCCCCTCTGTTATCATTATCAAGAGTAAATCATAAACATAAGAGTTAGCAACAGAAACACAGTTATGCAGATCAGGGTGATAAATGGGGGTTTTATATTCTAACAAATGCAAGCTTAACCCTATATAAAAACAGAATCCTGAAGACTCTGAGTTGTTTGGTCCATCTACAAAGTGTACAGTCATGTTCCTTTTAATACGTATCTTTGTATGATCCATTTGCATTGATAATAACTTGAGCTAGGAGGGTCTCCCAGATAAATTGGACCTAAATCTTGGAGCAGTCATAATATATTCATATAAAATTGACCAAGGGAGGATAAAGTAATGGGAAGTGATAACATGCACATATATGTATCTACATGCACACAACTATCACACAGATTGCTCTTTCATGTTGATATTTGTCATTTTATTCATTATGTTAGTATCATTGTCAGAGTTGCAACAATTCTAACTGACATTGATAGGATGCAGAGCTGGGCTGAGCAGTGGCAGATGGAGTTCAACTCGGAAAAGTGTGAAGTGATACACTTTGGAAGATCGAATTTGAAGGCAGAATACAAGGTTAATGGCAGGACTCTTTAGTAGTGTGGAGGAACAGAGGGATCTTGGGGTCCACATCCATAGATCCCTCAAGGTTGCCGCACAGGTTGATAAAGTTGTTAAGAAGGCGTATGGCGTGTTGGCCTTCATTAGTCGGGGTATTGAGTTCAAGAGCTCCAGGTAATGTTGCAGTTCTATAGAACTCTGGTTAGACCACACTTGGAGTATTGTGTTCAGTTCTGGTCATCTCATTATAGGAAGGATGTGGAAGCTTTGGAGAGGGTGCAGAGGAGATTTACCACGATGCTGCCTGGATTGGAGAGCATGTCTTATGAGGATAGGTTGAGCAAGCTAGTACTTTTCTCTTTGGAGCGAAGGAGGATGAGAGGTGACTTAGAGGTGTACAAGATGATAAGAGGCATAGATCAAGTGGACAGTCAGAGACTTTTTCCCAGGGCGAAAATGGCTAACATGAGGGGGCATAATTTTAAGGTGATTGGAGGAAGATATAAGGGGGATGGCAGAGGCAAGTTTTTTTTACACAGAGAGTGGTGGGTGGATGGAATGCACTGCTGGCAGAGGTGGTGGAGGTGGATACATTAGGGACATTTAAGAGACTCTTAGATAGCCACATGAAGCTATGGGAGGGAAGGTTTAGATACAGTATATCTTAGAGCTGGATAAAATGTCGGCACATCATGGGCCAAAGGGCCTGTACTGTGCTGTAATGTTCTATGTTTCTATGTAATAAGGCCATTGGGCAACTTCAAACTACAGAATTAAAAATTGAGATTTTCTTAAAAGTCATGGCAGTAAAAATCATGGCATCAGTAAAAAATCATGGTATCCATGATTTCCATGACTAAATCCCAACCTTAATAATGACTGACTGGCATTCTGATTTTAGATTCATTCCTCAATGAGGCAAATCCACTAAGAAAATGTCCTTTCTAAGCTTCCAATCTCCCAAAATTTAAGCAGGTCAACCCAGTAGTTAGGAAGTACGCCTGAAGTCCCTGGACTATGCCGACTGGAATACCAAAGGTTCATGGCTGGATATGTAGAATTTGGGGCCTAACCCTAACCCACTCCAGAATCCCTTGGAATAGATACAGAAGGTACTACCAACACTGTTATCATAGAGGCAAATCTCTGAGCAAAGATCACTCATAGTGTAATGCATATATACAATCCAAGGATGGCCCCCATCAAAGATGAAGGAAATTTGCCCCTTGCTATTTAATACAGGACCAGGACCACTTTAAATGGCCATGGGTTGGAGTAGCCTCAGTGAGTTAATGCAGTATACTTTGTAGATGGTACACACTGTAAACACTGATGGTGAAGGGAATGAATGTTTAGAACAGTAGATGGGATACCAGTTTAGTAGCCTTCTTTGTACTGTAATGTTAAACATCTTGAGAGTTGTTGGACCTGCACTCAGGCAAGTGGAAAGTATTCATTCACACTCTTGAGTCATGCCTTCCACATGCTAGAAAAGATTTGGATTGTCAGGAGCCACAGATGAGTTATTGGTCAACCGTGAAGACCCTCCCCCCCGCCCCCAGGATGTTCATGGTGGGGCTCTCATCATCAACATCAAGGTTAGATGGTTAGACCACTCGATCATTGAAGATGGTCATTGCTTGGCACTTTATGGTGCAAATGTTACCTGCCACTTATCAGCCCATGTGTGAGTGTTGCCCAGGTCTTGCTGCTTGTAGGCATGCATTTTCTAGGAAGTTGTGAATGGGATTGAACATTGTGCAATCATCAGAATACATCCTCACTTCTGATATTATGATGGATTTCATTGCTGAAGCAGCTCAAGATGATTGGGTCCAGGACACTGTCCTGCAGTAATGTCCTGTGGCTGGGATGAAAGATCTACAATTACAACAACCATCTTCCTTTGTGCAAGTTATGAATCCAGCCATAGGAGTGTTATCCTCTTGATGTCCTTTGACTTTAGTTTTACCAGAGATCCCTGATGCCACACTTAAGCAGCCAGGTTTGCTAGGGTGGTTCGGGAGGGTTTAAACTAGTTAGCGAGGGGGATGGTAACTAGAGGGGTAGGTCAGAGGAAGAAGGGGATGGGGAAAAGTCAGACCTAACAGGTAGAGAGGCTTTGAGGAAGGAGGAGCAGAGTACAGGGTATAAAAGTAGAAAGGTGGATGGGCTAAAGTGCATTTACTCAAATGCAAGAAGTATCAGGAATAAGTGTGATGAACTGAGAGCTTGGATAAGTACATGGGACTATGATATTGTGGCTGTTACAGAGACATGGCTGACACCAGGGCAGGAATGGATATTGAATATTCCTGGTTTTCAGTGTTTTAAAAGGGATAGCGAGGGGGGGAGAAGAGGAGGAGGGGTAGCGATACTGGTCAGAGACAATATTACATCTGCAGAAAGGGTGGATAATGTAGAAGAATCCTCTTTGGAGTCAATATGGGTGGAAGTTAGGAATAAGAAAGGAGCAGTTACTCTACTGGGAGTATTCTATAGGCCCCATAGTAGCAGCAGAGATACTGAGGAGCAGATTGGGAGGCAGATTTTGGAAAGATGCAAAAATAGCAGGGTTATTATCGTGGGAGACTTCAACTTCCCAAATATTGATTGGCACCTGCTGAGTGCCAAAGGTTTAGATGGGGCGGAGTTTGTTAAGTGTGTCCAGGATGGATTCCTGACACAGTATGTTGACAGGCCGACTAGAGGGGATGCCATATTAGATCTAGTTTTAGGTAATGAACTGGGTCAGGTGACAGATCTCTCAGTGGGTGAGCATTTGGGGACAGCGACCACTGCTCCATAACCTTTGGTATTGTCACGGACAAGGATAGGAGCAAAGAGGATGGGAAGATGTTTAATTGGGGAAAGGCGAATTATGAGGCTATGAGGCGAGAACTTGACAGTGTAAATTGGGATGACATTTTTGAAGGGAAATGTACTATGGAGATGTGGTCGATGTTCAGGGATCTCTTGCAGATGTTAGGGATAAACATGTCCCGGTGAGGCAGAGAAGGAATGGCAGGGTGAAGGAACCATGGGTGACAAGGGAGGTGGAACAACTAGTTAGGAAGAAGAAGGCAGCATACATAAGGTGTAAGCAGCAAGGATCAGACAGGGCTCGTGAGGAATATAGAGTAGCAAGGAAGGAACTTAAGAAGGGGCTCAGGAGAGCAAGAAGGGGACATGAAAAGGCTTTGGCAAGTAGGGTTAAGGAGAATCCCAAGGCTTTTTTCTCGTACGTGAAGAGCAAAAGGATGGCTAGAGTAAAGGTAGGTCCGGTTAAAGACAAAGGTGGGAAGATGTGCCTGGAAGCTGTGGAAGTGGGTGAGGTTCTCAATGAATACTTCTCTTCAGTATTCACCAAGGAGAGGGGTCTTGATGACGCTGAGGGCAGTGTTGGTAGGGGTAATGTTCTAGAGTATGTAGATGTCAAGAGAGAGGATGTGTTGGAGCTGTTAGAAAATATTAGGACAGATAAGTCCCGGGGTCCTGATGGAATATTCCCCAGGCTGCTTTGTGAGGCGAGGGAGGAGATTGCTGAACCGTTGGCTACGATCTTTGAGTCCTCGTTGTCCACGGGAATTGTACCGGAGGATTGGAGGGTAGCGAATGTTGTCCCCTTATTCAAAAACAGTAGTAGGGATGGGCTAGGGAATTACAGACCAGTGAGCCTTATGTCTGTGGTGGGTAAGCTGTTAGAAAGGATTCTAAGAGATAGGATCTATGAGCACTTAGAGAATCATGGACTGATTAGGGACAGCCAGCATGGCTTTGTGAAGGGAAGATCTTGCCTCACAAGCCTGATAGGGTTCTTTGAGGAGGTGACCAGGAAGATTGATGAGGGTAGTGCAGTAGATGTGGTCTACATGGATTTTACTAAGGCGTTTGACAAGGTTCCACATGGTAGGCTTCTTCAGAAGGTCAGAGGCCAAGGGATCCAGGTAGGCTTGGCCGTGTGGATTCAGAATTGGCTTGCCTGTAGAAAGCAGAAGGATGTGGTAGACGGAGTGCATTCAGATTGGACGGCTGTGACTAGTGGTGTCCCACAGGGATCGGTTCTGGGACCTCTACTTTTTGTAATATTTATTAATGACAGATGAGGGGGTGGAAGGGTGGGTTAGCAAGTTTGCAGATGACACAAAGATCGGTGGTGTTGTGGATAGTGTGGAGGGCTGTCAAAGCTTACAGAGGGATTTTGATAGAATGCAGAGCTGGACTGAGAAGTGGCAGATGGAGTTCAATCCAGAGAAGTGTGAGGTGGTACACTTTGGAAGGACAAACTCCAAGGCGGAGTACGAGGTTAGTGGCAGGATTCTGGGCAGCGTGGAGGAGCAGAGGGATCTGGGGGTTCATACCCACAGATCACTGAAAGTTGCCTCACAGGTGGATAGGGTAGTTAAGAAAGCTTATGGGATGTTAGCTTTCATAAGTCATGGGATCGAGTTTAAGAGCCGCAAAGTAATGATGCAGTTTTACAAAACTCTGGTTAGACCACACTTAGTACTGTGTCCAGTTCTGGTCGCCTCATTATAGGAAGGATGTGGAGGTGTTGGAGAGGGTGCAGAGGAGATTTACCTGGATTAGAGAGTATGGATTATGAGGAGAGACTAAAGGAGCTAGGACTTTACTCATTGGAGAGAAGGTGGATGAGGGGAGACATGATAGAGGAATACAAAATATTAAGAGGAATAGATAGAGTGGTCAGCCAGTGCCTCTTTCCCAGGGCACCAATGCTCAGTACAAGAGGACATGGCTTTAAGGTAATGGGTGGGAAGTTCAAGGGAGATGTCAGAGGGAGGTTTTTCACCCAGAGAGTGGTTGGTGCATGGAATGCGCTGCCTGGGGTGTTGGTGCAGGCTGATACGTTGGACAAGTTCAAGATATTGTTAGAAAAACATATGGAGGAATTTAAAATAGAGGGATATGTGGGAGGAAGGGGTTAGATAGTCTTAGGTGTGGTTTGAAGGTCGGCACAACATGGTGAGCCGAAGGGCCTGTATTGTGCTGTATTGTTCTATGGTTCTATGGTTCTTAAATTCTGCTTTGATGTCAAGGGCAGTCACTCTCACCTTATCTCCAGGATTCATGTTTGGACCAAAGCTGTGCTAAGACTTGGCCACATCCAAACTGGCTTTTGGTAAGAAAGGCTACTATAAGTTAGGATCTTTCTCACTGTTATTCCGATACTGCTGCCTTAGTGATAATTTCATAAATTTGGGCTACAGAAAGTTAAAGGTTGATTTGTATTTTTGCACCACCTTTTCAAAACATTTTGTAAGTGTATGATTTTGAATGCCAGAATAATGTTGATAGAAGCACAGTATTCATTTTGTACATAACTGTATCCCACAGCCAGCAGTGAGATGAATGATGAGTGATTCTGCTTTTTGTTGTGTTGGTTGAAGGAAGGCTGTTGCCCAGGACAACAGGGGAATTTCTTACAGCAAAACAGCACATTATGAAACATTTTAAACATATACCATGTGTCCCCTCTGTCTCTCGTGAGCAATTTGGAATTATTGGGGCAATTTCCCTGGTTACTAAACAAAAGCAGCACCCTCAAACCTAATAACTCACATCCATGTCTGGGACTGGCATGGTTTTATCATGTGAATTTCTGCTTCCCATTGGCCCAGCCAGTAAAAAAAATAAATATCTTTTCCATGATCTCCAATTGCATTTTCACCCGACTAGGAACTCCATGAGAAATCAGCTCTTGTTCAAGAGGCTGTGGTCCCAGGGACTCAGTGATGCAGGTTGTAAGAATTCTGGACTGTGTCTGCTTTGTTAAGATGAGCTTGATTTCTCCTGTGTTGCATTGGCATCCTGAAAATCTCCTCCTTCTGTATATAATTGATCTGCACACAAGTTTAGACAAGGAGGATTTTTATTGCCTGGAGATAATTTAATAGTGCATTATTTTTTTCTGTCCACTGAGACCCCCCACAAATTCTCTAGTAATTTATCACGACTTAGAGTTATATTATTACATTTAGTTAATGATAGTAAAGATCATACTTCAAAAGAGACTTGGTCCATTTGTGAAACATTCCCATCAGAACAGTAATCGAAAAATAATCAGCCTGAAATATGCACTCTGTTTCTCCACAGATGCAGCATGACCTGCTGAGTGTTTCCAGCAGTTCTGCATTATTTTAAATTTCAAAGGGAGTTTGTGCAATAACCGTATGTCCTCAGACTGTTACAGTTGTAACCCAAATGGTGGAGATCAGTGAAACTAACTTCTCGATGAGATGGTGAAGAAACACACTTGTGTGAGATACACACAGTAGTGTAGCGGTTAGTGTAACGCTATTACAGCGCCAGCGACCTGGGTTCAATTCCGGCCACTGCCTGTAAGGAGTTTGTACATGGGTTTCCTCCAGGTGCTCCAGTTTCCTCCCACATCCAAAGACATATGGGTTAGGAAGTTGTGGGCATGTTATGTTGGCGCCGGAAGTGTGGCGACACATGCGGGCTGCCCCCAGAACACTCTACGCAAAAGATGCATTTCACTGTGTGTTTCAATGTACATGTGACTAATAAAGATACCTTGTCTTATCTTACCTTATCAATGCTGACCTCTGACCTGTACTACCATAAATTACTGCTGTTATCAATTAAAAAAGAGACAGATAAATTAGATCATCTTGAAGTGGAGCCCAGCAGGCCTGGCTTTCCAATGATTCCAAGCAGAGATTTTGTTTTATTATCCTGATTCGCTAGATACTTATCATAAGCAAAACAATAAGGGAGAGGTGACTGCCATGCAGATCAACAATAACTTAATTATCAAATAGAAAGTCAGAGAGATAAGTCTTAAAGAAGAGAAGAGAGGTAGCATAGATAGGGTGGTAAAGAAGGTATGTGGCATGCTTGTCTTTTCTGGTTGAGGCATTGAGTATAGGAGTCAGGAAGTCATGTTGTAGCTGTATAAAACCTTGGTTAGGCCGTATTTGAAGTATTGTGTACAGTTCTAGTCACCCCATTACAGGAAGGAATTACTGGAGGCTTTGGAGAGGGTGCAGAAGATGTTCGCCAGGATGCTACCCGGACTAAAGCATATTAGCTATAAGGAGAGGTTGGACAAATCAGAGAAACAATCCAGAGATTGTTTTTTTTGGAGCATCAGACACTGAGCGGAGACCTGATAGAGGTTTATAAAATTATGAGAGGCATAGCTTGGGTAGATAGAGTCTTTTTCCCAGGGTTTAAATGTCAAATACTAGAGGACATTGCTTTAAGGTGAGAGGAAGAAAGTTTAAAGGAGACATGCGTGGTAAGTTTTTTTTACAGAGAGAGTAGTAGGTGGCTGGAACACACTGCCAAGGGTGGTGGTAGAAGCAGACACAATAGTGGTATTTAAGAAACATTTAGACAGACACATTAACATGCAGGGAATGGAGGGATATAGATCATGTGCATTCTATATCCACATGAATAAACCTACCTAGAGATAGGTAGGTTTAGTTTAATTTGGCATCATGATCGGTACAGATATCATGGGCTGAAGGGCCTGTCCCTGTGCTGTACTGTACTAACATTCTATGTTCTGAAGGAGGTGTTTAGGGTAGCGGGGTATGGAGTGTAGAGTGCAGAGCATTGCTTGAATTATAAAGGTTCAGCACCCTTTATGACTGTGACCCAGTCTTCCAATTCCACACTATCTTCATATACATGTTTTCTCTGTGCTAACATCGCCTGTCTCTGTCACTGCTGCTCACAAGCCCTCTTCCACATGTTGCTCGTGACCAAACATAACAATTACGATATATTCAACACTGGAAAAGTTACAGCCACCAATCATCCACTTTCTGCAGTTTCATCCTCATTCAAAATTCATCTGCCTTTATCATAACTCACACCACCCATCACCTAGGACTCATTGGATTATAGTCCACCAACAAAATAATTAAAAGAATCTCAGTCTTGTTTTCAATATTTTCTCCATGGTCTCATCTTCTTCTGAACTTCTCCAACAGTTCAGGTACTCTGCCCTCCTCCAGCCATCAGTACATTTTGGACTTCCTTTAGCCAACATTGACCTGCCATCACCTGATTAGTCTGAAAACTCAGGAATTCCTTCTCTGAACCTATTCCACTCTCCACCTCTTTTCCCTTTATTGCATCTTGAAACTTATCTCCAAGACCAAGTTCTTGCCCTCCTGCCCTGTGGCTCGGTAACGAGATTTTCCTGATTACATTCCTGTGAAATGTCTGGGATGCTTCACAATTTTAAAGATGCCATATAAATGCAATTTATTACTATTGTGGTGCTCCTAAGCACTTCCTTTGGGTGTTGCTATGGGACATTGCCAAAGATTAAAGCACGTAGGAGCAATAGGGCAGGTTTCCACAGGCAGGCAAATAGCAAGTAAAAGCGCCTCTCCATCAAGGCAAAGTGCACAACATCATTCAGGCCAAAGCCATCTGCAGGAATCTCAGTCTGTTCACCACTCCAAACGTTCAGTCCCTCCACTGTGAGTGCACTGAGCACTATTAACAAAGTGCACAGCAGATATTCATCAAGGCTGCTTCAACCACAGCTCCCGCCCCTGCAAGTTCTACCACCTAGAAGGACAGGAGGTGCTTGGGAAGACAACCACCTGCACTTTTTTTCTTCCCTACACACTACCTCAAATTGGAAAGATATTGTGATTCCTTCTGCAAAGCCTTGGAGTCCCTGCCCACTGCACTGTGTGACTACATTCACCAGTTGACTTCAATGATTCAAGAAAACAGCTCACCAACACCTTCTCAAGGGCGCTTAGGAATGCGTAGTAAATTCTGGGTTTGCATGAATGGGCCTCAGCCCATAACTGAGCAAAAATAAAATTTGAGGTTTGGCAGGGAAGCCTAAAAAGATGATCCTGTCTAACAGCATCATTCCAGCAGGCATTCCCAATACCTTCGAGCAGATAGCAATCAGGAAGGGGAGCCCTGAATCAGTTATTCCTCTTTACCCAGAGTTCTGACTACACCATCCTAACCAGGATTCAGTAATACAATAAAGGCAGAAGTTGTGCTCCAAGATATTCGAGTCTATGTGTTTCAGTATCATAATGCATGGATTCTTTCCATTGAGCATGGCATTTGAACTAGAAACTGAGATATTCATACATACACTCTCAAAGGTCCTGGGCTGTTGAGTGTCTCAATATTCTCTGCCTGCTCTTGGCCCAGTGCCACATCCTACACACGTTCCAACAGCTTTCCTTAGCTAGTAAGTTTCCCTGCTGTTGACAACTGATGTGATCAGCATCATGATCTGTCCAGAGATGGGGAGGAAAATGAAGCACGATATGCACCAGTGTTGTGGAACCCGGTCTACTTTAGACTTTTCCTTTATCCCCAGGCTCTAGCCACATGTGGATGTGATTCTGTCCACTGCTTACTGCAAGCAAAAATTTTCACAAGAACAGGAATTGGAAAATATTTTCTATTGTGCAATAATCAGAATCATTTTCTTTAGTAACTGCAGGAGGAGAAGGGGGGCAAAATGAAAGAGAACAGATGAGAAAAATGGATGCCAATTAAAGGGGCATAGAAAGGAGAAATTGGAAGGGAAGGAAAGGGGAGCTAAAGTTATACTTCATTGGGAAGAAGAAGGGAGAAGCCAGGAGTGGTGTTTGAGAATATGAGAGGAAAGGAGGACATCAGTCTTAACAGAAGACTATTGGGGGAAGGGTGGTTTTGGGTTACAGGTGGGAGAGGAAATGGGTTTGCAGGGAGTTATAACCTGGTGAGTGAGAAGTATTAGTGTGAACTGAGTCAAGATATGGAGTGGGAAGACTGGAGGGCTTTGAAAAGTTATTGATTTGACAAGTTGGCAGTCATTCCAGTCTCAACTGGAAGTTGGCAAGAAGAGTGGCAGGTGGAAAAGGATGCTGGAATAAAGTGTCATTTCGACATTGGATGAAGGGATTATTAAACTGACTTGAAGTGGAGCAGTCAGGGAAGAGCAGGGTTGAGGGAGGAACTAGAACAGTTGGTGAAAGAGAGCCTTTGTGGAGGATATGGACAGGATCCACAGTCTTTGTGAAAGACCACAAGACATGAAAAAGTGGAAAAATGAGTTGGCCGTTCCATCCCTTGAGCTTGCTCTTCCATTCAACAGGATCATGGCTGATCTAATACTTCTCAGGTCCATTTTCTTGCCCTACCCCCGATTAGAAATCTTTCTATTTCGGTCATAAATATTAGGATTCTCCACCAACAGCTCTCTATGTCAAGGAGTTCCAAAGACTCACAACCCACGAGAAGAAATTCTTCCTCATCTCAGTCTTAAATGGGGCACCGCCTTATTCTTAGATCCTTTTTTTTGACTCCCAGGAGAGGTAACACCCTCTCAGCATTTACCATGTCTAACCCCCTAAAAATCTTAACTGTTTCAATAAGATTGCCTTTCATTCTTCTAAGCTCCAATGAGTCGTACTCCAAATTGTTTAACCTTATCCTGTAGGACATTCCCTCCCCCCCGGGATCATCCTAGTGAATTTTCTCTGAACTGTACATTCACTTCTGTCCATCAACACAAAAGCCGCAAGAGTCGAGTAATTGATATGTATTGTAAACAGTTGCAGTCCCAGAAGTGATCTCTACTTGTTACCAGTTTCCAACCTGAAAATAACCCCCCTATTGTTACTCATTGCTTTCCTGCCTGTTAAATAATCCTCTATCCATGCTTCAACACCATGGGCTCTTGTCAATTAACCATTCATGAGACCTCCTTGTCAAACATCTTCTGGAAATTCAAAAACAGCTGCACAACGTTTCTCTTTTATCCGTTCCGGTCGAGACTTCTTAAAAATACTCTGATAAATTTGTCAGAAACAATTTCCATTTTATGAAGCCTTGCTGACTCTGTTTGATTAGTTCATGATTTTCCAAATATGTTTCAATAATTGATTTCAATATTTTTCCAATAGACGTCTGGCCATTGTTTACAGTTACCTGCTTTTTCTTTCTCTGTCTCTCTCTCTCCCCCTCTCCCTCTCCCTCTCCCTCTCCCTCTCTCTCTCTCTCTCTCTCTCTCTCTCTCTCTCTCCCTCTCCCTCTCCCACCCACCCACTCCCTCTCTTTCTGAATAGGAGTGTCACATCAGCAGTCTTCCAATCCTCTGGTACTTCTCCAGAATCTAAAGAATTTTGGAAGATTACAGCTAATGCATCCACTATCTCAGTAGCCATTTCTTTTAGGAGCTGAGGAAGCAAGTGACCCAAACTAGGGACTTATCAGCCATTAGCCCCATTAGTTTTCCTCAGACTATTTCTCTAGTAATGGTGATGGTAGTTCATCCTTCCCCAGCATTATTAAATATTATTGGGATGTTCTTTGCACCTTCTCCCATTAAGGCCAATGCAAAATATCTGTTTACCTCCTCTGCCTTGTTCCCTATTTCTGTTTCCCCAGCCCCGTTCTCTAAGGTGGCTTCTCCCTTCTTTTTTTTAATTTGCTTAAAGAAGCTCTTACTGTCTGTTTTTTATATTACTCTCTAGTTAACCTCGTAGCTTATTTTCTCTCTCTTTATTCTCTTTCCCTTTTTCTCCTCCTTTGCTTGTTTTTGAATTTATCCCAGCCTTTGGGTCTACCACTAAACTACCACTTTCAACTTAATATACTCTAAATTCTTTGGTTAACCATGGTTTGTTCATTCCTCCCTTAGAATTTTTATTCCTTACTGTGATATAATTTTGCTCAGAGTCATGAATTACCTCCTTAAATGTCTGCCACTGCTTGCTTACAGTCTTTTTGCTAACCAATCTGCCCAGTCATGTTAGCCAATTTTATCCTCCTATTGTAAATCCCTTAAATTAAACACAGTTGTTTTCAACCCAAGCTTCTCCATCTCAAACTGAATACAAAATTCTATCACGCTGTACTTCCTTGGAGAGATTTTACTCTGGGGCTCTTTACTAAACCAGCTTCATTACCCATTACCAGATCCAAGATAGACAGTTCTTTGACTGTCTCCATAGTGTTTTGCTCCAGAAAGCTCTTGCTGAACTGAACATGAGATTACGAAAATAAATGTGGGAAATTAATAATTGGAGAGTGATGTACAATTTGATCTGCTGTTAACAGCAGTTCTAACCATAATTTTCTCCCTTTCGGATTAAAAATATTGAATTGCTTAAAATTAGCCAAAGCATTTCAATGTTTCATAAAAAAGTGCAGAGCCTTTGAGGGCAGCATGTGCACAGATCTGTCCAAATGCAGAACCAGTTTTGCTCTTCAGATATTTGACTGCTGGGTTAATTGGCCACTGCAATTAACATAGGTTAATTGAACAAAGAATCAAAAGGGAGTTGATGGGTTTGTGTGAAAGAGAATATGTTGCAGGAATAAAGAGAAATAAGGAGGGGGAAATGGGACACTCCCCTGGGAATTGGCAATGGATTCACTGGGCCAAATGGCCTCTTTCTGTGTAGAAAGAAGTACAAGTTAAGTTTTATTTTATTTCCTCAATATGAGTAAAAGAATGCTGAAGGAATAACTAAGTTCAAAACTCCGAGAAAACTGTTGGCTTTCCCTTGTGGTAGACTTATAATTAAGGCTGCTCTTGTGTCATCAGCCTTTTGGCAGCTGTGTCAGTAAACTTTGGAAAGTTATTGGTCAATTATCTTTAACTTTTGGCTTGTTGGAAGACCAAATCTGCCACCTTCTCTGTCCCAGGTATCTCGCTACAGCCAGTGACTTAGTGAATGAACTGCTAATGCACTGAGAATATTTCAAGCAATTATTCAGTAAGATGTTACTTTTGGGCTCAAAATGTCAATGAGGGAATTGAAACTATCATCAATGTTGACTCAAGGACTCCCCAGTCAATACAGCATGGATTAGATACAGATTAGAAAAATTGAATGAGACATTTTTTACCAGTTACATGGGAATGTTATATCACAGAGTAGGAACAAAACACTTTGAAGAATGAAATGCAACAGCTACAAATTGTGGTTCACATTAAATCAAAAACTCAAGATGAAATTTAACTGAGCTCTTGAAAAATGTCTTAGAAAATACAAATAAATTGAAAGGCAGTGCTTCTAGATATCAAACATTTATCAGTGAAACAAATAGCTGATGTCATAGAAGAGAATGACTCAGATTCCTGAAACAGTGTGGTGAATTATAGGAAAGGTGAACATTCTTCTGGGCAAGGATGTGACAAGAGCCTTCCTGGCAACAAGAACTGGTACCAGCAGGGAAGGTTTCAGTGGTAATAATGACCAAATACAAAGAGGATTGGCAAACAAAAAGGAGATAGTTTGATTTCTAACTGTGGAAATATGCAAAGTGTTTTGAATAAAATTGGTGAGCTCCAGATAGAAATAAACCTATGGGTATTACAGTATAAAACCAAATGGGGGATGGCTGGAGCAGATTCCCAGTCAGAGAATATTCAGGAGTTTGGGCATGCAAACAATGGAAGGACTGCAATATTAATCCAAGATTTTTATAGAGCACTGGAACATAACATTGATATCAGGGAAGATGCAAAAGGTCTACTTATTTATTTAGAAAAGATGGAAGCTACAATTTCAGAGCACCAAACAGTGGGAATCAGATAGAGCTACAGGTATGTAAAAATTAGAGAAAATGCCATAACAGCAGGAACTTAATTAACCAAAGAAAGATTTCAATAAAGTAATTAAAGTGGTAAAGAAGAGGAGGAGCTTCCACAATGCAGCCACATCAGGTATGTTTTAAGTTCTATTAAGAACAGAGGCAGTGCTAGAAACAGATGCACAAAGCAAAGTGAGACAAGTGGATAATGTGAAGGATTGGGGAGCATCAGGCAACAATGCAAAGAATAGAATTAGGTTTCATTAAAAGACCTGAAAAAGGATAAAGATACCAAACTAGAACAAGAATACCAGTGAGTTAAAAGAGGAATGAGGTTAGATAAATTGGAATTAAAAATTTGCACATTGTAATGTGGATACAACGGAAAATGTTAGGAGATAATTGGAGAACAAATTAGGCATATTTGCATGCAGGGATAAAGCTGTTCCTTCACTGTAGTGATAAATTAATATTAAAATATATCACACAGCACATATGCAGAAATAACAATAGAAGATCAAGCAGCATATGGGGGGGGGATCCAAAGAAAAATATAGTACCTTTCACTCCAACTCAATTCCTTTACACAACTTGGGCCTTTATATATCTGATAAGCAACACAAATTACTAAATTTTGCAATTTGATGATCAAGTTGGATTCCAGCAAATTCAAAGGCTTCTATAACACAGGCCCTCTGTGCAAATAAATGCCACCAACTTCCTAATTATTGCAACCAGTCCCTGTACCTCAGGGCTTCTCAAAACACTTTACAGCCAATTAAGTGCTTTTGAAGTGTAATCACTGTTATAATGTAGGAAACAAGAGTTAATTTGCTCTCAGCGAGTTCCAACAAATAGCAATATGATAATAGTCAGTTTTTTCTCTAATGATGTTGATCAAGGGATAATCCCCAAGACACTGCCTTTAACCCCCATACCTGCTTCATAATTGTTCTTGGGATCCTCTACATCCACTTGAGAGAGCAGAAGTCTCAACCTAACTGAAAGGCAGGATCTCAGTAATGACCAGAAAACCAGCCTGAAATTTTGGGCTCAATAACAACAACATGTATTTCTATTGCATCTTTAAAATAAAAAAAAGTATTCCAAGGTGCTTCATAGAAACAGTATCATACAAAACTTTCGATCACGTCACATAAGAAGATATTAGACGGATGACTAAAGGCTTTGTCAAAGCAGTGAAAGAGAAATTTAAAGGAGGTAAAAGAGTTAGAGATACAGAAAGGTTTAGGAAGGGAATGGCAGCTTAGGGCTTTTGCTGCTGAAAGTAAGGCTGCCAATGGTTTGGGGTGATCCAGAGGCCAGAACTGGAGTCCAGGTATCTTGGAGTAATGTAGGGCTGAAGGAGAGATCAGAAGTAGCAAGGGGTGAGGCCACAGAGGATCCCAAAACAAACGTGAGAATTTTAATATGGAAATGTTGCAGAGGTGGAGGAGGAAATGGGAGATTTTAGTGCTTGTGCAGATATGTGATCCACATAGTCACATCTCTGAAGGGACATAAACCCACTGCCTTCCACTTCAGGATTGGAAGTGGTAGTAACTGAACCACAAGGGTTAGAAAACTGAAAGGCAAGTACAAATAAAGAGTGGATGGAGGAGATGAAGGGCAATAATCAATGTAAATTGTCCCTAGTGTAGCTGGGTGGCAGGAAAATCTGGAGAGTGTTAATGGGCATGTGTGTGAGAATAGGTATAGGCTACAGGGGGAGTGCAATCAATGGCAATGCTCTGAGGGCCACCACAGACTCAAGGGGCTAAATACCCCCCTTCTATGTCTTAAACAAATGAAATAATAAACAATATATAATAAATATAAACTAAAAGAAAATATAATAAAAAATATAAAAAGCTAGCCAAAGGAGTGAAACCAGTTGAGTAGGTGCTAATGGAAGGTCTTTGTATTGGCAGAGTGCCATTCTCAGGAGTGTTAGATCCCTTGCCTTAATGAATATACATCTGGGTATATTAACAATCATAAAAATAGGGACAATTATTAATTTTGAAGATTATAAGAAATTTCAACAGGACACAGACAATGTTAAATTATAATCTAGAGAAACATGAGACACTGGATTTTGAAAGGATGAATAGGGAGGAGTATACACAATGGTAAAATTAGGAGTGGAATGGCAACAAACTTTAGCAGTTGGATGCACAAAACTGCCTGAAAAAAAGTGCATAGGATGCAGTAAGTTATAAATAGGAGAAAAAGCAAACAGGCGATGTTAAATGTTCCAGTACAATTTGAATATTTTGAGTGCTCTAGTTTAAGAATAATATTAAAGCCATGGAGAAAATGGACAGAACAGGTACAGCAGGGTAGTTGTTAGATTACAGGATGGGCAGCCAGTCCTGGACCTCCATCCAGAGAGAGGAGTTTGAATCCCAACACAGCAGCTGGAGAATTTAAGTTAAATTAAATAAACATGGAGTTTTAAGGAAGACAATCTAAGTAATGGTAGCCATGAAACTATCACATTGATGCTCACTAACGTCCTCAGGTAAGGAAATCCGCCATTCTTACCTGGTCTGAATTACACATGACTCCAAGCCCAACCCACCAATGCGGTTGATTCTTAACTGTCTCATCAGTTCAGGGGGAAATTAGGAATGAACAATAAGTGCAAGCATTGCCAGCGACATTCACATCCTGTGAATGAATAAAAAGGAAAGGTTTACCGTGAGGATCCCAGGGATGGGGCATGAAAAACTACAAAGGTTAAGGGGACACATGACAGAGGTATTCATATTTATAATAGAATTATTATATAAATTTTGAGAGGAAAAATAGAAATAATAGGGATACGTTTAAGATCACTAACAGGAGAGTAAAATGAGACCATGATTTTGGTTTAGATAGTAGGTTGTCAGGGCATGGAAAGCCTTCAGAGAAACAGTGGTAGAAACAATTCCTTTTAAAGACAAAGAGGACAATTATTTGAAAAGTAAAATTGAGCATTTAGGAAAGGGCCTGGAGATGGCACATTTACTGTATATGCGATACTCCTAAATGCAACATGTGTAAGATACAACAAGTCTCATCTACACTGTCCTCAAAGGGGATACGAGTCAATCCTCCTGGAGCCAGCTCAGATAGGGGAGTCCAAAGGATGGGCTGGATGTAAAATGAAGCTTCTCTTACACTAGGGATATCCAAGTCCTGTCTAGATCAATTGGTCCATGCCATGGAGTGTTGGGTCTTCCACAAAGAGTGGGATATAAGTCTGTACATATTCCAAAAAAGCCACAAGTGGTTTGAGAGATTGAATTGTCTCTTTTAGGGTTATGATTTAGGATTTATCCATCAATGAGGCAATACTATTAAAAATAATCTTTTCCAAATGTTCAGGCCTACACAGTTGAGTCAGGACAAAGCAGCTGATAACAAATATAAGCACAAATTGGCCTGAGCTTCAGTGGCTAGATTACCAAGATTGACAGATTCTCCTGGCCTTAATGTCAGACACCTGTACTCTATCACTCCATCAATACTATAAGGTTTTATGGAGTATAGGAGTATTTCCCCAAATACTCTTACTTAGTTAGGACCTCCAAGGTCCAAGGTGCCTGACTCATCATAGGTTATATGCAGAATAACCATATAATTTGTCCTTCATTGCCCTATCAAGTACAGAGTGGATTAAATACAGAGTAAATATCTCTCTCCACTACCCTGTCAGTGAGTCCCAAATCAGGCACAGCACAAGATCAGATAGGTGAAATTTTCTCTGAACTATCCTGACATACTCCCTGCACACTTCCACCAAAAACTGAATTGAACCAGTTAGAAATGTTCCACAGATTTCAAAACTTGCATGTTGTATATCCAGAATAAATGCAGGAAACGTTCACAGAAAAGGAGCTTATCCTGGTGCACAGTTTCTTCTTTAATTCAAAGTATTTTAGTTGTAATTATTCCAGCTGACAGTGGAAAGAGCCCTAAACACATTGGATCCTAGGAGTAATGATGATGTGTAATCCACCGCACCAGCCTGTGTCCTGGTACAGAATGACTTAGTTGTGCTGGCAATGCAGGATTTGCATTCAAGGTAGGGCTGGATGCCAAACACTTCTGAACAAGCTAGCAGCTGCTCAAAGACTGATTTTCCGCATAATGGCACCAGGAGAAGTCCCTTCTGATCTGGAGATCCACACTGACAGCCTTTGGTGTAGCTCTTTCAGTAGCCCTTCCTGTAGCCCTCCCAGTAGCCTTTCAGTTTTCATCTGAAAAACTGAATAGTTGCTGTTTATCAAGGGACCTTTTACACTTTTGTTTCCAATGCCTGCGATAGGGAGATATTTGTGATTTTGACAGACATTAGCATGCAGATGGAAAGAGCCCAACCATAGTCCTGCACCATGAGATCATTTCAAACACTGGGTCTTGTGAGCCTTAAATAATCTTGTGATCGGAAACTAACCACATTAGGTACACTTCCACAGACAATAGAATGAAACTTAGTAGGCATGCAATGAATGGATCTTGATTACAGAACTCTACACAATCAAAGTGTCCCCAAGAACAATAGAAGTACAAGAACTGGAATGGGTTATTCAGTCTCTAAAACATATTGTAACTTTTAATAGGGTTGGCCGTGGTTCATTTGGTAATGCACTCAGCTCTGCCTGTGGATTCGAGTTTAGAAGTGGTGTCTTTCAAATGAATGGTTAAGCTTGGGCCCTGTCTACTCTCTCAGGTAAGTAAGAAAGATCCCTTGGCATCTATTGAAGGATGAGGGAGTTATCCCCAGGGCCCTGCCAATATTTCACGACCAAAGTGCAATTTGTGGGATCTTGCTGTGCACAAATTGGCTGTCACATTTCCAACTGTAACAACAGTTCCAAAATTCTGAAATGTTATGAAAGCTGTTATAAGACCATAAGACATAGGAGCAGAATTAGGCCATTTGGCCCATCGAGTCTGCTCCGCCATTCGATCATGGCTGATTTATTTTTCCCTCTCAACCCCATTCTCCTCCCTTCTCCCTGTAACCTTTGATGCCCTTACTAATCAAGAACCTATCAATCCCTACGCTTTAAATATACCCAATGACTCCGCCTCCACAGCCGCTTGTGGCATGAATTTCACAGATTCACCACCCTCTGACTAAAGAAATTCCTCCTCATCTCTGTTCTAAAGGGACATCCTTCTATTCTGAGGTTGTGCCCTCTAGTCCCAGACTCTCCTACTACTGGAAACATCCTCTCCACATCCACTCTATCCAGGCCTTTCAATATCAAGATGTTCCATAAACTTGTCTTTTTTCCTTCATTTTCCTAAGTTGGTTCCATATTCTCTTTTCCTACTCCAAACAAAAATTCTTCAGCTTTGAGCTGTTCAATAAAATTAGAGTCTCAACAGCTTTTTGGAGAAGATTCCCAAGTTCTGCCAACATCTATTGTATATCTCCTTGTGTCTATTTTATATCTCTTAATGTCTGACCAATTCCGAACACACATCAATATCACATGCTTGCAATTCTGTTCACCATCTCCAGGGTCCTTATCAAATGCCTTCTGGAAGCTCTTATGAACAACAACAATATTCACTCCCTTATTCATCACCTTGTGAACACCTCCAAAAATCAGCTGGGGTGGGTAGTGATGACCTAATCTTTACATATCCATCTTGGCTCCTTCTGATCAGTTCATGTTAGTCCAAGTGCTGGGTCAGGCCATTTCAAGTAACAAATTCTAGTAACTTTCCACAAAATTTAGGCTAACAGGTCTATAATTTTCCATTTTACCTTTCCTATCTTTCTCAGAAGTTTAAGTGTCATTGGCAATTTTCCAATCCAATTGGACAATTTCCAGTATAAAGAAAATTTTGGAAAATCATAACTAAATTGCCCACTTCTTTTTATATAAAATTATTATATGCAAATTGTTAGGTCCCAGAAATTAGTCTATCTGAAATCCATTATTTTCTCCATTACTTTTTTTTAACCTTTATTAACTCTGGTAAGTTCCATCACTCCCTTGCTATTTTTAATTTCTCTGTATCTCTGGTACTTTATCCATTTTTAAGACTGACATGAAGTAATTATTTTGAAAGTCTACCATTTTCTTATTACCAGTTATTACCTATTCTATCTTAAGAAGCTCTTGTTAATCTTAGACATCTATGTTCTCTTAATACATTGCAAAAGACCTTTATCATTGTCCTTGATAAAATGCACACATTTTTTTCTTGCGTTCCCTTTTTGCAGCTCTTACTATTTTATTTGCATCACCTTGTTGTTCCATGCATTTCTCCCAGTCTGCTCTTAAGAGCACCTCTAGTTTTATCCTATCCCTCACCTGTTTTGTTGGCCCTGGTTGTTTAATTTCAGGAATATATCTTTTCCCCTTTGCATAGATGCATATTGTAACAAATACATTTAAGCACCTCCTTTTCTTCTCAAGCAGTCTATTGTGATCAAAGATGACTTGCTTCCTTTATGGATCTTTAGGTGACTGATGAGGTCACTGTGGGAACCACAAGCTCTTTCATCAGTTGGACAGGAGGTTGGGCAGATGTGTGGGGAGTTAGTGAGGTGATGTGCTCCTTCTGCCGTTTATGCAGAGTTTTAGTGTGCTCCTGACGCACGGAACCAAGGTTCTCAATGCCATCCCAGGTATTCTTTTGAGCTGACTTGGGCTGGAGGTTCCCTACAGTCAGTGGAATGTTACATTTTATCAAGCAGGCTTCAAGGACATCCTTGAATCTTTTCCTCTATCTGCCTGGTAATCTCTTCCCATGATGCACCGGGAACAGAGTGTCTGTGTCAGAAGTCTGGTGTTGGGCACGTGAACAGCATGGCCTGCCCAACAGAATGGACTGAGTATTATTTGGGTCTCAGTGCAGGGGAAGTTAGCCTGGAAGAGGACACTGGCATCAATTTGCTCATCCTTCCTGTGAGTCTGAAGGATTTTGCGAAGATAAACATTGGTGGCAGATAGTCCAGGTCTCAGAAGTATATAGGAAGGCAGAGACCACCACTGCTCGGAGAACATGAGTTTTAGGCTTGTCTCTTGATTTTCAAACACACTTTTCCTCAGCTGACTGAAGGCTGTGCTAGCAGATTGAAGGCAGTGGTGGATTTCATCATTAATGTTTGCACCTCCTACTCTCCATCATATTTACAACATAGAAACAGGCATGTGGCCCAAAGATCTATGCCAGTGTTTTTTGCTCCTGACAGGCAACCTCATCCCAACCCATCAAGAAAATTTACTATTCCTTTCTCCTGTGTTTAAGTTCTTCTTAAATACATCCATGTTAATCGCCTCCTCCTTGTGATAGTACATTACACATTCTAATCAGTGCCTGGGCAAAAATGTTTCTCCTGAATTCTCCATTGAACATATTAGTTATTATCTCATAATTATGGCTCCTGGTTCTGGCATTCCACTGCAAGTGGAAACATCTATCCTACCTAGCCCTTACAGAAAATTTAAGACCTCTTTCAACACTGTCCCCAGTTTCTCTTCTCAGGTTCAATCTTTCCTGATAAGTATAACCTTTCCCTTCTGATCTCACCTTAGTAAATCTTTTCTACTTTTTAACCAGTACTTTATTTCCATAATAGTGGAAAGTTGGTTAAACAAATATAAATAAATGTAATATTACAAATGTAGTTTATTCGTAGAGAGATACAGCAGGGAAACAGGCCCTTCTGCCCACTGAGTCCACGTTGACCATCAATCACCCATTTACACTGATCCTCCATTAATCCCATTTCTTTTACTCTCCCTACATTCTCATCAACTCCCCCCAGATTCTACCACTTACCTGTACACTAGGGGCATTTTTTTACACTGGCCAATTTTTTTACGCTACCAACCCACATGTCATTGGGATGAGGGAAGAAACCAGACCACCCAGAGGAAACTTACATGGTCACAGGGAGAATATGCAAACTCCCAACAGACAGGACCCAAGTTCAGGATTGAACCCGGGTCTTGAGGGCTGTGAGGCAGCAGCTGTATTAACTGTGCCATTGTGCCACCTATGCTTCCATTCACACAATTGGCCAGTTAACTGGGGACAATTTCTGTGACATTTCTTAAAATTCGGCCTGTTCTGAAATCTTGATCATGACTCACATTTCTCCCCTAGACATCTTGTAATGGTTGCCGTTAGGTTGTTGACTGATTTTTGCTCATTACTGATCATTACATCTCATATGGCTTGTCCACTTACTGGTTTAAGAACATATTATTCAGTGAGTAGTCTCAAATACACTCAAGAATTCAATGCCTGTCTGATTAAAGCGATCCTACTTCACTCAGTCAATATAAAAGTAGCAGTTTCCAGTTTTAACTGATCTGCTTTTGCAACAACTAATTTCAGTACTTATCCCTCACATTACTTTCTCATTCATATCAGGAAGTTTGTAGATGTCCCACCAATGTCTTGCTACTTTTTTCCATTCCTCCTTTCTACCCAGTGTATTTCCAGTGTATACTATCCCATTCCACATTTCATATTTTCTTATGGTATCAAGTCTCTGCTAGATTTCAAAGCAATCCCACCAAACCTATTCCCACACCAATCCCTCTACATGCCCATCAACTCCCCCTGATTCTCCTGCCACCCACCAACACCAGGGATCATTTATAGTTGCCAATTAATCTACCAACCAGCATGTCTTTGGGATGTGGGAAGGAAACCCTCCTACCTGGGGAAATCGTGCAACTGCACAGAGACCAGCATCAAAGCCAGGTTGCTGGAGCTGTGAGGCAGTTGCACTACCTGCTGCACCATGGCACTGCCTGCGCCACTGTTTCTCTTTCTACTGCTCTTTTCCCAATTGCCCTGTCCTTTGAAAGACCTTATACCAGAAAATATTCACCTACCTGTTTGCAGACACAAGTCAGTGATGCCTCCTGGTCATACCACATGATCCACATTTCAAGCTTGCTTATTTTCATCCTGATACAATGTCCTTTGTGTGCATTGTTCTGATTTGATAACAGACTTGCCCCTTCCTCTTTATCCTGACACTATATTATTTATATACTCCCTGTTTACTCCCTGAATAAAACCCAAGGAAGGGGAGGAATACATCAAGGAAACAGTTCACCCTTGATTGAAACAGTTGAATTGATTAATATGATATTCATAGGGAATCAATGGAAGAAGCAACATATACTATAAGAATCCAAGATAACATCATAATGACATAAACAATGCGGCACACGAAGTTTTAAGAAATCTCTTGATCTATCAAATATCTGTTAAATGTTAGTGATCATCTAGAAGGCAAGTAGTGTCAGGTTACCACTTGTTAAAGTAGTTGGGCCAAGAGACAGAGGAGTTTAATTCTTCTATGATTGCAATGCCGGCAGTCCCCTGGTTATGTAAGGGTTCCATTCCCGAGGACTGTCCCTAAGCCGATTTCTCTGTAAGTAAGAAATTTCAGCTTTCTACAGTAAACCATATTGTATTGCTTTACATACACTTGCTATAAATCCTTTCATTTCATTGAATATGCACCCAACCACTACCCATAGTTAAACTAATGGAATATATACTGCATCCAGTCATTAATGAATACCATGAAAGAATTTACTATTATTATTATTATTGCTACCATGAAAATTGTTTTAAAGATGTATAGGAGAATTTGCGTAGCATCAGCCTTGCGTAACTCAGGTCATTTGTAACCTGGGGAGCCCCTGTGTGACTCAAGTCACGTCACCTGCTGTATGATTGCAGATATTTGGAGGAAAGCAAGTGTAAGAATAAAGATGACAAGCAATTGCACATATTGATGGAAATGCTACAGCATCCAAACCACTCAGGTCAGACAATACACTAGGAAGTTAGTGATATTCCTGAAATGGAAGGCAGTCCGGATAACATGATATTCAATAACAAGCAAAATTCAAACTCTTGGATTTGACATGCACCTTAAAACCATTTTATAACATTTGTATTACATATGAACATAAGAAGTAGAAACAGGAGTAGGCCACTCAGCCCCTTGGGGCTTTTCCATTGTTCAATCAGATCTTAAGTTATCTTTTATTGTGGAATCATGTACCTCCACTAACCCTATATTCCTTGATTCCTTGATGATCTAAAAATCTTGTCACTGGCAAGGTCATGGGGAAAACAAGGTAGTTAAACTTCTGCAAGGAGTTGATGATAGAAAATGAAAGAAAGATGGACCCAGAAAATGCTGGACACACTCAGCATCTATGGGAAGTGAGAGTTAACTGAAACATTGCCTCTTTTTCTCTTTCCACACATACTGCCTGACTTGCAGAGTGTTTGCAGCATTTTCTGTTTTTATTTCAGATTTCCAGAATCTGCAGTTTTCTGATTTTCATTTACCAAGAAAGAGGCTACACCTATAAAGCACCTATCACAACCCATGGTCACGGCTGCAGCACTGTAAAGAATAGATGTGAGGGGAATCAAGAAGAAAAGGTCAAATAATTTCACATTCAAAGATCAAATAATTCAGAACCCAGCAGATCCAATAGGAAGATAGTTTGAATAGAATTAAATCCATATCTGCAGAAAGGAACTTAAAACACTTGCTTTGTGACTTTGGTTTTGTTACTGGATTTCTGTGTCCTTTGACTCCAGTAGCTACTTTTACATTTCCTTTTAATAGACAGGTAAAAGTCACCCTGGGTATTGGCAATCTTGGTTCGATCTGAAGCTGTTCAGCCCCACCACTGACGGGACCACAATAGAGTCGATGCAATTCCTATTGTTTCACAGGGACATCTCAGACAAGGCAAGCAATTTAATTAATACACTGATTAAATGCAGTGAGGAATGAGTCAGACTCTGAGTCAGTTTCTCCTTCGGGAGGAGCTAAACCAGCAAGGATTAGTGAAAACTCAATCACGGTGAAGCAAAACCTCATAAAGCAACTCTTTATGGAGCAAATTCAGCTGCTTATGCTCTGGGATGCCCCTTGGTCAGGTTCACAAGATTTCAGTTCAGACCCCAGATCGTGCTAGTTAATTAAACTCAGCCGAGAGTTCAGACCCTCAGCCAACGAGATCTTTGCAAGATGAAAGCCAGGCAGGCAGAGGCCCTGCCACTGATCTGACAATGTGAGATGAGGGCAGAATGTTGCTTTGCCAGTGATGTAACCCCACGTTAGAAGAGTGTGCTCTTACTCAAGGGTGGATGTCAGCACCCAGGGACAGCTAATAGACTTGCTGAACATGAGAGCTGTGAGCTCATTTTAACAGCCATGGCGTGTTTACATCCCATTTCACCCTCCAGGGCAGAGGGTGGATGCTGGTGAGCTTTGGGCTGGTCAAAATTGCACGGCAGAGGTTGTCGCCAATACTGAAGTAAGTTGTGAGGGTGGGAAGGAGAAAGAGTCTGTTCAGCTGAGTTCCAGAGCCTGCTCCCCACACCCCCTCCCCCCCCCCCCACCAGACACAATAGGGAGATCACAAGAGAATCTCTTGCTCTGTATCGAGATTTCACCCACCAGGGTTGGCCCTTTCAGTTCCCCATAAAAATGCCATTGAGTTCCTCCAGGACTCCAGTTGGCAAATAGAAAGCCCCACCTGAGGCAGGCAACTGGTTCAGGCAGGTGAATTTGAGCAGGAATGGGGCAGATTATTTTTCAGTACTCACCTCCCATTGGTACAAGCCAGGGGCATTAAATTCAGGGGCATCACTGATTGAGGTGAAGTATAAAAGGGATGCTAGTAATAATATCACAACTTATGGTGGCATGGCAGCACTGACATCAAACCAGGGAGCCCTGCTGTATCACAACTCACAGGAAACATTTGTTCTCCAACCCTTGTCCCTTAGACAGGAGTGAGTTTACCTCTCTGATTCCGACTGTACTACAAGAGCACTGGTTATACGGAGGAGAGGCTACCTGTCAACCCCCCATCATATAAACATATTCTCTCCTTATCCAGGGTAGAAGTTACCTGTCAGACTCTGGCCATGTATCACCAGTACAGGTTATACTGTGGAGAGGTTACCTATCTGTATACCACCAGGTTTGTTTGTACAGTGAAGAGTTTGTCTGTTAGACCCTTGCTGGTTAATGCAAGTTTTTTTTTCATTTGTACCGTGGGGAGGTTAACTGTCAAACCCTGCTCATATAACACAAGCTTTGTACATTTGGTGGGGTTAACTGTCAGACCTTGGCTGTGTAACACAAGCTCTGGTTTATGCACTGGAGCAGTTATCTGGAAGACCCTGGCCATTTAACACAAGCTTTGTTTATACAGTGAAGAGCTTACTTGTCAGATCCCTGCCATATAACACAGTCTCTGTACAAATAGAGAGGTTACCTGGAAGGAGACACAAGAGACTGCAGATGCTGGAATCTGGAGCAACAATGAATCTGCTCGACCCGCTGGTTACCTGGAAGGCCCCGGCTTTGTAACACAAGCTTTGTTTACACAGTAGAGAAATGCCTGTCAGACCCCAGCAGTGTAACACAAGTTCTGTTTATACAGTGGAGAGGCTACCTGTCAGACCCCAGCTGTGTAACAAAAGCGTTGGTGTTTTTGAGCGAGAGAAGCTACCTTTCAGAACTATGATAGAACCCAATAATCTCCCCAGATCTCAGCCTTTACCTCCAAACTTGGCTGTTTTATTTTATGTGAATAAATAAATCATTTAAATTTTACAGAAAATTTCACTCAGCTATGTTGAATCTCCGATAGCCTGAATGCAGAATGGAGGTGAAAATTAGCTGACAGAGTTCACCGACTACCTGAACCAGGTGTTCAAGAATCTCACTCTCTGCCTTGGCTTTTTATTAGCTGCGGCTGAAATAAAGGAACACTTTGCATAAATCGCAGCACAAACTCAGATCAGTTCCCCAAGAGAACTGCTGCAGCTTTCACAAGGGCATGAGCTGGCTAAATAACACGGCTCACTCACATGAATCACAGTCAAGTAGCGACCAACATGCTCTTGTCTGGGTTACAGTGCCGACGACTCCGGAATGGAAATATTTTACCTGCCGGAGAAATGTAACCCACTTCCCCGCAACAGGTTAAACTGAAATGAGCGGACTTCATTGATTGCTTACCTCTTAGTCGCTGTCGTTTCCTGCCTTGTCTAATCCTCCTGTGCTCCAAGTCCATTTCATATGGGGTGCCCGGGGTTGGTTACGTTGATAACTCCTGAGCAATCGCTGGAAGTCCCCATACACGCCGTCGCCGGAGCAGAAAACCAGAAGGATTGAAACCCGAAACAAACGGCTCGCCCACCTCTCGGCAGACACCCTGACATTCCTTATCGACAGACTCGCAAGATCTGTGCTCTCAGCACCTGCTGCCTGACTGCGAGGGAAGCTTCCCCCTGCCCCGGGCAATCGTCAAGCACTGTTGAAGGAGCTCTTTCTCACTCTCCGGGTTGCGCGCAAGACGAGAGTGCTGTGCTAACATGCCTTGTATCCTCCCACTAAAGTGTTTGAAACAAGTTCTACTGGTGTGAAGCAGTGCGCGCAGAAGAGAGGTTATGTTAACGTACAATCTGCAGGTAATATTCAGTGCTAGTTTGGAGCCAATCCCCACATGCGACAATGTAAATAATGCAAATGAATTTGCCTAAATAAATAATAAACGACGCCACCTCTGATCAATAAGTGCGGAACAATAACAAATACTGCCGCGATTGACAAATCGGATCATTGAAGACGTTCAGACCAAACAAGACTTGACACCCGAGAGTTACATTGTGAAGCGTGGCGCTCATGACAACGCGGAAGGAGCTCATGAGAGATTGGTTCTTGTCTGGTCTCACACTCGAACTGTCCATTCTAATTTAATAAACTGTTTTTGTTTAGCTTAATCAACGTTTCGCTCTTTTATACAGGCACCTGAGTCTAACATGTGCCGTACAGGATGAACATAATCTGTGGTGAACTGCGAACGACGCCTCATGAATGTACCACATTACATATTAGCTTTTTTTTACGAAAAATGTGCCTTTTTATTCAGCAGAGTTCCGAGGAAGCTGCAGTCTTCGCGGGTGTTAAATGTGAGCCGCCAGAGCTGGGACTCGGTTCGATTTAGAAATCGTGGAAAGTTGCAGATCCAGTCAGGATGTGTCTCACTCTGGGAGTGAAGGAATTCCTTCATTTGTAATCAAATACAGTAACCCCAGAAATGAAAACAGAAAATACTGGAAGCACTCAGCAGGTCAGGCACATCTGTGGATAGAGAGACAATTAGTGTCTCAGGTCATAGAGTCATACAGCACGGAAACAGGACTATCGGCCCATCGAGTTTGTGCGGACCATCAAACACCCAGTGACACTAATACTCTGGTTCCAATGAAGCGTCTCCGACCCGAGACATTAACTGTTTCTCTTTCCAGCGACGTTACCTGCCCTGCTGGGTGTTTCCAGCATTTTCTGTTCTTCTCTCAGATTTCCATCTGCAGTTTTTTTTCAATTTTCACCCATTTACACTCGAATTTTATGTTACCCACACACCCCATCAATCCCCAGATTATATACTCTTTAGAGTTTAGAAGGCTGAAACAAGCAAAATTCTGATAGGGTTTATCACCGTTCATGCACGGGTGATGTTTCCCCCGGCAGGGTGTCTAGAACTACCGGCTGAACCATCCGGGACTGAGATAAAAAAAACGTCTTCACCCAGACAGCAGTGAATCATTGGAAGAGGGCTGTGAAGGCTCAGTCACTGAGTGTATTCAAGGTAGACATCTTTGGGTGTTAAGGGAATCGAGGCATTAAGGAAGAGGGAAGCAGACGGAACCGAAAGGTAAGCCATGACTTTATTGAAGCCAAGCAGGCACGAGGGGCCAAATGGCCTCCTGCTGTTTCTATTTCTTGTTCCTGTGATGGTGCAAAGCAAAGGGACATGACTTTTCAGGCAGGGAATCAAAAGGTCAGTGTAGAGGCCCTATGAATGACAAAGGCAGTCACATCCAGGAACTGCTGTCCCAGAGAAATGGGGGCAATGTCTGCAATGTTATTGTGATCACATACAACGAACTGCAATGAAATACACTGATTATTGTTAAACGGGTAAACACAGTTGTTTCTGCATGCACAGCAATATTCCACAATTACCAATAAAATGAATAGTCCATCAATCTCGTTATGATAAAGTTGAAATAGACTCCTTCCCCTTTTCTCATGGGGCTATATCTACCTGACCAGCCAGCCAGGGACTTAGTTTATTATCTTATGCATAAATCAGCAGCTCTGACAACCCCAGTACTGTAACAAAGTGTCAATCTGTTCAATGGGCCAGAGTACAGGAGTAGGGATTGGAATTATAGTTTACCAACTGAGTCAAGTTAGCACACAGTAGCCCTGAGTGCTGCTGTCTTAAGCCCACATGGGGTGTGAATTTTAGTTGATTCTGTCCCATGAGAACCAGCTGGAGCAGGAGATAGCTGAGGCCAACTCTTTCAAATGTTGCTTGGCAGTTACTAGCATAAAAGCTCTGGAAGTAGTTATGTGTAAGTATCCAGATTCAAGATTTTGCACAGCCTATTTAGTAGAGACTTCGGCAATCCTGGTTTGGCACTTGAGCTGTGGTGGTATAGATCTCAACATGTCAACTGACAAGGAACGTGCATTTAGGAATGGGCACCAGATTAGATAATGTTGTACTGCTCATAATTTCCATCAGATTTTTGTTGTTTGATGCAGAATATCTCCATGGGAGGGGGCAAAGCTAGTCTGCCTCAGTTCTTGAGCTGTGGGGTATCATGATGGATCTGGACCCAGGCCTGCAATTCATGCAATGGGTTGAGAGTCTGACATGATCTCAGCTGCATCCATAAAACTTCTAGATATCATTCCTTCATGGTATCTTATGTTTTGTAGCAACGCCATTCATCCAGATTAAATCCTTTCTCATTGAGTGATGCCATGCAACGTTAAGTGTGTAATGGTGAGTAACTCTGAATAACTCGCAGCAACACCCAACAATGCTGTGGAACATGGAGTGACCTCAGGTTTGCCTGTTAACAACAGGGTAACCTACCCCCTGCCCCACTCCTTCTCTCTGGACACAGATATTTAAATGGAGATTTGATTTAATTGCATTCTAAATGAATCCATCCTGTCATCAACCCGGTTGCCCGAAATGGAAGTCTAGCACGACATACGTGTGTGAAGATCGGACGTACCAATACAATGCAGAGGACCATCTTATTAAAAGTTTGTTCATAGTTTAAAAAGCGCATTACGAACATTAAAGGCTGGATTCAAAAGCAGACGTTAAATGCTTGGATTTCTATCTCCCAGTTCCTGGGAATTGATGTTAAATAGCAGAGAGGTGCCTGTACTCCTCGTACAAGCCCCAACAGGCAGCCAACAGATTCATTTCTGCTGACTGGGTACCAGCCAAATCCTTCACATCACCACATAACAAACAGGAAGAGCCAGGCAGAGCTGCTCAGGCTGATAGCGGCAACATGGACCTGGCTGTTCTAGGAGAGCAAACTGGCAAATCTCAATGGAAGCCTCAGCTTCCAGAGGTCAGTGATGGAACCACAGGGTAAATCAAGGCAGTGACCCCTCAGTAGATCCTAGAAACAGGGCTGTTGAGAATTGTCACTGAATCCAACAGCTCAGATAGCTTTTAAAGGGTTGATCTAATGTTTCTTACGATATTGCTGAGCTGCAATTATAATATTATGTCAGTTAACAGTCACTCCCATGAAGCTCCTTGGGGCATTTATCCATGTTAAAGGCACAATGTGAAAGGGCATTATTTTTGTTGTTATCAACATAGCAATAATTGGAGGAACCTGCACAGGGTTGGCCTTGTTGAGGGACTATTGACTTCTCAATGTTAACATTTAAGAGTTTCAGTATCACGATGATATAGGCATAGGAAAAAGAGGAGGACATTCAGCCCCTCAAACCTGTTCTGCTATTCAGTAATATCATGGCTAATCTGTGATTTACTCCCTTTCCCTGCCTTTCCCCCACAAAATCTCTCAATGCCCCTTACAGAAGAGATTTCCAAATTTCTACCACCTTCTTTATGTAGGAGTGATTCCTAACTTCAAAAGGTCTGGCTCTAGTCTTTTAACTATGCCATCAACTAGTGGAAAAAGTTCTTTGCTATCTACCCATCCAACTTTCCTTAACATCTTAATCAAAGCCCCTTTTAACCTTCTGCATTCCAGGGTATACATGGAGTTGAACTATCACTCTGGTCAGCCATGCTGCGCTCCCTCCAAGGCCAATCTATCCTTCCTAGGGTGTGGAGCCCAGAATTGCTTGCAAAACTTTGGGTGGGATCCAACCAAGACTTAGTTTAGTTGGGGCACAACGACTACCCCCAGCCCCCCAACCCTGTACTCCGGTCCGCTAGTTATAGACGCCAGCATTCTATTAGCCTTTTAGGTTACTTATTTGCACCTGTCCTTGGCACTTTAATGCATTAGGTAGGGAAGTCTTGATTCAGTTGTTCAGGGCATTAATGAGACAAAACTTGGAATTTTCAGTACTGTTTTGCTCTCCTTAGTTAAGGAAGGATATACTTACATCATAGGAAGTTTAGAGAAGTTCCGCTGAATTGTCTTATGAGGAAGAGTTGAGCAGCCTGTACTCCTGCACTCACTGGAAATGGAAGATTCTGAGAAGCCTTGTCAGAGTTGCTGCTGAGAGAATGTTCCCCTCTTGGGGGAATGTAGAAGTGGGGTTGGTTGGGGGGGGGGCATGATTTTCGGATAAGGGATCATCTTTTTAGCCGGGGATGAGGAGGAATATCTTCTCTCTGAGGTTCAAGAAACTTTGGAATTCTCTGCTCCAGGGAGCTGTGAAGACTGTGATTATCTGGGAGCAGATTATGGGGATTGGGCAAGAAAGTAGAAACCAAGATCAAGTCAGCTGTAATCTTATTGAATGACGGCATATTACAGTGGTCATATGGCTCAGTCCTGCTCCTATTTCTGATGTTTTTATGATTGGACGTTTACTAGTTCTACTATTAGGAAGGTACGTAGAGAATGACCTCAGATTCCCCATGCTTAAATCTATTTGCTACAGCTTTGTACATGCACACATTATCAACACCTCTGTATTACAATGCTGCCAATTACATTGCTTACTGTGCCATCTCCCTTTTGTGTCATTGACAAATGTGCATGTGTTCTTTTCTATCCCGTCATCTGAGTCACATAATGAATTGATGAATAACTGTGGGCCAACAGACTGCTGTTGGATCACAGCAGTAACACCCTCCTACCAAGTTAAGTGCTAGCTCATTATCCATATTCTTTGTCTCCTGCCACTCAGCCAAATTTCCTGGCTGGGTCAATAAACTACATTCAGTCTCATGCATTTTAACTTCGGCTAAATGTTCCACGTGAGGGATTTGATCAGATGCCTTCTGGAAGTCCATTCAAACAACATTTAGAAATAATCCATTGCCCACCACTTTGAGTCATCTCTTCAAATAAAATTCAAACCGTTTCATCAAGTATGACCTATCCTTCACAAATTCAATAAAACCATTGAATTGATCAAATTCTAGGCCAGCTCATAGTCCCTTGCATCCCAGAGTAATTTGTATTTGTTTTAATATGATCACCATTCAATGCCCGAGTAATTGAGAGGTTTCATGAATGGGAGTCCCAGCTTGTACTTCTCTTTTTATTATTTAAAATACATGCTTTATTCTTAATATATATATAATAAATAAATCCGTACTCATCTTACTCCACATTCACTATTCCACCAATTCAACACATTCCTTTGCTATGCATCAAAGTCACTCTCATTTCCTCCTTAAACAACGAACCTGTGAAGTGTTTGAGAAGGTGTTGCACAGGGCCCAGCCCCTCAGGGTCTAGTGATGACAGGACCCTAGGTTGTGGTCCTTCTCCACTAGCCCTTCAGTGCCTCCTCAGCACATACTGTCACACCTTGGAATGTGCCAGTCATCAGGATTCGCTTACAGACATCTTGCAGTGAAAGTCCAACAAGTCTGGTTGATCATAGGTGGAGTGACGATTGGAATATTACAATGATAGCAGAATTAAAATTAGCCAGAGCTCCCATTTCTGTTCATTATGGGGTAAGTGTGAGTGCTTGTGTCTGTGCTGAGGATCTACAGTTTAGATAAGAGGCTAATTCTTACTGTTTTTACTCTTATTATTCTGTGGTTGTAGATTAGCATACGGATATAGGATGACTCAGACCTTGCACTTGGTGTTGCTATTGGAAACCAATGTGGGGGCACATCTGCTGCTGTATTTTGTGGCAGTAACATGAACGCCAGAGCAAGGCAGCCATTAGCATTCACCATAGTAAACTGGGTAAGGCCACTCTCAGCGCCGGACAGCGCCTCCAGTCTGGATCATGATGCACTGGAGGAAATGAGTGCATTCAGTCAAAGGACCAGCAGAATGAACAGATTGCTGATGCTTCAATCATTGAAACAAAAATATTCCTGACCCCGAAAACATTCTAGATCAAGCTTGGGATTGACACAGTTCCTACAAACTTCATCACTGCCCACCCTGACTTCACCTTCACTTAACGTTCACCTCTTGCAGGAGTCACTGGATAATGATCAGCAAAGGGAAGTTAAACTGATGTTTTTCCAACCCTAGCCCACTGACATTGAAGCCTGTTCCATATTCCGTCCACCTCACCCCCACCCCTGGCTGACGCAGTTCAGAACACAATTTAGCCCAGGATCTTCTGGTTTGTGTGGTCTGGTAGAACGTCAGATGATGATAAACCCATCAAGCCACCAAGAGAACGTAGCTTGACCTGCAATACACCCTTCCTGTGCAGGAGAAGCAGAGCTTGTGCAGACTTGCCTGTAGCAAAGGCAGTAAAACCGACAGCTGCACCAGACCTGACGCAACACATTCCTGGCAGAGTATGCCACTCCTGCTCCATTTTATACTGAGCTCTATCCCAAACCCACTGCTTCTGGGGCTGCCTGTCAGCAGCAACCTTGTTAAATCAAACCCTTGCATTCCATTCGAAGATGTGTGCTGAAGTTACGTTGGAGTGCCCTGGAATTATTTCTGATGTGACATGAATTTAATTAGGGTTTACACATAAGTGGAATTCTCCAAAATTACACTCGAAAGAATGGTATGTGAGCAGCTTACTAACATTATTCATCTAAGCAGCAAAGCATAACTAGCTACCTGTTGTTTGATAATTTTACAAATTTAAATGCAATAGACAATAATTCTCATTGACACCCTCACAGAATTCCCAACAATCCCCAACACTGCACAACACTCAAAGGGATCCTCACACTGCTCAATCCTCAGGTGCACCTTTACACTCTGCAGAACACTCAGAGGGATCTTCAAACACTACACAGCACTCAAGGAAATCCTTACACTGTATAGGTCACTCATGTGTAATACTCATTGGAACCTTCACACATAGCATGATACTCCTGGGAATTCTCAAATTGTACAACATTCATCCACAGCCTCACACACAGACCTACTCACAGCACAGGCATATGTGTGTATGCACACACACCTGTGTGTGTGTGTGTGTGTGTGTGTATACGCTGTCCTTATCAGTCATAGAATTGGGGATAACTAACAACTGCTTTATAGGACAGAGAGAAAATGCAACAACAATGATTTGCATTTAGGCGGCATCTACATAAAATGTCCCAAGTGCTCCAAATGGAAGTTTGACACTACAATACATAAGGGGATCCTCTTTCTGTGTACATCCAAAAGACACGTTGGTAGGTTAACTGGTTAACTGCTTCAGTAAATTACCCCTCAGTGTAGACAAGTGGTAAAAATAACTAAATGGGAGTTGAGTGAGAATGAGTTGCAGGGGTACAGGAGGTAAGAAGAGTCAATGGGGCAGATGGGATTAATCTGCTGGGACCCAGCACTGACCTAATGGGCTGAATGGCCTCCTTCTATGTCTTGGTAAGTGAAGTCTGGGACAAAGAGATCTATTTATAGAGATACTGAGAAGTTTAGGAAGTAATTCCAGAGTTTGGAAGCCTAAGTAACTGAGAACTGGTGCTAATGGCAGAGATAACAGGGATGTGCAAGGGGCAAATACGGATGAGCATAAAGTTCCTGGAAGCTAGAAAGACTGGAAGTGGTTGGAAAAAATAGGGAGGGTCAAGACTGCAGACAGATTTGAAGTTGGGTTTGAGAATTTTAAAATTGAATGGTGATGTGCTTGTGGGACTGGGTGTGAGTTAGCACACTGAATGTTGGAAGAGCTCAAGGATAATTTTGAGTGGATGAGTGGATAATTTTGGATGCGCTCAAAGATAACTTTGGGGGACACCTTTGAGAGTGCTGGAATATCTAAGCCCAGCAATAAGTCAGGCATAGAGGAGAATTTCAGCAGCAGATAAGCTGAGGCTAGGCAGTGTCTGGTGATGCCTGAGCTCTGTTGCTATTTAAGCATAAAACAAGGTCATTAAGCTCAATGTGTCTGTTAAAAACAACTTCTATCTTAAAAAGCATTTCAAAGCAAATTCTGCTGCAATGCCTTCTCCCAATAGACTTAAATTTTCCTATGCTTCAAATATTCATCCATTTCCTTTAAATTATGCAACAGCCTCTAACTCAATCAATTTTTATGACAAAGCATTCCATGCTCCAAATCTCTGTGCAAAGCAATTTCTCCTACTGTCCGCCTTCAATCTCTCAGTGACAATTTTAAATTGCTAGCTTCTCATCACCGTCTCCCCTTGTAGACAAAATGGCCTTTCCCTAATCAAAACACAAAGAAAAGGTCTCCTACAGCTTCTCTGGGCAATCTGTACTCCAATGCAAATAGTTTCAAGTAAACCAAATCTTTCTCAATAAATACAGTTTCTTACCCTTGGCCCAATTTGTGAACCTAAGCTAAATGCTCTAATTTGTTTAAAATGGATGGCCCAAGGCAACAAAAATTCTTATCTCTTTATTTGTATATTTAATGCTGTCGTCTATAAACCTCAGAATGGCTCTCATTCCATGCTCTCACTTCATTGTTCTCTGCCCATTTGAACCCTCCATTGTAAATCTCCATTCCTTGGTTTCCCTTACAAAATGTATTACCTCACAGTCTTATGAAGTAAGTTACATCTTCCACTTGCCTGTCTAATCTTCCAGCCAGCCCTGACACTTCTGGACACTTTCACCATCCTCCTCACCTCTTGACAAATCTTATATTGTTTATATAGAGATACCACATGGAAACAGGCCCTTTGGCCCACTGTGTCTGTACCGACCATCGACCACATTTACACTAATCCCACATTAATCCCGGTTCCTTATTCTCCCGACACTCTCATGAACTCCCACTGTTCTACCACTCACCTACACACTAGGGGCAATTTACAGTGGCCAATTAACCTACTAACCCACATGTTTTTGGGATGTGGGAGGAAACTGGAGCACCTGGGGAAACCCACATGGTCACAGGGAGAACATGCAAACTCCACATAGTGAGCACCCAAGGACAGGATAGAACCTGGGTTTCTGGCACTGTGAGGCAGCAGCTTTACCAGCAGATCTGGTGTGCCATGCAATTAAACACATCTCAGTATTTCACTCCGTTCCCTCTAGCCTCATCAATGGTGTATGTCAAGAGTAAAAGTGGATCCAGGGCTCACCTGAGGTCCTCATTCTCTAATTTAAATAAGGTTCACTTATCCCATTTCTCCAGCTTCTATCTGACAACAAATATCACCATACTGCTACATCCCCTTTTGCATTATACACCTGAATTTTTGGTAGAAGACATCCAATGAGACACTCTATTGGACATTCTCCAAAAATCCATATACATAAACTCTATTGCATTTATCCATACAAACAATTGAATGTTAATCTGCAGTTTTCCTTCTGTTTGAGTTTGCATACATTTGGCTTTTAAATTACTGAGTTAACATGTAGGTTTGGGATGAGACACCATTACTGCTTCCACACTTGAACCTGATAGTCAGTGATACCATCTCCAAGGTAATGGTTTGAATTGCAAAGGAAAAATTAATCTTGTAACTGAAGTGCTCAGCAGTTTCCGTTTATCATTCCAGTTATATTAGCAGAAGGTGGGAGGAATCTCTGCAAGCAATATTTACGTTCATGCTATCAAAGGTGGTTGTCCAGAGTGACTGATGGACAATAGACTCTGATAAATTATTAATAAGCTTAAAAGTAGTGTGATCTACTGACTATTATAACCCAATTTTGTTCCTGTCAATCTCTTTAATTATTATCATAATATCCTCCTATCACCTCAAAAGGCAGGCCACTGCTTAATATTTAAACTATTTATCCAGATAAAGTTAAAGCAAAACAAGTTTCAAGATGCTGAACAATTTAATGATGACTGAAGGATTTCTGGATGCTAATGTACCTTTCCAGAAACTTGTCATAAACAGAAAGTTAAGCACTTCTTTTCTGGTATGTGGTCTTTTGTAATGAACTATTGAGTGCTTTATAGATTTTTTAATCTATTTCCTTATGACACAGGTGGAGGCATTTCAGCTCATCAAATCCCGCTGGTTCCAAGAATAATCCCATTCTCTCTCAAATCCTGCCTGCAACCTACTTTCCTTGCACTCTCAACAATAAACCCAGCTTCTACAACTCACACCAGGTTCTACCTACACACTAGGGGCAATTTGCAAAGGACAATTACCAATCCGCACCTTTTTAGGATGGAAGCGAAGCAAATGGAGGAAACCCATGTGGTCACAGGGAGAACAGGCAACCTCCACATTGACAGCACCCGAGGTCAGGATTGAACCCAGGTAGCTCTACTAGCTGTGCCACAGTGCCACCATGCACAGTTGGGATAACTATGGCATCATGCACTCCAACAGCCAGAATACCTGCTGCAGCACTAAGAACAATAAACACAAATGTGGTATTTGCCCCATGGAATTTTTTCCCTAAGGTTGTAGTTTATAATTGCTGCCCAGTTTTTCCATGTTTTGTCTTCTGTTGCCTCCCCCACTGACTTGCAACTTGATCAAAATAAGAGATTGCTGCTTTCTCTATCAAGGTGTAAACATTAGTACTAATCAGCATTAAAGAAATTTCATCTCCAATGATTTCTGAACAGTTAGCTTGTTCCATTATGGTCCAACTAATAACTGCCCTCTGAGATGAAGCAAGAGAAAATAACCTCCCTACAAGTACAAAAGATTAAAAATAAATTTCATAAAGAGGCAGAAATTCCTGTGCGTATCAGAACTGTCTCATTGCACAGTTTGGTTCACTGTTTATATTTCATCTTTTCTCAATGAATAAAGCTGAATTGTGTTACCTCGCTCTTTGTTAGGCTTCATTCCAATAATATGGGTAAATATTCTGAAAGACATAAGTTCTATAATTCATAAGACATAAGTTCTCAATTATCAATGAATTTCTGTTAACCACTGGATGGACTGGAAACCTCATCTACTGTTGAAGGACCCACTAATGAATGCAAGATTGTTTCAGTATCACATTTAACAAAAATGAAGCAAAAAGGGAAAGAAAATTAAACATTTTTGGTCTAGTATCACCAGCCTGATATTCTACAATTTTGTTTTATGGTAAGAACGTAAAAATCCAACTTCATTCTCAGAAATTATTTTCTATTTTACCTTAATATGTTATTGTAAATATTATTTAGCTGGTTACCAAACATCTTGCTTTGTGGAGATGGTGAGTAACTAATTAAAATTAAAACATGTTATTCATTCCAAGGTGCTTGAAAGATAGATTTTTGAATATCCTAGTTAGTTCTGGATTTTGATTCAGCAATCTTTCTCCAAACATTGACGAGGAGTTTTTGAAGATTAGACACTGCTGAAAGTGGGATAAACCAAATAACTTCCATAACTGATGAGAAAAATATTTGTTTAAAAATCTGCATAAAAACATAAACAGAAGCATAGTTCTAAGTGATGGCCTAATACTAAAGGAACCATTTATCAATTTCAACAACATTAGGTACCTGAAAAATATGCAGGTACTTTTTGCTGTTATCCAGGAATTCACTTGCAATTGAATAAACTGACTTGGCTTTAAACAAAAACCAGGTTTTAGCATAAAGTTATTCTGTAGCATTTGGAAGTGATGAGAATCCTATGGCAGTATGAGATGGGTGTAGGGACATAGGCAGGGTGAAAGCACATAGTCTTTTTCCTAGGGAGGGGGTGCTAAAAACAAGAGGGCATAGGTTTAAGATCAGAGGTGAGAGATTTAAAAGGGACATCAGGTGCAGCTTCTTCACATGAAGGTTGGTGCATATTTGAAATAAGCTGCCAGAAATAGTGGTTGAAGCGGGCACATTAGCAACATTTAAAAGCCATCTAGATAAGTATATGGATATGAGGTGTTTAGAAGACTGTGGGCCAAATGTGGGTGGATGGGACTAGCTCGCTGGGCAACACAGTCGGCATGGACAAGTTGGGCCGAAGGGCCTGTTTCCGTGCTCTATGACGGTATGGAACCTGTAAATGAAGGAGTAAAACAAAGACTTCATGCAAATCATTTTCCTGACACATCTGGGCATGTAGCAGTCTCAAAGCTAATGAGAAGTGCTCTGAGAGTCATATCATCCGTCCATGACAGTTCAATTCAAGACCACAGGCAAGGAAAGAGAAAACTTGCTTTTTCATTCAAAGGAATGGTTGTTAACAAGAGCAAAGAAATGAAGAAGCCCAAAATATCTGGAGTAAAAAGAGCAAAACAGGTTAAACTCTTGGAATATCAAGACTGCTGCATAACCAGCCAAAAGAGGGAGACTTATGGAATAAACTGGGCTGCCTGGTGATCGGAAATATTGCTGGACCAGCAATCCGTAACAGGCCTGAAGAGCCTAGAGATGCAAAGCAAATAGACATGAAACAAAATTATGGTGCGAACCAGTTTATTCAACCAAAATATATATATCCAGGCCATTCTGCATCTGCAACAGACATTTAGGAATCAAATATACAGCAGATACAAAACAATTAGCGGTTAGTGTTTTATGCTTAGCTGTAATTTGTAGAATGCAAGTCTAAGAACAGGAAGCATCAGCAATAGTGGTTATGTTAGAGGGGAAAAAGAATCAGATCTTTGCGACTCTTTTTCAGGACAGGTAGGGGACATTTTATTCCTGCATGATCTAAAGAGAGACAGCAAATGAAAGTAGTTGCCTTTTCATTAAAGGATGCACAAATCAGTTAAAATGGCCTGTCTAAAACTGATCCTAACGATAGTATTGGGAGTGATAATCTATGTTACATCTGAAGATCTAAAAGTTAGATTGGGAAGGGGAAGGAGAGAAATGTGAATTATGGGACTACAAAAAGGTGAGGAGAACAATCTGGTTTTGGTTTCTCCAATGTAGAACAGACTGTGCATTCCCATCTGTCCACACCTCCCACTGTGCACAAAACTGGAGGAGGTGCTTGTAAATCCCTGGCTTACACTGAGGTCTGTCAGAATCTCAGCACTTGATATAGTTTTCACATCCAGTAAAATCTCCTAAAGTGCAAAGATTCTGTTTTATCTCTTTTGCTGACGACAGTCTTTCATTGTCCCAGTCGGTGAACTGCCATCATGAGGAAAACATGGTGGTGCAGCAGGTAGTGACGCTGCCCCACAGCTCCAGCAACCCAGGTTTGATTCTGGCATCTCGTGCCGTCTATGTGGAGCTTGCACGTCCTCCCTGGTGCTTCAGTTTCTTCCCACATCGCAAAGACATGCTGGTAGGTGAACTAGTCACTGTGAATTACCTCTTAGTGTAGTGGCAAAATAATTAAAGAGAAAAGATGTACGAGAAAATAAGTTGCAGGACTACAGGGAAATAAGAGGGGGAATAGAACTGATGGGATTGCTCTGCTGATGGAGAGAATAGCCTCCTCCTTTGTTGTAGTAACCATTTCTCTGTTTAGCTGAATTATCAATTCCTACCTCTGGATTAGAAGATTGTAAATTCAGGCTGCACTGCAGGACTCAGTACATTGACTTGTCAAACCCTTCAATGCAATACCAGGGGACCACTACATCCCCAAAGGTTCCACCTTTGAGATATGATCGTCAACCAATGTCTCCGTAGTTCAGCTGGATGTAAGCGATCCCACTGCACTGTTTGAGGTGCAGATTGTTCTCCCTATGTCCCCGGTCAAAACGTTTCACTCAACCACACCACCAAAACAAAACAAGCAATCATCTCGTTATGGTTGGCTGCCTTATGCAAATTAATCACTGTATTTGCCTACATGAAAATGATTGCACTTCAATAGTTTATTTGATTGTAAAGTGCATAGGACCCTCCTGAAGAGGCGAGGTATTACACAAAAATCTTAACATAGTGCTACAGCAACAATTTACAGTTACATAGCACTTTTAATGTTGCAAAAGAACCCAAAATGTTTACAGGAGTGATTACCAAATTAAATTTCATTTGAGCCTAGTGTGATGTCAGATCAAGAGTTTGGTTAAGCAGGTAAGATTTAAGGAGTATCTTAAGAAAGACAGAGAGGTAGGAGGAGGAGGAGTTCAGAGGGCAAAGAGAGTTAAGATGATGTTGTCAGGGTTGGAGGGTCCCAGTTAGGAGAAGAGAATGGCCAGGATGGTTTGCAGCAAGGGAGACAGGAAGGAGATGTATAAAATAAAGGGAGGCTCAAAAAGGATGGACAGGAATAATCTAATTCCTTAAACAGAGAGGACAATATGAGGGGGCATGGATTTAAGTTAATCGTTAGAAGGATCAGAGGGGAAGATTGAATGTTGAGGGCCTGAAACACACTGCTTGAGGGTGATGGAGACAGAAACCCTCAGCACATTTAAAAAAATACCTGGATGGCTACTTAAGGAGTATAATCTACAATGCAATAGACCGAGATCTGGGCATTTAAAGTCCGTTTGAAGCCTGTATGAAAACAAGACCATGTCCTACTGCACTATAAATTTCTATGACTTGACTATCTGATGAGAGGGAATTCTGCATCTTTGGGCCTAGGCAGCTGAAGGAATGGTGAACCATGGCAGAGTAAAGAAAATTGGAAAGGAACGAACTATCAGCAAACTCAAGCTGAACACCAGTGTCGTGAATATGTTAGAGAAGCGTATCCTATGTCAGCAGGTGTCAGGAAGATGTGACGTTGTGGTTATTGCTGGGGCAAGTCTCTTCAGTGAACAGAAATGTGGAAGACTTTTGTACAGAGATTTAAATGTAAAAGAATCCCTATAGGGAGACCAAAGGCACAGAGCTATGTGTGGCGCTTATGTCAAAGTAACTTTAATTTTGTGTTAGAGCCTGATTTCAACATGGTGAATGTACAGAAAAAAAGAAATCCATATCAGAGGGAAGATTTATAGCTGGGTTAGAAAAAGAGAGGAAAGTTTAGAGAAGTACTGTCTTCAGATAAACTAGAGAGAGAGAAGAAAGATTGCAGTGGCTCAAGGGAAGAGCTGAGGGAGACAGTTATCAAGCTTTACATGTGTGTTTAAAATTACACATCATTACGAGCTATAAGAATTTCCACAAAATATGCAGCATGAGTAGGATCAGATTACCCAAATCATGCAGGATTACTGGGTCCACCTTCTTCGTGGATGAACTCTTCAAATATTCACTAATTAGGCAAAGTAGCAGTGAAACGTGTCTAAATAGTTTGATCCTCCTCCTGTTGTCATGTGAGGGGCAAGGTTGTGTTGTTTTGTTGTTTTGACTTACAGATATCAGACCAGCAAGTGCGATCACAGCTTACAGCTGTAAGTTCCAAACGCAGCTCAAGAAATTGGCAGCACTTTCCCACACATCTGTGCAGAGCCGAGGACATTAATGGATCTTTAATGACTACATCAGTCTATTCAAGGGCAAGACACTTAGAGGAGGGAATTTGGTAGTGGAAGTGAAAGGGTTTTGAAATGGAGACCTTTTGTCATTGGTATGGATGTTTGTGTTCCTCAGTTCCTCACTTGGTCTAAGACATAACCCAGTTGTTCACCGTACTGCTGGTGTTGACATGGATCTCAAACTTAACAGACAAATGACTTCAATCCATACCAAACCAACCCTACCCCAACTCTAGCTAAACATCCCAAGAGAACTGATTTTTTATGTGATATTTGTTTACAGCAGCAGCATTCTTCTCAGATTATTTGTCACACCCTTTGTTTAGCGTGGATGTGTTAATCCCCTGGAATGGATTGTGTATTTCCAGGCAGGGTTTTGAGGATCACCATCATTCCTGAACTTCAATGGCCGGATCATTTCTGGTGCTAAGTCAGTCAGGGCTCAAAAGACTGGGGATGATGAAAAGGTTAAATATCTGGCACAACATTGTCCCTTTGGGAGGCAGTCAGGCCAGTCTGAATTACCTCTGATTCCTCACTAACAGTTGACACACAGAGGAGACAGGACCTGCATAAGGTCAGGACAGTAAAGTGAGAAAGCCACAGTGTCAGCGAAAGGGAAATCACAAAACACAAGCTGCAGGTGAAAGAGAAGCACTTGCAATCTTTAATGGGGAAAGTGGGCGGGGTGAAGGCAGGGGGCAGTGGGTGGCCAAGGCTGACCCTTCTTTCTGTCATGAATAGGGAAGTGCTTCACAGCCATGCAAAGCCAGCTGGCTGGGGTAGAACATGCCACATCTGCAGGAAACACCAAACCAAGAGCACTGACAACCGAGCAAGTCAACATCATCATCCTGTAACTTCCTCTCCACATCTCACACCATGGAAAGACTCTGACTGGCTGTGTAACAGGGCATTCAGCCAGTAAGCTCCTTCTTCCTGGGTCAAGGCCAAGCTGCCACTTGCCGTGTTATGGTACTGCAGGATATACCATTTCCTGTGGAGATATAATCAGCGAAATTAGAGTGAAATAAAGATATAAACAGATGAGCACATATTAATTTATCCACTTAATATGACCACTGCCAATACAAATTTTCCTCATTGTGCTTTAAGCAGTAAATGCCTGCTTTTGCATCCACTTTAACCTTGCTGGATTTTCCACCATTTTTCTAACTCATGCAACTTAACTCTGCACCTCCCTTAGTTCATCTTCTCCTTCAATAGACAGACTTTTAAAACCAAAGATTAGCATCAACCAGTCACTGTTTGCTGATTTATCTTGTCTAACCATCTACTGCTTAGAGACTTGTTACTGGCCCACAGATCATTCACTGTGGTTTATGGTCTTAAAGTCATCACGATGGAGATGGGAACTGCGTCAGTAAGTGGTAGCCAAAGCATTCAAGAACTCTACAATCCCTTGACAGAAGAGGTTCCCTTTGCTCTTCCACACTTCCCAGCAGTTACTGCAGTTCACTCCAGTGCAGGCCAGAATTTAAAAGTAAAGTTTCATTATAAGTTTAACTGCAGAAAACAGACATTCACAGCTCCATTCACACTGTACTGAGATAACTACAACCAGAATTGAGGACAGGAACAATAGCTTGCCATTTATATAGTGTCTTTAATGTAGGAAAATATCTCAAGGGGCTTCAAGGAGGCTTAGAGGAAGCAAAGGAGATGTTAGAAGCAGTGACTGAAGCTTGGGGAAGGAGTTGAGTTTTAAAGAGAAGGAGATGGAAAGGTTTAGAGATGCATACACAGCTAAACACAGATATCAATACATAGGCTCTAACACACACACGCACGCACATATGTGCGCGCGCGCACACACAGAGTCAATATAGATCCAAAATAAAACCTGCTGGTCCATTGAGAAATGCTCAGATAAGTTCTGAATGACTCATATCTACGAAAGGCAGAAAATTCTAAAAAAAAAAGGCATTCATTTGCTCAGCATTTCAATCTTCCAGTTTTATAGCTAACTTGGTTTCAGTTAACACGTGCTGCCCTACCCAGTGACACTGGCTCATTCTGGAGCTCTGCAATGGCACCAGTCTCTCTCAGACTGAGCCTGATCCTCACTAGGCACCCACACAGGGGTCTCTCAGCCTCCCACTCGATGGAATGAGTGAGGCAGTAGCTAGGTGAAAATAATAAACAAAGGCTCACTGCCAGATCTCTGGCTGAGGCCAGTCAAATGCCTGCATTTATTCAGTAAGACCCAATGGAAAACAGGTAGGAACTCCGCTTTTCCAAACAAATTGGCAATGTTGACGTAGAGTCATAGAGTATTATAGTACAGAAACAGGCCCTTCAGCCCATCTAGTCCATGCCCCCTGATCTTCTGCCCAGTCCCACCTACCTGCACCCAGACCATATCCCTCCAAAACCCCTCCCATCCATGCACCTATCCAAATTTCTCTTAAATGGTACAATTGAACCTGCATCTACCATTCCTGCTGGCAGCTCGTTCCACCCTCGCACCACCCTCTGAGTGAAGAAGTTTCCCCTCAGGTTCACATTAAATATTTCACCTTTCACCCGAAACTGATGTCCTCCAGTTCTAGTCTCACCCAGCCTTAGGGGAAAAAGCCTGCATGCATTCACCCTATCCAGACCCCTCATAATTTTGTAAACCTCTGTAGGATCTCCCCTCATTCTCTGCGCTCCAGGAATAAAGTCCTAACCTATTCAACCTTTCCCTATAACTCAGGTCCTCAAGTCCCAGCAACGTCCTTGTAAATTTTCTCTGCACTCTTTCAAGCTTATTGATATCTTTCCTGTAGGTAGGTGACCAGAACTGCACATAATACTCTAAATCATTAGGCCCCACAATCTATTCAAAGATCACCAGCAACCATGACCACCAGTCATCAGTTTTCAAGGCAGAAAAAGTGAAAGGATCTGTAGAAGCAGGTATGGGGATATCCTTAACTATTGATTTGGGGGTTTTAAGTCTTCAGGATTACCTGAAATCTTCTCTATTTTCTTTAATCATCTGTCCAGTTATCAAAAAAATCCCAGGTGAGTTCCAGATTCATTGTTATTTCAGTGGCATATATTGCTCCCCGATGCCCTGAGGAGATGGTAGTGAGCTATTGTCTTTAATCACTCAGTCCTTGTACTCTCATGCAGTTCCAGGATTTGGATCCAACTATTATGGGGGAATGGTGATATATTTCCAGTCAGGATTATGTGTGACTTAGAGCGTGGTGGTCTCCCAAGTGGCAGAGGCCCTTGCCCTTTTTGGTGGTAGAGGTTGTGGATTTGGAGGATGCTGTCAGAGTTGCCTAGGTGAGCAACTGCAACTCATTCTGTAGATGGTTTGCACTGCTGTGCTGGTGGAAGGAATGACCATTTAGGTTTATGGATGAGGTACCAATCCAAGAGGTTTGTGCTGAATGGCATCAAGCTCCTGGGTGTTGTTGGAGCTAGACTCGATCCAGGCAAATGGAGGCAATCTCATCAAACCTCATGTGCTTTGTAAACGGTAAAACACTTTTTTGTGAGTCAAATGCTACAGAAACGCACAATCTGCTGGAGGAACTCAACGGATCAAGCAGTATCTGTTGGGGGAAAGGAATTGTTGATGTTTCAGGTCGAAACCCTGCATCAGGACTACATCAGAACGATTCCTTTCACCCCATTGTTGCTGCTCAACCCACTGAGTTCCCCCAGCAGATTGTGTGTTGCCTCAGATTCCAGCATCTGCAGTCTCCCGTGTCTCCAGATGCTGCAGAAAGCCCAGCTTCTGAACTGCTCTTGTCTGAATTGGAACTGATGCCAATAAAAGGAAAACATTTATGTTGTGTGAAGCACTGAATCCTTGCTTGCTTACTGAGGGAACCGATACCACAGCATGCCGTATATCATGGGCACTTATCCCTATGAACAAGCTACAGAATCCATTCCTTCCTCTTACAGAATACAAAGAAGCACATCAAATGATTTATTGAGCTTTGTTATCATCACTCAATTGAAGTAAACATTCTAATTTCATTGCTTGCTGCCTCAAACTGATACATCACTGCACCCTCACAAACCTGGAGAAATTACATGTTGACTCACCGACAGAAAAACATCCTGGTTATCTGCCAATGCCTGTTTGGCTAGATACCGCTCCCGTTTTATTTTCACCTCCAGAGACTCTGGGATGTCCAGCACCATCCAGTCAATAAGACGGAGAATGAAAAATACTACATGCTGCAGAACCAAAACACAGCAATTCAGTGACAAACTGCACCAATCCTTCAATAGGAGCGATAGCTTTCAGTAGGCTTAGGAGAGAGCTAGCAGATCATGACATCAGAGAAAAAATACAGTGTGAAGGATTATCTGCACAGAACCCACAAGGGATGGGCAATTCCAGGACTGTGAACTGGAGAGCGGACTAACAAGATGTGATCCGTGCACGGGCTATGTTTAAATATATTTTTATAAATGAGCTTTAAGAGAGGTTTGCCATCGACATTCCGAGCTCTAAATTGAATACTTTCAAACCATTGTGTACCTACACCAAGGCTGAGACTTAAAAGAAACCCAATGATCCACTAAAAAAACAAGAAAAGACTGCAGCAACTGAACACAAGGAAATTTTTTTTTCAAGGAATTACCACTTGTTACTGCATTACCTCAAAGGCAATGATGAATCCAAGTCGAACAGCCAGCAGCTTCCAGTAGAACAAATTTAGATTCCCGTCTGGATTTCGGAATGCTTTATACCTGTCGTTACATGTAAGAATCACGTAGAAATTACAACACAGCAACAAACTGTTTGGTCCAAACAATCTATGATGGTGTTTAGGCACTGTACGAGGAGTACTGTTAATCCCACACACCCAGTTTATCTCTTGATCCCAACAACTTTTCCTTTAGTCATTTATCTGACTTACCTTTGACAGTTAATGTATTTGTTTGTTGCAATCACTAACGCTATTGGTGCGTTCCATGGCCTCGTAATTCTCTGCATAAAAAGATTTCTCCTGCTCTCTGTCCTCTTAAGCCTGTTACTTTCAATCTTATATCTAAGTCCCAAATGCTCCAGATCCTTCAATCATTGGAACATGTTTGTTTCAATTTGCTTTGTCCCTTCCCCTGAAAACTTTAAATGTCTCCATAAAATCAATAATCACAGCTCTTTTAATTAGAGTGAGCTCCCTTTGTACTTCCTTATCCTAGTGAACCTTAGTTGTTGCCTCTCCATTTTCTCAACAATCTTCATTTTATTAATCCTAAATTACACACAGGATTTAAATTATGATGGTCCTAAAATACATGATTGTATTTGATTTATATTTAATACTTCTTGGCACAATCTCAGTGATCCATTTACTTTTTTATGATCTCCTCAACTTGAGTCCCAGTCAAATGATCATTCATTATCGAACTTAAGCATTCTCAGTACGGACATGCCTTACTGATGCTCTTAAAGAAGAAATAGTACAAACCCATTTCAGTGCAAAAGGCTGTTTCATGTTCTAATGTTGAAAAGTGCAAGAAATGCCAATTATACGTCTTGCAATGTGAACTCCAAATCATCACCCAATAACTTACTTGAATGATTGTTAGAGTACAGATAAATAATCCTCTGACAGGGTCAGGGAGTAATTTGCAGTTGGTTCTCCCTTTACCTGCAGCCCTTACTTCCCTAGATATTAGAGCTCACCCTTATTTGCTGGATTAAATTCCTAACCAGGAACCCCCACCAATATAAGATCATAAAATTGGGGACATTTATCTTTAAAAAAGCAACAGAGTGGTTTTCAGCCTGATTGATGCATTAAGGCAGCTACTGCAAGATTCCCACCAGAGACTGCAATTGCCACACCTTTGCCGTTACAAGTAATAGGAAGCAGGTCTTAATCTCAAAGAACTCTCTCCACAGTACAACAGCATATATACAGGGGAGGGTTGACTCATATCTTTAGTTTGTGTGGCCACAATCATGCATCCCACCCCCCACCCCCCAACCCACAGCATGAGAACAGAGCTTGTATATCCACTGTGCATGATTGCAATGTGACCCTCAGCAATAATGTGTGTCATATACATATACTAAAAACTCAGGCAGGCAGATGCAGATAATTAAACATCGACCTCACAGTTTAATTCACGTCTCTTGCTGCAAGGCTTGCTTCTTGTTTTGCTGGGAGTTGAAAATGAAGGATGTAGGTTTGCAGTTTATTGCTCCAATTATTGAAGAGATGAGCTTCATGTATTGATGTTGTCCTTACATGAAAGATGCCAGAGACATGTCAGGCACTCTAGGGTGAAGTGTGCCCAGAAGAACCTAGTCCAATTTCACAGTGGGTGGGATTTCAACAGGAAATGAATGCTACTGTGTTAAAATATACGAATGTTAAAAAAACAGGTGCAACTGGATTCATTCTCCAGGTTCCTATGCCTCTCGGTCTCCATTCACAGCCTGGTCAGCTGTTGACCAAGCTGGTTTAGTGTCCCTACTTTGCTATTTATTTACCAACTTCATGGTCACTTCTCCCATCACTGTTTTTATCCCAAAGTAGCCAGGACAAGCTCATCTTCAGCCATGGCTTCTCCTCTTACCCACTGCAATCAATTCCTGAATGCTCCAAAAATTCCAGACATTTAGCCTCCACAACTCCAGAGTTGGGAATTCCAGAGATTCACCACCCTCTGCCAGTTTTACGTACCTCAGTTTTAAATGACTGCCCCTTATCTTGTAAGAATATCTACTCTTTTGAGACACTCCCACTAGTGAAAACACCTCGCCATCTACCCTGTCATGTCCCCTTAAGATCGTACATGTTTCAACAGGGTCACCCCTTATTCCTCTAAGCACCAAAGAATGTAGATCTAATCTCTTTAGCCGTTCATGAATAATGGGTAGATGCCCCCCCACCCCCACTGAAGATTGGATGAAACCTACTCATATTACTTGTATGAAGTATACCCAGGCGGTCTCACCTACATATAGTGTAGTTGCTGCTCACGTAGCTGTAGGGAGCATATGCCAGCGTGAAGTTCACATAACCATCCAGGCTACCATCGTGTTCATACTGATAGAGCAGACGGGGCAGGAATTCGGATGTAAATGCAATCAGGAAAGCCTGGAGTGAGAAAAGAAAGGAGCACAGACAGAACTAGATGGTAAATGGACTACATGCAGGAAAAGGTCACATCATGCACAAGTCAAGACACATCCACAAGCCATTATATACACAATATAAAACAAATGTTTTCCAAAGTATCCAAAATGTTTAACCTTAATTAGCTGACTTCAACGCCTTTTACCCATAAGATAAACATTACCATTAATACTTTTTTAATTTTAAAAATAAAGTTTATTCATAATAAAAAAATAAATACAAAAGAAGAAACAGTGCAAAACCAAAATCTTAACATTCATGGTTGTTACATTCAGTAGTGTAAACTTTGAAGGAAAACACACAAACATAGCACCATTGCCACGCACATGGCCCCCTGAGGTGATACCCCTTTCATTGATTGAAGGGCTTCCCCACCCACTTCTGCCCCTCCGTGTGCAGTAGTGGAAGGAGCCTAGACTGTGGTCCTTCCCCACTGAGCCTTGACACTGGCTGCACCGAGCTTCAGTGCATCCCTCAGCACGTCCTCCTGCAGCCCGGACTGTGCCAGTCTGCAGCGTTCCCTGACAGACAAGTTGCTGTGCTGGAAGACCAACTAGTTTCGGGCAGACCAAAGGGCATCCTTCACCGAGTTGATGCACTTGATGTCTGCCTCAGTGTGTGTCCCTGGGAACAGCCCGTTGATCAGAGAGTCCTCTGTCATGCAGCTGCTGACGATGAACCAGGATGTGGACCCTTGGATCCATCTCCACACCCTCTTAGCAAATCCACAGTCTGCAAAGGGGTGGGTGACTGTTTCTTCCCCACCGCAGCCATCCCGAGGGCAGCGTACATTGGGGGTGATATGTCGTCTGTAGAGGAAGGATCTGACTGGGAAGGCACCTCTCACCACCAACCAAGCGAGGTCTTTATGCTCGTTGGTCAGATCTGACGATGAGGTGTCCTGCCATATGGTTTGGGCTGTTTGCTCAGGGAACAATCCCACAGAATTCATGGTGTCCGTGTCCTGCAGTGTGTGCAGTACATTCCTCGCTCACCACAGTCTGATGGACTTGTGGTCAAAAGTGCTTACTTGGAAGAATTCTTCCACGAAGAACAGGTAGTGCAGCAACATCCAGCTGATTGGGGCATTGCGCGGTAGAAGGTCCAGGCCTATCTTCCACAGCACCAGGGACAGGTAGAACCCCTGCACGTAGCGACACTTGGTGCCTGCGTACTTGGGGTCCACATACCGACTAATACAGCCACACACGAAGGTGGTCGTCAGGATGAGGGCAACTTTGGGTACACTTTTGCCCCCCATTCTCAGGGGACTTGTGCCTTTTGACCCATCAGACTCGCTCCATCTTGGACCCCCAGATAAATTGGAAGATGTCCCAGGTGATTGCCGAGGCAGAGGAGCGAGGAACAGGCCACACCTGTGCCAAGTACAGCAGCACTGAGAGCACATCGCACCTGATGACCATGTTCTTCCCAGTTATTGACAGAGAACGCCATTTCCACAAACCCAATTTTTGTTTTACCTTCCCAATCCTCTCCGGCCAATTCTTGTTACGTGCCTCAGCCTCTCCAAACCAGATCCCCAGCACCTTCAGGTAGACATACCTGACAGCATTAATACTGCCTAAACAGTTTCCAGTATAAATATTCAAGTTTTCGATAATTCCACTAATTGGTTTCTGGTTTTAACCCTCACACTCACACTTGTTAATCATACTGATCAGTGTTTTGAAATTAATACTCAGGTTTTTAGTAATTCCACAAATCAGTCTTTAGTATTAATAGTCATGCCTTCACTAATCCTACCAATCAATCTCTTGTAGTCTCACAGTCATTAATTGTACCAATCACTTTAATATTAATATTTAGAGTCCCACTAATTTTACTCAGTCACTAGCATTAATTTTCCAGATAACCAATCCTGTCAGAGATGTACTTGCCACTCCAGTCCGACCAATGCTTTCACAGGAGGGGTTTTTCTGAAATTTTAGTAAAATTGTAGCTATATTAGTTTTAAATACAGTTTAATTTTGTTATAATTAAATTTAAGATCACACTAAATCTATTGTGAAAATAACTGGATCTCTCCAATGCTTCAGGTTTTATTTATAATAATCTGACTGAGAAAATCCCTGTTCTGATCCCTGAACCTTGCTGAGTTAATTGATTTCACACAGGCAGCATCTGTGTTGTTATAATTGGCCTCTGTCATCCAAGGTTTGGGAAGGCAGATATCAGCCACAGTTCCTTTCTAGATTACCATCCTGCAGTGGTTCAGTTGTGGTATCCCCACCTTTGAGTCTGAGGGTTGTGGATTCAAGCCCCACTTCAGAGGCTTGAGAACAAAATCCAACCTGATGCTTCAGTGCAGCAGAGAGACACATGCTGCCTTTAGAATGAACCTTCAGATGGACACTCCATCTGCCCTCTCAGATGGACAGAAGAAGTTCATTGGCAATATTTCACAGAGGAGAATTCTCAATGGTGACCAATGTTTCCCCTTTAACCAACACCACTACAATCTGACTACAGAGATTTGCTGGGTGTAATTTGGCTGCATTTTCTACATTACAACAGTGACCACATTTCAAGAATATTTCATCTGTGAAGCTTGTTGAGATGTCTGAAGAGATGTATTTTGTAACCACAAGTGTTTCTTTCTTTTTGCCTTCTATTGGAATCACTTGTACCTGCATACTCTGGGAGAACAGGACTGAGCATGCCCACTGTAAAAAAAAAGGTCCTGCCAACACCCACTATCTAAATTTATAAAGAGGCCACAGAGTGGTAACGATTTGGTAACATCCCTGACAATTACATCTGGTGACTGTGGCTGGGATCATGCATATAATTTGAATGTAACAGTTCTTCATTTACTTTACTTTTTTGAAGAAATTACTTTGCCTTTATTGGGAGAAGTTGCTGTAGTCTCTGCCAAAAGCTTTGTTTCCTCTGCTCTTTAAATGGACTCTAGCTTCTGAGCAAACTGATCTTATCTGTGGTACATTAGACTGCCTGCTGTGAGCCCAGGGATGTGGCACCATCATCACCAACACTACCCCTCCATCCAACACCCTGCTCCCACCCACCTCACCTCTCTTATTGCCAAGAGAGACCCTGTTTCAAAGCATAATGACTTGGGTGAGTTATCAGAGGGGTTGTTATAGTAAAACTATATTACAGCAGTGGTCAAAGCTTCTGGAAAGAAATGGCAGGGAAAGTAGGAGAAAGACAGGAACAGGCTGAATCAGCAATGCAAGAGGGGAGGAGAAACCTCACAATGAAGTCAAGTTCCCTGTTACTCACATTGATAATTACTGAGAGCTGAGCCAGTGCTTCAAGAATGTTGAACCAGACTCCAATGTTCTGAGCACGCTCAGCCACTGGCCTCCGGTATTCGCACACAAACTTCTGAGCATCCAGCCGGATCTCCACCCAGTTGTTGAGCATGGCAAAGAGAGGAGCCAGTGGAAAGGCAGCCACAAAGATAGTGATGAACCCAAACTGTAGGACTGGCAAGAGAAAGAAAGGCAAAGGATCAGGAACCTTAGCTCTCTGCTTCTTCCTGCCTACCTTCCCCTAGCCTTCAGGGCTTGTGCTATACTTTTGAACAAGTTACTAATATAAGTTTTAAAACCATCTGTATTTAAGCAGATTCTATTTACATACCCTTTAAGCTTTTATCACTGGCAATAACACCATCACCTAAACAATGTGTTACACGCAATATATTGGACATTTGAATGGTTATACATTCTCCTCAAAAATTGATGTCTTCTGCACTACACTCAGTTTTATTCTACACAATACAGCATGTTACAGCATACCACTTGGTACCTGGAAACCCATCACATCTCATTAGCTGCCACTGGATACCATTGCTCATCTTGGAAATGACTTGCTGTTGCTCTGATCCATTCAGAAGTCAGTGTTATCATTCTCCCCAGAACATTTCATGCAATATTGTAATACTCAGGCACCACATAGTTTAAATCAAAATGTGATATATTACGGAATGTGATACCACAGTGAATCATTACTTATCACTAGATACACTATTATGAACATCTATAGATTTCATTCTATCATTATTAAATTATTACTGATTTTCAGTGGACGTATCAACAGATCACTGGACCTCACTGTCACTGAATATCACCAACACTGGACAAATCCCCATCTGCAATTCTATTTCAATGAGATTCAAGGCTCCTGAAATTACACATTGAACCACAATAGCAAATGCAATGTACATTTCTATTTGCATTTATAGATGCATTCCAGGACTATATTAAGTTGTGGACACTACTGGAGATTAAACTAATTGCTCCATTCACTCACCCATTTCTAGATACTCCTCAAATAGACCCTCAGAATCAATGAGTTCATAGTCGTCCTCCCATCGTTTAGGCTCCTGACAGATCTGGGAACCCCGAATGATAGCCAGTTTCCGCTTCTGCCACCAAGCCTTCAGCTTCCTGATAAATGCATGCAACAACAGAATTCACAGTCACTTGCGCTGCCGGAAGGTGAGTCAAGGCAGAATAGTGCATCACCATTGGGCTTTGATTGGTTGCTGGAGGGCCATAAGTTCCATTGGCAGATTGTCACAGCACACTGCCTTCTACACTTAAATATGCCATTTCAGATTTTCACCAGACTCCACATCTAGAGTGGATAATGTTCCTGAAGGCTAAGAAATACTTCAGAGCATTTTCTACATTGTGTAGCCAGTAGTAGTACAGCTTCAATGCATCTACTGAATGGTCTATCGCAGTAGATCCATTAATTCCATTATTTTGTGCTTCAAATAATGCCACAGATTAAGCACCACATATTTTGAGACCAATGTTTATGTCAAGAGTCAGCCAGTTTGGAACCCAGGTTACCCATGCACATTTCTAGATCTTTCTTACTGAACTGCAGGTATCTACTCAATTACCCACGACTACCCCATTCCAGTGTGCACAGTTTACACCTCCAGTGAAGGTCACACTGCAGAGATGATTCTTACCCAGGATACAGAAATTCCTAAAGTTCTCTCAGGATATTTGTGTGTTTTGTGTGCTGGAAAGGAACTGGAAATGTCTACTCACGGAATAACAAACTCTTGAACGTTGCTGATTATCTGCTTCCCCACCATTATGATGAAAAGTTGCTGAGCAAGTTCGATGAGACACCCACCTGGGCCGCACTGTTGGAATCAAACAAGACAAGTGAATTCACACATATTACAGTGTCCCTCAGAATGAAACATTACAATGGATAGGAGGAAGAGAAAGAGTGGTATGAAGCAAACAGGACATGTTCATTCATAATGAGCTAACTCCAAAATTATTTTCACAATAAACAAATGATAAGAACCAAAATAGAATTTACCTAGAGGCTTCACTGTGTGTGTCCTAATGACAGAGGACAGTGCTTGATCCAGTGCTCTGAAGATAACCCCTATCCCCACATACCACCACCACTCTTAAGCTATGCTTTGGTTCTGTATTTCACAATTCCCTCCTGGCTGTTAAAGACACTTTAATAATTAACCTGCTCTTCTCACAATCACAATAAAAGAGTTTCAGGCCATGTAACTGGGAGACTAAGGGATATCCCAGTCTCCCTTACACTTTCAAACTAGTCTTATCTACAGAAACAACAAAATAAAAAAATGGAAAATGCTGAAACAAAAGCAGAAATTGTTGGAAATACAGAAAAGGTCTGTTGGCCTCTGACAAAGACATCTTAAGGTTTTAGGTGTGACTTCAAATCAATGAGAAATATAACAAAGCTTCTTCATTTTGTTCTGTGGAGCAGTGGTCACCCATGATCAAGGAATGGGAGCGAGGGATCCTGAAGAGGGTGGTCTTGTTGAGTTAGTGATAAAAAGTTGCTGAGCATGTTCAGTCAGACAGGTTTAGTGAGTGGGTATCTCGCTCTCTCTGGGTCTGGAAGGATTTATCCACATGGACGTAACCTCAGGAAAAAGAGGGAGAAATCTGGGAAAAATAATCCTATCCAGATGATCTCATACTCACATCTTCATTCCTCATCCCAAACAGTTTGCCATAATGTCCTGGGTATCCCACAAACCTTAGGAAAAACAAACAAGATATTCTTAGAAAAAGAATTCCAATCTCAGCCCTGAGCAACAACAACCTTCATTTATACAGTCAAGGACCCTCCCACCCCAGTCATTCTCTCTTCTCCCCACTCCCATCGGGCAGAAGATATAAAAGCTTGTGAACATGTACCATCAGACTCCAGGACAGTTTCTACCCGCAGTCAAAAGACCTCTTATATGATAAAGATGAACTCTTGATTCCTCAATCTATCTCATCATGGCCCTTGCACTTTACTTGTCTGCCTACACTGCACTTTCTCTGTAATTGTAACCCTATATTCTGCATTCTGTTTTTTTTCCCTTTTGTACTAGCTCAGTGCATTTATGTATGGAATGATCTGTCTAGATGGCATACAAACAAAAGCTTTTCACTGTATCTTAGTACATGATCTAAGTATCATGTGAAGTATCTACATGAGGTGCTGTCTCACAAAGGCAACATCTATCATAAAAGATCCCCACCATCCGGGCCATGCCATCTTTTCGCAGCTACAATCGGGCAGGAGGTACAGAAGCCTGAAGTCCCACACCACCAGGTTCAAGAACAGCTACTTCCCTTCAACCATTCAGTTCTTAAACCAACCGGCTCAACTCTAATCACTACAGTATAGCCACACTTTGCACTTTGATCACTTTGCACTCAAATGGACTTTGTTATTTTTTGTTCTAATTGTGTTCTTTCTTGTAAAAATTGTGTATAATTTATGCTTAACTTGTTTTTCCTGTGAATGCTGCTTATCTGATGCTATGTGCCTGTGATGCTGCTGCAAGTAAGTTTTTCACTGCACCTGTGCATACATGTACTTGTGCATATGACAATAAACTCGACTTTGACGTTTGACTTTGATGTGACAATAACAAACCAACTACCACTTTCCAAGATTCCAAGGCACTTCACAAAGGGCTAATCAAGTTAACACTTGTTAACAGGTTAATTCAAATAATTCAATATAGAATAAAAAGCTAATGTAACAATAGTAACAATGAAACTATTGGATTGTCAAAAAGAAATCCTTTTGATTCACTAATGTAATACAGGGAAGGAAATGTGGTGTCTCTACCCAGTCTGACTCCAGACTCAGTAACGTTGTTGATTCTTAACTGCTCTCTTAAATGGTCTAGCAAGTCACTCAATTTTGAGGACAATGAACAATATATAAAAAATAATCATAAGGCTGGAAAGATCATAAAGAACTTTAAACATGAGTTTGAGAATTTTAAATTAGACATTTGTGGTAGGTACTTCGTGGGTGTGTGGAAGAGGAGGAGGGGATGGACAGGTTCAGTGTGAGGTAGCAAGGGAAGCCATTGCTCTGAAGGTCTGGCTACAAGCTGATAGCTATTAAAAGAACCAAGCAAGAGTGACCCTGTTACGCTTGACAATGAAGGAGAGGTGTGTTTGACCATGCTAAGGGCAATAGAGGGAAGGAAAGATTCACTATAAAAACAGAAAATGTTACCTGAAACTTTATTTGGGGTTTTCAGGCAGTGAGCAGGAGTGATAACCTTACTGAATAGATTCAAACCTGGAGGTGATGGGATGCGCAAGAGGCAAACATCAGATGCTACCCATCTCAAAATCATTGTAAAGGCTGGCTATAAAACTAAAACCACAGATGTATTATTGAGTACCTTGTGTTGCAAAATCAAGTTGAAGAACGAGAGGAGTAGTGATTCAGCGAAATTAAGGTTGTGTTTCAAAAGCATGTAGTTTTAGGAGGAAGTGCTCACTGAGCGAGGTTAGGAAATCTATGATGTTTCAGATCCAGCTTAGCAATGAACTAGAGTAAGAATCACCATGGAGAGTCCAGATTTCAGGAGAGTGAGGATGGAGGAAGAAGATATAGGTCAGGGTATCGGAGCTTAGGAGAAGCAGATGTGTTGATCACCGTTACATTCCAACAATGGTTTCACTAGAAGCTGGATTCTCAAACACTGATACATCTGAATCTTTCTTTACTGCTTGCATCTATTTCCTGGGAATTCCACATGATTGTTTTTCATTTTGTGATCTAAAATTCTAATAACCAATCATCTTCCCATTTGAATATAAAACTACTTATTTCTGACGCACCGTCCTTTTACAAATGCCACGTAGAATGGGGAGGAGTAGAAGTTCACAAACTGGAACACAAATACTTTAAAGGTGAAAGCATCCTCGAACTGAGTCTGTGTGCGGTGCATCTCTGGACAAGACAGAAAAACAAGTATCAATACGTAGAGAGAACCAGGAATGAGCATGTGTGCACATGTGCAATATAAATACATGCTCTCAAACCAACACAGACACATACATAAACAAACACACACACATGCATGCATATTCCAAGTTGTACATCCAGTGGATGCACAAACAGCCAACATAGGTTCTGACTCATACTATTACACACCCAATTAATGCACACATATATTCCGTGCATTGTCCGACCACATTTTGGCATGCTTTGTAGCTACAGAATAAATATAGTTTGCTACTTTAATTTGGTATTGCAGCATTCACAGGTCAGTAAAAATCCACTAAACTTGTTCCAGACTGCCAGACTGTTACTGTTAGTCCTGTGGAACCATATAACCATCTTGTTTCAGAAAATTAACCTTTTTAATCACTTATAACTTGTGCCAACTGAGTTATGCAAGTTCCACAAGCTCCATTCTTTTACACGTCCCAAAAATCAGAGGTGTGTTTCTAATTTTAGGGCATGTAAAATTATTAGTGCATTTCGTTAAAAATGGTTATAATCTGGATTGAAACTGAAAATAAAGGTGTTGGCTGACATCTAACTGACAGCAAAGGTGCTAAAAGCATGCACGTCTGGGTTGAATCTACCTTGGGTCAATGCTGGGACATCATACACAAGGTGAGGCTGACTCAAGAATCACTGTGCTGGTAGCCTGTGAAGTTTCCCTTACCCCATCTGGTGAGTTTTTCTGCAAGTGAAGTGTAGATCTGGCCCATCAACAGGATGAGTACAAGGTTTACCATGGAGCTACTGATGTTTGCGATGTTTCCAGCCTGTCAGGGAATGAAGCAATGTACTCAGTACAGCTCCAACAGTTACTGTGCTCATAACATAACAATAATGTATGAGGAATGGGGCCTTGGATGGGAAATTCAGAGATGTGGCCACTGTGAAACTGTACCCAAGAAGGTTTAATGGCTTCAAAGGAGAAGGAAGAAAGATTGGACCTTAAAGCTGTGCTGCAGGAGATGTCCTAATGATGCATCCAAAATGTCCACACTGGTCGAAGCATTGCCTGCCCCTCTCCCCACTCATCAGCACCCCTACAACACTAGCAAAGATTTAAGGATCTTCTCCATAGATATGGAATGTGGATATGATGAATCAAAGTCTGTCATCACCAAGAAGATGTCAGAATTGACATTAATTGTAGAGACAGAGACAGACAACCAGTTTAGACTCATCTAGCCCTGTTGTCTAGCCCAATTGTTTTATTCTTCTGATGTTTGCCTTCTTGCATCCCCTTCCATCTGCCAAATCTCCTTGTGGCATTCTTCAGATGCTCAGCCCTTGCCTAATCTCTCTCTCTCGGTACATATATATGTCTCCTCAAAATTCATCTTCCCAACATAACCTTCAGTTATCCTTCCAAATCTCTCCCTTGCCAGTTTATCATGTTTCTTTGTGAGACATTGTTTACACGAAAGATAGGATTAAGTGCAAGTTGTTGCAGTTGTGAGTGTTGGGGAACACAGTGTTTCCCATTCCCACACCCTGTGACACCCTTGGTCATTTACAGGTGAGCTAATCATGGAGTAAATGCAACAGGGTCTCCTCTACTGTGCCCCATCTAGAACATCAAGCGCAGGCACAGTACATGTTAAATATAGGGAAGAGCTCCATCTCCACTGTGCCATCAAACACTCTCAGTCACGGGCAGTGTAAAACTCTCAACACTACCCCAACAATGTGGTTTTGCCTCAGTTCAGAAGAGGACCTCCTGCTACATTAGAGTGTTATTTTCCAATTCTTGTGCCCATGATATTGCTGATTACACAGATAGGAGCAGTGGTTACTAGGAATTGATTTTGGGTTAAAGACCGAAGGTAAGATAACTTACTCTGCTTACTCCCACAGCAACATTTCATGCACTACCCTCAGGGTTCATTCCCTGCACCACCAGCGCACACAATGCACTGCAGTTTCTCACTTAGGCTACTCTAACAGCACCTCCCAAACCCACAACCTTTACCACCAAGAAGGCCAAGGGCTTCAGGCGCATGGGAACACCGCCATCCATGTGTTCCCCTTCAAGTCACGCACCATCCTGACTTGGGAATATATCACTGATTTTTCGTTGCTGCTGGGTCTGATCCTGGAACTCCCTCTCCAACAGTACTGTGGGAGTAGCTTCAGCAGAAGGACTGCAGCGATGGAAGAAGGTGGCTCACCACCCCCTTACCGAGGACAATTATTGAAGGGTAATAAATATAGGCCTTGCCAGTGATTCCCAGATCCCAAAAAAATGAATACATTTTTAAAAAACAGGGAGTGTGAACATGCAAATTACCCCAAATAAATTAGAACCGTACAGGTTCTTTTCCTCACCTGGGTCATTAGAATGGCGTTGCCCGTGTGGTACATCATTACACTGATAATCCCACGGTACATGATGACTGTCACCAGGAAGATCATCACTACAGACAGCTGCGCAAGGCAGGGAACAGGTGAAATAGAATGAGTGATAATTGTGGGCAGGATCAGGGGGTGAGGGAAGAATGAATGGGTTGGAGGAAAGAAGAGGGACAGAGGAGAAAACATTAAGAAAATGGAAAAATGAAAAAGAGAGAAAAGAAATTGCGATGAGAATGAGAGAACGAATGAGAAAAGAGAATGGACAAAGATGCAAAGCCAAACAAATTGACGTTATTGTTGCGTCATGATGATTAATGCAATAAATCTCATGTGACATATTCTCAGCAACCTTCACACACTCTACATTAGATCGATACAGTCAAGTATCCCCACCACTCCCATAAATCACACAACTCATTCGCCCCTTTAAACCAGGCATGGTCTTTCCTAATAATGATTACACAATGTGATAAGTTTTCTACACTCAGCACATTGTTGAGTGCACTAGAGAAAATTTCCAGGTTAAATCACATCAACGGCAAAACTGTATTTGCTTCCACATGTGGTCTCATCAGCACAGTTGAACTTTCTCCAGTATCAGCCACATATCAATGATGGCATTGTTTACGGACCATTTCCACCTTTACTGAGGTAAATTGGAACTCAGTCAAAGGCAATGACCATCATGGAATACTCTCAATACAATCAAGACACTAGTTGGTTGCTATTTAATGGGACTCTCTGCTGTCATTGAGAGACCTGACTGGGCAACTTCAGAACTTAAAACTGTAGGCAGGTGCAAACCACTGCAGCATCTTCCAAGTTCTACAGAGTGCGCTCAAGCTAGCAGGGAATACTTTCAGCTGCTGAGCTACTCATGCAATGGGTGTTCAGTACTGACATCAATGGGAGCAATCTTATGGCCATAACTGGCCACAAGGTAGGTTATGGACCTCAGAACAAGACAGGAGGCAAGGAAATGCCCATCTGCAAAGAACTTACTCCCAGATGGATTTCAGAAGCACCATATCCTCCCTAGACCTCTCCCAGGAACAATGTATTCACTCACTAAGGGTTTCTATGTGTGTCAATGTGCACAAAGACCTTCAGCCACTGGCTCATTCCTAGACTGCTCCCTCTGTGGAAGTCATGTCATGCTGACTCTCAACTTCCTTGCCACAAGATCTTTGCAAGCAACCGTAGCAGATGCCTGCCATGTCTTCCAATTTAGTGCTAACTGCAGAGTCAGAGCAGTTGCCCAGGCACTGTACTTGTGAAGAAATCATTTCATCTATTTTGATTTCAGTGAGGAACAGATGGCACTTCAAGAGCAGTCAATGGCTGACTTTACTCAGGCCTTCCCTTGAGTGTAGTCAGCCATTGACTGCGCTCACATAAACTCAAAGGCTTCCATGAAGAACTTGCACAATCACCTTAACAGGAGCAGTTTCTACTTCCTCAGCGTTGTTCTGAATCATGAGTAGAATCTCCTCATGGTGAATGCCGTGGCAGACGTGTCAAAAACATGAGGGTATGAGTTTGAAGTTTAAAGGGGGTCTGAGGAAGAAATTTTTTCACCCTGGGGTTACTTGGAATCTGGAAGGCACTACCTGAGAAGGTGGTGGAGGCAGAGACTCTTACAACATTTTCAAAGCACCTACATAAGGTAAAGAAGGGGTTAGAATAGATGGGTACTTGATGATCAGTATGAACGGTGGCTGAAAAGTCTGTTTACGTTGCATGACTCTATGACTCCATTTCACACATGACTCCTCTGTCCTGAGGGAAAATGCATTGCTGGACATTGCCAATGGTCAGCACTGCCCAGAGGGATGGATCCTGTGTTACAAGATATGGTTAGTAAGTTTGCAGGTGACACTAAAGTAGATTATCAAGAATTACAGCAGGATTTTGATCAACTGGGTAAGCGGGCCAAGGAATGGCAAATGGAGTTTAATTCAAATGAGTGCAAGGTATTGCATTTTGGGAAGATAAATCAGGGTAGGACTTTGACAGTGAATGGTAGGGCCCTGGGAAGTGTTGCAGAACAGAGGGACTTAGGAGTTCAAGTACATGGTTCTCTGAAAGTGGCATCACAGGTAGAAGGGGTGGTGAAGAAACATTCGGCAAGCCAGACTTCATCAGTCAGGGCACTGAGTGCAGAAGTTGGAATGTTATGCTGCAGTTGTACAAGACATTGGTGAGGCTGCATTTGGAATATTGTGTTCAGTTTTGGTCACCCAGCTACAGGAAAGATGCCATTAAGCTGGAAAGAGTGCAGAGAAGATTTACAAGGATGATGCCAGGACTTGAGGGACTGAGTTATGGAGAGAGCTTAAGCAAGTTGGGACTTTATTCACTGAAGTGTAGGAGAATGAGGGGTGATCTTATAGAAGTGTATAAAGTCATGAGGGGCATAGATAGGGTGAATGCACACTGTCTTTTTCCTCAGGGTTGAGGAATCAAGAGCTAGAGGGCAAAGGTTTAAGGTGAGAGGGGAGAGATTTAATAGGAACCCAAGGAACAACTTTTTCACCCAGAGGGAGGTCCGTATATGGAATGAACTGCCAGGGGAAGTGGTTGAGGCAGGTACATTAACAATATTTAAAAGACACTTGGACAGGTATATCGATAGAGGTTTACAGGGATATGGGCCAAATGTGGGCAAATGGGACTAGCTTGCTTGGGCACCTTGGTCAGCATTGTCCAGCTGGGCCAAAGGGCCAGTTTCTGTGCTGTATGACTCTATAGCTCCTCCAGTGTGGTCTCCAGCCACAGTATCTGAACACAAATGCAATGAGTCACACAAACTGCCACTCATTATAAGGTAATGATAAATACCACTGGTCTTCTCAAGCAGAGATTTTATTGCTTGCATCGGTCTGGGGACACCCAGCAGTACATGCCAAGCAGTTGCAGACACTTCATTGTTGTGTTCTGCATGCTGCACAATCTTACAAACTGAAGATATCAGCCGGTGCCAGAGGAAAAGTGGCAAGGAGACCCTGACCATGAGTGCCCTGACGCAGAACCTGAGGAACAGCAGAAGCGAGAGAACCAGGAGGAAGGAGAAGGCTCCCTGGGGTTGTCTCCACTCAGCATCCAAGGTCTTATCTCCCAGCTGAGCGGAGAAGGAAAGCATTGTCTTCCTAGCCTGTGAGAGACACATTGATAGACAGACTTCTCTCCTGAACAACGTGCAAGTTCAAGATAAGCGACCCCTCCATATTCCAATTATTACCACCAATACAGTACACCAATAACCAGGCAGCGGTGCCCAGCTAACATGAAAACACACTCAGGCTTCTCTCCAGCTCCACCTGAATGAATCAATTCCTGCTCCAATTACCAAAATGGTTTGCTGCCCAGAGATATGTGAGATTGAGCAAGGCCTGGTTGGGAATTTTGCAAGTCCAGGGTTATTGCTTATTTCTGAAGGTAAACCTTCCTAATGCGGTTGCAAACACATTTTTGACTAATGTCATAATTAATTTTGCAGAAGATCTGATTTGCCGTCAGCACTAAATGCAGCCATGTTTTAGTGCAGCAGAATTGGGCAAAATCCAATTCTTTAGGCAAGTATGTTGCAAAAAAATACAGACAGGTGTTTGAAACCTTTCCACTTAAGTTTGACCTTCCATTTGATGATTCTGACGCTGGTAACATTTGTGCTGCCATTTGAGGCAATTTCTTCACATGATGATGCTGAACCTGATATTAGGCCAGGCTTTGGTTAAGAGGTGGTTTTGCTGCCTATAGTTTAGGGAAAGTCCATTTCCACTGCAACATGGGAATCACATGGACTGCTATTATTTTATTTCTGTTCCCAAGGGCTACTTTCTTAGCCTGTCTGCATTTGCGCCAGTTTTTCTGTGCAAAATATCCAGAACATCAGGAGAATGTCTACAGTCAGAAACGAAAGTTGTAATTCTGCATAACTGCCCATGAATATTCATCAACTCCATGCTCTTAGAGACAAGAACACAGTAATGCAAACATTTTTCCAATAAAATCTATCCTCTCACCATAACTATTATAACCATGGAGCCTGTGATGATACGGGACATGCGATCCTTCTCAGGGAAATATGGCTCTTTGATCCCAGTGACTGGATTCTGTTCCATTCTTGGCGCCATTGCTGCAAACTCAGGTCGAGGACGTTCCTGCCGGAAAACAACTTGTGTTACAGAGTAGATCTCAATGCTGGCAATATCTGTCTAATATCTGGTACTGTCCTCCTTTCTCTCACCCTGTTATTAGTAGCCAATGCCATTAGTTTGACAATTGTTTCATAAGATCATTGCATTAATTGTGGCCAAAACCATGACAAAGCAGGATCATTATGGCCCAATAGAACAATACCAACCAATAACCAATCATGGTCAAGTAACCACATTCCAATTACATTGGACACAAGGGAGAGATACCAGGTCTTCCTTCTTGCATTGGAAGCCCTGGTGGAGACAATCACCCAGAAAACAGAATCCTCTCCGACCTCCTCAACGCATCAGTTTCCTGGGCCGGGGTTGGCTTGAAAGTATGGTAAAGTGTCAAAAATCAGAGGGATGCCCATTAGTTCTATAGCCTGCTTGGTATCATTCAGATTTTCTGTTTGGATGAGCTAAAGAGGCCCAGAGTATCTGAATCCTCTCCTTGTTTGGGAGCTTACTTGGGACTGTATCTCCAGAATGCAGTGGTCAGATTGCATCACCTTACAGAAGATTGTTTATCTATAACTGTTGAGGAAATCATTTTATTGACTTAATGTGGTTGTCCACCCCTTTTGCTTATTATGATTTTATTACATTAAGACTTACAGTATAACAGCACCTAGAGGCACAGTAGCTCCCCACAGGCCTTGTGCACAGGCCTCTATCCACAGGCCTCTTGCACCTCCCTTCTCCTTAGATTATTTTTGTGCTGACAAAACATTGTTCAAATTCAAGATATCGAAAGTTGCCTGTGAGTTTACTATCACAGGAAACATTTAAATCTCATGTGATCCTCCCTTAATTGGATAATTAAGCTCTCAAGAATCTTGATCTGCAGCAGACAAAAATAGACCAGACTAACAGATTAAATTAATTGATACCACATAGTTATTTTCTAGCCTCACCTCATCCTCCTCAAAGTTCATGCAGTCCCAGTGGTGTGCCAATGTGGCATTCTTCCTCTTCCAGTACTCCAGGAAAGTGACCGCCCAGAAGGACATGAAGATGCTGAAGAAGACTGTGCCCGGATGGTCAAAGAGGTAGCCCAGCTGCAGGAAGGGGCAATGGCAAGTCAAAGCTGCGGTAATTCCCACTGGGAACATTCGTGTCTAGAAAATGGACCTTGTGGTCATTATTGAAATATGTTCTATTAATTAATATAAAAATCTTAACCATCAGTAAAAGTTAAACAGGATGAGGCTCTTATCTGCAAAAAAGAAAAGGACGAGGGAGGATTTAAATATGAAATTCAATAGAAGTTTATATAAGTGGACAGTGGTTAGAATGTGGAACATACTACTATAGCCAAGTGTCATAGTTACATTTCAGGGATTAGTTGGTTAAGTAGAAGAGGAAGAGAAGAACAGGAAGATCTTGTGATAGGGTTAGATGAAGCAGAAAGACAGCAGGCCCGTGTGGTGCATAAACACCCACAGGCTACATGACCTGTTCCTGTATATGATCTTATCTACATACGGATGTGTATAGAGACCAGTCATCTTTAGCAAGTTGACTGCCTAAATCTGTGAGACAAAATGACGTCAATGAATGAAAAAGAAACCTTCTTCATGTTCCCTCTTTCCCTCCTTATGTGAAATGACAACCTCTAGTTCTTACACATTATAATGGTGAGTCTACTTCTGTTGTGATAAGTTTCTGAAGGACTACAGAAGGGATGGTTCTCTGGGATCTGTATGGCTTGCAGGTTAGGCTTGACCACGTTGAAAAATGTAACAAGCTTGAGAGGCTAAAAGAGCTCCTGCTGTTCCCACACTCTATGTTAATTGTTATTTTCATTATCAGACTGCCCTCTCGATTGATATCTCTATAACTGGGGTATTTCGTTACCACAGGTGTGTAAAGTTGTGAGACCTGCACTATTCACAAGGTAGTAATGTATATTAGAGCCAAAGGGCCTTTGATTCAATTAACCTATATGCACTTTCAGAACCAAGTATTTGCACGACCACAGGTATCATTGCATAAACAAACACATACAAACAATATCATCACTGTCATTGGAGACGTACTTTAGCCATTGAACAGATCTCAGAGATATTCCAGGTGTCACAGGTATCACAGAGAGGACACATGAGGTACTGGGTGCTGACGTTACAAATCTGCTCTCTGCAAGAAGTAAAACACATGGTCAATGCACAGATCTGTAAATTCCACACAGGTCTTCATTAAGCTGCTTGATAATTGGTAACATCTTCTGAATTCTTCACTTTCCTCACATTTTTCTTCCCCTCCCCCAACACTAAACCTGATCCCCTCCCCTCCTCTCCCAGTGTTTCCTTTCAAAACTTTCTGAACCCTCTGCATTAAACTGGAATACCCCTTTTCACAGTGCAGCAGCCTGGAGACCTCGCAGTGCTGGCCAATCAGCACCTGCATGATTAGATAGTGGGTTATTTGACCAAAGTGCTCATTCAGCCACATCCTCACCCTGAGTGCATACACACAACACAACTGGGTTTGCTAGATAATGCTCACAGCAGGAAGAGAATCTGGTATTCACCTCCCCAGCTCAGTAGAATTGAGTCTAATTGCAGTTGTTACCCACAACAAGATTGGCCAACACAGGGCTACCTTGGGATCCTGAGGTGTTCCAGATCTATTTGATATCATTCTATTCTAGAGAATGCAGTTCTCCACTCTGTTACCAGGCAGAGCATCCTTGTATTCCTTCTCAATTTGTCCCAAGTTGTCCCTTGGTTTTCAGTACCTGGTAGTCCAGTACACCTGAATCAAGTATTTCTGTTTAACCAGTATGATATCAGCAATACTGATTTTACAACTAATATGCAATGCTTTGTACTTCTTGAGAGTAAATGGCATTCACATCATCTGCTCAGTGATAACTTCATTTGCAACATCAAATGGTTCAGTTCACCACAACTGCATTTCAACCTCAAGATTTTCATCAAAAGTTATCCATAGGCCTGGCATGCTTTATAAGCTGTGTTATATCAGAGTTGATCTCGAAGCTTGTGAGAGTTATTCTTTCCCATAAGTGTGAGACTGTTTAATCTGATAACTAGATGAGTTTTGGTAGTTCTGCATTTCCTTTGGCCAACTGACTTACGCTGACTTGTTCGTGTTCATTGACATCAACCCAGAGATGAAAACAAACGTTCCAACCAGAGCAGCAGGGAGAAGCCAAGCAGTGTAAAAACCTGCAGAAAAAAGGCGAGAGATTCCATGGACAATTTTAAATGAGACAAGCTTCCCAATAGTCCCATTATCAGTGTGATTATTTTGTGTCATAACATAGCCTGGTGCTGGTGGTCAATGCAACCAAAGGAAGTTGCCCATTACCACTGGTGCAAGTTTCCCCACAGCTGCAGCAAACAAACTCTTCCAATGCTTTCCGAAAAAGGAAAAGTCATCAAGACTGCTTTTCAGATATACTATACAACAGAGTACAAATCAAGAAATTGGAGCTTGTAAGAAAAGTAATGCAATAATCGTTCTCTATATTGGACAAAGTAAATTGGTAAGTCTAACCTTGAGGATGAGTTCATAGAGAGTGTATTAATAAAGGTTTCTTAGAGCAGTGTGTTGATGGACAACTAGGGCGTGGGTTATTTTACATCTGGTGTTGTGTAATGAGACAGGATTAATTACTGATCTCATAGTAAAGGACCTCCTAGGAAAGAACAATTAGAATTTTAAATTCAGCTTGAGGGTGAAATACACGAGACCGCAGATGCTGGAATCGGAGCAACAATGAATCTGCTGGAGGAACTCAGCGGCTCAAGCATCAGGTGCTGCTCAGTCCGCTGAATTCCTCCAGCAGATTGTTTGTTGCTTGAGGGTGAGAAACTTGGGTCTGAAACTAGTGTCCTAAATTTAAATAAAGGCAGGGTACGAGGGCAGAGTTGGCTAAAGTGGGCGGGGAAATAGATTAAAGGGTGAGATGGCAGATCATCAGTAACAAGGTAGACCAGAGGACTGGAAATTTTTCAGGAAACAGCAGCAAAATGCTAAAAAGCTCATAAGAAAGGAGAGAATTGATTCTGAGAGAAAACTTGCAATGTAATATCAAAATAAACAATAAAAGGAAGAGGGTGGCTCATGTAGGTGTGGAACCGCTAGAGAACGCTGGGGAACAAGGAAACGGCAGATTTGTTAAACTGATTTTGTGCGTCAGTCTTTACCTTGGAGGACATTGCAAATATCCCAATGATAACAGAAGGGCTAGTTTCAAATAGCATGAAAGAACCTATAAAAATCTCAATCACAAGGGACAAGGTATTAGAAAACTCAGAGGGCTAAAGACAGACCAAGTCACTAAGACCCTATGGTCTGCACCCAAGGGTTTTAAAGAAAATGGCTGCAGAGATAATGGAGCAGGTTGAAGTTTTTCAAAGCTGACTGATTTCCAGGAGGATATGAGTAAATTGGAAAACAACCAATGTGACTGTACCCCAGAGAGCTGTGAAGGCTGGATTGGTACCAGTATTTAAGGTGCAGTAGATAATTTTGTGAACAAGTGGACAATTCATGGTTACAAGGAACTGCACACAGGAGGAGCTGAGGCCTTGGATAGATCAGCCATGATCATATTGAATGGTGGGGCAGGCAGGGTGACCTACTCCTGCTCAGATTTTCTTCTGCTTTTGGTATTAAATTGAAAGAAAAGGCAAACATTGTTCCAAAGATGATTGGTAGGCCGGAGGATTGGGAAGTCTTAAGTTAAGATAAGAAACCAGCAAAGGATGACTAAAAAAATTACTAAGAGGGAGAAAATAGAGCAAACAATATATTTTAAAAATTGTAAGAGTTCCTGTGAGTATGTGAAAAGCAGCCAGGGTAAAGACTAGAGGATAAGAGTGGAGATTGTAGGGAATTATTTGGGAAGGATCTTCAAAGTAGGAAACACTGAAAACATCCCAGTAACAGATAGAAAACCATGGAGCTACGTGGAAGGAGGAACACAAAACAATCTCTAACACAAGTGATTGGCCTGAATTCTCAGGGCTGAAAGAAAGTGGATTCAAAGATAGAGCTGTTGCTACAATTTACCAAAATTCCCTGGATTCTGGAGAGGTCCTAGAGGATTGGGAAACCACAAATATAACAGTCCTATTCAACAAAGGAGGGAGGTGGAAGCCAGGAAACTATAGGTCAGTTAGCCTAACATCAGACGTTAGGAAAACACTGGACTCTATTATTAAGTAGTTAATAGATGGACATTGAGAAAATCATAAGAATATCAAGCAGAATCCTCAATGCATTCTGTAGTAACTCAATATATCTGCACTATGTAATGAATTGATCTGTATGAACAGTATGCAAGACAAGTTTTTCACTGTACCTCAGTACAAGTGACAATAATAAACCAATACCAAAAAGAATCAGCATGATTTTATCAAAGCGAAATAGTGTTTGACAATTTCGATAAAGTTCTTTGAGGATATAGCAAACAGCGTGGATAAAGGGCAACCAGTAGATGTGGTGTGTTTTGATGTCCAGAAGATATTAGATAGGGTACCACATAAAAGATGAGAGTAATATACTGGCATGGATGGGGGAGTGGCTAACCTACAGAAAACAGGGAATCAGGGTAAACGGCAATCAATAACAAACAGGATGCCACAGTGATCAGTGCTAGGGTCTCAACCATTTATAAACTATATTAATGACTTGGTTGAAGAGTCAAAGTGTTCTATAGCTAAATTTGCTGATGAGGCAAAAATAAGTGAGTTAGCAAGTTGTGAGGGAGATACAAAGAGCTTGCAAGGAGATATAAAGCGAGTGAGCAAGAAGTTGGCAGATGGAATATATTGTGAGAAAATGTGAGGTTATCCACTTCGGAAGAAAAAATGAAGCAAATTATTATTTAGATGGAGTGAGACTACCAAATATTCCAGTACAGAGAAATCTGGGGGCTGTAGCACATGAATGGCAAAAGGTTGGCATGGAGATAAAGCAAGTAATTTAGAAGGTTCATGGAATGTTTGCCTTTATTACAAGAGAAATCGGACATAAGTGAAGACTTGATGCAACTTTGCAGGGCAGTATTGAGATTGCACCTGGAGTACTCCATACAATTTTGGTCTCAATATTTAAGGAATGATATATTTGCACTGGAGGCAATAAAGGGAAGGTTCACCGGGGTGATTCTTGGGATGAAGAAGTTAATGTATGAGGAAAGGTTGAGCAGGTTTAGCAGTTGGAGGAATGAGAGGTGATCTTATTGAAACAGAGAAGATTCAAAGGGGGCGATAGGGTAGGTGCAGAGAGAATATTTCCCTAGTGGGGTATCCAGAATCAGTGAGCATAGTTTCAGAATGAGGGTGTAGATGAGGACAAATTTCTTCTCTCAGAGAGTCATAAATCTTTGTTCACTATCTGAGAGAGCTCTGGAGATGGGATTATTGAATATATTCAAGGCAGATTGACGAGCATTTAAACTGCAAGGGAGTGGCAGGGTGTGGGATAGAGTGAGAAAGTGGTGAGGGAAAGATTGGATCAAACATGATCCTGTTGAATGGCAGAGCAGGCTGGGGGGCTGATTGGCCTAATGCTACTCCTGTTACTTCATCCAGAGACTCCAGGGATGAAGATCATGGCCATCTGTGATACAGAAGAAACACAAAGCAAACACACGCGGCAAGCCTTATCCCTCAATCTCATCCCAAGTCCCTTCCACTTAATCATCATATCCCTCTCACTTTCTCATCCTATCCCTTTTCTCCAAAAATGCATCCAGATTTCACATGGCCAGTCCAGTGAACTTTCCCTTTGATGAAAAAGTTCCACCCACTCTTTTCAGTCTTAGCTTTTTAATTTTCAAATTTTCTCCTCTCTCTCTCCTGCTCTCTGTTAGATGCAAGATTATCTGGATGATATGCCAGAGGCAAACAGATTCAAAAAAATGTGTAGTGATGGCAGGTTCAGTCATGCGTACCTTCCACAACACACTGGCAATGTCATGCAGCAGTTTACTGTTTGTGGCTACAGAAATATTCATTTGAATTAAATTGTCTTGATTAATTCTATGTGAAGTGGAACCAAAGAATTTGGGGTGGTTGCATTTATTACTGAAATTGCACGCTACACAGACCTTGCTCAGTTAAGAACTTGAAGAGGCAGCTCTGAACCCACTGTAAGTCACAGGCTACATCTGGAGTATTGCATTCAATTCTGGTCGTTCCATTACAGGAAGGATATGAAGGCTTTGGAGAGAGTGCAGAAGTAAACCACCAGGATGCTGCCTAGATTAGAGGGCATGTGCTACGGGGGAACTTGGGTTGTTTTCTCCAGAGCGGCAGAGGCTGAGGGGAGACCTAATAGAAGTTTATGAGAGGCATGGATAGAGCAGACAGCTAGTACCTTTTTCCTAGGGTCAAAATGTCTAATATTAGAGGGTATGTATTTATGGTGAGAGGGGGTAAGTTCAAAGGAGATGTGCAGGGCAAGTTTTTACATAGAGAGTGGTGGGTGCCTGGAATGTGCTGCCAGGGGTGGTAGTGGAGGCAAATACGATAGAGGCATTTAAGAGGCTCTTAGGTAGGCACATGAATGTGCAGAGAATGGAGGGATGTGGACATTGTGTAGGCAGAAGGGATAAGTTTAGTTAGGCATTTAATTACTAGTTTAATTAGTTCGGAACAACATTGTGGGCCAAAGGGCCTGTTCCTGTGCTGTACTGGTCTGTGTTCTATAAGCCATAGAATAAGGAACTCACCCAGCCAAGCAAAGTAAATGGCAATCTTTTCTCCAAAGTACTCTCTGATGTGATCAAGTGGTTGATATTTGTACCATTTGGACCAGCAAGCCCAGTACTTATACAGAATTTGTCGTGGATTCAGATCTTCTGGAGGCACTTCATATTCTGGCAATTCAAATGGCCCCTACAAAAAGCACAAATACACCAGGAGTCACCGCTCAGAGGCCATGGGTATTGAGAGAGGTCATCAGTGCTTAACCAAATGGATGGTTTCAGTACAGAAGCTGAGAGAGAGGGAACTGGATGGAAAAGAAATGATCTAACTTAATTCTAGCCTGCAGTTGGCAGGCAGCCACTTGCTGGAGACAATCATATCCCTTGGCCCCCACTTAATAAGACAATTTAATACATATATTTGCATTATCCCAGTGTCCATTACCTCATGGAGTGGGAAGGCTGAAGCAAAGACTCTTTCATTTAGCAAGCGATCAATTCCAATTTCTGCTCTTTTTCTCTTTCCGTACACTGTCGTGGCTAGAATTTCATACACCTGAAACATAGAGTGATCATACAACTCACATTCAGATCACAGCACTGAATGAATCTTCCCAGTGCTCCGTAATATTCCAATGCAATCCTCTGAAATATTCCAACACGAGGTGTATGGTCACCTCAGCTCAGAATTCTAGTGTTCATTGTCAGTGCATTATGAAACAGTACTTGCGCAGTTAAATGCAGAAATCCAGAAGCTGCCGTCAGCCACTCTCGGCTTCTCCTTGGCCTTATAACCTTCTCCAGAATAATCTACACAAATCAGTGATCCCACGGGAACTGAACATATTTACAGAATATTCTTGCTGCATATGCAGAAAATATTATGCATTTCTGCATGAGCTATAAATGTTTTAAAATGGCATACTAAGCTATAATTATTGCTCAGCAATATCCCTGGCCCTACAAAGCATTTTTATACAGATACTAATTCCACCAGGTAATTATTTTTTAAATATTAAGAATTTAAAATGGACAAAAAATTCATTTCTTTCACTCTTTAAAAATTTATATTTCCACTTCTACCTTAATCTCATGTGTACATTCTAACTTTTATTTCAACTTCAGTAAATGTTTAAAATGCTTATTAAAAGAATTATGTTTTTACTTCCTGGTTTGCTATCTGTAAGAATTCTTTGTTACTCTTGGATCTGGAGCTCTCCTCAGATCTCCTGATGTCTGACAGTGGAAGGGTGGTGCACATCTGGGACATTACTAGACCTTTGTAGATCCATGTGGCCACCTTCCTTTGAGGTCAGTGTTTGCTGTGGTGTCACAGCAGACTACAAAATCCAGACCATTGGCTGCTTTCCAAACATTCCACCTAATGACCCTAAACAATTCCATTCCATCACATAGCCATGGCGACACCGCCAATAAACATCCTCTGTCCAGGATTACTGGCCAATCCAACAAACATGATTATGCAATATTCATATTCATATCACATCAACCCAACAACCCCAAATGTCTGCACTGAGTGGTCACATTACACAACTGCTCAGCAACTGACTGTTCTCTTTCACATCCCCTCACTGTTCCATTCATGCACCTCACGTTCCATTTCCAGTAAACCAACTCCTCACTCTCTTAATCCTGCTGTCAATTAGCCCATTAATGCTCATCACGTCTCACTTCTCCGGCAGCCCAATTACCCTCAGTTAGTCTCTCTCAAACTGGACGGAGTTTCAGATATATATTTTTATCAAGTAATTTAACAGAAAACATAACAATGCATGAGTTCTTCGTAAGAGACCAGCAAAATCACACCCTTTAAGCCCATTCACTTTCTCACCATTCTTCAGTTCCTTTGCTCTTCACTGGTGTATTGAGCGCAGTCTTGCTTCCTGCTTCATTGTCCCTCACTCCAGTGCAACATAACCACACAACACCATTTCCCTTATGCACACTGCAAAGTATCAAACTCCACATACCAAGGACTCTCAGACTCTTATGAAGGAATAAAAGAAAGTGACAAAGAGAGTTATAGATAACTTGGTTAAAGTTATAGGGTGATGTGTAGGAAATTGGGAATAAATTCTGGAAGTACACAAAGAAATCTCAGGGAGTCTCCATAAACAGGGTTTATGTCATTTTAGGGTGAAAATACTTTTAGGCTTATCTTTGGACCTGATCTTTTTTTCTTCTATGCAGAATGATAGCTCCAATGCCAAGGCCAGCATGTATTCCCCCTCTCTGGTTGTCCCTCCCAGGGCTGCATTCTTGCAGCCCACATGATGGGGGAACTTCCACAGTGCCGTAAGAGAACTCCAGGCATTGGGCTCAGCAGAGCTGAATGAATGGGATATACTCCCAGGTCAGGATGATGTATAACTAGGAAGAGAAATTGGAGGTAGTGGTCTTTCCATGTCCCTGCTGACCCCGACCTCCTGGAGGTCGCTGTTAGAAAAAGATTGGCGAGTTAGGCTTATGCATCATGTTGGTGCTGCCCGTAGAGTTGACATCCCAATCAAAGGGCTAAGTTGGTTTTATTAAAGTTACTTGTGTGAACAACCGGCACCTGTACCTGAGGCTGTGGGTAGAGATGATCACATTGCAACAGTGGAGGTTGAGGTCAGGGGGCAATGGAGACTCCAGACTCTGCTCCTCCCGCTCTAGGCTCCGCAATAACATCACAACCCTCGGGATTTAATGCTGGGTTAAGCATGTCAGATAAATCTCCCTCACTTTTGTTTTCCATCACAGGTGTGGCTGTACCTTTTTTGCTACGTTTCAAATTGTGTCTGTATCCTTGCATCCAACTACCAGCTTCGGTCTGCACCCTATTAGAGACATTCCCTCTGTTCTCTTCACCCATCTGTTCTCTGCAACTTACTGTGCCAATCTTCTCACCATTCTACCTCTGACAAAAGGTTCTTGACCTGAATCGATGACTCTTTCTCTCTCCACAGACGCTATCTGACCTGCCAAGCACTTCCAACATTCTCGGTTTTTATTTTGGATTTCCAGCATCTGCAGTTTTCTTTTGTTCCAACAATATTTTAATAACCTTTAAAAAGATATTTTACTAGCTGCTGACACATTGTTTTGGTGTGGATAAGGGAAACCTTTGAGGCAATGGGGAGTGACCAAGAGGCACTAGGCAAAGAGGGCAAATCAATGCAGAAGTCAGTTTATGAAACAACTCATGTACTTTGATCAGAAGAGGACTGAAATATATGGTGCCGGGGGGTGGGGGTGGGGGGAGTCCTTTGTTGGATTACTGGGGCACAGCCCTCTTCATATTCCTAAAAAGATTTTAGCTTGATTTCATCTCACTCACACACAACATACATTTATAGTTTTCTAAACAAAACTTACAATCCTGTGCCGCTGTGTGTTGGTAAAGTAGGTCTCGTGATTGTCACTTCCCAAAAACCTGGAACAAGAAAAGTAAAATGTAATCTTGACCCGAACAGGAGTGTTATCTTTAATTTAAGTCTCAGGAAGAAAGCTGTGTTCACACATTGTACACCTGGAAAGTACCAATCAAATTAGCTTTCATGATACACTTCATTTCAACTTTTTGGAGAGAGCAGAATTGGAGTGCAGCCAATTACACACACATACACGTGGACACACACACACACACACACACACACACACACACACACACACACACACACACACACACACACACACACACACACACACACACACACACACACACACACACACACACACACACACACACACACAGCATCCCTAACTCATTCTGCAGGTGGCAACCTCAAAAGCTAGCTTAAACATTCAAAAGCTGCATTTCCTTCCAAGTTTTTGCCTCTCCCTCCACCAGACCAAACACAGTCTTTCTTCCTCTAATTGTCTGCAAAGGTTGTTTTAGAGCCACTCATTGTAGATGGCAGGATCACTTGGACCCCTTGCTTAGAAAATGACGGTCAATACTGCACTTAGTTCCTCTCCATGATTCAGCTGAGACTGAAAGCTCATCACCAAGACAAGTCCATGTGTTAATTCTACGGATCTTTTACTGCCGCTTAGTGAGGTGCTCACACTAATCAGGGGAACATATCAACATTCCTGTGTAGAAATCTAATCTCAAGAGCCCACTTCCCCCTAAAATTATACTATGTGGACAAACTAAAAGTGGAACCATACAGCCTATTCCTCAATGGATATGAAATCTTTTTACTGATCTTCCATCCTGCTGCAATAAAACATTCCACTCGCTGATGGTCATAGTCAATATCTCTCCTGCCTGTCCTTCCTCCAGCTTCCTACTGAACTCTCACAGAGAAACCCCAAGTGCTTACTTATCCAGTTTAGATTTGCGGAAGGCACAGGTATAGTAGTCCACAGGCCTGTTGGCAACGTGCTCGGACAGGATGTTTGGGATACTGAGCTTCCTCAGGATTTCCTCAGATGAATTCAGGCAGGGATTTGGCTGTGCCTGTGGATAGAACGGAGAATGCTGAGGACTTGGCTGAAATGCCTGGAAAACAAACCGTGTGAATAGCTGGTTAACTGGAAAGTACTAGCGGGAGAGTAAGCTCCCAACAAAAGTTAGAGGAGCAGGCACAGGAAGGCCAGAGGTGGAGTGGGGTGGGTTAAAGGTGGGGGCAGTGGACACAGAGAGGAACCAGTGGGGTGGGGAACCATATTGTTGACTGGAGCTTGTTGTTGGGAGGGAGAGGGGTTGCAGTGGTGGTCGGTGGTAGAGATAAACAAACTCACGGATATAAGTAGTGCACCCATTGTTTTCAGCATTAATTTAGCAAACATTAGTGAGTTTGCATAAACTGCCCTCTAATGTAAGGTCAGAAAACTCAACTTACATAAAAGCTGGCACTTCCCTGGTCTGTATTATTCATCGTATTCTCATAAAACAGCCCATGAAATGTGGGTGATTGAAAGTATTTTTGTCATGTGAATGTAGTTCTGGATGTAACTATAACTTTAAAGGTGCTCTTGATGTGATGCAATGATATCACGAGCTGTATAAATTGTACCATGATATTCAGCATGCCAGGACAAGATTCTATGATGAGTATTTGTTTGACTTGATGTACCTCTGAATAGACTGCTCTATGTAATAAGGAGTAAAGGTTAAGTCGACAGTGTGTCAGGACAGGTAAGAAGACTGCAACGCAGACCATGACGCACACATCAGAAATGTACAGTCCACAACTGACCTGTAGAGGTGCTCGCATACACAGCTCTTCTGCATAATACACCAGCACATCCCAGGGGGCACTCAGCTTCATGTAATGGATGCTCTTCCTCTCACTGACTGTCTCATCCTGAAATACCAGACACCAGCTGAGACATTTCACCATCAGATAGAGAGTTCCCTAAATAAGGCAGCACCACACACAGAGAGCCTGTCGCACACACAGCATTCACACTGCTGCCAAGTACACACACTAGGAACACGTTAGGGTCCCATTCTGTTGGATCAAGCATTCAGTATTGTAAAGTTACTGAAACACACTCCAGCAGGGCTACACTCACAACTGTAGAATCTTTCCACTCAGTCCTTTGTGCCTAGACTGCCTTTGTGGAAGATTTAGCCCTAATCACTTTCCTCCATAACCATGCAAATTAGTCTAAGTATAAATTTTTAGCTTCCTTTGAAATTCTCAGTAGAAGCTCATCCCACCAAACCTTTAGCTGGTGCAATCCAGATATTTCACAACCCTCATTTCACCATTTCCCTTTCTGACATTTACTTTCAAACTCTAACCTGCAGCACCAACCCACACAGGGGAGGCAGGATGGAGAATGAACACTTCACTCCGGAGGCTATATTTCAAGCACGTCTCTTTCAGCACATTTGCCCAATGAGACTACGTAGCCTGTGAGTTTATCCAATGATTCGTTGTCACATGACGAGAGTAAAGATAGGGAATTTCCTGAAGAGACACGCCCATATTCCCAATATTGAATTCTCCCACTTTAAGTAATCCCCACACCCACCCCCAACCATGTATCTTCTTTTCTTCCCTTTCCTAGCCTCTCTCTCTTTTTTCTACCCCCCACCTTTTCTCCTCCTTACCTTTGACCCATCCCCCAGTGGATCTGCTCTCCCCTCCTCCCCCGCACCTGCCCATCACTATCTCTTACCTGCACCTACCTATCACCACCCTGTGTCCACCCCGCCTGCCCTCTTTTGTCCACCTATCACAGCTCTGCTTTTCCCTTCTATATATTGTGCTTCCCCTTTTCCTATCTTCAGTCCTGAGGAAGAGTCCTGACCTGAAACACTGACCACCTGTTTTTCTCCACGGATGCTGCCTGGCCTGCTGAGTTCCTCCAGCATCATAGTGTTTTTCATCTGGATTCCAGCATCTGCAGTCCTTTGTTTCTCCCACCAAACATTCATCTTTTTAATATTAGTGCATATTCTAACCATCTAAATATGTACTTAAACAAGGTGCTTAAATCATAAGCATGAACAGTTTCAGTTAGCACTAAGTGCTGCACACTGAGTCTGTTGTAACCACATTTTGAACTAAATTCACAATCTTATTTCAGAGTGGCTATCTCACTGTGGGGATACATGTATGTTACAAATCAAATGTTTCTGTCGGTGTCTTTTTATTTGGAACATTTATTTTTAAATCAGGAGGAATTTAAAATGATAAAGCATTGGGCCATGGTTGAACATCCCAGAGAGAGAGATGGTGGCTAAATCCCTGACACCAAAGCATTCACTGATGTGGGACTGGACTTTCTGAGGACCTGCTCACCTTCTCCATCAAGAGCCCTGCATCCTGTAAGTTCTTCATGAATTTGTTCCTCCATTTCTCGTGCTTGTTCAGCAGGTTCACTTTTGTCATGTCCTTCTCTTCTTTTCCCATTTCCTGATACTTGCACCGCACTTTCTGCTTCTTTGGTGTTGTTTTTTTCACTTCCCAGATAAGTACAAAATCTGTAAGATCAGATATCTTTATTAGTCACATGTACATCGAAGCACACAGTGAAATTTGCGTAGAGTGTTCTGGGGGCAGCCCGCAAGTGTTGCCACGCTTCCGGCGCCAACATAGCACGCCCACAACTTCCTAACCCATACGTCTTTGGAATGTGGGAGGAAACTGGAGCACCCGGAGGAAACCCACGCAGACACAGGGAAAATGTATAAACTCCTTACAGACAGCAGCCGGAATTGAACCCGGGTCGCTGGCGCTGTAATAGCGTTACGCTAACCACTACACTATCTGCATTAATGGCACGTTGTTCCGCAGCTGATAAACAGAGCATCACTCCCAGGACCAGTGATTCATTTCATCTACAGTTGGTAACTTGATCAAGCCAAGAAAGCCCAGGCAACAACTGGATTTAAAACCATCCACATCTCTCTAAGACCTACTGGCATTGTTTGCAGTGATTTACAGATCATATCTCTGGGAATGTTTCTGGGAACTGACTGTCATTGCAGAGGTTTATTCTCTGTGTTCCTGGGGATTTACTGACAGCGCCTCTGGGAACTATTGATAGGAGTCTTTGAATTTATTGGAAGATTCCTGGGATTTATTGACAACATTTCTTCGGATTCACTGACAATATTGATGGGGGGGGGGGGGGTTCACTCTCAGAAGTACAAGTGATTTAGTGACTATCACTGGGGACTTATAGACAGTATCCCTGGAAACGTGTTGACGGAAGCCCTAGGAATTTGCTACGTAAATGCAAGTTGCTGTGTTCCTTGCAACAGGGACCCCCAAGACGTACAGTTTAACTTTACTTATTGAACCAAAAACATTTTCACAAAATGCCAACACCAAATCCGGTTAAACTCAAGCACAGTCTGAGCCGGTCTTGTTCTTGCCCTTATGTCCATCACTTCTCAAAGGGGAATCCCAAAGTGGTTGACATGCAATAAGCAATCCAGTGTTCAGTGCTTTGTAGATAACAAGGACAGCTTTTCGGTTCATAGCAAAATCCATCAGCTGAATCAACATGTGGTATGGGGGCATTATTTGGGAGAGGGATGTTAGCCGGGATAACAGAAGAACTCCCTGCTCATCTTCCATTTGTGCTGTGCAATCTTTAACATTGATCTAACTCACTAAATTGGTCTCATTCAAAGATAATGCACATTTATTCTGTGCAATTTAACGGTCCCAGCCTAGCCACGGAGTGGGGCATCAACACACACCCTTCAGAATGAGCCAAGCTAAGTGCAGCCAAAGAAGAGCTTGGTGTTATTGTTTTGTGCTGTCTCATTCTGGATCTGTTTCTTGTGTAAATCAAGAGATATTCTGGAAGAAAGCAGAAAGTGCTGGGAACAATCAGCAGGTCGGGCAGCTTCTGTGGAAAGAAAAACTTCATCAGGTCTTCAACCTGAACATTAACTCTTCCTTTACCACAGATGCTGTCTGACCTGGTGTGTTTCCAGTATTTTCTTCTTTTATTTCAAATTTCAAGCATCCGCAATTGTTTGATTTTCAAAGAGATGTCCTCTACAGAGACTATTTGTTACATGTTCAATAATCCACTCTGTTTTCTGTTCCTCTATTATTTTTCCAGGATTTTCAAGTCTCTTCCCAGAAATTACAACAGCCCCAGAAAATTCATCTGCCTGCTATCTCCAACTGCGCGGTAGCACACCCTGCTGGGCACAGAGAGCTCTGCTTCTTGGTAAATGATTTCCCTGGGCATGCAGCAATCAATTTCAGGCATACACAGTGACCTGAGGTGAGGAACCCCTTTCTTGAATGTACAATCAGCCCAGATTTACCGTGCTAACATATAAAATGTTTATATTAGACATCATGTTCATTGTTTGCATGTTGGTAATTCAAAGGATCAGGAATGAAAAAGCACGGAGACTTAAAAAAATGAGTTATGGTGGCATCAGGAACTGAAATGTATAAGTCTATTCACAGGGACAAACAGGACAGAAATGAAGTTCTTACCAACTTTTGTCATCCCATCCTTGAAATAATTCCCTCTACAATCAGGGCTGTAACCATTATTGGAATTAATAGACGAGTCATCATCATCCTCGTCACCCTGCAGCACAAAAGCAGTGATGGAATTGATTACATAGCCAATATGGGCGTGAGCAAGAAATCACAGATCTCAGTCAAAAGTGACCAGGTATTAAGCAAGCAAGCCCTGGTGCTCACTGGCTAGCACAGGAGTCAGGGAACATGAACTAGTGAGCAAGAGTTTTACACTGTGAGCAGAAGCATTAAAGGTGATCACCAGTATCAGCCAACTATTTCCTATTTTTTTTCTATTTTCTGCAAGAAGACTCAACCACTGTGTATCTTTAGCAGGGAAATCAAATAGGCGACAGAATATGATGCTCCACTATCAAAGACCTGTGCCTAGAAGTTGAATTAAAAGTCATAGAGTTGTTCAGCATAGAAACAGGCCCTTCAGCCCATTGAATCCGTTCCGACCATCATTTACACTTGTTCCTTTTTTAATTCTCCTTACATTCCCATCAACACATTTCCACCCCCACCCCCTTCACCCTCCAGGTCTTCCTCTCACCTACACACTCCAGGGAGAATTTACAGTGGCCTATTAACCCACCAACCCACGAATCTGGGCAGCACGGTAGTGTAGCGGTTAGCGTAATGCTATTACAGCACCAGTGACCTGGGTTCAATTCCGGCCGCTGTCTGTAAGGAGTTTGTATGTTCTCCCCGTGTCTGCGTGGGTTTCCCCCAGGTGCTCCGGTTTCCTCCCACATTCCAAAGACATACGGGTTAGGAAGTTGTGGGCATGCTATTTGGCGCCGGAAGTGTGGCGACACTTGCGGGCTGCCCCCAGAACATTCTACACAAAAGATGAATTTCACTGTGTGTTTCAATGTACGTGTGACTAATTAGATATCTTAAAAAAAGAATTAAAAAAGGGACTAGTAAATGATGGTTGGCAAGGAGTCGGGTGGGCTGAAGGGCCAGTTCGCTTGCTGTACAACTCAATGACATGGTCACAGGGAGAACATGCAAATTCCACACAGACAGCACATGACGTAAGGATTGACCTAGTCGCTGGAGATGTGAGACGGCAGCTCAACCAGCTGCAGCACCATGCCGCCATTCACATCTGGGCATTAATCTGAGAGAGTGGGGTTAATCAGTGAAGGTGAGCAGCAGCCAGCAAGCACAGCTGTTTAAAATAAGCACTACTGTTTACCAGCAAACATCCAAGCCAAGCAGTGGACACAGACACTGAGAGGTGTTCAGCAACAGACAAATATAAGTATTAATTAACCAGTGAGCATGGGTATTGACCAGTAAACCTGGCCATTACCACCAAACAGTGGCATTAACTACACACACAAAACGCTGGAGGAACTCAGCAGGTCAGGCAGCATCCATGGAGGGAAATAAACAGTCAACGTTCCGGGTTGAGACCCTTCATCAGGACTGGAAAGGAAGAGGGCAGAAGCCAGAATAAAGTGGGGGGAGGGGGAGGAGCACAAGCTGGCAGGTGATAGGTGAGTCCAGGTGAGAGGGGGAAGGTAGGTGGGGGAGGGGAAAGGGGGTATAAAAGGGAATGATGTGAGAAGCTGGGAGGTGATAGGTGGAAGAGGCAAAGGGCTGAAGGAGAAGGAATCCGGTAGGAGAGGACAGTAGACCATGGAATAAAGGGCAGGAGGGAGGTGATGGGCAGGTTGGGAGGGCGGGGGAGAAGAAAGAGAAGGGATGAGGGGGCCATGGGAATGAGGGAAAACAAAGGGGGGGGGGGACGGGTTATCAGAAGTTAGAGAAATCGATGTTGATGCTGTCAGGTTGGAGGCTACCAAGATGGAATATGAGGTGCTGTTCCTCCAACCTGTGTCTGATCTCAAAGTGGCAGTAGAGGAGGCCGTGGATAGACATGTCAGTATGGGAGTGGAATGTGGAATTGAAGACGCTGGCCACCGGGATATCCTGGCTGTTGTGGCGGATGGAGCGAAGGTGTTTGACGAAGCGGTCACTCAATCTGCGTTAGGTCTCACTGATGTAGAGGAGGCCGCACTGGGAGCACCGGATGCAATAAGTGACACCCTGGAAGGACTGTCTGGGGCCCTGAATGGTGGTGAGGGAGGAGGTGTAGGGGCAAATTGTAGGGGTAAGTGCCAGGAGGTGATAGTATGTTTTAACAGGATTGGAACTAAACAGCAAGCACAGACATTAATCAGTACAGATACTACTCATCATTGTAATAAAAGACAACATGCTTCTGGAGAAGGAACAAAGCACCTAAAATACCACTTTAAAAATATACTGCAAACCCAGTACAGCATAGTTATTGTAGCCACTGGTTTATTGGCACCACACGGTTATAGAATGGCTGGAGCTATGAGGCAGCAGCACCATTGGCTGCGCTACTGAGCCTGTTGCACAAAACACCAGCCAGTAAAAGGGAGCAGGAGATTTGTAAGGGATGAAAAAGAGCAGGCTGATCTGGGCCAGAAATTTCCCCACAATCATCAGACATGAAACCCACTCTATTTTCAGACACGCCTCAAGTACTGGTCGAACTGGCAACCCAACTCCCACTGAAGTAAGTGGTCTAGAAAGAAGCTTTAGATCAGAGGAACATGATGTATACACTAATGAGGGTGTGTAGTGATGAAAGAATACAGTGATAAGTAGATACAGTGATGGGGGAATGCAATGATGTGGCGATTCAGTGGGAGGGTGTGGGGTGATGAGGGGGTGGGGTGATGAGGGGGTGGGGTGATGAGGGGGTGATGAGGGGGTGGGGTGATGAGGGGGTGGGGTGATGGGGGGTGATGAGGGGGTGGGGTGATGAGGGGGTGGGGTGATGAGGGGGTGATGAGGGGGTGGGGTGATGAGGGGGTGGGGTGATGAGGGGGTGATGAGGGGGTGGGGTGATGAGGGGGTGGGGTGATGGGGGGTGATGAGGGGGTGGGGTGATGAGGGGGTGGGGTGATGAGGGGGTGATGAGGGGGTGGGGTGATGAGGGGGTGATGAGGGGGTGGGGTGATGAGGGGGTGGGGTGATGAGGGGGTGATGAGGGGGTGGGGTGATGAGGGGGTGGGGTGATGGGGGGTGATGAGGGGGTGGGGTGATGAGGGGGTGATGAGGGGGTGGGGTGATGAGGGGGTGGGGTGATGAGGGGGTGATGAGGGGGTGGGGTGATGGGGGGTGATGAGGGAGTGGGGTGATGAGGGGGTGGGGTGATGAGGGGGTGATGAGGGGTGATGAGGGGGTGGGGTGATGGGGGGTGATGAGGGGGTGGGGTGATGAGGGGGTGGGGTGATGAGGGGGTGGGGTGATGGGGGGTGATGAGGGGGTGGGGTGATGAGGGGGTGAGGTGATGAGGGGGTGAGGTGATGAGGGGGTGAGGTGATGAGGGGTGATGAGGGGGTGGGGTGATGAGGGGGTGAGGTGATGAGGGGGTGAGGTGATGAGGGGTGATGAGGGGTGATGTGGGGGTGGGGTGATGAGGGGGTGGGGTGATGAGGGGGTGAGGTGATGAGGGGTGATGAGGGGTGATGAGGGGGTGGGGTGATGAGGGGGTGAGGTGATGAGGGGTGATGAGGGGTGATGAGGGGGTGAGGTGATGAGGGGGTGGGGTGATGAGGGGTGATGAGGGGGTGGGGTGATGAGGGGGTGATGAGGGGGTGGGGTGATGAGGGGGTGATGAGGGGGTGATGAGGGGTGATGAGGGGGTGGGGTGATGAGGGGGTGATGAGGGGTGATGAGGGGGTGGGGTGATGAGGGGGTGATGAGGGGGTGGGGTGATGAGGGGGTGATGAGGGGGTGGGGTGATGAGGGGGTGATGAGGGGTGATGAGGGGGTGGGGTGATGAGGGGGTGATGAGGGGGTGATGAGGGGTGGAGGGGGTGGGGTGATGAGGGGGTGATGAGGGGGTGGGGGTGATGAGGGGGTGATGAGGGGTGATGAGGGGTGATGAGGGGGTGATGAGGGGGTGATGAGGGGTGATGAGGGGGTGGGGTGATGAGGGGGTGATGAGGGGTGATGAGGGGTGATGAGGGGGTGGGGTGATGAGGGGGTGATGAGGGGGTGATGAGGGGTGATGAGGGGTGATGAGGGGGTGGGGTGATGAGGGGGTGATGAGGGGGTGGGGTGATGAGGGGGTGATGAGGGGTGATGAGGGGGTGATGAGGGGGTGAGGTTATGAGGGGGTGATGAGGGGTGATGAGGGGGTGGGGTGATGAGGGGTGATGAGGGGGTGGGGTGATGAGGGGGTGCGGTGATAAAGCCTTTGTTTAGAAGCTGAGAGAGCAGAGTGTTAAATGCTTAGGATGGAAGCAGAAAGAGTGCTGAGGACTAGAATAGAAATCATTGATTAAAATCAAATCATATATATGAAATCATTTAAGTACTTTTGAACCATAGCAAGCTCAAACAGGGAGAAGTGTGATCATGTCTGGTAATCTGTTTCTGGTGATACTGGTACAATCACTTTGACTGAAAGCCATGAGATAATTTACACCTGGCTAAGATCCTTGTTAAGGACTCATTTGAAAGCATGTATCTCCTGCAGTAGCGCACTCCACTGAAATGGCATCAGCCTGGATTGTCTGCCTTGACTGGTTTCTCAGGTCTCTGGAGTACGACTGGAGCTCAAAACCACCAGACTCAGGAAAGAAACCTACCACCAAACCATCGCCCATGGCTCAGATAGCTTTGTGATTAAAGATCAAGTTAAAAGCTCTTGTCAGCATGAGCTGCTCCCCTGCATCTGCTGTCAGGAGAGAACCAATTTATATGGGAAAATGCTGACCACAGAGACCGCTTGGCTAATGAATTTTATTCAAGGGAATCTCAGAGGGAATGTGGGAGGCTACCTCATTAATTCGCCATAATTTTGAAACATAGGTTTTTTTAACAAACATTACAAAATTTCAAGAGAATGGAACATGCAAACAAGAGGATTTTTAAAAATAATTTATATTTTTGTATGTTTTTTTATCTAAGCTGTGCTAAATACATTACCAGAATGACAGGTTTAGACATTTCTCCTCTGCAGGAATCAAAGTTATATTGAAATAAATTACTCTGCACGACTGCACAAATAATTGGCTTGGATTTCTGAAGGTGGTACAGCAACCTCCTTCAATTTGAAAGTTATGTACATGTAAGACGGAGAAACAGGGTGCCGTTAACTGAATTATAATTTGTTCTGGAATAAAAAAGGTAACTTACATAGACAGTGGAGCGATAGCCTCCATTCTGAACACTTCCATAAGTGTCCATCAAAATCCGGGATGCATCCTTTTCTAAATATGTTAACACACTCCGATCCTCCTGAGTCGCAAAGCTCTCACTCTGTAGCATCTTGCAGTCTTAAAGCACATCAAATATGGCCGTGGAAGCAAAACTGTAAACCAAGAAGGCCCTTTATGATGCTTTTAGTCTGAAAGAACTTCAGCTCTTTTATTAAAATGAGGTTTCAGCATTTTGCAGCCACAAATCTGGGGATGTGGATCAATGCAACAGAGGATTCCCGTGCTGCTGATACAGATGTGCTGTGCACAGGCGCATTGAGCTGCATTTAATCTTCAGCATTCCCATTTAGATGGCTTGGAAAACACCCTCTGGGGCTCTTGGCACTTCAGATTCTGCTACAGTTCTCCCTTTAAAATTCAGCATTTGCTTTGCTGCTCTGCCTTCCCTAATCTCCACAAATACAAATATTCAAGGGCACTGATTAAATATTAGTAACATAATGTAAACATGCAGCATGCAGTGGAGGAGGAGACACAATTGTGTGAAGGAAAATGCTGCCTTTTTCAAAGAGTCAACATAGGCAGATATTGCATTTCCCTTTATTGTGTGTGATTGACATACCTAATATTGCACACCTACTCTCCATTTTAAGCCACCCCCTACAAAAAAAACCTGTTCACATTTTACTTCTCTTGTTGTCACATAAGCATAGCATGAAAAAAAACATTTTAACACTGCAAAAGGAATTGCAAAATGAAAAACTGTAGATGTTGGACATCTGAAATTTAAACTGAAAATGCTGGAAATGTTTAGCTGATCAGGCAGCATCCATGGAAAGAGAAACAGAGTTAATATTTCAGGTTGATGATCTTTCATCAGAACTAGGGCAAGTTAGAAAACAAGCATATTTTAAGACGATAAGACATGGGAGCAGAATTAGGCCATTCGGCCCATCAAGTCTGCTCTGCCATTCGATCATGGCTGATTTATTTTTCCCCTTCAACCCCATTCTCCTGCCTTCTCCCCGTAACCTTTGATGCCCTTACTAATCAACAATCTATCAACCTCCGCTTTAAGTATACCCAGTGACTTGGCCTCCACAGTTGTCTGTGGCAATGAATCCCATAGATTCACCATCCTCTGGCTCAAGAAGTTCCTCCTCATCTCTACTTTAAAGGGACGTCCTTCTATTCTGAGGCTGTGCCCTCCGGTCCTAGACACTCCCACTGCTGGATACATCCTCTCCACATCCACTCTATCCAGGCCTTTCAATATTCGGTAGGTTTCAATGAGATCCCCCCTCATCCTTCTAAACTCCAGCAAGTACAGGCCCAGAGCCAGCAAACGATCCTCGTACGTTAATCCTTTCATTCCCGGGATCATTCTCGTAAACCTCCTCTGGACCCTCTTCAATGCTGGCATATCCTTCCTTAGATATGGGGCCCAAAACTGCTCACAATACTCCAAATGCGGTCTGACCAATGCTTTAGAAAGCCTCAGCATTACATCCTTGCTTTTATATTCTAGTCCTCTCGAAAGCAATGCTCACATTGCATTTGCCTTCCTTACTATTGACTCAACCTGCAAGTTAACCTTTAGGGAATTCTGACTAGGACACCCAAGTCCCTTTGCTCCTCCAATTTCTGAATTCCCTCCCCATTTAGAAAACAGTCTACGCCTTTATTCCTTCTACCAAAGTGCATGACCGTACACTTTCCTATGCTGTATTCCATCTGCCACTTCTGCAGTCCTTCTGCAGACTCCCTGCCTCCTCAACACCACCTGCCCCTCCACCTGTCTTTGTATCATCCGCAAACTTGGCCACAAAGCCATCAATTCCATCATCCAGATCATTAACATATAACGTGAAAAGTAGCAGACCCAACACTGACCCCTGCGGAACACCACCAGTCACTGACAGCCAACCAGAAAAGTCCCCCTTTATTCCCACTTTTTGCCTTCTGCCAGTCAGCCAATCTGCTATCCATGCTAGTACCTTTCCTGTATTACCATGGGCTCCCATCTTGTTTAGCAGAGAAGGGGGAGGGTGAATGGAATAAAAGGAATATCTGTGGTAAACTGGAGACCAAGACAAACATAGTGCACAGATGAGAGAGGATGGTGAAAGCTTTGTTAACTGAAGTGACCTGGAATGTAAATAGAGGGAGATGAATGAAAAAGGAGCAGAGGAGGAACAATGCTGCAACTGTGAGATACAAAACACAGCTGTAGCTGGAAATCTAAAAGAGAATGCTAGGATTACTCAGCAGGGCAGGCTCTGGAGAAAAAAAGTACTGAGTTATCTCATTATATTTTCCTCTTCTATTCTCCTTCATCTCCCTTTATTTACACCTCCTGCAGGAAGATCAGTTCAGTTAACAAGCCTTCACCAGCGTCTCTCTGCCATCTGTATCATTCTATTCTGATGGGTTCTGATAACGGATCTCGGACCTGAAACACAAACTCTGTTTCTCTTTCCACAGATACCACCCGACCTGCTGAAAATTCCCACCATTTTCTGTTTTTATTTTGCACTTCTGAAGACATGCACATTTTGCAACAAACTCTCTGGTACCTGTTTGCCACTCCACATTTAAATTACTCACATGATTAATTTGTCTCTGTGTAACTTGATGTCATTCACTCTCTGTGTAACTCAATCTACAGCGTCTATTGCTTGTGATGAATGTTTAACTTGTCATTCTCTGTGTAATGTAACCCCCATTTGGATGTTCATTACAGCTTACCACCAGATGTTCTTCACTTGCTATGTAACAGGTTTCCAAGTAACCGTCATTTTTCTGTGTGATAAGTGAATAAAAATTGTGTCTTTCATCTTTACCTTCAATTAAATCCAAAAGGAAATCTCTTACATTTTCACGAAACAATTAACATTCTATTCATATGATGTTTGCATTTATCTGTATAACTATACAAGCTTGAGTTAGTGCCTTCAGAGTAGCAGAAGGGTATGTTTTCTGCAAGGGTATGCAGCCTATCATCCGCTAACGATTACTGGTTGTGTACCATGTCAACCCAAACAAGGGTTCAATATTGCATTGAACCATCCACCTAGATATTGTACTGAACTTTCTGGCTCAAAGGCAAGATTTCTATGAAGCGAAATACTATTGATTAAAACAGCCACTACAATAAAACCACCAAAGTATTTTGGGTTGATCATTAGCATTAATTATGCAAAGCTGGTAATGCTTAGAAAGAGGGGAAAGCATGAGAATTCAGCATCTGAAGGCAGGCATCAGCAAGAATGACTAGGATCCTGAGTTCAGTGACATGATACCTAAAGGACCAAGATCAGTTTTTCATCATTCAGTCTGCCAACAACCCAGATCAGGATGGTAAGAGACTAGGCTAACAGAGGCTGGGAGACAAGTTAATCAGGCAATGTGGAGAATATTGACAGAACATGGAGAAAGAAGGGAAACAGTTATGGCTTCTCTGCGAAACTCTGCTTTTAATAATCCAAATCACTAAAATTTCACCACAAGCATGATAATTACACGTACGTGACCACCTGTATTTTTATTCATTCATGGGACATGGGCATTAGTGAGACAAATGTTACTTTCCATTTATTGCCCCTAAACTACATCTTGCTGCATGTGGATGTGAACTGTTTCGTACCGGAGAAGTTGTGAACAGAACTTGTGGTGCAATCATCAGCAGACATCCCACTGTGACCTTTTGATAATAAGCTAAATATATTTAGACCTAGGGGTGCCTTAAAGAACATCCTTAACAACTTCTATTTTTCACTAAATATAAAGTAATACAGTGCAGAACATTGTATTGTCCTCATTCATTGTACCAAACATATCATTACATCCACTAACAATATCTGCATTATGTCAACATGACATTAATTTTTCATTCCCAATCATTCTATCAATGATACATTCATGAGGTCATTACATAGGGCGCAGCTCCTCAGAGTCTAGTGGCAAGAGTACCCTAGACTGTGCAGCACCTTCTGCAGTGGTTGCACCTAGAATATGTGCGTCCCTCAGCACATAATCCTGCACCTTGGAATGCACCAGTCGGCAGCATTCCTTGCAGATAACTCCTCGCACTGGAAGACCAGCAAGTTTCGGGCAGATCAAAGTGCACCTTTTACCAAGTTGATGATCTTCTAGTAGTAATTGATGTTTGTCTCAGTTCATAAAGAGTAGATGTGGCCAAGCTGTTTTCCTTGGTGGGTGAGTCCAGGACCAGAGGGCACAATCTTAGAATTAGAGGGTACAGGTTTAAAACAGAGATGAGGAGAAATTTCTTTAGCCAGAGGGTAGTGAATTTATGGAATTCTTTGCCACGTACAGCAGTGGAGGCCCGATCATTGGAGGCATTTAAGGAGGAGATAGATAGATATTTAATTAGTCAAGGTATCAAGGGATATGGGGATAAGGCCGGAAATTGGAGCTATTAGTATTGGTATATTATTGTCTCTTGTACCGAGGTACAGTGAAAAGCTTGTCTTACAAACCGATTGTACAGGTCAATTCATTACACAGTGCAGTTACATTGAGTTAGTACAAAGTGCATTGATGTAGTACAGGTAAAAACAATAACAGTACAGAGTAAAGTGTCACAGCTACAGAGAAAGTGCAGTGCAATAAGATGCAAGGTCACAACAAGGTAGATCGTGAGGTCATAGTCAATCTCATTGTATAAGGGAACTGTTCAATAGTCTTATCACAGTGGGGTAGAAGCTGTCCTTAAGCCTGGTGGTACGTGCCCTCAGGCTTCTGTATCTTCTACCCGATGGAAGAGGAGAGAAGAGAGAATGTCCCGGGTGGGTGGGGTCTTTGATTACGCTGGCTGCTTCACCAAGACAACGAGAGGTAAAGACAGAGTCCAAAGAGGGGAGATCGGTGTCCGTGATGCGCTGGGCTGTGTCCACAACTCTCTGCAGCTTCTTGCGGTCCTGGGCAGAGCAGTCGCCGTACCAAGCCATGATACATCCTGATAGGATGCTAGAAAGGAAGTGTTTTTTTTTCTTTTTTTCTTTTTTTTCCTTTAGCTCATGGAGCAGACTCTTTTCCCCCATTTCTCATTTCTTTTTTTTCTTTTTCCCTTTCTTTTTCCTTTCCTTGGAGCAGACTCGATGGGCCAAATGGCCTACTTCTGCTCCCTTGTCTTGTGATCTTGTGATATCCCGGGAGCTGCCCAAAGTCTCATGATAAATCTTGACAAGGACCTCTGTATTCCTTTCCAGACAGTCCACAAGGAGATGGATGACCATCTCATCCACACCACAGTTGCCTCGAGGGTAGTGCACAGTGAGACTGGGACTCCAGATCTATGGAATCTGATGAGAGGGCCCATCTCACTGGCTAAGCAAGGTCTTGGTGCTTAATTGAAAGTTCTGGTGTGAGGCAATTTGCCAAATAGCTCTGGCAGTCTGTTCAGGGAACTATCTGATAAGATCCATCATCGCCTTCTCCCTGAGGCCCTTGAGGATATTTTATGTAGACCAATGCCCCATTGACTCATGGTCAAAGGTGATCTTCTGCAGAAACTTTGCATGAAGGGCAGCTGATATTGCATGGTCCAACCAAGTGATCAATTTCTGCTGTCTTCCCTCTCCCCCTTCTGCTTGTATAGGAACAGAATGCTTCCTTTCCTCAAGGATCCTGACATGCTGCCAGCTAGCACTGTACACTTCCAGCAGTTCTGGGCTGATCTAGGCCCACGGAGCCAAATAGAACTCAAAGGAATGAAGAGATCTTATTGTTCCTTGAGGGCCAAAGTCTGTTTGCTTATGTCTGAAACCTGTCTGCGAGGTAGGCTGTGCTGTCTGGGGCCTTCTTATTATAGATGCCAGCACAGAAGGATTTATAGATCTTTCATATGTCCAGCTACGAGCTGTCCTTTTCCTTAAGGTCACTAATCATAGAGCTTCCTCTGTGTGAGCGTGGCTCATCCTGCTCCATGGAGTAGACTCTGGATTAGAGATGATTGTGATAGCTTCTAAGGTAAGGAGCAAGGTTTATTGGCTCTTTACCTCTTTGAGTTCCTCCTCAATATCCAGACCCATTGACTGCAGCAGAAGCAGATTTTACATGTCCTTTTGATATATTTCCCACTGACTTTCTCTCTGGTTGAGATAATTGGCCTCGAACAGCCACAACAAACCTCCTTGTGGTGGTTACAATTCCAATCAGAGAAGAGCTTTCCCATTGATTCACATTCACTGAAAATTAGCCAGGGGTCCTTGATGATACATTTGTCAAATGCTGCTTTGATGTCAAGAGCACTTATCCCACCTGTCACATTTAGATCTTTTCTCCGAGTTTAGGCTGTAATGAAGCTAAAACAAGGTCTGAGATCTGAGGTTGAGTAGCTCTGGCAATATCTATCAAAGCAAGAGTGAGCAAATCCCACTTTATAAAACTGTCAATGTCCCCTTCCATCACTCTGCTGATGATAGAGAGCAGGTTGTTAGGAATAAAGGTGACTGGATTGGATTTCGCCTGATTTGTGTGGACAGGACTAATAAGGACAATTTTCATTCTTGGGTGAATTTCAGTGTTGTAACTGTACTAGAATGACATGGCTGTAAGTGTGGTTGTTGGTCTGGGGATCTTTGCCTCTGTTGCATACATTGCACTCTGTTATTTTATGTGGACTAATCAAATTGTCTGAATACTAGTATTCAGGTAGGACCTCAGGAGGGGATTGAGATGGATCAACCACATTAACAACATATTGTCTTTTTCACTCACATGCAAGGCTCTTCCATCATTGAAGTTAGATGTTCTTTCTGTTGTTTAATTATCTTGCACTGTACATGACTAGATGAACCAGAACTATAGAGCTTTGGTGTGCACCATTGTCACATGATTTCTTTGCTCCACCTAAGCTTTATCCACTGTCGTAGTCTCACCAGACTGCTACATTTTTAGATATGCATAGTATAGTTCCTAGTAGTCCTTTCACACTTCCCCTTGAACCAGACAAACAGGAGGAATATGGCAGGCCATACTGTTACTGATTCTAGTAAAAGACAATTCTGCTGCTGCTGATGGAAACCATTTGTGGGCTACAAGTCCTGAATCTATTCCATTGTGGTGGTGCTACTTTACAAAGAAGGGCACCTCAGAATGAAGACTGGATTTTGCTACAATGTGATCAATCCTAAATAAATTAATGGGCAGGTACATGTAGCAGGTAGATTAGCAGCAATTAGTAGGAATTTCCCTCATTTTGTTTCCTTCACAGCTACTATAGGTGCATTTTGGCAGCTTTGTCCTTCAATTCTCAGAATGTAATATTTGCTGCTGCATTGCTCTTGGCAATCAAGCTCTCCCACCCATTCTGTATTCCTTTTGCTCTGCGTTTGTTCCCACCAGAGTTCAACATGGATGAGCACTGATTTGTCGGCAAGAGGGCACATGTTGCATGCAGTGGGAGATATTCAGCAGTGCTTGTGTTCTCTGTGTTACATGTGATAGCATAAGAGCGTATAGGATCCATTGTCAGTATCGAGGATCATACTCCTTCAACTATATACCAGCCCGTTATCACTGGTGTTTTACTGGTGTCTGAGTCTGGTACCCAAGTCAGTAATAGGTGGTTGGTCTAATTTTTTTCTGTTATATTTTGCTGGAGTAGTTTGGTACAACAGTGTGACTTCCTGGCCCATTTCAAAAGGCAGTCAGTAATCAACCATATTCCAAATCTGGAGTCATTTATAAGGCAGACCATGAACAGAGGATAGGTTTTCTTTCCCAGAGATCATTTATGCATTTATCATTTATGATGGTTTTAAATACAATCCAATAGTTACTTGGTCACTATCTCTGGTACTGGCTTTATATTCCAATTTATATGATTAACTGAATTTAAACTTATTTGCCACTTCGGTATCTGAATTCATATCTCCAGAATATCAGGTCAACTGGTTCAGTCTAGTTACATTCTTAATCATAAGTAGCAAGTCCTGGAGTATGCCTTGCCCGTCTGATTTCAGATCATTTGCCATGATCAAATAGCATTAGCATTGAATAAATGAACCAATCTCCTACGCCAAACAACTCCTCCCTTGGGGATACTAGGATATCTGGAAGGGCAAAACAGAGCAAAGGAAGACTCAACATTCAGCAATTGCTGATCCCTTCATTGAGCACTGAAAAAAGCCTCCTCTTAAGTGTACCATCCATAACGCGAGGACTGATTGAGGTCGTAGTGCTGATTGGGCTGACTGATGTGAAGATTTCAGAGTCTTCGTTGATATTTTATCCCTTTTTAAGAACAGTGTAGTCATTAGATCCCTACAGCATTAAAATCTGTCTCCTGCACTTGACTTGGAAATTGATCTCTTCTCAAATATTTGTAATGCAAATTAATTTGAATTATAAAGCTTCAGATGGATAGGATAATGAGATTAAAAGTTATGGCACAAATGCAGTCTTCATTTCAAGCTTTCTCTTGTGCTGGGCAATGTGGACATTGACTTTGGATATGAGGTTACAAAGCACCTTTTGCTTAATAATATTGCTTTGAAGATTATTAAAGATAACCGACTCGCATTTTGCAGGGGTTGAAATCCTTTATTGAGTTGTTCCATTGGCTCAGGTCTCAAGCAGACTGTCCTCCTAACATCCTATACTTCCAGTTACTCAACTGCATTTCCAGGTACTGTGCCTCGAAGCCATCAACTGTGTCTTCACAAAGGAAAAACAACTGGAATCATTTTCCATCATTCAACATTTCTGTTGTCAATGGAATGGCCTATCAAATTTTAGTTAACACCAATAAGAAATTAAGCATCCCTAATTGCTAAATTAAATATTGATGCTACCTTTACAGAGCAGGAGCACCAAGTTCAATCCCAGTCTATGCTGGGTTAGGTGACCTGAGACTTGGGCCTACTTGGCCCGTGTCACCAGGCTGAGTCAGATTCCCATCATTTAGCCCTTTGTGATGATATTGGACACGTACAAAATCAGGTTTAACAGTGATGCTGTTCACAGCAGAAACCCCTGTCAACACTTAGTCATCAGACTTCCACAGCAAGGAAGGACTGGGTGAACTACGGGCTGTTTCAGCTGAGGCACCATTCACCATCAAGAGTTAGTGCCCCTCAGTGGTAACCTCATTAACATATCTGTAGTAATTACCAAACCATGATCTGTGATAATTGCTGTGCACTATATTAATCATTGATCTGCGGAGGATAAATTCAGTTGGAATACATAGCTTGGGATACTCATCTCAGTTGTTATAAAAATGTTACACTCCTCATGACATGGTGTGAAGTGCGCCAGATTTTCCAGAGATTGCCAGCTTTATTCCCAGCTAACTGAGTCAAACCTGCACCTTTAAACTTGGCTTCACATGCTGTAACTTGCAAATGTAGCTTCCATTAATCAATGTGGATGGTGGTAAATTGAATAGAGGTTGAGAACAGGTCTCTTCTCGTCACATTAGTTCACTTTGCAGTTTGAAACTGGTTCTAAAGGTTGCGGTTGACAAAGGCTCTTCCAACATTCCTCCATGCTGAACTAATTTGATGTCACATTGTTGCCTTGGGGTGAAATTTGTTTCCTTCTTCAGAAAACTCCTTAAATGCTAATGGCTGACAGAATGGAGGAAACTATCATATGTTTCTGAGCGTTGAGTAAAGCAGCTGATAATGGCTGTGGTACCAACCAAACAGATTTGGCCCAATGAGTATGAGTCACAACTTGTGGGTAGGCAAAGATTAAGAAGAATGTCATCTGGAAAGAGGCTGTAGTTAGCTCAGTAAGGGCTGAAAGATCTCAGCGGTGGTGCAGAGCAGGGGCAAGTCCTGCTGTCACTTGATCTTGGTACCAGAGTTGTTCAGCCATTCCATTCAGTATGTGCTCTACCTCCAGAAGTCCTGCTTTGCCATCAAGAGTTTTTCCATCTGACAACCGTGGACCATTGACACTCTTAATTTTGAAGACAGGCAAGTGCCACGTCTGCTGGAAAGCACGAACTTCCCTCTCTGTGACATCGGTGTGCATGTATTGGTCAAATCTTGTCACATTCAGTTAAAGGAAATGAGTAGATTTAAGTAATATTCCTGATTTCATCACAGAAACAATCAAAAAATTACATTTATTTTAGTCTACAATTCTGTGGGTCACTGTGCTGCCAAAACTATTATGAAACATTATGCTACCTACAAAAATGTTAATAAAATCAGAACAGGGTATTGAAATCTTACCTCATTCCTGGAGGGGTATTACATTTGTACACATAGGGTAAAGGTATTATTTCAAACTGCTTTCCTTATATTTTCTAGAAAGAATAGGAATGCAGGCATTGGATTACCACAAGTTGAGATGCCTCCACAATCAAGAGGTCAGCTGATGCACTCAGTTTACGTGTGTAAAATCTCTCTTTAGGCAAGAAGGACTGCAGGAGTTGATGTTTTATTTTAAAGATGGAGACAAGTAAAGAACTGAAAGGTAAACCTGCAACTGTCCTGTCACTGGTCAAAGAATATAGATATAAAATCAAATTAAAAGAGCAAAATATCTTCATCTGATGAGGAATTAATCTGAATCTGAGCATACAGAAAATACATGTTACAATAAACACAATAAAATATTTTGTATGTAATGAATGCAACTTGCATCAGAATCTAAGAAAGTTTGTAGAATATCAGTAAGCTGAAGCAGTTAAAATTTGAAATGATTTTAAAATTAAAGGATACTTTGTGCCAATAATAATTTTCACAATCTTCTCAGAATCGTGCAGGATGCGTGACATTTGGCTAGGTAAATCGTCAAATGATGAGCGATCAGTGAAAGAGAACAAGAACAAGACTGCATCAGCCTTGTCCTTGCAGGCCTGAGAAAAATAAAAGAATCAAGGGTTGCTCATTATAAAATGTACACATAGATGACTTGATTTCCCGCTGTTATATGCAAGTATATAAAGGCTGCAATATCACCACTAAAGTAAAACAGTAACTTCTGTTCAAGTCCATAAGAAAGGAATTATATTTGATTTGACAAAGTAATTAAGCAATCCAGGTGAAGAATCAATATGGTTTGTTTGAGACTTCTCTGTAAATATAGTTCAGTCCTAGGTTGCTAAAGAATTTACCAACGCCAGGACTAAATAACAGATATAAATATTTCACTTGAATTTTCAGAAGACATCTGTTACAATTCCATATTTTGGGCTTTTAAAGGTGTAATGATCCAGCAGTTAACACTTCCCCCAATTATAATGTATCTGTCATGTTTGCACATTAACCAGTCCAACTGTGGTTTGCTGACGTTAAACCTCAGCTTGATAATATTGTGTCTAATTCTGATCACAACTCAGGCTGGCTGTCTATGCATGGAGAAGAGATTTACTAGAATGGTACCAAAGTGGAAGGACTTAAGTTACAACGAGAGATTGAAGAAGTAAAGACTATTCTCCTTGAACAGAGAAGTTTAAAGAGAGCTTCAAAAGTGCTCAAGCTATTTTGAAAAAAGATATTTGAAAAAAGATAGGGAGAAATTGGTTCCACTGGGTTGGTAACCCAGTAAATAGATATTTAAGATAATTGGCAAAAAAATAACTAAAGGGAATTGAGATTTTGTTTCTTCCTCAGAAATTGTTAAAATCTAAAATGCACGGTCTAAGAATGGGGGAAGAAAATTCAATAGTAAAACGCAAAAGAGAACTGGATAAATACTCGTCACGAGAAATGTGTAGATCTATGGGGAAGGAGCATAGAGCAAGGGTAGCTGGAATGCTCTTTAAGCAGCTGATACAAATAATATTAGCGTAAACTACATTAGAACATAGAACATAGAACATAAAACAGTACGGACCCTTTGGCCCATGATGTTGCCGAACTATAGGAACACCTCCTCCACGTTCAATCTAACCCTTCCCTGCTGCACAGCCCATAATCCTCCATTTTTCTTACTTCCATGTGCCTATCTAAGAGCCTTTTAAGTCCCTATTGTATCAGCCTCTACAACCAACCGCAGCAGTGTGTTCCAGGCACCCACCACTCTCTCTGCAAAGAACCTACTGTACTTCTGATATCTCCCCTGAACATTCCTCCTCCGACCTTAAACAGATGTCCTCTGGTAGTGGCTATTAGCACCCTGGGGAAAAGGTGCTCCTGTCCACTCTATCTATGCCCCTCATAATCTTATAAACTTCTATTAAGTCGCCTCTCATCCTGCATCACTTCAAAGAGAAAAGCCCTAGCTCGTTCAACCTTTCCTCATAAGACATGTTCTTTAATCCAGGCAGCATCCTGGTAAATCACCTCTGCACCCTTTCTAAAGCTTCCACATCCTTCCTATAATGAGGTGATCAGAACTGAAGACAATACTCTAAGTGTGGTCTAACCAGAGTTTTATAGAGCTACAACATTACCTCGCAGCTCTTGAACTCAGTCCCTCGACTAATAAAGGCCAGCACACCATATGCCTTTTTAACCACCCTATCAACTTGCATGGCAACTTTGAGGAATCTATGGACTTGGATCCCAAGATCCCTCTGTTCCTGCACACTGCTCAGAATCCTGCCATTAACCTTGTACTCCACCTTCACATTCGTTCTTCCAAAGTGTATCACTTTGCACTTTTCCAGATTGAACTCCATCTGCCACTTGTCCACCCAACTCTGCATCCTGTCTATATCCTGTAGTAACCTACAACAACCTTCTACACTATCCACAACCCCTCCAACCTTCGTGTCATCCGCAAACTTAATAAATCCATCCCTCCACTTCCTCATCCAAGTCATTTATAAAAATCACAAAGAGCAGGGGTCCCAGAACAGATCCCTGTGGAACACCACTAGTCACTGACCTCCAGGCAGAATATTCTCCATCTATTACTACCCTCTGCCTTCTGTGGGCAAGGCAATTCTGAATCCATGCAGCCAAGTCTCCATGGATTCCATGCCTCATGACTTTCTGGATGAGCCTACCATGGGGAACCTTGTCAAACGCTTTACTAAAGTCCATATACACCACATCCACTGCTCTACCTTCATATATTTGTTTTGTCACCTCCTCGAAAAACTCATTTAGGCTCGTGAGGCATGTCCTGTCCCTCACAAAGCCATGCTGACCATCCCTAATAAGATTATGCTTCTCCAAATGCTCATTAATCCTGTCCCAAAGAATCGTCTCCAATAGTTTCCCCACCACTGATGTAAGCCTCACTGGTCAACCATGGCTCCTTTACCCTACCATCCTTTCGCTGTCTCAGTGGGACAAACCTATCCAAAATCCCATGCAAGTGTTCCCTAAACAGCCTCCACATTTCTTCTGTGCATTTCCCTGAGAACAACTGTTCCCAATTTACCCTCCCAAGATCCTGCCTAATACCGTCATAATTAGCCCCCGCCACCCCCCCCCCCCCAAATTAAAAACTTTCCCATATCATTTGCTCCTATCCTTGTCCATGGCTATACAAAAGGTCAGGGAGTTATGGTCACCATCTCTGAAATGCTCGCCAACTGAGAGGTCTTTCACCTGACCAAGTTCATTGCCTAGTACTAGATCCAGTATGGCCTCTCCTCTAGTCGGCCTGTCCACATACTGTGTCAGGAATCCTTCCTGGACACACCTAACAAATTCTGCCCCATCTACACCTTGTGCACTAAGGAGGTGCCAATCAATATTAGGGAAGTTGAAGTCTCCCATGACAACAACCCTGTTATTTTTGCACCTTTCCAAAATCTGCCTACTTATTCTCTCCATGGTGTCCTGGTGGCTATTAGGGGGCCTATAAAATACTCCCTTCCTGTTTCTAACTTCCACCCACATTGACTCAGTGGACGATCCCTCCATGATGTCCTCCCTTTCTGCAGCTGTGATACTATCCCTGATTAGCAATGCCACTCCCCCACCCACCCCCCCTTCTCTTGTCTCCTTCCCTATCCCTTTTGAAACATCTAAACCCCGGAACATCAAGCAGCCAATCCTGCCCCTGCGACAGCCAATTCTTCATGTACATTCTTCAATGCTACATGTCAAGGAGAATATGAGCCAACAGACAACTAGGAAAAAAAACTAGGCAGAACTTCCTTATAATTTCCTTTCTTGCCCATTTAAGGAGTCAAATGGTCCCACCCAAAATCTTCACACATTCAAATCAGTATGTCAGATTTGTACACACAATCCAATTGCAAAACAGTATTATATCTTTAAAAAATTAAAATCTCCTCCTCCAAATCTGTTGACCCTAATATGTTATGGGCTGTAACACCTCTGTGATGCTAACAATAGCATCTGATAGCAAAGGTTCATTTGTAAATCTACAATGTGCAGGCTCAGAGGATGTTTAAAATAAGGTATAAGAGTTGAACCTCATCCTGTTCTCATCTAATATCTATTTGAGGACGGATAAAATGTGTTCAATTATATAAACAGATAGGATACATCTAATGAACTGAACAGACCATATCAACTTTAGAATAAATACACCAACAGCAGGATCTGAATGAATCTATAACACCATTTTTATACAATGCCTTTGAAGCCTTCTTATACGAGGGTCACTGAACTGCAATTATCAGTGAGGAACTGTTCAACCAGAGATTGTGGAGTCCCAACAGCCATCCCTGCTGAAAACGAGTAACACAAACAAGGAATCAAACTTGGGATCACACCAGGTTTTACCACTAAACCTTTGGGGACCACACTGTATGACATCCAAAGAGGATGACTATATTGGTGCATTTTAAAAACCAACTACTGAAAGCCTGGGTGGGATAAAAACAGAGGAGATCTACGCCTACAATGAAGTCCAAACCCACTAAACTATACAATTATTTAGAGCAAAAAAAAACAAACTTCTGGAGGAACCCAGCAGGTCAGGCAGCATCTGCGGAGGCAGAGGGATGGTCAATGTTTTGGGTTGAGAACCTGCATCAGTACTGAAAGTATAGAGAGCAAATAGCCAGTATAAAGAGGTGAGAGGGAGGGGTGAGGTAGGGGCTCGCAGGTGATAGGTGGAACCAGGCAAGGAAGGGTTATTGGGCAAATGGAGCCAGATGAGGGAGGGGGAGGAGTGGAGTTGGGACATAGCGGCTGGCGGATAATAGGTAGAAACAGATAAGGAGGGAAAAAAGAGGCGGCAGAGATAGGGACAGAGGCTGGAAGGTGATAAGTGGAGACACAAGAGGTTGCAGATTCTGGAATCTGATAAGTAAGGAAGATGACAAGTGGAGCCAGATAAGGGAGGGATGATGGGCAGATGGAACCAGTTGGGGCAGGGTAACGAAACTGTGTAACAGGCATTGGGGAGGGATTGGAAAAAGAGGACGAAGGAACCTGGGTAGATCAAAAGGAGAGATAAAGGAACACAAGGTTACCCGAAACCGGAAAATTCAATATCAATACCATTGGGTTGCAGACTACCCAGGTAGAATATCATGTGTTCTTCTAGTTTGCGTTTGGCCTCACCCTGGCAGTGGGGAAGGCTGAGGACAGACAGGTCAGTCTGAGAATGGGAAGGGGAATTGAAATGGCTTGCAACCAGAAGCTCAAGATGCCCTTTGTAGATGGAGTGCAGGTACTCCACTAAAAGGTTGCCTAGTCTATACTTGCTCTCGCCAACGAGGAGGAGGCAACACATCGAGAGCTTCAAATGCAATTAGACCAAGTTGGAGAAGGTGCATGTGAATGCTTGCTTGTCCTGGAAAGGTGGTTTAGGTCCCTAGATGGAGGTGAGGGAGGAAATATAGGGACAAGTATTGCAGCTCCTATGGTTGCATGGGAAAGTGCCAGGGGTCAGGGAGGGTTGGGTGGGGAGGAATAAGAAAACCAGGGAATCACAGAGGGAGTGGTCCCTGTGGAAATCAGAAAAGGATGGGAAGCATAAAATGTGACAGGTGGTGGGATGCCGTTGCAGCTGGCAGAAACCTTGAAGGACAATGTGCTGGATGCAGAGGCTGGTAGGGTGAAAGGTGAGGACTAGGGGAACTCTATCTCTGTTCTGGTGAGAGCAGGTCTGGGAAATGGTGAAAATGTGAGTTTACAGTAGAGGAGAAGCCATGATTCCTGAAAAAGGACACTTCAGATGTCCTGGAACGGAAAGCCTTGTCTTGAAAACAAATGCAGAAGAAACTGAGGGAAAGGGATAGTGTCCTTACAAGAGACAGGGTGGGAGGAGGTATAGTTGAGGTAGCTGTGGGAGTCAGTGGATTTATGGATTTATAGTAAATGTCATTAGATAGTTTATCTCCTGAGATGCAGACACAGAGCTACAGAAAGGGGAGAAAGGTGTCAGAAATTGTTCAAGTGAATTTGAGGGGCAGAGCAGAAATTAGCAACACCAATGCAGTCGTCGATGTAGTGGAGAAAGACTTGGGGAGCGGTACCAGAGCAGATTTGGAACAAGGACTGTTTCACGTAGCCAATGAAAGATCAGGTGTAGCTAGGGCCCATGCAAGCACCCATGGCTACACTTTTGAAAGTGGGAGGAATCAAAAGAGAAGTTATTCAGGGTAAGAACAAATTCTCTCGGGCTGATGAGGTTGTTAGTGGAGGGGAGTTGGTTGGATCTTGGTTCTGGAAAGAAGCAGAGGTCTCTAAGACCTTCCTGATGGGGAAAGGAAATGTATAAAGACTGGACATCCATGCTGAAGATGAGGCAATGGGTGCCAAGGATTTGGAAGTTGTCAAAATGGTGGTGGGCATGTGAGGTAGCCCAGATGTAGGTGGGAAGGGACTGGACAAGAGGAGACAAGACAGAGTCGAGGTATGAGAAGATAAGTTCAGTGAGCAAGTAAATTATTTTCATGGGGAAGAAAGGGCAAGTCTGCCATTGCATTTTTAGGATGCCATGTAAGTTCTTTGCAGTTTGGTTATTTCTTGTCCTTTTTGTGCATAAAATGAGAAATGTACTTAGACTTATATTATACATTTCTTTCTACAATGCCTTTGGTGTGTTCTTACAGCAAGAATGTGGTCAAACTTCTTCAGGGAGGCTTCACCGCAGTCCCAGAACTGAAACCGAAACATGATCACACGGCCACTCTCCACCAGCTTTCCTGGCCAATAAACTGTCCTTGTCTGAATTCCTATAATTAAGACAAACATTAGACTTTATCTTCTTAAGAAATAAGATCTTTCACCAGAATGCCAAGAGATTTTTATTTTGTTTTATATTGTTTTATAAAATCTCCTCTACAAAATTCAGTGCACAGTTCCATGTAGGTATTTCAGCACAGCCAGTATAGCACAGTACTCTATACATGCACATTGCTGTTCACATACTTATAGAGAAAATACAATGCAGGATTGCATACTGCATATGTATAGCACAGTACTACACACACACAAATGATATGCATAGATATATGTGGTTGACAATAGGCTAGGACTTCACCTGTGGTCTCATGATGAAGGCTGGGGATTTCTACACCAGCAAACTTAGCAATTGCTGCTGTTTTTCCTACACCGCTCTTCCCAGACACAAAGATCTTGTAACTGGCAATATCCGGTGCAGACTGTGGGGAGAGCACTGGTCGCTCAAGTAATCCTAGAGACAAACATATTCATAAATGTCGACATTATCAGCTTAGATGCTGACACCAACTGAATTAATTTCCTGACCTATCAACAGTTGATTTTAGCTCAAGCTATGTCAACCCACAAAACTAAACAAAAAATTTTCAAAATTAAAATTTCAATAATAATTCAGTTACTGTATTCCTAAATCTAAAACATCATAAAGATTCTAGTTCCAAAGGACAGATAAATGTGTTCAATTAAAGTAAACAGAAAGGATACATCTAAGGAACTGAAGAGACCACATCAACTTCAGAAATAACACACCAATAGCAAGATCAACACAAGTTTTATACAATGCCTTTGGATCATTCTTGTACAAGAACATAGACTAAGTTAGCTCTGTGTGTACCATATAGTGGTATATATAGGAAGTGGGACTATGAAAATATGCTAGGCAGTAAAAGGCATGCTTCCTGGGTAAAGAAAACTGTGGAAATTAATTAAACAGGTTCAATCCCTAAACATAAAGTTTTTGATGGACCATTTAGTCTTTTCCTGCTCATACCCAGGTTTGTGTAAAGAGAGAGAGTTGTTAGAAATGCACTTATTGCTCTGACCATTAATTCTCCGTTTCACTCAAAAGGATGATAAATCTTTACTCACCAAACACTTTTCTCTTGTTTTTGCGCAAGATGCTAGCCAGATATTCCCGGGCTTCCACTGAGTTAAGCCAGTTGGCTGTTACTAGAGATCCTGATTTCACAATAACTGCCATTTCTTGACCATGGAGTTCAAGATCTTCAGGTTGCCATCTGGCTACAAGCTGTGCAAAATTGAACAAACAATTTTTTAAAAATACATTTCTGGATGACTGCAACTCAAGAACACAAATACCACAGTGTAGTGGGAAGAATGCTTACCTGTGATGTCTGGACCAGACTTTACACCTTGCTGAAAATTTGATGACAGTCAATTCCGTATGCTGGCTGTCAGGATCCCATGCAAGATGAACTTTGGGAGTTCCTCATGGGCACCAGCCCACAGCACAAAGCTGCCACCACTCGGCACTAATTACAAATCCCATAGCAAGTCAGGAATTGTAGCAAAACTGGTTGTCAGCTCTTTTCAGATTCCCAAATTTTAACCTTTTCTGCACCTCTTAGACACTATCCTTTTAATATTTCTAGATATTTATGTATAAACACCAAACAACAGAGGTTCCATTGTCAACTCTGTCCTTTAGGACTGTCACTGATCATTACTCATGTTCCAAATACAATAATTTATTATCAATCTGCAAGTTGCATTTTCACCCCTTTTTATCCCAAAAGCTTAGCATTTGGGAGCAAATCACATCATATCAAGATTTTCATACATCTGCTACATTAAAGTCTATGTTTTTTGCTATATGGCTTGGCAGTTATAGGTACCGATAATTGAGAAGACCCTAGTTTAAGTCTCTGGTATTTGGCACCAATACAGGTTGAGAAGCAACTGGAATGAAAACATTTAACCTGTGAGCCAGGACTAAGGAAGATAGGAAATTAGACTGGGTTTCCTCTCCTAATCACTATTCACTTCCTATGTAGAAAAGTGCACAGGCATAAACCCTGAGTGGGGAGAGAGAGACTCTAAATTGCAAAGTTGATATAGAGATCAGGCATGCACCCCAAGTATTGATGCTTGTTTGGTAGGATCAATGTCTTTTAGAGTTGAGGAAAGAAAATTTGAGTTAAAAAGATTGTGATTCTTTAATTTCCTCCCTCTATCCCATGGTGTGGCCAAGCACAAGGCCACCAATGGAGTGGTTAGTGGTAAAAGCATAAGAAATTGTACACATTACAAAACTCTGGGATAAGCAAATGCACGTTTACTTAGTATCTACACACAGAAATCTTCTCAAGGAACCTCACAAGATTCCAATCTGACAACATTAATACCAAGCAGAAAGAGATATTGGGGTACCACAGAGATCAATGCTTGGGCCCCAGTTATTCACCCATATCAATGATTTGGCTAAGAGGACAAGTATCTTCAAGTTTCTTGATAACCATAATCTGGGTCAATGGTAATTTTTAAGTGGATCTTAAAAGAGAACAGGGGGAGGATTTCAGAACTTGAAGCCAAGCTGGCTGAAAGCAATGACAGGGGAGGGGGTGGACAGGGGAGGCAACACATAACATACAGTAGTTGGCAAAATGCAAGACCGTGGAGATTTGTGGGGTCAATTAGGGAGATGAAGGTATTTAAGGCAATGAAGGTATTTAAACATATGGATGAGAAATTTTGAAGTTCTTTAATGTGAGTTGTGGAATAGATATTGGGGAACCTGTGGATGTGATGTATTTGGATTATCATAAGGTTTTGGATAAGGTTGGTCAATGAGGTTAGAGTATTCAGAGCTGGAGGTAATATACCGACATGGATTGAGAATTGGTTTTTGGACAGTAAGCAGGGTGGCAATATAATGTTGAAAAGCGAGAAGTTATCCACTTTGGTGCAAAAAAACAGAATTAGATTAGATAATGTTGATGTTCAAAAGGGCATGAAGGTGCAGCAAGCAATCAGGAAGGCAAATGGTATGCTGGCCTTTATTGCGGCAGCATTTGATTAAAGCAGTAAAGATGTCTTACTGCAATTATACAGGGCCTTGGTGAGACTGCACCTGGAGTATTGTGTACAGTATTAGTCTCCTTGCCTAAAAAAGGATACACCTGACATAGAGGAATGCAGCAAATCTTCACTAGACTGGTTCCAAGGATAGCATGAGGAGAGGTTGAGTAAACTAAGCTTATGTCCTCTAGAAGAACGAGAGGTGATCTCATTGAAACTTACAACATTCTCACAGGACTTAGTAGGCTGCATGCAGGGAGGATATTTCCCCTGGACAAAGAGCCTGGGATCTCAGTCTGAGAATAAGGGGAGGCCCTTTAGTACTGAAATGAGAAAAGATTTCTTCATGCAGATGGTGGTGAATCTTAGGATTCTCCACCACAGGGTGGTGGAGAATCAGTTGCTGAGTTTATTCAAAACAGAGATCAACAGATTTGTGGGTATTAAGAGAATCAAGGACATGAGGATGGTGCAGGAAAAAAGCACTGGAGTAGAAGATCAGCCATGAACTTGATAAATGGCAGGGCAGCTTGGGAGGACTTACTCCTGTTCCTATTCTGACAATGATGTTGATTTTTCAGGAGCTGATGAAGATCAGAGTACACAGGTGATATGGATGAGCTGGAATACAGAATTCTGAATAAGCTTAAGTTTATATTAGGGAGTGCATGGCAGACCAAGGTGAACAACTCTGAACGAATGCAAAGTGAAAACAGGGATTGTACTCAGCAGGTCAGCCAGCATTAGCGGAGAGGGAAACACAGTAATCTTTTGGGTCCAGGACCCTTTATCACAACTGGAAAAATGAGGAGACAAGTTCTTTTCACATTGTTTTTGTTTTAGATTTCCAGCATTTGCATTCTTTGGTCCAACTCAGATTAACACAGCCCAGAACTGAGACGGCTCAGTGCCAGAAAGATAAACTCCATGGATGGAGAACGTGAGAGGGAGAATGGGTGCAAAACTAGTCAAGGCAAACATTCAGGAAAATGTAAACTAAAAAGTAGAGTCACAGAGCACTACAGTGCAGAAACAGGCCCTTCGGCCCATCGGCCCATCTAGTCCATGTTGACCTGATCTTCTGCCTAGTCCCAACTACCTGCACCCGGACCATATCCCTCCAAACCCCTCCCATCCATGTACCTATCCAAACTTCTCATATATTACAACTGAAGCTGCATCTTCCACTTTCGCTGGCAGCTCATTGCAAACTCACACCACCCTCTGAGTGAAGAAGTTCGCCCTCAAGTTCCCCTTGAATATTTCACCTTTCACCCTAAACCTATGTCCTCTAGTTCTAGTCTCACCCAGCCTTTGGGGGAAAAGCCTGCATGCATTCACCTTATCTAGACCCCTCATAATTTTGTATACCTCTATAGGATCTCCCCTCATTCTCCTGCGCTCCAGGGAATAAAGTCCTAACCTAGTCAGCCTTTTCCTATAACTCAGGTCCTCAAGTCCTGGCAACATCCTTGTAAATTTTCTCTGCACTCTTTCAAGTTTATTGCTATCTTTCCTGTAGGTAGGTGACCAGAACTGCACATAATACTCCAAATTTGGCCTCACCAATGTCTTGTACATCTTCAACATAACATCCCAACTCCTCCAGTCAATGGCCCAATTTATGAAGCCAATGTGCCAAAAGCTCTCTTTACGACCCTATCTACCTGTGACGCCACTTTCAAGGAACTATGGATCTGCATTCCCAGGTTCTTCTGTTCTACTGCACACCTCAGTGCCCTATCATTCAATGTATAAGTCTTACCCTAGTTTGTCCTCCCAAAGTGCAACACCTCACACTTGTCTGCATTAAATTACATCTGCCATTTTTCTAGCTGGTCAAGATCATGCTGCAAGCTTTGATAGCCTTCCTTGCTATCCACTGCACCCCCAATCTTGGTGTCATCTGTAAATTTGCTGATCCAGTTTACCACATTATCATCTAAATCATTAACATAGATGATAAGCAACAACGGACCCGGCACCAATCCCTGCGGCACACCACTAGTCACAGGCCTCCAGTCAGAGAAACAACCACTCTCTGGCCTTTCCCACTAAGCCAATGTTGAATCCAATTGGCTACTTCATCCTGAATGCTAAGTAACTTAACCTCCTGGACCAGCCTCCCATGCAGGACTTTGTCAAAGGCCTTGCTAAAGTCCTTGTAGACAACATCCATCGCCTTCCCTTCATCTTGGTAACCTCCTCAAAAAACTCTATAATATTAGTTAGACATGACCTACCATGCACAAAGCCATGTTGATTATCACTAATCAGGCCCTGTCTATCCAAATACTTATATATTCTGTTCCTTAAAATGCTTTCCAATAATTTACCCATGACTGACGTCATGCTCACCGACCTATAATTTCCCAGCTTATCCTTAGAGCCTTTCTTGAACAATGGAAAAACATTAGCTATCCTCCAGTCCTCCAGCACCTCACCCGTAGGTAAGAATGTTTTAAATATCTCTGCCAGGGCCCCTGCAATTTCTGCACTTGCCTCCCGAGGGGCACCTTGTCAGGCCCTAGGGATTTATCCACTTTAATTCGCCTCAAGACAGCCAGCAGCTCCTCTGCCATCATCCGGACATGTTCCATGACCTCACTACTCTTTTACCTCAGTTCTATAGTCTCTGTGTCTGTCTCCAGAGTAAATATGGATGCAAAAAATTCATTTAAGATCTGCCCCTTCTTTCTTGGCTCCATGCATAGATGACCATGCTGATCTTCAAGAGGACCAGTTTTGTCCCTTGCTACCCTTTTGCTCTTAATATAGCTATAGAAATCCTTGGAATTCTCTTTCACGTTGTCTGTCAGAACAACTTCATGTCCTCTTTTTGCCCTCCTGATTTCTCCCTTAAGTATTCTCTTGCATTCCTTATACTCCCTTTGCCACATTTGATCCTAACTGCCTATACCTGATATACGCCTCCTTTTTTCTTTACTAGGGTCTCAATAGTAAATACAGAATAGAAGACAAAAGTGGCTCCAGCAGTAGCACTGATTATTCATGATTGCAGAGAAGCCCAGAAAGGCCATCCAGTGTCACTCTCAATACTCACTGCTTACAGTTTATTCTCTGTCCCAGATCCCTTAATATCTAGCCCTTCAGCAGAGCCACTTTAAGCAATGTCCATTGCGTACAGCAACTAGCTTCTTTACCCTCTGCCCCACAGCACCAGCCCAGCTACCCTGCTGCCTCACAGCACCAGCCCGGTTACCCACTGCCCCACAGCACCAGCCCAGTTACCCTGCTGCATCACAGCACCAGCCCAGTTACCTTGCTGCCCCACAGCACCAGCCCGGTTACCCTGCTGCCCCACAGCACCAGCCCGGTTACCCTGCTGCCCCACAGCACCAGCCCAGTTACCCACTGTCCCACAGAACCAGCCCAGTAACCCTCTGTCCCATAGCACCAGTCCAGTTACCCACTGCCCCACAGAACCAGCCCGGTTACCCACTGCCCCACAGAACCAGCCCAGTTACCCACTGCCCCACAGAACCAGCCCAGTAACCCTCTGTCCCATAGCACCAGTCCAGTTACCCACTGTCCCACAGAACCAGCCCAGTAACCCTCTGTCCCATAGCACCAGTCCAGTTACCCACTGCCCCACAGAACCAGCCCGGTTACCCACTGCCCCGCAGAACCAGCCCAGTTACCCACTGCCCCACAGAACCAGCCCAGTTACCCACTGTGGCACTGACTTCAGTCATCATGAAGTGCTTCAAGAGGTTAGTCTTGCAACACATTAAATCTATTCTCCCTCCCTTACTGGACCCCCTTCAGTTTGCATACCGCCCCAATCGGTCAACCGAAGATGCAGTGTCCTTTGCCCTCCACCTGGCTTTGTCTCACCTAGATCAAAAGGACACTTATGTTAGAACGCTCTTTATAGACTTCAGCTTTGCCTTTAATACTATCATCCCACAGAACCTCATAAGGAAGCTATACCTACTGGGCCTTAGCACCTCCTCCTGCAATTGGATTCTGGACTTCCTCTCTGAAAGGCCACAGTCAGTTCGTATTGGAAATACCATCTCAAAAATCACTAGGCTGAGCACTGGAGCCCCCCCAGGGCTGTGCGCTCAGTCCACTGCTGTTCACACTGCTGACCCGTGACTGTTCTGCCAACTCAAGCTCCAACCATATCATCAAGTTTGCTGATGATACAACAGTGTTGGGCCTCATCAGCAGGATTGATGAAACAGCTTACAGAGAGGAGGTGGCGAGGCTGGCGGATTGGTGCTCAGTCAACAATCTCTCCTTGAACATGGACAAGAGAGATGATTGTGGATTTTAGAAAGGCCCAGGCTGACCACTTACCCCTGTGCATCAATGGCATCATTGTACAGAGAGTCAGCTGTTATAAGTTCTTGGGAATAAATATAGCAGACGACCTGTCCTGGTCAACTAACATCTCTTCCCTCGCCAAGAAGGCACAGCAGCGTCTCCACTTCTTACGGCGGCTGAAAAGAGCAAACCTGCCCTCCCCCACCCTCACTACATTCTACAGGGGTACCATTGTGAGTGTCCTGACCAGCTGCATCTCTGCCTGGTACAGTAACTGTAACATCTCTGACCGTAAGTCTTTGCAGAGAATTGCGAGTACAACGAAAAAGATCAATGGAGTACCTCCTTCCTCCATCTCGGATATTTACAATACACGATGCACACGTAAGGTTTATAGAATTATAGACAACCCTTCTCATCCCTCCCATGACCTATTTGTCCCACTGCCGTCTGGCAAGTGGTACCAGAGCATCCGGGCCAGAACTACTAGATTACACAACAATTTTTTCCCCCCGGCTGTCAGGCTCCTGAATACCCTGGTAGACAAATGCCACGTCAAAAGCTCTGGTTTGTACAACGGCGTATAAGAACTTTGGCTGCTGCTGAACATGCTTATACAATGAGCACAACACACTGAGCTTGTATTTCTCTTGTCCAGCTCGGTTTTGCATCAACTCTGCACTAAATTTGTGTTTTGTATATGCTGTTTTTTTGCACTATTTGTTTTTGATTTTTTTGTTTTTTGCTTGTGTTTATTGTACGTCTTCTGTTCTATGTATGTCCTCTGTTGTGAGAGTCTGGGGGAAACGACATTTCGTTCCGCCATGTGTTTTTATAGCATGGATGAATGACAATAAAGTAACTTGAACTTGAACTGTCCCAAGAACCAGCCTGGTTCCCCACTGCTGCACCACACCACCAGGCCGATCACCCACTGCCCCACCCACCACCAGCCCGGTTACTCCCTATTAACCAATGCACCGGCCATCTCCGGGCCAGGCCCTGTTGTGAATCCGTGTTGGACCTACCCATTGGGAGCCGCGCTCGCCGCCCTCCGCCCGGTCGAGCTCCTCACCCACCGCAAACGTTAACCGAAACGGCTCAAACCATTGCCAAGGCAGCCACGCACAACCTTACGTCTGACGTCAGCGCCCCGCTCTGCCTTCGTCACGTCATCACGAAGGGGAAGTTTCCATGGAAACCCGAGACTGCGATGGGCTTCACCTGTTGGCTTGTCCTCACCGGAGCATTTTTCCCCAATGCAAATAATTCTCAGAATAAAAGCAGCACCCTTCAGGATTACAGTATTTTCTTTAGAGTTTTGTTGGTCTGTAAATATGTTACAAACAAGTTCCCACAAGCAGCAAGTAGCTAATGAACATTTGTTGACCACCAGATAAATGAAGCTTAAGGCATAGCCACCAATAAGTGACTCCAACTGGGGAGATGCAAGTAGAAGAAATGGAGGCGAGGAAACACCTTGAAGGGCTGAAGAGTTGGAGAAAGCTAAAGTGGTAGAAACTGTCAAGGTCCTGTTACAAATTTTAAAATAGGGCTTAACATGTCATTGCCAGGAGGCAAAAGAAGTGAAAATGAGAGAGCTATTGAACCGACCTAAAGATGGAGAAGTATTATACACGGAGGGTTACCACTGGACGTTCATTTTTCCTTAATGTTTCTCTGAATAGCTTGTGTGCATTATCAGAATAGTGCAGCGAGAAGCACAAGGTATATTAAAAAGTGTTGCACTGATGAGTGGTTTTGCTTAAGCGTTTATTTTCGCATTTTATTTTCATCAATGAAACACCAGACTCCAAGGATACATTCCCAGCTTCTACCATTTTCAGTGAACACTATGCTTTGGAGCCAATCTAATACAATCAAGCTGACTCTCCAGGCTTACAGTGAATTAACTTCCTTGAAATGGAAGTCCCTATTCTTGATTCTGTCTTGTCTTTAATAAACAACGAGTTTCTCGTCAGCTCTCAGTATTGAATTGTTGTAGTGTATTACAGTAAATGCAGCAGAACATATTTCAATATTGTGAGACGAGTTCTGAACATTGTTAAACTGTAAGCTCAAGGTACGTTTTTATTTAAAGTACTAATAACACAAACATTTGATTTTTTTTTTACAAAACGACTTTAATAAAAGAAACAGCTTCTTTGTACCATGATCTGATCAGGCAGGACTTTACAGACACTTAACACAGGACAGATACAAGCTGAGGTCAGAACACCTATCACATTGACTCCACTCATGGAAGTAACAAACACCTAATTGCAAAAGACTTCAAGTAAATTTGGAATGGCATTTTTCCCAAAAGTACAAAAAAATGTTAGTGCACGTTTAAATACAAACATTACAAAGCCCTGGAGTCTATCACTACTCTAACATCCTTATTGGTCAAGGGAGGCAAGAAAGGAGCTAAGATTGAACAATTTCTGGCCTTTCTATTTGGACATTTAAACAATTTTTATTACTTGAAATAAAAGAAATCTGAAACTTTGTTCATATTCATACTCCACCATAACTAACGTGAGGACAAAGAATAAACACAAAATATCCTTCATTTCACCCATTCCCAAATATTAAATTTAGACTGAATTGGGACACAATGATCCTTGGAAAAACCTGTCATTTTTATTTTATGAACTTGATAGAGAAAAAGAATTTGAAAACTCTGCTTAAATTTAAGCATTTTATTTTAGTGCTAATTTAAGTGGCATCATCCCCATCAATGCAGTACAGACACACACACACACACACACACCACAGATAAGCCAGATCTTTAATGTTTATAAACTCATTAAATCTATCATTTCAGAGAGTTGTTAGATGTTGATGTTGGTAACAGTGTTAAAACTAATTAATATTTTTGCATATTTTGTGATATCAACATGATTTTTCTACAGAATGGAGGATGTAAATAATCTAAATTAATCTAAATTTTCACTAGACATAATTCCAGATGATTACCTAAATCACCCAATCACTTGTTGTTAGAGATCCTTGGAGCCTGGATACAGAAAAATGATTTGATTAGCATTCTGTGTTGGTGTGTAAAGCATCACCACTATCAGATACACCATCAAAATTTCAGGCTAACACTCCATTACCACACTGGGAAACCATGAGCAGCACTATCATTCAGATAAAATATAAACCAAAGTCTTGTGCAATGCTTTTTTCAAAATAGATCCCATAACATGAGATGGCTGTTCAACAATCAGAAATAGAATAGAATGGGCCCATATTCTCTTTAGAACAAGTGGTAGTCTCATTGGTAACATTCTTAAAAGGGCTTGCGGGGATCAATGCTGATCAAAGATGTTCACCCTACAGGAAAGTTCAGAAAGGGGGTCATGGTCACAGTATGAGGAGGTGGTCATTTAGCAGTGGTTGAGTCAGTAAATCTTTGGACACCAGAATGTATGGGGATTGTGCTGGGAGCTGAAGTTGATGTAGAGGTTTAACCATGATTTAAGGAATGATGGAGCAGAATTCATGACTTACTCCAATTTCTTTAAACAAATTCGAGAAATAGTAACACACCATTCTGTTAAGTATTTTCCAGCTTTTCTTTCGTCTTAATTTTGTGCTTGCTTTAACTCCTATTTTTATTTGTATAATAAATGCTGATAATGGGCATTGGCTGCACCAAGATCATTGGGAATAGAAAATGCATGGAATTGGAATAGGCCATTGCTACATTTCGATGGATCCGACGTTTACTTGCCTTTTCACCACTCACTTGACCAGGCCTTCACTTCCTGCTATGCCAGATTTTCCATCCTTTCTTCCCACTTCTCTTTTGTGCTAGTCTGTGGTCACAATTTATTCTTCGCACCCATCTTTTGCTTCTACATATCCCATATAACCCCTTTTCCACTGCACCAAGTTGCTTAATCATCCCTGCCATCTCCATGGCAAACCTTTTCAGGTTTTCACTGCACCATCAAACCCATTATTCCCTGGCTATGTATTTGTTTAAAAGCTAATCACCTCCAACATCTGTTGGAAGGTCACCAACCAGAAATCTTGTTTTTCTCACCACACATGCTGCCTGATCTGCCAAATCCTTTCTACCTCTCTTCCTCAAAGATTTATACCACCTGCAGTAGTTTACCTCTATACAATGTAACTACAGGTGTAATTTATTCCTCACTTCACAGCAATTCTAGGAATGATTGCACACATTTATCTTCCTTGTGTGAATCTATCTGGATATATTTTTATTTTGCCTCAGTCTTGAACATAGACCCAGCAATGTCCTTTTCTGATCTATAATGTTTCATTCTGTTTGATCAAGTATAGACTCTTTCTCACTGTGGCAGAAAGATTTCTTGGGATGAAAAGCCACTGTCAGAAACATTAATCTTAATATTAAATTCTAAAATTCTTCAAAACTGATTAGTGAAGGCACAGCACGTTTAGTTATATAGTGGGAAGAAACTGTACCGATCGGCAACAAGTCTCCATTGAACTTTTCTGCATAAGCAACCCAGTCTATTCCTCTCGTTGCTTGATTCCCATACCTTCAATGTTATTTGGAGCAACTATAATTCCCATTTGTACACATTTATAGATTCCACTCCGACAACTTGAGAGAATTTCTGATTCTTTAATTGTAATACATTTCATCCAATCCCATCTCTGATCACTCTTTGTGAATACATTGTGCCTCTGGTTACAGTTTTGTGAACCAGCAAGAACCTTTTATCTCATCACCTTCTCCAATTTTCAAACCTTTTTTTCCAGATAGTGTTTGTCCTGTGATAACTTGTCCAACACCTACATTACCCTTTATTATGAGCCTTAGCAGGTTGTTTAGGCTATGAGAAAAAGACAAAGCTCCATATACATTTTCTGTAGATTTTTTGATAACAGTCCTGTTAAGAACCTTGGCGGTACTTTCCTCCATTAATTGTGATATATATAATGCAAGTTATTGTAGAAGGCACTGGAATATGTTAGCTGCAGACCACTTCCCCCTCCTTACACAAAGAACAGCATCAATTGTAAAAATGAAATAGGGCCTTTTAGACTGCAAGTATAATAGATGGTGCCTTTGACCAGCAGGCCAATGGTAATCTTTCTGGTCAAGAGTATTTCCTTATAAGAGTACTGAGAGCTTCACAAAATAATTAATTTCAAACTGATGAGGGTCAAACACTAATATCTTGTTTTTAGCAAATGCTGATAACTATTGCAAATAGCAAGTCTAATTGTTTCAGATTTCCAGCTCTTGTTGATATGTTAAATTATTGTAATTTTCCTTGCTCATCCAAAAGAGTCAGTGAGGCAACTTCCTCAAATGACTATGTAATTAACTACCAAAAAAATTTTATAAATAGCAGCAGAGTTAGCACTATTCATAGCTTCAAAATAAGAAACTTCATTGATCAGTCTCTTAGTGGAATCAGGTAAGGCAGCAAGATATTTGTCCTAATTAAACAAGCTAAGGAGTCTACCTTCATTTCAGCAGCAAAACATGTAAATTTACCAGTTTTCTGAAGCTGAAGAAATTGGGTCCATTGAGACCTACTTGAGGTAAAAGTTCCAGCTGCTGTTCAACAGACTTGTGTGGCTACACACTCATTGTATTTAGTAATCCTACACTATGGAAGAAAGTGATTGAGTGCTAGCTGTTAGTGTTATAATGATGGAAGCACACAAACAGCCCAGCCTGAGCTCATCTGTCCAGTAAACATTCACCCTTCTAGTTAGAGGTATGTCAATCCCCATTGCCTATCGCTGCATGGTATTAAATATGACAAGAAATGTAACTGGAGGTCCCATGATTTTGTATTAGCTGTTGTAGAGTCTTTGTCATTTCTTAGAATAGATGGGTGCCTTGCTGAAAAACAATAGAGCATTAGATAAGCAGATTTAAGTTGGTTTCAAAGTCTTAAAGCTGTTAATGCCAGGCACTTAAAATGGAAACTTCCTGAACATGAGTATCCAAATAAAAAAAGACTTTGTACGCTTAGCTTCTGATGTATGTGGAACTGTAGTTACTTGCCATGACTTCCCTTTATTGCATTCTCGATGAGTATGGCTTCCAGCCAATCTACCAGGCACACTGCGTGTATATTCTGCAATTGTTTAGGTCAGTCTGTAACTTCCAACATAGTAGTACTAAGTCTGTTTTACAGCCTGAGAAAAAAGCAAAATATTAATGTTATAAGATATCAGATCACTCTGGACACAAACCAAATCTTAAATGGTTTGTGGGAATCACTTGAAAAAACTCCAACTGTATATTTTCTTTCACAAGGGCATCAAGTGTGATGCAGTTTGTCAGCTTACAACTGCAGTACATATTCTTAAAAATATATCATTCCCAACTGGAAGGAATTTCCAATATTTAGTTTTAATCAACTCTATACATCTATAGGGTGATACAATGATTCAATGAAGATAACACAATAGTTACTTAAATTTAAAAAAAACTAAGCTGTCTCCAGAGTCTTCAGCTGACAAATTTTCTTACCTCCAAGTCCGTTTCATGACCTGATTTTTCATCAACTCTCATGAGCCTCACTTTGGACATGGCTTTGTCATAGAATGGAGATAAACTACTTTGACCACTGATGAAAAGTCAAATGACTATCAATTCAATACATTTCAGAAGAAAACCAATCAAATCACCTGCTTGTATATACCTTTGGCTGGAATTGAACCACTGCAATAAATTCTATGTTGCTCTAAGCATCTATTTAAGTAAAACCTGATATTTAAAGTTTGATAGTTTCAGCCTTCAGCACAAATATAAATTTTACACAATATGTTGTATAGTCATTGACGAGGTAGCTTCTCAGATTTTCCTTAACACTATAGGACATCAAGACCATTACATCCAAGTTTGACCAGACTTAATATTCTACTCTGTTTTTGAAATAGAGTAGCTTTGTGTATATACAATCAATGTGGAAGATGAGGGGTCCCATCCAAGTTTAATTATCAGTGGTCCGTCACCATTATCTACACTGTTCTACCTTACCCGTGGCAGATAGAGGACACATGTTCATCCAACACATTAAATATTTGATTTTTCATTCCACTGCACTGCCCTCACCCCCACATGCTACCTCCTTTTCTCACAGGTTACCCTCGCTGGGGTACAGACTCCAGAAGAACCAGGTATGCTCTAGCAAGTTACCAAAAATGTTATTCATCATATGCAAGTTACTTTGGTGTGTTGGAAGATTATTTAATCATGAAGGACATCCCAAATTCTACAAACATGCACTTTCCATCAGAAGAACAATGGTTTACCTTTCCCACTAGGACAGTGCCATTCATTCTTTTTGCTAATCTGGCCGAGATCAGTAAAGCAAAACAAGTCAGAAATTGACCTTGGGACCTTCCTTGACGATGACTCAAACGCATGGAGTATTATGACTACCCAATCAGGGCAGTACTCTATTCAGCAGCAATAATAATTCCAATCTTTCTTTAAACAATGTCTTTTTAATTAAAAGTTGGTTCATTTTTACAAAACTTCCATTACACTCTAAATCATGGACTCAGGAACACACCTGATCAGCTCATAATGCAAACCACTGCTGCATTTGTGTGGAAATACTATGCAGATTTCACACAAGACCACTGTATAAGAAAAAGTTTCTGATACAAATAGAAATTATTCTGATGGGGAGAAACCCAATTTAGCACAGCTTACCAAAGCTGATTCAATTACATGCATTCATCACAATTTGAGAACAAAAGCAAGTTTTACAAAATTCTACCGGCTCACATTGACTATTGTTGAGATTTCTCCAGATCACTCTTAAACTTTCTCCTTTCACTGAAAAAGCTTGATTTGAAATTGTGAAACTGATTGTGCTTTGAACACCACAAAAATTTAGTAAGAATAAAGATGTGTTGGGTTCGAGAGTGTGTTTTGTGTGAAGGGGTCGTTAGGTGGGAAGAGGGGATGACAGCAGATCATTTCTTACTTCCAAGAGGAGTGATAAGGGCAGAGTGGTAAATATTGTCTACATGGATATTAGCAAGGCCTCTGACAAGGTCCAGCATTGCAGGCTGGTCTGGAACGTTAGGACACATGGGATCCAGGGTGAGCTAGCCAATTGGACACAAAATTGGCTTGTAGGTAGGGAAGCAGTGGAGTTTTATTTTTCATATTGGATGCCTGTGATCAATGGTCTGCCCTAGGGATCAGTTCTGGGTCTCTGTTGGTTATTATAAATATTAATGATTAGGATGAGAATGTAATTGATAATTTTGCAGATGACACCAAAATTGGTGGTCTTGTAGACAGTGCAGGAGATTGTTCGAGGTGACAATAGGATACAGATTGACTGGGAAAGTTGACAAGGGAATGGTAGATGGAATTTAACTCAGACAAGTATGAAGTGATGCATTTTGGGAAGTTAAACAAGGGCAGGACATACTCAGTGAAAGGTAGGGCCCTGGGAAAGTGCTCTTGAACAGAGATCTTGAGGTACATTAGTTCCCTGAAAGAAGCAACACAGTTAGACAGGGTGGTGAAGGCGACATCATGTTCCAGCTGTACAAAACGTTGGTTAGGCCACATTTGGAGCATTGTGTGCAGTTCTGATCGCCACACTACAGGTAAGATATTATTAAGTTAGAAAGGGTGCGGAAAAGATTCATCAGGATATTGCCTGGATTGGAGGGCTTTAAGTTATAAGCAGAGATTGGATAGGCTGGATCTGTTTTCCCTGGAGCAAAGCAGGCTGAGAAGTATATAAATTTATGACGGGCATATATAGGGGAGATAGTCAGAGTCTGTTTCCCATGGTAGGGGTGTCTAAAACTAGAGGGCATAGGCTTAAGGTGAGTGGGAGGAGGGTTAAAGGTGATCCGAGGGGTAAATTTTTCACACAAAGAGTAGCTAGTATATGGAATGAGGTGCCAGAACAGTAACAAAATGTAAGAGGCATCTGGACAGATACTTGAATGAGTAAGGCATAGAGAGCTATGGAATTAATGCAGTTAAGTGGGATTTGTATAGATAGGCATGATGGTCGACATAGACCTGGTGGACTGAAGGGTCTGTTTCTACACTGTGTAACTTTAAAACCCAATAACAAATCATTTGCAAAGAAATGATGAGAAATCAAACAGATGCTTTGGAGACAGAGGCAAAAAGCAAGTCATAAAGATGCAGAAATATTTGTAGCGATGTTGCAATTAAAGATCCAGCGCAAGATCTTCCCTGCTGTCCACAAATGTTCGTGTCTATGTGTTGTATCAGACATGTCCGTCAGTGCCAAATGACCTCAAAGTTGGTGAAATGCAGCAGTCACAGGATGTTATTTTGATTTGATGTTTCAATTTTAGTATAAAATGTATAATCAGATTTTAGAAAAAAATTCAAAATTTGTTTGCACCTTTAGACACAGTATAAAGAAATCTTAAGCCAATTAAACACAAGGAAAGAAAACCTGCTCTACCAAGTTGCTTCCCTGAAATCTCAGATTATGTCTTGTCAATTTTTTTTATTTCATGTGTACGCAAATGTGCTGCATGGAAACTAGAGAGATTTATCCAATGCCAGTTAAAAACTCCTGCTTTACTCAAACTAGCAGTGACATTTCAGAAGGAAAAAAAATCCTACAGTGATAATTTCCAGGCATAAGCCTCAGAACCTATTCAGATACCTGAAACTAAAAGTAAACCCATCTGTTCACAGGAATTAAAAATAACAGATTTTGTTGCTATAGGTCACCCTGCTGTTTCATAAACTCAAAGGTTAATTACATTCCTATTAACATTTCCTGAACTTTATCATTCTAGCACTGTATAAACTCACCTGAAATGCACACACATGGCAGCATATCTTTAAAAAAAAATCTAGTTTATATTTTGGTCTTGTTTCTTAAGATTGAGCATTCTAAATTTATTGATAAAAATTAATCTCTCAATTACACCATAATCTACATTATTCCTTCAATGGAGTGTCAAGAGAAACCACAATGTGTCATTTATCTCATTTACAAAATTGTAGAAGTTTATGCAAATTGTTTTCACTTATCTATTAAGTGAATGAATTTCAAAGTATTTCACTGAATACAAAGTCTTTTTGAGAAGTTCTGAGAACATTATAATGTGTACCCATCTTTCCTTTAATTAGGTTTCCTTCCCTAAATCTGTTAAAATCCTAAATGTTATGTTAAGGTTATTCTATAACCTCATGGATTAACAGAACAATATTCCTATGTCTGCTGGCTACAATGATCCCATGTGAAATATTTGTCCATTCGAGGGGGAATTGGTCCACAGAAAAATATGATCCTGATTTGGGTAATGGAGAGTTAATATGTGGAGTAAAGAGGTACTCTTCTGAAGGTGGGCTATTGTAAATAGGACTAACCTGCAAGCTTGATGTCTCAGATGGAATTTATCTACTATTTCATCATTGAAACAAAAATCATAATGGGTATAAAATTAAGAGAAAAATTTCTAATAGTGGCAAAACTGATATTAAGAAAACTCATGAAGTCAAAAGCGCCAGTTTAAATTTAAATTGTTGAGAAATAGATAAGTTCTTACAATAGTGAAAATATTTCCTGTAGGCAATGATGGAAACTGGCAGAGGAAAATTAACGTTGCCCTTAATCGCTCTGCTTAATACAACAATGGACAGAATATTCAGGAGGAGACTAAGTAGATAAATTCAGGTTTTGAGTGGCATTCTTTGCATTTGAAGTTTATTGTGCAAATTTGTATTGATGTTCAGTTTCACAAGGGCTGAATTTGTGAAATCACCAGATCTACTGCTAACAGCTAAAGGCAATGGAAAGTGAGAGTCAAAAGTTGGCCAGTCTCTAAGTATAATTGGTGATTGACCAAGTGCTTATTATAGTGAAATCAGGCCAGAAAAGCCAGGATGTGCAAAGACAAAATGCCATGTACAGTACTGGTAACTGAAATATCAATAGAACTACTATACAATCTGGCATCTGACACAGGGCAAGACATTATATGAGTCTTTAAATCAGACTACACCTGCAGAGTGAATGGATCCAAAATGGCATGGACCTCTTTCTTATAGGCACGGATTGGCAGAGCATAACGTTAAATAGACAGGGATACGTGCTGATTAATAACAGGCTAAAACTGTACAACTTACCTACACATACTACTAGTGGACTTCCCACTGTTTGTGCTGGACAACACTAACAAATAATACTTTTTTGGCCACCAGTGAAAAACATCCCAAACCCCAGCAAAGATCTGCCCCATCAAGTCCCACGAGTGAGATCAGATGGTCAACCATCAACAAGCCATAGTGCATTGTGGACCTGTCTACTTTAGTTATCATGTTACCACATTTGTAACAGATAATTGACTGGTTCAAAACACCTATTACCAGGCATATAATCTTGGAGCCACATCAAGTTTATAGAGGCAATAGATACACAACTGACACAATGACTGCATGAAAAGGGATGGATTCTCAAACTTTTTAAGTACCAGCAAAAGGATAAGTCACATTAGATCTGAACAACCAAGTTTTGGGGATAAAAATTTTGCATAGAATTTACTATTAACACAATGATTTTCTGAATCAATCTCGTCAGAAGATAGGCCAACATAAATAGCACCAAAGCTGTGGCTTTATCTGCGTAAAGATACAAATACATGGGCACCACAGACCTTATCAAAGCAGGGTGTGAATTCAATGAATTGAAGGATGTAAAGTATTCACCAGATATATACCCATACCACCAATAGTCCTGTCATAAACCTGGAACACATCAAAAAGTAAAAATTTTCACACCAGCTATATTCACTTGATTCGAATTTGAGCAGCATGTTAGTTCATCCCTATATTTCCTAAAATCTGTAGAAAATAAAATGAAAGCAGCAGGTCTGGCAAAGGGATTATATCTGTGCAACTTAAAGCCCCATTATTGCCTTCAACATATTCGTCACCTTGGGCAGCAGGGCATCACTCTGTACATCTACTGCAGCCAAAAGTTTCCAGCAAATTGCAGCACTCCGAGCTGTGACAAGCTCATGTTTCTCCAGAGGCGCTTCCCTATGTCCTCAAGGACTGACAGGATTCTCTGGGTTTAGGAGCAACTATCAACACTTTACAATTACTGAACTGCATTTTGTAAGGATCTGACATCTCCAGAGAAACCAAAACAGTATAAAATTGTTTGGGTCTCTTGACTATGTCACATTACATAAAATGTTGTGCATTTTACAAACGCATTGGCTGAAGCAAACTCCAAACCATCATACAACAAATACAGCTGAAGGGGCAGTGTGAACCACCGAATCTATTAGCTGTATTGGATATCCTTCTCTACTTGTGTAATGACCAGGTTTGAATGCAGTTCCTCTATATTCTAGATAATATGTAGATGGTTACACAAATACATATTAGTAATCAAAACCTCACTTGCCCATCAAAATTCAAGATGACTTTGAGCTCTAATATGAAAACTACAATCTTCGGTCACTAGCCTCCATAAAATGGAGCAAATTCTTTATCTGACGGCCTGCATTTACTGGCATTCAGTCTCAAAAGATCCAATTCCTCCTTTTTACTGCTCTTGACTAAATCTTACACAAGCTTCTGCATCCTTTTTAAATCAGCAGTTTGTTACATTTGAACAAGTAATAAAGTGAATGAAATAAGACCACCATTTTTGCCTACAAACTGTCTCACTTTAAAAGACACAATACATTACACTGAGGGGATCGTTTACACGTGCTTCAAATTCACCTTTAGCCCTAAATACAGCCACTATATCTTATGTTCGTGAGGTTGAATCACACCATGTCTCGTATGGAAAGCTGCAAGAGCCGTGATTCAATGTTGTTACCTCTCCTCCCACTGAAACTTGGGAAAGGAGACAGAGCGAGCAAATAAAATTAGAAGGCAAGACTGTCTTTAGCACTACAAGTAACTGCAAAGACACTATGAAACCTATAGCAGAGGTAGCTTAATTCTGTCTTAGTTTTCCATTTTGTAGTCTCGCCTTGGCTGCTACCCAAGATACAACTCAAGTTGTATACGTAATTTCCCCGTATGTGTGGGAAATTACACGTACAACTCACCACACTGAAGCAATCCTAAAAGCAATGCCACAGAAACAGTGACTTGCAATAAAATGTCAGCAAATTATACTGTCAGGGTGTCTGGGCAAGAATGAAAAATCAGCACAAAAATAACAAAGAAAATTGTTCAGGAAATGTTCCTAATGCAAATTTGCAGCTCTGTACCCACTTCCCTGTGGCAACTTGGTTCCAAACTGAGCCTTTGAGGCAATTACTGGAGATAATTATAAACTGGATTATGGAATAGGTGAATAAAAGAAAATACAAACAAATTCCAATGTGATTTCAATAACACGATTCTCTGTTTATGGTGCAAACTGACACCCCTATAGAACTGGTGAACAAGGCCATCTCATGATGCCAATTAAATAGCCATAATTGAAAGACTGAAAGAGGTCAAAAACTAAAATACATGTCTTACAAAAGGAAAAAAAGGTTTCTGCAATCATCTCCTAATGAGTTCATTATGACATTGAAAAGAGTTAATTGAAACCGGCAGGATGTGAGATGCTCCCAAACGAAGACAACTGAACCAACTACCTCTCTGATATTTAAATATACAGAAACACCAGCTTCTGTTCTACCTGAAGTGAAATAAAGCAGTTTACCATGACAGACAATAGAGGGACTTTAATAATAATGTAAGGTTTCTGCACAATCTAACTGATTACCACCACACTCAGTAACAAAGAAGGCCTCCTTTTATTTATATTGAATTTATCCTAATGGGGTGGCAAAGACGCAGCTGTAGGGCTTACATCTCCCAAGCATTTCTACGTCGTCATCAGTTCAAGTCCAGAAACACTAATATTGCTCGGTTTTCTGTCTCCCAACAATAATGGGACAGGTACACTGATGCCCTTGTCAGCAATGAGGCTTAGTGCTTTTTCCCCCAATGTGGAAAAGCGCAACAAGGAATGAGCTATTCGGTGTCTAACTGGACAAGTATACCCAGGTTTAATGCTGCCTTCTGCTGAGGAACGAGTACATTAATTGTGTCCACAGTTAAACTTCTCTTGATACATTACCTACACTGTTTCTCCTCAAAAAATAAATTAAGTGACAAACTGTGATAAAAGAAAATTGAAATGCTTTACAGCACCTTTCACTGACCTGTATGTATGTGTCAACTCAACTGGCTTTGGGGTCAGCATGTGCAATTCTTGGAATAATTGGTTTATGTCAATTAGCTGATTTGGTAAAGAAATGTCACAGAGCAGACTGAATGATGCAACCAAGTTATTGAATCACAAAATGGCCCACCTTAATGAATTGGGCATTTTGAAGCTACAGCTTCAAACTGGGCACTGCAGACTCCCTGTGCCCTGCCAATGCAACTGCATTTGTTTATAGTAAGATCTCACCTAGCTAAAGCGAGTTTGCTAACTTGTAGCATACCACATGAGCTACCGCGATGGGTGGAAGCGTTCACGCACCACTTCTTTATCCAATCAGTACTGAAAGCAGCAGAAGCTTTCGAGAACATAGCAAGAATCAAATTAACATAGATAAGTCTGAATATAACAAACTCACTGGACTGGAGTAAAATTTGTGTTTTAGCCAGCAAACTTTAAACCACTTCCAGAGTAGTTTTACAGCTAAATCTTTTTTTTTGAATTCACAGCTTATGGGTGTGCATCAGGTAAGGTGAAATACCTGCAGGCGGTGCATTATCTCTTAGCTCGCACAAAATACAACGCATTGGTTTTTGGATAGTACTTCACATTCTGTTTCTTGTCCATCAGTCCTCCAAAAATGATCAATTCTCCCCTGCCTTGCACCACTGTGTGGAGGCTGGTTTCTGGTGGGCCTACAACTGAGCCACTGTTGAAAATTTTCCAACTAACTTTTCCCTTCTCTTTTGCATCTTTTATATCCAAAACATACATTTGCATTGGCTTACAGTTCATGCTCTGGTATAAGGGCTTCCCTACATTTAGAGACTGAGGTGGGTGGTGGCCTAATCGCCGTGCAATTGGTGGCAGAGCATGTCCATCTGCCTGGGCGGGCGCAGGGCGTAGTGGTACATCAGTACTGTTTGAACTTTGACCAAGATTTCCTGGCAATACAGATGAAGGAACTGAACTTGAGCTAGCTGGCACAACGGATGTCGAACTTTGCGGTAAGAAATCCTTCACTGCCTCCAGTCCTCTTCGGAGTGCTCCTGGTGAAACTGGGCCTGGGGAAGCACTCGCAACATGAGGTGGTGTGTGAATTCCATTTGTTTGCTCTGGAGTATTCCCAACACTAATCTCAGTTCCTGGGCTTGTCCCATTTCCCTCTACTCCATGGCTGGAAGAGGGTTTTGAATCCCAATTCACCAAATCCTGGGACCTATACGAATCTAATCCTGACTCAGCCTTCTGTTCCACTGGTGTGCTTTGCCTCATGACATGCGGAAGTCCTCCAATAGAACCTCGAAGATCATATCCCTCCACCACAGCCGAAGGGATAGGGGATCCTGGTTGCACTGGGCTATCCAAAGAACCAGATAAGGATACTGGGGATAATGTTCCACCATTTAACACTGGTGACCTTTCTCCTTTCGCTGGAGATAGACTGCCTTCCCGAGAACTGGATGTAGTTGGCCTGTGTGTCCTTGGCCTCAACGTGCCCCAGCGTCCATTCACACACGGAACTTCATCAGTACTCCGTACAGGGGACTGTGAGCGATGTTCTCTCATCTCTGCACCAAGGGCTGGTGGTGTGGCACTGATAGGAGATGGGCGGGAATGTAAGCTGGGACTCAGAGGGGCTCTACCACTGGGTGCCTGGCTGAACACTACCACACACTGTCCAACCTAGAAATTAAACAGGAGAGATTAGCTAACCTTGTTTATATATATAGCATGCATAATTTAAAATAACACGATAAACACATACCATTTTTATTTAAACCACAAGCATAATTCTCTTTCCATCTTCTTCAGTTAAAAGGAATAAATAAAACAAGAATCAAATGCTTTAACGTAAAAAAAAGGAGAATAATAGAATGTGTGCATGTGACTGGCTACAGAGAACCACATCCATTTGAGGATAAAATCAAGTTGTCACAAGCTGTGATTTTCTGAGAAAACTTATGATCGTGCTGAGATCTTAGTCCTCAATAGTGACACGTGACTTTCTTGTGAGTTGCACAGTGGTTCTCCTGATAATATAGCAGCTTGCAGAGAGAAGAATCTTATGTCCTAACCCATGCACTGACATGCCTGGACATCAACCAGGAAGTAAAGGACCACAAATGGTACTCGAAGCAGGCAATTGGTGATACGATGGCAAAGATACAAGCAGATACTAAAATTAAATATTCAATTGGAAGGAGGGAACCAATTTGATGGGAGCCATAATCAATTAGGGATCAAAGGGAAAATGGGCGGTGGGCCAGAGGGGGCAAGGGAGGCCAGAGAGGGAAAGGGAAAACAAGGGAGAGGTAGATGGGGATGAAGAGAGGGAAGCAAATTTGGGTAAGATATAGAGGTGCTTCTATGGTAGGGACAATATGGAGCAGGGCCTCAGAGCAAGATGGAGGGGGGTTCAGGCAAAACAAGAAAGAGGAGAAAAGAGGAGGGTGTCAAGGGAAGGATTTGGACTATTCAACTACAACTATCATTGCTGAAGTATCTTCACTCCTTACATGGACTACTACAAAACAATATTCTGGTTAATTTGATCTTTAATACAGAAGTACAATCTACTCTACTAATCTACCAACCCCAGATGAAATCAGCCAACTCAGCATGGATCCTATCCAGGATATTTTTGATTTGTTCTGTCACTCATGGCATCAACCACCATCCATTTAACCTCTGTGTTTGACAAAATAACCTATTGCAAAGGCTTACCCTACAGGCCGGATGACACCATAACTCTGGTGCTCCATGCTCCTCATTCTCCACTTTCAGCTGTTGCCACGTCCAAGGGGTCATGTTCATGTGTAGCAGCCATGCATCTTTAAACAACTATTTAGGAACAGCAATCAACAGTTAACATATAAGAGATGTCTTAAAGTCATTTTTAGGGACAGCCATATTCGAACACTGATTAACATTCTCCACATAACACCAACAAACAAACTGCTGGAGGAACTCAGTGGGTTGAGAAGCATCTGTTGGAGTAAAGGAATTGAGGCCTCCTCAGTCCATCAATCACTTCGGACTTCTCTGTCTCACTACTCCCGTCCTCTTTATAATGGCCATCTCGCCTCTCTGCTCTCAGTCCTGATGCAAGGCTGATGCAAGGTTTCAACCAGAAACGTTGACAAGTCCTTTCCTCCCACAGATGCTGCTTCAGCAGATTGTTTATTGCTCCAGATTCTAGCATCTGTAGTCTCTTGTGGCACCCTTGAGCCCAAACCTTATAAATGAGGATAGACAACCAAATTCAACACCAAGCAGAAGATTATACCCAAAGTACTGAAAAGTAGCTTTTTAAATAAGGTTCAGTTCTACCATCTTACTGAGTTATGCCATGCATTCTTCTTGTACAGGAACATCATGAGGGAAATGTGTTTAAAATCTATAGATTCTGTGGTCCAACAACTCCCATGATCCAGCATGTTTTGAATCTGTAGTACAGATCTACACTAATTAACTAAGTCATGCATTAAAAGCCTGCAAAGGAGAACTGCAGGTTATCTTTAAATGTAGAGTTGTAGCCAATTAATATATTACACAGATGAAGACAGTAGGGTACTCCTATCGCTGTTCAGTTATGATGTTTGTTTTTAGGCAATTTTATAAAAAGGCTTAAATACTATTTCTCTTACAGCAATACAACAGTCAGAATTTATGACATAGTTTCACACCATGTGGAGTAACAGTTAGTATTCCAAGGTTAGAATATTGGCAAAAGAAGAGCTTTTTAATTTCTGCTCCACCTTGGAGTTAGCTGTAGTAACTCAATCTTCTTTTTATCCTTTTCAGTTGTACTTTGTCCAAAATTCTTAATCTTCTTACTTCTTATTTACCTTTTAAACAATTCCATCAATTCTGCATCAAAAGGCCCCCTGGAGTTACGTGTTCAACATTCTCTCACACCTGTGTCAAGACTTTTCTTTCTAGATTTACTTTTAACTGAGTTTTCTCTGACAACCATGGGATCCCTGCATTATCGACCTGTTCAGGATGTGCTCACTTCATTAACTAATTCAGAGAATACCCAAGTGTATGCAAGCTTTAAACTCTTCAAAGGATTATGTAGCTGTTCTTAAAAGCACTCTAATTATATATGGCAAACTTTGTAGCGCTATTTCACTAGTCATAACTATGACTCCAAGAACACTAGATATGGAGAAAATATTCCAGTATAAGGTGGCAACACTAATACTCACTGCATTGGGTCCTCCACAACCTCCTAGGATCAAGATAGTTTCATGATCAATAATAATCTAAAATAAAAAGTAAATGCTTTTTAGTTAATGCTTCACAGGTATAACATTACTCATGCTCCACTCATAGTTCCTTCAAAAAACGACTTTTAAAATATAGGACACACTCTTTGAGTCAACCAGATGACCTATTTAAATTTGAGAGTGAACTGCTTTTACACAATAATTCTGCAAACCAAGACTAGTAAATGGTTCTCATGTTTTAAAATTCTCTTGCTTTAAAGGAACCACAGAAGCAATGTATATAATCCACATACAGGTTGAAACTCTCTAGTTCAGTATTCTGTGGTCCAACAATTCCCATGATCCAGCATGTTTCGAATCTGTAGTACAGATCTATACTAATTAACTAATTTTAACTAAGAACGAAAAATAACTAAGATCTATACTAATTTGTAGCTAATACAAGTGTTGTGATCTCAGCCGACAGCGTTTCCCACTTACAGAAACTTTGGGTTAAGGACAGTTCTCAGAACCCTTAAGTAACCCGGGGAGTATCTATACTTAAAAAGAACAGTTGTTCTTCTCAGAGGAAGGTGATAGGGGCAATTTCTGTGATCCGGATTTTCTGTGTATGGTACCCGTCAGGTTAAAAGGGTGCTGGACTAGAGAGTTTCAACCTCTATATGATAAAACTAGTAAGAATTTAAATATTTTGTGCAAAGTGTCCAAAAGCAAAGTGTGCAACTCTTCTTCAAATCCTGCTACAGAACCTTCGATGCACATTTGCAAATCTTCTGTTTGACATTGTTTCCTAAAAGCAGCATTGTTGACATCACATTTCTTCAGTATTACACTGAAGGTACATATTAAATTTTGCATTCAAGTCTCCATGGTGAAATTTGAATCTATGTCCTTTCAGCTCTGAGACATAAACACCAAAGACGACAACTTCAAGCATTAAATTATACCACTGTCTGGAGTGGAGGGTTGGAGGCAAGGAGAAAGGGCACACAGCAATCTATTTTCTGATGAAGTATCAAAATGATGACAACAGTATCAATCTTTTCATAGCAGAGATAAATGAGCAAGTTCCAAACTTCAGTGATTTCCCTGTACTAACAGTCATGGGTTAGAAAACAAGGCACACGTAAGAAAAGAGAAGCAGAAGTGTAAAAGTGAAAATAAATTGAAAAACAGGAGGAAAGACTAGATAACAGCAGTTAAGAATAAAAAGGTCAAGACATTTACAAAATTTAAGTGAAAAAAATGGAAACATTCAATTCTCAATAAAATAGAACGGAGGCGGCTAAGGTGAGTCACAGTCATATTATTTTAGAACCTGTTACCATCACATGTATACATTTAATATTTAAAACTCCTGCTACATCATGGCAATAGAAAAATCTTTCCCTTTATTAATCCAAAAAAAGACATATGGATAGCTTACTAGTTTTCTAGGACAGAAATTCACATTCTGGATATTAAAAAGCAAATTGTAAATATTCCAAGCCTAGGTTGAATCAATTTTTAGTAAATATTTAACCTCAAACAGCAATTTGATATTCCAGATACCCATCCATCTCTGATAAACGAGCACCAAGTCCCTGATACAATGGCACCAATATAAACATCTCATACATTTCCCACTGCATTTGAAAAGAGCAGCCCAAACATAAAAAGCAGAAAAGTCATCTCTTTTTCTCTTACCTGGGACTGCCCACCTCTCGGATGAGGCACATTACCCGAAGTTGCTGGTTTGGACCAGGCCCATTGCTCCATATCCAAAATCCAGACCTCATTACTCCTGAACAGAAGTCATAACAGAACAGGTCAAGGCAAAAATAAGCAAGATTTCAAAGTCATAAACTATGCTAATGATTTCTCACCCAACAACCTCTCAATCCAGGAATGCCATCAGCAGTAATGAAGCCTAGCCACTTCACAAAGGGAGAACTAACATAAATCACATGAAGAAGCTGTATGATCTCCTGGGAATCAGTTCAAGAGCAAATTTACTCATCCTTTTTAAAAACAGGAACTAGACCGCGCAACACATCTGGTAGGAGAGAACAAAACAAAATATGGGACAGACAATCTGAACGGTGTGGGTAACCTAAATACAGCATTTCACTGCATAGTTTCCATCTAATTTACCAGCAAATTCCTTAAGATATGTATACATACATCTGTCGAGAGCCTAATGACCCTCCGAATACAATCATTTTATCTCCTATTACAGAAGATGAATGGCCGGCCATCGGAGGGGGTCCATGAGTTGTAACAATACAGTTCCACCTTCAAAGAAAGCGAGAAGACAGAAGAGATTTAAACTAATGAAAATATTCAGTCTCATATTCTAGCACACCCAAAAACACAAGGAAATTAATTTTGCTCCAGTGCATCTTATCCAGGGTTGCAACTAGAATGCTGACATGGTATTCAATGCATCTAAGCTAGGACAAGAATCAGTTTGGGTTCCACATATTAAGTGATACAAGCTACAAATTTTCAGGTAAAATCATGTCCCAACTCAGGATGGACTCCACCAACTCAAACACCTTGCTGACAAAAATCTCTTGTGCACTTTACTAAAGATGACTTAATGGAAATTAAAGTCTAATTTACCCTTCTTTAATGAAGCGGTGTTAACAGAAGTATCTTGATCACCAAGAACAGCAATCATAAGTCCATAATAGGAAGCCAAACCGTGACAAGTATCCTGCAACTCCCTGATGTACATGCCTTTGATATCTGTGACTTAAGTTTCCCCAACTCTACATAATTTACTTTCTTTATCATCTAAATGTAGTAACTACATTAAAAGCCTTGTTCACTTGTTCAATCATCTGGGATGTTTTGTACAGGAGAGCACTGATTCTTTTGATCATTGGGTGTATTTCTGAGCAGCAAATTAACTTTACAGCATGAACATGTTTAACTCCAATCTTGGTTTGAGTTTATACTTTAACATTTATTAAATACAAGATTAAGCACAAACAGGATAAAGGAATTTGCCAAGGAGGTCAAAATCTTACTTAGGCAGGTTGGAGGGACAGTCTGTGGTTACCCCATTATTAGATCTAACCAAATAAGTACATTCTCTTAAACTATATGATGTTTGTTGCAATTCTCTCATTACGTTCCAGTCTTAAAATATCTCAGAAATACAACAGTAGGTTAAACAATAATAAATACTTTACCAGTTTTTGGAAGGCGAGTAAGTATGTATTTCATCAAAAAACCTTTCAGGTTGATGTAGAGGGTAGGGGCTTGGCCTAGTCCAACCTCCAAATAACACCAGAAGATCCTTGTACACAACTAATGTGGCTCCAGCCTTTGGAGAGGGATAGGAACCTAGGAAAAATGGGGAAGTTAAAAAATTATGCTTCTGTGAAAAGCATCTTAGAGAGCATGTGGAAAAACCTATCTGCTATACCAGATGTGAAATTGCACTGAACTAGCTGATCTCTGAGCCAGGAGCAGGGTTGCTAAAAGTGGCAAGACCAACCTTTGGGAAAGAAAGGCAAGGAAAAAGATTTTTAAAAATTAGCCAAGATCCCAGCTACTAATCAATATGCACTGAGCTTCCCTCATGGTAGAATTATTGTGCAAAAATTGAACAAGAATAGGATAAGGCTAGTCTGTGAGTTCTCTGTAGTAAAATCACCTGTCCACACTCACTGTCTAGGCTTAGTGAGGATTGTTATGTGGGTGAGGTACAAGAGGAGACCTATGGGTTACACTCTAGCAAAAATCAAACCCGTATACTAGAAGAATCAGGGGTGAAGGTGAGCAGAAAGTACTTGTACTTTTTTTTTCTTGTTTTATATGTCATTGTCTGGCACCCATGAGATATATGGAAGTTGTCAAAACCCCTTAACAGCTGGTTCAAATTATTAAACGTAAAGTATCTAGAGCATGAACGTGTTAAATCTTTAGGTATGATGACACTTGGATTAAAAACAAGCAGCTGGAAACAGTAAGCAGGTCAGAGAAACAATTTACATTTTAACTTAAGGGCCTTTATCAACCAAATATCTCTGATGAAGGCTCTTCAACTGAAATGTTAATTGTTTTTCTTTCCACAGATGCTGCCTGATCTGGTGTTTCCAACATCTTCAATCTGCAGTTTTTGTTTAATTTTCCATAACAAACTGGATAATCCCTGGGCAGGACAATTCAAAATTGGATGAAAAAGTGATAACTACCACATGCCTTCTAAGCCATGTGGCAGCCCTTAATATGTAAACAGCCGAGAAAAGCATCCCTCTCCACCATCGGTAGTATCTACAGGAGGCGCTGCCTCAAGGTGGCAACATCCATCATCAAAGATCCCCACCATCCGGGCCATGCCATCTTTTCGCAGCTACCATCGGGCCTTAAGTCCCACACTACCAGGTTCAAGAACAGTACTTCCCTTCAACCAATTGGTTCTTGAACCAAACAGTAAAACCCTAATCACCACTATAGTTTAGCAACACTATGACCACTCCGACCACTTTGCACTAAAATGGACTTTTTTTTGTTCTAATTGTGGATTTTATCTTAGAAAAATTGTGTATAATTTCTGTATTTCTTGTGAATGCTGCTTATATGATGCTATGTGCCTGTGATGCTGCTGCAAGTAACCTTTTCCTTGCACCTGTGCATACATGTACTTGTGCGTCTGGAAAAAAAAACACTTTCAACTTTAAGTATAGCCCTTCAGAAGAGTAATTGATAACGTGAGTAATGACATGCCCATAATGTCTCAATCACAATTGTAGCATTCAAAAGTTAGAAAGTCCAATCACTCATCGCATTTTTCCAGACAAAACACATCTGGTTAATACAATGCATCATGAAACAAACATTAAGGAACCTGTGGTACACTATTTTTCATTTGAATTAAAAAAAGAAAATTCTACCCCCTCCCTAGTGCATCAAATTTTCGGGCACCAAGAGTTTGAGGTCAGGCCTACAATAGCACATTGTGAATAAAGACAAGACAGAATGTAATTTTCTTCTTCGATGATGCAATGATTGGCTATAAAGGAATCCTTGCATGCCTCATACCCATACTAAGTAGAATTTCAATAAAGGCTGATATGAAAGCATTTTGGAAATTGAGGCAATGCAGTGCTTTCTTACAGAGAGTATTCATGAATATCCAATGAATAAAGCAAATATCTGGTGAAACATTTGCTTGGTGCTAAATTTAATTCTACTATAATCCCCTTCCCAGTTTCCACTGTGGGAAGTAAAAAGGCAAGAACCTTCAGAATCAAAGACATTTTGGAGTTCTAAATTTTCAGGTCCAAATGAATTGAAGATCAGCAATTTACAGACATCAACAGAATGTCAAAAATTACAACTTTCCAGTAAATGACAGAAACAATTACATCATTTCCCAGTCTCAGGTTCTCAAAAACAAATGGGAAGTGCTCAAATCATACAAATTTTGTGTGGGAAATCTTGGTATGATTTGAGCTGCTTGAGCTGCTGAAATTGGATAGGTAAGCAGTAGCTGAAAATCAAGATGTGCAAATAACAAAGCTCCTTGGCGATGTGTAAGCTAAGAACATATACAAACTCAACACCTCCTTGTTGTGCCTCCATCTACTAAAACACACATTGAAGTTATATCCAGATTGCAGTAAACCCCACTCAGGAGGATATTTAATTTATTCTCTTAAACAAGTATAGGCAGCCATGACTTTTCTAGATCTCCGTTGCTCTTTAATGAATAAATCAACACCCAATTATTGACAGCAGAGATCCCTCAACTGCATTACCTCTTGGGGACAGAATTCTGGTCTGTACACAAACTTTCTCTAATGGCATATCCAAAGCAAGCAGACAGCAGAACACCAGAAAATTGGATTAATTTTAATGGTCTAACCTTTCAACCTGGCATTGTCTCACAAGCTAGAGTTTAAATGCTAAAATGGTCAATAGAATGTTAACCTTTTATCTCAAGTGTTAGAATTACAGCTATTCCAGATGATTATATCCCACCTGGAATTACATTAAGATCTGGACACCACATTTCAGGAATGAGATACAGATCTTGAAAAGGTATAGGGCTTATTTACCAGAATAATACTTGGGTTCAAATTGATGGCAGATTGCATGGATTTATCTAGTATCCCCTTAAGTATAGAAGATTACCAGATGATCTAAGTGTTTAAGATGATTAAAGGATAAGATCTGATGGGATAGATAGAAATTACTTTCTCAAGTGCAACATCCAGAGCATGGGAATGAAATCAAGGTTAGGTCCAGGCCATTGAACAATGTCAGAAAGCACTTTGGAGTATATATGATCAAACACACATGGTGGCAATCTGGAGTAAATCTTTTGAAACTAAGATTTAGATCAACCATGATGTGATCAAATGGTGGAACAAGTGAGGGGATCAATGGCTTATTTCTATCTCTATGCATCAAATAGACAAGGTACAATGGAATGAGGGATAAAAGGTTGGAGAGAGAAGGCCAGATACCGGGAACATCCCAATCTGTATGATATGCTTCTATGGCTAGTTGGGCAAATGCATTGGAGACAAAAGAGACTGCAGATGTGGAATCTGGAGCAAAAAACAGACTGCTGGAGGAATTCAGCAGGTCAGGCAGCATCTGTTGAGGGAAATGGACAATGTTTTGGGTCAAGACCCAGTCCAGATGAAGTCCAGTTTTTTTTTGAGCAAATGCATTCTCTAGTATTATACCCAGAGACTAGAAGATTTATGGCTTGATATGTGTTCTGTGCTCAGCTAATTGGTTTCAGCCAGGAAGATGATGGGGACCAAGTCAAGAGCAGTTGAAGAAATATCAGACTTAGATGAATAGGAAAATTAGCCATGGTTTCTAGTTCAATATCTATTCAGTAACTTCTTAAAAAGTGTGCCCATGCATATGCATCTCAGGTGAGGACTGTGACTAGACATAGCTGCTACAGCACCATGGTCAAATAACCAGCCAACATCCATCCTCTAGGTCAAATTTAACATATCTTCACTGTAACAATGCACTAAACATCTGCTGTAAAGATGAAAAGGGGAATAAGCTTAAAATAAATCAATTCAATAGTAAGGAAGTCCTCTTACTAATTATGTTGTAATCCTCAAGGAGCTTAGAGATACACCAAGCCACACATCTCACCAGTCAGAGCAATTAGTTTCTCTTTTTCTATCTCACTGAATCCCTTAATTGTTTTAAATATCTCAATTAAAGCACCTTTAAAAATATAAATTCAAAGAAATTGAACCAAATTATTGCAATCTTAACATATAATTTAACCCTTTAATCACTAGTACAATTCTGGGAAGTCTGTGCTGAATCTTTCTCAAGGCCAATACATCTTTCCTGAGGCTCTTCACTCAAAATTGAAAGGTATATTTCAGTGTGAGCCAATCACTTCAAGATAACAGGAGAACCCTTCCAAAAGTACCACTTTTCCCTTCTTTCCTACAAGAGTAGTATTTAGGAAGACCATCTACTGCTTATCACACTTTGCATATTTTAATATGTATTTTGTGTAATTGTGTTTTATGTTGTGTTATTGTTCAGGTGGTCAGAGAGTCACCTATTAAGTTCAAGAGTTTCATACCAATCTACACTATCATCCAAATTAGCAATTTATCATGTCAGTCTCTGGGTACCATACATACCCATAAGCTCATTTTCCTTCAAACATCAATAAGTACTAATGAAAAACTCTCATCAAATTGATCAGGACTCGGTATATCATTAAGTATCCTGCTCAATGTTTACCGACTTTCCCCAAGTTGCTGGATGAAAGCTTTACACATTTGAGAAGTGGAATACAACAAACTGACAGAAGCCCAAGATCTTAACTTCCACTTTGCCAAATTTCAAATCCAGCTATAATCAGTGAAAGGAAACTGACAGAAATCAATACCACAATACAAAACAATAAAATTGTACCATAAAAAGCACAGTGCATCAGAAAGTAACATAAAATCCAACCCAATGCAAAATAAAACACCATGTAGCAACAGACAAGGCACAGCACTAAAATGTCAGCTTAAGCTATCACAATGCAATTGAAAACAATAGAAAATGCAATTTTGCAGAACAGCTTATCCACCAAAACGCCTAATGCAAAATCCATCACAATTTAGCACAAAGGCTCCATAATCCAGCGAAACATTCAAAGCAAGAGGGTAAAACCCAACAGCTGTAACAAAGCTGAACATTATATTTGAAAAATCCAACACAAACTGTCAGGCTGAAGTATGAAATCTAACACAACTAAAACCCAACCCAGCCACATAAACTCAACCTATTTCAATACAGGACAGACACAAAAAACGCAAAACGCAGAGGACCACAGAATATAACAAAACACAAAATCCAATGCACTGCAGCTGAAATATCCAACACGGAATAAAAGGTAAGAAAGTGCATAGCATAAACACAAAAATTATTAAAGGGTGGCCAGGTTCTCTCAGTTCAACAAACCATTAAAAACCTTGCATTTCACCAGCTGCTTAGGTTCAACTTCTGGTAAACCTCTCAGAGCAAACTCAAATTCTTCTTCTTTCATATCTACAATTGAGAACCCTATAATACCACTGGAATACTACAATCTGCATTACTGATATCCTAACCTGGTACATTCCAGATGAACTCCCCATGGTCTTGAGGACTGGAATCATTGGGTTCCCTGTAGTATTTGACCATCCAGGCCTGTACTTACTCTTAGAACCATGAATTCCATCCTTAACCAGATATTCATCCAGCTCCTTTTTAGTACTTAGCATTTGCTGTTTTTGATCAGTTTGTTCCATATTAGTGCATCTGCATTGCAGTGGGAAAAAGTCGGTCTAATGTCTAGATTCACTTCAGAATTTTGTATTTCTGTCCTCGTTCTGTAATCACAATTTAAATTAAATTAACCCAATTATGTCATCCTGCCTTTCAGCATTTTCCAATGATCTGCCGTATTGTAGAAAAAGAAATTTCAGGAGAAAAATAAGGTCAACATTGTAACACCCTTACTGTAATGTCTGAATTCTTCCCACCCATCCCATCATCTCTCAGCAAGATCAAGTGCACCAATCTTTTGTTTTGAAGTTGAGCTGAAGGGCTTTAAGATTAACTCTGGAACTGAATGGGACCGGATGAAAGAAAACCGACAAGAGCTTTTGAAAAATAAACCATTCACCAAACGTAACAATTCTAACATCTGCATTTTCCTATTATAGTTGATTTTGCAAATGTTTTAAAACAGTGAATACACACAGCATTCCCAGCAAAGTTCGTTTTCAATCTTTTCAAAAATATCTCACTTATAAAAATCTTCATTTAAAACTGTGTTGACAATTCTAGGATTCAACCCCACAACAACAGTCAGTTGAACTCAATTATAACTGTCTGTGTAAATAAAGTCAAAATCATACCAATCTACATATTTGAGAAAGTACCCTGAAGGATTGGTTGCATTTCTGAAATTCGGGACTCGCCATCACTTTATGTGGAGTTTCTGGTTTGACTATTTTCTTCACTTTCCTGAACATTCCAAATCTGGTCTTAGACTGAATTCCATGGGTTCCAACAGCCCTTCGGGATGCCATCCAAGTGTGCAGGCTTCATATTGAAGCTCAGTTGGCATGCCAGTCAGTTTGGAAATGCACCTTGACTGATTCTCACCGGCAACTGCACAGACAGACAATTTTCAGCAGTTCCCAATTATCTTATCGATTTTCACTGACCAAGCTCAAGGGGTGTTTAAAGTGCTATAGTCAACATGTTGTCTGAGATCAGCCGCATTGATTATGACTGAACAGGATCCCATTTGTCGCATCTCCCACAAGCCACTAAGTTCCTGGACCACTTCAGAGAACACAGTGCAAGAGCTATTCTGCTCTGCTGTTGTTGCACCAGTAAAAAAAAGCTTTTGTATGGCCATTCACTGTTTGTTACAATTGACACAACCAATTGGGGTTATCAGCTCTGAATTAAAGCCACTCAACTACCACCGAATTATCAAGAAATGTATCCAACTCAGGTATCATCCCTTGCTTTTGTTTGGCAGACAAATTTAGTTATCACAATCAATGTTATATTTCAGCTAGTTTGACATTATTCATTTCTGTGTTTTAGGACGTACCTGAAGCCAGCGGTCGGATCCATTCTTTGCTATTGAGGTCAAGCCGCCAGAGGTCATTGAATGCTGCATTACAACTGCTTTGAGTGCAACCCCCAAAGACGTACATAGACTGATTGGCATCATAGTAACAAGCACCTGGAATTAAATACATAGAAGTGTTTGACCTTGGTTCAATGTGGAGAAGCTGGGGACAGGGGAGGAATAGAATGGAAACAATTTCCCTGAAACATATCCAAACTGTTACACCGTCTTAATTATATTCTATTCCCATACCGAATTCCAGTAAATATGACTTCAAAGTTACAAAGTTGTACACACAATCAGAGATAGAAATTTGTTTACTGTTAATGCTGCTGTTAAATTCAAGCTTATAATAAAATGAGATATTTTAAAAAAGTATGCTTGCACCCACTGACAACTACTGCAATTATAAATTCCATTGTTCACAATTAGGGCAACTGATAACAATAATCTGTAACATATAATCTCCCCTAGGAACGTTGCAATGCCACCACTTGTAGAAAAATGTAAATACAGCATAAACTACACAAAGGCAGTTTACATTAAAATGAGAACAAAAATTCCAAGAAGAACAAAATACAGGATTTTAAAATGGGGATAAATTTGACAGCACACTTTGGTTCAATTATCCATCATGTAAAATAAAAATAGAAAATGCTGAAAACGCTCAATGGATCCGGGAGCACAATGTGGAATTTTGCATTAGGAAATAGCTATAAAATGCTAAATACTCTCATGCTTCAAACAAGTTCAGTCCAACACACAAGATTCCATGATCACATAGGTACCCCAGATTTGCTTAATAATCGCTTTGTGGAATTTACACAACATAACACACCTTTATGTTGTGAAAAAGTACATGCAAAATACACACATTAGTACAGATCTCTACTACTGTCACAAAAATAGTGGGATTTCCAGCTTGTTATTTTATATCAGAAAATAAGGACACAAGCACTTTATACTTAACCACATGTTATGGGAAAATAATGTAAGGAATTAAATACACGTGTGTCACTTGCAAGAGATGACAACCACTATTAAAAATACAAAGACACAAGAGATTCTGCAGATACTGGAATCTGGAGCAACACACATAAAATGCTGGAGGAACTCAGCAGGTCAGGCAGCATCTATACAGGGAAATAAACAGTCAATGTTTCAGGTCGAGACCCTGATGAAGGGCCCTGATGAAGGGTCTTGACCTGAAACGTCCACTGTTTATTTCCCTCCATAAATGCCACCTGACCTGCTGAGTTCCTCCAGCATTTTGTGTGTGTTAAGATTCTTCTGAATGCTAGAGATCGGAAATAAAAACAGAACACACTGGAAACATGTCAGATCAAGCAGTGTCTGCAAAAAGAAAAACAAAGTTAATACTTCAGTCATAGTTCTCATGAGGGGTCATTGATATGAGATGCCAACTCTGTTCTTTTCTCCTCACTGCTAAGTACAGGCTGTCTCAGGTAACAAACAAGATCCATTTTTACAGGTGTCCTTAAGTCAAAGGGGAGGGGGGAAAGTAGTTCTGCCGTTCACAGGAACGAATGTATGCACGTACATTGGACTTTTGAACTTAATAATATTATGGGAGCTTGTTTGTGTCCATAAATCAAGCATTCATAACCATGGGACGGCCTGTACTGGGGAAAATGCTTCAGCAAAGATTGTACAATATTATCAACATCACCCAAAGATTACAGCAGTCAACATAAATTTAAAAGGTGGTCAAGCCATGTCTCAAGTATATTCGAATTATTGATTTAGCTGGAAAATAAACTCGTTAAATAAGGTCATTGCACTGAATGTGATCTTCAGATAATGTCTAAATATATCTCATGGATAAGGATCATTAAAAATGCTGAAGCTCTTCAACTGAAAAGATGATAAATGGAACTGATGCTGACTAGCAGGCCAATAATTAATAGACCGCCACAGGAGGCTGCTCTGGACTTTTCCTCATCATTGTGGTCACAACCAACAGTAGAGTTTACTAGTGAAGTAAAAGATGATCTGATGACATGACGCTAGGTGGCCAAATGATGAGCATGGGGAATTAACAGTGGTAATGGAGCTCAGGTGTGCAAAATATGAACAAGTCTTGCCCTTAGTACAAACATTAATCAAGGAACCATTAGCTCCAAGTACAAGTTAGAATCAATAAACTGTTACAAAACAGAAAAGAACTTGAAAACATTTCCTATTTGGCACAGGACAACCCACGACAAGAAGACACATTATGCACAGACTGAGACTTATGAGGCTCTCAAGGCCACAAGCCTTTTGCAACTTTCCTGACTCAGTGATGTCTTACATTGGGAAAGTATTGAAATGGTTCAGGACTAATGCCAAACATCCCCCCTGATGCGCAGATGAGGCAAAAGAACTGTTTCAACATAAATCCTTTACAACTTTCAATGGAGTTAGAAGTTTTCAGACATCTACTAAATAAACCTATCAGGAATAAAACAATTGATTTAAATGCCTCAAAAATATTGTTGGAGCCTACATTCCAGTTGTTGCAAATAAGAAAAATTAAAAACCCTGTGTAAGGAGACTCAAATCTCATCTTGTGCCTCCACTTCCTTCAAGGCACTGACTTTTGTTGGAGATCAAAATTGGTTTCCTTCAGATGTTTCATCCCACAATGCCATTTTCAGCTTTGTAGTCATATGATAGGCATGGCAGTCAAACTTCAATATTGCTTTAGTAAAAATCCAATTCCTAGCACAAGCTGGGAATCAGATAAGAATTATAACCCAAGCTTTTCTCTCCTTTACTCTGGGTTACTAAGGCCTGTTATGCTCCAAGCTTTAGTTTGCTTGAGATCTGCTAAAACAGCACATACTAAGAATGAAACCAAAGATTAAAGAACTTACAGGAAAAAGGCAATTGTATTGTCCGTGACTCAGATGTTAACACCTAAGTTAAGTCAGTAGGTTGCAAATTCAAGTCTTACTTCAGTGACTTGTGCACAAAAATCTAAGCTGACACTTCCAAGATGAACTGAGTGTGTTACACTATCAGCCTTTTGGATAAGATATTAAATCAAGACCCCACCTGCCCTGTCAGGTAAATAAACGTAAATAACCTAAAGGCTTTATTTGAAGAGGAGCAAGGAGTTAGCTGTGATGTCCTGGATAGTATTACCCGTTACAGGGTTATCTGGTCAAGAACACATGCTGGATGTGGGAACATGCTATGCACAGAGTAGCAGCCTTGTTTCATACATCACAATAGTGATTACACTTCAAAAGTACTTCAACCCAGTGTAAACTCCCTTTCAATTTCCCCCTTCCTAGTATATCACTTTACAGATGTGGATAACTAGAGAGGAAAGGACAGCAATCATACTTTGCATAGCTCAATAGATTGCGGACACTTACTATGTTGAAAAATCAAGACATTACAATACGGATATTAGACTCTACCATCTCCTGTAATCCAAAGTCAAGAATTAACATCCACAGAACCAATCCCAACAGTAGTTAGCACTTTGGGGGCATAAGAGGAAAAGGTAGGGATGCAGAAGTGGAGGACACAACTATTCCCCAAAAATCATCAATAAGAATTCCTCACAATCAGGGATGATGTCACACAAGGAATATTTTGTCAGTGGGTCGGTAGATAGCAGGTGAGCCATGCAAGTGTTCTTCAAAATTAATCATTCATTCCCATGACACATATTCAAAGACTGCATTTAAAACACACTCCAATTGATAATTCACATATATTAGCACAATCTTGTGGGTTTGCTGCCAATGTATAACAAACTCTAGATGTAATTCCTGAGGATCAACAATACCAATACAATTGCTGCTTTAATAAACACCATCCACCCAGGCCAAAGCAACGGCATCATGAAATTCTACTTACTGTGCGAGAAGCGCTGGGTAATCGGAGTCCCAGGATATGGATAGGTTCGGCTCTCCCACTGAATATATCCTCCCTGAACAGCTTTTATAAAACCATGATAACACTGGTGAGCCACGCCTGGAGTTAAAGAGACACAGAAGCTTAGTGGCTTTTTTATACCAGCTAATATCTCGCTATTTGCCTTGCCATCCCTCCCCCTATGTTTCCCATGAGAAGTTAATTGTCAAAAACCCACAAACTTCAGAACTGCTACCAGGTTGTGAAGATGCATATTGCATGGCCATTTTATTTTTGATTCTGCCTACTTTCTGAAGATGCAACTAGAATTTGAAACACAAGAATCAGGAAAATCGGTAAAATATTAAGAGTTGCAAAGGCAGCTACGAGAAAAACTACCTGACTGAGTACAAATGGATTGACAAGGGTCCCTTACACTCACTACTACAGTCTCTCTGCACATCTATCCTCTGATGCGTACTCTGCTTCAGTATCCCCCTCTCCCCAACCCCCTCCCTCAGTTTTCAATATGTCCCCACCACCCTTCAATTCTGCATTCAACTTCTGCAGGTATGATGGAAGGACACCAATAAAGAGGGTGTAGGCAAGAATATCTGTGCGATTACAATATAAGCAGATGAAGAGTGACATCCATGCAGCAGATGTTTCCAACCATCTTTGGCCTCCCTGCCTTTAGACTATAATGTTCTATCAAGACAGTGTGGCAGCAACAACCACCCCACATTAACACCTGGAGCACGCAGAGCACCATGGTCAACACCAATAGCCAGAAACTTTGCAACACCATCATAGTCCAGGAACTTATGACGTCTCAGCATTGCTATAACTGGCCTGAGTGAGACACAATGGACCTGAGAAGGCCAGCAAAAAGAACAAGGTGGCAAGTACATCAACTGATAGGGCAAACTGGAAGATGAATGCTGCCTTCATGTGGTTTCATGAATGAGCTAGTTTGGTACCCGAATGACTCCCTGTGAAATAAACATATGCCTCTTGGTATAGCACAGCCATGGACAGGGAATAGGAGGTGATAAGGGAAAGCTTTTAATTGGGGGAGGGCTAATTACAACAGTGTTAGGCAGGATCGTGGGAGCGTAAATTGAGAACAGATATTCTCAGGGAAATGCACAGAAGAAATGTGGAGCCTGTTTAGAGAACACTTGCACGGGGTTCTGGATAGGTTTGTCCCACTGAGACAGCAAAAGGATGGTAGGGTAAAGGAGCCATGGTTGACAGAAGAGGTGAAATATTTAGTCATGAGGAAGAAGGAAGCATACTTAAGCTTTAGGAAGCAAAAAAATCAGGCAAGGCTCTTGAGAATTATAAGGTAGCCAGGAAGGAACTTAGGATGGGACTTTGGAGAGCTAGAAGGGGACATAAGAAGGCCTTGACAAATAGAATTAAAGAAAACCCAAGGCATTCTACATGTATGTGAGGTACAGTTTGATGACTAGAGGAAGGGTAGAACCACTCAGGGATAAAGTGGGAAACATGTACCTAGAGGTAGAAGAGGTAGGGGATGTCCTTAATGAATACTTTGCTTCGGTGTTCACTACGGAGCAGGACTTTGACGAACATAACATTAGTGTAGAACAGGCTAATGTGCTGGAGCATGTTGAAGTTAAGAGAGAAGTAGTGTTGGAGCTTCTGAAAAACATTAGGATACATAAATCCCTGGGACCGGATGGGATGTAGCCCAGGTTACTACAGGATGGAATGGAAGAGATTGCTGGGGCATTGACAATGATATTTGCATCCTCCCTGGCCACAGGAATGGTACCAGAGGATTGGAGGATGGCTAATGTTGTTTTCTTATTCAAGAAAGGTAATACAGATAATCCTTAGAATTATAGACCAGTGTGTCTTGCATCTGTGGTGGGCAAGCAATTGGAGACGATTCTTAGAGGCAGGATTTACGAGCATTTGGAGAAGCATAGTCTTATTGGGGAAAGTCAGCATGGCTTTGTGAGGGGCAGATCGTGCCTCAGGAGCCTAAATGAGTTTTTCAAGGAGGTGACAAAACAAATCGATGAAGGTAGAGCAGTGGATCTGGTGTATATGAACTTTAGTAAAGTGTTTGACAAGGTTCCCCATGGTAGGCTCATCCAGAAAGTCATGAGGCATGGGATCCATGGAGACTTGGCTGCGTGGATTCAGAATTGCCTTGCCCACAGAAGGCAGAGGGTGGTAGTAGATGGAGAATATTCTGCCTAGAGGTTGGTGACCAGTGGTGTTCTGCAGGGATCTGTTCTGGATCCCTACACTTTGTGATTTTTATAAATGACTGGGATGAGGAAGTGGAGGGATGGGTTAGTACGTTTGTGGATGACACGAAGGTTGGAAGGGTTGTGGATAGTATAGAAGGCTGTCATAGGTTACAACAGGATATAGATCGAACGCAGAGTGGGGTGGAGAAGTGGCAGATGGAGTTCAATCCAGAAAGGTGCATAGTGATATACTTTGGAAGAATGAACATGAAGGCAGAGTACAAGGTTAATGGCAGGATTCTGAGCAGTGTAGTGGAACAGAGGGATCTTGGGGTCCAAGACCATAGATCCCTCAAAATTGCCGTGTAAGTTGATAGGGTGGTTAAGAAGGGGTATGGGGTGCTGGCCTTCATTAGTGGGGAGATTGAGTTCAAGAGCTGCGAGGTAATGTTGTAGCTCTATAAAACTCTGGTTAGACCACACCTAGAATATTGCGTTCAGTTCTGGTCACCTCATTATAGGAAGGATGTGGAAGCTTTAGAGAGGGTGCAGAGGAGATTTAGACAATAGACAATAGGAGCAGAAGTAGACCATTTGGCCCTTCGAGTCTGCACCGCCATTTTGAGATCATGGCTGATCCTCAACAATCAATATCCTGTTCCTGCCTTGTCCCCATATCCCTTGATTCCCCTATCTATAAGAAACCTATCTAGCTCCTTCTTGAAAGTGCCCAGAGAATTGGCCTCCACTACCCTCTGAGGCAGTGCATTCCACAAATTCACAACCCTCTGGGAGAAGAAGTTTTTCCTCACCTCTGCCCTAAATGGCCTAGCCCTTATTCTTAAATCATGCCCCCTGGTCCTGGACTTCCCCAACATCTGGAACATATTTCCTGTCTCTATCTTGTCCAATCCCTTAATAATCCTGTATGTTTCAATCAGATCCCCTCTCAATCTTCTCAATTCCAGCATGTACAATCCCAGTCTCTCCAACCTCTCAGCATAAGACAGTCCCGACATCCCCAGAATTAACCTCGTAAACCTACGCTGCACGCCGTCTATAGCCAGGATATCCTTCCTTAACCCTGGAGACCAAAACTGTACACAATACTCCAGGAGTGGTCTCACCAGGGCCCTGTACAAATGCAAAAGAATCTCTTTGCTTTTGTACTCAATTCCCCTTGTAATACAGGCCAACATTCCATTAGCCTTCATCACTGCCTGCTGCACTTGCTCATTCACTTTCAGTGACTGATGAACAAGGACTCCTAGATCCCTTTGTATTTCCCCCTTACCTAACCCCACACCATTCAGATAATAATCCACCTTCCTGTTCCTGCTCTCAAAGTGGATAACCTCACACTTATCCACATTAAACTTCATCTGCCAAGTATCTGGCCACTTAACCAACCTATCCAAATCACCTTGAATTCTCCCAACTTCCTCTACACATGTCGCACTGCCACCCAACTTTGTATCATCAGCAAACTTGCTAATGTTATTCACAATGCCTTCATCTAAATCATCAACATAGATCGTAAACAGCTGTGGTCCCAGCACCAAGCCCTGTGGCACCCCACTAGTCACGGCCTGCCATTCTGAGAAACATCCATTCACCCCTACGCTTTGTTTCCTATCCGCCAACCAGTTTTCTATCCATGTTAATACCCGCTCCCCAATTCCATAAGCCCTAATTTTACCCACCAATCTCCTGTGCGGCACTTTATCAAATGCCTTCTGAAAGTCGAGGTATACAACATCCACTGAATCTCCCTCGTCTATTTTCCTGGTTACATCCTCAAAAAACTCCAGTAGATTAGTCAAGCATGATTTGCCCTTGGTAAATCCATGCTGAATCGACCCAATCCTATCATTGCTATCCAAATATGCCACTATTTCATCCTTAATAATGGACTCTAGCATCTTCCCCACCACAGATGTTAAGCTAACTGGATGATAGTTCCCCGTTTTCTCCCTCTCTCCTTTCTTAAAAAGTGGGATAACATTAGCCATTCTCCAATCCTCAGGAACTGACCCCGAATCTAAGGAACATTGGAAAATGATCCAATGCATCCACAATTTCTAGAGCCACCTCCTTTAGTACCCTGGGATGCAGACCATCTGGACCTGGGGATTTGTCAGTCTTCAGCCCCATTAGTCTACCCATCACCATTTCTTTCCCAATGTCAATCCACTTCAGTTCCTCTGTCACCCTCTGCCTTTTGTCCATCCTTACCTCTGGGAGATTTCTGACGTCTTCCCCCGTGAAGACAGATCCAAAGTACTTATTAAATTCGACTGCCATCTCCCTGTTTCCCATAATAATTTCACCCGATTCGGTCTTCAAGGGCACAACGTTGTTCCTAACTAACTTCTTTCCCTTCATATACCTAAAAAAGCTTTTGCTATCCTCCTTAATATTCCTGGCTAGCTTGCCTTCGTACCTCATTTTTTCTTCCCGAATTATCTTTTCAATTAAATTCTGCTGCACCTTAAAAATTTCCCAATCTTCTATCTTCCCACTCAGCTTGGCTCTGCCATACTTCTTCCTTTTTAACACAATGCTATCTCTGACTTCCTTTGTCAGCCACGGTGGCCCCTTTCCCCTCTTTGAGTCTTTCCTTCTCTGGGGAATAAACTGATCCTGCACCTTGTGTATTCCCAAGAATACCTGCCATTGCTGTTCCACTGACAATTCTGCTAGGATGCCCGCCCAGTCAACTTTAGCCAGCTCCTCCCTCATGGCTCCACAGTCTCCTTTGTTCAACTGCAAAATTGACCCTTCTGATTTGCCCTTTTCCCTCTCCAATTGCAGATAAAAACTTATCATGTTATGGTCACTACCTCCCAATGGCTCCTTTACTTCGAGTTCTCTTATCAAATCCTGCCCATTACACAGCACTAAATCCAGAATAGCCCTCTCCCTGGTCGGCTCTCGTACCAGCTGCTCCAAGAATGCATCCCGGAGGCACTCTATAAACTCCCTTTCCTGGGGTCCAGTACCAGCCTGATTTTCCCAGTCCACTTGCATATTGAAATCCCCCATAACTACTGTGACATTACCCTTGCCACATGCCAACATTAACTCACTATTCAGCTTGCACCCAATATCCATGCCACCGTTCGGAGGCCTGTAGATAACACCCATTAGGGTCTTTTTGCCCTTACAGTTCCTCAGTTCTCATTTACCAGGATGCTGCCTGGATTAGAGAACTTGACATGAGGAAAGGTTGAGCAAGCTATGGCTTTTCTCTTTGGAACGATGCAGGATGAGAGGAGACTTGATAGAGGTGTATAAGATTGTGAGGGGCATAGATAGAGTGGACAGCAGCACCTTTTCCCCAGGGTGGTAATAGCCAATACCAGAGGACATGCGTTTAAGGTCAGAGGAGGAGTGTTCAGGGGAGACGTCAGAGGTAGCTTCTTTGCAGAGAGAGTGGTGGATGCCTGGAATGCACTGCCGGGGGTGGTTGTAGAGGCTAATACAATAGGGACATTTAAAAGGCTCTTAGATAGGCACATAGAAGTAAGAAAAATGAAGGGTTATGGGCTGTGCAGGAGGGAAGGGTTAGACTGATCATGGAGTAGGTGTTCATGTAGTTCGGCACAATGTCATGGGCCAATGGGCCTGTACTGTGTTGTACTTTTATGTTCTACGTTAAGTTCAACTCTTCAGCAATCTCTGACAACATTCGATAGTGAGATATGCTGATTCTACTTTCTGATTTAGTCCCAGAGCAAGAAAGGACATGGCCCTTTTGAAAGGCACAATTGGCGGGGAAGTAGAGAAAGCTAACTCCAACGAAGTCCTCCTGCACAAATGTTTAAGACATGGTCTTGTCACAATGCACATCCTGCTTTGTCAGTGAGACAAGCATAAAGTCTCATGGCAACTTCCTTGATCCAGGCATTAGTATCTGTTAGACTGTGTCAATGTACTAGCAAGGAACCACGTGGACATCTGCATTACTTCCACCATGACAACAGTAGGTGACTACTGGAGTGATTACAGGCTGATCCAATCTTCCATCAGCATTAATCTGGTCCCAAAACAACACTGCCAAATGAAATGCTGCTACAGGAAAATAAACACCAAATGACTCAAAGGCACGGCAAAGAAAGCAAATTGCCAACATGATTACTCTTCCCATCAGCAGGTTTCCCAAAGGTTTCCTAGTGCTGGTCTACCCTAAAGTCCACCAGGATTAGGACCTGTGAAGAAATGCTCAGTTCCTCAGAGGCTGGTTTGATATCAAGGAGCTAATAAATCTTAGACAAAGCATTTTGATACCATGACAACTTAAGGGGAAAAAAAAGTGCAGAATATCCACCAACCAAGCTATAACCATAGATTCTACTGTAATGTGGTCCAAACACCAAGGGACAGGACAGAGGAGAGCTCACCAAGAACAGGAAGGCAGTCAGTGCTTGCTTGAAAGAGCACTTCAAAGATCTCCAGAGTCAAGACGCTAATATCGACACGTGTGCCTGACCTCATTTCACACCATTCTGTTACAATCTCAGCATTACTCTACACCAGCAAATTGAAAAGAGTATCCAAGAGTTGGAAAACAAGGCCTCTGGAGTGGAGAAAAACAATGATAGTCTAAAACATGCCAGAACAACTTCATGACACATTTGGGAAGAGGAGAGTGTGTCAGAGGACATCAGAGATGCCATAATCTTGACTATTTTCAAGAGATCCAATTCCAGCAATTACACAGGAATATCCTGACTGTCTACCAAAGGGTAAGCCATCACAAGAATCCTTCTCAACCACTTCCTCCCATTCACTAAAGAGTTACAATGCTGATTCCATCCATCAAGAGGCATATTAGATATGATTTTCATCACTTTACAAATCCAAGAATAAAGTAGGGAGCTGCATCAAACATTGTACGAGACTTTTTATGACTTTAAAAAAAACTTTCAAATCATATAACAGAGATTATGGAGAATTCTTCTCAAATTTGGCTCAGGAAATTCACTAGCATCCTCTATCTGCTTCATGATGTTGTGCCAACTGTGAACGTCATCAACAGACATACTGCAGACACCATCTCAGTGCAGCCTGGGTTCAAGAAAAGCTGCATCATTGCAATCAAATCAATCTTCCTGTCTGCAAAATTTCACCTGGACAGGAAGCTCCCCACTACAGTTAACCTACTGGACAAGTGGTAAACTACTCAACCTTCACTGCCTCCACTCAAGAACCAAGATCAGTCTAACCTCAGTCCTGTTTACAGTATACAGCCAATGCTTACTTGCATGCACACTTGAACGTCAAGTTCCAAACCACCACTGATTTCTCACTGAAACATTTAACAATAGCCACAAGCAAAATATCAACCTACGACAGCAACACAATTCCACCCCCCGATAATTAAGATCCATGCTAAGATCCTGTGGAACTTGGATCAATTCCCCTACCTTGAAAGCCATCTCTCAATGAAAGCAGGTATCAATGATAAAATTCACTACTACCTCCTGTGCACAAGCAGAGCTTTTGTCCACAAGAGAAAGCGTTCAATGACAAAGACTTCAAATATGGCACCAAACACATGGTCTACAGAGCATCAACAGTCCCTACTCTCCCATATGAAGTTCCACCTAATAATGGCTCAGTAAAATCCTCCAGTTTCACTGGAAGGATTGACAAACTAATGTCAGCATCCTTTCTTAACTAATTCCAATGTGTGCCACATCATCTACAAGCCAGGGTCTCTCTCCCTGTGTTCACCTTTTCCATCCCCTCCACCCTTGTTACCTAGACTAATCACCCTCTGTTCCATCTGCTTATTACCCACACACCTACCTTCCTTGACGACTTCTCCCTTGGTTCACCTTCCCTATCCCTTCTCCCACCTGGTTCCATCTGCCCATCGTCTCCCCCCCCCCCCCCCCCCCCCTTTAATCTGGTTCCATACACAGTATACAGCAAACCAATCAACCCACCCACTAGAACCATTAATCTCCACCTGCAGCAGAGTCTGCAGATCCTAAACAGGGCTCATTAGTTATCTTGGAATCCACAGAACCGTCATGGAAACAAGTCATTCCCAAGGGACTGCATAGGAAGACAACTCTAGTGCACTGAGGCAACATACATACTTCTCCATAAATATTCAACAGTAGAGTAGAAGAAGAAAGCTGACTGGCACAGATCTGCTATAAAAGTTTAATACTGGAGGGTGAATTCTTTGCTCATAACAGAAGATGCAAAGACTCTTGGTTCTAACAAATTGTGTGGATCAATTGAAAAGGTTCACCAATGTTCGCACACTTGGGTTGTATACCTCATTAAATTTTACAAGATACTGTTACAAACAAATTCTTCAGTGTGGCAAAGGGGATGATACATGAGATATTAAGATAAAGATCAGGAAGTTATAAAAAGGAAAAGACAGAAGGAAAGTTTGATGCAAAAAGAGCTATATTATGAGAAAAGAATAAAATTAGGATGGTGTAAGTGGGTGCAAGAAATAATTTTATTTTAAGAAACAGTCTAAAGTGAATAAGTACAGCTAGTCTATCGAAAAAGAACCAATTTATTGGCACAAATGACTTTTCCTGATCATAGAAATTCTATGCTCTTACTAAGAATTTAAGGTCAATTTCTTTTCTCTTATCGTGGTAATTAAATTATAATCTGATTCACAATAATATTTTGATCTTACTCCGAGATTTCTGTCCTACTCCAAAACTTTATTCTGAACCACGTTCCGTACCTTTAATAAGCCGATACCACTGTTTACAAACAAGAGCAGCTGTTTTGTGCTCTTGATATGGAGACAAAAAAGACAAGATGTATTCCAGCACCTCTTCAGGCAATTCTAACATTGAGCGGTTATGTCTCATTTCCTCAACTTCCAATTCAACATGAGCTTCTTCGTCCTGCTCCATGGGCCCATCCAATACTTCTTCTGTGTCCATGGCAATAAAACTGTCATCCTCACTGTCCGATGAGCTGGCCATCGCATGCCACTCTATATTATAAATGAGAAAAAAATGGTAGGTTGAAAATATAGCAACTCTCAGCTGCAGTAAGCACCTTGAGACAAAGGACTAAAGAATGGAATACTCAATATTAACATCAATGATATCAACCAGATGCTGGTAATGTTAGAACCGCTGAGAGTTCTGATGTCGGACTCCAACTTTTTTCTCTCTTACTTCTTCACAGTTTTGGACTCTAACAGCTATATCAAAATACATGTTGGAAAAAACCTTACCTCCTCATAGTACAGGTCTATGTTTATATACAGAATATATCACTGCAAGGTTATACACTTCACGTCTCAGACTACTAAAATTTTCCACTTAGAAACCTGACAGGACTCAAAATTTCTCTTGAACATGTATCATCAACAGCCCACAGTGGCATCCATAATCTAATATGTCCATCCTTGGAGCACACAATTTCCCTACTTCCTGGAATCATGTATAACAGCAATCACTGTCTGATAAGGACAGTTCTTTGCAAAAAAAATGGAAAGGTAAAGAGCAGGACAAGCAAAAAGATTGGAAATCAAGTCAAAATGTCCAGGTTCTTGTCCATCCATGCAACACAAACAGAATCCTCCAGATATCTAATCAGTCCTACAGCATCTTCAGCCATTTAAGGAAAATCACAAGGCCATGAAATTTTGGAGGTGGCCTGTGTTTAGTTTTGGTTACCTTTATCATCTGCAACTTGACCAGTTTGATCTACTGTGTGAAACACAACGTATCCAATGTAAAAAAAAAACTGCAGTTAAAATAATACTTTAAAGTTGTAAGAAGCTTCAAGTGTTGCTCTAAACTTATCATCTCATGTTCTTCCATTGCTGACAACCATATATTTTCTCTTTCGGGCAAAGGTAGAAACTGCACCAGTTAAGGGATGACAGCAACAGTCTTATAGAAACAGGCACACCAGAAAAGTCACACACAGCAGTGATGTATCTGTATTCACCAGTACATTACTCCAGCATCATTACATTCGATATGCTCGGTCAACACAGCCCTTATTCAGAAAAATGAAACCTATCTCCAGAGTGATGGATCCTTTCAACTTTACAGCAATGCCAACAAAGAATGCTTCATGTTTGCCTTTGTAACAAGCTCTGCATTTTGAATGTCCACACTGAAGACACAGCAACATTTCCCAAGCTTAACCAGTATTACCAGAAATTTTGCAAGGTCAAAAGCGTGTGTACGAAATCTCTCAATTCCTATGACCCACTGGATGAAAGAATTTTTGTTACCCTGCCAAGGAGGAAATGGGGTCAACCATAAACTATATATAGACCAGAACTATTACTAAGCATTTCAAATAGAACCAAATCTCCCCACTGCCCTGCAGTCAGTGAGCTGTAATTGCAGTTAAGTTTGCACCAAACAATCTGAATTCCTAAAGCTAAGAACAAACAAAATAGCAAGAGTAGGCCATATGGCCCCTATGGCTGCTCAGCCATTCAATAAGATCAAGGCTGACCTTTTATATCAGCACTTTCCGGCATTAACCCCATATCCCTTGATTTCTTTAATATCTAAAAATATATCAACCTGTTGAGCATATTCAACCCTCTTGGAAAGAGAATTCTAAAGATTCACTACATTCAAGGTGAAGAAATTCCTTTTCATCTGTCCTTACTCTGAAATTGTTAACCCCTGGTTCTAGACAACTCCGCTAAGGGAAACTTCAACTCCGCTTCTACCACTTCAAGCCCTTAAGAGCTCTGTATATTTCAATGGGATCACTTCTCACTCTTCAAACCCAAGGATACAACACCAGTCTGCTTAATCTCTCCTTGTATGACAAAGCCACCATCCCACAAATCAATGCTGCAGTTTCTCCATCACAGGTATATTCTTCCTTAGGTAGGGAAGCCAGAATTATACACAATATTTCAGATGATATCTGGCCAAGGCTCTATATAGTTGAAGCAAGAATTCTTTTGTACTCAAATACTCTTCTAACAAAAGTCTACATATCATTTGCTTTCCTAATTGCTTACTGAACCCACATTTAACTTTCAGCAATTCATGTTCAAAGACACCCAGGACCCTATGGATACCAACACTTTCCTTCCCTCAAAGATATAAGGAAGAGAACACAAATTTCACTTTGTATTATGCTGTTAGTTTTTGAATTTTATAGAAATCACACTTCAATGTCCTTTTTCCTTAATTTTAGCTACATACAGCAGTGAATGTAGGCCTACACTGCTCACCAGATATATTTTTTTCCAGAGGCCATATTATCAAGTTAATCACCTGAACTTTAAAGGGTTGGTAGGTTAATTGGCAACTGTAAGATGTTCCTACTGTGTAGATGAGTGGTGGGTGGTAGGGAAATCTGGTGGCTGGGGGAGTGGTAGTTGATGGGAATGTGGGGAGAACAGAATAGGTTAGGAAAGGATTAGTGTAACAATAAGTGTCCAATGGTTGACACAGACTCACTGGGCTGCAGGGCCTGTTTCCACACTGTATCTCTCTGTGACTCTATAACTGTCCTTTAGCATGCTTACATTCAAGCCCAGCCTATTCCAAAGGTAACATTCCATGACCAGGAACCAGAGGGATCACTTCTTCAATGGAATATCTGGTTGCAATTTGCAGCCATCCCTATGCTTTACAAGCAACTTGTAGAGAGAGTTTTGGGTGACTGCCTTTGTTCCTCTATTGTTTTAGTTACCGGGGTTCTTTGGAGGAAGGTTTAGATCCCTTTAAGTAAGCACAGCAGCTAAAAAATACTTATTGCAACTTTCCAAGCATACAACAATTTGTATAGGTTTGTGTTTAGAGAATAAACAGCTGGATATGAAAAACATCAAGTCACAGAAAACGTGGATGATACATTCCCTTAAGCTCTATCCACCATTCAATTAGACTTTAGCCAATCTGTACCTCAACTCATTTAACTACTCATATTCATTGAAAGGCTAACCTAACAATAACCTAAACCTTCAAGTGGTCTAACACATTCAGAGCATTTTTTTGGCAGTGTGGTGAGGTGGGAGGGGAAGAGAAATACTATGCCAGATTTCCAGTATCCTTTGTGGGAAAAAAAAACTTCCTGATTTCATCCTTAAATGGCCAAGCTCTAATTTTAAGATTATTCCCTCTTGTTCTGCATTCCTCTACCAGAGGAAACAGTTTCACTGTATCTGCTCCGTTTTAACGTTTTAAATACGTCAATTGGATCACCTCTCAACTTTCTAAGCTCAAGGGAACAGTAAGTTTACATAAAATATTTCCATTTAAATCCTGGCATAATTCTGGCAAATCTGTCATGTATTCTTTTCAAGACCAATTATAGCTTTCTGAGGTTCTGCATCCAAAATTAACACAGAACACCAAATGAAACCTAACCAAGGTTCTCTATAACTGGAGGATTAGATCCTCATTTCCGAATTCCAATCCCTTTGAAATGAAGGACAACATTCCATTACCCTTTTGGTTATTTTGGCACCTGAAGCTTCTGGAGAGAGCAGCGCAACAAACTATATGATGTAACAAAATATACTATGAAGTGCCAAGTATTTTGATGTATAAAGCACAGTACAAGTTACTTATTTTATACACAATTCATCAAACTAAACAACATCCAGAGTCAGAGGGAGACCTATAGCAACCAAAATATCAACTTGGTTTTACAAACCTCAAAGTGCACTTCGGGAAAACACATTGGGAAATGGCTCATAATATAGAAAAAATAACATTGAACAGGAACAGGCCCTTTGGTCCACGATGTGTGTGCTGACCATGATGCCAATCCAAACTAATCCCATCTGTCTGCACATGGTCTATATCCTTCCATTCCCTGCCCAGGCAGCGCCTTCCAGGCACCTACCACTGTGTAAAAAAAAATTTCCCTCATAAATCTACCTTAAACTCCCCCTCCCTTAAACAAACAATTCACATACCCATTATTATATGTTACCATTGTAACAGCACTGCAAAGTATAGTTGCTTCAATAATTACAGCTTACAAAGTACAGAGTCAGTTCCAACGACAACCCATTAACAGCAATAGCTGACACCCAAATGATACTGTTCTGGATGATCCAAAATAAATTCTTGTTCTTCTTTTCAAGTCATCCATACATGTTTTTTTAATAAAAATACAGGATTGTTTTGTGAAACAACTGAATTGTCAAACTTTCGTTCAATAACAATTCCTCTGCAAATTTGACAAGAGCCCATCTATTTAATGTAAACCAGTTGTACAGGACTGATTCAGTTTCATTGCTAAAAATCATGCAATTTGACCACTAACCTAGATAGCTTCAGGTTAAATAGAAAAGGAATCCTCCTCACGCTTTATAATTCAGAAACAGGACCAAAATAAAGCCCCAACATCCTCTGACTACCACTTGACATTTTCTCACTGTATCTACCCAAGTATAGTGGCCTTCTTTGCCACATTATGGGTACAATTATTTCAATGTTATTCTTTATTAATGTTTTGAGATTCAGAACCATGCCATCATGTTGAACTTATATCCAAAACACTCCCACTGACTCACATTTTAGGGTGCAAATGCCATTTTATTCTTCTCCCTTTAACCACAACATGGGATAGATAAGTGTCTTGGTATTAATAAATTTACAGGATTCAATGAACTATGTCACCTTTCCTTAACCCACATCATAGGATGTGATGATATTGCCTTCTTTAATGCCCTATCCGGTGGTTCTGTATTCAGCTCCATGTCTCAGTAACAGGGATAGAATGGATCTCAATGTAGATGAACTTTGAAGGGTTTGCATCTGACCCTGGACCCAGGCCCTACATGGCTGCCACTGGCATGTGGCCAACTCCACTAACTGGGCTCGGAGGCTTCCAGTACAAAGGGCCAGATACCGGCCCAGAGCAGCCACAACCCGCAGCGAGCAACCTGCTGAACCTCCCTGTTTGGAGCTGCTCGCACAGTCGTCGTTCTGTCCTTGCCGGCCGCACAGTGCACAATCCCAAGTGGGCACTGCCTTGCCCGCAGCTCTAGGGGAGGAGAAGGGGTGCTGGCACCCATCCCCAGGCTGAGATTTACCCAAGCTCTGGTGCTCCGGCCTCCCCCCACTCACTCACACACCCACTCACACTCACTCACCAGCCTAGCTCGCTACCCCTCCCCCTGGCGCCGGCTGCTGTGTGCGCTGAGGGCCGCTGCTTCTCTCAGAGGCCGTGCCCCCCTCGGCGCTTCCGTGTTTCCGCCGCTGGCCTCCCGGCGACTCCCGCTCTCACTCGCCCAGATCCGCCATCTTCCGCCAGAAGCACCAGCGCCGCGACGGCGGCGGCGCGCACGCAGCCAAGGGCGTCACAGCCGCGCGTCCACGTACCCCACCTGGCGGCGGCGGCGGCGGCGGCGGCGGCGGCAGCGCCACGCTGCGCGGCACGTCAAGTGCCCGCTGAGCTTGGAGCCAGCCTTGCCAAGCTCGCTGCAAGAGCTGCTCCCCTCTCATGACCCAGTGTCACATCCTATTAACTCCACACACTTCGTGTACATTATTACATCGTCCTCACTGGGTTATTTTTCAATCTGTGATCTTTCTATATATTTTGTTCATTAAGTGACCATGTTGGAGGGGGTCCAACCAAAACCAACCTGATCATCTTTAAAACAATTCTGGAAATCTGAAATAGAAACTATAAAAAAAATGCTGGAAATACTCGGCAGCTCATGCAGCAACTCCGGAGAGAGAAGCAAATTTCAGGTCGATGTTAACGGAGAACAATAAACAGGTTTTAAGGTTCAGGGAAAAAGGACAAAAGGGTTTGATGCAAGACGGCGGAGATTAAATGACAAAAGAGTTATTGCTGCAAGGTACAAGAAAAAAAGTCTGTAAATGGGCGAAGCAGAATAATTATCTTAAACTGCCTGAGAAATATGAAGAGAATCCTGGAAATCTGAAATAAATATGTTGCAAATTATTGAATTCATTGTTGAGTCCAGAAGTCCGTATTGCGTCTAGTTGGTGGTAGACGAAATGCTGCTGCTCGAGCGTATGACAGACTTACTTTGGAAAGATACCGGTGGCTGAGGATGGAGATCTCAGATGGAATGGTTCTTTTGGAATGTCAAACGAGGAAAAGAATGGAAGTTGGCTTGCTGAGTATTTCCAATTCTGCTGTTTAGCTCTTATATAGTACGGTAGCTTAGGCCAGCTGCCATTTGTTAGATAGAAACCAGACCTAGTGAGGTCTCAGCTTTGGTCCTCAAGTTTATTGTTGCTGATTAAACTTTATTGAAGACTGTAATAATTAGTTTGCATATTAATGACATGACAAACAGAGGGTGAAAGCTTCATAAAACATGTAGGTATGAATCAGTTGCCTGTGACATATCTTGCTGAAATTTCCTCTTCAATCATAAAAACAAATATAAAAGGTGAACATATCATGGGTTACTGATTCCCTAGCATTTTTTTATTTATAAACTTTGCAGTAAATTTTGCTCCTCTTTCTGAGTCCATCCCTAATCTTGTCACTTGTTAATTTAAGTCAGATTCCACGAAATCTTGGTAGCCTGTTCAACTTAACCTAAACATGAAATCTTTTCCTTTACCAAGATCATACCAGGATCAACTTCACCTAGCATAGCCGCTCTGCTGCTGTCACATACTTCCGTCACTTCTAGACTTGGATATTTTTCAGTGACATCCTACGTACCTTCATTAACTTTTCCATATCTCAATTGCCTGCATCCCATCCCTGCTAAATTCTACTTGGGTGTCACTACTGCTGTTCCTAACTCATACTATTCAAATGTATCTCTTCTGCTCTTATACCTCGGTGCAGCCACTACCAAGACACTGTAGGGAAAGACCACAGTCTATGGTCCTGCTGCCACTGGGACTACCTGGAAATGGGCTTCCTGGCCATTGTTCCAGAATAGGATGCTGTAATCAATCTCTTTTCATGTGGCATTACAATATTCCATGGATGATACCAAGAGCAGCATTGTTATGCAATAGTCATTACTGCACAAGAGGCTATTTGGCCAATTGAGTCTATTCTGGTTTCTGGTAGTGCAATATCATCGGTCCCATTTCCCACTCTTTCCACAGGGACTTGCAAATTATTTTGCCTCTATTGTCTTTCCAATTTCTTTTCAAAAGTCCTGTTTAACTCTTCCGACACATTTAAGGGAAGGCTGGAGAAGGGAACAACAAATCATGTTGATAGATTTAGATGAGGAAAATGGGAGTAGCAGCATGATCTCCCACATTGATCAATTAGGTTAAAAAGACTGTGCCCGTGATGTACATCCGACATAAGAACAACTCAGCTTCTCCAGTCTAATCTTGCAGCTAAATTCCCTTTTTCTGGTTTCCATTCCGGTGAATTTTTTCTGCACTCCCTCTAGAATCTTCAGATTCTTTCTAAGGTAAGAGTAAACAGACTTATACACGATACTTCAATTGGCCAATTTTATGAAGGTTCAACATAATGTCCTTGCTTTCACACTCTATTGTCCAATTTATGAAGCCAAGGATCCCTTATGCATTAACTGCTAGGTGCTACTAACTGTTCTCTAAGTATATCCTGCCATCTTCAAAGATTGATGCACACTAACGACCTGGTCAATCCATTCCTGCACATGCTAGAGAAATGATTGATTATCAGGCAGTTTCTTCATCCACAGAATCTCGGAAATATTTACTGTGCAATGTAGCTAAAGAGGTACTTCTCCATGTACTTCAATTCCCAAAATCAGCACTTACCCACTTTTAATGTAAGTTTCATTAATGAAACTAGTCAGTTATACCGCTAAGGTGATCTGCCAGCTCACTTCATACAACTGCAGGTTGGTAATCTGACAAATTCACAGAAACCAGCCAGCACCATGCATTTCACCGAATACCAATGGCAATCTACATTTTCGCTGGTTTTGCACATTGGCCCTTAAAGTAATTCAAATCCAGCCAAACCACTCAGTAATTTTAAGAGCTCAATGGAAGGCTGTCATACCCCTTGTGTCTTGACTCCACCAGGGGGAGACACCTATCGCTAAGGTTAACAAGTGTAGAAGATTCCAGCTGCAGTCCAATAAGCAGGACACAGGTAATCATTCCACTGCTGGAATGAGGTGAGGAAGTGAACATTTATCGATGATACCTGCAATCAAAATACAGGCCGTCCCCACGTAACATTTTTACATATGTCCAGAAGTTGATTTTGTCTGTAAGTCAGAAAAATACACAAAAATCACTCCATATGGTAACTGTACCGCCACAGCATTGTGATGAAAGGCATCAAAAGCAATTAAGACTGATTAAAAAAAAGCTAAAAGGGGAGAGGGAGAGAAAACTAATTCTGCCATTTGTTGGAACAAATGTACGTACTTTCGAATATAATATTATGGAAGCTTGTTCATATGTAGGGAGTGTCCATAAATTGGGTGTTCGTAATCTGGGGACGGCCTGTAACCGAAGTGTCTACTAACCTTCATTTCAAGTCTTAGACTAGCCAGTGTACTTAATTGTATGTGATGTTCCAATGCGTCTTAAAATATTTTCTGTGACTTTGCAGTGTTTGACGTGAACAAACTAATAGTTAGCAGAAATAGTTCTTAACATTTCTTCAGACATTTCTTATTCTTCCACGATACCAGACAAACCAAGTCAAATCCTGATGCACAATAGCTACTGGTAATGCCAGTATTAGTTGCCTGTCCCTAATTGGCCATGGAAAGGTGGTAATGTGATGACTTCTTGAACAACCATGGTCTGTATGATGAAGGTGCTCCTGTAGAGCTGTTAAGAAAGATTATCTCAGGATTTTGACCAAATGACAATGGAAGATTAACAATACATGCTCAATTTACAGTGTTGTATGAATTTGTATAAAAATATGCATTAAAAAAAGGAACTTGCAGGTGGTAGTGTCCCATATGTGGTAGAAGCCTTGGGTTTGAGAAATATTATTCAAAGTATTGATGAGTTGCTGTAGTGCACCTTGTAGATAGTACACACTGGAAGTACATTTCACCAGTAGAAGAGGAAGGAAAAGACTGTTGGATAGGTGACAGATTGCTCTGTTTTGGAATAGTCGAACTTCCTCAGTGCTGTTGGGAGAAAATAGCCTTTTAACATCATGGAGTTCTAATGAAAGGGCAACTCTGAAACATTATTCCATCTTTTCCATTTAGATGTGGACTAGTCTACTATTCATTTATTATTTTCATTTTCCAAATTGTAATTGGAAGTCAGTTGGCAATGTTCTAGGAGGAACTGACTTGTACACAGGAAACACCACTTTGGTCATGCCCAATGAACAACTATGTTTGTGTAAAGTTATAGACATTACCAAAACAAAATGAGGCTGATACCAGACAAACCAAGTCAAATCCTGATGTACGATAGCTACTGTAATGCATTAATGTCTGCAATGTGATGTCAACAATTGCCTTAAAGAATCAGAATCAAATGTTAAAAAAGTCATTCCCAAGAGTGACACTGAAGCCAACTGCCAATGGCATTTAATATACAGAATAATTTCCAATTCACAATAATTACTTCACAATGAGGAATTGTAAAAAAATTCACTTTGGGTCTTTATATCCCAGGGCTAAGCTCAACAAAAAACGATGTGTCGAAAAAGAAGTCCTTTAACGTGGAAACTAACCTGCGAGCAAAAACTTGTTAGTTGTCACTTGGTAACAAATGATATCAAGATTCCAGAAAAGTGGTCCTGATAGGAGCATACTGTGCTCTGCATTGAAGCAATAGATCCAAAATTTTGTTTTGATTTATTGAATTCTCCTAGACTGATCTTTCAGGATAACTTGCTATGGGAGACAATCTCCTCATCCTTAACATAGGTTATGGCAGCATCAGGAAAAACTTACTTGTATTTTCAGAAACATTGTGAATATTTCTTCTGTTTGCATTAGAAACTAAAACAATAATTCTCAGTGAAACACAAAAATGGCCAGAACAATTACTAATTTTGATGAATGCAACTTTATGCAGACCATCAGGGAGGTTATTAGCAAAAAATGTCAAGGATGAGAAAATTTTACTTTGACTAAATCTCACTGTTCCTATCTTTAACTATACAGGCCTAGGAGCCATGTGATTTGAATACCTCCAATATCATTTCCTAAACATCAGTTTCTTTCCTGCATGTCAAGTTTCTTTTCTCATCAAATTACCATTTGTATTTTGATGAATTCATATTTGTGACTTCCAGTCTCACGAGATAGCATTAAATTTATGCAACACACAAGACGCTGGAGGAACTCAGCAGGTCAGTCAACGGTTTGTGTTGAAACCCTTCATTTTCAGTCCAGTTGAAGGGTCTCGACCAGAAATGTTGCCTGTCCATTTCCCTCCATGGATGCTGCCTAACCCACTGAGTTCCTCCAGCATCTCTTGTGTTGCTCCAGATTCCAGCATCTGCAGTCTCTAGTGTCTCTCTTAAATTTTTGTGAGTCATTTAATATTAATATACTTCAAAAATTTTCCCCGTAATCATTTCCACTCTAGTTGTGGAAAATGAACCACCAGGTATTCTCCTATGTCTCAACAGCATAATCTACATCAGAAAGAAAATGAGATCCTACATATTGGCTTGTTCAAGTGAATGTGAGGGATGCAAATGAAGAAAAGTGAGAAGAATTGCTGGAATGCGGATCCCTGGATAGCAGACACTCTGTGGTGCTTCATGCAAATAAGCAGTCTTCACAGGTGATCTGGACTGTAAAGACCAGAGACAAAGTTGACCTCATTTTGATCTCCACACTTCTTAGCAAGGGTCAATGGACATTGAAAAGGAGCAGCTATTTTCTTGAAGCTGGCTACCGGAATTTTTGCTTAAACTGTGATCAATAAATTGAGCAGAAACTGGTGACTGAACCTGGATTCCACTTTACTGATCCTAGCTCTGGAGACCTACCAGTCTAGTTGTGTATGGGAATGGACTATTAAACAATTTACAGGAATCCTAAAATATCCCATCCTCAACAATGACAAGGTTCAGCATGTGAGTGATAGAGGGGAGGCTGAAATAGTAGCAGCCACGTTCAGCCAGAAGTGCTGAATACATGATCCATCTCGGCTTCCTCCTGAGATCCCCATCATCAAAGACTGCAGCCAATTCAATTCCAACCAAATATATCAAGAAACAGCTGAGTATTGGATGCAGCAAGATATATGGGGTCAGACAACACCTGAGATTTGTGCTTTAGAACTAGCCGCATACCTAGCCAAGCTGTTCCAGCACAGTTACAACACTGGCATCTACCTGATAATGTGAAAAATTGTTCAGGCCCTGTTCACAAAAAGAACAATTCCTCAGCAGGACCAAGACAAGATTCATACATGGGCTGATAAGTAGCAAGGAATATTTGCACCATAAATGTGCCAAACAATGACTATCTTCAATAAGAGGTCTAACCACCTGCCTTACTACATTAGTAGCCATCCTGGGTATCACCAATGACCAGAACAATTGGACCAGCCACACAAATACTGTGGCTATAACAACAGGTAAGAAGCTGGGTATCCTACAGTGAGTGACTCTGGAGTCAGGAATGTGATGAAATACTCTCCCTTTGCCTGAATGAGAATAGATCCAGCAATTCTCAGGAAGCTCCACATCATCCAGGACAAAGCAGCCCAGTTGCCTGGCATCCCATCAACCACTCTAAACATTTGTTCCTTTCCCCCACCCGGAATAGAGATTTCAGTGTGTACCATCAATGAGGTGCTCTGCAGTTACTCACACAGGCTCTCCAATAACACAGCCCAAACCTGTGACCTATACCATCGAGAACATCAGGAGGTACATGGGAACATCACCAACTGCAGGTTGTCCTCCAAGTTGTACACAATTCTGACTTGGAAGTATATTGCCAGTCCTTCATCAGTGCTGGGTTGAAATTCTGGAAACTGATACCCAATGGCACCTGCCAAAATCTGTCAAGAAATTAGACATCAACAGCTTTATGGTTCTCATAAGAGGACATCACCAATGTGAGTGACTCACTGTCTTGCACTGTACTGCCGCCGCAAAACAACAAATTTCATGACATATGTAAGTGATAATAAACCTGGTTCTGATTCTAACTCGTTAATAAGTTAAGCTTGTAGCAGGTCAACATGTAAAGAATCCAAACGACAAAAAAGTTTGTTTTAATGGTTTTTAAAAAGAAAATCTGACACAGAGGCCAGCTGAACAGCTTCAGCCATTTACAGCATGGAATAAAGATCATCTTCTTGTCCCATTCCTAAAGGCTAAACTTCACACTTTAACTACTACTTACTGGCACTTTAGCTGAAATCAGCTTTCAGAGGTGAGAAATAGAAACAGTTCAAATTTCTAGCCTTCATCACATCAATTCATAAGTACGACCATCAGCAGACATAAACCAATACTTTGTTGGCAATAGCTTTTTTTTATTTGGTTTAAAAAAAAGATTAGAGATTGCAATAAGCACCCATTGAAGATTATAGCAACATCACTAGTGGCGCCTAACAAAAAAAAAATTCCAAAATATCTTCATGAAACAACTTTAGCCAAGTGTGAATACTGAATGTGCCTCAGTTTCACAAGACCAATGTCCAGCAAAGGTGGTGTTGCTGACTTAGATTTGACAAAGGCTATAAAAGAGTAAAAGAATTCTAAAAAACTCTGTACTCAGAAGGCAAAGTACATGAACTCTTATGGAGGAAACATGATAGAAATTTTCCACTTCTCCCTATAGTTAAATCAAACACCAAAACCCACAAATCTAATGTAGACAATTTCTGACCTTGCACAGATTTTAAAATCTAACATGATTCCACCATGAATACTGTGCATACAAGAACATCATCTCCCAGGGATTTAAACCCGCCACTTTTGTCCTTTCTCTTGCTGCTCCAAACCATCTTTGTGAACATTCAGTTAAAAATATCATAGGCATTTGTAATTCTAAGTAGCATTAGGTACAATATTTAAATAGATGTGTTGTTTGGGTTATGGGTACCTGTGAATATGCTGGAGTGGATTAATGACTCCAGAATGGCACAGAAAATGCTGCTGTAACGTAACAAGTTTGCTGCAGATGATAATCAACTGTTAAAACTGGTTACTCCCAATACTAAAAAAGTGACTTTGATTTAAACTTCCTTTCTTTCAATTAAAGATGCACATATTTGTCAGCCCAGATGTCTAACAGTACCAGTTTGTAACTATGCAACTGTTACATATCAAACTACTTCACATAGGAACCACAATTCCTCTTGCGAGAAGAACCAGAAGAGCCAAATCTGTGTCTCCATGACAACGTTCAAGAGCTTCCACTGCTTCCTGCTGACTAAATCCTGATGTTCTTATTCGTTCGATGTTCGCTGCTGGGAAAAGCTGGTTTGATAAATCTGAAGGACGTAGTTCTACAGGACTATCCAGAGAATGCCCATCAGGCTGATTCATGTTGGCTTTCACGGTCTCTTCACACATCATTGAAGCACCTGAAACCTCCGGAACTTCTGGACTGCAATCTACATTATGCGTCACCAAATGTGTCTCAGTACTTTGAGAGGTCTGACTACTTTTAACCACTGCAGTGTCAGATGCATATTCTATACTCTGTAGTGATAATTCTTGGGTCTCCAACAATTCGTCAGTGGGGGAAACATCCATTTCGTTAGTTAAATCTTTTGACACAAGAATAAAACCTCCATCCACATCTTCTGTTTCCTGTATCAAAATTTCCTCAGATTCATCATGTGTCACATGGATCAATTTTGCTGTAAATTGATTAGAACTGATGTCTCTTTTAGAAGAAATTTCAGACTCAGCTGTTAACACTAGTTCTTTTTCCATTTCAGATTCCAGCTCTGCATTGAAACATACCTCATTTAAGGCATCTTTCTCTGAACACTCTTTACAGACTTCCATTAGTTGAACATGTTCTTCCTGATCTGTTGTGACTGACTGACTATTGTCCTCTAATTTGGCTGACATCTTCAAGGAAGTGTCCTGACAAGAAGAAACCAACTCACGATGCAATTCAAATAAAGTGGCTACAGGAGATAGGTGTGAATCATACTGATCAGATTCTGAAGTCTGATGCTGCTGATAGGAAGACATTTTAATCTCAGTAAACAAATGTATCTCTTCTTGCTTTTTATCAACATCAATAACAACTTCGGACTGTTCTCCCGTGTCACCATTTGTAAACTCAATAGGTCTATCCACCTGAGGTACACAGGAGTTTGAACAGTTTTTCTTAAATTCCTTTTCCGAAATAAGGACTTCCCCCTCCTGGTTGTTGACATCTGACTTTGTTGATGTCACATTTCTAACATCTTCGACCTGCTGTTCTGTAAAGCTCATAATTTCAGCATCACAAATCTCATTGTTCCCAATTAAAGAATCAGTTGATGGTCTTTTGCCCACCTCAGTTTTCTTTCGACAGCTATACAGATCATTTATTTTGAGGTCTATTTCAGATGGCTCAGTGACGTGCTGCAGATTGGTGTCTGCACCATCAATTCCCTTTCCAATTTCACTGGGCTGCTGCACTTCATCAATGTTAGAGGAACCATCAGTTGAGGATGCTTGGGTCGATCTGTTATCTACAATCACATCAAACACAGAATCAGTATTTGATTGTACAGATTGAGAAGACTCTTCAACTTTTCTTACTAGTGGCTCCTCCAAATCTTGTTTGGGTTTTTCCAGTTGAGCTTTTGTTCTTATATTTTGAAGAGTATCGTCTTCCTGTGTACCATCATACTCTTCCATGCAAGCTTTGTGTGAACTCATATCTGTCAATATACGTTTTGGCAGAAACTCATTGCCAGTATGTGAACTTGGATGTTTCAGAGTGTTTTGTGGACTGCTATAAATGTTTTCATATTGTGGTATGTGCTTTTCTCCTAATGATGCCTGAGAAGAAGCAGACAGACTATCTGGAGACAGAAAAGTTAACGGATTATCCAATGATTGTAAAGGCATCTGGTTTCCTGCCTCTGTTTCCATGCACTCAGGGATCTGAAAGCTTTTTACATCTGAAAATTCAAGTTTGTTCTGGTTTCGTGAGGGAAGGCTAGCAGGGACTGAAAGAGAATGGTCCATCTGATTTTGGGGTTGGGGGACTTGAGATAGGTCACTTCTTGTAATAGGAAGAGGAAGGTGAAGATGATGAGGTGCTGGTAATGAAGGGCTCTCCAATGAGGTAGTTTTGCCATTTTCTTTTCCTAAAGCAAAAACAGAAAATGGAATCCAGAATTACAGCTATGTATACACCTCATTTCAAACCATTTTACAGCCAAGTTTCTCAACATTTCCAATATTATTTCCTGATTAACTATTGTTTTCCTTCATTGTATATCTGGTGCTAGTTTGCCAATGTTAATGACCAATTTTATGGATCACATTTTAATTCCCTTGGATAAAACTCAATATAATCCTTTCATTAAAGAATAGCTCCATTTTAATTACTTGTAACTCAAAAATAATGACAACTTGCTCTTCCTATTGATCAGGACAATGTTACAGGAAGCTTCAAAAGCATTTACTAAGTCAAATCACAGCCACAACAGTGGAACGAATAGCCTGCTTCTGTGCTTTGCTTCTAAGAAGACTGCAAAGTTAGCTGGTGAGCTTATGGGGATATCAGAGGTTTGTGAATAAGGCACGGAAAGGCTAAAAAAAAATTGAAATGTTCATTGGAATTATGCAAATATATTATCAGGAAGCCTAGTTTTAAGGCTCCCTAATGCCCTATGTGACAGCTGATGCTGGACATAATCAAGTGAAGAATAAGCTCAAATCCCACTGTCACTAAAAAGAGCAATGTGAAATCGCACCAGTCAGACACCTTCAACCTTAAAAAATTGTTAAGAGACCTTTTATTAATGCACAGGATATACAATGGAAAAAAAGTAAACTTACAGAAGTAAACCAAAGCTGTAAGAAAAGAAGGTGCAAGGATGTGGTTCTGAAGTACAAATTATGGATCACTGCTAGGATATAGTTTCCTTATCCAATGATAGAGTCAACTATAATGGGTTAACAGACAGGGTCGTTCAGCTAGCAGATGATGGGGCTGGTAGATGGCTCAAAAGCCTTCTTCATCCAAATTGGTCATATGATTCCCTTTGGAAGGCACACAGCCTTTAGTTGTCTCTTCATAAGTATTATACCCTAGGTGAGTGGCAGCACTCTCATCTTTTCTCAGGGACTTCAGCAGATAACATTGCTAGACCAGTGGGGGAACAATGTACACCATCAGAGATGAGGCGTTAAACGGAGACCCAGTCTGCTTTTGCAGATGGACATAAAATAACTCATGGAAATTATTTACAAAGGAACTTCAGAGTTTTTCCCTGGTGTCCTACTCTTGTTCCTAACCAGCAGGGTATAGTTGTCATAATTACGTGTCTCTTTCGTATACAGTGCCTTGGGACATACTTTGGTCATTCTGAAAGGTTGCCATTTACCCTTCTCTGCTGAATTTCCAGCATTCCTTCAATATCCTCCATAGGCAGGAGCTTTCCTTCTTCAACCAACCACTTTTCCCTAAAATTCTCAGTAAACTATGGATTCAGCTCACATGTGGAAACAACAGTTCTTGACAGCACAACACAGCCATACACTGATGGTATGTGTTTCAACCTGCAAAATGCAAATCTGCCAATGAAAATGTTGTATTTGTCAAGAGCATCAGCTGTGGCACAGTTGCTAGGACCATTTCACCTCTGACCCAGAAGGTTGTGGATTCAAGTCCCACTCCAGAGATTTGAGCACAAAAATCTAAACTGATACTACAAAGCAGTAGTGAGGGAGTGCTAGATTCCACAGTGCCTTCTTTCAGGTGAGTCCCCGGGTGAAAGTAAAAAATACAACAGCACTTAAAATCCAGCAGGGGATTTATCTGCATTCTCTAGACTAATATTAATTTCTTATTCAACATAACTACCTGGTTATTATCATGCTGTATTTAATGAGAGACTGCACATTGACTGCTTCATTTCCTACATTGTAATAATGACCATACTTCAAAATTACTTTTGGCTGTAATGCACTTTGTGATATCCAAAAAGGGAAATAAAAGACACAGTATAAGACATTTCATTTCTTTATAGTTTGGCTTAATCCAGAGATAAATCGAATCCAAGCCATAGCCACAATCACTTCTGAAATAGATCCTTGATTCTATACCAACAAGAAAATAGGACTGACTGGCTCAAGTTTATATCAGCCTCTTCTGCAGCAGAAATTATTGAGAACTTTTCCTACTATTATAGCAAGGCCTGCTGCTGTAAGGACTCTAAAGTTTGTCTGCGATGAACAAAGGAGCAAGAAAAAATTGATCCAGAATTACAAAACTACTTTGCAGGCACTGAGTTCCTCTAGTGAGTGCAGATATCTTAAGTAAGCTGCAGTATTATTTTCTTATCGTAATATATTACCAATCTCCAAAAAAGGCACTGGATTTTAAAACTTCATTCCTTATTTTTGGTCCGATGTGAATACTTTACATAAAGCTGTTCTACTTCTTTTCTGGAAAACAAAACCCCACTTGATGAGAAGGGTGGCAGCTCTCTAATTTATACGATATTTAAGATATATGAGCAGCTCAGCCCAGTATTTTGTCATCCACTGAAAATAAAAGAGAAGCGTCACTCTGACAGTGGCTCCCCTTCAGCGCAGTACATTGTTCACCTTCAGTTCAGAAAGAGCACGATGAGAAACCACATTCTTGGAATTGAATGTGTAATTGACTGCAAAATCTCCTATGTGAATATTTAGGCGTTGTACCATATTCTTAAGTTACTTAAAAGTGACGTAACATTAAATACCTGGACTGTGATCATCTTCAAGGGCAGCAAAAGTGCAACATGCATCAGTGATGCCGGCGTCCTGTTAGGATAAAACAAACACAAAACCAAACCACAACAGCAAACTCGATTAGTCAACTGAGGCATGCAGCATGCATATAGAATTACAAATCGCTATGGATATCAAACAGATTAATATTCCATACAAACAATACCTTTGCATTAGTATGCACTAAAATAATAGCCATTAGTAGTCTCAGCTTATGTAGTTGGCAAGGAGGTTGGACTGATCAAAGAAAGGGTGGACTACAGAAATTGGTGCCTTGTTAATTATAAGTAAACTCAATATTATTGACATGATATAATATTTCTCATTAAACTTACCAAATTGTTACAGAGAACAGGCCCACTTTCCCCCTAGTAGATAATGTGAATTTATGTGGTTTTAACTGTAGATGGCTTAAGGCTCTTCCTGAAACTAAGCACTGAACCACTTAGAGCAGAATTGTTAAGAAGTCCAGGATGACTTAAATTGGCACCGGAGGGGAAATTAGCCAGGATTCCTGCTCTTGATCACTGTCCAGTAGCTCCAGCCCTGTCACACATATAGATTAAAGGTGAGAGCGGGATTGGGCTCTGTTCTAATCCCCAAATTCTAAATTGGCTAGCCTCAGACAAATATCTGCCACTTTTTTAGAGATATCAGAAGCTGCCAGCAGCAATGGGATGCACCCAAGCAATCCAAGCCGTCTTTATAAAGGTAAAGGAACATAAATATTACACAAATTGTGTGTATGATGTGCAAAAAACACAAAGTAATAACCTTTGCTTACCTTTCTGTTATTGAGAATCATTAGACTCAAGAGACCAGAGCATCACCCAGTCTATTATATAAAACCCCTACTGCAAATTAATTGTATTTGCATTTAGGTAGCTGGATCAGCAGCCATTTGGCTCACAAATTTACAATTATTTCATACATAACTGTATCAAAAGTCCTTTTAAAATTTACCAGTTTCCTCTGCTGATCTGTGTAGTGCTTCAGCCAGCTCTTGATCTGCTAGTTCGTCAGGGCGAAGATCATCTCGTGGCATACCATATTGCCAACCTGGCACAGTCCTGGCAGTTCTGCTTCAGATAAAAAGCGTGTCTCTGTTCCTGTAGTGCCAATGACCAGCACATTGCGCTTCAGATCAATTGAACACTGCAAACAGAAAGGAATAAAGAACAAAATTTAAAACAATGGAAATTAAACTAATTATTCCAAAGAACTAAAAGCTACGTCTTCAGGATTAGTTTGTATTGGGCATGTTTAAAATGTTGCCTTATTATACCAGAGCTTAAAATCAGCATGGGCAATTGAAACCAGTGAATTTAAGTAAATATATTCAATAAAGGCTCCTGTTAAGAGCCTTGTGATGTTGGAGGTGCTATGCAAATACAAGTTCCAGTTGAAGAATTGGGCAAGTGGCCCAGTATGAAAAAAAACAATGCTGACAGTTCATGGCATTACAGCTGCCAATTTGGAGCTATATTATTCCCACCACCCCAGCCCCTCCACTCGCAAAACCTTCTCTCTTAGAGAATTTGTCTCTATGACTTGGAAATGTTACTTGCCTCTTACCTGATGCCTTTTGAGCATGTCGAGTCCAAGCAACATATCCATTGGCTGATCTTCCAGGAGGGAGAAGGAGCAAGGGAGAAAGTCGCCTTCAATCTGAATCTGGGCTATATAATACAGTACATCAACTAAATGGTAGCTGAATTGAAACCTAACCACCAGCAAGTGCTAAACACATCCCAACACTTCCCACTGACCACCTCTATTCCCATTCCATCCCCACCTCCCCCCCAGGCATTTTTGCCTAGGTAAATGGCATGGACCCCTTTCCTGCAGAGCCCTCCCTTTTCTGTAGAAGCTCCCGATGCTGCTCTGAAACTGGAGGTACTCTGCTGTGTCACTAAAACCAGAACAAAGAGCAGTCACAAAATGGTACACATCCAGAGCCATGGGTCAAAAATAACCCATAAAAAATAGAGGAATGCCTTTGTTTTAATTAACTTTCCCCTTTTTCTTTCAGACAGTTTTCTATCACCTTCTTCCATTATTTGGTGGCAGCAATGAAAAGTGAAATACTTCAGCAATCAAATGGATCATAAGATCACCGCAGATCTCAGATAGCAGTACAGTAAAACTCTGATCTTGTTGTTCAGCACCAGGTGACATTTCTTGTGTTCTGGAGCTGCAATTCCTGTGTACTCTTTAATTGGGGTCCTTTTTCCTGCACTCCTTTCAAACTCACTGGGGCTCTCTTTCCTGCGCCCCTTTAAAATAACTGGGGTCCCGTTTCCTGTGCTCCATTTAAACTCATGGGCCCTGGTTCCCCTGCTCCATTTAAATTCACTGGGGCCCTGGTTCCTTGCTCCCTTGAAATTTACCGGGTTCACTAGAAAATGTACTGCACTGTAACATTTTAAATAATTGAATTAAAATTGTATTGGGGCTGCATCATGGCCTGGCATGGCTATTCCAACGCACAGGAACGCAAGAAGCTGCAGAAAGTAGTGGACACAGCTGGGTCCATCATGGCCACAGCACTCCCCACCACTGACAGCTTCTACAGGAAGCACCGCCTCAAGAAGGCGGCATCTATCATCAAGAATCCCCACCATCCGGGTCATGTTCTCTTCTCGCTGCTACCATCAGGCAGGACGTATAGAAGCCTGAAGTCTCACATCACCAGATTCAGGGACAGCTACTTTCCTACAATCTTCAGGTTCTTGAACTGATCTGCACAACCCTAATCCTACCACAGCAATGGAATACTATGGACCACCTTTTGCACAATCTTTCTTTCTCTTCACTGTCTTGTATAGTTTATGTTCTATGTGTTGTCTGAATCTATGTGCCTGTGATGCTGCTGCAAGCAGGTCTTTCATTGTACCTGTACCTCACCCTACTTGTGCATATGGCAATAAACTCGTCTTGATTTGACATCCAATAGTCCAGAAAATCTGCGAGTCCAACATCACCCAAGTCTCAAGGGTGCTGGATTATCAGGGTTCTGCTCTAATGAACCCTCCTCCTCTCAGCATCTTCAGAACAAGTGAGAGTGAAGCAGAAACCACTGCCACAATTACATCACATCCATCACTGCCAGTTCCGCAGGAATGATGTAGAAAAATGCTTGCTATCTCCTTTCTTCACACCACAAATATTCTTTCTCTTCATAAAACAATTGTCATCATGGAATCATAGAATTGCACGGCACAGAAATGGGCCCCTTCAGCACACCTCGTCCATGCCAACTGTTATGTCTATCCATGCTAATTCAATTTGTCTGCATTATGCCCGCATCCCGCTTTTCTGATACAAGAACCTGATGTACAATGTATTAATGCAGTGTATTTCTGTTGACAATCAGAATGTCTGATAGTTGTTGTATGATAACTACTCACCCAAGTGGACTCTGCCAATGATTTTTTGTGTTCCAACACCTTTAGCGATTCCTGCCCACCGCCTATCAACCAAGCGCATGATGTTGCACCTCTCAGCACATGCCTGGCTCATGATCGTCATCTGTGCTCCTGTATCAGCAACAAAATACATTTGACAACACATCTGGCTCAGATTTCTGCCATCAGATTACAAAGCAAAAGTAAAGAGTATTCACTCCATTCCTCTAAAAGTATTTCAATCATTCCAATGACTTGCCCTGAGATTGGTGATGGTGAGGTTAATTTCTATTGCACATGTAGAAATTAATTGTTACATAACACTGCTGTGATATGTAACAATAAATCATGATCATGTATTCATGTTTATATTGAGAATATAGGGACAAAGAATCAAGTATACATTCAATGGCCCACTTAGAGATGACTGTAGGTGAATGACAGCAAAAAAAACTGAGTAACCTTGAACCAAGCTGTTGACTTCATATTCCATAATGTCTGATGAAAGGCTTTCATACAACTTCTATTATTCAATTATATATTTAACAATTTCACTACGTCATGTGACTTGCTGCCCGGCCCCCCCCCCCCCCACCTACCATGTTCCACTATCACCAAGAATTTTATAACTTACAGTAAAACTCTAATAATCTGTGAACAGATTATTTAGAAATCCTGATAGCTTGGCATCTGGCTCACTGGATGCTGACCCCTGCACTCCCTTTAACACAGCAGGGCCCAGTCCCCACACTCCCTTTCACCAGGGCCCTGGCTCCCATGCTACCTTTCACTCGCCGGGGCCACAGGTCCCAGATTTTGTTTGACACACCCACACCCCTATTCCCGTGCTCACTTGTTTCCTTGAAATTCACCTCGTTCTGCTTTCCACACTTCCTTGAAATTCACCTGGTTCCATTTCCCATGCTCCCTTGAAACTTGCAAGGGCTTTGTTTCCTTGCGTTCCCTTTAAACTGAGTTCACAAGAGAATTTATTGTTCTATTGTGTGAAATCTAACAATAAAGTGACTTAAAAGTGTGTTGGAGTACTAATAAAATAACATTCAATAATCTGGAAAATCTGCTGCGCCACTACCACCAAAGTCCCAAGCATGCCAGATTAACAGAGTTTTACTTATTACAATCATTGTAACAAACTTTCTCAGACTCTTACAAGTAACTTAATTATATGTGAACTCACCTGAATCTACAAATGCCTTGACTGGATTCCCATTAACCTTGCAATTGATGTAGAGCATTACCACCTGACCAAAGCTCTCTGGCGATTCTTCCATTGCAATTGTCATATTCTCTTCAATGTTCTGCTGCCTGCAATACAAAGATATCTGTTCAAAGGACAACAGATCAAGAAAGTGGTGCAGCCAATACTATATCTAAAGGCCATGTCCAGCCACTCATCAAACAGAATTTACTAAAAGAGGCCATCTGAGATCAATGACTAAATAGAGAACTATGTTGATAGAGCAGCCTGATCTTCATAGCTTTCTGTTAAATTTGACAGAAGAGAACTCTTATGCATACTATCAAGTAGCGTTTAATACTACCTTAGGAGTTTTAAGAGTTAAGATCTGACCAAATTGAAATAGAATCTTGCAATAAAAGAACATGTTATCCTGACCAAAATGTCTTGAACTGCTCCATACAACGGAGTGCTGGGAGTGTTAAGTAGGAAAACTCAGAGCTTAAACACCAATGTACCTGATGTCTTCCTCGATTTTGGCCTGTGCTTCCAGGTCAAAGGGGTCGGCATTCAGAAGTCGGATCCTCTCCTGTTCACGACGTGCTCGTTCCAATTGCTGCTCTCGAAGCACCTTTGTAAACTTATCTATGGAGAGAAAAGACAAACTGAACTGAAATGATTGCTTAGCCATTGAAACATTGCATTATACAGAAGAACAGTGGAATGAGCTATCACTAACACAGCCATACAATTGGGCACTTTACTTAATATTGGTTAACATGACAACTTCCTACAGGTTTTAAAGGAAGTGAGGAGAATGCTCTGCCACTATCAATTTTAACATGACTGACCTGTTTAATTTTCCTTAAGATTTCCTATTTGTGCAAATTTCTCCCCTTGCTTTTGAGGTTGACTCTTTCCTGGGGTATGGCCACATGGCTACTCATTTAATTGAGCATTTGTGACCCACAATGAAATTTCTTGTGCCCATCAAGAACATAAAAGAAAAAAAACTTGCATTTATATTGTGCTTTTCACATACTTATAATGTATCAAAGTACTTTGAAGTCAAGTTAGTAGTACCATGCAACAAAACAAGCATCGAATAAGGACATAGCAAATTCCTGCAAACAGCAAAGAGAATCTATTTGAGCACTGTTGATTTAGGGATAAATATTACCAAGGACACTGTTAGAACTGCTGTAGCCTTTTCTGAACAGTGCCATAGGATCTTTTCTATTCACTTGAAGGCAAAACGAGTTTCATTTAATATCTACTTGAAAGATATGGCCTCCAATATTCCTTCAGAACTGCACTGAAGTTTCAGCCTAGGTTGTGTGCTTGGGTCTCTACAGCAGGGCTTGAACATCCTGATTCAGAGGCAAGTGTGCTGCCACTGAGGCAAGGCTGATATCTCTTTTGTCTCTGACAATTCTCTTCCTTGTTGGTTAAAAGTTTAAATCTTGTTTTTAATGAATGAGTAATGAAAGCAGAAAATGCAAAACCTCTTTCCACTTTCCCATCATATTCCACAAGAAAAATGAAGATGGGAATGCCTTACCTTACTTCCTTACTACATAACCACAATATATACATTATATAGACACAACATATATTTCATTATTAAACACACAAAATATCACAAACCTTATCCCTAAACTTGTTTTCTCAATCCCAGTCTTCACTGCATAAACAGCATGGCACATCCTGCTGAGATCCTAAACCTCCTGCACTACGGTATTTCTTCCAGTGCCCAAGCAGAACTGAGTTAAACATGATCAGTATCTCCAGGTATAAACATAAGGAGCCACAACTGCAACTGATGCAGCTACAGCACCAAAGCTGTCTATGATTTTTTTCGAACTAGGCACACTTCTTAGATTAAATTAAATACTGGATTCAATGTCCTAATATTTTAATTATCTTCTATACTATTGAATAAGTAAAAGCCAGTTACCCTGCTGAATGTGAAATCCATTCAGATGCTCCAAAACAAATTCTCTGAGCAATTTTGGGCAGTGCAGTTACCCAGCAGGTAGAGCTGCTGCCTCACAGCTCCAGTGACCCAGGTTCAATCTCACCCTCCAGTGTCTATATGGAGTTTGCACATTTGCCATGACCACGTGGGTTTCCCCTAGGTACTCCGGTTTCCTCCCACATCCCAAAGATGTGTAGTTTGGTAGGTTAATTGACCACCATAACTTGCTCCTTTTGGGTACAATCTGGGGAAATCTGATAGGAACGTGGGGAGAATAAAATGGGATTAGTGTAGGATTAATGTAAGCAGATGCCTGATGGTCAACATGGACACGAATGATCTGTTTCTGCGTTGTACAACTCTATTTTCCCTCTCATGAGACAATACAGAGAACAAGTAAGACAACCAACTAATTGAAATGAAGCAGCACAAACATAGAAGGGGGAACACCATAGATAACAAGATAGAATTTCCATATTCACCAACATCTCCACTAAGAAGTGCCTCAGCCAATGGTGGATTTCTCTCTTTCAACAGTGAAAGCTCATGTGGATTGGCCAAAAGCATGTCCCGGAGTAATGCTGGATTATTTTCCAAACTGTGCTGAGGTGGCATGGAGGGAGCAGAAGCAGTAGAGGTACTGGGAGTTGGCATTGGTTGGTGCTGGGTAGCTGCTCCAGACACTGGATTTCTGGCCCCGAGTGATCTAGGCACCGAGATACCACTGAAATCAATCCTGGGAAGTCCTAAAGGAGGGAGAAGACAGAAATATCAAGATTAAGAAGTACAATGCCCAACCCCATTCTATTGCCAGTGCTCCAATCAGAGCACTAAAAGGTAGCATGTATTAGTGAAAACTTTGGAACCACTAACACCTCTTGAACAGTAAAAATATGCTTGTGAGCAAGCTACTGCAAAGACATTTTGTAAAGCAATGTACTAGAGGCATATACCACGTAAAAAGCTAGATTCCTCTGAGAGGATCTTCATTCTTCAGCCAGAATCATTCTCCATGTGCTGTATCATGGCAATAAACTTATCATTAATTGCGATGTATTCTATAAGAGTGGTGGGAGTGTGGAATGGGCTGCCATCTGCTGTGGTAAATGCGGGCTCGCTCCTAACTTTTAAGAGTAAATTGGATAGATACATGGACGAGAGAGGTCTGGAGGGGTATGGGCTGGGGGCAGGTAAGTGGGACTAGCAGAATAATGTTTCGGCACAGACTAGAAGGGCCGAATGGCCTGTTTTCTGTGCTGTAGTTTTCTATGGTTCTAAGCACACTTCACTCACTGGACTTTCCTTTCCCACCCCATAAACAGAATACATAAAAATGTCTAACCCACAGTGAGTAAGTTGAAGATAATAGCTGAACTCCAACAACTCTTGGATGGTCAAGGAACAGTCTGGTACAGACATTGTGTTGATTACATCCTCACTTGAAAAATGAAGGAAATTCTCCAACAAACTACTTTAAGATTGTTTCAAGTAGCTCTTGAAGTCATAGACTTCCATCAAACCAGGTTTCCACAAGCGATGCAGTGTCCAATGGCTATTATTTACACAAGCCCCAATAATGATGGCCACAAGGTATTATAATATGGAACTAGATTGCAGCTGAGTCTGATCCTATCCTCAACCAATATCTACACACATGCTCAGATATTTCCCAGCACAACAGCGATTTGGAGAAGGAAGCTTCACTGGATTTCTTTTCCCTAATCCAGGATTGGTAGCCCAACAAGTTCTCTGACTGGTCATAACATAGGAAAAAGTCATCCTGACATCATCCATTCCCCTAAACCATCTTGAAAGAATAATCACCCATATAATTCTCTGTGTTACATATTGATTGTGGGGTACAAAACTGTAGGTACAAGGTCTGAGAAGGGCCATCAAATGAAGGATACTATAGGCAAAATTACTGGTGAACTGTTCCTACAGGATCTCTCACCTGTTACACCTGGGAGTGGTAGACCAGACTGCACTGGTGGTCTGTCCAACTGTCGCAGCACCAGTACATCACCATCTTTCAGTCCATATGCTTTCAGTGTCAGATGATCATCTGTTAATGGCCTCTCTGCAAAGATGATCTAATACAAAAACAATAATCAGATTTAACTAACATTTGGTGATCCTGCCATTAGCAGACACATGAGTCAGACATGTCAGCCACAGTCTCAACTACACCACAGTGTAAATTCTTTGATTCATGAGAATAAAGGAGGTAAAAAAGTGTGAATGTATTTAGAAACTCAAGGAAAAGCTTTTGTAATTTTAACAATTTCTCCCTTCCTTTGTACAATATGAATTAAAGGGACAGATGATCCCCTTCCAACTTGTCTAAATGATACTCTTGTCAAATGAACATTAAGTCTGATGATATATTATTTTATACTGGGAGGAATGCTACACTATAAAATACAAAATGGCATTATCCTGATGATACCTTTTAAAAAGATGATCTAATTCTTAGTCAACAATTTCCTTCAATGCATGCTTCAACAAAGAACTTTGTAGACTGGAATGTGCTATGTTTCAGGATCCAGCTATGCATACTTAAGAATATCCTGCAGTTGTGTGTATAATTTGCTAAGTTTTACCACATTAGAACATTTAAAGTTGGAAGTTCTGTTTCTTAAGGTTAGGAATGTTTTACTTGTCTAAAGATAAATTATCCTGTTTTTATTCTGATATATCTCCTTACTGTGAAAAATGTAATAACGGAGTGGCTTCCTTAATTCACATGTTTTGGATGTGTCAGAGTCTTAAAAAATATTGGACAGAGGTCTTTCATACTTTTTATGTACTTTTCAAAATAAATTTTAAACTTAATCCTTTGACTGCACTATTTGGGATTGTTGGAGAAAAAGATATAACTTTGAAGGCTTCTGATTTACATATTCTGGCTTTTATTTCTCTTATAGCCAGGAGAGCTGTATTGCTTAAATGGAAGGAAGTGACTCCACCTACTCATGCTCAATGGTTATGGGATGTTATGTCATACTTGAATCTAGAGAAGATTCACTGTTCAGTTTTTGAATCTAACCTAGACTTTCAAACCCTGTGGGGACCTTTTTTGAATTATTTTCAAAATCTCTGATTTGGGGACTAAAACGCAGATATTGGCCGACATGGTTACGTTTTTAAAGGTTTTTCCTTTTTTTTCCATCTAACAGCTTCGGGCTTTGGTAGTGGGAGTAGATTTTTTTTATTATAAAATATTTCAATTTTTTTTCCTTTATTAACTAACTTCTATATATGATTATTAATTTAGAATATTGTAATCTAAGTATGATTTTATTCTCTTTCTTGATGCATGTACTCTTTTTTTTCATGGATTCAATAAAAATATTGTAAAAGAAAAGGAATGCTTTACTATGTAACACAATATTCAATGATGCTGAAGTTGAAGTTTAGATCATTTTAAGGCTGCAAAGTAATTAGTCAGTATTCTCAAAATCAGTCAAAAGCATTCCATAGGGTGCGACATATAAGGTTACTACATGGTATGGGGAGGATAACCTACCTGTGAAAGCGCAAGAGACAGTGACTGCACAAGAATTGAACGGGTGGTTGCAGTGGTTGCAGCAGCAGTGAGAGAAGAACTTATCTATGAAAGCTTATCATCTGATGGAGACCAGCAGCAGAATTGGAGATGACATCGTATTTCAGAAAGTGACATGTGGCAAGGCAGGCAGCTGACTGGCAAGTAGGGCAGATTAAGAAATTCCACTAGTTTAACAGTTTGAGCTAAAATGAAGACAAAGTGATTAATAGTGGGATCAATGTTGCTTAATTAGCAGGGGTAACTAGGAATTTAACTTAAAATTTAGAATCCAGGTGCATGAATTACTTTTTAAGGAGCTCTTCTTTAAATTAAGGGTATGGCAGGGAAGCTTAGTCCCGTGTGTTGTGTGTCTTGCGGCAGAAGGGAATTCCAAGATGTTCCATGTGCTCTCGGTGACCACATCTGCAGGAAATGCTGCTGGTTTGCCCAGTTTAAACACCGGACTCTGGATCTTAAGCGCTAACTGGAGACACTATAGTACATCCACAAGGCCAAGAGTTCTGTGAATAGTGCATGTTTAGAGATGATCACCCATAAGATTGATGAAATGCAGTCAGAGAGGCAATGAATGACCACCAAGAAGAGGAAGGGAGGAAGACAAGTAATCAGCAAAGCTGCAGGAGTACATCTCATCCCATAACAATTTTTCTGTTACCTGGCAACACTGAACTGGGAGCAGCTACTTGCAGGTAAGTCAATGTACGACTAGTAGGAGTCACTCATAAATGAAATAGTGAGAGTTCAAGGACAAGGCATTAGATATCAGAGAGGGTTCAAAGATGGATAAATCCCCAGGACCTGAGTTGTTAAGATGAGCAAAGCAATAACAGATGGAATCCTCAAGAACGTGAGGTAATGCATTTTGAACGGACTAATAAGACTAGGATACGCACAAAGAATGGTAGGGCCCGAGGAAATACTGAGGAAAAGAGGGACCTTAGTATTCATGACACCAAGAGCTCATGTTATTGGGGATATATATTAGCATGAACAAAGGATTAGCTAATTAATAGAAAATAGTGTGGATTAATGGGTCATTTTCATTGTGGAAATCTGTAATTAGGGTGTTGCCACATGATTCAGTGAAGCCTCAGCTATTTACCATCAATATTAACGACGTAGATGAATGGACTGAGTGTACCATAACCACATTTGCTGATATGTCAGAACATACGAACAAGCAATAGCAAGAGAAGGTCATTCAGCTCCTCAGCCTGCTCTACCACGCAATAAGATCATGGCTGATCATTTAATTCAGCGTCATGTTCCTGCACAAACCCCAAATCCCTCAATTCAAGATGTACTAGATGTTGATGAGGCCATGCATGGAGTACTGCATAGCGTCCTGGACTCCTGATTTAATACGTGCATTGGGAGATGGTTCAGTTAAGGTTCACTACCTCTTAGGTGCAAAAAGTTCTTTTTGTCTCTGTCCTGAATGGTTGACCCCCTTAGTTTGTGATTGTGATCTGGACGTCCCTGCCAGATAAACATCAATCCTACATCTACTCTGTCCAGCTTCGTAAGTATTTTGATACAGGGCACAGAGATAGGTGGTTGGGCAAGTTGTGAGGAGGACATATTACCTCTGCAAAAGGATATAGATTGGTTAAATGAGTGGGAAAAAGATTAGCAGATGTCATATTAAATGGGAAAACATGAGGTATTCATTTGAACATAAGATTAGAAAAGCAGAATATTGTTTAACTGGAAACTACAGAACACTGCTATACAGAGCACCCTGGGTGTCCTTGTTCATAAGACATACATTTAGAATTCTGGTACAGCAAGTAATTAGGAAAACAAATAGAATGCTAATATTTAATGAAAGGAGACTGAGTATAAAAATGAGGTCTTGCTTAAACAATACAGGATGCTGATGATGCTGTAGAGTTTTGAGCTCCTGATTTATGAAGGAATATATATGCGTTCCTTATGACTCAGTTAAGGTTGATTCCTAATATGATGTGGGTGCCTTCCAAGGAAATGTTAAGCAGGTTGAGATTATGCTCCATTTAGAATGAGAGGTGATCTTATTGAAATATAATTCTATGGGAAAGTTATGGCCATCAAGACATAACATTGAATTCAGCAACTTTTGATAAACAGCCATTCCAGTTTGCATCAAAACTGGCCCTTGTCCCCCTTCTATTTACATCTCTTCCAGATAGATCACCAACAATTAACAAGTGTTCACCACCCTCTCTCAGCCAGTGCCAATATTTGCATTATTCAGTCTCTCTTGGTCTCCACCCCATCACAGGCATTCACTTTGTTCTTTTCACCCCTCCTGCTTCTCTACGGCTTAAAAGGTTTTTTTTCACTTTTCCTAGTTCCTCGCTCTACAACTGTTGCAAGAACTGTTAAATATTTCCAGCATTTTTAGTTGGATTTAACAGTGTAGATACTGAAAGGATGTTTCCCTTTGTGGGAGAATCCAACACTAGGGGGCATAATTTCAATAAAGGGTTACCCAACTAATGGTATAGCAGAGGAATTTCTTCCCTTTGAAGATCGTGATTCCTTGCAATTGTCTGCTCCAAGGAGATGCGGAGACCGGGTCGTTTAATGCACTCAAGGCTGAGATAGATTTTCGGGGAATCAGAGATTATCGTGAAGAAGTGGAGCCTTGGCCAAGATCCAATCAACCATGACCTTACTGACCGGCATCCTATTGGCCTATTCCTGCTCCTATTTCACACGCAAGCTAATTAGTCAGCAAAATGTCGGGTCGATTAAGAGTCAGATTGGTTTTCTTTCGTTTTGTTGTTTTAAAATGTGCCACGCATGATGTGTAGAAACAGGTGCAGTTATATCTGTCTGCAGCTGATTCCTAGTGCATGTTACATGGGAGTGAGTGGTGGGAGGAAGAGTAATGTTGCCAATATTACAGCCAGGAATAGCAAAGCTGTTGTATATATAGCACTGCTGTATATATCTGGGTTTCTGGATGTGTATTCATGAATGTAGATGCATTTACAATTACATTGAGTTTATGTATTCAGACACGGTATTTGCACTCAGATATGGATATAGTTATCTCTATACATGGTTTTAAGTAACTGAGTTGTTTTATGCATAATTACTATCTAGGGGAGATATATTAGTGTGTATATACCAGTAGGCACCCAGATATAGTCTGTGGATCTCTACAGGCACACATCAGTTGAAGCATAACCAGAATCGGAGTTTATACTCCAGTTTATACTGGGTTTGTGTTATACAACTGTGTTCAGACACATAGATGGGTTCAATTAGTGCTATCCCTACCGACATACTCAGATGTTTACAGGTATCGTTTTCTACAGTGTTTATGAGGCCAGGGTGGGTGTTGATCACCGTTCAGAAGGGTGTCAGGGAGGATATGTAGCCGGGTGTGGCAGGATATGGATTCTTCAGCTTGGAGAGGCCTCTCCTGCTCTCACCTGGCTCTCGGCCGCGGGGATGTTACTCTCCATCTCACAGAGCGCCCGGAAGGTCTGCAGCTCCAGGCCGCCGTCCACCTGCAGGGTGAAGGTGATCTCGCTCAGGTCGCGCCGCACACAGTACACGGTGAGTAACATGGCGGCAGCCGGCAGGCAGCACCACGGCTCGGCGCCTGATCGACTCTCCGCGGCGTGGCCCAGCACCGAGCCGGCAGCAAAGGCCTGTACCGGGGCCCGGCACCGAAACCCGGCCGGAGAAGGCGGCTCGGATCGCGCCTCCCTCCCGCGGAACCAGCACTTGGAGCAAATCCTCCACACACTCCCGCACCGCGTTGTCCGATCGCGCCGCCGCACTTTGTTACTGTCGCAAATAGGTCTGAAAGCTGCCACGCCGCCGCAAAGCGGCGCATGCGACATGTGACTAAATGTCACAATGACACGCCATCTTGGTAAGGTACAGGACGGAAACTGACCCCCCCCCCCCCCCCTTGCAGGTTTCCACTGTGTTCAATAGGATTAATGTGACCTGATAATCAACGTCGTGATGGTGGTTTTATAATTCTTAATATAGTCTACCATGTCAAAAGTAAGTCTACGATTTCTTAGCATCCTAAAATATTTATCTTCAACTTAGTACATTCTTAAAATTTCAAATGTTTTTGTGTTTAGCTACGTGTATATGTAATTCTTCATACAATCCAAACTATTCGTACGCACTTCAAGAACAACACTTGCATTTAAAAGGTATTTCAAGCAGCATTATTGTTTTCAATGAAGTTCTGCATTTGTCAAGAACTTAAATTACTTGAATTACTTTGAATCAACAACTAAACCACTCAAATCATTTTGAAAGTTATCGTTTTAAAGAGACAGCACTTATCAACAATATTTGCCTTTCTCGTGCATCAATTACATATTGAAGCATATCACGCAGGCTCCAAGCTCATTTCCCTATTGTTATTGTTTCATAGTGGCAAAAAAGTATTGAATTGGACTCCAGGACTACAAAAGTAGCTGTTTTTTTTCTTGATAGTTAATATTTGGGAGTCACATAAAATGAATGAAAGTGCAAATTACATATCTGCCTTTCAGCCCACCGTGACCATGCTGACCATTTTGCCAATCTACATTCATCCCATTTGTCTGCAATTAGGACTGTATCCTTCTGTCTTGCTTAAGCTGTTCTGAAAACAAACAGCATCACCCAATCAATTCCACATTTGTCAATGATTAAGAAAGGCTCAATTTCCTGAACACCCAGTAAAAATAATTTTACACATGAACCTGATCATACAATATATTGGAAGTTAAAAGAATCAGAAACAACAGTAAATGGAATGTTAAACTTTATTTCCAATGATAAGAAACATAAATTGAGAAGTTACATCAATGTAGGTGCAAGAATTAAAAGTGTTGGGGAGAATTTTTTTTAGAAAAGTAATTTGATAGATCTGAAAATAAATTTTCACACAGTTCTTTTAATCTCATTGGCTAAATTATATGATCCCTACAAAGAGACCCCAAGTGGTTACATTAACTCAGATCCTTGATCTGAACTGGAGTTAGCCTGATATAAAACTTCCCAGTTTTTGTTGTTGTTGTGTTTCTGGAGCTTTCAATGCAACTGGTGAAGAAACAGCAGGAATTCTTTAATTTCGATTATTTTACCAAGGACTTTATTCTCCAAATGGAAAATGACACCAACATTTCAGGCAGTTTCTTTTTTAAACGAAGTTATTTATTCTACAGTGCAAAAGAAATCAACACTAAAATTGATACACCCACTTTCTGTAACCTGCAGCACATGGTTAACCTCTGATCAACGGAGGAATCACAATAAATGGGATTTGTAGTTCAGTTGCACCTGAGGTGGCAAGAGCTCCAGAAAAGGCTAAAATTTGCAACCATCTGTCACCAGTTTAAACCAACTTAAATTCTCAGCACTGGAGATACAAGAATGGAGAACTCTCTCCAACCCCTCACTCAGCCTTTTCTTTCTCTTTCATGTGCAAGAAGACCACCGAGAACAAGAAAAGGCCAACCATCATGGAGAAGGTGCTGGCGTAGTATGGGTAGGCAGAGGGAATGAAACGTTCGTACTGAGTGTGCTGAAGGGGACGAACAGATACCTTGAACAAAAAGAAATAGTTTTGGTGAGATTCACAATAAGACAGCTGTCATTGCTTTATTTATTCTGCAGGGGCAGTGTTGATGGGGGTGAAAATGAGGCAACTCCATATGAACTATTTTCTCTATTCCAGCAGTCTTTTGTGTCTCAATATGAACCTTCCCCACAAAAAATTTTTACTTATCATTACTTAGCTAAGGTTTCATTCATTACAACAGTAAGTAGGGCATACATTTGGAGATCTTTCAAACATTTAAGTTTTTTTAAAAATCAGGTAAATGGGAAGTAATCTAAAAAAAAGAAAAAGCATTTTTTTTCTTCTAAGAACAATTAGAAGAATTGCTCTTCTAATTTGGCAACAATTGCAATTGGATAAATGATTTGTATGTTTCAGCTTGTTAAAACAAATGTGATTTGTTTTTTTAAAAATACTGCATCCCCTCTGAGAGGAGACTGACTAGCTTTTACTTTTATTTTTACCATTCAAGCCTTGGAAGGGGTTACTATAGCTTCCACCATATGAACCTAAGCCATACTATGCCCTCCATTGCATGTGACTGGTGGAGAGGCAATAAACAGAAGCATTGAAACAAAGGTAGAAAAATAACCAAAAAAGTGTCCAGGAGAATGCATCTTTCTCTACAGCAAACATATGGTCCAACCACACAAAACATATTAATCAGGACAAACTATATTCAGCCTTTGCCCTGCAACAGAAACACCTACTTGGGCCCTTTCTTGGTAGTGTGATCAGTAAAGGCTACTGCCCTTAGCACACACAACAACAAAAACACAAGAGCAGGATGAAGCAAAATATCCTCTGGTGCTTCTATGGAGTGTTACCAAAATGTGACACTAAATTACCCAAGGTGATAATACCACAAATGACGAGAAGCTTCTTTAAATGCATCTCTTAAAGGAGAGAAAGTAGTGAGCACGAGTGTTTTAGGGAAGAGATATCAGAAGTTAGGGCTCTGACAGTTGAAGGTGTGACCCCAGTGAGAGTCTAATTGCCTTTGGAGACCAGAACTAAAGAGGCACAGGTATCTAGCTCAGTTGTAGGACTGCAGAAAATGGGGTGTCTTGCAAAACAGGGGTTTTGTGTGAACAGGACTTAGTGCAAACTTGAGGCTAAGATAGATTATTGGAATAGATTTGACCTTGATAAGTGTCTAACTACATACTGGTGCCATCAATAAAATCACCTTTTATATTTGTGACATTGCTCATCTCAGCTCCTATGCTGCTGAAACTATTACCAAAGACATGAGCAGATTGGGCAAATTTATGGCAGACAAAGTTCAAGTTAAACAGAGTGAACCACCAGGAAAAGGCTGAATATAGTGTTCTAATAATATCAGAAATGAAATGATTTGATTCTTGCAAGCTGTTTGCTACACAAAAAGGTTAAATTTTATGCAATATTTTTGCACAAGTTTTCAGTTTGATGCATACCTGAGTGGAAGAATAAAGGTGAGTGTATCCAAGCCTGTTGTAATCCACTTTAAACTGGAACACACCATAAACATCTGGCAGTTTGAACTGTACGCTGTATTTACCATCTGCAAAAATAAGATTTCAGAGTTGCATGGGTAAGCTCTGAAGTCATTATTGTGCAATTCTCAAACTGTAAAGACAGTGTGACAAGAAAATCAAAAGATACATGGCAGGTTCAGACAGGCAGCAAAGCTTTGCCTTGTCCCATCTTTTGCAAAAGAGGCGATTTAATTACAACTCTTCACCACAGATGTGCAATAAAGGCATTTTTTTCTTGTTGGACAAAGGATCAGTTTAATTTCGCTATGTCTAAGGGCATGCCTGAAATGGGAGGAGTTCCATTTTCCAGCACTAAATATTTCTCACTTTTAATTGTGTGAAAACTATGCTTCTCATTCAGATTTTCTTTACCATTTTTAAATAAAGCCCATTTGTTACAGAACTTTTAATCTGCTTTGTGACATCTCCAGATTATTATAGTTACCAGCATCTGCAAGGTAATTCATGACATCCCTTTTCCAATCCCAAATCCATTTCCAAAAATACCATGTTTAACCTGGAATGAATTTTCCTTCGGGGTAGTGGGGGTGCTGTTAGGGAAATGGAAATATACTGCGGGTTCCAAAGAATTCTTGTGACAGACTAAGCAAAGCTGTCACACATACGAATTTTTTGTTCAGGCAATGCACTCTATGAATATGGATACTCATTCAGCATTTTATTCACAGCTCAAAAAGCATATTTCTCTCAGATAACTAAACTCTTCCCAACTAAACCTCTCCCCTCCCAAACCTTTTGAATGATCAGTTCATGCCCATCAAAGCAGTAGTTAACAATTCTGGCAGAACAATTCAAATTAGATATTAAATGCATTGTTACGGACTCAGTGAATGTCCCTTTAAGATAGAGAGTGTGTGTGTATGTGTGTGTGGGGCGTGCTTACGTCAATAGAAGATAAAGGACGTAATGACATTGTTGAAGAAGTTAGAAGAAGGAGAGAGAGAGAGAGAGAGAGAAGGGAGCGAGACACCAGCCTGCTAGTGTTCTCTATCGATGGATGAGAAACAATAACTGTGTCTGCCACTGAAATCCATGTATGGAAGTTGGAAGTAATCCGGTGGAGTTCACTTTGTTGCTGACCTGTAGAAGGAAACAGGTATTTGTGTGGACGACCACGATTCGGATGCTTTCCGGGGTGAGGAAGTCACTACCGAGTAAACACTGGAGTGTCGTTTGGGTTCCATCGTGGAACATTTGGATTTCGTATGTACTCTCTCTCTGTTTTTCTACGTCTACGTTTTATCTTCAGACAACGGTGGTTGTTGAAGAAGCCCTTGCTCATGTTTCACCTTATGGCTTGCGGAACTGAACTTTAAGAACCATTCCTGAACTGGGAGTTTTGGACTTTGCCACACACACACACACACACGAAGAGTTTAGTTTTGGGGTTAACGTTCAAGGTTTAACATTTTTGAATTCTAACATACAAACATTTTTACTTTTATTTTACGTATTATCATAAGTAGTGATTAATAAAATAGTTTTTAACACTGAATCATACTCAGTGTGTTTCTTTTGTTGCTGGTTTGTGACAGCATACACAACGGACAAGGCCAATTTCAGCCAATACCCTATCATACTTAGTTCAAAAGCAGGCAAACATTATTACTTTGCTATCACTACACCTGTGCAGATTCTACTCACCATTTTTCTTTAGATAAGTTCTAACAAAGGGATCAATGCGAACAAACTCCAGTTGAATGTCATCCCCATCAAATGGGACCCATTTTCCATTGGAGAGTTTCTCAATAACAATGCTGTATTCCTGTACCAAGAGAAAACATTAGAATCATCACAAATTTCTTGGAACATTACTGCTGGGTCCAGCAATGGTAACAAGGTTGTGACCAGACATTTAAAAAAAAAAATCCAACGTAGCTACAACATATTGAATGATCAAAGGATCAGGGACCTAAACAGGAACTTAAAGTCAGCATGTAATAATTCCCCTTTATGGTCCATCACTTAGTACTGTTTCTTTGTGAAATATATAGGTCCCATCTCACACCACTTTTCACTAGTAACCTAAAATGCAAAATTTGATTCTGAACTAATGGAGATAGTTTACCCAAGCTCCTTAATGATAAGGGTTCTGTAGCCAAATCAGTTCTGAAGCAGTTTTATTGTCCAAGGGTATGACTACATCTGTAAGTATGAAACTAATCCTTCAATCTGTGAAGACCAGAGATGGGCTAAATTAAAAAAAAACACAGGAATGATCTTTTAAGTGGTAGGCAGATGGGGTGGCACGTCATTAGAGAAATGGAAATATACTCCAGGTTGCATACTATTTCTGATAGTCTAAGCAAACTTTGATTCATTTCTTTGCAAATTTATTTAATTTATCAGACCCCATACAAACAAGTGGCTAAAAAATACTGCAGGAATACTGCAGTTAACACTTATAACAGATCACCTCACAAGGGAAACAATGCTAAATATAAGCCACAGAGCACTGAATTGTACAGCACAGAAACAGCCTTTTGACTCACCATGTCCATGCCGACCTTTTTTGCCATTCTACAGTAATCCCATTTGCCTGCACTAGGTCCATAATTGAAATTATAATTTTTTTTTTAATTGCTTAATAAAATACGCAGGAACTCTTAAACCTGCTCCCACCCCACCAAACACACATGAAAGCACTTCCAACACAAGCACATATTAGAAAAGCTACATTTTTATGTTCTTGGATAGTCAATGGACATCATTACTGGTAGAGGTAAAGCTCATTTTCCTTGCACATGTTCCAACTGCTGCAACTTAACAAGGAAAATGAGTCAAGTGAATAATGATAAATGCAAGGATGAATTCCACCAGTGGTGACCCAATTCATTCAGGCTGCAGCTGAACCACCTACACCAAGGAAGAGGGAAGAGTCACCCAATCCTGATTTTTAACCAACTATTCACCCACTATCTTGAAGCAGATAGGTAAGTGGTCTCAGTTTTGTCCAGTTTTTCTTATTAGCTCTTTTGCATGTTAAATCTATGATTTATTCATCAAGCTTCCTCACAGTTAATGGTCAATTAAATCCACAGCAAGAAAATTACATATGCAGCTCCAACACTTAGCAAATCCTAGCCGACAAATCCCTCCATGATCTTTCTTAAAATTTGCAAACTGAGTAAATTGGAACTATGATGAATAATGGACCACCACTCACCTACCTAACCACTTCTCGACAAACACAAACCTCCTGTAGTCTTATTCTTCAACATCTCCCAATTCTTTCTTGACAATTGAATTCCCATTCAATCCTCAAGCACCTTGTGTTGTTCTGCTACAGTAAGGCCAGAGTTGAACCGTACTGCCACTCTGCCGAGAAAGGCTAACTCAGCACAATGGCAGAATGAGTGGGACTTTCTGGCAAAGTGCAATATTGTCTTTGCCAATTCAGTCAAGAGAGTTGGAATTTCTCTAATTCTTGCAATGTTGAATCCACTGTGTGCCACACTTGTATCTACAAATTCGTATTATGCATTTAATTCACAACTTCCAATTTAGCCACTGAAAACAATTTGATATTTTCTAATAATTAATATCAGTTTCATTGATACTTACCACCAGATCAGTTATGGTATAGGCATTTGGTGGATTGGTTTCTCCAACAGGATGGTGAGACACTTTTCCAACACGGAGAACTCCTTCCTCTTTGAATACCCAGCGGGACAGCGCCATTGCCAGTTCAAAGTTCCCAGTTTTTGGAAATCTGAATTCAAAGAAAGGTTGACGGTATCACACCAAATCTTTCGTACAATCCTCCACTCCTGATACACCCCATGTTTCCTTTGAATTCACTGTACAAACCACTAGAGTCCTGTTTTCCATACTCCCTTTGAACTTAGCAGCTTTCATTTCCAAACTCTTTAAACTTATCTGGTTCACTGAAAAGTGTATTACTGTGTAACATCTAAACAAAATCAAGTTAAAGTGGATTGGGGTACTAAAAAAAAAGCAACATCTAATAATCCATAAAATCTGCCTATCTGGCACACCCAAGAGTGCTAGATTATCAGAGTTTTACTGTACAAGGCTTAAGTCAGAATGTAATGAAATAGATAGCACTCACCTAGTTGGGGCAACCTAAAGAACAAATGAAACTCAACATTACCGGGACATGACATAGATTATTGCCCCTGCCACAAAAGTCAGTATCCATTTTGTGATGTGACTGCAGCACGTTCTATTTTTAGGATTCAATGCTGCAAGCTTTCTTCAACTGCACTGCCCTTCCCATCGAGCTCTACCATCAAAACAAGATTAATATTCTGAGAGTACCATGAACTCCAAGCACCCATCAAGAATTAACCTTCACTGCCAATGGTAAGAATCTTGAAATTTTTACGAAATGCCATTGTAAGAGTTTTGTTATTATCAGAACTGCAATGGTTTAGTAGGACAGCTCCCACCACTTTCTTATGGACATTCAATAAACATGGTTTTGCTTGAATTGCTCGTATGCCAAAAATAATTTTTAAAACTGACATTTTCTGAGAGGGAGGGTGAGGGTGAGGCGGAAAAAAGAAAATCACATTTGCAAAACTAACTTTGTCCCTTGACATCTGGTCTTACCGCTCAGCTCCTGGGACTGCTTTTTGCACAGGAGAGTCAAAGAAAGCATCACTGAAGAAATCAATAGAACCACTGAAGACAGCTCGAGCATTGTTCCGTGCCTGGAGTCCAGCAATCAGCAAGGTGTTCTTCCCCACAGCATGAGGATACTAGTAAAATGTGGAAAATTCAGATGCTTACCACAGCTAAGCCATTCCCTATTTCATATACAAATGCATGGAAATGCAATTTGCATTTTATATGCAAACTTTACACACATACAATACAGATGTTGCAATAATGCTCAACATGTGATGAACTCCAATATACCAAAATTTTCTTAAACTCAATGGGAGATTAATTGGACTACACGCAAAGTTCTCAGTCTATGCTTTGTAGTTCATGTTGGATAGAATACCCAGAGCATTTAATAAGTATCCCACTAGCTCCCATCATCTAGATTACAAAGATAGTACAAACAAAAAAAAACTGGGAGCAGGAGTAAACCACCATCCCCTTAAGTCTGCTCTGCCTTTCAAATCATGGCTAATTTGACTGCAATCTTAACTGCATATTCCTGTCTACTTGGGGTAACCTTTCAATCCTTTGCTTATTAGGAACCTATGTACCTATGCCTTAAAAAATCCAAAGACTCTTCTTCCACTGCCCTTTGAGAAGAGTTCCAAACACTGACAAACCTCAGTGAGAAAAAAAATTAGTCTTAAACAGGCAAACTTTTTTTTGTGAGAAAAAAAGTAACTGCTAGTTCTAGAATACCCCAGGGAAGAAACATCCCCTCCACATTTACATTGTCAAGATGCCTCACAATCTTGTATGTTTCAGAAAACATTTGCATCACTTCACTCATTAAGCTCAAGAGTGCTGAGCAGTGAAATTAACCCAAGGTTGAAGCACATAAGCACAAGCATAGATACAACTGCAGTTTACAGTGGATTCAACACTGCAAGAATTACAGTCTCCCTTCAGACTTCATTTCCTTAAACCGTCCAATCACCAGACAACTACAACTCCTTGACTTGAATCTGTTCAATCTGTCACATGTGTCAAGTTAGCCTCTCTCAGACAGGCAGTAAAATAATTCATCTTTGGCCTTAAGCAGAGAAAATAAAGAATTCAATAACCTTCCCTGATATCATTCCTTTATAAATGGTCCAAAGTGTGATGCTAGAATTAAGCTCGGTCGTGATTCCGTGATAAAATAACATACTCAAACCCACTCTTTTTAAACCCATGTAAAAATTGGTCACTTGACTATGGAACCAGGATACTTATAGAACTGTCCTTAAGCACATTAGGGCTTTAAGGAAAGAAAGAGGGTTATTCCACAACTTGAAGAACACACACACACGAGTTACCTGTGTGACTGGTTTGTCTGGAAAGAAGGAGTAAGAACTAGAGGATCCAGTCAGAATATCCAAGACCAGAGGATTATCAGGATCCGCCACCATACTGGAAGGAAAGAAAAACGAAAAGGTTAAGGACCTAGGACAAATCGGTTCAAAGATAGTCAAATAATTTACTCCCATTATAGTTCTTAAATCCAAGTAGAGTGGTTCTCCAGAGAAAAATTATTGTAATTTGTCAAAACATACGATGTTCACTTATTCGCAAATATTAACCACCTGAACTACAAGTGCAGCATTTTCCCCTCCCCAAATTTAGTTTGGTTACCTTAGTTCATGTACTACACTTCCTCCATTTCCAACACCTCAAACACATGCTCCATTTTTTCCCCTCTTTTAAGATACCATATATTCACCACACACTTCATTATTAACAGATCTGAGTTATCTCATCTCTCCTCCACACACAAACTTTCCCTCAAGACTTAATTTCCCCAAACCCTCAAATCACACTCAAGTTTCAAGATCCATCTCTCCTTCATGCCTCTGGGTACCTTTGCCAATCTCTCTATTGCTCTAGTGTGACTCAAATGTGAACCCCTTAAAATGTTTGCTAAATTAAACATTCTATAAGAGGAGCTGTTCATAGATGCCATTTATAAAAAGTATTAAATAAAAAAAACTAATTTCTTCCATGGAACACAAGATATTCCATTCTTATCCAGTTGGTATTTATCAACACAAGCTCATCATTAAGCTATTCAAGGATGCAGTAACTTCGGGTTGCAAGTCACAATTAGGAAAAAGTTAATGGTGAGGTTTGTGACTAACTGTTTTATAGAGTTTTGCTGTACAAAAGGTGTAACATCAATGGAATAACAAAGTACCTACCCAACTCCTCGGAATAGAAGAGGATTTGTGGGTTGCTTCCCCACAATGGTGGGAGCCTTCAGCAGTTGTTCACTGTCAGCAATGATCAGGGTGTGCTTTGGAAACAACAAAGCATTAGTCAACTCAATATTCTTGAACATATAATTTAATTTTAATTAAATTTTTGTGGCAAATTTCTTGATTAGCTTTACAATGTTTAATATATTGAAATTTGTTGGCATTATTTAAAGATATCCAGGGTTCTTAAGAATAGCATTGTAAGTCGTCTTAAACACCATGTGTAAAGCAGCATGTTTTATAATAGTCCAGTACTCAGCAGCAACATTCATCATTCTGACAGCTAAAATTCAGCATGCATCAACTAAAAATGTCCAAGATTTACAACTACGAACATGAGCACCACCATAATCATGCAGACCTCTCTCATATCTTTAAGCAAGTTACCTTGAAACATACATTATTATTCATCATGTTGTTTCTCTCCAAGTGGTCCTTACCTGACCGGGATCAGAAACATCATAGTTATGATGGTCAATGACCAAAGTTTTCTCCTCATCAAATTCAATCCCACACTCACTACCCAGTTCTCGTAAAGGATCCCCTAAAAAAAATGCAAAATTAAACACATTATCAGGGATGCTGGCCAAGTTTTAATTACATTTAATTAAAAATCCTACCTGTATTCAGCCTCCACCACAACACCATCAACTTCATCCCTCAATGAGCAAACTCTTTTCCTTCCTGGTGACTGAATAAATCCTCAACCAGGTCCATTCTAATTTCCATATTCCCACTCCTTCTGCTATTTTCCAGAATCATAATAGGGCTCCCCCTTCAAGAGGTTACCTGCCATATCTGTGAAATTAGTATGATGCCATCACTTAAGACACGTTTCCTCCCACCACTACTGCCTTTCAGCATTTTCTGATCCACTCTTCAAATCACCAACAACCCTGGTTCTTCCCAAAGCACCTTACCATGAAAATCTTTGAGAATAAATGCATGCCTTTTTATCTCCTCCCTTTTCACTATTCAGAGACATCATCCACGTAAAACAGTAATTTACTTGTACTTCCAAATTAGTACAAGGTTTTCACTGTTCTCAAAATGGTCTTTTTTCAATGTTCTCAAATGGTTCCCTGACCACTTTGCAGAATTCCTCCATTTAGTCCACAAAAGTAATCCCAAGCTTAATTCTACATCCCTATCTGACCTTGGCCTTCTAAACTGTTCCAACAAAACCCAATGTAAGCTTGAGGAACCATGCTTTTTAAAATTGGACAATGCATTACAGCCTTGTGATCTCAAGATTGAGTTCAACAATTTCAGATAATATTTGTTACTCCATGTTTTTGATTATTTACTTGACTCATTACTGTACCCTTATTTTTGCACCAACATTCTTTCTGTCACGTAATTTCCCCTTCACTGTATAACAGATTTTCCCTTTTGTTCATCCTTTCTCTGTATCTTAAAACATTTAAAATTTTGATAGCTCTGGTGATAGATCATTGACCTTAAACACAAACTGTTTCTCTCTCCAGAAATGCATCCTGAGCTTCTAAGTATTTCCAGCATTTGTGTATTTATTTCAGATTTCCACATCTGCAGAATTTTGTTTTTGCACATTATAACATCAATTTAGCTCATTTATCTTGAAAAATCATAACTTCAAATTTGAGAAAGATTTTGACCTTTCGAAATATTGGAACCTTTGATGCATGCTCAGATATCCCTGTAAGTTCAATGCAAACCAGTCTAGGCAGTGTGGTTGGAGATGTTTTCCTTTGGCATGGATTTAAAATGTAGGCTATTGTGCCTCCCTAACAGATGTAGAAGATCTCATTGCACTTTGTCAAGATCTGTGGAGGTCATTGTTCTCAAGACTGACAATGAGGCATTAAGCAAGGTTTTTTAAAAAACCATTTGTGGGTCTTTGTTTTATACAAATTGGCTGCCACACTCCACATATTAAAGCAGTGCCTGAACCTCAAAAGGTAGTTTGATGACTGTTAAATCACTTTGAGACGTCCCAAGGTAATGATGTTTCTGTACATGGAAGCTTTTTTTAAACCAAGGTTAAAATATACACTAAATAATGCTTTATTACTTAATAAGCAAATCATATTTCCAAAATCATTTCAGATGTAGTATCTATTCCTTATTCTTACCAATGTCGGAGCTTGCAGCAACCAGTACGTTTCCACCGCCATCAATGAATGTTGCAATAGTATCAACATTGATGTTGCCTCCAAAATCTGAAAACAAAAGCAAATTTTCATTCATCCCAAATTTGTATCCCTTCTAGCTCTTCTGCACCCTCAAGTAAAACACTGCCCTAATTCCCATCTGCTCCAATGCATCAGCATCTCAAGTGTCTTTTCTTTCATTAGTTCTGCTTGATCCAACATTTTATACGATGCTAATAAATGCAGCGTACATTCCATAATCTTTTATTAGCCAACAGGCATCAGAAATCAAAAGGCCACAATTTCTTATACGTAAAGTTTGAGCAAACATACTGGTCTAAAATAATTTATATTAACATTACTTCCTTTCAAAATCCCTTCTGTTTTTCCTGCACTTTCTCTGTTCAAAACCCTTACCTCTAATATTTATGTAAACTCTGGCTTTTTGTGAGCAAGGTGGAAAATGCCATACCCCTGGTCTCTAGCATGCAACAGAAAAGCAGTTTATCCTATGCTTTTTCCAACTACATGGACAAAAGGTTAGATCGGGAATTTTAAGGTGTCAAACTTCCTTCAGTGCCAAACAAATCCATTCAAACCAAAGCCAGATCCAATCTTGAACTGGCTGCTTTCAACTTAGCTGACAGATCTTAGTGCCTCCAATTGGGGAGAGAAAACTGGCTTGAAGATCTCAATGCTCAGAAACAGTCGCAAGGCATGCAGTATTGCACAAAGATCACATTGTTCTGAGCTAATCCCAGTGATTAAATAACTTGTTTACACTCTGCCTAAAATCATAGAAACAATTTTTTTTAAAAATTACTACTTAATATGACATGCACACTTTTATTTTATTGCCCATCATTAATCGACCTTGAACAGCAGGCAGCATGTCAACCACATTGGCAGGTCTGGAGTTTCATATAGGGCAGACCAAAGGCAGCAGATTTTCTTTCCTTAAGGGCATTAATAAACCAGTTGGGTTTTTATAGTAATCCAGTAGTTTTGTGGTTGCCAGCACGGAGACAAGCAATTTTTAAACTTGCAGATTTATTTTATTAAGTTAAATTCCAATTACCACAATGAGACCCAAACTCATTTGTCTGGATCCATGGCACAGAACTCTAGTTGCAGGTCCAACATAACCTCTATGTTATCATACCCCATATTCTTTTGCAAGTGGTGCTGCCCACTTGGCCCATAATGTCCACACTGGTAAAAGCAAAGAGCCACCAAACATAATCCCACCTTCTAGTATTAATCTGTAGCCATCCAGATCACAACTGCAAGTAAACATCCAAGCACTTATCAATTATGGAGAGTTCCTGCCTCTACAATCCTAAAGGCTTTTTTGTTGACCAGACTGCCACATGGACTTTGTCAAAAATCCTTTCTAAAATCCATGCACACTCTGTCAAATGCATTGTTTTTATTTACTGACTGTTTCTGATTTATCAGTACTTTTCCAAATGAAAGGTTATAATTTCTCCTCAAATGAATTTCAATAATTTGTTCACCAATGAAATTAAACTGATCCAGTAGTTGTTCAGTTTAAGCCTTCTTCCCTTGTTATGCAGCAACACAGCATTAGCAGTTCTCCAATCTTCCAGAACTTTGCAGCCAATGAGGATTGATAATTGTAGTTAGAGCCTGGCAATTTACTCTCTTGCTTCTTTTCATGCCCTGGGATACATTTCCTCCTAGCATGGTGATTTACCCACTCTCATTGGTAAACCCCTAATACTTACTCTAGTGCTAGGTTTTTTTTCTATCCAGTATTTCACATTTGTTCTTGACTCCAACATTTTTTTTTAGAAGGCAAGGTATTCATTAAGGTCCTTACCTAGAACCTCCATCCCCACAGAAAGGTTACTTTTTTGGTCCCTTTGGTTATTCTCTTGTTCTTTATGTACTTAAAGATCTTTAGATTTTCTTCGATTTTACAGGACAGAATCAGGTTTATTATCACTGACGTAAGTCGTGAAATTTGTTGTCTTGCAGCAGCAGTACAGTGCAAGACATAAAAATTACTATAAGTTACAAAAATAAATAGTGCAAAAGAGGAATAACAAGGTAGTGATCATGGACCATTCAGAAATCTGATGGCAGAGGGGAAGAAGCTGTTCCTAAAACATTGAGTGTGGGTCTTCAGACTCCTGTACCTCCTCCTCGATGGCAGTAACGCGAAGAGGGCATGTCCTGGGCTTTCTCACGTCCTTTCTTTGCTTTCCTAATTTTTTAATGTCAGTCCTAGGTGTCTGGGCTTTCTTTTGAGTTAACCTATGTCTCATATAAGCTTCCTTTTTGTGTCTTTGCTGCTCCATAACAATGCTAAGTATCAATGAATAATGACCACATCACAAAAAGTGCTTTCTTACTGATACTCCTACCTGCCCAACTTCATTCTCCAAAACCAAATCCAGAATTGTAACCTATCCACTCTTGTGGATCTTGCTGGTTAAAAAAAGTTGTCCTGAATGTATTTTAGGAATTCTATGCCTTTTAATATACTAAACTGACAAAATCCCTGTTATTATTAGAATTCGTGAAATCGCTCACCATTACAGCTCAGTGTTTTTACAATTTCAGAAATTTACCCTTTAATCTCCCCTAGACTGTTTATAGTGCATCCTGAGAGAAAATTGGTAAGAAATAAACAGGCCACTGAGAAATATACACAACTATATTGATTCTACATTGCATAACAGCCCAAAGCATTAAGATGACACAGCATACTCTGACTGTTTACATTTGACCACCTCAAGCAGGCAATCCAGTTAAATTTAGTCAAAAGCTTCAAGAAGCTTTCAAAGACAAATTGAAATTTGCAAATAAAAAAAACAAAGAAAAAACATAAGACATCTTTACCTTCCACAGATGGTGAAAAAATGATGAGGTGATCATACAGAAATTCTCCATGTTTAATCAGAGACAGACTGGGGTCATCTGAAATCTTGAATGTCAAATTGAACCCAAGATCTAATTAGAGATTTCAGGGAGGAAAAAAAGCAATAGGTGAGCATGTTTGAACAACTGATGGGAACATTCAGAAATACACCTGGGCAATGATATTTACAGAATTAATCACCCCACCCTGAAGGTACAGTAGCAGAAAAGTTCCTTTTGAAACACACTGTTTAAATTATTATAACCCCTCTTCACTCATTCAACTATTGCAGGCAACACTGGAGTATACTTCCAGTGAATCTCTCCAAACCTTGTTCTCTGGATACCATGAGAGTTCTGGTACCATCGCGCACGTTGCCACCTGATGTGGCAGTTACGGAACAGACATTAACCCTATACGGGCCTTCAAGATAGAAGTGGAGCTGGATCAGATCGCACCTTGAAAAAAGCCAGCGTCTTTTTTCAGTAATGCCTTGGACTGGTTTCAATCACCCGGGGGACCCCGAACAACTTTGGAGGGAGTTTGCATCCCGTTTTTGTGATTTGCTTTTACACCCAGGAGACTGACCGATGAATGAGTGAGAAAAGGAGGGAATGAAGTGCACAGACACTTTTATGGAGTGAGGCAGACTTGATGAGTTGACTGCAGATACAAGTCATTTCCCCGGCGCCTGAGCTGGGACTCTGCCGCCTCCTGACCCGTTCTCCCAGCTCCAACACTCCCTCCCTCCCCTCTCACCTACCCGCCAGGCTCCTGAAGTATATGGAGTGCGTCTCCTTCATGTTGATGTTCTCCAGAAGCACCAGCATCCGCCCGGCCCCATTCGCCACCGACAGGAGGGCGAAGAGCAGCAGGAACATGGGCACTGAAGCCCGGCTCACAACCTTCCCAACCCCGCTCCCTCTCTGACCCTCCGCCATCTCCAGAGCCGCCGCTCAGACCGGAACCGGAAACACTCTCCTCCAGCCGCCGCTGCTCACCCGATCTCCTGCGTTATTATTAAGACAGAACAGAATATTTCTTTCTTTTTAATTATTTTCGGATCCCATCACTTTTGATCCCCAAATTCCTTCAATATGCAAAGAAACCGTCATCATTTCTCAAACCTAACCAATCAGCAGCGGCCAACTTGTCACTAGCACCTATTGCAGCAAGGAAAAGGGCCCCCGAACAACCTGAGTTTCGTCTGAAGTTCCCATCGAGGCCAAGGAGGAAACAGAAACTCCAGAGAAAATTATGGTTTAATTGCAATCTCTTCCACACAATTTTTTTAAAATTTGCATAGTAACAAACTAGTTATCAGCAACTGATATGGCTTTTGAAGATCCTGTTGATCAATTTCCTTTGAGAAAGTGACAACCTTATTCAATTATCAAACCCTGCAAAATGCTCTGCCCCGACAAGAGTTTAGAGAATTTTTGATACAGCATTTATTTCAGTTTTGGTCTGTTCTGGCACCGGACTTCCATAGGTTTTTAAAAATAAAAAAAACTGCTGGAGGAACTTGAACATAGCATGAGTAAGCCACCTGTCCTCTCAAGTTTGTCCTGCCTTTTAATATGATCATAGTTGATCTGCCCCAGGCCTCAGCTCCTCTTCTGTCCTAGCTCCCCTTAGCCCACAATTTCCTGATGTTTCAAAAAAATTATTAAATACCCCCAAGAATTAAGTCTCCATAACCATCTGCTAAACTATGTCTCCTTGTCTCGATTCTCCCATGAGTGCAAACATCTTGACATGTACACTGACATCCACCCTATGGATCTTATAGGTATCACCACCTCATTCTTCTACACTACAATGAATATATATCCAATTTCTTTAGCCACGTGTGATTAATCCCAGGAATTAGTCTAGTGAAACTCTTTTGGACTGCCTCCATTTCCAGTTTATCCTTTCTTAAATAAGGGGATCAAAACTGTTTAAAGCACTGCAGGTGTAGCCTCACCAGCATGCTGTAAAATTGTAACAATACTTCCCTATTTCTCAACTCCAACCCTCTTGCAAGAAAGGTCAATGCGCCAGTTACCTTCCTAACCACTTGCTGCATCTGCTGCTAATATTTTGTGATAATGTTATTCCACTTTAAAAAGACATTTAGTAAAGTTCCAACAGAAAGATTACTAATTAAGATCAAAACTCTGCTCTGGTGCTTCAGGTAAAGCTTGGATATGGATATGAAATTGACTGAGACCAGAAGGCTAATGGGGTAACATCCAAGGGTTAGGAGTAAATAGTGAAAAGGTGCCATTGAGCTCCATGTTGGAACAACCAGATTCAGAAATGCAGTGCAAGTGGATTGGAAGAAACAGTGTATTCAATTCCTGGAGATCAGAAACTACAGATGAGCTATATGTAAAGTATGTGAAGATCAAAAATAGCTAATAAAATTAAAATGAACAAGAATGAAATACTGCAAAGAGGATAGAAAATAGGCATCAAGAAGTTTTAGTAGATTCACCAAGTTCAGCCAGTGCAATAATGAAACAATCTAGCAAAACAAATGAATGCCAATCAGATAAATCCTGATTGAACTGAAGAAGGCTCTGGTCAGACCACACCATGAGTAGCATGTTCAGTTCTGATCACTGAGTGTAGGAGGCAGCACAAAGAAGAACTTGGACTGTTTGCTAGCCTGATATCTGAATTATGAGAAAAGACAGGAGGACTTGGCTTGCCGGGCCTAACACTTTAATTGTTTCTCTTTCCACAGATGCTGTTTGACCTGCTGAGTAATTCCAGCATTTTTTTGTTTTTATTTCAGATTTCCAGCATTTGCAGTTTTAAGGAGATATCTGAGGTCTGCTCAAGGACTAAGGCGATGGGATTCATGTTCAAGTGATTGAGAAGTAACTTTAGGACTAAAATCAGAAGGGTGATATCAAGAGATTTACAAGTATTGAAGGCAGAAATCCTGGAATAACAGAACAAATAACTGGATGTATCAAAGGGATGAAAAGTGTTGTTCTGTATCAATGAATTAAAATGAATAGAATAGTTTTTTTCCTATAAATGATTTTAGTTCTAAACCTATATTCAGATTTGTTTTTGATTTTAAGTCCTTTCAAAGTTTTCTTTAAATTGGCATGGATACCAATACTAGATTGGAAGAACAGCAGATGAATCAGTTATTCACGTGGCAATTCACTTGTATTTCTTTCAATCTGGTATCTTGAATTCACCCTTCACATTTTGGTCTTCTATGGATTGGAGAAACCAAACACAGATTGGATGGTCACTTTGAAGAACACCTGGATTCAGTTCACAGGAGTGGTTTTAACTGCTACATTGTCACATACTCTCACTCCATCAGAGATATTCTTTGTTCTACCCATCTTTCCCTCATCTTCTCTGCTACTGAAAAGTAGCTTGTTTTCTCCATTCCCCTGTTCTGATGAAGGGTTCTAGACATGAAACTTTAGCTATTTCTCTTTCCACAAATGCTACCTGACATGATGAGTGTTTCCAGCATTTTCTGTTTTTATTTCATATTTCTAGCATCTGTACATTTTTGATTCTCAGTTTAAAGATCTCCTCTTGGATAAATTAAAGCAGAAATTGATGTCTTTACTCATCAGAAGCAGAAAGTTAGCATTTCCAGTCATTGACTTTACATACAAAAGTTGAAATCAATACATTGTCCTAAGATGTACATATATCCTCAGATGCTGTCTGACTCTGACAAGTGTTTAGAGAATTTTTAATACAGCATTTATTTCAGATTTGGCTTGTTCTGGCATCGGAGCAAGACTCCCATGGGTGCTTAAAAACAAAAACAAACTGCTGGAGGAACTGAGCGGCCAGCAGTTTGCTTTTTTAGCTCCAGATTGCAGTCTCTTGTGTCTCCCATAGGGGTTAACAGGCCTGAAACACCACGGCCGCCATTTTGAGTGGGTCAACGCCGCGCAGCCATCTTGAGTGGGTCGAGATCCTGTAGCCGGTTACTTCGCCAAGATGGAAGAGAGTCACAGAAAACTGCTGCAGAAACACCGAGTGACGCTGGTGACCAGCCTGCAACCCGAGCCCCTGTGTAGCCGACTGGTGGCGAAGCGCATTTTCACCGAGGACATGATAGAGGAAGTCAAGGTGTGCGAGGGAGATGGGACTCCAGGGAGTGACTGGGGTCCCAGTCGGGTGTTAGTGACATTAACTGTTTCAGCTCTCGGGGCATTCGGAGTGATGGAAGGAGTAAGGTGGTTCCTGACTGAGGGTGAAGTCGGGCTTCGGTTGCTACGAAAATAAATAAAACACTGCAGATGCTGGAATTCTGGAATAAATAACATTTCAGGTCAGAGAAGCTTAGGCGGGACCTCTGCTTACGGTTAGTCCTGGTCTGGGCGCAGGTATCGCGAATCGGCCCTTGACTGGGTGGGCCACCTTCAAGCGATTGTTGGAACCCAACTGAAGTATCCCAGAAAATCGTAAGACTAAATAGATCTTTCAGAATTGTATTGTGAAAACTGCAAGTGTAGCAAATCATAGTTAGTTGTGTAAGTTTTAAAAGAACGAGAATAAATTACTTTCTGAAAAGCAAAAAAATCCTGAAGATGTTGGAAATCTGAAATAAAAACAGAATATCCTGGAGATTCTCAGTGGGTCAGGCAGCTTCAGGGGAGAGAAGAACAGAGTAGCTGTAGCTATCTCCAGCATTTTCTGAATTAAGATATCTTTATAAGTTACTTGTACATCGAAACACATGTTTTGCGTAGAGTGTTTATGGGAGCAGCCCGCAAGTGTCGCCACACTTCCAGCACCAACATAGCATGCCCACAACTTCCTAAATCGTACGTCTTTGGAACGTGGGAGGAAACCGGAGCACCCAGAGGAAACCCACACAAACGCGGGGAGAATGTACAAACTCCTTACAGACAGCAACCGGAATTGAATCCGGGTTGCTGGCACTGTAATGGCGTTAGGCTAACTGCTACATTACCGCTTGTTCTTTAAGATCTACTTGTTTTGACATACACCAGATAGTTTGGGAAACGTTCCTGCTTGGATCTTTTAATAATGCTCATTTTAATTGCTTCCACAACTGAGATTGTATAAGGAAATGTATACATAGGATGTCCATTTGCTTGCCAGTCAGTTTAAATGGTGGTGTAACAATTTCTGCCTGTTTGCCACGTTTCTTCCCCATTCTCTTATCAATGCTCTAAAAGAAACATCCCAAACAAATCCTTGTTGTATTTGTGCAACTCAGTCCTCGTGTAATTTACTTTCATCTTAAAATGATTCCCAATGAGGAGATAGAATATTTAATAAAATGACAAGTTAATGGTGTAAAAAGCTGTTGTAATTTTGTGGCAGCTTTGCAATGGACCTAAGGGCTGAAAATGAAACTCGGTTTTGAATCTTTAAAAAGGTTTAATTTGTTATTATGGTGCTTCAAAAGTAAAATTGCTGATGCTGGAATTCTAAACAAAAATCCCTGCCCTGATCTCAAATGGAAAGTAATGAGGTATCACAATTATCAGCTTTCCACAGTCAAAAGTGTATATTTTTGGATGGGAACATTAGCACAACAACTCTAAGAAGACAAAATAACTGAGAGAGTGGGAACTTGAAAGTATTCTGTTTAAGACATCGTTCATCATACCTTTATATCTACGTGTTAATACATTCAAGGTGTTTGGACTGTATGTATTGGAGATGTGGAAGAGATGTAATAACTGTTTTCTGAAATTTGTTTTGATTTGTTTGTCATGATGGAATGCTGGAAGATTAGCCAATTCAATATATTTAATGCCAGCTAATGTTGTAACAAACAAAAATTGCTTAGTTTTAAATTACATTTTATAAATGATCAAAATCTGATTCATAGAATTTTCTTTGCTCGTAGAACTCAGGGACACGCAGGGATCAAGCCCGTCAGTTGATAACTGATCTGCAGACTCGTGGGACAAAAGCATTTCCAGCTTTTTTGGAGAGTCTGGAGGAAACAGGACAACATAATCTTGCTGATTTACTGAGAGAGGGGCTCTCCATCCGATCCAGCTCTTCCATTTCTGTTAAACCAATCATGCCAGGGGAAGGATTCAAGCCAGTAGAGCAAATGACCCAGACTCCTCTCCCAGTCCAATGTATGTAAAGAATCTTAAAGAATTTGGTTGTGCATTTTTAAGATCTAATTATTTGGTACTGGAGTGGTTTAATTTTGTTCTCGATACTAATTCAGGTCTAGTTTGCAGCTTCTGAGTTTGTAACTGTGTCCCAGCCATCAGTTGTAGCAGATGTCAAACCACAGGGCCCCCTTCTCTCCTCCTATTGTGAAGCATGGAGAAAGAATTAAAAAGGTGACTAATAGACCAGAGGCTTGAATGGCGTGCAACATAGTACAGCAAATTGGACAGTGGATCTCAATTATCAGGTGTTTCAGATATTTAGGAAGACTGACCTGGGCCATGAAACTGGGATATATCAAAGAAACAGTGGGAAAGCTTAAATGAGAATATGCATTAAATTTGCTCATGCTAGCATCCCTTGGACTTGAATACAGGGTCAAATCAAGAGAAGTGAAGATTTTACTGGCAATAGGAATGTCAAATGTGATGAGGGAGTACAGTGCAGAAGAATAGTGACAAATGGAAGTCAAATGTTAAACATGCATGAGTTTGAAATTATAGCTGTGGTGACTTGGAATCTTTACATGGAGGAAGCAGTATTATGATAACTGTCCTCATGTTTCAGGTTCAGATACTGATTTCTTAGTTCCAGGAAAACCAACCACCAAAGGACAGAAGTATGACACAGTGAGTATTTAAATCAGTGTCAAATCAAGATATTTATTCATTTTCTTTAATTTATGAAAGATATTGATTGATGTGGAAGATAATAGTTCTAAATTGGATTTGTAGAGGTGAAGTTTTTGTAGAAGTCATTTGTGTGCAAATCCAAACCAATGTGGTAGTACACAGATGAAATTTATACTTTTGTGGCGACTCACCGTCTAGTCGGGCGAACCGGCTCGGCAGTCGGGTCGCGCGGCGTCGAAGCGACGAGGCCCAAGATGGCGGCGGGCCTCGTCTTTCCGAGCGACGGGGAGAACCCGCGCGCGGGAAAGTCCTGATGACGTAGGACTTACGTCATTGCCGGTTGTTTTGGGCGGGAACATTCTCCCTTAAAGGGCCCGCGCAAGGCGGGAAATAAACCAGTTCTGTTTGGCAATCCTCCGAGTAGAGTCTTGTTTTATTCCGCGGTAGCAACTGCTACACTTTATTAAGGTATAAAATGAGGAGTGGCTGATGAACAAATTATTCCTCTCTGGAACTAGAGATATTGTCAATTTTAAATTCATTGAACAAGTGTTCCAGTTGACTGTAAGGCTCTCATACAAAGTTTCTCTCAATTTAGCTGTTAGTGTACATTGGTTTGTCATGCAAATTTCTGCAGCATGGTACTTGATTGGTTAAGAGTATGTACACTAATACAGTTGGAAGAATTCCTGTTGATACTGTGTGGTATCTGCTGCTACAAGTACATTGTTGAAGCAGAGAAGTATATCAATATATCTATTGTAGCTGACCTGAAATGCTGATGGTGACAATACACAATACCCCATTGGTGACTATATCTTTGGTTTCCCATGACTGAAAAAGAAATTTTTAAAATAATAAAATTATCTTTATTTTTGTCCTGATGTAGTGTATTTATTGTTAATTCACAACCACTTTATTCTCTTTATCTGAATATTTCATTTTTTTTTTATCACATTCCATTTTGCAGCACAATTTACCAAGAACTTACATCATCGAACCAAACCATTTGGTATATACTGTATGCTCTGCACAATCTTCAGTCTCATCCTATCAACATATATTTCTTTTTCTCCAATTAAATCCAAAAAGCTATTTTCTTCAGCCATTCCCACATTCTTCATTCTTATTACTTTCTGATTAAAGAAATTTCTCCTGAATTCCTTTATGGATTTATTATTGACTCTCTTTGATTTATGGTCTTTTGACACCACAAACCAGAAACATGATTTCTGTATCTACCTTCCAAATCACTTCGTTCTTTTAAAAACATCTGTCAGATCAGATCACCTATTGGATTTCTCTTTTCTACATTTATAGAACTTAATGTAAGTTATTGGATTATTTAATATTTTAGTGAAACAAAGACACATTGAATTATCATGAAGAGACTGTAATGGGTGAAAATTTCATTTGCATTTTCAGCAGGAGTCATAAAGAGAAACAGCACGGAACTGGGTTTACTTTCCTTGGTTGTCACTTATCCCTTTGCTTACTTCTAGGTTTATAAAATGGATGCCAATCCTCGAGGGTATTGTTTGATCATCAACAATGTGGACTTCTATCCAGACAGTGATTTGAAATGTCGCTTGGGCTCTGACATTGATTGTGAACGTGTCCAAAATCTCTTTAAGAAATTGTACTTTAAGACTATTGTTCGAAAAAATTTGACCAAACATGTAAGTATTTCTGCAATTGACCACTAATCATTATGGGGCCATAGAGCTCACACTGTGTCTGTGGATTGCAGTGCTGCATTGCTTTAGCTACAATGCATGGAGATCTTAGTCTATTAAAGGGGGCCCACAGCTTCAAAACCAACCAAAGGTGTTCCAAAGAGCCAGGGAAAGGAAACTTTTTACATGGAAGGACTAATTTTCTCCTTTATATGTATGCCATACGGGTCCTCCCTGGGTTACGAACACTCAGCTTATGTACCCCCATACACACAAGCGAGCTCCCATACGTATTATTAAATTCAAATGAGAAACAGTCTTGAAAAATAAAACCTGTTTACGTGTTTTAACAGTAATCTGGGCACCATTCTCTCTCCACTTTCACCACGGGAGACCACTTAAGACTGTTGCTTTGGAAATTAACAAGCAATCACTCCGATTGATACTTACATAGAAACATAGAAAACCTACAGCACAATTCAGGCCCTTTGGCCCACAAAGCTGTGCCAAACATGTCCCTACCTTAGAAATTACTAGGCTTACCCATAGCCTTCTACTTTTCTAAGCTCCATGCACCTATCCAAAAGTCCCTTGAAAGACCCTATCGTATCCGTCTCCACCACCGTTGCTGGCAGCCCATTCCACGCACTCACCACTCTCTGAGTAAAAAACTTACCCTTGACGTCTCTTCATTATGTGCAAATTTTGGACCAATTAGAGGCATTGTTTAGTTAATTTAAATGAAATTTACCACACTTTGCAGATGGGTCTTATTTCTGTTCAAAAATTACTATGACATAAAATATTAATGATTGTGTAAATGAAATGTGTTTATTCACACACAGACACATATTGTCAAAATATCTCTGTGACCCCTTTTTTTAAAGTTTTAAAAAAAAATTTTTATTTACAGCGTGGTAACAGGCCCTTCTGGCGCAATGAGTCCGCACCGCCCATTTTAAACCCAAATTAACCTACCCGTACGTCTTTGCAACGTGGGAGGAAACAGGAGCACCCGGAGGAAACCCACGCAGACACGGGAGAACGTACAAACTCCTTACAGACAGCGACAGGAATCGAACCCCGATCGCTGGCGCTGTAATAGCGTCGCGCTAACTGCTACGCTACCATGCTGTCCAAATCTGTCCAAATGCAGCCAAACCAAAACTAAGTTACAAGCACCAAGTTTGCCACCTGAATGATGATCCCATTAGCTTTTGATAATTTCTTTGCCTCATGAATGTTGTTCGATTATTTCTAGTCAGTCAGCATCGTAACCTGCCCACATCTTAGAACTATGGCCATTTACCAACTTAATGTATTAGTCATGTGTCATTTCCAAGCTTCGACAATCTTAATCTCTTAAATTTATAAATACCATTAATAAACCCGAATGCTCATGGAAAATCCACGATCATGCTTAAAATAAACATTTTGACAATAAAATTAATCCCTCTTTAGCATGTGCAACAATACTCTATTAAACAATGTAACAGCCAGTAATACCTCAAACCCACTGAGCATGGAACATTCTGATTCTATACCAGGCAGCGGATGTCTGGTATTCTATACCTGGTATTCTATACCAGGGCCAATGCTCATGTTAATTGGCCCTCATCAACACTATTCATTACAATACTGTGGAGTGCCGTATCAAGTGATTTTGCGTATTTTCCGACTGATGGACAAAATCGACTTATGGAGATCTGTACAAACAGAACCCATTTGTAACCCAGGACGGCCTGTTTAGCCATTCAAATTTTCTGCTAAAGTTTTTAACAAAATAATTGGAGCATAGGAAGCTGATGTACAAATGCAGAAAACAACATATTTTGTGAAAAGCCTCCTTCTTAGAACCTAGCTTTTAATTTCTAAAATTTGGCAACGTCTTTTGGGTAAAACAAATACTATTAGCAGAGTCTATTGCATAACGGTCTAGAGTTTAACAGAGCTAAATACCTAACCTTCCCACTAATGAATTTATTCTTTGATACTTGATGTAATACAAGTTCTAAGAAAGCCCGGTAGCGTTACAAATTTTTTTCTCTTTGACTCCCGGCCACTTTTCATTATCACTCCATGATGTTTTGGTTAATCCTTATTCTTTATTTGTTTTTCTCTGAAGCATATGTTGAAAGAACTGAGAAGTCTGGCATGCAAGGACCATGCAAATTTTGATTGTTGTGTTGTAGTTATTCTTTCGCATGGGAGTCAGGTGAGTCATGATCTTGACCTCAGCAATAGGTATGTTTGCTGCACGACTTATTTTAGTTCCATGGATCAGTCTTATGTGAATAATTAAAGGTGCAGTTTCCTGATCTTGTTTCATCTCTGTTTATGTGTTTTGCTATTTTTCTCTTTGGTTTTTTCTACTGTAAATTAAAAATTATTTACCTTCTGTGTTCTGTTTTTGCTCCATTCTTGCTGAATATGGCTCAGAAATCTTGGTTTGCAAGATGACCACTATTGTGTGAAATATAGAATTGTCACCAGTACCTAAGATGTCTTAACCTTTGTGCACAAACCTATTTATAAAATCCCCTATGATGATAAGGTTTCCAAAGATCTGAAGGTGTATTTTCTTTATTATTGCTGCAAAGGACAGGGTCACCAGCAAGGTAAGAAACAGTAACTCCTTAAATAAAGCATTTTAAAGGAACTGAAGTGAAAACAATGCTAGAAATGGATTGTAGGATTGTCAATATCCATCAAAGAACAGAGAATAGATTAAGATTCGGGGAACTTTTTCGATACTGATTAGATTTCCCACTTCATTTTCAACCAAAATTTTGTATCCTAAATGTTTACTGATCGAAAGTTAATATTTTGGAAGGGTGTCCTGCTTTTCACCTATTTGAATGCAATTTTTTCTTAAATTGAAAAGACAAAAATGAAGAGCTATGTCCATGTTAAAAATTCCAGGCAAGACAGCACAAAAAAGTAGAGCTCAGTTCTCCGTGGTATATCCCCAATGTATTTGTCAGAGAGCTGGGTTCAGCTGCATTATCACCCCAACAGGTGGCTAGTCTGTGAATGCTTACAAATTAAGAAATGGGGTGCACCATCTGAAAACAAAAACTGGGGAAGTACCAGTAATATGTGGCATATTCCTTTATTTTACTAGTAATAATGACTATCAATCTATGTAAAGAATCTTCTTTCTACTTGTTTCTGTGAAAATGTCTCCTCATTGGACAGATGAATATTTGCATTGGGAATGAAAAGCTTTATGATTTTTGGTCCTCGTGAAGCACTGCTAAATCAGGTACAATGTGAGGCAAATACAGAGTAAAGCTCAGCTTTCTTCTGCTTCACTTCATCAATGTAACTTAGTCCCACCCTCAGAAGGCATCCCCCATTGCAACGTTCTGTTATTCTACATCTCTCATAACACCCGTCCTTGTTTGCTTTTGGAGTAAGCTACATATGTACAGTATAGCCATCAGACAAAAGATTTTCATTCCATCAGTTATATCAACATTAACATTTTTAATTGACAACTATTTGTTTATAGATAATTCCTTTGCAATAACATTAGAGGAGAATGAGTGAATAATTTGTTAGTAATTACATTAGCCACACTTCTTGGATTTAGATCCTTATTACGCTTAAAGAATGTTTAAAGTTATACGTCTGTTTCTGTACTCAGGCTCAACATAGACAATTTCCTGGTGCAATATATGGAGTGGATGGAAGTCCCGCCGTTTCAGTTCAACAAATTGTCAGCTTCTTTGATGGCTCACACAGCCCAACGCTGCGTGAAAAACCCAAAATATTCTTCCTTCAAGCTTGTGGTGGAGGTAGGTGCTGAGTTATATAAATAGAGTAACAATTGGAGAAAAATTAGAGTAAGTTACTATTGAGGGGGTCGGTGACCTTATTTGAGAGTTAGTCCAGTCAAACTCTGCTCTCAATTTTAGTCAGAGGCCCTATCTGTCTATAGCCTTAAACTGTAGTATTAATATGGTATTAGATGGGATAGTAATAGTATTCAATCAGTACCAAAATATTTACCATCAAGGACTGTAGTGGTATTATAATCCAGTGGCCTGGATCAATAATCAAGAGAAAATGAGTTCAAATCTTACCAGAATAGCAGTTTAGACCTTGAGTTCAGTTTTTAAAATAAAATTTGATGATAAAAGGTTAGTAATAGAAAAAGAAAGATACTTGTGTTCTTGTAAAACCCCAAATAAACTTTCAAGTAAACAAACATGATGCCTTTTACCTTATTTGGCCTCATTTGTTACTCCTGAACCAAAAAATGGACTCCTAATTCCCAATGAAATAACCTAGTTATATCAATGGCTACAAAGAATGACAAGGGTAAAACTGGTTGCAATGAAACAACAGAGAGGTCTCAAGAGGCACATTGAGCTTAATCAACCCTATTTAGGTTCTACATAATTTAGAAAACATCTTTTCTCTTGTGCTTGAAATACCTTGCAAAAAAAAAGCCCAACATACTCTTTGCCGCCTTCATGGCTTGCTGCACCTTAACTGTAACTTCCAGTACTTTGTGTAAAGGACATGCAGGTTTCTCTGAACAGCAACAAATTTCAATCTCTCATCACGTAAAAAATACTCCAGTTTTTTCATTTTTTTTCTACCAAAGTGGATTACCTCACATTTTTCCATATTGTATTCTTTCTGCTATGTTCTCGCCCATTCACTTAGCCTGTCAATATCACACTGAAGCTTCTCTGCCTCCCCCTCACAATTCACACTGTGACTCAGCATTGTAACATCAATAAACCTGTCTATATTTACAGTAATACCTTCATCCAAATCATTGATTATCTCTTGTGATTAGCTGGGGCTCCAGCAATGATCCCTGTGACACTCCACTCACAACCTCCTGCCCTGAAAATGACCCATTTATTCCAGCTCTGTTTTCTGTCCATTAACCACTTGACAGGGTGTTATCCCTAATCCTATATGGTCTAATTTTGTTTACTAATGTTTTGTGTGGCGCTTTATGTTCAAAAACATCACATCCACTGGTTTCCTTCTTAGCCATTTTGCTGGTTGCAGCCTCACAAAACGCTAATACATTTATCAAACATATTTTCCTTACTCTATGTTAACTCTGCCCAGTCCTATCATTATTTTCTAAATTCCTTTAATCATAGATTCTAGAATGTTTCCTACTATTGATATCCAACAAATAGGTCTGTGGTTCCCATTTTCTCTCTCCCTCCTTTTGTAAACTGTGGAAACCATTCTATAATCTCTGGAATTTTGGAAGATGACAACCAATGCATCCACGATCTCAATCACCACCTCTCCCAAACCTCAGGATACAATTTTGAGGTCCAGGGGATTCATTGGCTTGCAGCCACATTATTGTATTTTTACTGACACTAATTTTCTGTCAGTTCCTACTTCATAGCAGACCTATTGTTCTCCATTATTTCCAGGAGTTTTTTTGTGTCTTCCATGAAGATAGACATAAAATATCTGTTTAATTTCTCCGTCATGTCCTTATTTCCCGAGGATAATTTCTCCTGTCTCAGTCTATAAAAGGGATTAGAATTTAACATTTTTGCTAATCTTTTACTTTTTACATACCTGTAGAAGCTTTTACTGCCTGTTTAATATTTCTTGCTGGATCACTCTCACATTCTTCACAAAAATTCCCTTTGCTGCTTTTTATTGCTCTCAACTTCTTTATCTACTTGTTTCATTGTCTCCTTTTGCCTTTTATCCCTTTATGTTTCACTTGTCTCTGTCCATAAGACTGTCTTTCTCACAGCTGGGGAATTGGCTGAGAGCAGTCTTGAAATAGAGACCAGAGGTAAACGAAGAGTATTAAAAGACAGTATTGCAGAGAGAAAGGGAGAGCAATGCTATAATGAGGGGACCTCTTTTGCATAATGTATCAGGGTATGCAAGTTAGCTGAAATACCATCTAATGAATTGAGAGTGAAAGGTTTTCATTCTTGCAGATCAAAAGGACAAAGGATTCCACACAACAGAGGAAGTGGACAGTGCTCCTGATAAATTCTCTGAAACTGCCAGTTTACAGACTGATGCTACTCCATGTCAAGCAGAGGATGAGCCAGATGCAGTATCAAGTTTACCAACCCCCAGTGACATTTTAGTTTCATACTCTACATTCCCAGGTACTTATCTAGTTAATGACTCTCGGATAATTTGATCCACTTTAAATATAGATCCAGGTGTATGTCAACACATGCACATGTTGGGGCTTGAACAGCTACTTAGTGTATATATAAGTCAGTTTACAAAATTTATATTAACATATTCAGTTATGGGATTTTTGTGATTATTACAATAATGAATATTAATGCTGAAAAATGAAGCACTTTCCATTTCAGGCACTCTATCTCTGATATTTTCCATTCCTCATATTAGTCAACTTTGTGGTTTTCTGAGCATAAGTACTAAATACAATCAGTTAGCAATAGACATGTGCACCTTGTAAAAGAATTGTATTATGGGGAAGAAAATCTAAATTTCCATAAAACGATATTTTTAAATGAATAATGGATTTGAAAGGACATTAGCAGCTTTTAATAGAACATGGTATTGGGAGGTTTCCTCCCACTTTCCAAAGGCGTACAGGTTAGGAGCTGTGGGCATGCTATGTTGGTGCTGGAAGAGTGGCGACACTTGTGGGCTGCCCCCAGCACATTCTTAGCAATGCAAAAAGACGTATTTCACTGTGTGTTTCGATGTACGTGTGACTAATAAATAAATATCTATATCTATATCACTGCTCTGGGTGTTCCTTATACTGCAGAGTCAAAATGTTGCAGAATCACAAAAGGAGCCCATTGAGCCCCCATCAAGTCCATATCAAATAATCTATTCAGTCCAATTCCCCCAGTCCCTGCAAATTATTTCCCTTCATGTGTTTATCCAATTCCCTTTCGAAAGCCATCTTCACTGTTTCCACCACTCTTACAGGCAGTAGGTTCCAGATCATAATCACCTTTCATAAAATATTCTTCACAATTACTGTGAGTTTTCCTCATCACTTTCTACTTGTGTCCCATGGTCCTCAAACCATTCGTTAACAGGAACAACTTCTCTTTATGTTTATGTTCACTTTATGTTCCCTCTGTTGCTCTCCAAAATGTTGTACTCTCTTACATCTCCATGCTGCCATCAAGGAGAACAATCCAGACTCTGCAATCTAACCTGTTCTCTAGCAGTTTACATTTTTACTAAAACAGACCATTTTTCCCAGTTGGTCATGTGATTGTTTAAGCATCTTTCTCATGTACTGGTCTTCCTTGCCATTGCGGCAGGAGATGTTCATGGAGTCTCCTCCTCACATTATATCCACCACCATTCATGACAGGATGAGGCAGGACTGCAGAGCTCTGATTGATTACTTGATGTGATATTGTTCAGCATGACTCTTCTGTTTAGCATGTATGTAGTCATGTTTTGTAGCTCAACCAGGTTGGTACCTCATTTTTAGTGACACATTGCTGCTCCTGGCAAGCTATTCTGCACTCCTATTGAAACACGGTAAGTACCCTAGTATTCTAGTGGATGTGAGGTGAACTTCAAACCTGATGTTGCTGATAGCCAATAATGCCTCAGCGATAAAGTTTTGAACTTTTGGATTTGCTACATTTTGTTCACTTGTGCTACACAACAGGATAGAAAGTGCATATGCAACAGGCAGATTTGAAGGTAAGTTGAGTTATTCCCAATGTTGGTTTTCTCAACCCAGGCTGGCTGCCATGTTATTCAAGACTTGACCAGATGATCGGGCTATTGAGATGGACAAATCTACTCATGCCTTTGCAACTCTTAATGTTGCACCTGCATGGTATTCAACATGAAAAATTGATTTATTAGCTGAGAGTGGGTATTAGGTGATACTCTACAGATTTCCTTTCTCTTAATTTGACCTGGTGTCTTGAGACTTTAAGGACTGGAGTCAACATTGAGGATTCTCAGCACCATCCCCTCCTGACTACACTCTGCAGTGTCACTTCCCAGGTTTGTCTATTCTGGTCTCTCCCAGGTACCATGATGGAGAAGTTTAAGATATTTGCTGAAAGCTGTGTTTTTGTGAGAATGACTATGTCAAACTATTTCCTGATAACTCTTTGGGATACCATTCCCAATTTAGGCCTGTCCTGCAGATATCTAGGAGAACACCTTTGCAGAATTGACTAAGTCTGGTGAGCTATTGCTGTTCCTGAATCTACTGAGCTGTGTAGTTTTATTATTGGGCTTTGACATAATGGTTTGATGGGCGGCATTTATATCACCTTCCATTTGCTAATTACACACGTTGTCAAGTTTATTAATGCCACCGATACAGTCTTCCTCAGTACTAACTATACATCCAGTTTGGTATCAAACAAAAAGTTTGAAATTGTCCTTCTGAGTCCAGAGTTGAAGTCATTTATGTAAGTGGTAAATAATAATAATGATTTCATAGGAACACCATTTCAGCCTTTTCCCAGTAGGAGTAACTTATATTCCCAGGGATCCTGTTAGGTACCATGCCCATACCCAATTTCCTCAAGGTAATTAATTTAGAGGATTGTAAATTCAATTGCAACTATTTTTGGACTTATTTCAGTTACTTAATATAGTATTACATTCATATTGTATGTATAATGGTTAATGAATCTTGCTAAGTGGCTTGCAATTTCTGAGACTATGGTGAACAACAACAATAATAAGTTGTCTAGTTGCACTCAACTTTTGGGCCCAGTATTTGATGGGCCTTTGATGTGCAGTGATAGCTTTGAGAATCACCATTGATTTTTGGAGGCAATGATTGGGAGTTCAGCTTGATATAGCACATTGATGTAGCAGTATATTATTCAGATGTTTTTGAATTTTTCCTTTAGGCTATGTGTCCTGGCGAGATAAAAGAGAGGGATCTTGGTACATTAAAACATTAGTGCGTGTTTTCAGTGAATATGCTCATTCAGAAGATCTACAGACATTACTAACAAGGGTGAGTTGCTTTATTTTACTTTGAGTGCATTGCTATGATTGAGGCTTTACATTTACAGTAAGCTCTAAAATTACACTGTAGTTCACACAGACTCTGGTGATCCAGTTGTTTCTAAGCTTACCTTTATTTGCTTTGACAGACATCTCAGTCCAGTGTCAGATATTTGTTAATTGGAATTAACTTTTTAAATTAGTTTTTCCTTTGAAGCTAAAAGACAATTTGGAAAACAAAAGGTAAAATCTCTACAACTAAGAAAGCCAGAATTTATGAATGATGCAAATTTGGATATCTGTTTTTGAATTAATCAGACAGTGAATTCTAACCACATAGGTTATTGGTATAAAGATGAAGCTGTCTTTTTTAGTATATGATCTGACACTTCATTTTCTCAAAATAGTGTCACATTGTTACCACAACTGATAGATCTGTACCCATCAGTAGCTTCAGTGATATACACCTTGAATTGGTCACTCCAGATGCCAGCCAAGTATAGGAGGATAAGTCTATGTTCTTGACCACACCAAATGGTTGAAATGTAAATTGCACATGGAACATTGACAGGAACAAGTTCAGTGACCTGATTGGTTTCTCTCTTTTCTCACTAGTTCTTTTTCAGAAGGTATTAATGTTACTTAGAGTTGCTAAGCATCTTGTCTGAGTGACAGTTCTTCCTATATTGGGCTGTGTTGATGAGTGTTGTTGGACTCTTTCATGCTTTACATTCAAGCCTGATTCCATGCTCATCTAACACACTTAAATGTGGTCCTCTGGCAAAAGTCAGAAAAAAAAAATGAGGGACCTTGACCCTCTGACGTTGTGTAAGATGGGTTGAATTGCAGCACCTTAGCTGCCACTGAGTTTATTGTCAGGAAAATCTGCACAATTCATGGCATCTTATGGGCTCCGATGCATTTTAGCTTTTTAAAATATAAGCAGTGGTTCAAAATATGTCTGTTTTCCAGGTGACAAGAAATATTTCAGAAAATGAAGAAGCTAATGGAGTGTTTAAGCAGATTCCTGGTTCTTTCAACTTTCTCCGGAAACATCTTTACTTTCTTAACAAGGAGAAGCAGTGATTTTTTTTTGGACTGTGACTGTACACACAGCTGCCTTGATGTAATACATTTCGACAAATCTCAAACCCATCTCAGGACCTTGGTTTTGAAAGGAGAAATTCTCACTGAGTTCTAATTAACTGCTATCTTCTTGATTATATATTTGTATTTGCAGCAAAATAAATCTGTAAAGGCTTTTTGTAGTCTAAATGGAGATTGTTGGATGCAAATTAATGATTGAATATACTTTAACATGTGAATTACTGTTAATCTGATAATTTGTGTACAAACCACCATTGACACAATTGTATTGAAATATTGCCAAAAGAAAACTTACCTTTTTGGAGAAGAAGAGTAATGAACTCATTTTTCAGAACATTTTAGTACATTAGGAAGGGGATGAGTCACAGAAATTTGTTTTTGAAATTTATCTGCAATAATTCATAATATGTATTATTGACAGAGAAGTGCTGAACAGAGTAAAATAGAATAATTTTTGTTTTGCTTTAAGCAAATTAGGTTCACTGATCTTCTGTAGACCTTTAAGCAATTATGGCCAATTAATTTTGCTCCACTCTACTACCAGGTTGGATTGTGAACTGAAATTGTATTTAGTACCTTGCATTTCTGTGCCCCAATCAAGATGTGAGAAGCGTGAGTTTGCTGGTATTAGCTGGGTAGTAGCTGTGGTGATACAATTGGTCTCAATCTCCTGAGATATGGAGATAAAAGCTGGCTAATGTTTTGACTCCTGATTGCTGTCCATGAACCTTGCAGGATCTTTGATGCAGGCATGAAAGAACTCAGCTGTGATACTCCATTATTTGAACAGTACATCAATAGTCACAGTAAGGCACAAGATATGTAAACTGTAAAAATGACCAGAGCATAACTTGCACCTAAGGAAACTTTCAATTAGTGTCTCAAAAGAAAGTGGTAAAGGGTTTTAAAAAAAAAACAAGGAAAAGGTATTTGCAGCAGTTACTTGATATCTTATATAACGGCGTGAATTGAATAAGACATGAAAGGATACTTAAACCTATAACTTGACACCACGCAGGCACAAGAGATGTTATGAATGGTGTATTTTCATGTTAAAAGCAAATTGCGTGTAGTTATACCAGAAATGGCATTCCCTCAAACAATTTGTGGTAAGGTTTGCAGTCTCTATGCTTCCCTCACTTCATAAAGGACTCACAGAAGATATCCCTATAGCCAAGAGCTCACTCCAGCACCTTTTTGTTTCACGTTATATTTGTTGTGCAATAGCTTTTCGTTTTGTTAATAACATATATCTTGTAAAATCATTATGGTAAAATAAATTTTATTATGAATTTCAATTATAGTCTGTTGGATTCCATTATTAAAGGACTTTCTGAATTGAAAGCCCCTCAAGCTTCAGCATGTAGTTCAACATAGCTTCAAACAGAGCAAAATATTCCAAGAACCTGCATGAGAAGTTATCAAATAAAATTTGACACATGGACACGAGGAAATATTGATTGGAGCAAAAAAACTGCAGCTGCTGGAGGAGATGGCAAGAAGTGTATGGTGGTGGAATCCAGTTGGAAGTTGCTGGAAATTATGGAGGACGAACAGTTGAAGGTGGAAGCTGGTGATGTAAAAATTGAGGACAAAGGGAACCTTATTCTTGTTTTGGCTGGGTAGAGAGGGGTTAAGGGAAATTTTGTGGGAAATAGAGGAGATGCTGTTGAGAGCCATATCTATGATAGAGGGGAAAACGTATTAAATACATTGATGACAGAAGTCTCATTGTAAGAGTAGATAAATGTGTAGAGTGAGGGAATAGATTCCTCAAAGGAACCAGAGTGGGAGAAGGTGTAGTTGAAATAGCTATGAGAGTTGATGGGCTTACAAATGAACATAGGGCATCAAGATATTCACCTTCCTCCTCTTTGCAAACTTAAAACATGCTTGCTTTCTCACTTTTTTAGTTCTGATGATAGGTCCGCAGCATGAAATGTTGACTCTGATTCTGCTTATTCTTTGTCGTAGGAGGATTTAAATACAAGTATATGGAAGTTTTATTGCAACTATCTAGTACCTTGGTGAGACCCGCTCAGAATATTGGGTGCGGTTTTGGTAAGAGAGGATGTACTTGCCATTGAGGCAGTGCACTAAATATTCACTAAACTGGTTCCAGAGATGGTGGGTTTGCTGTAGACCAGGACTATGGAGCTCAGGAGAATTAAAGGAAAGCTCATAAAAATTCTTAAAGGGCTTGAAAGGCTAGATGCAGATTAGATGGTTCTCCCGGCAGAGCACTGGGGCTTAATTTCAGAATAAGGAGTAGGACCAAAATGAGGAGAAATTTCTTCACTCGCAGGTTGGTGAACCTATGGAATTCCCCACCTTGGAGGGCTATGGAAGCTCAATGAGTGTGTTCATTAAAACAGATCAAAAATGGCACTGAAGTAGAAGATAAACCATAAACTTAATGAATGGTAGAGCAGGTGCAAAGAGTGAGATAGCCTTCTCCTATTCCTGTTTCTTATGTTCGTATGACCTGCTGAGTGCTTCCACAATTTTCTGTTTTTGTTAAGGAGATATTAAGGCAGGTGACCGAATGTTTGTCAAAAAATGTAGGTTTTAAAGATCATCTTAAAGGAAGAAAGAAAGGGAGGGAGGAAGAGAGGTTTATGAAGGGGATTCCAGAGCTTCAAGCATTAATAACTGAAAGAATGTGTGCCAAAGTGGAATAATTAAATTTGAGAATGTGATATATGGAATAGGATGGATATCTTTGGGGGGGAGAATGGTGGTGAAGGGCTAGAGATGAATGGTGAAAGGGAGAGGTGAGATCAAAATGGGCTGATTTTGGGGGAAGAAAATCAAACCATTGTTTAACCCAGGTCAACACAATCAACAAGAGTGACTAACTTACTGAAAGGTATCAGATGATGATGATCTAAGGTTGAGTTGCAACTCCCTCACAATTGGATGTTGGGCAAAAATCTAATAGTGCAGACTACTGGGATGAAAGAATTGCCGGAGGTACAGCTGGCTGTCATTCGGGTGTGGAGGCTGACATGACATGATGTGAGTTTTATGAAAAAAAGTCATAAGAAAATCCAGAAAAAAAACTGTCCCTTAGTTAATGGACTACTTTGCCTTCCTGCTCTCAAAGACTGCTAATCCCTTCATTCTGAGCTCAGAGAGATCATAAGCATATAAGCATGTCATGAAACACTGGCTAAAAATCAGGATATCTTGCCCCTTCCCCCCCCCACCACCACCGACACCCACCCCCTCCAGTGAAACCAATCTATTCTTAGAAAAGAGATTGCACAAGTTTCATATTACAAAGGCCCAGATGCCAACAGATAACATTTCATAAGAGCTATGATTGCAAGAACAGGAATTTCTGTTTGGATACTGCAGGAACTCTGTATATTTATGAGGAAGGCTTGAGTAGGATCTGTGCTAAGGGTTGAGAGAATTGAACCACAGTGAAGAAGAAATCAGTTACAAATGATGTTTGGACTGGGGGAAGAGTATTGCCAGTATTAATGAAGACAGTAGAAAAGTTTTAGCTTTAAATACTTCAACCTAACTTCATACTAAGATGTAAAACTGGCTAGTGAGATACTTGATGCAGAGATAAGGCAATTTTTTTTTCTCTCTTGGGGTTGTGAGTCTTTGTAACTGACATCCACATAGGGTGGTGGAAGCAGAGTTTTTGTTTGTCTTTATAGCAGATGTAGATAGTTTCTTATTGAGCAGGTGGAGAGTGAAAAGTTATCCTGGGTGGATGGTTGCAGTCAGATCAGCTATGTTCTTACTAAATAGCAGAACAGACTGGAGGGGCTGAGTGGCCAGCCTTCTGCTACTTATAATTCGTAAATTTTTGAAATGGAGGGGGATAAAGGCCAGTTTGAAATTGGGGGTAGTGAGGTGAATAATATCAATTCAAATATGTGGGGAGGGAATAAAATGAAAAATAGCAATATAATAAGGGTAAAGAATGTCAGAATCAACAGGGCAGGAGTCATTTGGAGAAACGCAGAATATAAAGGCGTCAAGAATTAGATTGGGATATGCTTCTATGCAGGAAAATTTTGATATGTCATACCACTACTTTGTAATATTGGTTACAAAAAATTATTTTTGCTTCAAGGATTGCATCATGTGACTTACTGATCCCTAGGATGCAACAATTTCTACAGAACATTCCAGATTCAGTCTGTGAAGAGCCCTTGAATAAGCTACACACACCTAGCAGCCCATACACCTCGCAAAGAGTGTACACTTTTTGTCCATATGCTCCATTGTGACTCAGTAACTCCCCTACATCTATATGCCCCCAACACACAAATGCCTCCAGCACCTTATTTTGTGAGATGTTGTGCATTGTGTTTAACTTATTTTTGATGTAATAGGATCTCCTCTCATTTTACGGTTAACCATCCTATTAAGACTCCTTTTCTATATTATTTACTCCTTTGCCATCAAAGTCCTCCCTTTATTTTTTTTTCCCTTTGGTCTCTTTCTGTTTTGTTTATATTTAAGCTGATTACTTTTCATGCAGATCACTCCTCCCTCTTTCCTAAAAGAAAGAAGGATGAAGGAGTTTGTTTAGGTGCAGATAAAATACTTCCACTCATAAAGACAAAACCCAGAGGCCATTAGTATAAGGAAGTCACTAATAAATCCTATAAGGAATTCAGGAGGAATTTCTTTATCCAAGGAATGGTTAGAAAGTTGGACGTACTGCTGCAAGCAATGACTGAGGAAAATTGATTAGGTTTACTTAAGGAACATTTAGCTAAATATGAGGAATAAAGGAATTGTGTTGGCTATAACTAATGAAGAGGGGTGACATAGACCAATTGGAAAAAAATAATTGAAACCAAAACTGGGCCACTGGCTGAAAATCACCTACTTTACACTCTCGCATGACCGACATTAATGCAACTGATTACTTAGTATTTGAAATTAGCTTACAAATAAGTACCCTGAAGAACACGTCGGGAATTCATGGGAGGGATCAAAAGATGGGCTAGATATAAAAAAAATGCTGAAAATACCCAGTAAGTCAGGCAGCATCTGTGGTGAGAGGAGAGTTAACATTTCAGGTCGATGACCTTTTAACCAAACCGCAGGGAGAGTTGGGCTGAATAGTCTTGTTTGTCCAGCATAATCTAGCATATTCCAATATTGAGCAGTCTGTAAACTCTTTGGAACAAAACTAATGGATATACAAACCACACCTTAGAAAATCATCAGAACTGTTCTAAACCGTGGCCTTACGTTTCCCGCTTCTGATTGTGCCGGGTTTTTTTGACGTAGGCCTCGAAACCATGGCAACCGGCTGGGAGTGGGTCGGGAAGCGACGGCACCAAACCGGAAGTTGGCGTTGGTGAGCCGAGCGCTGTCTCTCTGCCCGATTCTGCGGCCTTTGCGGTTCAGTTTAGTGAGAAATGTGACCGGTTGTTTCGGCTCCGGATTGTGGCTCGAAGGCGCGACCACTGTGCGAGGTAAATCCGGCCGGCACACACTCAGCTGTGTTAACGTTAAAACCCAATGGGGCAATATACAGGCCAGGGAAATCGGCGATAGGGTAATGAATTGGCCTGACATTTACCAAAATAGGTGTATTTCTGTGACATAACTGGTTCATTTGTTTTATCTTTTCAATGACCCAGGACTTTTCCTACAGATTTCTTTCCCTTCTCTGCTGGAAACTCGAGTACGGATCAATGGGTTCTGCTTGTTCTCTGGCATTTTGTCTCAGTGGCCTTTCTTCTTGTGTGAGGCTGGAATGTGAGTATGCCCAGGATTCTTTTTTGACCTTGAAGAGTTAATACCGCTGAACCCTCCAAGTCTCTTCCCTCGAGGCCACACACGCACTTTTACTTAAAAGGTATTGTGTATTGTCCAGAAGCAAGTTTATTTCCCCTTCCCCAGCTCAAGTGCTATTGAAGTTAATGTCATCCATGGTACTGTGACCTCGCGGTGCTGTTTGGAAAGAAACCAGGGATCTTCAAGCCTATTATTCAGTCACTCAGTACCTCTGTACTGTAATTTAAAATATTTTTGATGTCGAATTGCCTAGAAATGAATGAGGTCTTTAGGCCTGTTGGGTCTGTGCCATCTCTTTTGAAGAGCAATTCATAGTTTATTGGATAATCTGAGCATCATATGAAAGTGTGTGCCAATTATTTTCTCGTCTTTAATTGTATTTTATTTTGTTTGTATGACAAGGTCTCTCACCCTATACTCAATGCCACCTCTTTTGGCTAAATTTACATGGAGCTGAGCAGGAATCAGAACTGTATCCAACACTCCTGATGACTGTTTATCTAGAGTCCTGCTGAGCCATTGCCCTGAATAGTGCCCAGGTTTAACACCCACTCTGTGGATTTGGCTGACTAATGTAATTGTGCTACAGTCAAACTAGCTGATTCTGGATTAGAAATGGGACATTCCGCTATTTCTAAATTCTGAAAAGCATCAGTGTATGAATGTTTGAAAATAAGATTGATCATAGTTCTGCAGTTGAATAACCTTCTGACACCTGTTGGTGTAATGTGAGAATTAACATTAGAAGGCTATCTAGTACTTGTGGAACCACATTCCTCTCCATAATTTTGGATTTAGTTGTTAATCCCCCGATCTTTAACTGCACTGTACCAACAGGTACTTTCTTGGCTGCCAATTTTATTACACAATGAATTGTTATGACTTTTTTTTTGAAAGGTAGGGGAATATTCTTAGGTGATACACCACCTTAGCAGAAAGTTGCAATTAGCAATAATGGTTAATTCTAAGAATGAGAACTGTAACAAAAAACAGCAAATAGTTGTAAACTAAATGGTTTGCTTTGAATAGGTTGCTATTGGTTCTTTCTATCCTCGGTTAAGATTTTTTCAACGTATGTCTGCTGCTGTTAATCATTTATCATGAAGTGTTAATAAATGTTTTCAATAGTAAATTAAATATTGATTTTTAATTTGATCTCCAAATAAAATATTTGAGGCCATGTGTTATCTTGCATTAAGGCAGACACTTTCTCTTAAAATGGTTTGGACTGCAAAATGCAAAAGGGTTTAACTTTTTCATTTTTATGTTTATTTTGTTGTTGGCCTTTGATATTAATCTTTAATATTTTACATCACAATTTTGTGATTTTTTTTTAGAATGGCTGCTTTAGGAAGATTACTGGTGGTTCTAGTCTTCCTGCTAAATATCCCTCTCCTACATGGAATAGAATTTGATCCATACAAGTTACTAGGAGTTGGAAGAACTGCAACCCAGGCAGAAATAAAGAAAGCTTATAAGCAGCTGGCTCGGGAATGGTGAGTTTCTGACTGAACTTCATTTGTAATTAAGATGGGGAATGGACATTTGTCCAGAGATATATTTTTCTTGTGAAACATTTCTCCTATTATATTATATGCCTTTTAGGCATCAGTTTTGAGGTTTGTTGGACTTTTTTGCATATACATGATCCAGCTTAAACTTTGAGAGAAAGTTTGAAGACCAATAAAAATATGAGAATTGTATAAGCATAATTATGTTCTTAAATATTTGATTTCATCCAAATAGTCCAGTCCTCAATTCAGTGTCTTTTATTCTGTGTAATGGACAGAGTTCTACAGGATGCTAAACCAGGGTTTTCTTTAGTTTTAAAATTAATGCGCAGTCAAAGTTGTTGTAAATATTCCTGGCTTAATGACTGGAGCTCCCTGTTAGTTCACTGGATTGCTTTTTCAAAATTAAAGACTATTACTCTAATCATGCATGGCAATTGTTTGAGAGTCATTATTCTTTTTATCCTATTACTGATTATTTTTTTCTCTTCAGGCACCCTGACAAGAATAAGGACCCAAAGGCACAAGATCAATTCATTCAGATTAGCAAGGCATATGAGGTACTAAAAATCTTTGAGTGGAAACAAAATAATTTACCATTAGATTTTCTATATAAAGGGTTATCCCTTAAAGACATTGCTATTAGCTTGAACATTTTCAGAAACAATCTACTTTTTGGCATGAAATGTCTGTTGAAAGAAGGTATCACTCAAATGTGTATTCATAAAGCCTTATGGAGATGTGATCAAGTCCATTTGGGTAATAAGATAGTGGGAACCTGTCACAGAACAATATGTGGTCAGTTAGGCTGTATGAAATAATATTCATTATTATTCTGTTGCTGTTTGGGAATTGGCTGGGGAAATTACAGACTGGTCTGCTCATTTCTAGCACTTTTGTTTTGTAGATTCTATAAGGAATAGTGGTGGAGTAAACATGGATTTTATGCAGTGTTATTGGTAACCCATGAGCCCCTCTGTAGTTTTTACTTTTTCACATTTATTTGTCTATGGAGGTTAAATATATTATGCTATTGTTAGATTACCTACTTCAAATGTTATGTTTTTTATTCCTTGAACATATTTCAACTTCACCTTTTCTAATTGTCCTTTATTTCTATATCTGAACTAACTTTGCACTTGACATTTATAGATACTGTTCTATAAAACATGTAGATATCCACTTTGTTTATGTTGAGGATTACGGTATTACCGAATGAGTTACTTGATGCCTTGCCCATAAATCAACATATCAAATCCACACACTGTCATGCACAGAAAGTGAATCAGTTATGTGTGTGCCACTGTATATTATTGAAACACCAACTGACTAGTCCCAGTCATCTGTTTTCTTTTCTCCCCTTGGCTCTGATAAATTTTTTCTTTTCAAGTATTTAGTAATTTTCAAAAAGGATTGCATGACTTGCTTCTGGGACATTCTCAGCTGGTGCATTTGTGCTGTACAGTTCTATGGTTCTATTACAGATCAAAGCTCACTGTCTAAAAAGATGTTTTCTCATATCTCTTTTTGTTTTATGTAATAATGTCCCATCATTTGAGATTTTCCCGTGAGTTGAAAGATCTCGGTGCTTATCATGTCATGCCCCCTCAGGATGTAATATGTTTCAATAATATCCTCATTCTTCTAAATTCCATAGAATATAGATCTAAATCCTTTAGCCTCTCATGAAAGAACAACCATTTCATCCCAGGAATTTGTCTCGTGAATCTCTTTTGGACTGCCTCGAATGGCAGTATATCATAGGACAGTACAGCACAGGAACAGGCTCTTCAGCCCACCATCGCTGCACTGGCCATGATGCCAATCTTAACTAATCCCATCTGGTTGCTCATGGTCCATATCCCTCTATTCCCTGCATGTTCACGTGTCTGTCCAAATGCCTCTTAAATGTTGCTGTCTCACCTACTTCTAACACCTCCCCTGGCAGCATGTACCAGGCAACTGTCACTCTGTGTAAATTTTTTTTTTAATTTTGTCTCCTAAATCTCCTTTAAACTTTACCTCTCTGACCTTAAACCTATGCCCTCTTGCTTTTGACATTTCCACCCTGGGAAAAAGACTATCTACCCTTTCTATGCTTCTATCAGGTCACCGCTCCACCACTGATGCTCCAGTGAATATAATCAAAGTTAGTCCAACCTCACATTGTACTAATACACTCCAATCCAGGCAACATCCTGGTGAACCCTTTCTGTACTCTTTCCAAAGCCTCCACATCCTTCCTATAGCGTGGGGACCAGAAAGGCACACAATACTCCAAATGTGGCCTAACCAAAGTTTTATTCAGCTGAAGCTCAATTTCTCAACTTTTATACTCAATGCCCCAACTGATTAAGGTAAGCTTGCCATTCGCTACCTTCACCATCCCATCTACTTGTTTTGTCAACTTAAAGGGAACTATAGACTTGCAAACCAAGGTCCCTCTGTACATCATTGCTCCTAAAGGTCCTGTCATTTACCTCTTGCATTTGACCTCCCAAGATGTATCACCTCACATATATCATCAATATCCTTTCTTAAATAAGGGGACCAAAAAATGTGCATAGTTGTAGCCTCACCAGTATCCTGTACAATTGTAACGATACTGTTTTTAAACTCCAACCCTCTTGTAATAAATACCAACATATCATTAGCCTTCCTAACTACTTGCTGCACCTGCCTTTGCACATAAGAACACTGAGATCACTCTATACTTCACTCATCTGCAGTCCTTCTTTGTTTAATTAATAGTCTGCATTTGGATTCCTCTTACTGAAGTGCATGACCCCTCACTCTCCCACATTGAACTCAATTTACTAAATTTTCACACAGTTATTTAATCCATCCATATCCTGTTGCAGAGTCCAAATATCCTCATTGCAATATGTCTCCCACTTATTGTCTGATCAGTTTTATCAAGGTTTATCATAATTCCTTAGAGATTGTTCTCTATTGCCTTGAAATCCTAGCACAGTCTGAAGAGTGCAGCAGCAAGGAGACGATGACAGTTTTGGTTGTTGGTCCAGTGCTAAAAATCTTTACTTGCACTTGAGGGTTGCCTCAAGTGGCTGGGTGTTGCGTGTTTTTGGAACATAATATGCACTGCAGAGTACTCTTTTCTGCGGCTGGATTCAGTGGGTCAGCAGCTACAAACTTAATTGGATTTATGTTGTTGTTGGTAGTGGTGGAGAGTTATCATCTTTTGGAAGAAGAGAGTTTGGAGGACAGGCAGTAGAAGCATAGGGATCAGGATTGACATTTGGTTTGATACTGCATGGGGGCTTAGCATTGGTGGTGGTGTTGAAAATGTTAAAAGAATCAGTGTTTAATGTGTTGTAGGGGAGAGAGAACTGGATCAGGCCCTGTATTTGTGACGTTAAAGGGTTGAAATTGGGGACTTGCAGAATCAATGGGCAAGATTGAAAATGCATTACATAGGGAATTATGTCATTCCGTACGCTCCAGATATGGAAATTGCATTGACCCGCGAGGGTGAGTTCCTGCTGGAAATGCTGAATCAAATTTCAGTTGCTGAACCAGAAACTGAAAACAATTGAAATTCTTGGCATACCTCTTATTAATGGAGCCTAGGATCCCCTTTGCGTTTTATTTTAAAGAGTGTTCTCGGTTGGTCTAGCCACATTCAAAGATTTGTGTATGTGAATCCAGAGGCCTCTGTTCTTTCATGTCCTTTAAAATTGAACAATTTTATTTATTTTGGCTCTTCATATTTTTCATCGAAAATATTTCCCATCACAATTTTCTACATTCAATTTTATCTTCCACATGCCTTCCTGTACTGATACTATACATGCTGCTGCTTGTACTTGTGTTTTGTCTTCTAAATTTCAAATTATATCCTATTTGCACTCAGTCCCTGGTAATAATTATATTTTACTTTTTACATTGTAGCCTCTATGCAGTTCCCTCTAGCTTGTGAATTTGGGTCCATAAGAACTTAGGTTGTCAAAGGGTCACAGTGTGAAGCTGACGGTCACATGTGCCTCAACAATGTGCAGTGAATCACTGTTATAGATCGTGCAAAGTTAATTGAAAGTTGTGTTCTCTGCATGAACTGATCGGCTATTTTCTTTGCTCAGATTCTTTCAAATGAAGAGCGAAGGTTGAATTTTGATAAATATGGAGATATTGATGGGCAGCCAGGAAACCACCAACAACCACAGCACCACTTTCGGAGTTTTCATAAATATGACGGCTTCTTCTTCGATGAGTCTATTTTTAACTTCCAGTTTAATTCTGCCCGTGACTCATTTGACGATAAATACCTCCTACATTTCTCTCAGTATATGAATGAAGTTGTGCCAGACAGTTATAAGAAACCTTATCTCATCAAAGTGACTTCTGATTGGTGTTTCAGCTGCATTCACATTGAGCCAATCTGGAAGGAGGTGGTACAGGAACTTGAACCTCTGGGTACGTCAGTATCTGAATCTTTTGGAAAGCTTATATTTGATGATAGAAATTCTTTAAAGTTGAGAAATTCTCTTCTGGTAGCTAATGCAATTGCCCAATCTGGCTTCTAACTATTGATGGTTAAATCATTTGTGCATTTACATTCGGTGAGTCAAGATCAGGTTCTGCTCTTCACAAAGCTGGCCAGGCATGTGTGAAGCATCCTACTTAGGCAAAATGTTAAAGGACTCCCAAACCTATTGGGCTGTACTACAGTACAAATCATGGATTTTCAGGTGGGGTACTGAATGTTGGAAGGGGTTTGGTAAAATATTCTTGTGCATTGTGGTAGTGTTCACAATGAATAAATAATCTGACTTTTGATTTCCTTTCAGGTGTTGGGATTGGTGTCATTGATTCAGGATATGAGCGGCACCTGTTAAATCACCTTGGGGTATATCAGCATCCAGCAATCGTGGGAGTCATCAATGGAAGAGTGTCATTCTTTAAGAATGCTGTGGTTCGAGATAACTTGAGGCAATTTGTGGAAAACCTTCTGTCAAATAAGCTTCTGGATCAGGTATGTTCTTAAACAATCACCTCCTGGAAGAAGCAGGGATTCACTGACCTTTATATTATTCATTCATTTATTTAAAATTGTTAGTGCAATAATTATGCTGACACATGAATAGATTTGCCATAATTCCAAAGTCTGTTACCATGTTTTGTGTCACCTTTCTCAGAAGGTCATGGTGGAATCCCACCAGCCAGGTTTCCAACCCTCCCACAGTTCTGAAACATGTCTTATGTCCTTTGTAATGTGTGGATGGCACTCAAACAAAAGCTTTTCACTGTATCTCGGTACATGTGACGATAGTAAATCAATAATTGAGACAAAAATCCATCCATCCTCATCCTTCTTGATCTGCCTGCAACCTTTGACGACATTGTCCACATCATTCTCTTTGAATGCCTCTGTGGTATTGTCCCTCTGAATGGAACTGCTCTGAAATTTCTTCAGCCAGTGACTAGGAAGACTGAAGCTCATGATTTTGGCCAGGCACAAAGTCTGTCCCTTCACTGATTCCATCACCTCCTAAAACTGAACCAGACTGTTCAACATTTCGTACTTGAAGTGAGTTTTGTCTAATCTGTGTCATCACTCGAGCCAATTTTTCCAACTCCACCCCTTGTAGAGTTCTCTTGTGTCTTCCCCCTTTCTTGCACCTTGATATGAATATTCTGAACTACTCTTAGCCAGCCTCACATGTTCTGCCCTCCATATACTTTCAAAATGCTGCTGCCCATGTCCTAATGCACACCATTCTTTTCAGTCATCACTCCTGTGTTTGCTGACCCATCTTGGTTGCTGGTTATGCAGTTTCTTAAAATTTCTCATCCTTGTTTTCATTCTCTCTCTCACTCACTCACTCACTCCCTTCCACTCCACAGCATCAAGCCTCACTTTCTCTGCAGTCTCCTACAGCCCACTTCAGATATCTGTGCTTGTTTAGTTCTGGTCACCTTGATCATCCCTGAATTTAATGTTTGTGGCACTCCTCTGGCTGCCAAGGTCCTATGCATTTGAATACCATACATTGACATATACAACATAGAACATTACAGCACAGTAGAGGCTCTTTGGCCCACAGTGTTGTGCCGACATTTTATCCTGCTCTAAGATCTATCTAACCCTTCCCCCCCACATAGCCCTCCATTTTTCTATCATTCATCTGGCTATCTAACAGTCTCCCTAATGTATCTGCCTCCACAGCCTCTGCCAGCAGTGCATTCCATGCACCCACCACTCTCTGTGTAATACGTGGAACACATGTCTTACCTCTGACATCCCCCCCCATACCTTCCTCCAATCACCTTAAAATTATGCCCCCTCGTGTTAGCCATTTTCGACCTGGGAAAAAGTCACCGACTATACACCTTGCTTTACTTCTTTCAATATGCCCTTAAAACATAATCCTTAAAATCCCATCTCTTTGATTGACCTATGGCTCACATGCCCTAATACTTTGGCATCAATTACTTTGATAAACTTTGGGAAGTTTTCGTATGATGAAGGTAGTTCTTGCTTTATGTTAATATATGCTTTAATCAAGAATGACTCCAAAAATGTGTTTAGAATATCCTTTATGTGGATACTTTGTCACATTTTAAAAATTATAATGAGCAGCTGTGATAATAGTTGGGAAAAGAAAAACTTAAGGAAATAAATAATTTTACAATAATATTTTCATTAAATCCATGGAAAAAAATACAGAGTACATGCATCAAGAAAGAGAGTAAAAATACTACTGAATACGTTGTGTTAAATCGTACTTAGGATTACAATACTCTAAATCAATAATCACGCATAGTAGTTAGTTAATAAAGGAAGAAAAAATTGAAATATTTTATTACAAAAAAAAGTCTACCCCCACTACCAAAACCCGAAGCTGTTAGATAAAAGAAACAACAAGGAAAAACCGTAAAAAAAAGTAACAGTGTCAGCCAATATCTGTGTTTGAGTCCCCAAATCAGAGATTTTGAAAATAATTCAAGAAGGGTCCACGCAGGGTTTGAAAGTCTAGGTTAGATTCAAAAACTGAACAACGAATCTTCTCTAGATTCAAATATGACATAACATTCCGTAACCATTGAACATGCGTAGGCGGAGTAGCTTCCTGACATTTAAGCAATACAGCTCTCCTGGCTATAAGAGAAATAAAAGCCAGAATATGTAAATCAGAAGCCTTCAAAGTTATATCTTTTTCTCCAACAATCCCAAATAGTGCAGTCAAAGGATTAAGTTTAAAATTTATTTTAAAGAGTACAGAAAAAGTATGAAAGACCTCTGTCCAATATTTTTTAAGACTCTGACACGTCCAAAACATGTGAATTAAGGAAGCCACTCCGTTATTGCATTTATCACACTAAGGAGATATATCGGAATAAAAATGGGAAAGTTTATCTTTAGACAAGTGAGCTCTATGGACCACTTTAAATTGAAGGAGAGAATGACCAGCACATAATGATGAAGTATTAACCAATTTGAAAATTTCATTCCAAGTTTCCTTGGAAATTGACATCTGCAAATCTTGTTCCCAAGCGTTTTTAATTTTATCTAGTGGCACCTTACTCATTCCTAATAATCTGTCATAAATATTAGATATTGAGCCATCCTGAAAGGGTTCCAAATTAAAAATTACATCTAATAAATTCTTATCAGGACACAGAATGTAATTGAGATCGAAGAATCTCTCTAATTTGTAAATGTCTTAAAAAAAAATGAGTTTTTGGTAAATCATACTTGGTAGACAATTGTTCCAACGAAGAAAGGTTTCCTCCAACAAACGGATCTTGAAAACAAGTAATACCTAATTTGTCCCACTCTTTAAAAACTACATTAGTCATAGAAGGTTTAAAAATGTGATTGGAGAAAATGGGACTGGACAAAGAAAAACACAATAAACCAAAATATTTTCTAAATTGTACCCAAATCCTCAAGGCATGTTTAACTACTAAATTATCTGATTAATCAAGAGGCTTGTCCAGTATGGGTCTCTAAGGAAATTAACTCTGTTAAAAAATTTTCTATTATCTCTTTGCTTGGTTCTTCACTTCCAATATCATTAAATAAACTAACAGATAATTTAGGCAATAAATAATTTTTAAAAAATGGTATCTGTTATTTAGGGTTGTGATATAGGATACAGTGAAATACTTAGGAAATTCCAACCTTGCAGCTGTAAATATATCATTGGAACCATGATAATGAAGTGACCCTTTAAGCACAGATTGGTTAATTTGAATTTAGTTCATTTAATTACTTATTTAAATAAACCTGGTTGACTTCTGATAGAAATAAAAAAACAACCTGCTGGGAGCACTCAGCAAGTCAAGCAATATCTATGGAAGTGGAACAGAGTCAATGTTTCAAGTGAAGGACTCTGAACTGGAAAACCAAGAAGACAAGCATGCTTTTAAGTTGCAGAGAGGGAAGGGATGAGGGTGGAGAAAACAGAGTGAATATCTATGATAGGATGCAGACTAAAATTGTCAAAGTAACAACACAAGAAAAAAATAGAAACTGAAAGGGAGTGGGGATGGGGCAGAAAATTAAAGTGACAGGGTCTCCCTCGCAGTCTGAACAGAGGCACTCGGCATAGTGGTCCGTGTAGAGAAGACCACGTTGGGAGCACGAAATGCAACACACAATATTGGAAGTGCAAGTGAATTGCTGCTTCACCAGGAAGGACTGTTTGGTCATTGGGTGTTGGGAAGAGAAAATTTAAGTGTTGTTGTATCTCCCACATCTGCATGGGAAATTGCTGGCAGAAGGGGAATGACTGGTGAAAATGGAAGAGTATACTGGGGAGCCGTAGAGTGAATAGTCCGTTTGAAATGCTAAAAGGGGGAAGGGACGATGTCAGGTGCTAGAAACTACTTGGAGCTGTCAAAATTGCGAAAGATGAATTGTGCAGGATGATCCATGAATCATAGGCTGGTGAGGACAAGGGGGAAATAGAAGAGTCGTGGTTGAGAGCCAATTCAATGTCAATTATGGTAGAGAATCTTTGGAAGGAAAAGTTAATGTCTCAGGTTGAAGATACTTCAGAACTGGGAAAGAGGAGAGAGAAATAAAAAGATGTAAATGTAAAAGCTGTGCTCAAGTAAAAAAAGATACACTAATGCCTTTATCTTTGAGCATAGCTCCACCCCAACCCTATCAAGTTGATAGGGTTCTCAATAGTTTCTCCTCTATTTCCCACATATTTGCTCTAATTGTTTCTCCTCCCAGCTAACATAAGGATAGAGTTCAGTTCTCACCTTCCAACCTACCAGCCTTCACATTCGATGGATAATTCCGGCCTTCTTTAACAGGATTCTACCACTTCCACCAGCTACTAGTTACCTATCGCTTTATTTTCTGCCCCATGTCCACTTGGACCTCCCTTTTGGCCTAGACTTCCTATGTTACTATTTCTCAAGCTTGCATTGGACGTCACCTCATCTTCTGTCTGGTTATGTTTAACAATTTCAATTAACCATCCCTTTTTCCCTCTCTCTGCACAATGTGGCTGTATCTTATCAGTTTGCATTTGTTTTTCTCTCTTCTGTCTTTAGCTGGCATTTAATGTACTGGCATTATTTTGATTGGCATCCTGTCACAAACATTAGCTCTGTTCTCTCCACACTCACATTTCCAGTTCTGACAGCAGGTCATCAGCCTGAAACCTTGACTCTGTTTCTTGCTCCAGAGTTGCTGCTTGATTTGCTGAAACATTTTCTATTTTTGTTTTGAATTTCTGGTATCTGCTTTTTTTTTGCTCCAATGAGTTTTAACAGCTTCAAGTGGCACAGCAAAACTGTTGAAAATACTCTGTAGAAAGAGTGTGTAGCATCAAAGAGAGAGTAGCATCTGTGGAAAGAGAAACAGAGCTAACATAAAATAATTTGCCTTAAACATGCAATTGATAAGAGTTAAATAGCAGTTAATTTTGCATACATTAAGGTCCAACAGATAGCATCGAAACAATGATTAGATAATTTGTTTTAGTGATCTTGGATTAGGAATAGCTAGTTGTTAGAAGGCTGTGAGTACTCCTGGGTTGTTGTTCTTCAGCATAGTGTTAATGGAGCTTTCATGTCTACCTGACACAGCAGATGGTGCTTGGTTTAACATTACATCCAACTGTTGATAGTTAAAACATAAGAACATCAGGAGTCTGCTCTATTAGTAAGCAAAACCACAGCTGATCTTCAACTTCAATGCCACTTTACTGCCCTATCTCTGTATATAAGAGCATAGGAGTAGACCTAAATAAATTCTTACCAGGCAATAAAGGAACACAGTACTGTCTGCAAACATCAGCCTGAATAATATAATCAAGTCTGTAAAGTGGCAAGAGTACCGTTACAGAGCCAAGGTTAGGATTCTCACATTTTGCCCTGCAGATAATGCATTCATTTACAGTCAAATTATATGGCGGGGATAACAGAAAAGTGGAAAGATAGACAATTTAGAATGTAACTAAATATTTGGATTTCATTTTTTAGATAACTGACAAGAATTATGTACAATTTTTGTCTGCATGGGAGCAAGATAACAAGCCACATGCATTAATATTACACCAGAAACCTGTAGTGCCACTGTTGTACAAGGTAATCCATTTTATGTAATTCGCTGAATTGTAACATACAATTGTGCCATTATATGTATAACTATGCAGTGATATGTTGCATATTACTTTTATTTGAGTCAACAATTCACTAGAATCTAATTATCTTGAACAAGTTTTAGTTTTAAGTCTTAATTTTGAAGGTCTAAAACTGTGAATTGTTTTACCACATTTGATGTAAGTGCTCTTGCATTTGAGGATAGAGAACACTGAAGAAACCTGTCACAGTAATAATGTGAGAGCCAATTTAGAATCCAGATATCAATTTCTCATTAAGGCACATCTAAATTGTTTTAATTTTAATAACTTTCACCCAGTATTATGAATAGAACATTCAATGGAGTACTGTGTATATGATCTACATCAGTTTGCACCCTGATCAGAATATGATCATACTTGCTGCTTGTGATTAATGGGGTAGATCAGTTCTGTACGAAATTGTATCAGTGACATGATGAGTGTGATTGAAACTTTTTTTGCTCCCAGGACAAAGTATAAACATACCTAGTATGTGGTTATTTGATTTTTTTTTCATTGTAGAAATGCTAAAGAGTTCTGAATCTCTTGCATGTAAAATGACAATTTATATTAGAGATGCAATTAAAAATGTACCTCGATATGCAGGTCATTTTGGATGGAGTTACCACTTTGGTAATATCCTATAAATCATGCATTTAGTTCTCTAGTTTCAGTTACTTTCCTGCGAATATTACTCAGGATAGATTTAAATTTCAGTCATATTTTCATTGTCTCTGTCAGTTTCTCTCCCCACCCCCCCCCCCCCACCCCACTTTCTCTCACCCAGTAATATCCTAAGTATTTTGGTGAGCAGCATTGTTAGTGAGCCATTTAAAACTTCCAACAACTAACCTATTTAACCACTAAAGCACATTTCTTTTAATAAAAATGTGAGATTTCTTTTCAAATATCCTTTTTCTCTTCTCTAAATAATTTGTGGTCAGTTTTTTTTTTAAAAGAACTATTTAATTATATTAACATTCAAATAGTGGTTACTATAATTACAGAGTTTGTGATTTGTTATAAATATATGGATCTTTAGTACCCCCATGTTTAATATTCTGTCCTATATTGTGTAGTCAGATATTTAGTATAATCTGTAAAATGCTTCTATATTCCATTTCAAATAATAAAGAGTGTATCAATATCTGCAAGCTGCTGACAAAATGTTGTGTTGGCTGCAGTTAACTGATTGTTGGTGCAGAGATTGTGGCAAATGATTAAGCTACTGTTCTAACATGCACTTCTCTTTTTAAAGTTGACTGCCTTCCATTTTAAAGATTATATTGCATTTGGTTATGTGGAGACTGGTATAGAAAAGACTGAAGAAATCCTAACTAACTACAATATAAATAGCTACACATCTACTATAATGATTTTTAAGGAGAACATAGATAAAGCATCTGATGTTATTCAGGTAAGTGTGTTTTTTGTCTGTTCAGTTTTCAAATTCAGTTTCTATAGAGAATAGGTTGCTCTCCAATTGCCAAAATCATGTAAAACATAGCTTCACTCTACAACATTTAATGCACATGAGATTTTCCTGTTCCTCTCACCATTTTCTTTCCTCTTTAGCAAATGCTGATTCTTTCAAGAATAGAATTCTTTAGGTTTTAACTGTCACTGGTATCTTGCCCCACATTACAACTCTTTACCTTCTTCCCTCTACACTCACCATCAAACCCACCCTCCTAGTTACTTTTCCATACTTGGATAACTTGTTAACCCTCACTCTAGGCTATTCTTGCTGTGTGTGGCAAACCAGTAAGCATTAGTTATTTTCAGCAGAGAAAGGGATGGGAGCGCAATTTTAACAGAAAAATAACACTATTTATGTTCTTGGTGCGTGAAAACAATTGATGGTTTTAAATGATTTCTTACAGGCCAAAGGAATGAAAAAACAAATAATAGATGAATTAATTTCTAGCAACAAATTCTTATTGGCTCCTCGCCTTACAAACCAAAGACTTTTCAAGGAGTTGTGCCCAGTGAAGCAATATCGTCGCCAAAAGAGGTAACTGATCTTACAGAAATTATGGGTTACTTTTGATTTTGATTGCTGAATAGGATGCATATATATTTCTAACCTTCATCAGGTCTCTTGTGAAAGAAAAGGGGAAAAAGACAGAGACCCATACTTTCTATATTTTTATACCATATTTCATGAAGTTGGGATTCCAAAGCTTTTTGTGGTCATTTGAGTGCCTTGAACTATACTGCTGCAGGGAAAGAATAGCCATTTGTTTCGATAAAATGAGCTCCAAGAAGTAACACAGATAATGAGCAGATAACCTGTGTTTTTAGTGATATCATATGAAGAATGAGTCTTGGCCAGGACGTCAGGGAGAGCTTTTCTGCTGTTTTAATTTGTATTGCGGAATCTTTTACTTGCATCTGAGAGGATTGGCATGGATTTTGTGTAACATCTGTTTCAAATGAAAACAGCACTTCCTCACTAATTAAATTAGTGTCAACCTGGATTTTTGTGCTCAATTATCTGGAGTGAGACTTGAATCCACACAAGAGTGCTACCAACTGAGCCTGATCTTGCAGAAGAACTGCCTAATCATAACTGTTTTTGATGATTCCATAGCACTTGGATGATCAGGATAAAACCCTTAATTCAAACACTATTCTAAATGCTTGAAAGCATTTATTGTGACTGTCACAATTATGTTTGCCTTTACCTCTAGGATGTCATTGATAATCTATAACACTTTCTGCCAGGTCTCTAAAGACACGATGCACTTTGCAGCCAGGTGCATTCTAATTCAGCAATAATGAGCAATCCAGACTGTGGTTTTTGAAGGCTTCCCAGTGACTAGGTGGAGCATGTTAATATTGCACCACAGAGGCCAAAAGGGTAAGAATTGATACAAGATTAGTGCTGAATTAGCCAAACATAACCATAGCAGTAGTAAGGCTCTGAAAGAATTAGAATTATCCATGATTGTTTAAAGTGAGTATTATCCATTTGTCCCTTGCTGTAAAGTGCATCTATAAATGACATTAAAGGGCTGATTCAGTGTTGGCTGTGATTTCCTGCATTACTTAGTATCAGCACTCGCTGCTTAAACTAGTAAGAAGGGCAATGAACTTCTGCAAAACTGTGACCCAGCGAGAGCTAGTACCTTCAAGAGAAATGATTGGAGAAAACAGGGAAACAAAATAATACTGCAGCCGTGAGCTGGGGTAATAAATTGATGCTATCAAGGGGCCAAGGAAGCCTCCAGGTACATCAATACCAACTGGGAATTTGGTCTGTTGACACCATGTATTTCTTGTGTTCTGCAGAACACATGTGAGTCGTGATTCAGAAGTAACAGTTTCATCATCCTCATTTTAGTGGAATAAGGAAATCCAACGTAACAGTAGTTCATACTTATAATAAAGGTATCAGCTGTCAAATGTTTATCACAGAATGGATGACATTTTCCTTACTTGATTTCACTAATTTACATCCATTTTGCACATCTTTCCATTGAGCAGCATTGCCAACAGTTGCCTAGATGAGAAATGAATTGCATACAATTGTTTTGCTTAACATACATTTTGATCAAGGATGACTTGATTCCACTTTGGTTTTGTGGGTTCTGAAATGACACATAAGGGCACTGAGATCGGCAGACTCTTCCACAGATGGAGCATGAGGTGCCTGACAATGGGTCAACTGTTCATGAAGCAGTGCACCACCTGTGCCAATCAGGCTTCTTTATGTTCCTGGTACATGAACCCAAGGTTTTCAAAACCATCCTAGATGGGCTCTAGACTAGATAGTAATATATGCTTGATTTCACTTGATTTCTCCAGATACTGTGTCCTGCTAATAATTGGAGAGAAACATAAGCTGCAAACCCCACACAGCTCTTTTGTTTCCTTTGCCTCTGCGAATACTAAAGAGTCTCTAAGATTTGCATATGTCTATCCAGAACGTCAACAAGCATTTATTAATGCCTTACTCCCACCGGCACTGAGAAGTAGTGCTACACCAAACGTGAGTAGAATAACTAACTTTATCCACTTTTAAGCTGAGTTACTGCTTCATACATTCATCAGTATTTGTCATTTCATTTCAGTTTCATGGTCTTTATGGAATATAGAAGAAATTCCAATAGCTAGAGCCATAAAATTAGATGTCCCTTGAGGAATGAAGCCTTTGCATTTTATATGTTTCCTGAAGACACAGAAGAAAGCCATTTGACCCAACTAGTCTGTGCTGGCTCTTGGAGCAACTCCACTAAACGCATTGCCCACTTATTAGCCCATGCCCCATTCTCTCATACGTGCCCATTTACACCCCATTGATTATTCTACCACTTACCTACACCAGCAGCAATTTACAGTAGCCAATTAACCTAACAACTTTGGGATGTGGGAGGAAACTGAGCACCAGTCAGTCACATAGTGAACATGCAAACTCTGCACAGACAGCACCAGATGTCAGGATTAAACCAAAGTTGCTGGATGAGAAGTCATTAGGAATGTGATAGATTAGCATCTGGTGTTCTCCTATCTGCTTTTTGAATTGATGCACTGCTGTGTTAGCATTAAATGAAATATCACCTCCATTGAAACAATGAATGAAAGATGTAATAGAAATGCATACAATGTTCTTCCCAATAAAAATTCTTGCATTTCTATCAGCAGGAGTAATTTCTAACATTATATGCTAATAACAGTGTAAATTTTCTTTACAAACTTGTCTAGTATATCATCAGAGGTAGGCTTTTTTAAATTCCTGGATATTGTTAAATTAATTGTTACTAAAGATAATAAATCTCAAATTATATTTTTCATCTTCGCTAGGAGAAAACAGTAGCCATTTCATTGGTATGTGAGGGTTGTTGAATGGGATAAATTATCTTCAAATGGAACTCCCTGCATCCCACAGAGCTTCACAACTAGTGGAAGCACTTTTGAAAATTAGTCTCTTTCCTAAGGTGTCAACTTAAATTACTTAAAAACAGAATTACTTGTATAGCTGCACTTGCCTCTCTGCATTCATGTGAGAAGCTATTCAGATATTGATTTCTTGTGTTTGAAATGATCCTTTATTCCAATGCACAAACCACAGCTTCCATCCCTTTCTTTAAGTTTTAGAAGATTCAGTTGTGCTGCTGTTTTCTAATGAAGATTCTAAGCTTGTTCTTTAGAATCATATTATTGCTCCTACTAAAACCCTTGCCTATATGCAATTTGTAAGATAATATTCAATTAGCAGAACTCACCACAACAAAATAATTTAGAACTTAAGGAAATGGCTTTTACTCTTTTTGCCTTTGACCAATCACCACGTTTGCTGGCTCTGGAAAAACACATTTATAAATGTACATAAAAGCACAATGCTGAAAACAGCCAGCTGCATCGGTGGAGAGATTTAATGTTTCAACTCGGTGATCTTTCATCTGCAAAGATATATCCATTCTTCTAATGATGCACCCTGTACCTGTATTTAATTGTAGTTCTTGTTTGCTCTCTTAAAGAAGTGATGTGTTTTTAAAAATATCTCTCATATTTTTCTTAAATATCTATTGGATAGATTGTGATTCTACAGCAAAGCACTACTCCAGGGAAAGTGTTCTATAAATTGCTTGAAAGTGGATGGAATGGGAGCGAGGGAGATAAATTCCAACTTTTTACTGAGGTGAATCAGTTATTGGAAGTGGGGCACCACACATTCTTCTCCCATGAAGCCATTTTACCTGAATTAAATGATGAATTTGCGCCAGTAAGTGTTTTACAAACTCTTACCTGAATGGTTACATTAGTCTCTAATATTATCTGTGATTTTCATGAAGCTGTGAACTGAGCAAAAAAAGATGCCCATATCTTTTCAGCAGTGGTTTACATGCTATATTGATGTGATGTAATGAGCCAAATTCTACTGACACGTAAAATGGGTATCAACCAACATTCTGGTAGGTCCCTGATATTGGGTAACTGGATTGTGGTTGGATATAGCACTTGCTGCTTTCTACAGATATTAGCATGTTTACTTTAATAGGCTAATTGCCACCACCTTAAATTTGCATAACATCACAGGGAGACATATAGTAAATTTTGTTCCATGTATAGCAATAAACATGTTGATCCTGACAGGTTAGCTGCTACCAGCTGCTTTATAATTCTATTTTGATGGCCTATTGTGTCACAAAGATAATAGTTTAGCGTGCATAGGTTGTGGGTGGTGTTTTTCAGATATATGAAGAACACACTGCTACTGATGCAGTGCTTTTACTAGCTGTGGTTAGATCAATACCATGGAACAAGATGGAGGAGAGAAAGTGCTGGTTTTGCTGTCCATCTAAGTATTCTGTATGGTAGGCCATGAAAACATGAGCCAGCAGTCTGAATTTGCACAGGAAAAAAAGCTATTGCTTCTTGTAAGAGTATTGGATTTTAAACTGGTGGATCTTCAGAAGGTAAATTAGATACAATGTAATATGAATATACATCAGTTCTGAATATAGCTTATTAAGCCCAAATGATTTAGAGAATTTGCTGCATCTTGTAGTTACGAAAATTCAGTAGATATTTGCACATGAACTAAGTCTGAAACATTTCTAGGGGTGCAGTTATGATTGGAGTATGGAAGTAATTTTCTCCTAGGTCTCTGGCAGCAATGTCCAAGAGGTTGATTATTCATCCAGGAGGGTTGGCAACCTGACCTGCAGCAATGAATGTTGGGGGTCAATCCGTTTCGGATCTTGTGGAGGTGTTCAGTTATCAGAATCTTTCAAGAAAAATATGGTGATGTTACTTTCATCATCCATGTAGTTCATTATTCGAACAACTTTTGTTTAATATATTCCAACAGAATTAATAGGGAGCTGTTCTTCACCCTTAGACTTTGGTATAATATACAAGTGTGTTGTTCCTATTGATTTCCCAGTTATTTTTGAGGGGATATAAAGTTTGAAATAGTGTGTTGACCATGTCCTGATGCAGGGTCTTGATCCAAAACGTCAACCATCTCTTTGCCTATACAGATGCTGCGTGGCCTGCTGAGTTCTTCCAGCAGTTTATTTATGAGTTGCTCCAAATGCCAAAATCTGCAGTCTCTTGTGTCTCCAAGAAAAAGCATAAACCTTCAGAATTGCTTGTTCTAAGAGACACAGGAAAGTACCCAATCAATTTGAACTTCATTTATCTTGTAAGTGTATGAAGTTTAGGTTTATCCTGTTACATCTAGTCTGCAAAATTCAACATTTTTATTGTTTAACTGCCATTATTCCTCATTATCGGTACAGATTTTCTAAGCAGTCCTTCTGGTATCAGGGAACCAGCGCAAGTGCAAAAAAAGGTTGTTTAAAAATGTTGAAAGGTTGATTTTTTTGTTTAAAAACCAGAGTAGGTACATTTAAGCAGGTTCATTTCAAGACCTTTCTCTCTGTTGAATTCAATAAATCAAATCTGGACATGGATGTGATAGCGCACACAAAATGCTGGAGGAACTCAGCAGGTCAGGCAGCATCTATGGAGGGAAATAAACAGTTGCCGTTTTGGGTCAAGACCCTTCATCAGAACTGGAAAGGAAGAGGGCAGAAGCCAGAATAAGAAGGTTGGAGGAGGGGGAGGATCTTGGGTTGGCAGGTGATAGTCCAGGTGGATGAGGGATGAAAGGGAGTGATGTAAGAAACTGAGAGGTGATGGGTTGAAGAGGCAAAGGGCTGAAGGAGGAGGAATCCGGTAGGAGCGGGCAGTAGACCATGGAAGGAGGTGGGGAATAGATGGACAGGTCGTGAGGGCAAGGGAGAGGAAAGAGTGAGGGAGGCCACAGGAATGAGGGAAGTCAAAGGGGGTGGGGGGGAGGGAAGGAGTTACCAGAAGTTAGAGAAATCAACGTCGAGGCTGTCAGGTTGGAGACTACCGAGGTGGAACATGAGGTGTTGCTCCTCCAACCTGCGTCTGGCCTCAACGTGGCAGTAGAGGATGCCATGGATAGACATGTCAGCATGGGAGTGGGACGTGGAATTGAAGTGGCTGGCCACTGAGAGATCCTCGCTTTTGTGGCGGACGGAGCGAAGGTGTTCAACGAAGTGGTCACTCAATCTGCATCGGGTCTCACTGATGTAGAGGAGCCCGCACCGGATGCAATAAATGACCCCCTCGGATTCACAGGTGAAGCGCTGCCTCACCTGGAAGGACTGTCCAGTAGTGGTTCACAAAGAGCATGTTCATATATGATGAAGCTCCAAATAAAGTTCTTGCTTTAGAAATAACTTTTGTATTGTATATGCAGCAGAAAATTGTAGTATCAGTTGATACTGAATTGCTTTGTTAAACTCAAACCCAGTATATTCTCTCTAGATCTTCCTCGTCCGCTGGCTGTATGCCATGACAGATTATGCATTGCAAATCTGGGAATCTGGGTTCACTCAGAACTGGTAAGTACCTGGTATTAATGCCAGTCATTATTGAAGTGGCTTATTGTAACCTCCTGCCTACCAGAAATTGAGCAAATGACAGGGAGCTATCAGAAAGCTAGGGAGGAACTAAAATCCCAAACCACAAATATTAAAGTTCTGAAATGACAAAAGGATGTTGCAGGTACAGAGCAGGTCAGTTGAAGTCTGAGCAAGAAGATGATAGTTAATAGACTAGAGCATTCTTCTGATCTAATTTCTATTCTGTGATTTCCACTCCCCCAGTAGAAATTTTGCAAGTATAGAAGTACAGCGAGAATAGGATTAAGCTTGACAGTAATACTTTTGCAGAACTTAATGTTATTTTCAAGGTTCAAGCATGAATAATTGTCAGTAAATCTGGAAATGCTCAATGGGTCAATCCACATAAACAAGACATCATTGGGCATCTGGGACTTAAAAAATCTCTGCCATTGCAAAGTGTCAATGTCCTATGCTGGGAGAGAAGCCGTAAACCCACTAGGAGGAGTGTAGGAGGCTGACACATGTTTTGTGTCCAATACAACAAATAGTGAAGGTCAGAAGTGAAAACAGAAACTGCTGGAAATATTCAGCAGGTCAGGCAGGTCTGCTTCTGTTGCAAAGGAACACAGTTAATGTTTCAAGTTGAGACCTTTCAGCAGAACTGGGAAATGTTAAAGACAAGTTTTAAGAATCCTAGAAAGGAGGGAGGAGGAGAATGCACGGCAGGATCTCTGACAGAAAGGTAAGAAGGGATAAATGAGAAAAGATTTAATAGAGTAGGATGAAAGCTGGCAGAAATGGGAGAACTGGATAAATGAGGGAACAAAAGTTCAGTGTGGAGGAGGTGTAGATGTGGGAAACGGAATAAGCATCTGATATGACCAGAGGAAATTAAAAATGAACTTTGGTAATTACTTTTTCTGTTTCAGGAGGGAAATGATGCCTTTGATTTCTCTGCTTTTTTCTGTGATTTTCATTCTGCTTGGGGCATTCATCATTCAAGCTTTTGGGTAAGCAACATGCTGATTTATGCCATAGATATACAAAAAAATACTGAAAAGTCATCAGTAGGTCTACTGGCAGCTGAAAGAGAATAGACTGCTTAATGTTTTGGGTAGCAAGCTGTGAGTTTTAAGAATCTGAATCATTTTAAAATGTGAAGCTCTCTTTGAAATATTAATGGGCTTGCTTCATGGTTTCTGGTGGGGGGGTGGCGATGAGCTGGAACTCCATAGAAGAGATATTACAATGTTGTGATGCATTATTAAGTGTACAGAGGAGCAGAGCACAGGATGGGGGTTGGTGGGTGGGCAAGAGGACCGCAGATGTAATATAAAATGGGGGGGTGGATGCAGGAGCAAAGAGAAAGGAGCCGGTAATAGGTTGGGGAGCAAGGAGTGAGCCTAGCCTAATAAGATGGGGGTACGTAAGCCAGAAGGGGAAAGCAGGAGCAGAGAACAGAGGAAACAAAGTACGAGGTGCAGAGCATAGAATGATGGGAGGGATGTGGACCCACAGAAAGCAAATACATTAAGAAACAAATAATGTGATCTTAATGGGGATTATACATCGCCTACCATAGGTCACATTTGAAGCTTGCAGGTTTAGGTGGTGTAACTGGAAGGGGGAGTGGTCTTGGGAGTGTGGGAAATAGCTCACTGTGAAGGCCTCATTGTCTCAGCTGGCAGAGGTGAGAGATCTGAGAGAGTTAGAATAGCCCAGGTTTGACTCCAGGTTCATGGTGATTGGCACAAATTGCTGTCACATTGTTCTCTATCATCTTGGGACCTGCCTTGCCTGTCTAGCCTTTCATCAGTTGGTTCACTTACCCGCTGTTAAATCAGACTTAAGCCAAGAAGGTAGTTAGTGTTCTGCTCATTTGTCTGGCCACAGCACTACTTTTCTGCTCTTGAGTTCCTTTGTATCGATGCATGACAGTTCAACACTTACTAGTCCAACTCTAAGCAGGCAAGTCAAAGATCCTGAGAACCATTAAAGCTCACAGTGGCACAAGATGCAGAAAAGCACCACTATACTCAAGTGGCACGTTCTTAGAATGCACTCATTAGTTAGTTGACCTTCAAACATACAAACATGCTAAATGCTCTAAGAAAGGAGCATCCAAGTACCCTGGTGCTCTTCAGTCATTTTATTGACTCAGTCAACGACTGGGATACACTCTTCCATGAAGATGATTTTTACTGATACAGAGACATTATTACTGGTACGTCCCCAAAATATGATGGGCAATTTTGAGGAGACATTTGACACCCACCCCCTCACCCCAGGTGATGTAAGCAAGAACCATCTGTTGAGGGTAGATTCCTTGACCACAGTGCTATGATGCAGCAATGCAGGCAGTAGATTGTCTCTTTATTCTTAATGCTTTTCATGAAAGTGATGGAGTACAACTTGTATTTGCAATGTATTTTTGTACTTATCCATACTACTTAAGTTATTTATTGAATTCCTGTGGGTGCATTGCCAAGTAAATGATTGGCCACAGTCATGAAAAAAATCAAGGTGGCTCATCTGATGTATGGTTTTGGAAACTTCAAGCCTTTGTCAGAGGGCATTATGAATGATTAGGCTATGCTTTGGACTTGATCATTGAAGTACAAAAAAGTTAGTGATATGGTGTGGCCAGTGCAGGGAAAGCCATAAAGAGCATCGCTACACTAATTCAAATGAAGAAATCTGATTTTTAAAAAAATCATATTTGTACAAAGAAGGATCAAAACATGAGTCTAGGTGAACTAAATACCCTTTGTCATCCAGAGTTATCTTATTCTTTCTTCACTGAGGAAGAGCAGGGGCAGCATTCATGGGTGTACACAACCCAACTGGCAGAGAAACTGGACCGAAGAGGAGTCAGAGTTTGTGTTGCCTGCAATTCCAAAGAATCATTGCCTGCAGCTAAGGAGTAAAAAGCAGTGCTGCTGACCGTTGACTTCTTACCTGTCCACCTTTCTTGCATCTCGATGCTTGTGCCTGCTGAATTCCAAATTAGTGGCTAAGGGTCCGGTCTGTGGCTTTGACTATTGTTCACTAGCTGTTGGTATCTTTTAATATAGATAATTTCATTGTTCTTCTTTCACCCTTACCTTCTATTCTCCAGCTAAACAGGAATGACCTTTCTTTACTCCACTATTACAAATCTAATTATGGCCTGAAAATCTATTTAGTTAGCTTTGATGTTTCTCTCTTCCTCCTCCCCACCCCCCAACACACATCCATCCTTGCCCCTATTCGATTTCTTATCATGCTGTATCTAGGTGATATGATCAGATTCCATGTTTTTACTGGTGATGTGAGACCACCCCCCCCCCCACCTCGCCAATTTCTGTCCTCTTCTCCACTGACTCGCTGCTTGTCCAGTATTGATAAACCAGACTTCTGTAGTCAACTGTAGTGAGACTTTAAGACATTATATTTGGCCCTTCCTACAAACTTTGTTCTCTCACTACTGATCCCAGTCCCATGCTGTTTGTGAACCAGGGTGGTCGTAACCTTGGTATCCCTAAACTGGGATATTAACAACATAAGCATCATCATAAAGAATTGGGAGCTGGATCCACTCCTAGTTCTGCAATGTTAGCCACCTTGGTTTTTATTGCAACCCATTTGGCTCTGAAAGTCCCGTTCAAGCCTTTGTTAACTCCAGAATCAACTGTTACAATGCTCCCATTTTACGCCCTCCAGCAACTTGTCAACCAAAACTCTGTAGTTTGTCTTCTAACTCTGCATGTGCTCTCACTGAATTTAAAATTCTTTTCCTCTTGTTCAAGTTCCTCAAACTGTACACCTTCATGTCTGAACTTGGGAATGTTGGCAGACTGTGACTAGATCAAATTACATACTGTAGTGAAAATGAATTAGACAGCAAACTGGATAAAATTACATATTCCAGACAAAGGGTATGTTGAGCACTGTCAACCTGATGGTGAGAATAAACAACTCATTTATCAGTACCTTGGTGGTGCTGGCAGAGACCACCATTTTAAGTAAGCTGTCCATAACCTGTTAATAGCATGATGCTGGAAATGCTCGGCAGGCCAAGTAATAATCATGAAGGAACAAAAGTCTAGAAATTTGATCCAATGTCTGTTTTGTTTTTTGACTCAGAAAAGCAATTCAACTTGAATTAGATTGCACCAGCAATCATTTCTTGGTGAAATTGCTATGTGCAATTTGTGATTGGAGCTTTTGGATACAAGCTACAGCCTCCAGACAGTCGAAGTATAACTATAAGTACATTGTGCCACTTAGTTGCATTTATATCTATTTAAAGGAACGTTCTGCTGACAATGGAACAACTTGAGTTGTTAATCCTGTCCCTCTCTCCATGAGCTGCTGTTTTTTTTTGTCACTACCCTATACTTTAAGCATTTATTGACTTCAAATTTGGGTCCAAGCAGTTTCAGTCACTGGTTAAAATGGGATTACTTTCACAATTAAATTATGAATGCGGCTGCTAATAGTTGGTATCCAAGAGGAATTTACCTTTTATTTTCATAAAATTACATTGTTTTCAGTTTTACTATTTATCATTTAGAGTGGGCCAACTGTCAGCATGGGGAAACTATATCCACTGTTATTTTGTGTTTTCAGAATCCAGTCTTTCCTCCAGTTAAACATTGAGAAGACCAATGCCTTTGTATTCATCTCCCTCCACAAACTTGTATACCTTGGTGCTGATCCAATCCCCATGCTAGTCACTGTGCTACACTGAAACAAAATATTTGGAAGCTTGGTGGTGTAATTACCCAAAACTGAACTTTCGGTTCTTATCCACTCTGATGCATCCTTAACACCACTTGTGTTTATCAGTACTTTTGCCCATTCATTGCTGAAATCCTTATCAAAAATTGTGACATTTCTGCACTCTGTTTCTGCAACCTGCTGCTCAACATCCCATCCACCTTGCCTTACTTTATAACCTCTACAACATTCCCAGAGCTGTCTATTCATGGGGCTGAACTAGGAAGGACCAGCTGGTCTTTCCCTGTCTGTCAAGTTCATGGGCTTCTCAGAATCTGGGGTTTTATGGGTTTTGCCTTCAATTGTCAAGAATTTCCTTTATGGATTTGTGTTGCCTACCTATTGTTGTTCACAAGTCTCCCTAAAACTTGCCTATCTGATGAAGCTCATGATCATCCCTCCCAGTAATATAATATCTCCTCTAGCTTTAGCATAATCTCCATTTTTCTCTGATCGTGCCTTTATTTTAATGTAGTTCAGTTGGAATGCATATAACAAAACTGGAATTTGAGAAATTGAAAATTTCACTCCTGGTTTGGAGAATAAACTAAATCTATTCAATTTATTAAAATATTTCAGTGAACCAACTGATTTGGAGAGGAGACCTGAACCTGAGAAAAAGGAAGAACCGGCAATGGCAAAAGTTCAGGATGTAGCAAAAAAGCAGCAACCCAATGCCTCCAGGAACTTAAGGTATTACTATCTGAACAAGTAAATGCAATTTACTTGTATATACTTTTGCCTGCTTCTGATCTTGAACTAGTGGGCTCAGTATATGCAACCTTCAACTCTGAATCAGTTGTTTATTGTCACCAAAGTCACACTCTGGTAGTATTAAGATGCTCTGGCAGAGTTTGCAAAAGCTCGAAGCATGTATGTACCCAGGGGAAAGTATCGGTCATTGACTCTTGCAGGAAAGTGAGAAAGTAAGTGTGTTTTAAGTTGCAGCGGGGAATGAGTGGAAGGAACAAAGTTGTCAAGATAACAATTACATGAGGGGAAAAGTTTAAAGGAGATTTACGAGGCAAGCTTGCTTTTTTACACCAGTTGTAGGTGCCTGTAACACACTGCCAGAGGACATGGTAGAAGCAGATACAATAACAATTTTTAAGAGGTATTTAGACAGGCACATGAACAGGCAGGGAATGGAGGGATATAGACCATGTGCAGGCAGATGGATTAGTTTAAATTGGCATCATGGTCAACACAGACATAATGAGCCAAAGGGCCTGTTCCTGTGTTCTACTGTTCTATGAAAAAACAGCTGTTCGATACAGAAAAGAAAAAAAGAAACAATTTTGAACAAAAGGTACACATCTGTGGAGAGTGAAAGAAGGAATAGCTGCCTGAAATCATCAAATTCACAGAACAGGAATGCAGAGCTGAAGTTACAGTCACATCAGCCATGATCTTGTTAAATAGCAAAGGGACCAAATGGCATATTCCTGCTCCTAGTTTGTATGAAAAATCTTAAAGGCACATCATTCTTCAAGGTTCAGTAAAATTCTGATAATCCATTATCCAACTATTTGGAAATCCCAGTGGTTTGGCATCTGGCTCACCTGGTGATGTTTGCCACGCTCCCTTTCCATTCACCAGGGCACCAGTTCCCACAGTCTCTTTCCGCTCACCTGGCTCATCTATATTATAAAACCGTGTAACATCATTTTAAGAAGAAAAGTGAATTAAAATTTGTCTTGGGGTATTATTAAAAATAACATCCAATACTCTGGAAAATCTTCCAGTCCACCATCACTAAAGTCCCCAGGGTGCCAGATTATCTGAGTTTTACTGTATTGTTTTTGAAGCCTGGGTAGCAGTCAGCTGTTACTCGATTTAGATGTGAAAGATAAAATTGGGTCTTAAATTAAGACCATAACACCAGTTAAATACTGAATCTTTTCTTCATTAAGTAGGTCATCAGAGCAGGTTTTCGTGGAAGTGACTGAACTGACTTATGTTAACTATGCTAGCAACCTTGTGCGGCTCGTTCCTGGAAACATAAATGTGCTGGTTGCTGTTACTGATGCCACAAAGAATACTTTGATACAAAGGTTTGCACACGAAGTCTATCCTGTAACCTGGTGAGTTTCGCATGTGGTGTTGGGTAGGGGTGGAAATCGTAAAGCCTTGCTGAGAAATGCACCACCTTTGCACAACTTCGCTATGCTCATCGGAAAGTCCAGGTTCGGTCCCTAGTCAATGCTGAATTAACTGACCTCATACGGTGGTAGAAAAGTCTGCAATTGGGGATGAAAGAAAGCATCAGCCTGGGTTCCTGTGCATGGTAACACATTTTTGGACACTCATGTGTCCTACCCTACCCTAACCCCTGACAGTAACATAGCTTTGAGCTTTATTTACTCCTACCCAGTCTGGCCCCAACACAGGAGGAACCATATTCCACTGGCCATTATTTTTTTTTCTCTCCCTCCCTCCTGGAGCTTAACTCCCTGGGACCACAACCTTGCAGCACCCATCACACAAGGTTTGCTATCCCTTGATTCTATCTGAATAGTGGGTGTGGTAAGCAAGTTAATCAAGGGTACCTACACACGTGTTTATTTGAGGTGTATCTGGCTACATTTCAAGTGTGTGTCAACTGAAATGAAATCCCTTGTGGAACTTTTTTCTTCTTCTGAGGCGGGGTCCCTGACCTGATACATTAACTGATTTCTCTTTCCACAGATGATGCTTGAATCCTTCCAGCATTTCTGTTTTTGTTTCAGATGTCAGCATCCGCAGTTTTATTTGTTTACCCCTTGCTGTTGATGAGTTGGCCTTCAGCCCCCTTAATTGGATTTGGTCACTCAATCTAGAGTGGCAGCAGGTCAGATGACAATATGATGCTCTGCCTGGGAAATGATGCGATTGCCTTCAATACTAGAAGTGGGGTGGTTTTTTTTTCTGTATATATCAGGGTTCAAATAATAAAGGATTTTTGCTTATTTTTTTAAAAATTCACTCGGGTACAACTGAAACAAATCAGTAATAATGTAAATTGCAGACTTCAGGCTTTATTGGGCCATTCATGCAATTGCAAACATCATTTTTTATTTTGCTACATTTCCACCTACACTTTTATGGCCTTTTTCACATGAACAGTGCATCCACAAAGAAAGGAAATTGGACAGAAGCTTATAAACATTTTGAAAATCAAGTGCAGCATTCTTAAAGAAAAATGAAATTGCAAATTCTGCAAAGTGCTTGTTCATTGCCAGGTTTATTCATGACAAACTGATATCCAGATAAGCCTTTGGATTGTCCTTGAGGTGGTTTTTTGTCGGATAAAAGATAAAAGATTCAAGCTCTACGTGTAAGTGGCCCTGCAAGCAGGATATTGTCTAAAATCCGTGTACAATGAACCAAAGAGCTCAGGAAACTGCCTGCTAAGAAGGTTTTCCCCTGGAATGAGAGACATTCAAATCCTTAAGTTTCAGTAAAGTGTGGGACAGAGATGATGGGCTCCATGATTTGTACCAGCATTACTTCCTTCAAACAATAATTGAGATGATACAAATGGTGGAACACCTAAAGGTCATAGAGAGCAATGCTAGCTTTCTATTTTTGATAACAAGACAGAAAATCAAAATGTGGGAAAGAATTAATTATATTATTGCAATTATTTAGCTTGCATCATTCACTCAATGTTTTGATTTAGAAATGCTCAGTAAACTTGGTGGTAGCTGAATTATCTTTTAACAGATACATATCGGTTTTAATTTCCAATTATTTTATCCTTGGTATCAGTATTTTGTTGAAAAATTGTTTAAGATCTGTGCCTTTCGAGCAGTTCAAAATGTTTTCTTTCTTTCGTTCCAGGAATAAATCATTACACTTCTCCTTTTTAAACTTATCAAAACATCGCAGGTGGCTGGAAGATCTGTTGGAATATGCCCAGGATCCTGCTCGAATTTCCAATACACAAGATGAAAATCATCACAACCAGAACTATGCTGGCTATGTATTAGCACTAAATGGCCATCGGAAATACTTTTGCCTGTTTAAACCCAAACTCTATAATGAAATTGAGAACCGTGGTGCACTGAATAGCTCAGAATCAACACAAGATGGGACTGAATCTGATGGTGCAGCTAATACAATGGAAACAGACAACCCAAATCAACATCCATTTAGTTCCAATCCATCTATTAAACAAACCAAGCAACTGCTCAACAGACTTAACCTATGGATGGACAGACTGCTCGAAGGGATTCTGCAACGATATTATGTACCCTTTTGGCCTGAGCTTCACTGATGTTCTGTAGTCCTGGTAGCATTTGTGCCGAATTGCATCTGAGCCAATCTTCATAGTGCAGAAATACACAGCCCTATCTCAATTTTCAAGAATATTTTGTCCACTTTGTTTTCTAGCTGTGTAATGCAACAGAGTCATGTAAAGTGAAACACAAGAACCAGGCAAATGAACAGTTAAAAAGCTGTGTTCACACAAACCTTTTTGCCCGATGAGGAAAAAAATAAACTCCTTTTAACTTGCACAGCAACCAATGAGGGAGTTGGTGAGTGAATGGATTTTTAAAACAGATGGATAATAGTATGAAGGCATCTGAGTCCTTTTTGCCAGAAGTTGCATCGTACGTGAATTCTTGTACCTCAGGTTTTGGGTACTCTGACCCTACCTCCCCTGTCTTCCTTGTGCATGGTACATTAACCCGCAATAGTGGAGAAATGGAAATATACAGGCAGCTACCTCCAACTTCCCACCCGCCCCCATGAGGAAAGAAAGAATACACTGCTGAGAAAAAGGAAAGAGCTTTATTTTAGCCCTGTCCTCCATCTTGGAATTGAGTGCAGTTAGCAGACTTTACTGAAGTTGCCGGTTAGTCTTAATGAAGCTTTACTTTGCCTGGTGCACTTTTCAGCTGTTCTCTTTCCCCGCTACCCAACCCCACTTTTTTCTAACCCACCTCCCACCTGAAAATCATAACTTCTGCTGAAATATCGGAACTGAAAGTCATCATCCAAATTTGAGTCTCTAGACAGCTTATTATGCCGCAGTTTAAGTGGATAATGTCCTCAGAAAGCACTAAGATGCATTTACCAAGAGCTGTCATTGAATGGTAATCAGGAGTAGAAACTTGGCAGATTCAGCTTCCCCTCTTCCCCTTGCATTCCTTAGTGCAAACATATTTAACCCCTTCCACTCCATCCCTGCTTTTCACTGTTCATCATTTAATGCTTGAACCAACCAAGGATTAAACTTTCTGAATAACCCCCAATCTTTTGACTTGGCAAACAATGTTTGACAGCTGTAACCGATTGAATGAAAATCATTTTGGAACTGGAGTTTAATTGTAGTTTGTAATCTCAGTTACAGGAAGCTGGATTAAAAGTTGTGTAAGTATATTGGTGAAGCAGGGTTTGGACACAGTTTGGTCGGCTTTAGATTAGATCAAATATTAACAGAACTGAACAATAAATGTTCACTAATGGACTGAAATAATTTATTCTGCACTTGGTTGCATATAGCAGTATCTAATGCAAGTAATGTAAACTGTATTTAATGTATTTATTAAATTTTAGAAGTTTAGGATTATCTATAACTGGCTTGCTGTCCGTTTGTGTCACAGCAAGAGAATGGAGTCTGAAATAAAGGCAGAGAATACTGGAAATGTATGGCATGTTGATCAGCATTGGAGGAGACATGGAACCTAAAAGATAATGGTCTAAAAATTGTGTAGCAATCCTTTTTTCAGAAGGTAGCCAGATGACCAAGATTCCTGCACAACAGGCAGGCTAGTTTTCTGGCTGGATGTGTGCAATGTGCCAGGTGCACCAAGAACAAGAAAATATGTGTGCTTTATCTACCCCTGAAGTTGATGAATATTTACCTGTGAGGACCTCAGGTGTCTTTTTGGGGTCCTCTCTCCAGCAATGTTTCCCTGCTTAGGAAACCGAGTGAAGCGGATTGCCTGCTACGCCCATTAGTGAAGGTAGGTAACTTCCACTGAGCCCCTCACTATTGACTCCTCAGCCTGTAGGCTCCTGCCTCCTCAGTTCATGGGAAAATGCCTCTTAGTTCTGGCCAACCTTTCTTTCAAACATTAATGGAATATAGTTCACTTCCATTATTTTAGATTTATTCAGGATTTCAGCCTTTCCTTGATTTCTTTTTTAAACCATAATTTATGTAATTGTTGCCATTAGCTAAGACTTTTGTTTGTCCTCTTGTTTTTGAAGTTTAACTTAAAGTGTATTACTGAAAATGTTATTTCATACTGTTCAAACTTGTGAAATTGCACTCCTGATGTGAGAGTCCCAACTCCTAAGCCATATACACAGTGGCTTTTTGTTTCACTTTTACTGTATTTTCCTCTTTGCAAGAGTCAGTTCCAAAGGTCTCAGATGCCCTTCCATACATTGTGGTCTCCACATGGGCAAATTAACCTGTTCTTACCCAATGTATCTTTAACAGTGATCACTCAATACTGATCAGAAATGACAGTCCTGAACATTAATTTTTCCTTCCTATCACTGGGGTTGGATAAATTCTTGCAACTCTGATTATGCAAAAGCTGAAATTATCGAACACAAACATTGGATAAAACCTGCAATCATCTGTTCTGTGTGGTTTAATGTTCCATGGGGCAGTGCCTTTACCCATTCAATTATTACAATATTAGTTTACAAAAGAATCCCTTTTTTTTAAATTTTGCAACATTCGTTAAATTGGATATGCAGTTCTGGTTCAAAGTTTATTGTTTGCACTGCTGAAAGTTTCTGACACTATGTCACTTTAAATATGCAAAATGTAGGCATTCATTTTAAATAGAATAAAATTTATATTTGTTTGCAAGTGAAATTTCAAGCTGCACTGAAATTACAAAATTAAAACCCTCAGAAGGCGCCCTTTGATAAAGCTGTATATTATACAGTCTACTAAAGTTTGGTGTGTCTTGGTAAATTAAAGTTGTACAGTTGTGCCATATTTTGGATCATGTGTGTTTGTAATGACCCATGTAGATGATGAATTGGTTATCATTGGATAGTAATTACTTGCTGTGATTCGTCTTAATCCGTACCTAAAAGAGCCATGATAGTACTTCAGTGGCCCATATATTCTAGCCAGACATAGATACATACAAACCATCTAAGTCAATCCAGAAATTAGGATCACTGTGTACAGAATGCTGGAAGCAGAACACGACCTATCCTCTCATTCTGATGTAATGATGAACAACCACCCACCTCTTTATTCCATTACCTCAGCTACTTTGATCCACACCCCCTATTCTCTGTGGATCAATCTATAGATTCCCTCTCCTGAAGCATCGTGGTTTAATATTGGAGGAAACCCTTGTGCAGAGGTTATGAGTACAGCAATAGGACCCTTAAAATGCTAACTTAGTCCAAGCCAATGATCAAACCTGGGTCTTTTTATATCATACCACATCAAGCGGTGCATTTATGAATTTAAGTTGGCTGGTAATGTGACTTGGTTCCAAACCACTTGGGTAATGCAACAGAAGACTTTAGAGTTTAGTTTGCTATTAGCAGAATTGCTATTCACAAATTCCAGTTCTGTCACATTTCTGCCTATTGCAAATCACTGGTAATTGCAGTCCGACCCAGGCTATTGGCACAGCTCTGTTCCTGTGAACTGTTCATAACCTGAACAGTTAGCAAGTCAGAAATGCAGCCACAAACGAGTTCCCACATGCAGAAGATGCCTGCAGCAGCCGGCAAATCTCTCCCGCCGGTTTCCCAAATGCTCATTCGTATGTACAGGCTGTACACAAGTCAGGCTTTCATAACCTGGGGAGGAGCTGTAGTACATTATAGGTATCCAAAGTTATATTCATAACCATAAATACTTCTAAATTTGCTATGATTTGGGACCTACACTGCTAATCAGTGGTAAGAAATTACTGCAGTTTAACTGATTATTTTAGGTAAGCATTTGCAATATTAGTGTAATCTTATAAACAAAACTTATAATACAGCCATTTCTGCAAACATTCACACACAGCATATTCATTTTTCATGTGGTGTGCTGTGCACTGCAAGTTGTTTAAAGCTTCACACCATATTACAGCACGTTAAAGATTCTTTTTATTACATCTGCTGTTGTAATATACAGAGTAAGTTGGACAGAGCAGTTATAAAATGGATTTGGCTGTAACAAGAGTAATCTTGGCAGTATGGCCCAAGCAATCTATAAATCTCAATAATATTTAACACTGGGTAGAACACAAAGCATCTCAAAGAGCAGATTGGCAGCTGTCAGAGCTGTGTTACCTGAAAGAAAGAGAGATGCTTAAATGGTATGGATTCTTTTCCCTTTTATACATGTTTGCAATATTACTATTTGTTGGTATTTATTCTGCATTTATAGCTTCTTTTGGCTGTGATGCCGACTGTCATCCATGGCACCAAATGCAAGTTAGTTTTCCTGGGTTATTGGAAGTGGGGGTGGGGGGACTCAACCATCAATCATGTACAACAGGAAAGTTAGAGGGCAACACCCTCAATTTCCCTTTATTCACAAAATAGAAGATTTTCCAACTTGCTTTATTCAGCAACAGGAAAACAGATCCTCACTCAAAAGACAACTCGAAAAATGCAACACTCTGTACGTACATAGAACAGTACAGCACTAAACAGGCCATTTGGACATTGCTAAACACACATTGCTCTCTTAAAAACACGACAAAAGCAACTACCACCAACTCATTTAAGCTATTGTTTGACATCTTCATACTTGTGCATAATTTAGACGTTGATTAGGTCCATTTTGTTTAATAGAGCAAAATCCCTCAGTTATGTTAATGCAAAATCTTAATCTAAATGTCTTCTCACCAGAAGTATCATATGCTGGTGCAACCTCAACCAAGTCACAGCCGATTATTTTCATTCCCCGACACCCTTGGATAATTTCCAAGGCCTGTGAACACACAAGCAGCAACTTTCTATTTCCATTTTTACATTCAATGATTTATGAATAATCTGAACAGCCAAGAAGTGCTTTCTTTCAACTGTAATATTATGTGTCATTGAAGCCTATTCTGTCAAATATTTCAGAAATTTTGATGGTCACATGATTGGATAGTTGGCTCATTATTGGTTTAGTTTGGTGGCACTCTTGCCAAAAACATGGTTATAGCAAGTAATTAGGAAAGTAACAATATTGTTGTTTATTGTAGGGGGAATTGAATACAAAAGTAATAAGCTGTTCTTCAATTATGTTGGGTGTCAGTGAGACTACAGCTGGAGTACAGGGTTGATCTTATTCAGGGAAGGATGTTAATGACTTGGAAACTGTTCAGAGGTGATTTAACAGACTTGTATCTGGAATGGGAGACATTGGACCTACTAGGTTTGTACTTGCTGGAGTTTAGAAGAGTGAAAGAGGACTTGATTGAAACATAATAAGGTCCTGAGAAGGCCTGACAGACTCACATGGAGAGGATGTTTTCTCTTGTGGGAGAATCTAGAACTAGGGTTCACTGTTTAAAATTAAGACTGAGATAATGGAATTTTTTTCCTCCGAGGGTCCCAAGTCTTCGAATGCTCCTCAAAAGGAAGCGCAGCCTTTGAATATATTTTAAGGCAGAGGTAGCTAGAAAACAGATAAAGGTTACTGAAAGTGGGAATGTAGAGGGAGGTTACAATCAGTTCAGTCATAGTCTTATTAAGTGATGGAGTAAGTCTGAGGGGCTGGGTGCAGGAATCCTGCTCTTAATTTTTCTGTATATTCGCGTACTTCAGGTATCAAATAATCAATGAATGCATGCAGTACATTGAAAGGGTTTGCTTCAGATGGGATTTAAGCCAGAGCCCCATCTAGTGGTGCATAAAATATCTTGCAATGTTCTTTGAAGAGGGTCAGGAGGTTCTTCTCCCGGTATCCTGGTTATTATTCAACCAATACCAATAAAAAGGAACTAACACATCATTTACTATTTAGTCAATGAGAGAAGAGATTCCAATTGACATTGTCACCTTTAATCCAAGATTTTTTTAACTTTGTGAAAATAAACATGTTTGAAAACTATAATCTTCAAATTATTGCCCTGGAAAAACTCATAACAACTATATTCAGATGGTGTCCATACAAGAACAAAAGAAATGGAATAAGTGTTGTGCTCGATTACCTGACTGGGATGAAGACCTGCGATCTCTGGAGTTCCAGTTCCAGGTGCAAAGGCTGGGTCCAGGCCATCGATATCGAAACTAATGTACACTGGGCCATCTCCCATCTGCTGTCTCACCTCATTCATCAGTGGAGTGAGGGAACGCAGCCAACAATCCTGTCCAGTAACCACTCGAAAACCCTGGAAACAATAAATGCCCAGGACAACAGGCATCAAACGTGAAAAGATTGATTGATTTGTCTTAAACCATTACAAATCATGGGTTTAAATGAACTGACTCCAAGTACTACAGAAACCAAGGATTAATATCCGAAAGTAAAACAGATGGAGGACCAATTGGGTTGATTCCAGGATTTGTTTCAAACCCACTTTCTCCATCTATTTATGCATTTCTCAGTAATTCCTCATCATAACTCCACTGAATCTTAAACTATTTTTCCTGTTCATGTGCCTGTCGACTATTCATGGTCCCTTTTATATGTGCTGCCACCTTACTTATGCTCTCCGTTTGCCTCTCTTACTTCCATTCTACCACCCCACTGAACATCCTGTAATCATTTTGTTTTTCTATGCTATTTTACTCTATTTTTTGGTCATCCAGAAACCTCTGGATTTCCCTACCCTCCTCCATCATGGGAATGTACCCAGACTGAAACATTTCCCTCTAAAGACACCCCCCCCCCCCCCCCCACTGTTCAGTTACAGTTTGCCTGCCAAACTTTGGTTCAAGTAAATTAAAATCAGATCTATTCTCATGCCACTGAAATTTTCTCTAATCCAATCACCTGGTTTTAGCTTGGTGTGGTCTATATTCTTTCCCTTTGCTATTCTAAACCTTCCTTGCTATTCTGAACTGTTTCTCAGATGCCTCCCCCACTGATATTTGCTCCACTTTACCTGACTCATACTCTACAATGCCAGCTTCCACATTGGGCCACAAATGTTCTCCCGAAGAAACTCCTCCCCTTCTTGCCCCGTATGTTTTTGCTATCACAGTCTATAATAGTTAAAAGTTCCAACTATCACTATTATACATCTATAATTTTGCTGCCTGCCATTATTTCTACTAGTTGGGTCACTGGAGTCATGAGGCAGCAGCTCTGCTAGCTATGCCACTATGCCATTCCCCCTTAACTGAAAAGACTTGCTATCTTTGCTGAGAGAGAGATAAGTAGGGCTTGCTTGGTATCAGTTAACAGTCACATGGGGAAGTGCTCGTGTGCCTCTCAGAAGTCACATAACAACAGAAGCCAAGTCTGATCACTGTAGGTCTGCAAGAAATCAAGTTGCTTGGGTTTTTTTTTGTAAAACTGTGTTTTTTCACTATTTTGGTGTCCAAGTAATGAAATTGCTGCTGGACACAACACTCAGGCCTGGACCTTGAGGAATTATGGATTATGTTTAACAAGAGTTCCTTGCACAAACTCACAAAAAGACAGTTGACTTGTCAGGTGACTTCAGGAGAAGAGAAAGTCAGAGGAAATAAGTTTGGAAAAATGAGTAAAAGCACTTTAGCGTTCACCTGATCAACCCCTTGGCCACATGAAGGTTAAAAAACTGAAATGTTACCTGTTCTCGGCCCCAAAGATAACCATCTGGTTCATAAGTAGAACCACGGAGCCCAATCTGTACTACCCGTTTGCAGTCGAGCAGCCCTTCATCCACACAGCGCCTGAATGGTGTTCCATGACATATTTTCTCCCCAAGGACAATATCACTTGTGTCAGCATGTGCATCGATATGAACCAATCCTATTGGACCATATCTGATTTTAAAAAAAAGACCATCAAAGATTGGGGCTTTTAATCAGTCTCCTGGACTTTATAACAACAAGTGAAGAATGTTTGATGTCCCTCCTTCACCAAATATCCAGTTGCTTCTTTTGCCCTTACTGTTCAAGTTATTTGAAAATTGCCTAATGTTCTTCAACTTTAGATCTTATGGCATTATTTGTGGCAGCAGTTTACCTGATAAATTGGAGAGACAACATTCCAGGAAGGAGGCAAGTTCAACACTAGCTCTGCACTCAGTTAACTGATATCATCTGTGAATCACCTTGGGCAATACAACTGGCCCCAGTAACACATGATGGGAATTCACAGCAGGGTGTCCAACCCTGATCATTATCCACCAACTCTTCCTGGACCGACACAGAGAGCTAGCTAGCTGTGATGCTCCTTTGGTGCGATGTGTCTTGACTCATAATTAATGACCATGGATAAAATATTGAAAGGGAGATAGCTGCAGAAATAAACCTCAGAGTTTAAAATATTCAGGAAAGAAACAGAAGGGAAAAAGGTCAGAGAAAAATAATTTGAAAAAAATATTTTTCTGAATCATATTTTCTGAAAGAATCTACTTTAAAACATTTAACCATGTTAGAACTGAACTTAGCATTTTCATTATCTGACAGAAGATATATGCCATCACATATGAAAAATATATTTTCTTCAGTGGAGGTAGTGATCAATTGGGACAGTTTCAGGTAAAACAAAGTAAAGATACCTTCACACAGGCCAGCATACATTTGCGGGTCACGTGTACAAAGAGAGTACAGAGTTCAGGCTGTCCCTTGCATTTCAATTACAAGAACATGCAGTAAAACTTACTTTTCTGCCACTGCCTGTAGTATTGGGTATGTTATTGTGTGATCACCACCTAGGCCACATTAAAAAGACATAATTAGTATTTTTTGACATGCCCCATAGCAAGGATCCAAATTCTTTTTTGTCTCTTCCTAAATTTTATTCATTTTTTCTTCTTCTTCCCAAGCTGGCATGCAGTTTCATACCCATGGTGAGGGGTATACAGCCAGTGGATACAATCTTCTTAAAGGATTCCCTGATCATCTTGCAGCTCTCCTTCAAGTCATAAAGATTTACTTTGATGTCACCAATGTCAGCCACCATCAGAGATTCGAAAGGGGCTGCCTTAGTACCACCATTGTATGCCCTGACCATGGCTGACTCTGCTCGGATATGTCGAGGTCCAAACCTAAACAGAGAAGCAAAAATGAAAGGTGATCTTTGTGGTTGTGTAGTCTGTGGTTTGCAAATAACACCATAGATGATTTGCTTTATCAACTTAAAACATCGAGCATTTTATTTGCAAATTATACTTTCAGCAGAGAAATGTTATTGCCACATACCATAGTCAACAACACACCCAGGTCAGATATATTGCAGCTAGCCACCCTACAATCACTGAACAGGATGCCTTTAACTGCCTACCCATATTTAGAGTTTGATTGACATCCCCTTCTGCATGATGGATGGACATGATATGTATTACTGCTTTATAAACTGACATTTGACAGTAACCATTCAAATACCTTTAAATTAATTTGTTGTCATGTTGTTGCTGTTAGACCTGCCCTCCTTAGTCTTCTAATTCTTTTGTGTAGTGTAAATGTGGCAACGAAACACCTCCTTCATCAGATTGCAGAATTGTGAAACCTTCCCAGTTTCAGCTCATTCTGCCCTATTCTCATTTTATGTGGATTGGTGTTTCGATGAAGCTCCTGTGATCTCCTCTAGGATGCTTTGCTATCTTAAAAAGTGTCATGTTGTCATGATATAATACAAGTTGTCATGTTGTTGAGAAATTGTTTGCCAGTAATTAATAATTACATCATTAAAAGCTGTGGGCAAAACCAGCATTCATTGCCCCTGAACTGAGTGGGGTACAGGTCCATTTTGGGCAGTGTTAAGAATCAACCATGTTGCTGTGGGGTGTGGGGTGTGGGGTGTGGAGTGTGGGGTGTGGAGTGACGACAGGCCTGACCAACAAAAGGTGTCAGAATTCTTTCCCCAAACCAAATGGGCTTTTAAACAATTCAGTCCTTTCATGATTGGCACTGGCTTTCCAATTACAAATTTTTGTCATTGGCTGTGTTCATTTTCCCCAGCTGCCAGGCTAGCATTCCACTCATAATCCTCAATTGGAAATGTGCCAAGATATACAGTGATTTACTTGTACATCTTCCATTTTGTTGTACTGAGAAGCCCAGGTAGGGTGTTGGTTTTGCCAAACACCTCCGTTCAGGGTGTTTTTCAGCTCATTCCCTGAGCTTCCAGAAGTTGCTCTAATTTTCCCACCTCTTAGTGTTCCAGTGAAGCTCAGTGTAGGCTCAAGGGTCAAGTTTGGACTTGAAGCACTGCAACCTTTGGAACTCCGCACTGAACAATCAGTTTTACATTGTTCTACCATTCCAGCTTGCATCCCCCACTTCCAATGCTGAGTTTTTCTACTCACTACTCTTCTAGAACAGCCAGTTTTTGTTCACCTCCTACTAATACCTGCAATAGATGTGCCTTTTGTTCATCACTCACCTTTCGGTTGGCAACAAGACCCCTTGTGCCACTCATTGGCTTCTGGCGACCACTCCATCACAAACCTTCCACTCATAGAAGGCTGCGGACCTAATGCGGGGAAATGGGATTAGAGTAGATACAACAGGTGGCATGGGCATGGTGGAACTATTTCTGTGCTGCACAACTGCCCTCTTCCCCTTTCTCTACAGGTTTATTTTTCTTTTCCCGGTTGACCTTAAACGTTGACGCTTTCTTTCATCACCGGTGCTGCCTGACCTGCTGGCGATTCCCAGAGTTTTGTTTCTAAATTAGGGGGTAATTTGTACCGTACTGGCACCCATTACAACTCATTTCCTCCATGCTCCGTACCTGGCACCGGGCCGATTCGAGGTGCCGATGTCCAGAGGGACCCCCAGAAAGGCAGCGTCCAAGCCCTGCGAGGAATCCTGCACTGGGAGCCGCATCATGGAGCAAACTCCGACAGGACGAGCCACTTCCGCGGCGCTCGTGGGCATGTTCAGCCGGGGCGAGCAGAGACTGCGGCTGGACGCAGGGTGCAGCAGCCACCGACGGCCCCGCAGACAGACTGACCGCAGTACAGAAGGGACGCGACGAAAGAGAAAACGCTCCATGTTTGCTGAGCCAATAGAGATTATCTCGGGAGTTTCAGACAGGAGCTTTGACCCGGTCAAAGTTTCGCCTCTGCACGCCAGTTTAAGCCACACCGCTGCAGTCTGTCATCGCAGCACATTTCAGCAGAGTTTATTTTAAAGTTTTCTGCCTCTCCTTGGAGCCATGGAACTGTCTTTCATTTCTCAGCCTGAGAGAGACCCACCCTGGGAGCTATTTGCAGAAGCATGTCTGAATTGCCCACTAGCACGGGGCAGGAGGGTGCTCTGCCTTGGGGTCTGGTGACATACCGATTTACAGCATCATATGTTCACTCAGCATTTTCCTTAAAGCTGCCACTGGCGTGCTGCCAACTGGAGGACATATTCCTTACAAAACAACCACCAGGTCCAAAGACCACATTTTGCAATACGATCAGCTGCTCTACAACAGATGCAAAGTCCTACCACACTTTGGCTAAAATTGACTGACTTTTAAGTAATCCCAGTAAACAAGTTGCATTTCTCCCACCGGTAGTTCAATGGAACTGTGGCTTATCCTGATATCATAAAAAGACACCATAATTCTATATTTAGAATCATCCTGGTTCTTCTCTCAACACCCAACCAATCTGGCCCTGATCTAGCCCCATAATTTCCTTCTAGAACTTCACACATGTCTTCTGGGAGGTGAGTGATGAAGTATTTGTCCAAATCATCTATGGTTCCATCAGTTGTATCAATTGTACTTTCTGTTCTAGCCTGAATATAAACTATCCCCTACTGAAACATAGACAGCATCTCCCTGGCCCTACGCTCATCTCTAGAACACCAGGATAACAAAGACACCTATGTCAGATTCCTATTTGTTGACTATAGCTCTGTCTCCAACACCACAATTCCAAACAAACTCATTTCCAAACTCCCAGACCTTGGACCCTACACCCCCTCTGCATCTGGACCCTTGTGGTCTGTTGGTCAGGAAGTCAATCAGTAAAGATAGGCAATAATACCTCCTCCATGGTTACACTCAACACCAGTGACCTGCAAAGCTGCGCCCCCCACCCTCCACCCCCCACCCCCTACCATACTCCCTATACACTCACAACTGGGTTAAATTCTGCTCTAACTCCATTTACAAGTTTGCAGATGACACCACTGTAGTGAGCTGGATCTCAAACAACCAATGAGACAGAGTATAGGAAGGAGATAGTGTTTAGTGGCATGGTGTCAAGTCAATAACCTTTCCTTCAATGTCAGCAAAATGAAGGAGCTGGTCATTGAGTCCAGGAAGTGGGGTAGAGTACACACCCCTGTCTGTATCAGTGCTGAGGTGGAGGTGGTTGAGAGCTACAAGTTTCCTAAGTAAATACCACCAACAATTTGTCTTGATCTAGCCACATAGACACTACAGCCAAGAAAGTACATGTCCCCAATGACTCTTACCTATTTTTATAGATGCATCACAGCTTGGTATGGCAACTGCTCTGCCCAAGACTTCAAGATATTGCAGAGTGTTAATCACAGCCCAGTCCATCACGCAGACCAGCCTCCCCTGCATTGACTACGTCTATGCTTTCTCCTACCTTGGGAAAGCAGCTAATATAATCAAGGACCCCTTTGACTCTGGTCATTCTCTCTTCTCCCCTCTTCCATTGGGCAGAAGATGCAAAAGCTTGAGAGCACATACCACCAGACACAAGGACAGCTTCTATCCTGCTGTCATCAGACTCTTGAACAGACCTTACTTATGCTAAAAGACAAACTCTTGATTTCCCAATCTACCTTGTGGCCCTTGCACTTTATGTCTACCTGCACTGCACTTTCTCTGCAACTGCAACACTATATTCTACATTCTGTTTTTCTTTTTACTCCCTTGATGTAATTATGTATGTCATGATCTCTCTTGATGGCACACAAGCAAAATCTTTTCACTGCATCTCAGTAGATGTGACAATAATAAACCAATACCTCAGATGTGTAAAACTGAACTTAGTATGAATTGTCTGATATAAACAGAGGACTGTGATTATACCACATCATAAGTCGATTGAGTGGGAAAAGGCCTGTCAGATGGAGTTACACGTGGGACAATATAAAATTGTTTATTTTAGTAGGGAAAATAGGGCAGAAATAAGTTTATTATTTAAGTGGTGAGAAATTGCAGAGCTGTTGAGACATGGGGAATCTACACATCCTAGTGCCTATTTCACATGTTACATAGGTAAAGTATACAATTAGGAAAGTCAATGGAATGGTATCATTTTTAGGGGAATTGAATACAAAAGTAGGAGGTTATGGGCAAGACAAGTGTTTCCCCCACTGTATCTCAGTACAAGTGACAATAATAAACCAATTCCAATTATATGGAACATAGGTGGGACCCATCTGGAGTACCAGGAGTATGGATTTCCTTATTTAAGGAAGCAGTGAAGAGAAGGTTTGCTAGATTAAGTCTGCCCTTGCCAGTTACATCATTGAGGAAAGGTTGGACAGGCTAAACTTAAATCCACGGAAGTTCAGAACAGGCAGAGGTGACTTAATTGAATCATACAGCATCCCTAAAGAAATTCTCAGATTTGATTGGCAAATTGAATGGGATACTGCAGACTTCTAGTGCTTAAATAATCAGATGCATTGCAAGCCACTATTCTATGAAAGGACAGAAAAACTCCCGTGGTGCACTTACCACTACATATGCTCCTGTGTTCCATGTCTCAAAACGCTATACAAGACAGGGGAAGACACATGAATGGGGCTTTAGAATGCAGAAAGGAAGGTGGCATTGCACAGATGCTGAAACCACATAAGAAGTTAAAATTCTTGCATTCAATTCTCTGGAGCACAAATTGCAAAGAATGGCAGGACTATGCCTCTGCTGTAGCCAGGCCTTAAATTGTGCTGCTTTAATGGGGAAAAAGAAAATCAGTGAAAGGGGAAGATAATAAAATATTATGGCAAAGTGGGGCAGGGAAGAGAGGTCAAAGCAATAAAAAAGGGAACTATTGTAAATAATTGTCTGAGCAGATGATGAACAATCCTCTTAAATGTGTATATTGTGCAAATGAGGGCTTAATATTATGTTCAAATGTTTAATGATATTGAACTTCCAGTTTGAGAAGGAATTCCTTCCTGACAATATTTTTGTACAAAAACTGAATGCTGGAAGAACTCAGCGGGTCAAGCAGCATCTGTGGAAGCAAAACGTGCAAGTCAACATTTCAGGTCAAGAACCTGCATCACAGGCTCAGAAGGGACAGGAAAGGTTTCCAGTATATAGTAGTACAAAGGGGGAGGGGGTGGGACAGGTGGAGCCAGAGGGAGAGGGGATGATTGGCATTTGGAAGCAGGTGGGGGTGAGGGAAGGACAAATATGAATTTTCCCCAATGTTAGGCAACCCACACCCCTGCTGTTCTCATACACACTCTCACCTCTTCACATAGTTTTCTTCTCCCTTTGTTCACACCTCCCAACTCCCCCCCCACCCCATAATAGCAAAGAATGAAAATGAGATCATTGTTCAAATTTCAAATCCTATTTTTACTTAAATCAGTTTAACAGAGCTACATTGCAAATACAAACTGAAAACGTATCTGTGGATCAGTGTGAACAGCCAAGTAATTAGCTCAATGGCTAATCCAGCAGGAAGAAACTTCCACAATTCAGAAAACACAGCAAGGAAAACAGTGTAGTTTCTAGTTGTGCACAGATTACATTCAAGAAAAAAATCTAGGACTTTCCATCCACAGGATTAATATTTCATATCTGTAAACTTATTTTTCCTTCCCTAAAATCTCAAACATGAGGAACTCCTCACATTCACCTTCCTCCTCCTTCAAAAACGTAGCCTTTGTGACATCGCCTGTGCTACTTCAATGATGCCTTCTCTCCACTCATACCTTTGACAACTTGATGATCCCCTGCACTTTGGTTCTGGGATAGCTTTTGGTTTTTAAGGAAAAAAAAAACAAGAGATTAAAGTGCTGAGTGCCCGGTCTGGGGTTCAAGGTACAAACGATGCAAAAAAAAAGTTAACTGAGCAGTGTGCTGGCTTCCATTTCAGACTAACATTCTTCAGTAAACAGTTAATAACAAACCCAGACATTTATTTCCCAACTGTTCAAGTCCTACAGAAGCCAATTACATCTTCTCCTTAGTGCTGGTATTGAATGGCAAAGGACAACACCATTTACCTCATCAACTACTTATCCAGCAGAAGCCCCAATTGATTAAATGCATTTTCATCTTATTAATTAGGAACTAAATGCAATGTTTTATTCCTAGACCTGTAATTAGTAGCATTAGTTCTCACCCAATTCAGTTTGGAACCCAGAGTATTAATCGGTGAACTTGTTGCTTTTCCCATGTAGCAGTAGATCCAGTGCCAGGTTCAGTTCTTCAAAGCTGAGATTTGCCAAGAAGTTCCTCTTTAGTTCGGTCTGCACTGACGATTCACGATTCATTGTGACCTGCAGGCACGTGAGCAGAATCTGGCACTGAAGCCAGTCAAATAGCTTCTGTGCACAGATCTCAGCTGAAGCAAGGAGCTCTGTCCCCCACAGATGTAGGTGCAGCATGTCCGCAGCAACTCTTGCTGACAGGCGCTGTGAATGAGAAGAAGAAAAAGTGCCCATGTTTCTACTTTCTTATAAAGTTTAACAACTTATGAAAATGAAAGTGGCTGGGATAAGAGGAGGAGCTGTACTTACAGTCCTGGTGCTAAAACTGAGAATACAAAGTAAATTGGCAGAGATTTTAGGAGGCTTATGCAGCGGAACATGGTAAGTGAACATGAATGGTAGCAAAGCAATTATATTACTAAATTGGATTAGAAATCTCAAGTTCTTGAATAAGAGTTCCAAGACACGAGAATGAATAGCAGCTGAGGATTTCAATTCAAATATTTAAATAATTTGGAGAGGAAAATGGGTAGCATCAGTAATCCACTTTAGTTCATTAATGTATTGAGGGGAATGACATCTGCTTGCCTTACATTAGACTTTCCTGTGGGTGACTCTAGACCCAGAGCAATGTGATTGACTCTCACCTCCAATCTGAAGTGGTCCAGCATTTTAATCAATTCTATCCATTCTCTTTGTCAAAATACAGGAATTGAAACAAAAAATGGACAGGTCACTTGGCATCAACCCAGGCACAAGAAAGACACATCTAGTCCAGTAGACTCTGAAAAGTCTGAAAATTGGCCCAACCATGGCTATTAAGTATTAGATTAAAAGAAATGGCTAAAAAAAACACACTAATAATTAGGAATATTTAAAAACCCAAAAAGGAAGATATTGAAAAGATAAACAAAATGGGAATAGTCTAGCAATAAAGACAAAACGTATTCTTAACGTTTCAATAGATGTACAAAAATGAAAAGATTAACAAAAGATACAAATCCCCTAGAGACTGAGAAGGAGAAATTGTAATGGAAAATAAATACTTTTTTTGTGTCCTTCAAGAAAAAAACCTTATGGTAATAATGCAGAACAACAGGTGTCAAGTGAAAGAGCCAAAACAATTTAGCATTTGGAGTGTACTGCAAAAATTAATGGGGCTAAAAGCTGGTGATCTGATAACCTGCATCATGGGATAGTGGATGCATTGGTTGTCATCTTCCAAAATTCCAGAGATTCAAACAGCTCCCACTCATTGGAAGGTAGTAAATGTAACCCCACTATTTAAGGAAGGAGACAGAAAATACAGACCAACCAGTCTGAAATCAGTAGTAGAGAAAAATGCCAGAATTCATTAAGGAAATGGCAACACAGTAGATATGGGAAAACCAGTTGATGTGGTGTATTTGAACTTTCAGGAGGCCCAAGGTGCCATATGAGATTATTAAACAAAATTAGGGTCTGCTTATTGGGGTAATTTATTAGTATAGATTGAGGATTTGTTAATGGCCAGAAAACTGTAGGACTACACATCAAATTTAGGTTGGGAGGCTGTGAATAATGGGGTGCTGCAGGTATTGGTGCTGGGGTGCCAGCTGTTTACAACTGAAATCAATGATTTAAAGGAGGGGAACCAAGTGTAATATATTCAAATTTGCTGATGATACAAAGCTGATCGCAGTATGGGCTGTGAAGAGAATACTATGAAGCCTCAGAGGACATTGACAGGTTAAGCGAATTAACAAAGACATGCCTAGTTGAATATATTATAGGAAAGAAATGGAAATGCAGAGTGTTTTTTTAAAAATGGTGAGAGATTAAATGGTGTTGGCATTCAGAGGGATGCAATTGTAAATGAATCACTTAAAGTTAATATGTAGTTAGGATGGCATACAATCTGCTAACTTTTACTGCAAGATTTGAATACAAAAATAGAGACCTCTTGTTCCAGTTACACAGGTGAGACTACATCTGGAACATTGTGTACAGGTCTGGTCTTCCTACCTTAGGAAGCATGTAGCTGTGACATGGGATTTACATGGTTTGATTCCTGCAACGGCAGGTTTATCACAGATGAGGAGAGATTAAGCAGACTGGGCCTATACTCTCATGTTTAGAAGAATGAGAAGTGATCTCATTTAAGTGTACAAAATTCTTACAGGCCTTAACAAGGTAGATGTGGGGGATGATGTTTCCCCTGACTGGTATGTCTCAAACCAGGGGTCACAATCTTAAGGAGTTGCCTGTTCACATTGAGGTGAGAAGAAATTTCTTCACGTAGTGAGTCTTTAGAATTCTCTACCTAAAAAGCCTGTGGATGCTCAATTGCCAAGCATATTCATGACAGAGACAGAGAGTTTTAGATGTTAAGGGAATCAAAGAGATATCTCGGGAAGGTGGGACCTGTACAGAGAGGACGGGTTACACCCGAACCAGAAGGGGGCCAATATCCTTGCGGCGAGATTTGCTAAGGTGGTACAGGAGGGTTTAAACTAGTTTGTGAGGGGGAAGGGAACCGGAGGAGTAGGTTAGAGGAAGAAGGGAATGGGGAAAAGTTAGATCAAACAGGTAGAGAGGCTTTGGGGAAGGAGAAGCAGAATACAGGCTGTAAAAGTAATAAGGTAGATGGACTGAAGTGTGTTTACTTAACTGCAAGAAGTGTCAGGAATAAGGGGGATGAACTGAGGGCTTGGATAAGTATGGGGGACTCTGATATCGTGGCTATTACTGAGACGTGGCTGACGTCAGGAGACGAGTGGATATTGAATATTCCTGGTTTTCGGTGTTTTAAGAGGGATAGGGAAGGGGGGAGAAGAGGTGGACGGGTGGCGATACTGGTCAGGGACACTGTTACGGCTGTGGAAAAGATGGATGTTGTAGAAGGATCATCTCTAGAGTCCGTATGGGTGGAGTTAAGGAACAAGAAAGGAGCAGTTACTCTACTAGAAGTATTCTATAGGCCCCCCGGTAGCAGCAGAGATATAGAGGAGCAGATTGGCAGGCAGTGTTTGGAGAGAAGCAGAAATAACAGGGTTGTTATAATGGGAGACTTCAACTTCCCAAATATAGACTGGAACCTGCTTAGTGCCAAAGGTTTAGATGGGACAGAATTTGTTAAGTGTGTCCAGGAAGGATTCCTGACGCAGTATGTTGACGGGCCGACTAGAGGGAATGCCATGTTAGATCTAGTTTTAGGAAATGAACCGGGACAGGTGAAGGATCTATTGGTGGGTGAGCATTTGGGGGACAGTGACCATTGCTCCATAACCTTTAAAATTGTCATGGACAGGGACAGGTGCAGAGAGGACAAGAGGTTTTTCAATTGGGGAAGGGCTAACTACGAGGCTATAAGGAGACAACTTGGGAGTGTAAATTGGGATGTCCTTTTTGAAGGAAAATGTACCATGGGGATGTGGTCGATATTTCAGGGATCTTATGAAGGATGTTAGGGATAAATATGTCCCGGTGAGGCAGAGAAGGAATGGCAGAGTGAAGGAACCGTGGGTGACGAGAGAGGTGGAACGACTTGTTAGGGAGAAGAAGGTAACATACGTGAGGTATAAGCAGCAAGGTTCAGACAGGGCCCGTGAGGAATATAGGGTAGCGAGGAAGGAACTTAAGAAAGGGCTGAGGAGAGCTAGAAGGGGACATGAAAAGGCTTTGGCTAGTAGGGTTAAGGAAAATCCCAAGGCCTTTTTCAAGTACGTGAAGGGTAGGAGGATGGCTAGGGTGAAGGTAGGTCCGATTAAGGACAAAGGTGGGAGAATTTGCCTGGAGGCGGCGGAAGTGGGAGAAGTTCTGAATGAGTACTTCTCTTCGGTATTCACCAGGGAGAGGGGTCTTGATGATGCGGAAGGGAGTGCTGGTAGGGGTAATGTTCTCGAGGTTGTTGATATCAAGAGAGAGGATGTGTTGAAGTTGTTAAATAATATTAAGACAGATAAATCTCCGGGGCCTGACGGGATTTTCCCCAGGCTGCTTCGAGAGGCTAGGGAGGAGATTGCTGAACCGCTGGTAAGGATCTTTGAGTCCTCGTTGTCTACGGGGGTGGTGCCGGAGGATTGGAGGATTGCGAAGGTGGTCCCCTTGTTCAAAAAAGGTAATAGGGATAGGCCAGGGAATTATAGACCGGTGAGTCTCACATCTGTGGTGGGTAAGCTGTTAGAAAAGATTCTAAGGGATAGGATTTATGAACACCTAGAGAATCATGGACTGATTAGGGACAGCCAGCATGGCTTTGTGAAGGGAAGATCTTGCCTCACAAGCCTGATAGAGTTCTTTGAGGAGGTGACCAGGAAGATTGATGAGGGCAGTGTGGTGGATGTGGTTTACATGGATTTTAGTAAGGCATTTGATAAGGTTCCTCATGGTAGGCTTCTTCAGAAGGTCAGAGGCCGAGGGATCCAAGGAAGCTTGGCTGTGTGGATTAGGAATTGGCTTGCATGTAGAAAGCAGAGGGTTGTGGTGGAAGGAGTGCCCTCAGATTGGAAGGCAGTGACTAGTGGTGTCCTGCAGGGATTGGTTCTGGGACCTCTACTTTTTGTGATATTTATAGAGGACTTAGATGAGGGGGTGGAGGGCTGGGTTAGTAAGTTTGCGGACGACACTAAGATAGGCGGTGTTGTGGATAGTGTGGAGGGCTGTCGGAGCTTACAGAGGGATATTGATAGGATGCAGAGCTGGGCTGACAAGTGGCAGATGGAGTTCAATCCGGAGAAGTGTGAGGTGGTACACTTTGGAAGGACAAACTCCAGGGCAGAGTACAGGGTAAACGGCAAGGTACTTGGCAGTGTAGAGGAGCAGAGGGATCTGGGGGTTCATATTCACAGTTCGTTGAAAGTTGCTTCACAGGTGGAAAGAGCAGTTAAGAAGGCCAATGGGATGTTGGCTTTCATAAGTCGCGGGATTGAGTTTAAGAGCCGCAAGGTTATGATGCAGCTTTACAAAACTCTAGTTAGGCCACATTTAGAGTACTGTGTTCAGTTCTGGTCGCCTCATTATAGGAAGGATGTGGAGGCATTGGAGAGGGTGCAGAGGAGATTTACCAGGATGCTGCCTGGATTGGAGGGTATTGAATATGAGGAGAGGCTTAAGGTGCTAGGGCTTTATTCACTGGAAAGGAGGAGGATGAGAGGAGACATGATAGAGGTATATAAAATATTGAGAGGAATAGATAAAGTAGACAGTCAGCGCCTCCTTCCCAGGGCACCAATGCTCAAGACGAGAGGTCATGGCTTTAAGGTTATGGGTGGGAGGTTCAGGGGAGATGTCAGAGGGAGGTTTTTCACCCAGAGAGTGGTTGGTGCATGGAATGTGCTGCCTGGGGTGGTGGTGGAGGCAGATACATTGAACAGGTTCAAGAGCTTGTTGGATAGGCATATGGAGGAACGTGAGATAGAGGGATATGCGGGAGGAAGGGGTTAGGTAGTGTGAGGGTGGTCTGATGGACGGCACGACACGGTGGGCTGAAGGGCCTGTTTTGTGCTGTATGGTTCTATGGAGACAGTGAAAGAAAGTGGTACCCAGGCAAATTAATCTTACAATGGGGGAGCAGGCTAAATAGCCTACTCCTTCCACTTCTTGTTGTTACGCTCCTCACAAACATCAAGGTAATGACCAAATTGAGAGAACTATTCCACAGATCAGTCAAGCAATAGCCATCAATCCTCCTGCGTGAAGGGTTGACTGAAATGCTCACGTTTGTTGTTTAAGCACCACAGCTGGCATCAAGCAACCTGTATTTCCCTATCCAGTGATCCCTGCTGCAAAGACATTAGTCTAAGACAAGATCAAACAGGAGTTTGATTATGACTGTGGCATTCAATACACAATGAATGCTTTGGTACTGTGTCTTTAAACCTGCAGCCCAGCAAGCCTCCATGTTTAATAAAATAATTGACAAAACAGAAAACAAAACTACCAAGAACTACCAACCAAACTCTGCAACTGGAATTAGTACAGAAAAATGTTGCTATCCATATTATTGCATATAGCTTCATGTTAAATTCAACAAAGATAAATCTATTTGATTAGGTTTTCTTAAGAAGCTAGAAAAATGATAGTTTACACTGAAAATGTGTATAATGAAAAGTTAGGAGAGTAAAAGATTGTGAGCCCTGAAAAGAGAATTTAAGGGTACATCACTATGGCTGTAATAGACTGCTTGAAATAGCTGTGCTTTGCTTTGTAATGCCTTGCTTCAGAGATTTTGCTTGCTTCATCTAGTTTTCTTCAGCCTTGAGGTATGATTATACAGTACAATCAGTTCTTGTCTCAACAAGTCTGCACAATTGACTCTTGCTCCACTAAAATGACCCTGAGACCACCATGAGAAACCTTATGTATACAAAGATAACCAGTGGAACAAAATGGTCTGAAAAGATTAAGGAACTATAGCTTTAGTAACTTTTTTTTAAAGTAAATTAAGTAATAAAGAGATTGAACGAGAACAGTGGTCTTTTGAGTCTTCTCTCCGACCGAATTCGACAACATAGGTGAGCATGTTATTGATCCTAAAATTAGACAGTTACATTAGGTGAAAAAGCCACTAGAATGTATCATTTTAACAATTGAAGGATAGGAACAGTATTGATTCCTGTATTGATAGGCGGCACGGCAACATAGCGGTTAGCATAATGCTATTACAGCGCCAGTGACCTGGGTTCAATTCCCGCTGCTGCCTGTAAGGAGTTTGTATGTTCTCCCCGTGTCTGCGTGGGTTTCCTCCGGGTGCTCCGGTTTCCTCCCGCATTCCAAAGATGTACAGGTTAGGAGCTGTGGGCATGCTATGTCGGCGCCAGAAGAGTGGCAACACTTGTGGGCTGTCCCCCAGCACATTCTCAGTAACGCAAAAAGACATATTTCGCTGTGTGTTTCGATGTAAATGTGACTAATAAATAAATATCTTAACCTCCTACAGTTAATAAACAATTTTGAATATTATCACTGTACTCACCCTCTTGGGATCTCTGCACAACAAAAGCTTCACCACCAGTCTCACGTTTCTATGAACAGAGTTTGGCAAAGGCGGCAGCGTGTTCTCTTCATAGTTCCTGCTCTCCAGATAATTCATTCCATGTGGATAGAAGGGATTTGGAAATCCCAGAATCTCATAGGCTAGAGTACCCACTGTCCAGGCATCAGATTTTCCATAATCAATAACTACTTTGGGTCCAGGCACTGCTGCACAAATCTAGAAAGTACAGGAGCAGGGGTTTGATTTAAGCCTTTGTACACCGATTTCATTTACTATAAACATATCATTCTGATTGCTGCTGTAGAAAAGCATGTCACAGCTCAAACGTAAACCATGCACAAGCTCAAGCTTCATTTTTTTTTCAGCACACTTGCCTCAGGAGCCATGAGGCAGGCATTTCCTCCCCGGTCAACCTCCATACTGGTAAAAGGAAGCTTCAATCCATGATCAGGAGTTACCAGACAGCAACCAAAATCAGTGATCACTAAACGTGGGCAGCCAACTAAACAGTGCACAAAAAGAAAAGAATTGCATTTATACCTGTACTTCATTAACTGCCTTCAATAAAAACATTTACAACTGAGGACAAAGTGATACAAAAACCTGTTGTGTCAAGTATAGCTAAAAACCTCCTATGATACCACAGAAATAATATCGTGGGCACTGCATGAGCAATAGACAGTAAACACTTCCATTCAAAAATGCAAAAAAAATGTATGTTGTACAAATACAAGACAGGGCCAGGCCTTGCTCCTATGCAGGAGTAGTATATATTACATTTGGGAATTCTGCACAAAACTTCTCCTACTTACCACCGAGATTTTTTTTGTTAAGGCATGAAAAGTTTAAAAGTCACTTGTAGAAATAATTTTGGAGCAAAACAAATAATTTGTGGTGAGACAGGCCCAAACTTTCAAATGATGAGGCCACTGCACACGGTGCTTCCTTCTAGTTAGACACTGGCGTACAATCAGCCATGGTCTCCACTCCATTCACTGAACAGTTGCTGTTACCTCCTCCTGTACCACCAACTCCCTGACCCACAGATTTTGTATGGATTACATTTTCAATTTTTGAGATATTATACTTCGCTTTTGTTTATCCCTTGTCATTAGATTAAACAAAATTTATTCAGTAAAGAGTTCAAAGTCATTAAAAGTTTCAGAAATCTATAGTTTAAAGAACCTTCCTTGCTCCCACCTGAATCAAACTCCACCAGAATATTATCAGCCTTCAGGTCTCTGTGTGCAATGCCATGTTGAACCAGATGATCCACTCCCTCCAGTAACTGAAGAATCATCAGTGCAGCAAACTCACTCCAGGGGCTACAGACCTGCAAGTATTGCTTCAGTGTACATGGATAGCTAAGATACAAAGTGAGAAATATCAACTGTATTTCGTTTGCCCAAAAGTCATTAAAAAATCCATAACAAATTCCAACTTGCTTCATTTCATTTGAAAGGCACCAATAATTTTAACAATGTCTCACAGCATCAGCCTAAAGGAGCTTTCTTCAGATTCATTTTCTCTATTCTCCTCAAGGTACTGATTCTCAATTCAGTGCAGCTCCTTTGCTCCAAAATCCTTATTCTTTAAAACACAAAGTCAACATAGCAAGTAAAAGTAGGCTCTGTGACTATGGGAACTTCAAAACCAAGTCCGATCTTAAATCAATCTCCACCCACATACAATTCCAGTAAATGCCATTTATAGCACGTCTTGCTCAAGAATCACTCTGAAATGTTGCAACACAACTCCATCTCCAGTTGCCAAAAAGACTATTCCCAAACACAGACTATTTCCCCAACGGGGGTGGGCGGAATGATCTCAAGTATTAACAATTGTAGCCAATGGGCTCCAACAGCTCCTCACTCATTCTTAACAAAAGATAAAGAATTCAGATGGATACAAAAAGAGCTCTGTATACTAATCTTAAATACAAGACCCTTCACATTGTGCCATTAACTGAGCACTGACCCAATATCAATGCAAGATCTGTGAATCACGATGTAGAGTATCTAAACCCAGCTTATGTATGGTATAGGCTCCTTTGTTTCTAAAATTCAGTCAATCGCTTGTGCCCCATGCTGTAACATATACTTCTGTGTCTTATCATGGTCAATTCAGGCTTCCTTCCCTTCCAACCTCAAGCACATTACATCATAGACCAGAGCTAAAAACTCCAGTCAGTAAGCATAGTCTAACCTACTTACCTTTTCATCACCAGGAAGAGTGTGTGGTTGCGTCCAAACCCATTAGGATTCACACTGGTGGGCAGTACATCAGGATACTCCTCCCATGCTCCAGGCAACAGAGCAAATTTGGCTGTAAATGCCCGGACAATCTGGATGATGTTTGGATGTGATTTCAGCTTCCCTATGTTATATTGTGAGGGTCTGACAAAAGTAAGAGAGAGAAAGTCATGAAGTTCAAGAGAAAATTACAACTAATGTCTGTGGCCTGATATCCATAGGGGAGATAACATTCAATATTATCAACTATTCCTGACTTCCATCCTTTCAAACTTCTTTTGTTCTTCTCCCCATTTCTCTGCACCTTAAAACTTGTTTTTAAATCTCTAATCTTTTCCAGTTCTGATGAAGTGCCCTGACCTGAAACAATAACTTACTTTCCTGTTCCACACATTCTGCCTTATCTGCTGAGTTTTTCCAATCTTTTCTGTTTGTAATATTAAATGATTTCAATTGAAGTTGCTGTTACACTCCAACAGATTGGTGGAGTTGCAATACATGTTATTTTGCACAATAATAATGCCATGCTGCAACAATAAGAAACAGAAGCCACTGCCAAAGACACGGAATTCCTATCTTGACTCATTCTGTTTTTCCACTCTATGAATGTCTGTGTGCACAAGTGCATCCTGACTTCAATCCTAAGTAGCCCAGCTCCAGTTCTGTTAACTTGTTCAAGCTTTGGGTAAAAAAAATTCTTCCTCACTTCCCCTCTAATCCTTCTACTGATTATGTTAAATCCATGCCCCTTAATAAATCTCCTCTGCATCCTCTCCAGTGCCATCATACATCTTTCCTGTACACATGGTGATGAGAACTGTATTCAGGACTCAAACTGTGGACTCCAGTTGCTAGAATTTCTTTTGTCATTAACATTAGAATTCCTTGCGAGCTTTGGATCTTGAATTTTTTTTTGCGTTTCTGTTGTTGCTGTTTATAAATTTATTGATGCCCAGATTTATAGGGTCATAAAATCTTACAGCACATGAACAGGTACCTTGGCCCAACTTGTCCATGCTGACCAAGATGCCAATCTACACTAATGCCACTAGAACGTTGTAATTTGTCTACCTCTATCACCTCCTCTAGTAGTCGTTCTGTGTGAAAAACTCACCCCTCAGATCTCCTTTAAATTCCTCCCAGGTCACCTTAAACCTATGCCCTCTAGTTTTAGACTCCCCTACCCCAGGAAAAGGACTGACCATCCACCCTACCTATGCTTCCCATAATCTTATAAACCTCTATATGGGCACCCCTCAGCCCCCAACACTGCAGTGAGAACAATGCATTCTGCAGCTGCAAAAAGATGTCCCAACTCTTACACTCAATGCCTTGTCCAACAAAGGCAAGCGTACCAAATTCCCTCTTCAGTAACCCATTTACTGAAATAGCAATGTGTTGCTATTTTCATAAAACTATTTAACATACCCCAAGATCTCTTTGTACATTAACACTAAGATCCCTGCCATTTACTTTACATGTCCTGCCAGCACTACCTCACACTTGCCTGGATTAAGTTTCATCTACAACCACTCTGCCCAACTTTCCAGCTGATCTATGTCCCACTGTATCCTTAGACAACCTAGGACTCCACCAACTTTCGTGTCTATGTTTTATGTTCTACATTTAACATAATCTCCCATGATTATAGTATCTTTCTTACAAACCCAAATTATAACTATCATTAGGAGGTGTATATACGAGAGACGTCCTACATTTAATGTTCCTTATCTCTAGTGAGACTAATTCTACCTCTTTAGCTTCTGAGCCAGTTTCGTTTCTCATCACTGCAGTGATCTTATCCTTTATTAACAGAACTACCCCACTTACTTTTCCTTTCTGCCCATCTTTCCAAAGTATCAAATACCCCTGAATATTCACATGCTCCACTTGGTCACCTTGCAACCATGTTTCTGGTTTATTCCGTTTCCTTTGAATTTGTATAACCACTTGTATAACCTTATGTCACTTTTAATTCATTTGCCAATCACCTGAAGTATATGTTCTGATTATCAATTCTGTAGTTATTGGAAGTGATGGCCTATTGTGTAGCTCAGTATTTTGTACACTACAGGGCAGAATTGTGTCCAAGACCAGATTACAAATTAAGTCAAGGGATCAGTGGGAAAGGTTTAAATTAGATTGTCAAGTGGATAGGAATCCAAGGCTACAATCAGAAGGGAATAAAGCTAGGCTGGAAATAGAAGGTATTCAGAAGGTAAAGAGAAAGGAAAAGGCAAAAGTACAGGGCACTGCTGGGGAAGGATATTAGTGTATCAGGAAGGGGCAGAGGGTACAAGCACAAGTGTGCTCTAACAAGTAGAGTCAGAATGAAGAAAATAGATGAGACTAAAAAATATCTGAATTCACACAGCATTTTAAACAAGACAGATGAATCCATGACAAACAGATATTTTCCCTGCACCTTTTCTTTAAATCAGGTGAGCATGTAAACAATGATGACTAAATGTACAAGAAAAATAAATCAAAAAGAAAAATCCACCCCATACCAACAGAATTTAACCTGGTGATACAGTCATCTATCCTATCATATTCATACTGAACAAGTCATTAATAAAGCACTAGTACATACACAACTAATCGTTTGGTTTTACCAAACTCTCCAGATAAAGCATTAGGGATGGTTGGAACCAGCTCCTTCCCCATTGTTCTCAGGATCGCATCACTGGAGGACTCTGCCTGCAATAACAAGTTTACATATCATAGCAAAAGTACTTACTTTAAAATACTTTGTGACCTAATAAATTTTCATTATTTATTCTGCATGAGGGGAACCAGATTCAAGACAAAGATGCAGTGCAAACCATGACCTGACTCAGGAATCAGGTAGTAATAGTTTCCAACAAATAAGTATTTTTCTTGCATTAAATTCAATATTTTTAAACTGAGGAATGAAGTACATCAATGGCTATTTTGTAAATTAAAGAGGTCTGTGGGGGGGGGGGGGGTGGAAACACAAATTTGACTTCAGTGCCTGGTGGGAGCACAGAAAAGAGCCAAGTATCCTTTTTCCCTAGGGCTCAGATGGAACAGGGTTCAGAAAGATCTGTGTGGACAATTCCTGGATTGGTTGCTCCTTCCCTGCTGAGTGAAATTTTGATGCGAGAGAAAAATGAAGTCAGATCTCCCTGGTTTGGAGCATCAGGGGAGTCAGAGAGATACAGCACAGAAACAGGCTTTTTACCTCACTAGATCCACACCAACCATCAACAACACATTTTTACATTAATCCTACCCCAACCCCATTTCTCTCCCTCCACACTCCCATCAGCTTATCTTCAGATTCTACCTCTCGCCTACACACCTGGGGGCAATTTACTGCTACCAACCTGCACATTTTTGGGATGAGAGGGGAAACTGTAGCACTCAGAGGAAACCCACACAATCACAGGGAGAACATGCAATCTCCACACGGACAGCACTGGAAATCAGGACTGAACCCAGGTTACTGAGCTGCGAGGCTACAGCTCTACCACCTGTGTCATCGGGCTGCCCTAGGTGAGAATAGTGTTGAATATAATGGAAGGATAACATCTCCACAGCCATCTATTTGCCTGAAGGAATTGTTTATTCCTCTGCAATTAATTTTGGGAAGAGTTTAATTACTCTGCTGTATGGACCCCAAGACGAGGAAAATTCTAGTAGTCAGGTTGGTTCCTATATACTGTGCTCAATGTCCAACTGCTTACAATATTCTTGATACATAATTTTTTTCCAATTCTCCCCTGATATATCATACTTAGTACAGCTTACTGCTGTTCTCAATTTGTTTTCCTTAAGAGAAGAATAACAATTTTATTTTGAGACTTATGCAACTGGCAAGTGTATGCAGTATTTGAAACAAAGTACTTTCTGTAAAATTCTCTTTCCCCCCCCCTCCATTTATGCACACCATGATCTGGATTCAAGCTCAAGTCTCAAACAGTAATCTTCCATTTGACCTCAAACAGGGAATTTTCACTATAAATATCTATTTAACTTACATTTATGTTCCAAAGCATTTTTAAAGCCAGAGGGTAGCCGGCGCCTCCCTCGGAACCACCGCCTGGGCAGCCGGCGCCTCCCTCAAAACCACCAGGTGGATCCCTCTTCAGAACAACAAAACTCAAACTTGATTTTTCCTGTGAAATCATTGAATTATTTCTTATTATTTCGGTATCAACACTGAAGATATCTGGTACAACAGCAGCTTTCTTTCCCTCGCTTCTACTTTCTGGCGGTTGCTCCTTTGTCACAATTTTACTGCTCGATCTTGGATTGGCCACTCCAGAAATAAAGGCCTTGTACACAGCTGCATTACACCCTTTTCCAATGGGGTCTCCGATCTTATAATCTTCCAGACAATGGCCAATGGTGGACAAAGGTATGGAGTTTTCATACTTAATCTTCTTTCTTTTAAATAGTGTCTGACAAATGGAGAAATAGAAAAACATAATTTTATTAAGAGCGAGGAGAGAAATGGCACAAGTATGATCAACAGGTATACATTTATGGAAACTGAAATTTTTCAGATGCAGTTGGCTCTGAATGAATTGAAAACCTTTAGTCAGCTTTGTAAGTAGCACAGACACAAAATTCAGCTCTGCCTTCAGCACTCTCACAAGTCTACAGAGTTAAGTTATCGTCCTTCACCACTAGTTTTCAGGACAATTATCCAGGCTATGCCTTAGGAAACTAAGCCACCATCCCAAACAATCAAGGAGGATGCATTTTGCTAAAATCTTTAAAAATATTAAAGCTACAAGGTATTACTACTTCTTTGGGGGGTGGCGATACCAAACGAATCAAATTTATGATCACCAACAAGATCAAAGGCTTGCTTCTTAATCAAGTTTTATTTATTCCACTTCCCTAAAAAAGGTGCAGAACCCTGCTGACATACTAGTTCACAGTCATCAATTCGAAATAACACAGGTCAGATTTGATGTTAAATACAGGGGCATTCAAATCCTCTCCTGAAAATGACTTAGTTCTTTAAGTATTAATAGAGAAAGTTTCAGTGATCACTATTAAACAGTTAACGTAACAGCAGTTTCCAATGACTGCACAAGTACTAGAACATGTACAGATGGGCGAAGCTTGGATCAGAGAAGACTGAAAGAAGACTTGATAGTTGTGCTTACAATCATAAAGCATCCAAACAAAGCAAATAAAGAGAAATTGCTCCCATTGGTGAACAGTGAAGAACCAAATGCCACAGATTGAGGCAACTGGCAGAAGAACCAAAAGACACATGAAAGGGGTTTTAAAAAAAAACACACACACACACACACACACACACACACACAAAGTAATTGTCACCACATGGACAAATTATTGAATGAAAATAAATTGCAAAGAAAGGACCAGGGAATTAGATTAACGGGATTGCTATTACATGCTTAATCAGCTGAATGGGCTCCTTCAGTGCTGTAATGATTCTATGAAATCAGAAACTGCTGTCCAAATTCGACACACACAAAATGCTGGAGGAACTCAGCAGGTCAGGTAGCATCTATGGAGAGAAATAAACAGTCGACATTTCAGGACTGGAAAGAAAGAAGCTGGAAGCTGGACTCAGAAGTTCAGAGGAGGGGGAGAAGTACATGCAGGTAGGTGGTAGGCGAGTCCAGGTGATAAGCGAGTCCAGGTGAGAGAGGGAAGGTAGGAGGGTGGGGAGAAGCAAGAAGCTGAGAGGTGATAGGCAAGGGGCTGGAGAAGAAGAAATCCAGTAGAAGAAGGCAGTGGATCAAAGAATAAAGGGAAGGAGGTGGGGAATAGATAGGCAGGTCATGAGGGTGGGGGAAGGGGACCACAGGAATAAGGGAAGACACAGGAGAGAAGAAAAGGAAGGGTGGGGGTGGGGGAAAGAAGAGGGGAGGGGATAGAGAAATTGCTGTTGAGGCCATCAGGTAGGAGACTACCAAGGCAAAGTATGAAGTGCCATTCCTCCAACCTACGTCTGGCCTCAACGTGGCAGTAAGAGGCGGCCATGGATAGACATGTCGGTATGGGAGTGGGATGTGGAATTGAAGTAGATGGCCACCGGGAGATCCTTGCTTTCGTGGAGGACGGAATGAAGGTGCTCGAAGTGGTCACCCAATCTGCATCGGATATCGCCAATGTAGAGGAGACTGCACCAGAGTGCCGGATGCAATAAATGACACCCTTGGATTCATAGGTGAAGTGCTGCCTCACCTGGGAGGACTGGCTAGGGCCCTGAATGATGGTGAGGGAGGAGGTGTAGGGGCAGGTGTAGCCTTAGTGCGGCCGCTCTCTAAATTGTTCTAGTTTCTTCACTACTTCAACAAGAGAAATGGTACTGAACTACAAACGTGAAGCTGGAGCAGTAACACAATAGACACTTACTAAACATGCAAGAAAATGAGAGCTGAGGTTTTAAAGCTGTGATAAATCTTTGTTATTGCCAAGTTCTCTTGCACTGAAGATTGACATATGCAAATGTGGAATCTCATTCCTTCATATTTTAATTATTTTTGCAGATGTTTTAAGATGTAAAAGCATTTTTTTGCAAATGTTAATATCAGTAATTAAAATTATTATTTTCAACTTTTTATTTCCTCTTTATCTCTTAACCCCATCCTGATTTGTCTCCTTATTTTGCTTCCTTTACATGATTTGCCAAGAACTTAATATTTTAACTTAACACTTCCTGGTTTCAACTCTAGATCTGAGAAAGGAATCTTCAATCCAGTAAGTTAAGGAGATATTCTGTTGCTTCCTTGCACACACAAGTCCCTGAATCCCTGTAGAAAATGCCATACATTTTGGATAACTAAATAATAGGTTCCAAAGCCAACAGATAGGCAGTGGGCACGTTTGAGTGCAATGAGCAACTTGCGCCATTGGTTTAACAATAACCACCAACTCCAGGCCGGTGATTCAAGTTGGAAAGCAAAAAAAAAAAAACTGGAAATTGGAATTAAAAAAAGAAACGGTGGCACAGTAGCGTAGCAGTTAGCGCGACGCTATTACAGTGCCAGCAATCGGGGTTCGACTCCCGTCGCTGTCTGTAAGGAGTTTGTACGTTCTCCTGTGTTTGTGTGGGTTTCTTCCGGGTGCTCCGGTTTCCTCCCACATTCCAAAGATGTACGGGTTTTTAAAAAAAATGGGCGGTGCAGACTCATCAGGCCAGAAGGGCCTGTTACCACGCTGTAAAAATAAGACAAAATACTGTAATCATAATGCAGTATCTATGGAGAGATAACAACAGAGTTAACATTTCAGGTTTATGATCTTTCATCAGAACCAGAAAAGTTAGAACCAAATAAACTTTTATTAATGAGTCATGTTAGAATGTGGCTGCAGAAGAATCTACTGTGCTCCAACATCTTCCCAGAATACAGATTAAAAATTCCTGGCAACAGTGGAGAACTACAGATCTAGAGTGAAATAGAAACTGATAGAAATTAGCATCTATATTTTAAAAAAGTATTGTAGAAATTAGTGGGACAAAGCCAATAAATCCCCAGGAATGTGAATGTGATAACTTGCTTCCCAAGGATGAAAATGGATAGAGAGATGGTGGATGAATCTGTTGTTATCTTCCAAAGCTCCATCGACTCTAAACAGTTCCCACTGATCAGAAGGCAGCAAAAGGAGTGAGAAAATGGGGAAACTGAAAACTAGTTAGCTTGACATCAGCAGGAGGGAATCTATTATTAAGGAAGTGATTACAGGGCAATTAGAAAATACTTATAAGACTCAGCAGAACCAATATGAATTTATGGAAAGGAAATTATGTTCGACAAATTGTCTTTTTTTGTGGTTTGCTACCATCAGAATAGGCAAGGGGAAAGTGTATTTGGATTTACAGAAGGCCTTTGCTAAAGTGCCACACAAAAGATTATTAAACAAAAATTGAGCACAAGGAACTAGGAATAATACAAAGGCATGGGATTAGAAGTAGTTAATGGACAGAAAACATTAGGAATAAACAGGTCATTTTTTTGGGTTGGGAGACATGAAAAATGGGAAGCTGCAGGAATCAACGCTGGGGCCTCAACTACTCATAACCTACATTAATGATTTGGATGAAGGGATCAAATGTAATAATCCAAGTCTGCTGATGATACAAACTGGGCAGCAATGTGGTCATGAGGAGAATGGAGAGAGGCTTCAGGAGAACAAAAACAAAAGAGGGGGAAAAAAATAAATCCCTAAATGAGTGGATGGTGACATGGCAGATAGAATAATTGTTAGTTATCCACTTTGGTAGAAAAAAAAATGGAAAAGTGGATTTGTTAAACAATTGAGAGAGATTAAAAGATGTTTTGAGTTCAGAGAAACTTGGGTGTTCTTATACACAAATCACTACTTAACATTAAGGTCCAACGAGTATGTTGAGAAGCAAATGGTACATTTGCAAGATGATTTGTGTGCAGGAGTAAAGACACCTTACTGCAATTACACAGGACCATGGCAAAACTGCACCTGAAATATTGCACATGGATCTTGACACCCTACCTGAGAGAGGATTGCAATAGAGGGAATGACTGCACAAGAATCTACTGTGCTCCAACACCACCTCAGAAGACAGATAAAAATCCTGGCAACAGTGGAGAACTACAGGTCTAGAGTGAAAGAGAAGCTGAAAGAAATTAGCATCTATATTAAAAACATTTAGAAGACACTTGAATAGGAAAGGTTTAGAGGGATATGGGCCAAACGCGGGCAAATAGTACTAGCTTTCAGGCAGCCAACTTGGTCAGCATTGACAAGTTGGGCCAAAGGGCCTGTTTCCTTGCTGTATTATTCTATGAATGCAACCATTCATAAAGGTTAATTCCTGGAATGGTGGGGGTTTGTCCCACAAGAAGAGATTAGCAGGCTGGGCCTATATTCTGCTGAGTTTAGAAGAACAGGAGTTAATTTTATTAAAATATATAAAATTGCTTTGGGATGACAGGGCAGACACAGGGATGATGTTTTCCATAGCTGGAGTGTATAGAACCAAGGACCAATCTCAAAATAAGGGTCTGGCTATTCAGGACAGAGTTACAAAAAAATTTTCACCCAAAGAGTAGTGAATCCCTGTAATTATCCATCAAGGAGAAGTATCACAGTCATTTACTGCATATATTCAAGGCACAGATCCATAGGGGTTTGGATACTTAGGCAATCTAAGGAAATAAGGCACTGGGATAATAGATCATACACAATCTAAATTAATGGCACAACAGCCACAAAGGAAATAAAAACAGGAGTAAGCACTTTGTTCCTATGTTCTTATGCTCAAGTGACCATTGTTGGTGCATGGCCAGAGAAAACAGAAGCAGCATCACAACAACAGCACATTCCTCCCCAATGAGCTTAATGCATTCTATGCATGTTTTGAACAGAAGGGGATTGGTACGTCACCACCCAACCCGACAGCTCCAATGCACCCGAACCCATAGTCACCGTTGAGGTCACAAGATCAGTCTTCTGGAGAGTGAACGCGCGGAAAGCATCTGGTCCCGATGGTGTCCCTCCACATGTCCTCAGATTCTGTGCAGATCAGCTGGCAGGGTATTTGCAAACATTTTTAAACTCTCCCTGCTTCAATCCAAGGTTCCTACCTGCTTTAAGAAGACCACTATCATCCCAGTACCTAAGAAGAATAAGGGAACGTGCCTAAATAACAACTGCCCGGTGGCTCTGACATCCACCATCATGAAATGCTTCAAGAGGGTGATCATAGCATGCATTAACTTCAGCCTCCCAGAAAACCCTGCGACCCACTTCAATTCACCTACCGCCCGAACAGGTCTACAGCGACGCCATCTCCCTAACACTCATCTCTGGAGCATCTGGACAGTAAAGATACCCATGTTAGACTATTGTTTATTGACTATAGCTCCACCTTCAATACTATAATTCCAAGCAAATTTATCACCAAACTCTGAGACCTGGGAGTCAACACCTCCCTTTGCAACTGCATCCTTGACTTCCTGACCAACAGACTGCAATCAGCAAGGATAGGCAGTCACACCTCCGCCACAATTATTCTCAACACGGATACCCCACAAGGCTGCGTTCTCTGCCCCCTACTCTACTCCCTATACACTCATGACTGCGTGGCCAGATCTCTGCTCTAATGCCATCTACAAGTTTGCATATGATACCATCGTAGTGGACCAGATCTCAAATAACAACGAGTCAGAGTAAAGGAAGGAGATAGAGAGCTAAGTGACATGGTGTCACGACAACCTTTCCTTCATTGTCAGCAAAACAAAAGAACTGGTCATTGACTTCAGGAAGGGGGGGCAGTGCAGATTTCCTGTCTACATCAACGGTGTGGAGGACGAGAGGGTTGAGAGCTTCAAGTTCCTAGGAGTGAACATTACCAATAGCCTGTCCTGGTCCAACCGTGTAGACGCCATGGCATAGAAAGCTCACCAGTACCTCTACTTCCTCAGGAAGCTAAAGAAATTTGGCACGTCCCCCTTGACACTCACCAATTTTTTAATTGATGTATCATAGAAAGCATCCTGTTTGGATGCATCAAGGCTTGGTATGGCAACTGCTCTGCCTGGGACCACAAGAAACTGCAGAGTTGTGGACACAGTTCAGTGTATCACAGAAACAAGCTTTCCCTCCAAGGGCTCTCATCTATACTTCATTGCCTCGGTAAAGCAGCCAGCATAATCAAAGACCCCACCCACCCCAGACATTCTCTCCTCTCCCATCGGGCAGAAGATGCAAAAGCCTGAAAACACGTACCACCAGGCTCAAGGACAGCTCCTATCCCACTGTTATAAGACTATTGAACTGTTCCCTAATACAACAAAGTGGCCTCTTGACCTCACAATCTACCTCGTTATGACTTTGCACCTTATTGTCTACTTGCACTGTACTCTCTCTGTAGCTGTGACACTTTATTCTGCATTTTCTATCATTTTACCTTGTACTACCTCAAGGCACTGTGTAATGAATTGATCTGTATGAAAGGTATGCAAGACAAGTTTTTTTTAACTGTACCTCGGTACCAGTAACAATAATATTCCAATTCTCAATGCAAGTTGACAATACCAAGGTGTAAATGGCTTCCAATTTACAGCAAATGGAACCAGCGACTCATCAAGAGATCAGACAGTGGTGGCTTATCAAATTGCTATTAGCCGCTAAACTGGTGTTGAGGATTATCATAAGGTAGGCTAATTAAATGCATAGAATTGAATACATCCTGAATGAAAAACAGGCGGTCGATGCGCAAAATCTTTTTTACGTCTGACGGTTGCAAATTTCCATCAGAAACGCGAACCTGTGTACTAAGAAGATTAATTTTCCTTCGGTAAGGGAATGTTATCTGGGATTCCTTACCTGGATCTGCTCGCACGCAGCGGTGCAGGTCCTCACCTCCTCCACTTGCTGCTCGACGAAGCCCAGGCCCAGGCCGAAGGCCAGCAAGGCCCCGCGGGGCCCACGATGCTGTCGAAACGCCTGGCGCTGCAGCTGGGCAGCCAGGCTTGCAATAGAGTGGCGAAAATACCGGTAACGGGCTGGCAACACATACGGGAGCGGCTGCTTGACTCGGGGCCGCAGACCCGCGGCACTTGGCTGGATTCTGCCGCGGGGGTGAAGCGGCGCAAGGCCGACCGGCCAAGCTGCCAGCCGCGGGCCAGCAGGTTTCGCACCGACATGCTGGAGATTTAGGGAGTAGACAGGGCGACACTTGAGCCCGGGTTCCTTTCCCCGAGCCCCGGGTTCCTTTCCCAACCCCCCTGGGAACGGCTGCGATGTTGCTGCGTCAACCACTCAGTAAGTGACCTACAGCAGGAGCGCGATTTGTGAGCTCAACCAGGCGCTGTCACCATGGCAACAGAGTAAGCAGGCCCGGATCCTGACAACACGCACCAAGTAAACAGTGGCTTGTTTGTGTGGTAACTTTCCTCCCAGGGCGTATCCTGATGCAGAAACTGAAAACATCTCCTCCCTGCTTCAAGGTAATGTCCCACGTCAGGCCTAGCAATACCCTCTTCAAAACCCGCCTCGACTTGTGCAAGGTGGAAACCAGTGGCTGCTCGAAATTGGTCGATTTAGGTGATTAGTGAATGGCGGCCAACAGCTTGAAATACGGTCACCTCAAAAACGTCTTCTATGAAGCTCCATAACAAGTAAAATATGTAGTTGTGCCAGAATAGTAATGTAATGTCAATCTAACCATTCTTTTCTGAACAAAGTTGTGGTATCTTTAGAATGCCAGTTGAACTGCCCCAATTTTGGGGGTCACTTAATCACTACTCTAACACAGATAATTGTTCTTCCATTTCCCCTTTCTACCTTTTCCGTACCCCATATCTTTAACTTTCACTTTTCTATTGCCCCCCCCCCCCACCTGTTTCTTTGCCTTTTAATTTTTTGCTTTCTGATAAAAGGTCATTAACTTAAAATGTTAACACAGTTTCACTTTACCAGTGCTGAATCTTTTAAGACGATGATGCTGGAGGAACTCAGCAGGCCAGGCAGCATCCGTGGAGAAAATCAGGTAGTCAATCTTTCAGGCGGTCAAGTCCTGAAGAAGGGTCCTGCCTCCAAAACGTTGACTGCTTGCTTTTCTCCACGGATGCTGCCTGGCCTGCTGAGTTGCTCCAGCATCATCGTGTTTTTCATCCAGATTCCAGCATCTGCAGTCCTTTGTTTCTCCTGAATCTTTTAAGGATTTACTATTTTATTTTATGGCTTGTGTTAGTTGGGAAAATAAAGCTTCAAAAGAAGATATCTAAATTTTGAAAACATAACATAAAATATGTGTTTTATTCCTTTGAGAAGGTGAGTCACAGGTTCATAATACCATAGAACGTTCTAATTCTACTTTACATTTTAATTATCATCAACCATTTCAGTAGTTCATAAGAATTTCTCTCTCATAAGTGCAAATAAAGTGACTTGGATTTTTAACATATCAACCTGATCATCTGATTGCTAAAATTACCTCAACAGTCTGATTCATTCCTTACTCTCCCATTCAACCTTTACCCCATCCAACTTCCAGCTGTTATTAGAAACATTCCCAACAGTGCCACCATCAGTTTATAAAGCTGCCTATCTCCTTGCACACTTAACCCATCCCTGGCATTCAATGCTCTATCCAACTCATTTAAAGTTGGTAACCATATTTCATTGCCCTATTAACTTTGCAATTTTCTATTAAAACTGGAACTCGTTTTCACTTAGTCTTCCATTAGAAAAATACTCTCACCCCCTCCTAGCATTCTTATTTCCCTCTTTCCTTAATTTTCCCTTTTGTTTCATTGCCATCAGCTACGTTCTCCCTCTATTGCCTGTCCCAGCACAGTCAATCACCTTTCCCAGCCACTGAAATTTAATGGCAAACTCGATTCACTTCCCATTCCCTTACTAAACATTGTGGTCTTTCATTGGTGGTATGTATGTACATTCCTCTAAGAATACTGGTACTGATAAGATAATATGACATCACTTGTATGCATAATGTACCACAACTTTTGATTAACTTGTGGACTAGGTAAACCACAGCAGAGTGTAGGGAGAGACTTGCCTACATAGAGCCTATATGCAAAATAAATAATTAATGTTCAGCTACAAAAATGCCTGGTTACATCACTGCTTTACTAGGGGGAAGTTTGCGCCTACCAGAATAGTAAATATGCAACAATGGTGATGAAGGTACTGCATATGCCCATCTACATAGAACTTTGGTTACTATCCTCTTTTCTTCCTAATAATGACAATTATTTAGGTTACAGGGAAACCTGATGGCAGCTCCATCATGGGTTTCAGAGAGGAATGTCATTTTGACATTGGGGAGAACAATGCTATGAGATGATGAAAGGCAGAGGGATACACAGATCCATTGAAACATGCAGCGATGGCATGAGAATGGTATTGTTAAATGAATTGGCAATGAATTCAAGCATTAAGTGAAGATTATTAAAACACCAAAAACTAGTGTGGATGGTGCCAAACACTTATATAGGGAGCCTAAGCCCCTTCACAGAGCTGCAGATTTGTTTGTGAACTGTGTGGAGAGAATGGAGATGTTCTTTAAGGCTAATATATTAGAGGAAGAAACAACCAAGAGTTCCCAGGTTCTGAATCCGAGTGTCTAAGTAACTAGGGAATTTTACTTACTGAGATGAGTCCCAAAGTCTACCCATATGCTTTCTAACCTCAAAGTCCCACAAACATTTGGGACATCCCATGCAGAAATGTCTTTTGAAAGTGAGTGGACTACTACAATTCTTAATCGCTAGAGATAGCTGAATGCCTTAACTCTAGACATATAAGGAGAGAATAAGTAGTGTCTTGATCACTCTCCATAGACTTTATAAGCACTGTAACGTTTCTGAATTCCTCGATAGAGCGCTGTGGGATTGCTTTTTTTCTGCATCTTGTAAGATGAGAGGATACAGCCAACTTATAAAGAATAAGATTTCTCACCTTCAACCTGCATGTAGCTTAGTAGCATCCATGAAACTAGGAATGAAGAATACTAAGGAGCTTTGCTCACTAAGTGATCAGCAGCTGTCTGGAATGTCTATAGGCAAATCTGTCAAAACATACTGGCTCAGGAGGTACCATAGTTTATCCATACATGCTAGGAACAAAAACACCCAGATGAGGATCATATGACCAATACCCTTGTGGCTACATGATCCGCATTTACTGATGTATTCAGAGGTACTGTTAGACATTCTAGGAAAGATAGAGAGCACAGTGGAATTTTGGAGAAAAGCATTCAATTCCCAGTTATCACCAATATATAAATTGTCTTTGTTTGCTGGGTAAGGATTGGCAGAAAACTCTGAAGATTCAATAGAGCAGAATCATCGATGTACATATTTTAACAATAGGTCACAGCTAAATGACCCATTGGTAAGATGTGCCAACATTTATCAAGATTCCCTTTTAACAATAAAGGATTGAAGGCCCACATTGGAGTCAAACCAGGGATCAAACCAATAAACTGTATAGCACACTATATTCCATACTCCTTAAAAAAACACAGGTAAATGAAGAACTGGCTAGGCTTAGAAAGAATGCTATTTTTATAAATGCTTTCTGAAGTGAATGGGCACCAGCAATGTGGTGGTCCTGACCACAGACCATATAGTCCAGTCACCTTACAGTTAACTGGCTTGCGTTTCAAGCTTTTGCTTTAAAAAAGGATGCAATTTTATGTATATATGCTTGTCCCTTTAAGAATACTAATGAGGTAGCATAATATCACAGCTAGTATACCACCAATGTACCACCATTTTTAATTAGCAAGCACACCAGATATGGATCAGGTGGAGTGTTACAGACTGTAGTGAACTTATCTATGTATAATCTGTATGAACAATAAATAGTCAGTGCTCGGTGACAATGACTGCCAAGTCTTAACACTTTGAGGAAAATGTTTTTGGCTATCAACCTTGTCAGTCTGTAACAATTGGCATGCATTGTCTCTCCTTCCCTATTCTTTAACCACTCCTGTCCCTCTTCTGCCTTCATTGCTCTCCACATTGTGAACTATAGAGATCCAATTGCTGCATTCATTGACATTACCATTGCCCAATCCATCACAACTGTGAACGCTGCAAACTGCAATCACAGTGCACTGGTAATGGAAGGAGTGAAAGTTCAGAGTAATGTATGGGATGCCATTCAACATGCTGCTTCAGCTTGAACGGTGTCAACCTTGGGGTCATAGATCAATGTCAGATCAAAAGGTCAAAGACCTAGAACATTATCTCTGTTTCTCTTGGCACAGATGCTGCTGGATCTGCTAAATATTTCCAATATTTTTCTGTTTTTACTCCAAAACCTTTTTCCTCCATCCATAAAATATAGGAAAGAAGTGTGAAGGATTAGTCTCTACCTGCCTGGATTACTGCACTGTAACCACAGTCAGGAGGTTTGACACCATTCAAGCCTAAAGCAGCATGTTAAATGGCATCCCATACATTACTCTGAACTTCCACTCCTTTCCATTACCAGTGTACTGTGATTGCAGTTTTGTAGCATTTACAAAATTCACTGCAGTTACTTGTTTAAGCTACTCCAACAGCACCAAACCTGCAACCTGCGAGCTCTTCCATCATAAGGACAATGGTGGCTGGCACATGAATAAGCGACAATCTGTGGATACTTCCCTAAGTCACATATCATTCTGACTTGGAAATATATTGCCATTCCTTCAATGTTGGATCAAAATCCTAAACTCCCATTTAGGACTGAGCAATAAATAGTGATCTTGCTAGCAACAACACATATCCTGTAAATAAATGTTAAAATTTGCAGAGAACTAGTCTCCTGTAGTTTCTCACTGAAACACTAATGGTACCTCAAACACAAGGACATTTATACGACGGAGGGAAATGGACAGTCAGTGTTTCGGGTCAAGACCCTTCATCTGGACAGGTATCAACTGTCCATTTCAGAATCAAGTTTATTATCACTGTCTTATATGATGTGAAATTTGTTGTTTTACAGCAGCAGTACAATGCAAAGACATAAAATTACTATAAATGACAAAATAAAGAAATATTGCAAAAAAGAACGAGGTAGTGTTCATGGACCATTCAGAAATCTGATGACGGAGGGGAAGAAGCCGTCCTGAATTGTTGAGTATGGGTCTTCAGGCTCCTGTACCTCCTCCCTGATGGTAGGAATGAGAAGAGGGCATGTCCTGGATGGTGAGGTCCTTAATGATGGATGCTACATTCTTGAGGCACCGCCTCTGAAGATATCCTCAATGGTGGGAAGGGTTGTGCTCATGATGGAGCTGCCTGAGTCTACAACCCTCTGCAGTCTCTTGTGATCCTGTGCATTGGAGCCTCCATACCAGGCTGTGATGCAACTCCATAGATGCTTCATAGATGCTGCCTGACCTGATTTCCGCCAGCGTTTTGTATGTTGCTCCAGACTCCAGCATCTGCAGTCTCTTGTGTCTCGATATTTTTATTATACTGTGCTACCTACATGGTGAACAAAGTGGGTGGGTAAATATGGCAAATGCCTATGGCATGTACATGGTGAGGGAGAGGGAATGTGCTGGGAATGATTAGAGATCCAAATATGTCCTGTCAGAAGGACTCCTGAAATGAATAATACGAAAAGATCTTGTAAGTGAAAAACAGTTTAATTTTAAATATTAACCCCCTCATAAGGATTCAGGTGATAAATGCTTGCCATGTTTCATTAACTTTCTGAAAATAAATATCTAGTGTAACAAATTAGAACTGTATATCCTCTTAAGAAATCTTAAATGCAAGGTATGGTGGATGTGTTCTAGCTCACTTTGAGAACACGTTCACCTGCTTTTGGCATAGTGCCATGTTGCCTGCAAGACTACCTTCTCTTGGACTAGATTCCCATTCCTTCTCTTCCATGCTTTAGCCAATCCTTCTTAAACTTGGTTTCCAGCTTCCCTTTTTGGTTCTCAATCTCCCACTCACCCTTCTCGCAGACTTCTAATCTCCCTTGAATTTCCCTTCTCCAATTCCGTTGATCTGCTATTCCTTTGTGGTTTCCCATTTCCCCTCCCAAAGGTGCTATCTTGTTTTATTCTTCAGAAATGTCCCAAATAGGTGCAAATAATTTTTTTGATAATAACTAATTCATTTTTGTTGGATTATGTTGATCATGGGAGGTTTGGCCCAATACACCTGAAACAAAGTGTCAGATTGCACCAATTGCCCTGTTGTGTCCATCTAATGTGCCAGAATATGTGAACAGAACCTGTTTAATACCTAGCATGAAAGCCAGCACCTCCAAGAAAACATAATTCTGTTGACACTGCACTGAAGCTCAATGTCCAAATTGTGCTGGAAAATACAACCATTGACATAGTTTCAAATGAGGTTGTTGCTTTTTTACCAGGTCATTATGAATAGAAATGGGGCTGCAAAATAAATTTGTGCTATACAGTCCTAAATTATTTAAATCTATTTTTAAACTTAGTTTCTGGTATAGGCATATACACCATAACAACAGACAACTGCTCTGCTTGTAATTGAGTTTTTTGTTCTCCTCTAAACTCTCATCGCATGCTGCAGGTTCCTGGAAAAGTGCCATTAAGAGTTAATCTTGAAATAAAGACACTTACTTTTGGCACACTGTACTAGCCAATGAATTGAAAGCATATGATTTACAGCAAATAGTCCACTGCAGAGCAAATGAGAATATCAGAGACCGCACATAAAACTGGCTGAAATTAAGATAATGGATCATTTGAACCTCTCAAATCATAGTCAGGTCATTTTCCAGAAGTAGCAGAAAAACACAATTTTTAAATGCCAGATATAGTTTTTTTATGATATAACAACCGTCAGAATGAAATTCTGAAGTTTAGTGTCATGAACTAATTTTCTGTATGTCAGCATATATTGCCAAAATTCAACATGTAAAATAATCCAAATCAACACTGCGGCTGATGAGGATTCCTGGTAAATTAGGAATTTCACCTACAATATGCCATGGCCAGAGCAACATCGTAACAGAAGGGCTTAAATAGGATTGGCGTCCAGGGAAGAGAGACAGTTTTATGTGGTGCTTGTGGAGCAGGGAAGGCAGATTGCTAATACTAACTGTGAAGAATGGGCAGAACCTGCATTTGGGGGAAGGGAGTTTTATTAAAAAGGGGAAGGGTGATAGTAATTTATGAAGTAGTTATTGCAGAAGTAGTGGTGCGGTTGACCCATGAAAAATTGTCACAGTATTTTTTTACTTCAAGATATAATTAATTGCAATGCAGACGTGTTAATGTTGAATCAGAATGCATTGACTACATTTTAACACAAAATTTGAGATTTTTCTGGGGAAATATGCACCCAGACCTACTGGAAATGCACTTTAATGTATTTTAATTTCCTCTTCAAATTTATGTGCACTTATGCTTTCCCCTCCAATATATTTAAAGGGAATTTTATGAATAGCGTGCTTGCAAACCTCTTGTAATCACTTGCTAAAAGGTTTATACCAAATCATTGTTGAGTGTTAACTTTTGATGGCGAGGTGGACACTAAGTTGATACATGCTGATTTTCAACAAGTCTGTGAAGTCAATTAAAAACGAATGAAGCGAAGCACCATCCTTCCTTCCCAGGCTGTCAGCACATGAATGAACGCCGAAATGCCCGCCAATCACCGAAGCTCGCTGACGTCACAGAACACGTTGTTGCTCGTGACCCTGCCTTGTCACGTGACAACGAACACGGTCTTCTGCTGGTGTCACCGCCGGGCATGGTTGTGGCCGCTCGGGTAAAGCATGTCTGCATTTTTATTCTTATTGTATTATAAAATATTATCAGCGTAATGGGCGGCAATCGTGCTTTGATTCTTACTGTAACCGGGGGTAGCAAACTAAGAGGCGAGGAGGGAGGTTTTGTGTGAGCGGAGGGTTTTCCGGTCTGATTTGCTGCTTCAAGCGGCTTGGACGGTCTCGGAGTCCAAAACTGACCAAATACCCTGCTTAGTTTGCTGTTAATAAAGTAGCCCCAATCGATTGAGTTCAAAGTCTGCCTATTAGCCAAGTGCAAAGACAATCGGCTGCTGCCCTTACCGTACAGCACAGAAACAGTCCATTCAGCCCACAATGTCTGCGCTGAACCCCATGCCAAATTAAACTAAATCTCTTCCGCCTGTACATGATCCACATCCCTCCATTCTCAAAGCCTCTTAAACGCCACTATCATATCTGCTTCCAGTACTAGTCCTGGCAGCCCGTTCCAGGCAACTACCATTCTCTGTGTGAAAAAGAACTTGCCCCGCACATTTCCTTTAAATTTTCCAGTTCTTGTCCTTCGTTAAAGTACCTCTCGCAGCGCAGAGCAGAGGCTAATCTTGGCTTTACTATCTCTTTCCCGTGCTTAATTTGTTTGGTCTCTGTTGGCTGTCAATATGATCTCAAATTTATCAAGGATAGACTGGCATTGATGGTAGGTACAGTGAACGATGACAAAGGAATGTCTGGTATTGTAAATTTTAAGAATAAAATGTATTTTTGGAAAAAGTCAAAGGACCTTCATTCTTTTTTCACCTCCACAGTTCTAATGGGGTTGTTGGTGCTGAATTTACTTTCTGGACAAATAACCTTCAGTAATACTGTGTAAACCATGCCCGGGAACATCCCTAGTCCACAGTACCTCGACGGAAATTTTACTATCGATTGCCCAAATGGGTCCCGTGTTATTTGGGACATTCTCCAAGTGTGCACTGAAGATCCAAGAGACATAGCAAGTGTAGCCCTGGGGTTGTTTTCAGCCATCTGTTTCATGTTGTCTGCTTTCCCGTAAGTATAATTTAATGGAATTCCATTGACAGTTAAATTTCAACTTGTCCACAAAAGATTGAGCTCCCTTGATTGTTGGAAATATATTTGTAATTTAATATTTTCACTAGAATGTTTATTTCAATGGCTGTATTATATTTCTATGTAGCCAAAGTTCAGCGTCATTGAATTATAAAGAAAAAAAATTGGTAGCATGAAATGGAGACCGAACATGTTTAAACATGCTCTAATTTAGTTTCGTCTTTCAATGAGAATAACAGGTCTGAGTTTGTTTCCTGATTTTCTGCCTTTTTGATTGCTTGGTGGTTGAACTTTGCCTGGGTCTAGTAGTGCAGGTCAGCCTGCCAGTGTGCATCTTGAGAGTTATTTTTAAGTACCATTTTGACTCCTTCATCCAAAGGTACTGCCTCCTTGTTGATTCCAGTTCTGTAGGTAGAAATGTGAGGATTGAACTTGGAATCTTCTGGTCAGTGTGGTTTTGCTGTTTATTGGCTTAAATTTGCTTAGTCTTAAATTGGCATTTATGTTTTAAATCTGTTATGTGTAATTCTGAAACCTGCGGTAAGTCTGCTATCATTCCCCTGGCTCAGATCTACTAACTGGGCATACGCTGACAATCGATCTAAAATCTTTCTGATCCTATTGACATGGTAACGTAAGTCCATGATGTATGTTTGGTTAATGAATTAAGCTGAATGAATAGGTCTTAGTAGTTAAAAAACAGAAAATGTTGGGGATATTCAGCATAAGTTGTGATGATGGGTCATTCACTTGAAACATTGATTATGTTTCTCTTTCCACATGTGCTGCCTGACCTGTTGAGTATCCCCACCATATTCCGGTTTTATTTCAAATTTGTGGCATCTTCAGTTTCTTGTTTTTCAATTCAGGTGTGTGTTTGTATACTATTTAAAAACTCTAGGCCATTTTGCCTGTCAAACTTACCCTGCTGTTGACTGAGATCTTGGCTGATCTTTGACCTAACTTCCTTTAACTGCTTGTGGCACATATGCCTTGTTAATCAAAGATATTCAATACACCAAGTTCAGTGTTAAAATTAACAATTGACTTAGCATTAGCTGGCATTAGGGAAGAGATTTTCAAGCTTCGGTCACACTTTGCGAGTAGAAGTATTTCTTAACTTCAGTCCTGAGACGCATGACTCACACTTTTATCTTTGGTTCACAGTTGTAGACACTTACGTTTCCATAGCTCTACCCTATCAGTTCCTATTAACAAGGCAACCTTCAGGAGGAGGAAGAGGAAAGGTAACGAGGTAGATGTAGGGGAATTGATGATTTGCATGGTCACTCGACAATGGATAAATACCATTGTTTTTTTTTCTAGCTTTTATTGTTTGTAACACATTAATGTGAAAAGTGTCGGAAATGAACTAAGGTGCATTATTTTCAATGTCTAGTTTCCCCAGAGAGGAATGTTACCAAGTACCTCCCTTTTTATTTAGGCAGTGTTACAGATCCTGCAAGGCTGGAAACATGGACCAAGCTTTGTCATTCTTGTTCCTGTTGGGTTGGTTGGGAGGTGACTCGTGCAATTTAATTGGTGCTTTCCTGGCTCAGCAATTGCCACTGCAGGTAAATGACAGCTGCTCAGTAAATTTCCAAGACTATTATATGTATGAAATGCTTTTGGTATTGTAGGCAAGGAATAATCTGATATCCGGGTTAGACTATCAGTTGATTGAATCAACACTGAATGTAACTGTAATGTGACCTTTGATCTGTAATAAACAAAGGACCCATCATGGGTTAGTTTTGCCATCTCCACTAAGTTACCCATTTGAGTTAATGTTATTGTGTTATGAATGAGTACTATAAGCATTACCGTTAATGTACTTTTCGTTTGGGTTTCTTTAGATTCTATAAGATTAAATCTTTAGGTATTCCATTAGTTCCAGATATAGTAAATAAAATTGCAGGTGGAGTAATTTATGCAGTCCAATAAATAATTGATCGACAAGTCTCTGCTTGTGGGCTGGATGAAGATCAGCATCATTATTTAAAAATGAAACTTCAGTTCTCTTGGCTGTTGTGTAAAACTGAACAACTGGCTAAAGGGATATTTGAGATTATACCTCAAGTTTTCCCGTCACCCCCTCCCCAAACTATCCTTATGAAAACTAAGACTGACGAAACTTGCACAGCCTTGTGATGGAACATGGCTCATCTGGTCACTGGCACAAAAACCTATTGCCTGTGCTTTTTGAATTGTGGCATTGAAACTTTTTTTTTCAGTTTCTATGTGGACATCAGCACTACCCTTGAGTCTGACCACTATGGACATTTTTTTAAAAAAGCATGTTTTGATGATGGCTTTTCTTTAGTGAAGTAAATTATTTTAATTGGCTGCTGTCTATCATATCTCTACAGTTGTTGCTTACTCTTTCAGACTTACACTGCTGTGTATTATGTGATAGTGGACGTGGTCATGGTCTCAATGTATTGTTATTACAAGATGAAGAACCAGTCTAGACAAGGTGAATAATTCTTTACTAACTGCTATTGCTCTATATCTTTTGAGGCCCTTTGCCAAATTCTCTGTTTCTCTCATGCTTATCCTCCAAGCTCCATGCTTCCCCATGTACTGCCATATAGTGCACATGGCATGGGTCCAGCCAGGTATAGACTGCTTGTTCACTTATGGAATCATGGTTACAATATTAGAAACAGACCGCTCAGCTCTTGTACCTCTTCTGCACTTGACATCCTAATAATACCAGATTTTGAATTTCTCAAATTAATTCTTGCCAAGTAATATATCAGACACTTATCTCCATTCCATATGTAATGGATACAGAAGTGAGTTTGATTTGGATAGTTACAGCCAATAAAACAGAATCCTTTGCTTCCCCTGACTATTGCAGCAGTATAGTTCCACAGGTGCCAACAGAGCTCTGGTACCCTGCCAAAGTATCCTTAATGCATTGCCAAGTGTGTTGGCAGGATATCTGTTGGGGGAGAAGCAGGGGGCATCATGATAGAATCTGATCCTACTTCACCGCAGCTGCTTATCCAGTAGCTGTCATTGGATGGTGATCAGCTGGATGCTTGGTTGATTTTTTCCAGTTGCTCCTTGCCCTGGGATGCTAATGCTCTGGTGCTATTCTCCTTGCCTTATGTTGAGCCATTTTGGCCAAAAAGTATGCAGGTCTTGTATTATGTTATGTGAACTGAACTGCTATTGGCAAACTGCTCGCATACTGTATCATCTCTATACACTCTTAACTGAACAAAAATGTTGAAAATGAGGTTAACTTGCTGCTTCATTTTACGATGTGAATCTCCCCTCTCTGAACTCCTGCCATTTAGTCATGGAAGACTATATGAAACCTACCATCCACAACTGTATTTCAGTACTGAGGCAGCAATAATCCACAGGTGGGTGGAGTTGGGGAGATGGAGGAGAAAGAAGGCAACCAAAATGAGATTGTTCAAGTGCTGTTAAATGGGGCAGTGACCAGTGTGTGGAGATCAGCAGAAGTGGGTGAAAGGAAGCACCGTTAACAATGTAGTTGGCAGGGAAAGAGCGAATAGAAATGTGATGACCTAGATATTGGGAAGTAGTGGCCTCTTGATATTTGTATTTGTCGGTTTTCAATTTTTTTTTTAGCTTTTATCATATCGATAGTATGTCAAAAGAGAGCCAAGATGCATAATTTTACTGTTAAAATTCAAGTCTTTGTACGAAGCTTGATACCAGACATGCTGAAAAATATGGGCAGCAATGGGTTTGGGTCAGGCTCTCATTTGAAGAAGTTCTTACAGTGTTCAATATTATTTTTACTGGCCAAATCCGCAGCTATTAAACTTTTCAGAGATGTAGGTGGAAACTTTAATATCCGAGAATGGGTGGTTTTGGGCCGATTGGGATGTGAAGTCCTTAAAAAATCTCAAACCTAACTTCATCCTGCCTAATTAAGGTTTTAACAGGAGTGGACATCCAACTGACTGCCCAGATATTGGGACTCTGCACCTCAGTTGAATTGTTCTAAGTGGGTGGCCAGGTTTCCTTTGGGCTTGGGAAAACCCAGTAGCTAAAGGGAGGTAAGGATTGCTGGGTCTCGTGTTCTTGCCCCCATTTCCTGTTGACGTGACCCTTCTTCTCAAAAGATGAGCTGCAGTTCCATGAGATATTAAATTTTATCTGAATTGTATGGGAGACTGGGGATGAAAGGGTCCAAGGAGGACTTTTGCTCACAATGCAGTATCATCTCTATTGGAGCACCAAGTAAAAACATAATAAATTAGGAGCAGGGATAGGCCATTTGAGCTCTCAAGCCTGCCCTGCCATTCATTATGATCATGACTAATCTGCCCTAGGCCTCATCTGCTCTTCTGTGCCAGTTCCCTGTAGCTCTCAGTTCCCTGTAGCTCTCAGTTCCCTGATCTTTAAATAATCAATCCACTTTTTTAAGTAGTCCCAATAAACTATCCTCCTAACCCTCCAGGGTAGAGAATTTCAGTGATCCACTTCTCTTTGTGAGAATTGGTTCCCACACACTTCAGTTTAATGACCACTCCTTTATCATGAAACTAAGTCCCTTGTTTGAGATTCCCCCATTAATGGAAAGATCTCAACATCTACTCTATCATTCCCCTCAGGATCTTAAATGTTTCAATAAGATCACTCTCATTCTTCTGAACCCCAAAGAATATAGATCTAATTTCTTGCCACTCATGATAGGATAACTCTCTCATCCTGGGAATTAGCCTAATGAATCCCTTTTGGACTGTCTCCAATGCCAGCGCATCCCTTCTTAAATAAGCTGAACAAAACTATGCACAGTACTCCAGATGAGGCCTCATCAGTACCCTGTATAGTTGTGATAACACTCTATTTTAAATCCCCCAAGCAATAAAGGCCAATATGCCATTTGCCTCCTACTGGCTGCGCCTGCCTGCTAACCTTTTGTGATTCATATACAAGTACACCTATACCACTCTGTACTTTGTACTCTGCACTCTGTACAATCTCTCCCCATTTTGATAATAAACTGTTCCATTGCATCTCAAGGAATAGGACCTTGTGAAAGTCAATCCGCACTGTAATAAAGCAGACAACAACAGAACCAAGGAGCTTACAATAAGTGCTTTATTATTTTAACGCTAGCGGGAGTGAGGGATACAGAGAAAGAGTAAACAGTGTAACCCAAGCTCTGTACTTATCCCCACTCAGAGATTTACATGTAATGTCCCTCCTTTTATACTTAATCTAAAGATGCCTACGTGCGGAGTTGCACATACTAGGGCATTGCTTACAGCAAACTTTAGCATAACAAGATATGCCTTAAGCACTTCTTTGTTGCACCCAAGCACCTGCACATCTTGCATTTATAACTATAGTCACGCCATGGTTGAAGCAATAACAAGCTGTACATTATTAGCCCTTACATTTCCAGTTACTTTTACAACCTCATCTTTTGATTGAGCTCTTTAGAACCTTGCATTCAACATAACTATTTAGTGTATTCTGAGCAATTTAAAATTATTACCTCGACTCCTGGACAGTTGGTGGTTTTGACGCTATGGTTGTCACTTAAAACTCCTCTAGAGTCATGTTTTGTTGTTTTACTTGTTCCATTCCCCCCCCCCCCACCCCCCCATGTTGCACTGGCATCTGATTTAGAATGTAATCACTTTATCACTGTTTTCCACTTTATCAGAAAACTTTATTCTTACGTTTATCTACATATTTTGACATTCTTTGGTTCTGATGATAAGATATGTATCTTTATTAGTCACCTGTACATCGAAACACACAATGAAATATGTCTTTTGCGTAGAGTGTTCTGGGGGCAGCCCGCAAGTGTCGCCACGCTTCCGGCGCCAACATAGCATGCCCACAACTTCCTAACCAGTACGGCTTTGGAATGTGGGAGGAAACCGGAGCACCTGGAGGAAACCCACACAGACACGGGGAAAACATACAAACTCCTTACAGACAGCGGCAGGAATTGAACCCAGGTTGCTGGCTCTGTAATAGCTTTACGCTACCGCTGCACTACTGTGCCTGCCCACAGTGGACAAATGCATGTTTTACCTCTACTTTTATCTAGAAATTGCTTTCTGTTCTGCTGAGTATTTCCAGCCCTTGTTTTTTTTTAACTAGCCATTACTTTTCACTGAGCAAATGCTGCTAATTATTTATGAGTATTGAAATATTTTAGAAGTGCAAATAATCAAAGCTGTGCTTTTTTTTTTACAGATGGGACTGCAGTTAATGTTGTTGTCATGTTTGTGATGCTTGGAGCAGCTGGTTACTTAGTACCAGGCAACAATCTAGTATCTCCAATTGGAGAAATGCCAAAATTCAACAAGCGCTCTCTTTTGGCTATTCCTCACTCATCTGCTAACCAGGTCAGTTCTAACTTACTCATCACACAGAAGATATCTTCTATCTTGATCCACACATCATTTACTAAATACAGTAAAACATAGCGAGGTGCTGCATTATCAAGTAAAGGTTGATGCAAGGATTTAACAACAAAAAACTTAGTCAAGGAGGTAGATGTCAAAGAACACCCAAAAGGCAGAAAGAGAAACGGAAAGGTTCAAGGTGGGAATTTCAGAGCTGGCCCATGTAAGCCAGATATCTCAGGGGATTACAATTCAGGATGAGGTTAAAATTGGTGGAGATAGGGTTGCAAGGCCATGGAGGGGTCTGAAAACGAGGGTGGGAATTTTAGACTAAGGCATTTACCTGGAATAACTGCCATTAATTGAGCACTGCAGTGGGGGAGACAATGTATGGTGGGGTGCATGCTGGATGAATGTATGTTACTTGGAACTCACTCAGCAGAGTTATGGATGACTGAATTCCTGGAGAATAGGAGTGCGTTGAAATAATTAAGAATAGATTTTCTTAAAAAGGCATGAATTTATGTATTCGCTTCAGATTAGCTGGAGTTGGGCAGTGCTACTGAGTTGGGGAGAAATGGTCTCCTCTTTCTGTTTATCTCGAGCTGCACCTTGGAACTTCCAAATTACAAAAAATAACTGAACAAATCAGCAAATGAGAAACAAAGGAACCAAGACGCCTGGGTTACCTGTGACAGATTACAAGTTTTCAGGGCTGTTTGGTGGCTTAGTCTCTTAAAACTCTTATTGTTGTTTAACTTGTTCCACTGCTACCCTCTATGTTACATGTAATTTAATCATCCTGTCTCACCCTATCAGAAATCCTTATTCTTTTGTTTATCTACATACTTTGACATTATTTGAAAGTTCAACTCAAAAAAAGTGTGAAGTGATATGCTTTGGAAGATTAAATTTGAAGGCAAAATACAAGGTTAATGGCAGGACTCTTTGCAGTGTGGAAGAATAGATGGATCTTGGGGTCCACATCCATAGATCCCTCAAGGTTGATAGGGTTGTTAAGAAGGTGTATGGTGTGTTGCCCTTCATTAGTCGGGGTATTGAGTTCAGGAGCCGCGAGGTAATGTTGCAGCTCTATAAAACTGGTTAGACCACGCTTGGAGTATTGTGTTCAGTTCTGGTTGCCACATTATAGGAAGGGTGTGGAAGCTTTTAGAGAAGGTGCAGAGGAGACTTACCAGGATGCTGCCTGGATTGGAGAGCATGTCTTATGATGATAGGTTGAGCGAGCCTGTGCTTTTCTCTTTGGAGCAAAGGATGAGCGGTGACTTGATAGAGATGTACAAGCTGATAAGAGGAATAGTGGAATAGTTTTTAGACTAAACCACCAAACAGCCCTGAAAGGGGAATAGATAAGAGGAATTGAGTGGACAATCAGAGACTTTTTCCCAGGGTGGAAATGGCTCACACGAGGGGACATAATATTAAGGTGATCGGAGGAAGATATAGGGGGGGATGTCTGAGGTAAGTTTTTTTACACAGAGAGTGGTGGGTGCCTGGACACACTGCCAGCAGAGGTGGTGGAGGCAGATACGTTAAGGACATTTAAGAGACTCTTAGATAGGCACATGAATGATAGAAAAATGGAGGGTTATGTGGGAGGGAAGGGTTAGATAGTTCTTTGAGCAGGATAAAATGTCGACACAACATCGTGGGCCAGAGGGCCTGTACTGTGCTGTAATGTTCTAAGTTCTATGTTAAAGTGGACTACTTCGTTTTTTACCTAGAGGTTGTTTTCTTGTCTGCTGAGTATTTCCAGCACTTGCTTTTGTTTAACTAGCCATTACTTTTCACTGAGCAAATGCTGCAAATTATTTATAAGTACTGAAATATTTCAGAAGTGCACAGAATCAAAGGTGAACTTTCTTATAAAAAACTAAAATATAATTTTATTACAGTGTTGAGGGATGGCTCCCTGGCATTTGATCAGCCAGCCACAGTTTTCAGTAGGCAGGAAATGAAGAAGCAAATTTCTAGCTAATATACTGGGAAGATAAGAAATCGTGGATATACAGAGCCTTAACTTGACAGCTTTCAGTTACCATTTTTTTACAAATGATTTCCACTTACCTCAACTTCCTCAACACTAGCAAAAGGATTCTATTTCTCCCTCCCCCTTCTCCCTGCACCCCTCCCCCCAGTTTAGATTTTCTTCTTTTGTGTCCCTTTTCCTTGGTAAATCACTATTGTGTCATCCTGAACACACAGAATTGACCAACTGCCTTAACTGACCTTATCAATGATTTTTTTGTTTGTTGTTTTTTGTTTTATTTATTGTTAATGTTTAAATACATACTCTGTTTCCTATTCCCATAGGATATCACACCCCTCACTTGGATCAACCTATCACCTGCCGATTCTTGCTCCACTCCTTCTCTCCACCTTTTTATACTGGCTATCTTCGTTCTATCTTTCCAGTCCAGATGAAGGGTCTCGACCCAAAATGTCGACTGTCCATTTCCCTCCACAGATGCTGCCTGACCCGCTGAGTTTCTCCAGCTCCTTTGTGTGTTTCTCCAGACTTTCAGTATCTGTATTCTTTTGTTTCTCCATTCTGGGGAATCTATCTGTCTTAGAGACACTCTGGAGAAACTCTCTGAACTCAATAGTACACTGAGGTATGAAAAACACGATGCTGGAGGAATCTGCTGCCTGGCCTGCTGAGTTCCTCCAGCATCATCACGTTTTGCATCTAGATTCCAGCATCTGCAGTCCTTTGTTTCTCTAATACACTGAGGTATCATACTCTTTAAGCACTAAGGTAACAAGTAATTAAGTGCAGTTTCAATGGTTATTATTATCTACGCCAACATTTTGGGTGTGAACAGGTAACTGTAGAATTACATGTTTACAATGGGAGCACATTCCAACTGAAGGAACACTTTGTATATTAAAATACGGTGGATGATCCACAGAGTTCTAAATACAAAACACCAGTCATGAAAAATATATTTCTTTTAATACAGTGTTGGGGGATGGCTCCCTGGATATACAAATGCCCAGAATATTAATTAACAAAACAAATTTGTCCTGAACTATTTGGTAAGTGGCAGGGATATGTCTTTAACTATGCATTAATACAGGAGATGGCTACTTAGTACCTTCCCTGATCTCATCCTGGGAGTTTTAGTGAGGGCCAGTTAACATAAACATTCATTTATTGTCTTCCCCTGCATGGTTACAATGGTTCAGAATCAGAATGACCCACATCCAATTATTAATGTCAGTGTCCTTAAAGTATCAACAGATGTTTCACTGTGAACAGGTTTTGTTTTTGAAGACTGGTTCTTGTTTGTATCAACTGGCTGCTATGCCTATCCCATAACTCCTGAAAGATGGCCCATGCCCAACAATCCCTAACGCCCACCTCTGACCTAGGGAAGTCACAGTCTAAGGGGGTCCTAATTAAATAAGGCAGCAAAAGGCCCTTCACTTAGGATCCCCTCCCCAATTACCAAGCTATTACAAAAGCATGTCCCTATTTGGACCTACGTTTGTGGTATCTATTGTCCCTAATTGGCTATCTACAAGAAACTGGCAGTGATAGAGATAAAATGTCATTCCAGACGTTTGACCACATTCTCTTCTTGGAGATCTTACTGGGTACATTTTATTCTTTTAATGATTTAAGCCACCCTGTTGCGGCTGTGTTTTAGGGCATGGTCTATCCCTGTCAGATCCATGCTGCTTATGTAGCCAGTGTTTAACGATGAGATGGTGGCTTTGTCATTCATGACATTTTGCCACCTCCTCTCCTGCTAGCCGCTGTGGCATCCTTTGTCTCGGGCTGAGGATCACAAGTAATAGTCCACATTCTATGCCATAATAAAGGAATATCTGGGTTAGAATAATGTCTAGTCTTTTGGTAGGTCCCTTTGATCTGTCTATAGGAGGGTTTATATCAGAATAGCTGTAGGGGTCTCACCCGGATGGCACCCCCTCTTGGTATGTCCTTTCACTAGCTGGCTCCTTCACCAAAAGGGGCCCAGCACATGTGATGTCCACTCCCATTCAGGCTGAAGTGACTGGTTTCTGTGATGAGTCATAGTATCGTTTTGCTAGAGCTAGTTTCTCACAAGTGTAGCAAAAAACAAACTGCTGGAAGAACTCAGTGGGTCTGCAGTCTCTTGCGTCTCCATTCTCACAAGTGTATGTCCCTCCAATTTCTTTTCACAAGCTAGGCCAACATACATCACATTTTATTGTCTCTCTCTTTGCTCAGTCTGCCTGGCCCTCATGGTTGGGAACTTGGTGTCTTTTGCCATTACTCAAATCCTTTCCTATGTCTGTTTTCCCAATACTCTTGTATGCTGATCTATGCCATTAAACATCTAACACCCAGAACCAGCCTTCATTATAAAGTACACTTAGCAATACATTTTAGTGTTTCCTTCATAATTTGCTGATGTGCCATCTCCACTCCCTGAGTGTTCATGTTCTGTTAGACCTTCTTCCAACAGGAGCAGTTAGATGAGAAGCAGAAGGCAGGCACTTGGTATTCTAGTTCCCTGTAACAAAACTGTTAGTGGACTGATCACTTGGTCTGCCTTCCCTCTCTGGTTCCCTATGGTCAACAATGGATCACTGCTGTTTGGTCTAGTCCCTGACCCAAGCTAATTCCTCATTTGCATTTTACCAGTACACACTGAACTACAATATTTACATATTTGCATTCAAGGAATGACCTGAATCCTGTTTGCTCAGTTGCATTTTCCAAGATACAGGTATTACATTTTAAAAAAAATTTCCCAAAAGAGCTCTAAAACTCAATCAGTTATTGACAATATGCAATATCATTCAACCTTCTGGGAAAATATCCTTTTAAACATTGCCTTTCTTAACAACGTTGTTCCAATCTATCTCCTAAAATACCAATTTCAAATTCCCAATTTGAATCTACTGTAATCACCAACTTCCCAAAATGCCAATTTCTCTCTAGAATGTGGGCATTTCGTATCTGGAACAGATGCACCCACATTTCTAACACCTTAACCAGGAAT